>NC_140749.1:26195000-27521250 GCF_051527215.1 Medicago sativa | reverse complement strand
CATCGTGTGTAGCTAGGGCTGCGAACAGGGACATTGCTTGCCAATTACTCAACGTAACTGTAACATCATTCCACAACTACAATTTACTCAATGTTTTCCTGCTAATGTTGGACAAGGTGGCAGACGATCTAAAAAAAATACCATCTCTCTTTAACCATACAACGCCCAACAAAAGAATGCCAATCATCCTTCTATTCGATTTCACATGAAGGACAATACAAGGGATACTGAACATGCCTTAAGTGGAACATTAATTTTCAAAAAACTACTCATATCTCCATTCATATAAAATTTAACTGTATGAATAAGTTCCCTCATAACAATACGATAAGGATTTCTCACCCCACATCACTATATCCTACAGAGCGTACCCCTTCAGGTGAAAATAAAACACACACACACACACACACTAAACTTCAAATAATAGAAAATCATATTGTACATACCTTGACTTTGGGGCAATTGAAGCTAACTTATCTAGTCACCTCGAATCCACCAATCTCCCATCACTCTAATTCGAGACCCATCACAAATCTGGCCCCTACACCCATGTAAAAGAACTTGTCTAGAATTTCATATACATCTCCAAGCAAAGCCAGGTTTATAGCCAAGTTTGGCATAACATGACCTAGTTTGCTTGCAGTGCAATCAATGATTTTGTTATGAAATTATGGTTTGAGAAATTGAGAGAATTGAGAGAAGAAGGAAGAGATTATTGTTGTAATCTATTATATTTCATTAGAGTGTGAAGAATAGTTACAACATGCCTTTTATAAAGGGCTTATTCACATTGCTTGCTTAGTAAGCTATATAAACAAACATAACAAACTAAACTAATTTATCTAACTAACTTGTTACAAACTTCTAATCATGTTTTAACCCAAACAAACTTGGATTAAACACTAATCAAACTAACTAAACTTGAATTAAAAACTAACAAAGATGATGAACATGGAAGTACCTTGCTTTGAAGATCTTCGCCACTAGAGAATTCAGATTTGCTAAAAAAGTTCCAACCTTGCTTCGCCACATTAACCGAATGAAAATCCTTACAGTTACAAAATCCCATTCCACCCTTCAGTTTAGAACACACTACCCTCTCTCACAACTTCCACTCGATCCCTCAGTTACACCTCCGACTTTGATAAATTTATTTCTTGCCCAGATGCCTCCAATTAGGTCTTCAAAATGTGCAACATATTTTGTGCCTTAACAACATTAGCTTTGGAAAACAAAACAATAACATACAAAAATTAGGTGAAATACCAACGGTACTCCTCCACAAACTTCCACCCCACGAACTTGGGTTTGTTAACAAGAAAAGGAAGAAAAAAAACCAAAGGTTCCAAGGCATCTTTTATTTATAATCAACATCGGAAGAAATATATCTATTTTATATTTTGAATTAAAATTATGAATATTTTTTTATTTATAATCAACATCAGAAGAAATATATCTATATAGAAGTGATTTTGATATAAATAATTTAGAGATTTTAAAAAAATATAAACTATACTTGTTTGTATAAAATTATAAAAATTAGTTTATATTTCTCACTATTCTATTAAAAATGATTTATTTTACAAAATAGCTTTTCATTTTCAGCATAAAATATTATTTTTTTAAATTTTTGAAAAAAGCTTACAACATGATGAGTCATAGATAGTATAATTTATTGCCTTATTTAGTTTAGTTTTATTTTAGATTTGATTTAGTTTTATTGCATTTTATTTTATATTAGAATATTTTACTTCAAATTATGTTTTATTTTATTTTCGGAATAAATATATGGTGGAAGGTGTCTTGGAGCAAAAGAAAGAGGACTGGAGCAAATACAGCGCAAGAATACGAAGATACGGGACAAAAATATGTTCCCACCAAGTCAGAAGCTTGGCACGGCCAGTGCCAACATGTGGCACGGCCGTGCCACCTCCAGGAGTCTCTTTTGCTGCTTTTTCTTCGGGCCCAAGTTACCCTGTTGCAGCTTTACTGTTTTACCCTTTTAGTTGCTTAGTTTCTAAGTCAGATGTAAAGCTATAAATAGAGTAGCTCTCCACCATAAACAATCATGCTTTACTTTGTTTATTTCAATTGCTATTTTAATAAAAGTCTTTATTTTCCCTTTTACTTTCTTTGCAATTTATTTTTATCGTATTTCTCTTCTTCCTCCATGTCTACGATGAACATGAGTGAGTAGACTTCTTAGTCTTAGGATTATTGGGGAGTCTAATGACTCAATCCTAAACAAAACATGTCTAAACCCTAATTTCTATGTAACCCTAATTTCTAATCTAGATTCACCGTCTTAACGTGGATTAACAATTATCAAACTGTGGAAGCGAAAGCGGAGGGTTTGATAATCGTTAATCCATCATCCCAAACATCAATTCATAAAGCGAGAGCGGAGTCTTGATGTTGGAACAAGTGAATCTAGACAATAATTGCAAAACAGTGAAATAGTCTTTGCAATTATTGAGACAAAGAGTAGTTTCAATCCTCTATGCATCTCCTAGTAATCATGTCAGTGAAATAGGCTTGGTTGCTAGAAGTAAACTCTCACCGGACTTTCATCGGAAAGGTGAGGGGCTAAGGGAAACCGGTCTTTAGAAATTAGTGTGTAAATCATGAAACTAGATGTTTAGGTTTTGTCTAGTGAAGGATTAGTTATTAAGATGAACCAATGATCCTAAGACCCTTTATTATTATTGTTTTTACCTTCAGCAATCAAACTCTTTCTTATCAACTTCCTCTCCTCTAATCATTCATTAAAAGTTAATTAAGTTGAACAACTCCCTAGCGGAACGATACTCTACTTACTACTATTACTTCGATAGGCCGTGCACTTGCGGTTTGGCTCTATCAAGTTTTTGGCGCCGCTGCCGGGGAGTTAACTAATTTAATTAGCTTTTTCTTAGTGATTAGAATTCTCTCTTCTTCTTTTTTTTTTTTTTTTTTATTTTTAACTTTTTATTTTTCTGTTATCGTTAACTTCTTGGGTTCTCAACCTTGTATGCGAAGAAGTAGAAATCAAGCGGTATTCATACCCGAGATCGAAAGGTTCTTACATAGAAGGAGGAGAGCAGCACAAAATAACACCGCCATGGCCAATCGCACTCTCAAAGAGTATGCAACGCCGTTTACGGCTGAGCCACAAGCTGTTATTGTGTACCCAACGGTTGAGGATGACAATTTTGAAATTAAGCCTGCCCTACTTAACTTGGTGCAGCAAAACCAATTCTCGGGATCCCCCACTGAGGATCCCAATCTTCACATCTCTGTTTTCCTACGAATTAGTGGAACCATGAAGGAGAACCAAGAAGCCGTAAGACTTCATCTCTTTCCCTTTTCCTTACGGGATAGAGCTAGCGCTTGGTTCCATTCCCTCGAAGTCGGTTCCATTACTTCATGGGATCAGATGAGGCAAGCATTCCTTGCCCGTTTCTTTCCACCATTTAAAACCGCTAAACTTAGAGACCAAATCACGCGGTTCAACCAAAAAGATGGGGAATCTCTCTATGAGGCGTGGGAGCGTTTCAAAGAAATGCTAAGACTTTGTCCCCACCATGGCCTAGAGAAGTGGCTTATAGTCCACACATTTTATAATGGCTTGTCTTATACCACTAAGATGTCTGTTGATGCAGCTGCAGGTGGGGCACTTATGAACAAGAACTACACGGAGGCGTATGCCCTAATTGAAGACATGGCTCAAAATCACTACAAGTGGACCGACGAGAGAGCCATCACTAGTTCTTCACCCTCCAAAAAGGAGGCAGGTATACACGAAGTCTCTAACTATGACCACCTTGCTTCTAAAATTGATACACTAACTGAAAAACTTGAAAAACTCAATGTTAGTGCTATCAATTCTGCTTCTACTCCTTCTTGTGAAATATGTGGTATAACTGGTCATGCTGGTGTTGATTGCCAACTAGGTAGTGCTATTAACGGTGTTGAGCAAATGAATTATGCTTAATACAACCAAGGGATGAGACAAAATCAAAATTTTTATAAAAACCAAAATCCCTATGGACAAGTAGCACCACCCGGTTATGCAAACAACCAAAGATTCACTCAAAAACCCAATTTGGAAATTTTGTTGGAAAATTCTATTGCCAACCAAAACAAACAACTTCAAGAACTTAAAAACCAAACTGGATTTCTGAATGATTCTCTTTCCAAGCTCAATACCAAGGTTGATTCTATTGCTACTCACTCTAAAATGCTTGAAACTCAAATCGCTCAAATAGCCCAACAAGTGGCTACCTCTTCCCAAACACCGGGAGTCTTTCCTGGTCAAACCGAAGCCAATCCCAAAGCCCAAGTTAATGTCATATCTTTTGGGGGTAGTAAGTTAGGCGAAACTTTTGCTAAGGTTAAAAAATTTGGGAAAGAAAATGTCAAGCCCTTAGGTGATAAAGTTGTGATAGAAGAAGCAAAACCACTTGAAGAAAACAAAACTCCATCCCCCTTAAATCCTGAAAAGCTTAAACTAGAGGGTAAGTTTGAAAAATTTGTTAACATACTTAGGAAAATTTGCATTAAACTTCCCTTTGCTGAAGCTTTGTCTAGGATGCCTCTATATGCCAAGTTTTTAAAGGAAATTTTTTCAAAGAAAAGGGCTATAGAGCATAATGAGACAATAGCCTTGGCTAAGGAAACTAGTGCAATCATCCAAGAAGCACCCCCTAAGCTTAGAGATCCAGGTAGCTTTGCCATACCATGTGAAATTGGGAATGAAACCATAAACAAAGCCTTATGTGACTTAGGAGCTAGTGTTAGTTTGCTGCCTTTGTCTCTTCTTAAAAGGATAGGGATAGGAGAGTTGAAACCTACCGAAATGGAACTGAAGTTAGCAGATCGTTCTACCATGAAACTTGTAGGATTTGTCGAGGACATACCTGTTAAGATAGAGGGGATATACATCCCCACTGATTTTGTAGTCGTTGACATTGAAGAGGACGACGACGTCCCTATAATCCTAGGTAGACCTTTCCTCGCAACTGCGGGAGCTCTCATTGATGTGAAACTTGGTAGGATAGTCTTTCAAGTGAGTGATCAAATGGTAGGATACGAGTTGGAAAATGTTATGAAGGGTCCCGCTCTTTACTCTTGTTGCATGCTTAACGATCATGTTGTGAAAGAACGTTTTATAGCGTCATCTACACAATATGATATCTTTGATCCATTCTAAGGACTCTTTCTAACCGTCAAGCTAATGACATTAAAAGAGCGCTTCGTGGGAGGCAACCCACGCATTTAATTGCTTTTGTTTTGTTTGTTTTTCTTTGTTTTAGGTTGTTTTGTAGGTAATTGTCCGAGTACGATTCAAGAAAATGAAATTTTTTGAAGCCCCCTAGACCAGAAGGTTGGCACGGCCCGTGCTAAGACTGGCACAGCCGTGCCAGATTTTTCAAGCAAAATTGAAGGTTTCAGTCAGAATGATGGCACAGCCCGTGCCAATAGGTGGCACGGCCGTGCCCGATCTCTAGCCCCTATATACTCATATTTTTTTCTCTTCTTCTTCCTCATTCACAAACCACAACCCTCTTTCATCTTTCAAACTTCTCTCTAAACCTCCATAACCTTCAAACCTTCAAACCACCATATCTCCCTCAAATCTTAACCAAATCACTCAATTCTTTCACTAATCAACCACAAACTTTATCCAAAACAAAAAAACACCAATCAAAAACATCTTTCATCCATCCAAACCCATAATTCACCAAAACCCTAATCCTTCAAAACCTAACCCAAACACCACAAAACCTTAACCAAACTCCACATCCAAACCAACAAACCTTCCTTAAACATCAACCCCAACCCTAAACCAATCCTTTCCACCAAAAATTCTCCCAAACCCTAAACCTTCAAAACCAATTCTAACAAAGGTCAATGGCTTCAAGAAGAAGTGGTAAAGAACCAGCAAGCTCTCAAGGAGGACCTCCCCCAAAGAAGCAAGCCCAAGTGAAGAATCATGGGATCCAGTTCAAAAATAACAAGCAAAGGGACAGGTATAAAAATCTCATCTCTAAACACTTGCATCCTTCTCGTTATCCTGATCCCAACACTTTAGATGTGCTAGAGCTGTTTGATGATGTTTCTAGGCTGATAGGAAAGTTAGGATGGACTGATTTGCTGAAACCTATGCGGGGTTATGAAAATTTCACTTATGAATTCTTGAGCTCAATAGATTTTACCAAAGATAAGTTGGATTATGATAACCCTAACCATAGAGTTGTTTTCCGGTTAATGAATATTGATTATGACATGTCACTTCAGCACTTTTGTGAAGCCTTAGGTTTTGCAAATGAAGGATATATTCATGATCATTGGGATCCTAGTCTAAAACCGGCTAACTATGACCCAGCTGCCTTTTGGAAACAAATCACCGGTCTTAACAAATACGTCCCTAGGGCGAACAAAGCTAGCAACATTCACAACCCCGTACTTAGGTACCTTCAGAGGGTAATGGCTTGCACTATTTGGGGTAGAACCGAGCTAGGAAACACTAGAACCGATGAATTGTTCATGCTATGGGCAATGCTCCACAACCACCCCGTCAATACCTGTTTTTATTTGATTGATCACCTAGACTTTGTTGGTACTAGACCGGCCGGTAGAGGAGACATAGTGGTGGGTGGCATCATTACATATATAGCTAGGTGTTTTGGAGTGGGTGAAGATGAGGGGATCAAACCAATTGAGGGAAACAATAGGCTTAACATAGAGACCCTTATTGCTATGAATTTCATCAAACATCGTCCACCCCTCCATTACCAACTTAAGCTAAATGTGCCAATCATGTTTTTATTGCCTAACCCATCTCGGACTACCACCGAGGTGGAAGAAAATTGGTTGTATGTTAATGATGTGCAGGTTCTTGGTGAGCAAGATGATGATGAAGGAGAAGGTGCTAACTTGCACCATGAAGTGGGGCACCATGGCCATGAAACCGGTGAGCTTCATGAAAATCAAAGATGGACATGGATTCACAATGAAATCGAGAGGATGAACACCGAGCAACAAAGGCAAGGTGTTGAGATCTCCGGCCTTCGCAATGAAGTTCAAAGGGGCAACCGTGTCAATGATGAAAATAATGAGATGCTCCGTCGGATGATGCAACACCTCCAACTTCAAGGTCCTCCTTACGGACCTCAATAAACAAATGTGAGCTTTCCTCTTCCTCTCTTCTCTTCTTCTTCTTCTTCCTATCTCTCTCATTCTTCTACTCATCTCCTTCTTTCTTCTTCTTCTATCTCTTCTTCTTCTTCTTCTTCTTCTTCTTCTTTTAATTTCTTTTTCTTTTGAATCATTGAGGACAATGCTTCCCCTAAGTTGGGGGGGGGGGGGGGGGGCTAATAAAGTGTCTAGAGTCGTAGTGTTCCCAAACTCCCTTGAACTTTATTCTTTTGTTTTGTTTTTATAGCAAGAGGCATGACCAAGTAGCTTGTTTTTAATGTAAATATGGCATGAAATTTTTTTGTTTTGTCTCTTCTCTAAAGGTTGTTTCTTGTACATAAAAGTAGTTTCTTGTGTTTCTTATGTTCTTGCTATGCCCATATCTTGTTTTAATGTGAAAATTCTCCAATGAGAAAAGCACCCGGTTGCAATCCTTGAGTAAATGTATGAATAGGTATTTTAAGGAACACGTTCTATCTTTAGTGTTAACTTAGACCCTTTAAAGTCTTAAGAGTAAAAGTAGTATAAGTTTGTGTGGGAAAATTAATCAAATTGTTCTTAATTGTTATATTCTTTTTAATTTGTTAATGTTAAATGGGGCGGGAGAATGGCACCAACATGTGGGGGAAAGGACAATCCCTAACTTCCTAATTGTGGTGGTGACTCCCTAATTTGAACCTAAAGTGAAACAAATTCATCAATGCTAGGGGGAAAGGACAATTACATCCAAAAAGACTTCCTGCGCGGAGATGAAACAAACAATAATTTTGCAGCACTACTTAGGGTGATTTTGAATCTAGGGGGAAAGGACAATTACATCCGAGAAGACTCCCTACGAGGATAGATAGCCCCTAAGCATCTGCAGCCCCTTGTGCTTAATTGTTAAATCTAATTTAATTTTAACTCAAATTCCCATCACTCTTATATGAAATGAAGAAAGAACTTTTCTCGGTTACTTTAGCACTAAGGATAGAACCTATTCCTCATAATATCTGTCTTATACAGGAGCAAGAAAAGGGTTGGACTGCACACACACACTCACTTGAGACTTGATGTTGGGTAGAATAGGTTCATGAGGAATATTTGGAATTGTAATTAGTGTACTTGGAACAAAACCTTTCTTTGAGACTTATGTTCTTAATATTGCCATAAATCAATCTTTGTTGCTGCTATGTTTGCTGCCTTTTGCTTGAGGACAAGCAAAGATTCAAGTGTGGGGGAGTTTGATGACTCATAGATAGTATAATTTATTGCCTTATTTAGTTTAGTTTTATTTTAGATTTGATTTAGTTTTATTGCATTTTATTTTATATTAGAATATTTTACTTCAAATTATGTTTTATTTTATTTTAGGAATAAATATATGGTGGAAGGTGTCTTGGAGCAAAAGAAAGAGGACTGGAGCAAATACAGCGCAAGAATACGAAGATACGGGACAAAAATATGTTCCCACCAAGTCAGAAGCTTGGCACGGCCAGTGCCAACATGTGGCACGGCCGTGCCACCTCCAGGAGTCTCTTTTGCTGCTTTTTCTTCGGGCCCAAGTTACCCTGTTGCAGCTTTACTGTTTTACCCTTTTAGTTGCTTAGTTTCTAAGTCAGATGTAAAGCTATAAATAGAGTAGCTCTCCACCATAAACAATCATGCTTTACTTTGTTTATTTCAATTGCTATTTTAATAAAAGTCTTTATTTTCCCTTTTACTTTCTTTGCAATTTATTTTTATCGTATTTCTCTTCTTCCTCCATGTCTACGATGAACATGAGTGAGTAGACTTCTTAGTCTTAGGATTATTGGGGAGTCTAATGACTCAATCCTAAACAAAACATGTCTAAACCCTAATTTCTATGTAACCCTAATTTCTAATCTAGATTCACCGTCTTAACGTGGATTAACAATTATCAAACTGTGGAAGCGAAAGCGGAGGGTTTGATAATCGTTAATCCATCATCCCAAACATCAATTCATAAAGCGAGAGCGGAGTCTTGATGTTGGAACAAGTGAATCTAGACAATAATTGCAAAACAGTGAAATAGTCTTTGCAATTATTGAGACAAAGAGTAGTTTCAATCCTCTATGCATCTCCTAGTAATCATGTCAGTGAAATAGGCTTGGTTGATAGAAGTAAACTCTCACCGGACTTTCATCGGAAAGGTGAGGGGCTAAGGGAAACCGGTCTTTAGAAATTAGTGTGTAAATCATGAAATTAGATGTTTAGGTTTTGTCTAGTGAAGGATTAGTTATTAAGATGAACCAATGATCCTAAGACCCTTTATTATTATTGTTTTTACCTTCAACAATCAAACTCTTTCTTATCAACTTCCTCTCCTCTAATCATTCATTAAAAGTTAATTAAGTTGAACAACTCCCTAGCGGAACGATACTCTACTTACTACTATTACTTCGATAGGCCGTGCACTTGCGGTTTGGCTCTATCACAACACAAACATAATTATCAAAAATAGTTATTTTATAATCTCAAACAAACTGTCCATAAACTTGACAAGCAACTTTGAAGATTAATTGGCATGCATAATGAACTATTCAATTGATACAAACAAAAACAAATGACCAACATGGACAATAACTGTGTGCACACTAATACCAAAAACAAAATACAAATTGGCATAGTTGTTTTCTTCTATTCTTACAACATCTCCTAAGAAATAACAACAATACCATAAACAACTTTCATCCATTAAAACACCCTCCTTAATATACATAAAAAAAAACATGAAAATATTGATATTTAAGAACCAATAACTTTTGACACTTTAGGCACATGAACAGGAAACTCATGAATCTCATCAATCCAAGGATTCTTCTCCTTTGCAGGATTAATAGTCTTCAATGCTTTCCAAACAGCACTATTACACTTAAAACCAGAACCAAATGCAATTTGCCAAGTTCTATCACCTTTTTTAATCCTCCCTTTAGCTTCAGTGTAAGCCAATTCATACCACAAAGAACTACTTGAAGTGTTGCCAAATCTATTCAGTGTCATCCTTGATGGTTCCATATGCCAATCACTTAAATCAAGATTTTTCTCCAACTCATCCAAAACAGCTCTTCCACCAGCATGAATACAAAAATGCTCAAAAGCTAATTTAAAATCAGGAATGTATGGTTTGATTTTCATCTTGAAGACTTTTCGCGCAACCAATGTCCCGAAAAATAAGAGCTGTTCCGACATAGGTAGGACTAATGGTCCTAATGTTGTGATGTTTGTTTTGAGTGCTTCTCCGGCAACAGCCATTAGGTCTTTTGAGAGTGATACACCGACTTGCTTTGTGTCGTCTTCCTCTTGAAAGACGCAGCCGTAGGATTTGTCGTCTGCACCTTTGTGCGTTCGGACGGTGTGGACTAGTTGGTATTTTGATTGGAGGCGGTCGCGGGGCTTGTTGGAGAGGAGAACTGCTGCTCCTCCCATTCTAAAGAGACAATTTGGCACTAGCATTGATCTGTCGTTGCCGAAATACCAGTTTAGTGTTATGTTCTCCATGCTCACTACTAAGGCATATGAGTTTGGATGTACCTATATACATTGTTTATCATGGTTAGAGATTGAACTTTGATATATAAAAGAATCACTTGTCATGTAAAAATACAATACTATAAACCGAAAAACTTGTGATCCAATTGTTATTTTGGAATATAGATTATGGAGAAGTATATGATTATATTATATATAAAATAAAATGAATTTGTTAACAAGATTTAAGGTTGCATAGTTATTACTTATAATTGAGTGATTATTAAATTTTTTAATTTAAACTAACTTGTTTCCCTAGCTAGTTGGATAACCATAACCCATAATATTTTATAAACAAAAGGAAAAAAAAAACTAGTTGGATAACCTGTGCAAATCAATGTTTTAAAATCTAAACTTGTCATATGGTTTAATTACTTTAAAAATATCTGCTCGAATATAAAACAAGTTGAATCATCGAATTTAGTTTTTAAAACATTGATAACGATTGATTGTCTACGGTCATGAATTTATGCAGTTGAAAGTCTCCATCATTTGATAAAGATTATACGACTTGCATATCATTGAAAGTTTAAATTTGTGCCGTCTGATTTTCATCAAACGACTGTAATTGGTTGACTACGTGAATGCGTGATTTATGTGACAACATGTCAACATAAACAAGGGTCCATAACTATGGGAAACTTGGATGCATGGAACATTGGAGGGTATTAATTAGGTTGGCTGAGCCAGCAAAAAACTTCCAACAACCTTTACAACCTGTACGTTTGAATTGGATCAGATGTCCCAATCTCTTTTAACTTTTAAGCAGTATGCAATAAAAGATCCTAAAAATGGGGCTCCATTCCCCTTAGGCGGCTTGGCATAAATAAATTATATCCACGAGTGGAAAATACCTAAATATTAACATGCACGTAGTACCTTTGAACACATTTACTAAATTAATTGCATAAAATAAGCATGTGAAATATGGTTTCTCTAGTAAAAACTTATATATGCATAACAAGAAGTGCCTATGTCTCCATGTTAGAGTCTTGGAATCATATTATAAACCAAGAAGAAATGAACTTGAATTCTTGTAGTCTTTTGTATTAGGATTAGTCCAATCGCAGTCGTAGTCGTTGACTGAGATTGGATAAAACCTAATTATTGTTATGTAGATAATTCAAGTCAAAAAAAATTCTACTGTCTAAAATAGGTTTAGTCCAATCACAACAGTTAGTTGAGATTGGATTAAACTAAGTATATGTAATGTAGAAGATTCATGTCAAAGAATCTTCTGCAGTTTGAAACATGTTTAATCCAATCACATCTGATCAACAAATGTGATTGGATTGAACTGAGTTAAACTATGCATGTAAAAGATGAAATAATATATAGTTTTAGATTATGGAAAATAGAGAGATATAATATACTACCTGTAGGAGCTGTTTGGCAAGGTCAATAGAGATAAGACCAGCACTACAACCCATACCACCAAGATTATAACTCAAGATATTCCCTCTCAATTTATAATGATTCACAATCATGGCAGAGAGAGATGGTGTTGGATTAAACAAACTACAATTCACAACCAAAATCCCAATATCCTTAGCCTTCACCCCAGTTTTCTGAAGAACCTCATCAATAGCACCAAACATAACCTCTTCAGCTTCTTTCCTTGCTTCAGCCATACAAGGATTGGGTGGGACCCTCATTATTGCTGGTGGCAAATATGTCTTTTGCCCTAAACCTGACCTCTCAAGTATCTTCTTTTGAAAAGAAAGAGTTTCTTCTGTGAATGCTTTTGTTAAAATTGATCTTTCTACAAAAATCTCTCTTGTGACTTGCAATTCTTTTTGTGGTTTGTAGCATGCAAAATCAACCAAGTATATGCCTCTTGGACGAGACATGAAATATAGGGTAGCAAGAAATACTACTAGACTTGTGCATATAAGCATTGACACAAAGTTGAATTTGAGATTTTCATATAGTTGGATTAAATCTTTGATTGAAAAAGTTGATAAGTGAACTGAAGCAACTCCAAGGAGAGGTATTAAAACAAGGTACATAGCATTAGAAATCAAATAGTGGTAACCAAGTTTCACATATTTTAGTTTCACGGATATTAAAAAATTGGGGAGTTTACTTCTTTCAAAAGAAATGCTTCTTCTAGAATTATGATCTTGTTGATTATTTTGTTCTTCCATGATGGGCATGCACAAAGTGAGTACTAATTATAGGCTTATTATAAAATGTAAAAATAAAGGGTACAAATGTTTAAAGAGTATGTGTGTGTGTGGATTATATTTTGGTTATGAAAGGGAAAAGTTTAAGGTAAAGAAGTGGAGTTTGGAAAAGAGGAGAGAAAGTAAAGGGCGAAGAGAAGATCATTGAGTTGTGAATTTTTTGTGAAGATGAGAAAAGGATTTTAAAGGGGTGAAAGTTGGAGGAGAGAGGTTAGTCGATACAACCACCCTAACGAACATTTATTTCATAACATGTAGAGACATTAATTGAATAGTTTGCCAGCCGGGAAAATTGAGCCTCTATTCTTTTTTTGGGTTTATTTACCTTTTGTCATCTAGCATCAACATGGGTAGGTGTATGTTTTTCCACTTTTATGTTGTGTTTTTTTTAGAGTAAACAAGATATCTTCCGTCCGTAACCGTGAAGACTAATCCATCGAGTATTGTGAGACCTAAAGGGGCAGCAAATTCTCCCTAAGAATTTTAATGCTGCTGTATGGCCAAGGCTAAATTCGAACCCAGACATTGGTTAAGTTAGAAAGATCCGTTTCATCTTATCTAAGCGCTCTTGGGTATTTTTATGTTGTGTTCAATAATATATTTATTTTATCATATTTGATTATAATTTTTTTGGAATATATCATGATAAAAATATTATTTATATTGTTTGTATTGTATTTGAATTGTTTGTATTATAATGAGATTTAATTAATTTTATAATTAAAAATTTAAATAATGTTATAAAAAGATAAAATTATAGTTATAATAGTTTAGAGGAAGGTTATAATTGAGAGAATGAAAAATACAATTCAAAATTCACTATCATCTTAATATATTGCTTTTTTAATAGTCATCTTAATATATTGTTATAGATTGAACAATTTTATTAATTTATTGGATTCTATGTAACACAAGTAGCTTGATGCGAAAAATACGTGTTGTAAATTTTAAAATACCTAGTTTAATCAATTATTTTGGTATTAACACTAGGATTTCCAAGAAACCAATTGTTCGGCCGATAGATTATTAAATTATAAGCATTTCGATTTCTTCCTCAGTTTCTTTCAAAAGATTTCTCTTTAATTGTAGTTCATTAACCACTAATTACTTAATTTAGCGAGTTTGATTTCTAATAATAGAAAAGAAAAAAAGGAGTTAATTAATTTGAACATGTTAAATTGACATTGTTTTTAATTGTTATTGTTGGAGTATCATTTCCCATCTCTAGTAAGAAAATAAGCAGATGCATGATTGATATCTAGTTAGATTGGTAAGACCAACGTTTTTTTGGGTCAAACCATTTGTTTTCTTTATTGACCGAGTCAAACAAAAGTTGGTGCTTGGTGAACTAAAAGCTGCGTTATGTGCTCATCATGCATGTAGGATTTGTTTCTTACAGAATTCTGACCAGGGGGCTATATTTTTAATTAGAGATTAAACGATGAATACAAGGAATGAGGATAATATATTGGAAAAATCTTAATTAGTTCCATTTTTTAGGTGTTATTATCTCTTCATTTGGGAAGTGAATTTGCTGTCAGATTTACTAATCGTTTTAAGTGGCATGTAAACTATTTTATGTAGGAAGAAAAGTTTGGAGATGGCTACATGACTCTAGCGGGATCAGGTAACCGTTCAGCTCGAAACATGTACTCATCCATCCCATGTTAGATGACTTTAATTGACAATGTGTACTATTTATCTAACATACTTTGCCCATATTTTTCTATTAATATACAAAGACAAATAGTATCATATAAGATGTTGGATTCGTCTCGATGAATATTTTTAAAATATCAAATTTTCATTATTTTTACTAATAGATAATCAAATATACTAAAGATAAAAAATATGCATTGACAAGTATGATAAAATCAACTGTATCACTTAATATATAATGGATGGAGTATCTCTCTAGCATTTATATCTGGTGTTTAGGATTTCCCAAGGGAGGGACTTCAGATTCATGCAAAGGTGTGGAAGAGCATAACAAGTGGAAATATCATGGTGGCCTTTTATTGTTAGATTAACCTTAAGTGCTATTTGTGTCGTTCTTTACATAAAATTTCTTTTTTAGGCTTATAATTTTTTTTTTGAAAAATTTGTGGATTTGACAAATCATCAATAGTTAGGAGTATTTTATGTGAAGAACCACACAAAAATCTGCTAAAAAATGCACATAAGTTTAGTTCTTTTTTAATAAGGTGTCGAGTCACAATAATCTTGTTTGCCGTAGGATCATGATGACAGAGCATGATATGACATTTTGACTATGTTTTTAGTACTTTTTCTTTGCATTTGAAGACAAATAAGATGAGAGTTAGATGAGTTGTCAATGATTTGAGGAACATATTGTATTGTTTTCACTCGAGTCGTTGTAATTCAGTTTTATTCTAGATCTTTTCAGTACTTTTTCTTTGCATTTGAAGACAAATAAGATGAGAGTTAAATGAGTTGTAAATGATTTGAGGAACATATTGTATTGTTTTCACTCGAGTCGTTGTAATTCAGTTTTATTCTAGATCATGCAACTTCATAGGTGTTTTGAGTGTTTTGTAGTGAGGAATCTTGTAAATCATCAAATCAAGACATCATGTGAAGGATCAAGGATGAAGAATTGAAGATCAAGGGTTCTTAGAACGTTGTTGAAGACAATACAAAGTGAAGAAAATTTATTTCAAGTTCCTAGAAGTTTTCAGACGAAAGAACGATAAAAAACTGGAAGAAATTGTATAGGAGGGGCTGCCTCAGGCACCCTTGCGCCTGCACCATACGCCCGGGACATCATTCCATGCTGCCTCAGGCGCCTGGCAACGGGTAAAAACCACTTTGTGCTTGTTTTCCAAGCTGGATCGGCGAATAAAACCAAATTTTCTTCCCTTAATCCCTAAGTAACTTAATGTTATAAATAGAGACCCTTATCCACTATTTTATTCATTCAGAAAAATTGACGGTTCAGAGCAAGGGTTAAACATTAGAGATTTAATTAAGGTGGAATTCCTCCTCCTTTTATTCTTTCTAGGGTATGTTTTTCTATTGTTTTGTTATGATGTAAGTTGCCATGAGCAACTAAACATCTTGATTAGGGTTCCATGATGAATCCCTTCTTATTTGTTGGAATTTATTAATAAAGTTTTCATTCAGTTTGTTCTTTTTATTGTGTTGAGATTTAAATTAGATCATGATCGTTCTTAATGCTTTGACAATTGGTCTGTAGGATTAAAGTAGTCATTGACAACCCGCAATTTTATAAGTTCATTGACTTTTCTAATTACTACTTCTTATAGAGGTTAGGAAGTTAAGGTTTGAGTCGTCTCCGTCGCTACTTTTTCTCTAATAACGTAGTACACTGCTCAGGTGGGTCCTACACTAGTTATCTAGGGGAACTTAGAATGAGTAGCACCATCGTGACACATTAAATCAATGATCCACAAAATAGGTTATTTTATTTCTTAAAAGATAAATTTCAATCAAAGACGAAGGGGGTTCAAGGAAACTCTAATTGTCGTTAATCATCTGAATCACAAAAACCTAATATTGCATTCGGCAGAGCAATTCAACCCTGAAATTCTATTTATCTTTTATTACTTTTCACTTCTAGAGTAAGTTTTGCTAATTATTGAGTTGAAGGACAATCCCTGCGAAGAACGATACAACTTACTACTTTACTACTTGTTGTGATTTGGTGTATATTTGTCAATTTCGTCCATCAGATCATCCTTGATGTTTTGTTTGGTAATTGTCCTCTTTGTGGTGTGTCTCTAGATTCGACTCATCACATATTTGTTACTATGAATTTTTTCGTTGAGTATAGTATAATCTCCTCAGAGGGTTGAGGTTGAAGTTGGATATACCTCCTGATATATTTCAAAGTTTCTCAGTATTTTGTTCCTTTTGTTTTGGCAGATGTCACCAAAATTGTTTGACATTTGTTTGATAGACATTCCGTTATTTGCTGATTTAGAAATCTCAAAATGAGGCAATCTCTCTGTTTTTTTTTTTTTGGTACAAAATGAGGCAATCTTTTCCAACAAGGTACCAACAATTTTTCTCGATCAGGCACCAACTAAATTTGTTTTTATTTTTATTTTATTTTTGAGCAACTAAATTTGTTAATATTTGTAATTTTTGTTGTTACATATAATCAAGACTAGAAATGTTATTTTTGTTTCCCATATTATCCTTATTTAGTAAATAAAGTAGTTGCAAGTATACAATGATTTTTTTTGTACAATGAATTAATTATAAATGAGAGAGTAAGGATATTTTATTTACAACATACTCTTTCCACCTCACAATCAGTGACCAATTTGTAAAAATATTTTCTTCCAAAATAATAATTCTTCCAATTTTTATTCAAAAAAAAAAAAACTCTTTTCATTACAATATTAAATATATTTTTTTCTATCCTTGCCCTCTAATTAATAGTATTATTTGCATCACTTTCAAATTAATATCTTCCGCTTTATATTTATCGTAGTGGTGAATATACTAATATTTGATAATGGCTATTTAGCATAAAAATTATTTTCTCTATTTCATTCATTCTCTTTTTTTTTAATCTTGTGAAATGGTAGAATGTGTCATTTATTGTGAAACGGGAAGAGGGTTACTTTAGATTAAAAGTTGAAGTAAAGTAGTTTATTTCATGAAGATGTGTGCATTATTTACGCACTTCCGACTCACTTCTCATCTTTCTTTTCTGTTCCTTCGAAAAATTGTCCTTTCAGAAGTTTGACTGGTCTTAGTACCATATTTAAGAGCGTATTTATAGAACGAATCTATAGTGCAGCAGAACTCTAATGTATTTGAAAGGGATTGTTATATCATAGAGACGTTGTGGTTAATTGATTGCCCGCACAAATTTGGGTAATGCAACGAAAGTTCTGAAAGAAAGCGACCTAGTACATTACTCATCCCAATAATATCTTTAGTGGGTTGAAACATTTTTAAAGGATTTTAGCTCTGGTTATAACAAAAGAGAAAATCCAAGAAACAAATGAATTGTCACTTTATATAAGATAAAATTAATATTTTGCACTTGTTCAACTTCATTATACTACCACAAGATATGATTGATTTATGATTGTTTCTTAAATTTTTCCCGGATAAATCAATGTATTTTGCTCTGCATGTAACTGTCGAGATTAATTCCCTCAAGATACTGAGATTTATTTAAGAGATAGATCGCTCTCAATAAATATTTTTCCATACATATCAATTATATATCACACCTTGGGCCAAATGATCAAAGGATTTAAGTATCTATCTTACCACACTACGTTGGTTAAATTGTTTATTTAATGTATCTATACCTATTAATAAAGACAATACTTTCCTTTTGGTGTAGCCTATTTTCTATTCCAAAAATACCCTTCACTTTCTTTAATGTTTAAAAAGAAACCGCATATAATTTAGTAATTTATGTCTGCACTAACCACTTAGAAGAAGGGGTAACTGATCCCTTCACAAAAAACAAGGTAGACTGCAAGAGGAGAACAAGGTAGACAAGGTAAAAGTTTCAATATGCAAGAAATAGAAGACAAGGTAGACTGCAAGAGGAGAACAAAATTGTCAAGACGCTATACAAAGGGAAACCACACTATTAAATTTCAAAGTATGTATCTTTACAATTCGATTTCTCCATCATTGAACATTAATTGAATTAATATTAAAGATGGAAAAATCATGGTGTGTTGAATACTAGGAATTCGTGGCCTTATTATGCTTTATGAGAACAAGGGAAATTTGTAGAACAATCAAGACGAAGAAGGAAATTATAACAACCACAATTAAAAGCTTATGAAAAGGAAGAAAGAAGTTCAGGAAATTTGAAATCCCTCTGCCCAAAGTTATTGATCGTTGGACATTTCGTTGTTTGTTTCCTTCAATTTACCATTAGTCCATTACCATATTTAATTTATAACACTTGCATACACATATTCCTTTTTTTTTTTTGACAAAATGTATTCCTTCTTTTGTTATATAAAAAAAAAACATATTCTTCTTTGTAGTGTTAATTTTTGTTCCATAGAGGAAGCCACTTCTTATAGCAGAACGAATTACAAGCAATTTTTCTTCATGATTGAATCACTATTTGAGTATTCTATTTCCTATTTATGTATTCTTCTTGGTTAATATAAATTCAGTTATAATGGAAAATGCTTTGCATTGAGAGGGAAATTGCTTACATGTAGGAGGTTACGAAATTTTTATCCTTATTCTCTCTTTCTTATTAATCGAATGATAAATGGTACAAGTGATGGTGCTACTCGATACGACAAATTCTTATATGCAAACGAACATAACACGTCATAGTTAGGAACAACCAATCAGAAAATTTTGTTCAATTTAATAAATTAAAAACTAAAAATAAAAATGGACACGTTCTTTCTCTTATTCTCTCACCGTCTCTGAGGAAACAAAAACGCAGCAGCAATGTTGTTTTAGAATTCTTCCTTCTTTCCTCCAAACACCACTTTGGCTCTCAATTCTTATTCCCCACAACCAGAATGTTATGCGGTAGCCCATCACCTAAAGTTTCATTCCTCTCCATTCAATCTTCATTGTTGGGGTTTTTTCTTCTGCAACCACACTTGTGTTGTGTACATCCATCATAAGGGTTTCACAATCTTTTTGGTTTTTATATTTAATCAATAAGGATTTCTCAATTTCTTTGGTTTTTGTGTTTAATTTAATTAAATACATATACTTTTGGTATGAAGAATTGATCATATAGAGAAGGACACGTTCAAAGAGAAAAGCAAAAAAAAAAAAAAAGCAAAAAAAATAAAAAACACAGAAAGAGAACGTGCCAGTTTTAATTTTATTAAATTAAACAAAATTTTCTGATTGGCTGTTTCTAAACTATGACGTGGTATGTTCGTTTGCATGTAAGAATTTCTCCGTAGGATACCTCCTTCTGTTTATTTCTTCCTTTTTATTCTTCCTGTCACTTTCATTAATTTCAAAGTGGAGCATTAATTTCATTAATTTCCTTAATTTCCTTTTTATTCCTTAATTTCATTAATTTCATTAATACCTCCAAAGTGGAGCATTAATTTCATTAATTTCCTTTTTATTCCTTCTGTCACTTTACATCTCAAATCCTTCAAGAATGCAAAAGAGATAAAATTCATTTGCAATACGTTGGTGACACAATTTTTTATAATTTTTTTTACCATTTAAAGGCTTTAAAAAATGCCCCGGAAACACTGGTTAGTATTCTCTAAAAACAATGATGCACAAGCGGAGGAAAATGGTGCAAATATATGTTGAGAATAATAGTGCATATCTGGAAAGTAATAGAGAAGCAATTGATAAGACTCTCAAGTAGAAGTTTATCTAAATGTCCATCAATTAATTATGGTAAATTATATATTTATCGAATTTATTTATTTCTTTCAATAACTTTGGCATAAATGTATGCAAAAATAACATTTTGTGATATATATAATCAAATTTTTGACATAATTAATTTATTTGTTATTTGTTTCATAGCTGTGGGTAAGTTTTTGACAATTTTATGTAATTTGTATTATCTATTACATGAAATTATAATTAAGCATTAGTTTCATATAATAAATGCATTATCATTTTAAAAATTGTATAATTAAATCGGTTGTTAAACAACTGATTTTAAAGAGTGTAGATCTCACATTTTAAATCCTCCTTTACCAAAAGTCGACTTAAAAGAGTGTTGAAACAAAGCTAAAAATCCGTTTAAACAAGACATTTTCAATCAGTTTCGAAACAGTTGACTTCGAGCTAATTCTTAAAAGACGGCTGCATAACGGACATAAATGGACTCCATATACCTCCATATACTAAAAGAGATAAAATAATAACGGCTATTTCATTTCCTACCACACTCTCTTCTTGCGTGCCTTATTCAAACTATAAATTCCGAAAAAATTGAGGGTTTGTTAGGGTGTTTAAACATGTTTTTAAGGATTTGGAAAGACGTTTACCCTTATCGAATTATAAAATCTAAAATCCGTAAAGCAAGTATTTTCTCTTCTTGAATAGTTGTCCGCGGCCGAAAAAGAATTGTTTATAACAATAATGTGGAGTTTGTGGAAACGCATGAATCTAAAATTGTGGCAGCAGCAAAATGAAACGATTATGCAGGTTGTTGAGCGCGCTAAGCACCTCCTAGATGAATGGTGAACATATCAAGGTGTGAAGTCACATAGAGCAAGTGTTTCCTCTACCCACTAGAGTGACTCTAGTAACAGTAATGTGGTCGAATGGACGAAACTGACTTATGGCATGTATAAATGTAATATTGATGCCTCATTCTCCCCTTCTTTGAATATGGTGGGTATTGGCATATGTCTTCGCGATGATTTGGGTGAGTTTGTCCTCGCCAAGAAATATTGTTTCTCTCCTACTTGTGATGTTGATGTGGGCGAGGCCGTTGGCCTCTATACGATGTTGAAGTGGATGGAAGATTTCCATTATGATAATGTAGATTTCGCTCTGGACTCCAAGACATTTGTTGATCACTTTACGTCTAATATAAAGGATAATAGTGAGCTAGGTTGTATTATTCATGTTTGTAGACAGTTGTTTGATAATAGTTTTCAGAACTCTAATGTCGAGTTGATGTACCGTCATGTATTCGTTTTTTGATAGCTAATGAAAAGCAATAAATTTCTTCCCTAAAAAAAAACTCGTAGAGCACGCCGGTAGGGTCAAAAAAGAAATACTCCATCCGGTCCTAAATATAAGAGAAAAATCTTTTTTTAGGTTCATTGAATAATTAATGTATTTGGACTACAATGTAAACCAAATACATTATTTATTCAATGAACCTAAAAAAAGAATTTTCTCTTATATTTAGGACCGGAGGGAGTAGTCTGTAGTAACATCATTATCATTGAGCAAAATACTTGAGCTTATCAACACTATACTATTATATATTAGAAATATCAAAGACTCATTAATATCTATAAATTAAAATTGTATTTACGTGTCTATATATTTTAAATGTACGGTAGATTTTTTTTCATTTTCAACACTATCAAAAATATCTCTCTATGTATGTGAAAAAAAACCATTCATAATCTCATCTCAAATACTTTTGCACAGTTAATTTTATAAAATTCATAAGAAAAACTCTTTTTACGGTATAAATTTTCATTTAATAGGGGTAATATATTATCTTAAGAGAGGACAATAATTAAAATATCAAATATTTAACAAATACAACAGAAACCGTAGTGGGAAAAATAATTAAATTGAACACTATCAAATAAAATTATGGTTTTTTTTTTTACAACAAATTATGCTCCTCTTCTCAAGTTGTCTTTTATGTTACATTTGATAACAATTTGAATCATAATTTTGTTACATTCAGTCATTCCTGTCATTGTTTATGAATCTTCTACGGACAATTTCTCCATCCAACAAACTAATAGTCATAGCTACATTCAGTCATTCATATCTTAAATGCTTAAACTTGTCACCAAACACCTACATTGGTCCTATTGTGTCGACCTCTCATTGCAGCAGCGTGTGAATCTCTCTTTTCATATTACTTTTTTTTAAAGGTCCCTTCATTTGACTTAATTTTGTGACCTAAAAAATATTTAAAATATTGCTAGAGACAATTTTGGTCATAAGATTATTCACACAAAATATAATCATCACACCAAACTATCGACCGTGTATCACTTTCTCCTCTTTATAGTATTTCACAATATATTAATATTATAAATATCATATCATATACTAAGCATTTAATTTGATAAACTTTCAAGAGTTCTTAAGTTCTAACGTGCAATTATTACTTGTCTCTTCTTCTGGGTCGATAAACAGTTTCCAGCCAAATCATAATTTATGTGTTCTCAATGGAAGCGAGTGAGAAGTCCTTTTCCTCTTTGGTTTTTAATTGTGAAAAGGTCATTTTCCTTGGTAAAGTAAGAAGAGTAAATTTTTTCCATACTTAGATGATCCACTCTAAATTAAAAAATACTTAATTAGATCATTTGAGATGGTTTTTGGTCTGTTTATGATGATTTTTGGTATTAGAAAAATCAATCAAACATGAAACATAAATAAAAATTTGAACAAGTATGATTGCGGAACGAACAAATTAAAAGATAGACTCAAGTGTGTGTTGGAAAGTTTTGAAAATATCTCTAAAATGATTTCAGATTTTGAATGTGAAATAGGATGAAAAGGGTAATGGTCAATTAACTTGAAGTAAATGACTAGATTGTAAAAAGGACAATCGAATTTTAATAGACTTAAAGGTAAAGTGACATGAATTGGAGTACGAGAATTTAAAGGACATTGAATAAAATGCATAAAGTAGAAAGACAAAGAAGTAAAATTGCGAGTAAAAAACAAATCAAAGAAAGATTAAAGTAAATAACAAGAAAAAAATTACTATAACTTCAAAAAATTTCAAGATGAGAGGTAGAGAGAGGCAGCGATCCTAGGCAACGCTTAAGACAATCACACCGGTCTTTTTTCGCCAAAAGTGAGGAACATCAGAGTGGGGGGTGGGGGGATAGGGGAGATTGGGTGGACGTGAGACCAGGACGTCGGAAGGCGCCAAGACAAGATGATTGAGGTAAGGAGGGAGAAGAAAGATATCCAATGGTTACTAATAAAGTGACTATTGTGTTACTTTCACTTTAGTCTCTGCGCCACATTGTTTACCTTTTCGGTCCAAAACATTTGCCACCTCATCAGCTAACATTAGTTTTTAAGGTCGGCGACTAAACTGATAACGGAAACACACAACCAAGGACTATTTTGTATTTAATCCTGATTCAGGGACCTATGTGAGAGCGATGTGCAGAGCCAGGGACCAAAGTGGCCATTTACTCTTTTCTATTTTTTTTAGGCACAATAGGTTGAAACACTTAAGACCTCGATAGTAATGACAACACCTTTCATTAAAAGTTAGGGTGACATACGAATACATGAAATCATTTATCAAGTCTCTAAACAACTTGCTAACATTGTTAAGCTAATGATTCGAATGAGGTTCGACACACTAAGGCATCAAAGGGTATACGATCTAATTATGGTGAAATTTTTATCACCAATTCTCCACAAGGATTACAGGGGAACCAAAATTAGGAAGATATTTTTTATCAAAGCCTGACAACCATTGCGTCAGTAAGATCTCAATAGGTTAACCCGATTCCTATACAACATGTATCTTCTACTCCTTATGCCCACCCTAGTATTTTTGCCACGACTAACCCTGGGGGAACGATACTTCAACCAAGCTAACTTCAAGTTGGAAAAGTATATATTGCAAGGCGGCCACCTGAGGCAGTAGTATATATTGTCATCCAATAAGTTTCACCTTAAGACAATGTTATGCAGACTGGCAACATGTATTACACTTGAGGAAACACATGCATCTCAATAGCAGAAATGCAACGTCTAGGTTTAGATTACCTAATTCATAATCCATGGATAACTTATTCACCTATATCTTTATTTATTAATTTTATTAGGTCTGCAGCAACTTATACTAATAATTTCCCTCTAAAATGCTGCATTAGGTTAGCAACAATTTAACCTAACAAATTCCACCTAAAATGCAGTGCACCAATTTAACCTAACAAATTTCCTTTAAAATGCAGCAATCCCTAGTATTTCTCCTCACTGATGAGCTTTTCATTCTTATCATGTTGTGTCATCGTTTGTATATATTTATTGTTTCTGTAGACTTTTTTTTTTTTGACAAGTTGTTGTACACTTATTTAATATATTTACAAACAGAATACCCTAATTTCCATGCAAACTCGGCTACCCTAATTTTTGCAGCAACTAAACCTAAAAAATTCTCTCCAAATGATTCACATTAATTGCTAAGTGCTAACCCTAATTATGTACTATTTCCTTCCAACACTTCTTCAATTTGAAATTCAAAATTTTTTGTTAGGAACCATGAATTGCATTAAATTACATCTATTGTTATACCCCTTGGAAAATACATATCTCTTCAACACACATCTTCAAAATAATTAATCAATTGTATAAGATCTCTTCTATTTGGTTGGATATGATATGTATTTGGTTGGAAAAATATATTATTACTTTTAGTAAATATCAAAGTGTAATTTTTTTTTAGAGTTGTACGTGTGATTTAGAAATTCTATTAATTGAAGTGACTTTGTTTTTCATGTTATAGTAGAAATTTAAAACAATTATTACAAGTCAATTTTTGATGTTTAACTATAAAAGTAATAAATAAAATTGACCCGTGCAACAATATAATATTGTATTCTTTTTATCTTTTTCTTTATAATTTAAAAAAAAGAGAAGATAATGCCCCAATAATATATTGTGATAAGATAAAATAACATTCTTTAATTGATTAGTTTTTCAAAACTAAAATGTAAAATTTGATAAGATTCAAGTGTCAATGAAGGACATAGTAAGACAAATTTGATCGTAATATTGTATCTCTAATATTCTAATTTGCGTTTATTGATCGATCCATGATCTTATGAGATAAAAATTATTCATTAGTCTCTATTATAGTCGACAAGACCCGTGCGTCGCACATATCAAAAGTCTAGTTGTCTAAAATTGCAACATATTTGTCATGACCTAATTCATCTCTACCTCCCCCAATGGGGTTGACAAACCGAGGCTAGCCATAACTTATGGTAGTGAACAACCATGACTGTTAATCCACTTCACCAATATAATACTCTGATGGTTGAAGAAGCTCATTGAAGACACGGTGGTGAGACAAACTAAGAGCTTCCATGGACCCCACCCCCCATGGATATGCCACTATATAGGAAGCAAAATCCCGAGTAGGTCAACAAAACTCCTGGATTTGCTACCTTTTTTTGGGAAATATAGTGTAAGAAACCAAATAGGTTCGAAGAACAATATCTTTAGATTATGTTCAAATGATAAAAGAAGACTACTAACCAAGAAACAATTTGTCTACTAACAGCGTGTTCAATTGTTCAGATATTTAGGAAGACAAATGATAAGAAAATGTCAATCTGTGAAACATAATAATACTTGGTATACTATGTCAAGTAACAAAGGTTGATCGTCTGGTCTGAAATAGAATTCTAAAGAAGACAAACAACTTATGAGGAAATGACAAAGGTCATTGTCGTGATATACTGAAGATCACGCATCAAGTACAAATGTACAATAGAGTGATTCTCTAAAAAAAATCTTTATCTTAAGAGATCAATTTCAGACAAAAGAGAGACAAAATATAGTTGTAAAATGTCGTATATTTCTTCCAAATGAAGAGGGTTTTATATTATGAAGAAAAATGAAACTCCAAAGTCTTTCTCTCGATGTCATATATTTCTTCCACTTGCTCATTCCTTTTTTTCCAAACCCCTTTCCCTCCCTTCCTCTCCAAACTCGCAAACAATAGTATATAATTTATTTTTTGAGGAAATAGTATATAAAATTATGTATTATGTAACTATTTTGTTTATTTTTTTTGCAAAAAATAATTGCTGTAATTTTATGTTATGTAAATTTTATCATTAATTATTTTCGACCCCTGTTTGATCCATTTTCTGAATCATTCTCGGAATATTTCACTATTTATTTATTTATTCATTTATTTACCTTTTTTTTAAAAAAAACTTTCATTTATTTCTTTTAGTCTCCTTAATTAATTAATTTATTTCTTGGAGACAGTTTTGCAATATGGTTTTAATAAGACTGACAGAGGGTCCGACGATGACCGGTGAGAGTGAGATGCCAGTATAGGCCCTGGAGAATGGAATGATGAAACATGGGCCATCAATGAAGACACATAAAGGAGATGATGGAAAATTAGGTAGAAAGAAGAGGAAGAAGACAACCAAAGACACTATTGGATGAACAATTTAGAGCACGTTTGTTTAAGATTTTTTTTTTACTTTTGTCATTTTTGAGTTTGTTTAGGATTTTCTAAAAAATCGTCTTATGAAAAAAAATTAAATTTGAATCTAAAATGAAAAAAAAAAAATTAGGATTAGCTTTTACAAAAATATATATTTTCTTAAAAAAATTGTTTTTATGATAGCAAACATAGAAATAGCTTCAAAATTTTTTAAAAACTCTAGATATTTTTAACGTAAAATCTTTTTTTTTTTTTTTTTTAAGGTGGAAAAAAGACATCTTTAATAGAGTATCAAAGTGGGGATGACAATATGATGATTGAACTAAGATCTACGCTAGATAAGAATGTGGATATTAAACTTGTATTGAGGTTCTACATTAACATATTTTTAATGGTTTTGTATGTAAAACTTAAAGCGCATTGGGTTGTCACACTAACTTTTAGGTTCGATTCGCCCCCACCAATAACTGTATATTGGATGCAATAGGAATGACCAGCGAATCCTCTTTAGGATACCATGAGTTCCTTGATGTGTATTGCACAACCACACCAAGCGTATCTCCTAATAGTATTTTACAGATTTATGATTCCAGCAATTCACTCATGCATTAGAGAATTGATGGATGATTTAGAGTAAAAGAATGAGGGAAAATTATGTTATTAATGTAACAAAATTCATGTTTCTGTGTTTTTCTGTGTGTCCAAATTAATGCCCAAATGTCAAACATTTATAGTGCATTATATGACCCTTCGCATGAGAGAAAACACTCATTTGACTTGAATCAATGATATGGTTCATTAAGCACCCCTTTGCAAAATGTTATGCTCATACACTTGAATCAATGTTAAGGTTCTTTAAACACCCATTTGCTAAATGTTCCAAAGTATATGAATGATTCCCATGAAGAGTTACAACTCTTAGTGAAGAGTTACAACTTTTGATTCTAAAGTGATTCCATTTTTTTAGAAATCACCAACATTTTATTTCCACTTGATAATACTTTGTTATTGTGTTTATGTGGTAATTCTCCTTCATCCCACATACTAAGATCAGGACATTCTAAGACACTCACAAAATTGGCATAAAAAGAATAAATAAGCGATTGTGCACTTTGTGTTATCCCTTATTGTTTTGCAAATAGAACACATCCTATAATAATATTTGTCAAGTTAAATTAATTGACCCAAACCTTTTGCAAAAACTAAAAATTAGTAAACACTAGCAGAAACCTAGGGTTCCAAAAGTCCACATGAATATATAAATCGCTACACATTTAATTTGTATAACCACTGTATTAATTGGAATTTGAAAACATGCTTAGCTGTCTTGCTACAAACCCATAATTTTGGGGCTGTTCCACTTATTATCATCAAGAATTTTGTCATTCATTTACATACTGTTCTATCTGCCTTGATGTATCCATACATAAATGATTGCTCTTTGTGTAAATGTTACTACTAAGCTTTCCACTTGGCTAACGAGAGTGCCTTACTTATAACGGACTTGGTTGCTTGTTATTGCTGACTTCATCTACCATCTTGTCTCACCAAGTTAACAATGAACTTGGCTAAGCTTCATAGTGTATTAATATAGTACATATTTGATTTCTATAACTCTATTCATCTAGCCTCCATCCTGTACTCTTCCTGGATTATATGAACTGATTTCCTCATTTATATTTTTCATTGAGCTTAATCATATATTCAGAGATAACATTACATTTATTAAGCTCTTCATCCGCATATTCTAATAAAGTTGTGAAGTGTTGTTGTTGCAACTATTGTTGTTTGATTAGTGAAAATAGTCGTATATCAATAAGATTATTCAGACTTGTGATTTGGTCTAGTCTCCAAGTGCATTTGTACCCTTTTTTTTTTTAATAATATTTCTTGAGTGTTGGTTTGTTGCATTTGCACATTTTTTTATACTTAAGAAAATCAACATTTTTTTTACAAAAACAAAACGATATTCATTCAAATTGATATAATATATCAGATACAATAACATCATGAACATCCCTAAACACATAAAGGGTGAATTTGCGAACAAATTAATTGCATCGAAGTTAATATCATACAACAACAAACTGCCTACAAATAGTATGATAAAATCTAAACCACCAGATCCAGATCTGCAACGTTGACGTCCAAATCATTGATTGAATATGTGATTGATTGAAGCTGATATTTCAATATGAACCAAACGAACATTGAAACCAGACGCGAACTCAAACAACGCCACACTAAGACGAGGAACAACACAATGCTGCATTCAGACGACAAAATCCCGAAAAAACACAATAAAAAACTTGATGTTCTGGACCGGCCAAAAGGGTACTTGGCCCATTAACTTAGGCCCAATATCTTTCAAAGCACAAACTCCACGTTTGGCATTATTGCCCGCAACACACCCTCTCTCCGCGAGGGGGGTGCACGAAGCAAACGAGACCAGTTCAAACGAACCCCCAACGTCTCTTTGCACATTCTGCACGTTCCCGCAATAAACTCTCTAGCGGTTACACTTCCCACGATTTCGTAACCGCCAGAGCCAGGTGTGCCTCCTCAACGGCTCTGCAGACCTCCACCTCTATAAATAGGGGACTCAATGCAGTTCCCAAGGTAGAACTTTTTCTTCCTCTAAAACCCTCACTCACTGATCTCTACTGACTTGAGCGTCGGAGTGCCTGCAGGTACACACCCCCCATCCGCTCCAAGAAGCGTCTGACGTATTCCACCACCGTCACAACCACCGCATTCAAAGCACCGACGTACTCCATCCTTATAAGCTAATTCATGATAGTAAGATTTAGGCAGGCCCGGCCGTGAGGGGGTGCAAACAGCTCAACAGAGTTGGGCCTCCCTCAGCCATGGGTCTCAAAAAAAAAATTTAATACTCACTAGTACTACTGCCCTCCAATTTTTTTTAATACCCCCAGCCATTTTCTGTCCCCTTGTTTTAGCCTTTTAGGCCTATTACAATTAGGTCCTCTTGCTTTTGGTGTTAGGTGGGGGTTTCTCATGTATACGGTAGTCATTTTCACCTTTGGATGTACCGCATATATACGACACCTTATATTTATCTTTTAAAAAATATAAATAGAACATTGCTCTTTTAAAAAAAATATGTTTTGATTTTATCACTGACCTCTTTTCATTCCCAGAGCCGAGCCTCCGAATTCTTAGGGACGGCCCTGGATTTAGGTGTTGTGAATTCGTTAAAAATCACACCAATAAAATACTTGATGTGTGGAGCAAATTAATCAAGCAACTACAACAACGTGGGCGACACTTATGGACATAAGCGAAAAGATAGAACACCAACGGAGAAAGAGAGAGAACACACGAAAATTTATTTACACAGTTTCTGTCCAATACTGACAGAGTGTAGGGGAGAGAGCATCTCTCTATTCCACTATAATGATGAATTTCTTTACAAAGAGATATCAAAAAGGGTTATAAGAATCAGTTTCAAACCAAATTCTACCCAAAGTCCCGAATCTCTTCCCGTGACCAAGAGACTCTATCCTAATAGTATTTCTCCAATGAGAATCAATCCTAACCCTAATGTTTGTTGCCAAGAGAATTCTCTACGAACCATAGTTTTGATGTTGGCTTCTAAACCCTTGTTTTCTAGTTTTCTACACTTTTATTTTTCATCAGATACACGGTTTATATTTATAGAGAAATATAATTCATAAATTTGAAACGGATATCACATTGAAGATACTTTTCTTTTTTTTCTTTCTCCTTCAGCACAAAATATATTTGCACTAAATATTCCTTGTAAAAATATATTTACATCAAATCTTCCTTCATACAGTACAAAAATATATTTATTGTACATAAATATATTTGAAACAAATCATTTGTACTTTTAGCAACAATCTTCTTCATCCATCAAATTTTGAGTCAATTTCAACATTACGCTCGCATGATTTAAATGTCTAAATTGAAAAGTAAACCCTTTAGCCCGTTATGGATTCAAATTTTCATTTTTCTTAAGAACCTAAAGTATCTAACTGAAATTGACATAGGGAGAATCAAACATTGAGTAGGAGCATACTCTAAAAACTCAAATCAACACCACCAGACAACCCAAAAGAGTTCATATTTTCACTTTTTTTTAACGGCAAAATTTATGAAAAAAACTAGATCTTTGCTCAAGATGAACCGAGGCCGGTAAATCAAAGACTACAAAGGGGCCATATGTAGACAGAACACCCAAATGAAACAACAAATACAATCATCACTTATCTAATGTATAACCCTCAACACCCATAAGACCCACCACCACCAAAACCAACTTCACCACTTAAATCAAACTCTAACGTAAACAACCACAGTAAACAACATTCATAAACACCGATTGCCACTACTCACTCAAAAACAAAATCAAACATCCTATTCACCTCACCATAGCTTAGCCACACCCGACCTATTCCAACACTCATTCAGCTTCCACCACCTCTCTACCCCTGGTCCACCGAAGAAAAAACACCATACTAAGACCAAAGCAAACTTGAATCAAAACACTGACTCTCGATCTCGAATCAAAAGTGATCGGCCTACCAGACTCCAGAGACAAATCAGTAAGGTACCCCTCATCCTAAGCCACCGAAGAAGACACCAAAATCAGTCAAACAAAACTTGTAACTAGATACTAACTTCCGATCTTGAAGCAAAAGCAATCGGCCCACTAGAATCCATAACACAAATTTGCAAGGCCTCCGACAAGATGTGCGGTGTGAAAAAAAATCATGCCAGAAAAGGAAACAGGTTCAGCTCCAAGACCACCCACATTCGAATCACCCAAACACAAAGCAACCCAAACACAACAAGAGTTAGCGACGGCCAAAATGAATCCTACACGGAGGCAGCCTACATCAAAACATCTTAAGAGCTCAACGCTACCCACATAAACAACCAACTCCATACCTAAAATAACGAACAACACCCCCTCTTAGTTAGTTCCTGTCCACCGAGTGTTCTGATATATCCGAGTCCAGATTCTCCATAACTACCTCATCCAAACCACACCACTACAACCACCATAAACAATCCAACACCTACACTTCCTCCCCCAACCACCTCGCAACACCGCTATCACCACCATTTTCAAACCACACCAACAAACACCTTTCACCAACGTTGATGCTCATTGCTCACTCTCACCAGACGCACCCCAACAGAAACCACCAGCCATCACCACCGTAAGACCTCCTCAAAAACTTTGCGCCTCAAAACCTCCTCACCACCACAGACCACCACCCAAAACCTGCACATCATCACCCCCTCATCACCACGGAAACACCACCCCATCAACACCAAAAAAACCACCCAGAAATACCACACGTCACCACCTCATCACCACCAAAGAACCATCACTCAAATGCCGTACATAACCACCTCCTCACTACCTTCTGACTACCTCATACTATGAACAATCTGTATGATCCCTTATCACCACCAACAAACATGAACAACACCAAGTGGGAGATTGCAGGTGAAGGGTCATCGGTACTCCGAGCACCCGGATCAGAATAACAACAAGATGGAGGAGTGAATAATACAAGATGAAGGGTCGTCATTGATCAGAACACACAGATCGGAACACACCAAAAGTTATAAACATATTTGGAACAAATCAGAACTTAGAAAAAACGACAACTGGATCGGAAAACATGGACAAGCGGACAGAGAACAACCCCGAGGGGCTGAAGAGGTGGCTTGGAGACTAAGTCTCGTCGCACCACCGCTGTCTAGGGTCTACATCTGAGCGGACGATTTGGATAATGGGAAGAAGCAAAGGAGTTTAGTCTAGAGAGAAGTCAGAGAAAATGATTTTTAGAAAACTAGTTCATATTTTTATATTAAAATGGGATTACATAATTTTTGCAAGGACAATACTATTTTGTATTTAATGGAGGGTTTTCTCTATTTGACTTCTATTAAATCTCACATTTATATAGTACATGTTTGATTGAGTGGTCATGAAAGTGATGATGACTATGTTCAATTTCCATCTACATCAGCCTAACTTTAAGCAAACGAATAGTTTTAGAATAATCAACAAATAAAAAGAGATTGATACCTAAAATTAATTATGTAAATTGAAACATAAGGAGAAAGGCTCCATATGTCAGAGAAGATAAATTGAAAAAGCCTAGTAGTACTAATTAAAGATGAACTGCTAAATGGGAGCTTATGGCTAAACAAACAAAACATTCAGAGGATTGTCCATGGAAAAATCTGACTAGACTTGAGACTATGTAGAAGAGTGCGAGATAATAGATGACCAAGACGACTATGCCAAAGACGAAGAGGAGTGGTTGACTATGCATGGAAGGATTAGGGTAATTGGGAGGAAGGAAGCTTGTAGACATTGCCATCATTCAGCCCTCGTAACAAAATTTCCCCATGCTCATGTATTTTAACTCATAATGCCATGGAAATTTTTTAATAGATACATTGTTAGATCGACATAATTCTGAAACATAAACCAAGTTTTGTGTAACTTTGGGGACACACAACAAATTTGATAATTCTAATGGTTTGTATTTAGTGGGAATGATGGTGCAACCAGAAAAAGAAATAGGAAGTTTATGACCATTGACAACCTAAAGATTATCTGAACCTGTGTGATCGATCACTCTTAACTGAGAGATTATCAAAATAGTTTGTAATATGATGCGAGACTCCTGAGTCGAAGAGCCATTCTAGAGGAGGAAGACCAGCATGGACATCATTGGCAGGTTGTTGTGTTTGCTTTTGCACAATTTTTCCTTTAGCTTAACATTGCAAGGAATTATGTCCTCTTTTTTTGCAGTATTGGCATATGACACCATAGGTATTTCTTCTATTGTTGGATGGGTCCAAAGGCTTGAAAACATTAATATCACTACCGAAACTAGCATGAATTCAAACAACTCTAAGCACTAAAATCCTTTTACGGTGGCATTTCACAATATTAGGGTTCATGCTTTCACCCACGGAAGAAGAGACTTTTGTTTCTTTTTCATTTCCTTAAGATGTGTGACGAATTTTCATTATTTTGAGTTTTTTTATTTAGTACTAACAAAGTAGCAAAAACAAATCCTCTAAAAAACAAACCAGTAAAAATCGGTGATGAATTTTAAAAAATGTTACAAATAAGTGTTACAAATCAGTAATCAGTGATATATAATCGGGTGTTACCGGAAAAATGTTACTAAAAGCCATATATATAGTATTGACACGATTCTGCATTTTTAATAGTGGAACGTAATTAAAGATTGGAGAGAGTAATCACATTTGAATATAGCACAAATTTGATCATAGTCGTTGAGCTATTTTTTTGTTTGAATGATCTGCACCGTTTTTATCCATACTTTGAGGGGTGTTTACCCATATATTAGTTGTTGCTCCTCACAGGTTCTTTATCATGCAAGTTGAGGGAATTTTATGTTATATATCTTGATTGTTGGGAAGAGGCTGTTGCATTTAAAATCTGAAAAGTTTAATGGTTTTGTATGTAAAACTTAAAGCGCATTGGGTTGTCACACTAACTTTTAGGTTCGATTCGCCCCCACCAATAACTGTATATTGGATGCAATAGGAATGACCAGCGAATCCTCTTTAGGATACCATGAGTTCCTTGATGTGTATTGCACAACCACACCAAGCGTATCTCCTAATAGTATTTTACAGATTTATGATTCCAGCAATTCACTCATGCATTAGAGAATTGATGGATGATTTAGAGTAAAAGAATGAGGGAAAATTATGTTATTAATGTAACAAAATTCATGTTTCTGTGTTTTTCTGTGTGTCCAAATTAATGCCCAAATGTCAAACATTTATAGTGCATTATATGACCCTTCGCATGAGAGAAAACACTCATTTGACTTGAATCAATGATATGGTTCATTAAGCACCCCTTTGCAAAATGTTATGCTCATACACTTGAATCAATGTTAAGGTTCTTTAAACACCCATTTGCTAAATGTTCCAAAGTATATGAATGATTCCCATGAAGAGTTACAACTCTTAGTGAAGAGTTACAACTTTTGATTCTAAAGTGATTCCATTTTTTTAGAAATCACCAACATTTTATTTCCACTTGATAATACTTTGTTATTGTGTTTATGTGGTAATTCTCCTTCATCCCACATACTAAGATCAGGACATTCTAAGACACTCACAAAATTGGCATAAAAAGAATAAATAAGCGATTGTGCACTTTGTGTTATCCCTTATTGTTTTGCAAATAGAACACATCCTATAATAATATTTGTCAAGTTAAATTAATTGACCCAAACCTTTTGCAAAAACTAAAAATTAGTAAACACTAGCAGAAACCTAGGGTTCCAAAAGTCCACATGAATATATAAATCGCTACACATTTAATTTGTATAACCACTGTATTAATTGGAATTTGAAAACATGCTTAGCTGTCTTGCTACAAACCCATAATTTTGGGGCTGTTCCACTTATTATCATCAAGAATTTTGTCATTCATTTACATACTGTTCTATCTGCCTTGATGTATCCATACATAAATGATTGCTCTTTGTGTAAATGTTACTACTAAGCTTTCCACTTGGCTAACGAGAGTGCCTTACTTATAACGGACTTGGTTGCTTGTTATTGCTGACTTCATCTACCATCTTGTCTCACCAAGTTAACAATGAACTTGGCTAAGCTTCATAGTGTATTAATATAGTACATATTTGATTTCTATAACTCTATTCATCTAGCCTCCATCCTGTACTCTTCCTGGATTATATGAACTGATTTCCTCATTTATATTTTTCATTGAGCTTAATCATATATTCAGAGATAACATTACATTTATTAAGCTCTTCATCCGCATATTCTAATAAAGTTGTGAAGTGTTGTTGTTGCAACTATTGTTGTTTGATTAGTGAAAATAGTCGTATATCAATAAGATTATTCAGACTTGTGATTTGGTCTAGTCTCCAAGTGCATTTGTACCCTTTTTTTTTTTAATAATATTTCTTGAGTGTTGGTTTGTTGCATTTGCACATTTTTTTATACTTAAGAAAATCAACATTTTTTTTACAAAAACAAAACGATATTCATTCAAATTGATATAATATATCAGATACAATAACATCATGAACATCCCTAAACACATAAAGGGTGAATTTGCGAACAAATTAATTGCATCGAAGTTAATATCATACAACAACAAACTGCCTACAAATAGTATGATAAAATCTAAACCACCAGATCCAGATCTGCAACGTTGACGTCCAAATCATTGATTGAATATGTGATTGATTGAAGCTGATATTTCAATATGAACCAAACGAACATTGAAACCAGACGCGAACTCAAACAACGCCACACTAAGACGAGGAACAACACAATGCTGCATTCAGACGACAAAATCCCGAAAAAACACAATAAAAAACTTGATGTTCTGGACCGGCCAAAAGGGTACTTGGCCCATTAACTTAGGCCCAATATCTTTCAAAGCACAAACTCCACGTTTGGCATTATTGCCCGCAACACACCCTCTCTCCGCGAGGGGGGTGCACGAAGCAAACGAGACCAGTTCAAACGAACCCCCAACGTCTCTTTGCACATTCTGCACGTTCCCGCAATAAACTCTCTAGCGGTTACACTTCCCACGATTTCGTAACCGCCAGAGCCAGGTGTGCCTCCTCAACGGCTCTGCAGACCTCCACCTCTATAAATAGGGGACTCAATGCAGTTCCCAAGGTAGAACTTTTTCTTCCTCTAAAACCCTCACTCACTGATCTCTACTGACTTGAGCGTCGGAGTGCCTGCAGGTACACACCCCCCATCCGCTCCAAGAAGCGTCTGACGTATTCCACCACCGTCACAACCACCGCATTCAAAGCACCGACGTACTCCATCCTTATAAGCTAATTCATGATAGTAAGATTTAGGCAGGCCCGGCCGTGAGGGGGTGCAAACAGCTCAACAGAGTTGGGCCTCCCTCAGCCATGGGTCTCAAAAAAAAAATTTAATACTCACTAGTACTACTGCCCTCCAATTTTTTTTAATACCCCCAGCCATTTTCTGTCCCCTTGTTTTAGCCTTTTAGGCCTATTACAATTAGGTCCTCTTGCTTTTGGTGTTAGGTGGGGGTTTCTCATGTATACGGTAGTCATTTTCACCTTTGGATGTACCGCATATATACGACACCTTATATTTATCTTTTAAAAAATATAAATAGAACATTGCTCTTTTAAAAAAAATATGTTTTGATTTTATCACTGACCTCTTTTCATTCCCAGAGCCGAGCCTCCGAATTCTTAGGGACGGCCCTGGATTTAGGTGTTGTGAATTCGTTAAAAATCACACCAATAAAATACTTGATGTGTGGAGCAAATTAATCAAGCAACTACAACAACGTGGGCGACACTTATGGACATAAGCGAAAAGATAGAACACCAACGGAGAAAGAGAGAGAACACACGAAAATTTATTTACACAGTTTCTGTCCAATACTGACAGAGTGTAGGGGAGAGAGCATCTCTCTATTCCACTATAATGATGAATTTCTTTACAAAGAGATATCAAAAAGGGTTATAAGAATCAGTTTCAAACCAAATTCTACCCAAAGTCCCGAATCTCTTCCCGTGACCAAGAGACTCTATCCTAATAGTATTTCTCCAATGAGAATCAATCCTAACCCTAATGTTTGTTGCCAAGAGAATTCTCTACGAACCATAGTTTTGATGTTGGCTTCTAAACCCTTGTTTTCTAGTTTTCTACACTTTTATTTTTCATCAGATACACGGTTTATATTTATAGAGAAATATAATTCATAAATTTGAAACGGATATCACATTGAAGATACTTTTCTTTTTTTTCTTTCTCCTTCAGCACAAAATATATTTGCACTAAATATTCCTTGTAAAAATATATTTACATCAAATCTTCCTTCATACAGTACAAAAATATATTTATTGTACATAAATATATTTGAAACAAATCATTTGTACTTTTAGCAACAATCTTCTTCATCCATCAAATTTTGAGTCAATTTCAACATTACGCTCGCATGATTTAAATGTCTAAATTGAAAAGTAAACCCTTTAGCCCGTTATGGATTCAAATTTTCATTTTTCTTAAGAACCTAAAGTATCTAACTGAAATTGACATAGGGAGAATCAAACATTGAGTAGGAGCATACTCTAAAAACTCAAATCAACACCACCAGACAACCCAAAAGAGTTCATATTTTCACTTTTTTTTAACGGCAAAATTTATGAAAAAAACTAGATCTTTGCTCAAGATGAACCGAGGCCGGTAAATCAAAGACTACAAAGGGGCCATATGTAGACAGAACACCCAAATGAAACAACAAATACAATCATCACTTATCTAATGTATAACCCTCAACACCCATAAGACCCACCACCACCAAAACCAACTTCACCACTTAAATCAAACTCTAACGTAAACAACCACAGTAAACAACATTCATAAACACCGATTGCCACTACTCACTCAAAAACAAAATCAAACATCCTATTCACCTCACCATAGCTTAGCCACACCCGACCTATTCCAACACTCATTCAGCTTCCACCACCTCTCTACCCCTGGTCCACCGAAGAAAAAACACCATACTAAGACCAAAGCAAACTTGAATCAAAACACTGACTCTCGATCTCGAATCAAAAGTGATCGGCCTACCAGACTCCAGAGACAAATCAGTAAGGTACCCCTCATCCTAAGCCACCGAAGAAGACACCAAAATCAGTCAAACAAAACTTGTAACTAGATACTAACTTCCGATCTTGAAGCAAAAGCAATCGGCCCACTAGAATCCATAACACAAATTTGCAAGGCCTCCGACAAGATGTGCGGTGTGAAAAAAAATCATGCCAGAAAAGGAAACAGGTTCAGCTCCAAGACCACCCACATTCGAATCACCCAAACACAAAGCAACCCAAACACAACAAGAGTTAGCGACGGCCAAAATGAATCCTACACGGAGGCAGCCTACATCAAAACATCTTAAGAGCTCAACGCTACCCACATAAACAACCAACTCCATACCTAAAATAACGAACAACACCCCCTCTTAGTTAGTTCCTGTCCACCGAGTGTTCTGATATATCCGAGTCCAGATTCTCCATAACTACCTCATCCAAACCACACCACTACAACCACCATAAACAATCCAACACCTACACTTCCTCCCCCAACCACCTCGCAACACCGCTATCACCACCATATACAAACCACACCAACAAACACCTTTCACCAACGTTGATGCTCATTGCTCACTCTCACCAGACGCACCCCAACAGAAACCACCAGCCATCACCACCGTAAGACCTCCTCAAAAACTTTGCGCCTCAAAACCTCCTCACCACCACAGACCACCACCCAAAACCTGCACATCATCACCCCCTCATCACCACGGAAACACCACCCCATCAACACCAAAAAAACCACCCAGAAATACCACACGTCACCACCTCATCACCACCAAAGAACCATCACCCAAATGCCGTACATAACCACCTCCTCACTACCTTCTGACTACCTCATACTATGAACAATCTGTATGATCCCTTATCACCACCAACAAACATGAACAACACCAAGTGGGAGATTGCAGGTGAAGGGTCATCGGTACTCCGAGCACCCGGATCAGAATAACAACAAGATGGAGGAGTGAATAATACAAGATGAAGGGTCGTCATTGATCAGAACACACAGATCGGAACACACCAAAAGTTATAAACATATTTGGAACAAATCAGAACTTAGAAAAAACGACAACTGGATCGGAAAACATGGACAAGCGGACAGAGAACAACCCCGAGGGGCTGAAGAGGTGGCTTGGAGACTAAGTCTCGTCGCACCACCGCTGTCTAGGGTCTACATCTGAGCGGACGATTTGGATAATGGGAAGAAGCAAAGGAGTTTAGTCTAGAGAGAAGTCAGAGAAAATGATTTTTAGAAAACTAGTTCATATTTTTATATTAAAATGGGATTACATAATTTTTGCAAGGACAATACTATTTTGTATTTAATGGAGGGTTTTCTCTATTTGACTTCTATTAAATCTCACATTTATATAGTACATGTTTGATTGAGTGGTCATGAAAGTGATGATGACTATGTTCAATTTCCATCTACATCAGCCTAACTTTAAGCAAACGAATAGTTTTAGAATAATCAACAAATAAAAAGAGATTGATACCTAAAATTAATTATGTAAATTGAAACATAAGGAGAAAGGCTCCATATGTCAGAGAAGATAAATTGAAAAAGCCTAGTAGTACTAATTAAAGATGAACTGCTAAATGGGAGCTTATGGCTAAACAAACAAAACATTCAGAGGATTGTCCATGGAAAAATCTGACTAGACTTGAGACTATGTAGAAGAGTGCGAGATAATAGATGACCAAGACGACTATGCCAAAGACGAAGAGGAGTGGTTGACTATGCATGGAAGGATTAGGGTAATTGGGAGGAAGGAAGCTTGTAGACATTGCCATCATTCAGCCCTCGTAACAAAATTTCCCCATGCTCATGTATTTTAACTCATAATGCCATGGAAATTTTTTAATAGATACATTGTTAGATCGACATAATTCTGAAACATAAACCAAGTTTTGTGTAACTTTGGGGACACACAACAAATTTGATAATTCTAATGGTTTGTATTTAGTGGGAATGATGGTGCAACCAGAAAAAGAAATAGGAAGTTTATGACCATTGACAACCTAAAGATTATCTGAACCTGTGTGATCGATCACTCTTAACTGAGAGATTATCAAAATAGTTTGTAATATGATGCGAGACTCCTGAGTCGAAGAGCCATTCTAGAGGAGGAAGACCAGCATGGACATCATTGGCAGGTTGTTGTGTTTGCTTTTGCACAATTTTTCCTTTAGCTTAACATTGCAAGGAATTATGTCCTCTTTTTTTGCAGTATTGGCATATGACACCATAGGTATTTCTTCTATTGTTGGATGGGTCCAAAGGCTTGAAAACATTAATATCACTACCGAAACTAGCATGAATTCAAACAACTCTAAGCACTAAAATCCTTTTACGGTGGCATTTCACAATATTAGGGTTCATGCTTTCACCCACGGAAGAAGAGACTTTTGTTTCTTTTTCATTTCCTTAAGATGTGTGACGAATTTTCATTATTTTGAGTTTTTTTATTTAGTACTAACAAAGTAGCAAAAACAAATCCTCTAAAAAACAAACCAGTAAAAATCGGTGATGAATTTTAAAAAATGTTACAAATAAGTGTTACAAATCAGTAATCAGTGATATATAATCGGGTGTTACCGGAAAAATGTTACTAAAAGCCATATATATAGTATTGACACGATTCTGCATTTTTAATAGTGGAACGTAATTAAAGATTGGAGAGAGTAATCACATTTGAATATAGCACAAATTTGATCATAGTCGTTGAGCTATTTTTTTGTTTGAATGATCTGCACCGTTTTTATCCATACTTTGAGGGGTGTTTACCCATATATTAGTTGTTGCTCCTCACAGGTTCTTTATCATGCAAGTTGAGGGAATTTTATGTTATATATCTTGATTGTTGGGAAGAGGCTGTTGCATTTAAAATCTGAAAAGTTTAATGGTTTTGTATGTAAAACTTAAAGCGCATTGGGTTGTCACACTAACTTTTAGGTTCGATTCGCCCCCACCAATAACTGTATATTGGATGCAATAGGAATGACCAGCGAATCCTCTTTAGGATACCATGAGTTCCTTGATGTGTATTGCACAACCACACCAAGCGTATCTCCTAATAGTATTTTACAGATTTATGATTCCAGCAATTCACTCATGCATTAGAGAATTGATGGATGATTTAGAGTAAAAGAATGAGGGAAAATTATGTTATTAATGTAACAAAATTCATGTTTCTGTGTTTTTCTGTGTGTCCAAATTAATGCCCAAATGTCAAACATTTATAGTGCATTATATGACCCTTCGCATGAGAGAAAACACTCATTTGACTTGAATCAATGATATGGTTCATTAAGCACCCCTTTGCAAAATGTTATGCTCATACACTTGAATCAATGTTAAGGTTCTTTAAACACCCATTTGCTAAATGTTCCAAAGTATATGAATGATTCCCATGAAGAGTTACAACTCTTAGTGAAGAGTTACAACTTTTGATTCTAAAGTGATTCCATTTTTTTAGAAATCACCAACATTTTATTTCCACTTGATAATACTTTGTTATTGTGTTTATGTGGTAATTCTCCTTCATCCCACATACTAAGATCAGGACATTCTAAGACACTCACAAAATTGGCATAAAAAGAATAAATAAGCGATTGTGCACTTTGTGTTATCCCTTATTGTTTTGCAAATAGAACACATCCTATAATAATATTTGTCAAGTTAAATTAATTGACCCAAACCTTTTGCAAAAACTAAAAATTAGTAAACACTAGCAGAAACCTAGGGTTCCAAAAGTCCACATGAATATATAAATCGCTACACATTTAATTTGTATAACCACTGTATTAATTGGAATTTGAAAACATGCTTAGCTGTCTTGCTACAAACCCATAATTTTGGGGCTGTTCCACTTATTATCATCAAGAATTTTGTCATTCATTTACATACTGTTCTATCTGCCTTGATGTATCCATACATAAATGATTGCTCTTTGTGTAAATGTTACTACTAAGCTTTCCACTTGGCTAACGAGAGTGCCTTACTTATAACGGACTTGGTTGCTTGTTATTGCTGACTTCATCTACCATCTTGTCTCACCAAGTTAACAATGAACTTGGCTAAGCTTCATAGTGTATTAATATAGTACATATTTGATTTCTATAACTCTATTCATCTAGCCTCCATCCTGTACTCTTCCTGGATTATATGAACTGATTTCCTCATTTATATTTTTCATTGAGCTTAATCATATATTCAGAGATAACATTACATTTATTAAGCTCTTCATCCGCATATTCTAATAAAGTTGTGAAGTGTTGTTGTTGCAACTATTGTTGTTTGATTAGTGAAAATAGTCGTATATCAATAAGATTATTCAGACTTGTGATTTGGTCTAGTCTCCAAGTGCATTTGTACCCTTTTTTTTTTAATAATATTTCTTGAGTGTTGGTTTGTTGCATTTGCACATTTTTTTATACTTAAGAAAATCAACATTTTTTTTACAAAAACAAAACGATATTCATTCAAATTGATATAATATATCAGATACAATAACATCATGAACATCCCTAAACACATAAAGGGTGAATTTGCGAACAAATTAATTGCATCGAAGTTAATATCATACAACAACAAACTGCCTACAAATAGTATGATAAAATCTAAACCACCAGATCCAGATCTGCAACGTTGACGTCCAAATCATTGATTGAATATGTGATTGATTGAAGCTGATATTTCAATATGAACCAAACGAACATTGAAACCAGACGCGAACTCAAACAACGCCACACTAAGACGAGGAACAACACAATGCTGCATTCAGACGACAAAATCCCGAAAAAACACAATAAAAAACTTGATGTTCTGGACCGGCCAAAAGGGTACTTGGCCCATTAACTTAGGCCCAATATCTTTCAAAGCACAAACTCCACGTTTGGCATTATTGCCCGCAACACACCCTCTCTCCGCGAGGGGGGTGCACGAAGCAAACGAGACCAGTTCAAACGAACCCCCAACGTCTCTTTGCACATTCTGCACGTTCCCGCAATAAACTCTCTAGCGGTTACACTTCCCACGATTTCGTAACCGCCAGAGCCAGGTGTGCCTCCTCAACGGCTCTGCAGACCTCCACCTCTATAAATAGGGGACTCAATGCAGTTCCCAAGGTAGAACTTTTTCTTCCTCTAAAACCCTCACTCACTGATCTCTACTGACTTGAGCGTCGGAGTGCCTGCAGGTACACACCCCCCATCCGCTCCAAGAAGCGTCTGACGTATTCCACCACCGTCACAACCACCGCATTCAAAGCACCGACAGTCACCTTCTGATCAGGTACGATCAGTGGCGCCGTCTGTGGGAAAATATAAGCTCCCCCGTTTTTATAATCCTAAAATCCAAAGCTTCCCATAAAAATACCATGGCTGCCAACGGTGCCAAATCCCAGTTACGAAGGGAAGTGCGCATTCCTCAACGGGATGGCATGACATCCTCACCGTCATCTGTGGATACACCCAGGGAGGAACTAACTCAAATAGTTCCTTTCCAGCAAAGACCTCTGCAGGGTCCCAGCCGCCCTACAGAGACTCCGGAAGATGCAACAACCGTCGCACTCATCGGTAACCTGATTCGTGATGACATGCTGTCATTACGTAATTTTTAGGACTTATTGTGACATTTTGATAGAGTTCTCATGCAATTTATACTGTTCTGGAGTGCAAAAAGCTTAAATATTGAAGTCTGTTCGAAGGAAATCGCGCCACGCCAATTTCAAGCCGTGCTGCGATTTTTGAAGCAAAATTACATCCTCCCTGTTTGAGGGAAATCGCGGCACGCCTATATACATGGCGCGGCGCGATTTTGACGGGTCAGGCCCATGACTTCTATAAATACTGCACTCAATCTGAAGAACAAGGGTTACGATTTTGGAGAGCAAAGTGCGATTTTGAGACATCGGAGACGGCTAGAAGGGCGATTTCTTCATCCTTTTACCAATTCATGTATGTTTTAATTATTTCATTGATTATGCTATTTGTAAACTCGATTATGAGTAGCTAAATCTCTTAGAGATTAGATCCGAGATGAATCTTTGTAACCCTAATTGACACATGTTGCTGTGAAACTCTATTTTGTTTATGAATTCAATTCTAGTTTATTCAATTCAATTGTTCTTAATGCTTTTTATATCTTGATCACATATAACTTGATTTCGTGAGAATGAATGACCACTGACCATGGCTTTCAACTTAGACCTAATTGAATTGTTCTAATAAACAGGGTTAGTCTAGGAATAGATAATCATTTGTTAGTGATAATAGGTTAACGTTCGGTAAAACCTTCAAGAATTATTAGACCACCTAAGGAATTAGGGGCTGTAGTTTAAGAAGAGGGTCCTAACTCAAGGGATTGATTAGGGCTATTTTGTTAATCATCGTAAATTAGAAAAGGATTCATAACAAATAGGTGCAGTAGACCAATTAGGGGAACTTAGAGGATTCGACGGATCTGATCTCATCTTTCTCTCATATTTTCTTAATCAAATCTAGTTTCTTTTATTTGATTTCATAAAATCAAACCAAATCTTCTGCCTAGTGGCAAACTAAAAATAAACTTTACACATCCTAATTATATAACGAAATTGAATTATTGAAGTTAAAAACAGTCCTCGTGGGATCGATATTTTTACTACTTCGATAGTATTTGGTGCACTTGCCAAACGTCTATCAAGTTTTTGGCGCCGTTGCCGGGGACTGTTGAATTATTTCAACAAGGCAATTACGTTATAATTTAGGGTTTTTGCAATTTAATTTTCTGTTTTTAATTTTTATTTTTCTGTTTTCATATTCACTTGATTACTTTGCGTTGTGCAGTGCTACTAAGGTATTTTGCTGTTTATGCGAGGTAAACAGAGCTCAGACGACTTAGAGTACGATCCGGAAATTGAAAGGACTGCTAGAGCACTTCGGAAAGCTGTCCGATCGCAAAGGTTAGCTCAGTCCGTTCCACCGGGTGTTCGAGAACAAATACCGGAGCCACTCTCAACTGAATTTGAAACGATCTCTTCTCCTAAATCTGCAACTATGGAAGGAGAAGGAGTTGTACCACCAAGACCTAAGCTAGGAGACTACGGGTTAGCCACTCATCGCGGTCAACTGACCCACACTTTTCAACCAGCTAACCCCGTAGCTTTCGACATCAAGACAACTGTCCTCAACGGTTTGAGGGACAAGCAATTCGATGGGACTGAAGCTATGAGTCCTCATGAACACTTGAGCCGCTTTGCTGAAACCTGTGAGTTTTGTGTGCAACCTGCCACCGTGACTGAAGCACAAAAGAAGCTAAGGCTGTTTCCTTTCACTTTGACGGGAAGAGCAAAAGATTGGTTGCTAACAATACCAAACGGGACTGTCCAAACATGGGAAGAGTTAGAGCTGAAGTTCTTGGAGAAATATTTCCCTATGTCTAAATATTGGGAAAAGAAGATGGAGATCTCTAACTTCAAGCAAGGAGAAGGCGAATCATTGTATGATGCTTGGGAGCGATTCAATTTGCTTCTTAAGAGATGCCCTAATCATGAGTTCACCGAGAAACAATACCTCCAAATCTTCACTGAGGGGGTAACACCAAACACTAGAATGTTCTTAGATGCTTCCGCGGGAGGTAGTCTCAAGAGCAAAACTGATCATGAAGTTCAAGCTCTAATTGAAAACATGGCTGGCAATGAGTATCGTGATCAAGCTAAAAAGAAAGAAAGAGGAGTGTTTGGGGTGAGTGAACAAACTGCTATTCTTGCTAACCAAGCAGCTATGAATAAACAAATCGAAGCTCTAACTAAGGAGTTTCAAGGCTTCACTTTGGCTCATAAGCAACAACAAGTGGCTGCAATCAAATGTGACTTATGTGGTGAAGAACATCCCAACGGTGAATGTGTTCCGGAAGGATCAAGTGAAGAAGCTAACTTCATGGGAGGTTATCAAAGGCAGAATCAATACTACAATTCAGGCATTAATAAGCATCCAAATCTAAGCTACTCAAATAACAATGCTTTGAACTCTCAGATGCTCACTCCTCCTCAACAACAACAAAGGAAGCCATCAGCTCTTGAGGAAACTATGATGAACTTCATGAAGATGACTCAAGGCAACTTTGAAGAGATGAAGAAGAGTCAAGAAGCTGAAAGAAAGAACAATGAAGCTTCTAGGAAGATGCTTGAAACTCAACTGGGGCAATTAGCTAAGCAATTGGCTGAACAAAGTAAAGGCGGATTCTCAGGTAACACTAAAGATAACCCTAAGAATGAGTCTTGTAATGCTATTGAATTGAGGAGCAAAAAGGTTTTGACACCTTTAGTTCCAAAAGCTCCAAAGAAGGTTGATGAAGTAGTTGAGGTGGAGGAGAACGATGCAGTTGAAAAAAATGATGAGGGTGTAGTTGAAAAAGAAAATGATCATGGAGTAGTTGAAAACGAAAGGAAGAAAAAAATAGAGGGAGAAAAAAGTGAGAAGTTAATTGATGAAGATTCAATCTTGAGGAAGTCGAAGAGTCAAATTTTGAAAGATGGAGACAAACCACAGGTTATTCCATCATATGTGAAGCTTCCATACCCTCACCTTTCGAAGAAGAAAGAAAAGGATGAAGGTCAATTCAAGAAGTTCATGCAACTTTTCTCACAACTTCATGTGAATATTCCTTTCGGCGAAGCTCTTGATCAAATGCCGTTATATGCTAAGTTCATGAAAGACTTGTTGACTAAACGAAGGAAGCCTAAGGATGATGAGAACATTGCACTTTCTGAAAACTGTAGTGCTATTCTTCAAAAGAAGCTGCCACCTAAGCTGAAGGATCCTGGTGCTTTTACTATCCCTTGTTCAATTGGACCGGTAGACATTGGAAGAGCTTTATGTGACTTGGGAGCAAGTATAAATCTGATGCCTCTTTCAATGATGAAGAAGCTTAAGTGTGGGGAACCAAAACCAACAAGAATGACCATTACTTTAGCTGATCGGTCAATCTCTTATCCTTTCAGTGTACTTGAAGATGTACTAGTCAAGGTTAATGACTTGGTATTCCCAGCAGATTTTGTGGTCCTAGACATGGCTGAAGATGAGGATATGCCACTCATTCTAGGAAGACCTTTCCTTGAAACTGGTCGTGCGTTAATTGATGTTGAACGTGGAGAGTTAATGTTGAGGTTCCATAAGGAGCAGGTAGTTTTCAATATCTTTGAGGCAATAAAGAACCAAGATGATAACCACAAGTGTTACCGGATTGACGTTAGTGAAGAAACAGTCGAAGAAAACTCACTTGAATCTCAAACTATTCAACCTATGGAAGGAGAAATTGTTAAGTCTATTGAAAGTAAGGAAGTGGTTGAAGATGTTGGGGTGACAGAGTGTGTCAAGCAACTTGAAGTAAGCACAGAACTTATGCAACAACAATCATCAGGAGACGTCCTTGACAACAAGTATGGGGGATTGGGAACTTGGAACAATATGCCTAAGACTACTCTTACTAATCCTTTTGGTGTATTTGCTTATAAGAAGATCCCCTTTGGAATGCATAATGGGCCGGCTACTTTTCAATGGTGTATGCTTTCTATCTTCTCTGATACAATAGAAAGAGTTAGGAGGTACTGTGACAAGCCTGTTGATGAAGCTGTGGATCTAAGGAAGTCTGGTGCACAAGGAACTTTCAAGGGTAAGGAACAAAAGCTCAAACGGTACCGTAAAGGAGGACTCCCAAACAATGAAGAGGGAGAGACATCAACTGATCCTTAGGGATGGTCATCAGTCAAGCTAGTGACGGTAAAGAAGCGCTGGGTGGGAGGCAACCCACTAGATTTACTTTGTTTTCAATTTATTTTCTTTATTTTCTTTTTAATGTCGAAGTCCATTGAACCTATTTCCCTATTGTAATTGCTCCTGCACTTGTTTTATTAATGAATTTGTTTTGTTTCATGTGACCTATTCCAGTTTAGTAACAGTTGTTTGATGAAACGGTATTCCAAAAGTTCTAAAGGAGGGGTGACTTGATTCAAAGGCGAAGTGTACGTCGTTGCTAGGTAGTCACATACTCCCAGAAATCTCAGCCATAAGGTTCATTGCCAAATCTTGTTTTTCAATTTAGTTATATTTAGATTAGTTTTCCATGCAACTACATTTCTAGAACTTGCATTGTTTCTCTATTATTGATTGGTCTTTGTCAATTACACACTGAGGCAAAAGTGCTTGGTCCTGTGAGCCTTTTTGAAGCCTACCCTGTTTTAATTCGTTGAATTTATCCTTTCTTAACCAATTTTGAGCCGGTAGGATTAGAACTTTTTGTTCGGTGACAAACTACATTACAAGCCTAGAGACTTTTAGGACTTGTCCCTTAATGTATTTTCTGAGTTAAGGCATTGTAGAATGTTGCTAAAGATTAAGTTTGGGGTTGCTATTGGAATTTGCAACCAACTAAGTTTGGGGTGGGGGTACTAGAGAATAAGAGAACGAAAATGAAAGAAATAGGAAATTGTCATGCAAAATACACACAAAAATGGTGTATCAAAAAAAAAAAATTGAATGATGAAAAAGGGACAAAACATTGAAAATCTGAGTAACTTCAAACTCGATTGTCCCTAAATGTTAAAAATGTTCTCTAGTACCTTTGCATTGATTGTATTTCCACAAGGTGAATGAATGAAGGATTGAATTTTGTGCTTTAACTTACGTAGGAATGCCTAACTCAAATTTTGTGTAGCCTACTTATCCAAATATATCCCACCTTTCACCTAAGCCCCGTTATAACCCTAAAGACCTCAAAAGTGTGTAATGATATTGACTTTGATTGATGTTTAGAAACTTTTCAAGCGTATGGTAATATGTAGACCTGCATGTCGACTGGTAGAACCCTATTTCATATTGATGCGTGGAGTTGTGAACTGGTGGATGCGAACAAGTCAAACTAGCTCATCTTTAGCTAGAAGGAGAATGAACTTTTGGGTACTATCGTTTTGTCAGGTAACTGTTATTTTTCTGTCGTTTGTCACTGTTGCAAGCAAATTCCTTGAGGACAAGGAATGGTTTAAGTTTGGGGTTGTGATGACATGCTGTCATTACGTAATTTTTAGGACTTATTGTGACATTTTGATAGAGTTCTCATGCAATTTATACTGTTCTGGAGTGCAAAAAGCTTAAATATTGAAGTCTGTTCGAAGGAAATCGCGCCACGCCAATTTCAAGCCGTGCTGCGATTTTTGAAGCAAAATTACATCCTCCCTGTTTGAGGGAAATCGCGGCACGCCTATATACATGGTGCGGCGCGATTTTGACGGGTCAGGCCCATGACTTCTATAAATACTGCACTCAATCTGAAGAACAAGGGTTACGATTTTGGAGAGCAAAGTGCGATTTTGAGACATCGGAGACGGCTAGAAGGGCGATTTCTTCATCCTTTTACCAATTCATGTATGTTTTAATTATTTCATTGATTATGCTATTTGTAAACTCGATTATGAGTAGCTAAATCTCTTAGAGATTAGATCCGAGATGAATCTTTGTAACCCTAATTGACACATGTTGCTGTGAAACTCTATTTTGTTTATGAATTCAATTCTAGTTTATTCAATTCAATTGTTCTTAATGCTTTTTATATCTTGATCACATATAACTTGATTTCGTGAGAATGAATGACCACTGACCATGGCTTTCAACTTAGACCTAATTGAATTGTTCTAATAAACAGGGTTAGTCTAGGAATAGATAATCGTTTGTTAGTGATAATAGGTTAACGTTCGGTAAAACCTTCAAGAATTATTAGACCACCTAAGGAATTAGGGGCTGTAGTTTAAGAAGAGGGTCCTAACTCAAGGGATTGATTAGGGCTATTTTGTTAATCATCGTAAATTAGAAAAGGATTCATAACAAATAGGTGCAGTAGACCAATTAGGGGAACTTAGAGGATTCGACGGATCTGATCTCATCTTTCTCTCATATTTTCTTAATCAAATCTAGTTTCTTTTATTTGATTTCATAAAATCAAACCAAATCTTCTGCCTAGTGGCAAACTAAAAATAAACTTTACACATCCTAATTATATAACGAAATTGAATTATTGAAGTTAAAAACAGTCCTCGTGGGATCGATATTTTTACTACTTCGATAGTATTTGGTGCACTTGCCAAACGTCTATCAATTCGCACGGTTCAACGACAAACGTCGTTAATCGAGGAACAGAACCGCCGACTGATGAACCTGGAACAAGCATGTCCAATCGTCCAAACCAGGCGATCTCTCTCCCCAATACGTAACAAAAGAGGAGAGAATCCCAGCCGGCCACGTTCTAGGTCCCCCCGACATTCGGTGAGCATCGGATCTCCATCCTACACCAGGAGGTCAACTAGGAGGTCTTACCGACGGTCTTCACCTAGGAGATCTCCTCCAAGGCGGTCTCCACCCAGGAGATCTCCTCCAAGACGGGCCTCATCGAGGAGATCCCCTCCACGCTGGACTCCTCCCTGGAGGTCTCCGCCCAGACGCAACGGGAGTTCATGGTCGTCTTCCAGTTCAGGGGACAATCGCGATTCCCGAACGGACCGCAACGCTTACGGTCCATTCACACGGCGTATCCGGGAAGCTCCCATACCTCGCGGATTGGAAAAGCCACCGCAAATGGACTCATACGACGGGACTACCGACCCGGATGAGCACATCGAGAACATCGAAGCAGTTCTCACCTACATATCGGTGCAGGGCGCCGTCAAATGTAAGCTCTTCGTGACCACACTAAGACGACGAGCGTTCACGTGGTTCAAGAACTTGAGGAGAAACTCCATCGACTCTTGGAGCGATCTCTGCAACGAGTTCAACACCCATTTCACCGCGTCAAGGACGTAACCAAAAATGGTGGCTTCCCTCGAAGCCATCGTCCAAGGAAGAAACGAACCCCTCCGAGACTACATCGAGAGGTTCAACAAAGAAGCCGTCTCGGTCCGAGGCGCAAATGAGACAATGAAGCTATACCTCATTGCCAAAGGCCTGCGCGAGGAGACGGACGTAAAGAAAGTTGTCCTTTTGGATCGCCCAAGGACTCTCAACGAGTTCCTAGCAATCGCCAAGATCTACATTGCCTATGAAGAGGCCTTGTACGCGGACAACCTCAACAAGGTTAGGAAGGAGGAGCCTGCTGCTGAATCCTCCAAAAAGCCCTTCCATGAGAAAAAGATGGAAGGCAAAGCTGCTCGGGAGAGCAAGAGGCCCAGTGGCCACTTCACCGAGTACACTCCATTGGCCATGTCAAGGGAGAAGATCCTCGCTAAGATCGTTGTAGCCGATCTAGCAGAAGTTGGCATCAAGCCACCGAAGGCTCCATCTCAGGAGTGGAAAGGGATCGACAAAACAAAATATTGTCGGTTCCACAAATGTCACAGACATACCACCGACGACTGCATCCATCTGAAGGACGCCATTGAACTCCTCATACAGAGAGGACGACTCAAACAGTACGTGAAAAATCCCGAAGCAGAAAGGAAAGCAGTCGAAGTTGTGGGTGACGGGTCTGAGCCTGGACGGACCGTTGCCATGTCCGTAGAGCACCTCGGCGATTTTCCTGACAACGTGGAAATCACCCCCTACTCATGCACCTGGGAGCAGTTCCCTACCGCCAACATCATTACTGGAGGAGCACTGAACATTTCCATGGGCAGCATAAAGAGGAAATTCAAGGAGCTCATGAGCGTCAATGCGGTAGCCCCCTCCCTTCGAGAAGGAAGGCACCTTTGGCATTCTACGACTTCGAGCTGCCTGGTGGGGCTTCAAATTCCGCCATCCCTCTGCTCGTGCGAGCATCGATGGCCAACACAGATGTCTGACGAGTCCTGATAGACACAGGGGCCTCATGCGACATCATGTACACCAGCCTGTTCAAAACTCTCCAACCGACGGAGAAAAACCTTTCTCCCTACGTTGGGGATGAACTCTACGGCTTCAACGGCTCATCTAATCAACCATGGGGATACGTGGAGCTACTGGTCTCTTTCGGCGAAAGGTAGGCCAAGAAAACAATAAAGATCCCATTCTTGGTGATCGACTGTCCCTCTCTCTATAATTGCATTATAGGGAGAACTGGACTCGCCCAGCTAGGGGCCGCATGTTTAACCGCTCATCTGAAGTTGAAATACCATGCAAAGGATGGCATCATCGACCAGATACCCATGGCTAAAGAAGATAAAACGAAAACAACCTTCATGACCGAATCAGGGAACTATTACTACAACGTAATGCCCTTCGGTCTACGAAATGCCGGGGCCACTTATCAACGTATGTTGAACAAGGTCTATGACAAGACACTTCTTGGCGACATTCTCGAGGTCTACATGGACGATATGATCGTAAAATCCCAACAAGAGGTGGATCATGCCGTGTTGGAACAAAATGTGTTTAACAATAAACCTTGAAGAGTTTTGATGATAACAAGGTATTAAAAATTGTAAACTGGACTAGCTAATATTTGTTCAAGTGTACAGGACCTTAATTAAAAAGTTACATCATTTATTGGTTCTGAATGAGCAAATGAAGAGCTAAAGGAATCAACAATAATTGAAGCTTAGTGCTTCTGAAGGCAACTCGCTCCTGAAGAGAAAAGTGCTCCTGAAAAAAAGCCGCTCCTGAAGTTAGTAAAGCGCTCCTGAAGAATAGTGCTCCTGAAGACAAGAGGTCCAGAAGCCACATCATCAGAAGCTGCGTTATCAGAAGCTGTATCATTCAGAAGCTGCATCATCAGAAGCTATGTTATCAGAAGCTGCCTCATCAGAAGTCATTTCACCAGAAGCTGAAGATCAACTGGATTTGCAAAAGATTCAAGGATTGAAGAATCATCACTGCAAAAGCTGTCTATTGGATTCGAAAACACAACAAAAGATTAGTGGAATTTTGCAACGGTCATTTCAAAGATGTTTGAAGGCATGTGCTTGCAATTTGGACGAAAGCGTTGACATTGTACTATTGTACGAACTGTACAACCACCTTCTCCACTACTTTGTTTTGTGTCCACGCTACAAGACAAGAAAACAGCTCCAGAATACGGCTTCGCCTGCATTGATGTTCCTTTGGATAAGGAATGGATTTCAAATTGGTTCTTCATAGGACAACAACCAAATCAGGCAAAAGATCATTGGTGAAAGATCAAGCTTCAACAACGACTCTTTGATGTGCTGGCAATTTCACAACGTCTCTTTCACACCTCTATATAAAGGAGTGAAGACTTAGAGAATTGGTAATGCAAGAACGCTAAACAAAAGACTCTTATACAAGTGCCAAACCTCTGCTGAAATTGTTCTGCATTCACTTAGAATTTCTGTGTCTCAAAGTCTTATCTTAGAAAATCTTAAGTCATTGAGTCTGTATTTGATTTGTATTGTGAGCACCTCTGATTGTATATCAAGTGTTCAACCTTAAACAATTTTCTGTGTAATTTTGTTTAGTTAGAAGTCTCTTGCAGTTGTGCTTGAGCAGGAAGACTCTTGATTGTGTTCTTGAGCAAAGGAAGTCTCTTGCTTGTGTGCTTGAGCAAAGGAAGTCTCTTGCTTGTGTGCTTGAGCAATTGTAATCAGATATTACTCTTAGTGAAATCTCCTTGGAAGTGCAAGGGGGACTGGACTACTTCCGGATTGTGGAAGGAACCAGTATAATTGCTTTGTATCGTTCTTCTTCTCTCTCTCTGTTTTATTCCGCTGCATTTAGATTCTGATAATCACTTTAGAAGGTGTCTCACTTAGCTTCTGATCAAGTGTGTTCAGTTTTAGGAGAAACGAAGAATTTTTCAAAACACAATTCAACCCCCCTTCTTGTGTTTTTCTCACCTTCAATTGGTATCTAGAGCCTTGGTCTGTTGTGTAACACTTAACCGTGCAACAGTCAAAGATCTGAGAAAAACATGTCTACTCCTCCTCCTACTGGTTCTGATGATACTAGCTATAAACATGTCTTACATGATTATAGTGATAGTAAGAAATCCAGTGTTGGAAAGATTCCAAAATTCAATGGAGATGCTGAAGAATTTTCTTGGTGGAAGACCAACTTTTACAGTTATATCATGAGCCTAGATGAAGAATTATGGGATATTCTGGAAGATGGTGTTGGTGATTTAGTCCTTGATGAAGAAGGAGCTACTGTGGATAGAAAGAAACATACTCCTGAGTTGAAGAAACTCTACAAGAAGCATCATATTATTAGAGGAGCTCTTGTCACTGCTATACCCAAAGCAGAGTACATGAAGATGAGTGACAAATCCACTGCTAAAGCTATGTTTGCTTCACTCTGTTCAAACTACGAAGGCAGCAAGAAGGTCAAAGAAGCTAAAGCTCTCATGCTTGTACATCAGTACGAGTTATTCAAGATGAAGGATGATGAAACTATTGAAGAGATGTACTCAAGGTTTCAAACCTTAGTCTCTGGGCTACAAATTCTAAAGAAGAGCTATGTTGCTTCTGACCATGTGAGCAAGATACTCAGAAGCTTACCTACAAGATGGAGACCAAAGGTGACTGCCATTGAGGAAGCTAAAGATTTAAACACTTTAAGTGTCGAAGATCTTGTTAGTTCTCTCAAAGTTCATGAGTTAAGTCTTAATGAACATGAGTCTACTAAGAAGAGTAAATCAATAGCTCTTCCATCCAAAGGCAAGTCATCAAAAGCTCTCAAAGTGGTTGAATCTGAAGAGGAAGATCAATCAAGTTCAGATTCTGAACCAGATGCTGCTGAAATGGCTATGCTCTCAAACAGACTTCAATATCTGCCCAAGAAGAACATAAAGTTTTTAACCAAGAGGAGTAACTCCAGAAGCTCAAGGAAAGAAGATCAGAAGGGATGCTTCAACTGTAAGAAGCCTGGACATTTCATTGCTGAATGCCCTGATCTTCAAAGAGAAAAGTCAAAGGACAAGTCAAAGAGGTCTACATTCAAACCAAGCAAATTCAAGAAGCAGATCAAGCAGAGTTTAATGGCAACCTGGGATGATTTGGGAAGTGAATCTGGATCTGATAAAGAGGAAGCTGATGAAGATGCAAAGGTAGTTGTTGGGCTGGTAGCAACAGCAACTTCAGAAGCTGGATCAGATTCAGACTCAGAAGATGAAAATGAGGTATATTCGAAAATTCCCAGAGATGAACTTGTTGAGTCACTTAAAGAACTTCTTACACATTTTGAAGTAAGAACCAATGAGTTGAAGGACTTAAAAGAAAAATATGCTGATTTGGTGAAACAGCAAAAATCAACTCTATTGGATCTGAAAGCTTCTGAACAAGGACTTAGGGGCTTTGACTTCATGTGTAAAACGTATGAAGATCAGCTCAGGTTCTTATGTCAGAAGCTACAAGAAAAGTGTAATGAAAAACCATTAAGTAACCATGAAATTGCTCTTGAAGATTTTATTATATCTGGCATTGATAGAAGCAGAGTGGCTTCTATGATTTATAGCATTTACAAGAACAATGGCAGAGGAATTGGTTTTCCAGAAGTGAAACTTGAGAAAACCAATCTAAAATCTTGTTGTGAATGCATCAAGGAAGGTCTGAAAACCTTCTTTGTACCTGAAGGTGCTGAGTTGGAAACTGTTGTTCAATTAGAACCTGAAGCTTCTAGTTCTAAGGCTAAGATTACTTCAAAGCCAAAGAACTCTAAGTCAAAGGCTATGATCAAATCTGATTCCAAGACTTCAAAGATCAGGATCCTGAAAAGATCAGAACTTGTACCTCAGAGTCTGGTGAAACCAAAATCTGAGGTTCTGAAGTCTAAGTTTCAGAAGAAGATAGTTACTGCTTCTGAAGTACCAAAACCAAAGGTAATGGTTAATCAGAAGCAACCCAACTCACAACACAAGGTACAAGGAGCGAAGAGTAAAGCCTTAAGCACTAACCTTCCAGGACCCATAGGACAATGGGTACCTAAATCAGAAAATGTCAATGATGCAGGTATGTCTAAGAGCAGCACCAAAGCAAAGATCATGGTACCTAGACAGCGGTTTCTCAAGACACATGACAGGAGAAAAGTCCAGTTTTCTCAGCCTAACAATGAAAGAGGGAGGAAATGTGAAATTTGGAGGCAACCAGTCAGGCAAGATCATAGGTACAGGAACTATTGGTAATTCCTCTACCTCAATTAATAATGTATGGTTGGTAGATGGTCTTGAACATAACCTTTTGAGCATTAGTCAATTTTGTGATAATGGTTATGATGTGCTTTTTGAGAAAACCAACTGTACAGTAATCAACAAGGAATACAAATCCATTGTGTTCAAGGGAAAGAGAGTTGATAATGTCTATAAAATCAATTTTTCTGAACTGGCTGATCAGAAGGTGATTTGCCTTCTATCAGTGAATGATGAGAAATGGATGTGGCACAGAAGGTTGGGACATGTTAACTGGAGGTTAATCTCTAAGCTTAGTAAGTTACAACTTGTCAAAGGGCTACCAAACATTGACTATCATTCAGATGCACTCTGTGGTGCATGTCAGAGAGGGAAAATTGTGAAATCATCTTTTAAAACCAAAGACATTGTTTCAACCTCAAGACCCTTAGAACTACTTCATATTGATTTATTTGGACCAGTGAGTACTGCATCCTTGTATGGAAGTAAATATGGATTAGTCATTGTTGATGATTACAGCAGATGGACTTGGGTGAAATTCCTGAAAAGTAAGGATCATGCATATGAGGTATTCAGTAACTTCTGCACACAAATTCAAACTGAAAAAGAGTCAAAGATTTTGAAAATCAGAAGTGATCATGATGGAGAATTTGAAAATGAGCCATTTGAAGCTTTTTGTGAAAAACATGGAATTATCCATGAATTTTCTTCTCCTAGAACTCCACAACAAAATGGGGTTGTAGAGAGAAAGAATAGAACTTTACAAGAAATGGCCAGAACCATGATCCATGAAAACAATTTGGCTAAACATTTTTGGGCAGAAGCAGTGAATACAGCATGTTATGTTTAAAACAGGATCTATATTAGACCTATTTTGGAGAAAACAGCATATGAACTCTTTAAAGGAAGAAAACCCAATATCTCTTACTTTCATCAATTTGGATGTACATGTTACATTCTGAATAACAAGCTCTACCTAAAGAAATTTGATGCCAAGGCCCAAAGAGGAATCTTCTTAGGTTACTCTGAAAGGTCAAAGGCATACATAGTGTATAATTCAGAGACACTCTGTGTTGAAGAATCTATGCACGTTAAATTTGATGACAAAGAGCTTGAAGATAAAACTTCAAAGGAGGGTGAAAGTGTTGCAGAGATACAGGTTCCTGAAGCTACTCCAGAACCTGATCAGATAGCTGAATCTGAAGAAAGTCCAGAAGATGAACCCACATCAGAAGCACAAAATGAAACTGCTTCTGATGAAGCACAAGATGGCTCACATCAAGAAGATCCTCCCAGAAACACCTTCAAGCACAAATCTTCACATCCTGAGGAACTAATCATTGGAAACAAAGATAGTCCAAGGAGAACAAGATCATACTTCAGACAAGAAGAGTCAATGATTGGACTGATCTCAATGATTGAACCTACAAAAGTTGAAGAAGCACTTTCAGATGATGGATGGATCTTAGCTATGCAAGAAGAGTTGAATCAATTTCAAAGAAATGATGTGTGGGATCTGGTACCCAAACCTCAGCACAAGAACATTATTGGAACAAAATGGGTATTCAGAAACAAGTTGAATGATCAAGGAGAAGTAACAAGAAACAAAGCCAGACTTGTTGCACAAGGGTATAGTCAACAAGAAGGCATTGATTACACTGAAACATTTGCTCCAGTTGCAAGATTGGAAGCAATCAGGTTACTTCTTTCCTATGCAGTTAATCATGGCATAATATCGTATAAAATGGATGTCAAGAGTGCATTTCTTAATGGCGTCATAGAAGAAGAAGTGTATGTCAAGCAAACTCCTGGATTTGAGGATATTAAATATCCTGACCATGTTTTTAAACTGAAGAAATCACTATATGGCTTGAAACAAGCTCCCAGAGCTTGGTATGATAGACTAAGTAATTTCTTAATCAAAAATGATTTTAAAAAAGGACAGGTTGATACAACACTCTTCAGAAGGACCCTTGGGAAAGATATTCTTGTTGTGCAAATATATGTTGATGATATAATATTTGGTTCTACTAATGCATCTCTTTGCAAGGAATTTTCTAAGTTAATGCAAGATGAATTTGAAATGAGCATGATGGGAGAGCTGAAGTTCTTCCTGGGCATTCAAATTAATCAATGCAAAGATGGAGTCTATGTTCATCAATCAAAGTATACAAAGGAGCTTCTGAAGAAGTTCAAGCTTGAAGATTGTAAAGTGATGAACACTCCAATGCACCCTACGTGCACCTTAAGCAAAGAAGATGAAGGAGCTAAAGTTGATCAGAAGCTGTATAGAGGTATGATTGGTTCTTTGTTATACCTTACTGCATCTAGGCCAGATATTTTATTCAGTGTATGCTTGTGTGCAAGATTCCAATCAGGTCCTAGAGAATCTCATATGACTGTTGTCAAGAGAATCTTCAGGTATTCGAAAGGAACAACTAATCTTGGACTCCTTTATAGGAAATCCTTAGATTATAAGCTAATTGAATTCTGATTTGCTGATTATGCTGGTGATAGGATTAAAAGAAAGTCAACCAGTGACAATTGTCAATTTCTGGGTGATAATCTTATATCCTAGGCTAGCAAAAGACAAACAACTATTGCTATGTCTACAGCAGAAGCAGAATACATTTCAGCTGCAAGTTGTTGTACACAACTACTTTGGATGAAACATCAGTTGGAAGACTATCAGATAACTGCTAACAGTATTCCCATTTATTGATATAATACTACTGCTATTTGTTTGTCTAAAAATCCAATTTTGCATTCAAGAGCGAAGCATATTGAAATCAAACACCATTTTATCAGAGATTATGTTCAAAAAGGAATTTTAGATATACAATTCATTGATACTGAAAATCAATGGGCTGATATATTTACTAAGCCTTTAACTGTTGAAAGATTTGATTTTATAAAGAAAAATTTGAACATGCACTTTGTGTCTGATTAAATGATTGCTTACTCCTGAATAGGATTTTAGGTTCTGAAGTTAGTTCAGAAGCAGTAGTCCATCAGAAGCTCTTTATTGAGGTTCTGAGGAAAACTCGCTTCTGATGATGACGTCAGCATTTGAAGTCCAGAAGCTGGATTTTATGCTTCTAAATAGTAGAATTAGTGGAAACGTTGGGAGTTACTTTTTATGGTAACTTCTGGTCCACTAACTTGGTAGTTACTCTGTGAACTTCTGACGTGGCCTATTTGTATTGGTGTATAACTAAAAAGGGCAATGATGATTTAATAGCTTTGAAAGTACTTTTCACGCGCCCCCAATTTTGTCATTAATGTTATGTTTGTTTGTCTCTTTTGAATTGCAATCGTTTTACTTTTAACACTTTGTCAATTCACACACTACTCACTCACAACAAACACATTTGCTTTCAAACCTTTTGCGAAGTAAGCGCATTCTCTCAACCCTAGAATCCTAAAAACATCATCTTCTTCAATCATCAAATGACATCATCAAGCTCAAAAATTTCAGAATCTACTGCACGAATTGTCCCTGAATATGACTACAGAGGTAGAAGCATGAAATTGGAAGAATGGGATTTAGAGGTTCAGATAGAAAATCCAGTGGATTTTGAATCACTAGCTTTCCATAAGTGTTGGATCAGAAGCTACTATGAAGAGCAAGGACTTCTGGATTACTTCAAGATGTTGAATGGACCAACATACGAAGCATTGGTTAGGCACTTCTGGGTAAGGGCGAAACTCTATAACAAAGAAGCATCACAAGCCGAAGAGAATCAAATGGTTTTTATGTATCCAGAACTAAAGGGGAAGATAAGAGAAGAAATGGGACTTGAGCCATTTACAGAAGATGAAATCAGGTCAAGCATCTGTGGCATTCCAGTGTGAATTACACAATGGCAGATAGAAGCTGTACTTGGTCGGAAAGCTTCTGGATATTACTCTGGAATTGATCTTTCAAGTGCTGCTGAAAAACGCATTTGGAAAGAAAGAGCTAATTTGGTTATATGCAATTCCAAGAAGGAAGGGAAATATGCTGACCTAGACATGGTAAAGAAGATGCTTCTGAAGATTCAGAATGAAGATTTGCTACCATGTGGTGGTAGTGAGAAACCAAATTTGGCTCAGAAAGTCTTTCTCCAGCACTTCATCAAGAAGGAAAAGGTGAACGTGCCAAAATACATGTTCAAGTACTTGATAGAGTGTCTGAATCAGAGTCAGCTGCAAGACAAACCCTGGGTTCCATATGGAAAACTCTTATCAGAGATATTCTATCAAGGAGGTGTCTTGGACAGCCTAAGCAGAGCTCAAGCCTTCACTGATAAGATGATTGACACTAAGACTGGGAAGTTCATCAATGCTCATACTCTCTTGAATATGGAGCTAATTAGTGAGGTAACCAAACTCCAAATTGATTTAAGTGAATCCCATGTCAAGTCTGATCTTATGAGAGATTTTCCACCCATCTGCAAAAAGGATCTTATTGATGTGCAGATGTACTACATCAAGGATTACTATGAAGCAACCAACAAGGTCATCAGATTGGATGAGGTACCTGAGGAAATGTATGGGGTGCAGTGCCTCTGGCAAAAGGCAGTAGAAGAAAAAGAAAAATGACTGCAGAAGAGTATATGGAGGTTGAAAAATCTGCTAAGAAGGCAAAACCTGCTTCTGACAAGCTTAAAATTGGTGGTTCTGCAATGCCATCAATTGAAGAGATAGCTGAAGACACCAACTCTAATGTGGTCCTAAGTATTGGTATTGCTCCTGAACAACCTGCTATACCAAAGAGGAAGAGGAAGCCAGCTTTGAGGAGGACCAAGGATTTTCCTCATATCACCAAGATGACTAAAGCTGCTTCGGATTTGGAATTGAAGGACTTACAAGGGAAGAAGGCAGAAGCTGAAAAGGTTTTGGAGATTGCATCTGAGCTACAAGAGTCTGTAGCTTCAGAAGCCAAGCAACTGATGCTGATGGCTAGTGAGTCTGCTGAGAAGGATTCTGATCCTGAACCAGAAGAGGTAGTCAATATTTCATCAGATTCATCATCCTCATCATCATCAGATTCTGATGATGACATACCCATAGCTCAACTTCTTCAAAAACCAGTAAAAAGCCAGTCAACATCAACCAAAACCAACAAAAAGCCCTCTCAGTCAACCACTTATGAACCAGTTGGTCATATCATCAATGAGAAGTTTGCTGAAATGGCTGAGCAGAGAGATAGAGTCATTGACACTATCTTTCGCCTTAACCCTCAACCTCTTAACATTCAACCTCTCAACATGATTCCTCCAGAAGATGTTGAACCCAACTCAGAGAAAGCCTCTGAAGCAACTCCAGAAGCAGTTGCTTCTGAAAATATTGTTTCAGAAAGCCCCCATCAACAACCACCTGAACCACTCAAACCCACATCACCTCCACAACCTCAATCACCAACTGTTAACATTGACCTCCAACTCAACTCTCAAACATCAACTTCACCACATCAACCACCAACCGAAACTGAAACCAACTCCCCACTTAACCAACAACCAGAAGAATCCTCTCACCAACACACTCCCATGGACATTGATCCTGACCAACCATCAACCTCAACCCAAGCTGAACAACTCACAATTCCAGAATCCATCCTTGTTCAAGATAATACTCTTATTGATTCTGACCTGGAAACCCTTGAACAACCACCCCTGGACATCCTGGAATCTGAACGTATTGACAATGAGCTACTCAAGATTCATTCTGAAATGCATGGTCAGGTGGATCAAAGAAGGACAATTGATCTCACCAATACATATGAAGAAGCATGGACATCACTTCAAAACAGAGTTGCAGAGTTAATGGAAGCTGTTAAGGCCAAGTGCATCAGAATCAAGGAAGCTTCTGTAAGAAGGTTAATGGAGAACCTGAAGCAAAGATTCAGAGTCAGAAGTCCTAGACGGCTTCTGGAAAACAAGCCTTTCTTCTCTGAAATGGAATATTTGACCAGAGACGCAAGGATGATCAAGCTTCTGAGGCAGAAGATGGCAAAGCAACAACAAGAAGCTAAGGAAAGGGAATTGGAGCTTCTCCAGAAGCAACAACTTCTTGAAGATCAGTTGAAGCAACAAGTTGAAGAAATGGAGAGGATGAGGAAACTACTTCAAACCAAACCTTAGTTGCACACCTTAGTGTTTATATATTGTTTGTTGTTTGTTTAATCCTGTCTATTTCTTGTTTCTGATCACTTCTTATCTTAAGTTTCTTACTGCTTCTGAATCCTTCATGGTTCTGATTCTTGAATGCCTGAATACTTTGTTTTGTTCATCAATATACTCATTGCTTGGCTATTTTATTTTATTTTGTTATAGATTTTAGGTTCTGATACTTTATTATACTCTCTTATTGTTTGAATTTTTTTTTTCTCAAATCTTTTTGTCTTTTTTTTTGATAATGACAAAAGGGGGAGTATATGTGATAGTATTTAAAGGCTTTGAGCCCCATTAATTATATTTGAAAATTTTGAAAAACTTATAACTTTTTGTCTTACCTAAAGAAGGGTGTATCAAAAAGGGGGAGTATCAAATTTCAAATAAAATTAATTGAACCACTCTTCTCATCTATAACTTATTTCTTTTTAAAGCTCTAAGATTATTATTGCGCTAAGAATGAATTTAATTAACCTGGATAGAACTTAGGGGGAGCTTACAAACCTCACCTAAAGACTATCAGACTCAGGGGGAGTTTGAGCTTACAAACCTCAGATCCTGAGCTTACAAACCTCAGAACCCCAAAGTCAACTTGTTAATTGGATTAACAAAAATTGATCAATTTTAAATACTATTGTTTGTCATCATCAAAAAGGAGGAGATTGTTGGAACAAAATGTGTTTAACAATAAACCTTAAAGAGTTTTGATGATAACAAGGTATTAAAAATTGTAAATTGGACTAGCTAATATTTGTTCAAGTGTACAGGACCTTAATTAAAAAGTTACATCATTTATTGGATCTGAATGAGCAAATGAAGAGCTAAAGGAATCAACAATAATTGAAGCTTAGTGCTTCTGAAGGCAACTCGCTCCTGAAGAGAAAAGTGCTCCTGAAGAAAAGCCGCTCCTGAAGTTAGTAAAGCGCTCCTGAAGAATAGTGCTCCTGAAGACAAGAGGTCCAGAAGCCACATCATCAGAAGCTGCGTTATCAGAAGCCGTATCATTCAGAAGCTGCATCATCAGAAGCTATGTTATCAGAAGCTGCCTCATCAGAAGTCATTTCACCAGAAGCTGAAGATCAACTGGATTTGCAAAAGATTCAAGGATTGAAGAATCATCACTGCAAAAGTTGTCTATTGGATTCGAAAACACAACAAAAGATTAGTGGAATTTTGCAACGGTCATTTCAAAGATGTTTGAAGGCATGTGCTTGCAATTTGGACGAAAGCGTTTACATTGTACTATTGTACGAACTGTACAACCACCTTCTCCACTACTTTGTTTTGTGTCCACGCTACAAGACAAGAAAACAGCTCCAGAATACGGCTTCGCCTGCATAGATGTTCCTTTGGATAAGGAATGGATTTCAAATTAGTTCTTCATAGGACAACAACCAAATCAGGCAAAAGATCATTGGTGAAAGATCAAGCTTCAACAACGACTCTTTGATGTGCTGGTAATTTCACAACGTCTCTTTCACACCTCTATATAAAGGAGTGAAGACTTAGAGAATTGGTAATGCAAGAACGCTAAACAAAAGACTCTTATATAAGTGCCAAACCTCTGCTGAAATTGTTCTGCATTCACTTAGAATTTCTGTGTCTCAAAGTCTTATCTTAGAAATTCTTAAGTCATTGAATCTGTATCTGATTTGTATTGTGAGCACCTCTGATTGTATATCAAGTGTTCAACCTTAAACAATTTTCTATGTAATTTTGTTTAGTTAGAAGTCTCTTGCAGTTGTGCTTGAGCAGGAAGTCTCTTGATTATGTTCTTGAGCAAAGGAAGCCTCTTGCTTGTGTGCTTGAGCAAAGGAAGTCTCTTGCTTGTGTGCTTGAGCAATTGTAATCAGATATTACTCTTAGTGAAATCTCCTTGGAAGTGCAAGGGGGACTGGACTACTTCCGGATTGTGGAAGGAACCAGTATAATTGCTTTGTGTCGTTCTTCTTCTCTCTCTCTATTTTATTCCGCTGCATTTAGATTCTGATAATCACTTCAGAAGCTGTCTCACTTAGCTTCTGATCAAGTGTGTTCAGTTTTAGGAGAAACGAAGAATTTTTCAAAACACAATTCAACCCCCCTTCTTGTGTTTTTCTCACCTTCATGCCGCCCATCTCAGAAGAGTGTTCGAACAAACTCGAAATTACAACATGCGTCTCAACCCAGAAAAATGCACCTTTGGAGTCCAAGCGGGTAAGTTCCTAGGTTTCTATCTGACAGAAAGAGGAATTGAAGCGAATCTAGATAAATGTCGAGCATTTACTGAGCTTCCAATACCCCACTCCAAGAAATGCATCCAAACGCTCAACGGAATGCTGACCGCCCTCTCAAGGTTCGTGGCTAAATCTGCTCAACATGCACTTCCTTTCTTCAAGCTCTTGAGGAAAGAAACGAAGTTCGAATGGACGGACGAGTACGAGACCGCTTTGAAGCACCTCAAAGAAACGCTCTCTGCGCCACCAGTGCTATCACGACCAGATCAAGGTGAAATACTATACATATACCTCTCCGTTTCCTCTGACGTGGTAAGCGCCGTCCTCATCAGAGAAACGGCGGAGGGACAGAAACCGGTATATTTCACCAGCAAAGCATTGTTGGGTGTCAATCCATTAATTGGTTTTGAACCTTCAATCGTTTGAACTTTTCGATCTTTATTCGTGGGAAGGGAAAAGATGAATTTAAAACCCATTTTGGATCCGGGGGTTGGTTACGATTGGGGAAGGTGTTAGGCACCCGTATCGTCCACGGTACCCCGTGGGAACCTCTTTCTAACTTTATCTTGTCCTAGATTATTTTTATTTGAAAATTTATTGCTTAAAGTCTGTTTTATCTTGGTTTTCGGGTGTCAAACATTGATTACGTTTGAACCTTTTTAACCTTTGATATCTCATTTTTTCTTGGGAAGGGAAAAATAAGAAAAAACCCTTGAGAATCGAGGTCCGGGAGTTGTTTTCGCTACGGGAAGGTGTTAGTCACCCATAACGACTATAGTATCCTATAGGAACCGTCTTTACTTTCTTCGCGCGCGCTTTATTTTTAAATGCTATTTGAAAAGTGATATTTACACCTAAGAGTTTACTAAGTCGTGAATTGGAGGGAGAAGAAGGCGTTTGAATTTTTATTTTATTGGAATTGGAGGAATATTGGTTCCTTGCCTACGTACCCTTTTAAGGGATCAAATCCACCGTAGTTCTCTTCCAAAAATGTTTTTGTTTTTGTTGATTGATTTTAAGTTTGAAAATGGAATTTTGAAGAATAAGAGAGAGAGGCCTCAAGGGCATAAGATTTGGAAAAAAGTGCGGTGGAATTAGTTATTTTGCAAAGAAAAAGTCTAAGTATGATTAAAATTCATTAAGATTTTTGTTTAAGAAAATAAAGGGAAGATCAATGGGATTTTGATCCCAAAGTTTATTTAGAAAATGATTTGAGTGATGTTGTTTATATTTTTTTGGAAAAGAGCATTTTTCTAAGTATCGCGATTCCTAAGCATACATCTAAAGCATACATCCCTAACCATACATCTAAAATATCCAAGTGATGTGTGTGCATGTGTCGATGCTTGTGTCGGTGTACATCATTAGAGGCCATTGTCCTTTACATCATTGGCCTAGATACATGCTATGGTCTTGCAAGAATTTAAAAGCATAAAGTAAAGTACAAAATCCCTAGGCTTTACATTCTAACTTTTGCATGAATTTTAAAGTGTAAGAAAATAAAGACTAAGAATATAAGATGGAGGATGAGATGCTTATGGAATGTATGAAACATGAAGTAGAGTGGTTAGTAGCATAAGACATGATAGAATGGAAATTAAAAGCACAAGAAACACTAAAAAACTTGACAAAAGATAACAAGACTCTTAACCTAAAAGTAGCAAAATATGCCTAAAGTTTACCATAACATCAAAGCAATTATATGACCTATAATCCTCACATAATTTTCTAAAGGGCTTTATTACAAACAATGATATGAGAATTATAAGAACACATGCAAGTCAAGAATCATGATATATTTTAGGCATACTTGGCACTTTATTTTCACAAACAAACATTCACATGACTTGTAAAACAAGCAAACACATACAATATATTCACATGCAGTAAAAAACACTTCAAAACAACAAGAGATTCACTACAAATTCTCACTTCACAAATCAATATCATGTATCATGATTAGGGATCAAGAACATGCACTTTTCACAAATTTTCAATATAAAACATCACAAAATAGCAAGAAAAGCATCACATTATTTTTTATCAATTTTTAATATGCAAAATCATCACAAAAATACCACAAAACTAACAAGAAATATACATGAAATTTTTTAGAATCTTAAAGGACTTTTAGACTCAAGAACATGCAAAACTTCACAAATTTTAACAAAAATAGCAAACAATTTAGCAAGAAATACCACATATATTTTCCCTCAGGTTTTAACACATAAAAATATCACAAAAATGTCAAGAAAATGTCAAGAACATGTAGAAAATTTTTAGGAATTTTTTAAAAGGTTTTTTGGTATCTTAGGGGTGTAACTATCAACATATAGTGTTAAAATAACAAGAAAAATAACAAGAGAACGAAATCCAGCATCAAAAGGCCCAAGCCCAAAGTTATTGATGGATCTGGATCATCCAAACGCCTCAGAGGCGTTGGATTGATCCAAATCCTTCAAAACCCTAGATCCAGTGGTTGAGAACGCAGGACACACAACAACACAAAGCAGGCATAAGGAAACAGAGAATCAGGATCGTACACGTGGCAGACCGGTGATCAAACGATCAAGGACGAAGGAGAACGCATCAAACGTGAACCAGACTGGTTCGCATGAACCGGTCCGGTTCACGTGACCTATAAAAGGTGTGAGGCCGGTTTTCTTTTCATTTTCTGTGTTTCTTTCTCTTTCTTCTTCCTTCGTTCTCTCGTCTTCCCCGATCTAAACCCTAATGGCGCCGATCAAAGGAAAAACGATGATAATCACACCGTAATCTTGCAGAATTGACGGAATCATCGTCTTCTCTGGTGAGAAAGATGGATTCCGTCTGTTCTTCTTTATATCCCTTTTTAAAACGAGGTTTACCGGTGGATTTTCATTGTTTTTCGTTTCGTAGCCCTAGATCTATGAAATACGAAGCAAAACAAACGCAAATCACATTCTGGAAATAGATTTTTGAGGATTTAAACTTACTGGAGTTTTAATCGGAGATAAAGTTGCAGAGAAACGTCGGAAAACTTCGATTGAACTCCTTCGTGTTCTTCTGGTAAGCTTTCACCGAAAATAAATCGGTTATCTTCTTCGTTTTTCTTCACCGGTGTGATTTGGCCTCGTTTTCACTTCGATCCCTCTTCCTCTCTTGCTCAGTCTCTTTCTTGTGATCGCACCCGTGCTTGAATTGCAAGAAAAAGGTTCGGTGATGAAGATTCTCGCAGAGAATCACTGAGAACCTTTGCAATTTTGATCGAATTTGGTAAGAATTTGTTGAATTGGAATGGTTTCAGTTTAGGCTTTCTGGAAATTCACGTTGACTTTGTATGATTGGTGAGGAATCTGATGAGGAATTGAATCAGTTAGGGTTTGGTGATGATGAATATTGATGTTCTGGACGGTTAGGGTTTGAAGATTCTTCAAACCTTTATCGTTGTTCTTGGTATTTTTCTGGGTTTTGATTCATTGATTTGGGAGAGAGAAGAGTGAAGGTGTTTGTGTGATGTGGCGGTGAATGAATGGGTCTGTTGCTGTGTAATTGGTGATGTGGCCTTTTATAGGCTGACATGTAAACTGCTGGACCAATGAGCACTTGCCACGTATCCTGAACTAAACTTGGACTGAAATTTGAACTTAGAGGACCATTCTGCAATTATGAAAATTAAAAGGACCAATCTGCAAATAACAAAATTAAAAGGACTAAAATGCAAAGAGACTTGAGGACTAAGATGCAAAAAAAAAAGACCTGAGGACTAAAATTGCAAAAAGGACCTGAGGACTAAAATTAAAATAATAATAAAATTGGGTAAAATTGGTAATTTTGACTAAACGTAAAGTGAAACAAATAAAAATAACAAAACGGACTAAAATGAACCAACTACACAAATGAGGTACTTTAAAGTAACCTCTCTCTGTCAAATTTTTGTGTGAAATGACCAAAATACCCCTAGGGACTAAAACGACTCAAAATGACTCAAATGCAAATTTTAGAATGGTTTTTAACATGGGATTGAAGCAAAGACTCTTACAACTAATTGAAAAAGACTCAGGGACAATTTTCAGGGATTAAAGAGGTTTTAAACACAGGAAATGACTAAAATGCCCCTGGGGCCAAACTGACTCAAAATGACTTCAAATGTAATTTTTGAAATGGACTTTAATATGAGATTGAAACAAGGACTTATACAAACCAAATGAAAAGACACAAACAATTTTCAAGGACTAAAATGAGTTTGAATGCAGGAAATGACTAAAATACCCTTTTTTCATGAATTTTGCAAATAACATTGAAATAAAATGCAGAGAAATATGCAATTGATCAGAGACAAATTCAAATGACTTTAAATGCAAGAAAAGAAGAATTGAGCTAGTACTTTTAGGTCCAAAATTAGGGTATAACAATGTCTAAGTGAAAGAATGGAGGGAGAAGAAGTAGGAGTTTTTGTTATTTTTATTTGATCGATTTGGAAGGAATAAACCCTCTGCCTACGTACCCTTAAAAGGGATCAAAACCGCCGTAGTTCTCTCTTAAATTTTTTTTTTTTATGGGTTAGGTTGATTTTAATTATTTTTGAAAATGGTTTTAAGAAGGGGATTGAGGGGCCTCAAGGCTCTAGAAATAAAAATAGAAGTGAGGTTGTTTAATTTTATTTAAGAAATTTAGTCTAAGTTTAATTAAGATTCATTAGAAGTTTGATTAAGAAAATAAAAAGAAAAACAACTTGGATTTGGATCCAAGGTTTATTAAGAAAATATTTGACTTTTTACTTGTTTGTTTTTTTTTTTTTTTGAGATAAAAAGGTTTTTCTAAACTAACGGTAAACTAACGTAACGACGCGAAAAATAAAGCGAGATAAAAACGATAAATAAAGTGATATGGTGTCGGTGCAAGTGTCGGTGTGTGCAATTACTACGCTATTACATACCGTCCTAGATCCATTCTAAGGCAAGAAATAAAAATGCGAAAAAATAAATTACATCAATACTTAAAATACACACTAAATCAATAACAATAAAAAATAAACCAGAAGCAAAAAAAATAAAATGAATGACGAAAATAAAATATGCATGCAAAAAATTCTAAACACAATTAAAACATAAGTAAACACAAAATTAAATTGAGCACCACAATTAAAAATAAACAAGCAAACATTAGGAGAAAGTAATGAAAATAAGCAATTAAAACAAATTTTAAGGTTAGAAAGTTTAAAAGGATGAAAATATATTTTTAGGAATAAAAAGAGGCATTTAAATGCCAAAAGTGGTGTAGAAAATAATAAAAATGGAGAAGAAATTAATAAAATTAAAATTGGCTCAGCAGGATTAAATCTAGACCACTTGATGCATCAAGGGGTCCAAACTCAATCACTAAAGGGCTCATCATAGCCACCAGATCAATCATCAAAGAGTTTTTAAAACAGCAGTACACAGTGCATCGTAGAGAAACGCGAGCATAGGATTCAAAAGGAGATCAAGCAGTAGCCATCAGATCCTAGAACTATCCAGATTTGATGGCTTAGATCACGATGGAGCATGGAAAGCAGGCATACGCACACACATGGGATTGTTCAAACAAAAATCAATATAAAAGCAAGCTCAACAAAAAAACACCACATAACTCCACACACTTCTCTCTCTAAGTTGTTTTTAGAGAGAGAGACTCTGCAAGCAGAGTCATCTTCTCCGATGAACACTACAACGCCGGCGCGGTGGCCGGCCACCAAAGGGCGGCGGCGCCGCCAGCAACAACAAAAAGAATGCTCCGATCTTAATTTTTTTTTACAGTTTCTAATATCCTTTTCTCTTCTAAATTCAAATCCAATCACGAAATCTTCAAAACACATCACAAATGCTCTAGATCTAAGATCAAACATGAACACAACAAAATGAGATTACCTTTGTGTTAGATCGGAGAAACCAAATCAGTCGACGGAAAACTTTAAATCACTTTTTCTTCTTCTTTTCGCTTCAGAATCTGCTACTACGCCATGCTTTGGTTCACGTTCTTCACGATCTGGATCTACTCAAAGAAGCGGTGTGTGTGTGTTGTTGTTGAGCTTCGGACCGACGAACCTTCCCTTTAACGGTGACAGTTTTGCTTCCTCTTCCTTCAATTCGATTCTGTTCGTTTTCCTTTGTGACGGAAACGGTCCGATCTGGTGTGAATTTGAGTTTGGATGATGTTAAATTTAGATAACTGGAAATGTTGTGTTCATGATGTTCTTGATGATTTTTGGAAAAAAAGGATGTGTGATCCAGAAATTAAAGAGAGAGAAGGAAATTAGGGTTTATGCATTGATAGGGAGTGATAGAGCCAAACCGCAAGTGCACGGCCTATCGAAGTAATAGTAGTAAGTAAAAGTATCGTTCCGCTAGGGAGTTGTTCAACTTAATTAACCTTTAGTGAATGATTAGAGGGAGAGAAAGTTTAGTAAAAAGGGGTTTTGATTGCTGAAGGTAAAAAACAATATTAATAAAAAGCCTCGGGATCATTGGTTCATCATAATGACAAATCCTTCACTAGACAAGACCTAAACATCTAATTTCATGGTTTACACACTAATTTCTAAAGACCGGTTTCCCTTAGCCCCTCACCTTTCCGATGAAAGTCCGGTGAGAGTTTACTTCTAGCAACCAAGCCTATTTCGCTGACATGATTACTAGAAGATGCATAGAGGATTGAAACTACTCTTTGTCTCAATAATTGCAAAGACTATTTCACTGTTTTGCAATTATTGTCTAGATTCACTTGTTCCAACATCAAGACTCCGCTCTCGCTTTATGAATTGATGTTTGGGATGATGGATTAACGATTATCAAACCCTCCGCTTTCGCTTCCACAGTTTGATAATTGTTAATCCACGTTAAGACGGTGAATCTAGATTAGAAATTAGGGTTACATAGAAATTAGGGTTTAGGCTTGTTTTGTTTAGGATTGAGTCATTAGACTCCCCAACAATCCCAAGACGAAGAAGTCTACTCACTCATGTTCATCGTAGACATGGGGGAAGAAGAGAGAAAAACAGTAAAATAAATTGCAAAGAAAGTAAAAGGAAAATAAAGACTTTTTATTGAAATAATACTTGAAATAAACAAAGTAAAGGGTCCATGTTTATGGTGGAGAGCTACTCTATTTATAGCTTTACAATCGACTTAGAAACTAAGCAACTAAAGGGATAAAATGGTAAAGCTGCAACAAGGTAACTTGGGCCCGAAGAAAAACAGCAAAACAAGTTCTGGAGACGGGCACGGCCGTGCCACATGTTGGCACGGGCCGTGCCAAGCTTCTGACTTTGGGGGAACATATTTTTGTCCCGTATCTTCGTATTCTTGCGCTGTATTTGCTCCAGTCCTCTTTCTTTCGCTCCAAGGCACCTTCCACCATATATTCATTCCTAAAATAAAATAAAAGACAATTTAAAGTAAAATATTCTAAAAGGAAATAAAATGCAATATAATTAAATCAAATCTTATTTAAAACTAAACTAAATAAAGCATTAAAATATACTAATCTATTACTCATCAAGGAGCGGTTGTGTCAGTCTGTGTACAGTGATCCCCCTGATGCAATAAATGGCCTTCTATTTATACTGACAGATTAGGTTAACTTGGGCCAAAGGACTAATAGGCTGAAGACACCTGTACAGGACTAACACAAGACACTCTTGGACAAAGTTAGAGCACATAATAATAATAATAAAAATGTAAATCAGAATAATAATAAAAAACGAAAATTAAAATTAAAACAAAATATTTAAAAACGAAAATCATTTAAAAGATAAAATAAAAATACTAATAACCAAAGTAAAATAAGGGAAAATAATAAAAGTAAAATAACGACAATAAAACTTAAAAACTGTCCCTTTCGGTATCAAATGAGGTATTTTAAAATACTTCTCTGCCGAAATTCCGTCTGAGACGACAAAATTAAACGGCCTTAAAACACGAATAAAAATTTAGAAACCAAGAAAAGTGGTCAAAATTTGGGGTATGACACAACCCATCAGACAAATCCTGGGTCACCCAGATGTGGCCGGTCGGATGATGAAATGGTCACTCGAGTTATCCGAGTTCGACATTCATTACGAATCCAGAAAGGCACTGAAGGCACAAGTGTTCGCCGACTTTATCGCCGAGATGACTTTCCCAGCTAAGGAAAACCCCGAGGAATGGACCGTCTTCGTAGATGGGTCATCCAACTCCAAGGGAAGTGGATCCGGAATAATCATCGAAGACAACAAAGGTATCGTTGTCGAAATTTCCCTCGCGTTGTATTTTCCTGTTACCAATAACACTGCAGAATATGAGGCCTTCTTAGTTGGTTTGCGAACTGCCAAAGACATGGGAGCTCGAAAGGTGAAAATCTCTACCGACTCGCAACTCGTGGCTTCTCAAGTCACGGGAGAGTTCCAGTTAAAAGAGGACCACCTCCAAAAGTACGTCCAGTTAGTACTAGAGAAGATGAAAGAATTCGAAAACGTCAAACTAATCCACGTTCCCCGCGAACAAAATACTCGGGCAGACATTCTTTCAAAACTCGCAAGTACACGAACTACAAACGGAAACAAAACAGTTATACAAGAGGTTCTCAGCGAGCCAAGCATCCAGGATAGAGGAGCTCTCCCTCCGGAGATCAATGCAATCATCGGAATGGAAGATTGGAGAGGACCCATATCTCGATACATAGAGAATGACGAACTCCCAACTGACCCACAAGAAAAAACAAGGTTGAAACGAAGGGTCTGCTCGTTCACTTTAGTGGAGGGAACCTTTTACAAAAGAGGCTTCATCACTCCACTAATCAAGTGCTTGGGACCTAATGAGACCCAAGAAATCCTTGCAGACATTCACGACGGCATTTTCGGACAACACCTTGGTGCAAAAGCTCTCGCAAAAAAGGTCTTACGAGCAAGATACTATTGGCATTCTATGTTGAAAGACACCCAAGATTACGTGAACCTTTGCGATAAATGCCAGCGACACGGGGACATGCACCTGGCACCCCCCGCTGAGCTGACATCCTTGGTTTCCCCTTGGCCTTTTGTATGGTGGGGCATCGACCTTTTGGGACCATTCCCCAAAGCCGCAGGGCAACTCAAATATCTGGTAGTCGCAATCGACTACGCAACCAAATGGATCGAAGCTGAACCATTGGGCAAGATCACAGCTAAAAACATACTTCGCTTCTTCAAAAGAAATATCTTGGCAAGATTTGGAGTACCAGCGTTAGTAATATCCGACAATGGTACACAGTTCACGGACCAAAGGTTCTAGGACTACCTAAGGAATATTGGCATCAAACAAAGCTTCACTTCCGTCGAACACCCTCAAGCCAACGGTCTCGCCGAGGCTGCAAACAGGGTCATTTTGCGAGGAATACAAAGAAGGCTAGATACAGCCAAAACTCAATGGGCTGAGGAGTTACACGCAGTCCTTTGGGCCTACAGAACTACACCCCACTCCACAACTGGCGAGTCACCTTTTCGACTCACGTACGAGACAGAGGTAGTCTTACCCATTGAGCTAACTGAACTCACATGGCGCACTGATGCCAGCACTGACTTCCCAGCCAACACGACAAATCTACGTGAAGAGCTCAAATTCGTCGACGAAGTCAGGATTGGGGAAACCTTGCGTGAGGCAGCGCTAAAACAAAAAATAGCCGCTCGTCACAGCAAAAAGGTCATAAGGAGAGAATTCGAAGTGGGCGACCTCGTCCTCCGGCGAAACCAGAAGGATTCTGTTATACCCTAATTTTGGACCTAAAAATACTAGCTCAATTCTCCTTTTCTTACATTTTAAGTCATTTGAACTGTCTCTGATCAATTACATCTGTCTCTGCATTTTATTTCAATATTACTTGCAAAATTCATGAAAGAGGGTATTTTAGTCATTTCCTGTATCCAAACCCATTTTAGTCCTTTAAAAAAAATTGTTTGAGTCTTTTCAATTGGTTTGAACAAGTCTTTATTTCAATTCTATGTCAAAATCCATTTTAAAAACTGCAGTTGAAGTCATTTTGAGTCAGTGTAGCCCCTAGGGGCATTTTAGTCTTTTCATGTGTTAAAATTCTGTTTAAATTCTAAAATTTATCTCTGAGTCTTTTAATTTTGCTTGTATAAGCTCTTGCTTTAATTTTCTGTTAAAAATCCATTTTAAAATTGCATCTGAGTCATTTTTTAGTCGTCTTAGTCCCCAGGGGCATTTTGGTCATTTCACACGAAATTTCGGCAGAGAAAGGTTACTTTAAAGTACCTCATTTAGGTAATTGGTTCGTTTTAGTCCATTTTGTGTTTTTTTATTGGTTTCACTTTACGTTGTTTTCAAATTAAACCTTTTTTTACCAATTCTATTTTTATTATATTTTAGTCCTTTTATTTTAACTTTAGTCCTCAAGTTTTTTTTACATTTTAGTCCACTTTTTATATTTTATTTTGGGTCCTTTTACTTTTAAAATTTCTTGTCAAGTCCCAAATTTGTCAATTTTTGCAAAAGAAGTCCACTTTCCATTTTATTTTCAGTCCAGTCCTCAAGTCTTTTTCATTTTTCAATTTTAAGTCCTTTTTTATTATTTGCAGTTTGGTCCACAACTTCTATTTTTTGCAGAAAAGCCCTCAAGTCCAAATTGGTCCAAGGCCGAATCAAAACAAGTCCAGGGACACATGTCAGCAACCTATTGGCCAAGGTATAACACATGTCAGCTATAAATACGAGCCAAATCATCAATGCACAAAAAATCACCATTCACTAAGTGCCAACTCACACAAACAGAATCCACAATTCTCTCTCCAGAATCAAAGATCAAAATCATAACTGTTTCCAGAAATCATCAAGAACATTCATCAATCCCTAATTTTCCAGAACGAAAGATTCAACCGAATTCTTAAGAATTAACGAAAGTTCTCAGTGATTCATTACTGAATCTTCATCATCGAACTTGTTTCTTCGCAATTCTGGTGCGAATTCATCACCAACAGTGACAAACTCAAACACGATCACGAAGAAAGAGAGAGAGAAGAAGAAGAATTAAAGCAAGTTCCGAACCAGTGAAGAAGAAGAAGAGAGAATAACTGATTTATTTTCAGTTCAAGACTTACCAGAAGCGTGCGTGGATCTTTCTGTTCGAATCTCCAAATCAAATTCAGGTAAGCACACAAAAACCTTCTCGTTTGCGTTTACAATCATCATCGAAGGTTTGTAATGAAAAGTAAACAGTGAATCGAAGTGAAAATCTTGAAAAGATTTGAACAAATTGAAAACCGAAACCCTAAATCTTAAAATCCTGAAGATTCATCGTTTATCTTTCAAATCAGAGTTCGAATTCAACATCAGAGTAGAAAATAGTTCAGATTAGGGTTTCGTTCCAAAAGATTTCGAAAAATTTTGAAACCCTAGGAACGTAAGCTTCAGGCTTAGATCTGCTCAAATCTAAGGCTCATTTCCAAAAACGAGTGTCAAAACCATGAAGAGGAGTCCAAGACGAACACAACGACATAAAAATTTGTCAGAAAAAGGGTTCAGGTACGGCGGCGCCACCGGCAGCCACCGTACCTCGGTCGTAGTGTTCGTCGGAGAAGACGGTGGAGAAGAAGAGAGAAGTTGCAGAGCTTCTCTCTCTAAAACGTTGTAGAGAGAGAAGAGAGAAGGAGGAATGAACTGGACTGGCAGGTTTGTGTTTATATAAACACCTGAACCGGTCTGGTTCGTTTTGGTTCACTCTCTTCTTGATCTACACCGTTTGATTTGTGGTTTGCCACGTGTATGCCTGTGATCTCTTGTTTCCATGCATCTGAGCTTTGTTACCATGCGCTGCATACTGTAAGCCCTTGGATCTAGGGTTTTGATGGAGTTGGATCAATCCAACGCCTCTGTGGTGTTTGGATAGTCCAAGATCCATCAATAACCTTGGGCCTGGACTTGTCCTTGGCAGATTTTCGTTCCTTGCTTTCTTTTTTGCTATTTGAGCACTGCATTTCAATTCTTGCACCCCCTGCTTCACTCAAAATTCTCATAAAGATTTCATAAAATTTTCCATGAATCTTTGAAACTTTTTTAACCATTTTGTGATACTTTCATGTATTAGAACCTGTGGAAAGTATGTGTAGCCTTTTTTTTAATTTGTTTACTATTTTTTTGTTCAAATTTGTGATTTTCTTGTACATTTTTAGTCTAAAAATCCTTTAAAAATTCTAAAAATGGTTCATATACATTTCTTGATAATTTTGTAGTGTTTTTTGGGATGATTTTTGCATATTATAAATTGATAGAAAATAATGTGAGGATTTTCTTGCCATTTTGTGATGTTTTGTATTAAAAATTTGTGAAAATTTGCTTGATTCTAGTTCCAATTTCTTGATATGTTTGTGACCCATACCATATGATTTTGTGACATTTTAGCTACTATTTGTATATAATTTTGCTTTATGAGTGTGAATCTTGATTAGTTGTTTGCTTTGCAAGTCATGGCTATAAATAAATAGTGCAAATGTGTCTAAGTTCACTTGGAAATGTAGGGCTCATCATGTGGCTTTAATTCTCATTTTAAGAACTGAATATATACCTTTAAAAAATGCATGAGACTATGAGAGTTATGAGCTATGTGATGCTTGTATCCCATGGGTGAATTTTTAGTCATATTTTGCACTTGTTTTGGTTTATTTTATGTTAGATTCCATGCTTTTATTATAGTATTTTTTCTTGCCTTATTTTTCTCCATATTATCATGTGCTACTAACCATTTTCTTGTGTTTCATGTTTCATACATCATAAGCATACTCTCTATCACACTTTCTCATCCCAATTCTTTACACTTCTTTTGCTTTAAATTCATTTGTGTGGAATTAAGTTCTCGCAAGGAAGTAGTGTGTATGTAGGTGAAGGATGTAATATGGACTATGGACTCTAATAATGTACACCGACACAAGCACCGACACATGCACACACACATCACATGGTTACTTTAGATGTATGGCTAGGATATGCATGTTTAGATGTCTGTTTAGGATTGTATGTTTAGATGAATGCTTAGGGTTTACACTTAGAAAAATCAATCTTCCAAAAAATATGAACAACGTCACTCAAATCTTTTTTCCATAATAAACCTTGGGATCCAAAATCCCATTGTATTCTCTTTTATTTTCTTAATCAAATTTTAATGGATTTTAATCATACTTTGACTTTCATTTTGCAAGATAACTAATCCCACCTCACATTTTTCCAATCTTATGCCCTTGAGGCCTCTCAATCTCCATTCTTCAAACTCCAATTTTCAAACTTAAAATCAACCAACAAAAACAAAAAACATTTTTTGGAAGAGAACTACGGTGGATTTGATCCCTTAAAAGGGTACGTAGGCAAGGAATCAAAATTCCTTCAATTCAAATAAAATAAAAAAAATCAAACATTCTTCTCCCTCCAATTTTTGACTTAGTAAACTCTTAGGTGTAAATATTACTTTTTCAAATAGCATTTAAAAATAAAGCGCGCGCGTAGAAAGTAAAGACGGTTCCTATAGGATACTATAGTCGTTATGGGTGCTTAACACCTTCCCGTAGCGAAAACAACTCCCGGACCTCGATTCTCGAGGGTTTTGCTTATTTTTTTCCTTCCCAAGAAAAAATGAGATATCAAAGGTTAAAAAGGTTCAAACGTAATCAATGTTTGACACCCGAAAACCAAGATAAAACAGATTCCGAAGAAGGGAAGCTCGCCGCCAACTGGGACAGTCCCTTCAGGATCCGGATGAAGACCGGGACGGGAGCTTACAGGCTCGAAGACCTCCATCAAAACGCAATTCCAAGAACTTGGAATGAAAACTCAAAAAGTACTACACTTAGATGGAGGCCAACGCCAACTTGCTCTAATGTACGTACTTAGTTCTACACAATGAACTCATCGCTCCCCGTCGAGCAAGTAAACGGAAGAGGAAAGTCGTGCCACTCCGAATCCAAAAAGAATAAGGATGAGAGGGATTTACACAACAAACTCTCTTACTCCTCAGCATGTACGCTTACCGCTGCGACATTACTGCTCAGCATGTTAGGTAGAACCCCAGCTCGCGATGGGTGTTTCACGCCTCAGTGCGGTGAACTTAGCACACTTTTCTTCTTCACCCACTGTACAAGTCCATAGCTTTGGACACACATCCAGATAAACAATTTCTTGGATGTACAATACTTCTGACTAATACTCCGCGTAAATAGTTAGAAAACTCCTGCCTAAGCCCTTCCTTGCAAAACTACGCAAAGGTAGAACTTTCCAAGCAAAGTAAACTTACTACCTAGGAGGAAAAAGGCAAAACTTTGATTTCATCAAGTCAAAATAGTAAAAGTACCAGGCGGACATGCTAAACTCTCCAATCATTAAATCACTTCGTCGAAATAATGACTGCGGGGGGTAGTCTATCCCACCACAGTCAACTTAAGAGCTTCGCAATTCAAAAGCAGACAAGTTTACAAGTTGAACAGCTAAGATCATACGAGTTATTGCAGTCTGTCAAACACACAAGATAGATAGATAATTCGCTCTCAAACAGATACTTCACACAGTATAAAAAAGCCTCACACAGCGAGCATTCACTTCACACAGTATAAAAAAGCCTCACACAACGAGCATTCGAAATCAAAACATTATACTTGAAAGTGAATCATGCAAACAAGTGTAATTAAAAATGATACAATTATATTATAAAGGTGTTAAAACCACTAAGGGCGCACAATGTCATTACAAGTTTGGTTGTTGAAAATTACAAGACCTCATCAGGCCTGGGCTTCATCAACACGCCCATCTTCTTCCTCGGGATCAGGAGGCGGAGTGATCACCCCATCGCTCACCTCGCTAAGGGGATGATTCCTTCGATGTTCAGCTCGATACCCGGGTTCACCACCTTCAGCTGAGCCACCGCCCGCTCGAACCCAAGCTTGACAACATCCACCAAGCTTCCTTCCAGCTCACCAATCATGTCCACAAGGTCGGCGCGCCGCAGGACAGCAAGGTCTTCCGCCTCATCCTCTCCAGGAAGGTCCGCCTTCTTCAGAGCCTCCTCCAAGGACGAATTCTCCTCCGCCAGCTTCCGGGAAGAATCAGTTGCTTCCTCCAGAGCGGTCTGAGCCCCAGATAACTGCTCCTTCAATGATGCTAGTTGACAGTCACGCTCTTCAGCGACAAACCTCTTGCTCCTTTGATCCTCCTCAAGAGCAGCAACCTTAGCAGTCAAGGCGTCCCTCTCCCGCACCAGAGCATCAACCCGAACTTCACTATCCAGCGAAGTGTTGTTCAAGGCAGCAGCAACTTCCAAAGCCTTCATGGTGGCAATAACCCCATCAGTTATCGCCTTACTCCGGCCAGCTGGACCCAGATCCTGGATGATTTACAGCACATGATCATCCAAGAACAAGGTCGATTGAGGGCCACACATCTCAGGCTCAGACCACACCTTCGGAAGCTGGAGGAAGCCTCCCTTCTCAGAGCGGATGGGGACGGCCTTGATCGGCGTGATTGGATCCTCAGAAGACGTCCTCACCCTCTGTCTCTTAGTAGAATCCTGCACCAGCTCCTCAGAAGGCTCTTCTCCTTCCAAATCCACCACAGGGCCAGAGGAAGAGCCAGGAGCAGAACCGACAATGAGATGCTCCAAGGATCGGACATCTTTCCGTTTCTTCTTGGCCGACAGCTTTCGGCTCGCCGCTTTCACGAGGGCCCCCAAGTTCTTCTTCATTTTCTCTGCAAACACGAAGACAAAGAAAACTTCGTCAGTTAAGGGAAACAAATAAGAAGGCAACAAGAAGACCAGAGCAAAAAGAAAATAAACTACTAAGGTAGGCATCAGAATTATCAGAGGTCAACAACTCATAAGTATTGATGAGGCGGGGCTCTGTTACTGGGGTCCCGTCCGCACTCATCAAAGGGTTCCCCCGTCGGTCAGTCTTAACCCTCTGTGGAAGGGACTCGATGAAAGCCCAAAGTTGTTGACGAAAGCCTTTCTCCTCGTCAGTCAGATTGGCGACGGCTCGACCGAAGTCCCTCGGTTCATAGGCAAAATGGTCCTGAGACCAGCACAGGTGGAAGAAAGGACGGCGCTCCTACTCGCCCTTTTCAGTGGCTTCCAAGAGGTTGTCTAAAGCAGCCGTACTTGACGGCCGTATCAAAAAGAAACACTCCTTAAAGTTCTGGACCTTTCCGGCGAAAATCTCAAACATCTTTTGGGTCTGCTGGAAAGAAACCCAATCCGCACCCCGTTGCACGGTGAAGAAGGAGAAAAAGACGTTTTTGGAGGCAGAGATGCGAAGATAGTCGCATAACAACTCAAAGGCCCTCATAAAAGCGTAAGAGTTTGGATGAATCTGGGTGGGTGACAGCTTGGTCCAACGAAGCACTTCCCGCTGGAAATTAGAGAAAGGGAGCCGAAAACCCATGTCTTTGAAAACCACTTCATACATGGGAAAGATGTAATTTTCATACTCCGAACACACCCTGTTGGACGTGCTCGGCAGAATTAGTTCCCAATCTCTCCCTTCTCCAATGATGTCAAAAGGGGCTTCGTTCACACCATCAGTGGCAAACACAGATTCAGTTTCCAAGGGCTCCTCTCTGGGCCGCAAAACGACAGACACATAAACTCCCTCGTTTGCCTTGATAGACCTGAAAAAAGGAAGGGAAAAGTGAATGCAACATTCAGATCCAACCTTCCTTCACCCATCAGGTCGTTCACGGCAAGGAAGGGATCAAATCGCTACCATAAGAAAACAAAGGGACCTAAAGGCTCAACTCACGTATCGAGGAGACCTACCCCCAGCAAACAGACTTGAAGCTTATGAAAGAAACCTAAGCCTATCGCCAATGTTTTTCTAAACACTAATAGAAAACAGACAGCATATCTACAAAATCTTTTGATGCACGGTGGAAACCACCTAAACCAACGGCGGAAACCACCGAGTCAAACTACTTCTACCCTAGAAGCATGCACTCCTACAGTTTCTAAAAAAAGACAGAAACTAAAAATGCAGAAGCAAAGAGATAAGTCATCAGAACTTTACCTGTGAAGAGGAAGGGGTTGTAGTTGCGATTGAAAGACGAAAAATTGGAAGAACTTTGCTTTTGGAAACCGTGGAAAATCTATAAGTCTCTGAGGAATTTGAAATGTAGTGATATTCCAAACAACAGTGGAACTATTTATACTCGTTTCACAAACCACCCAAAAGTCACGAAGTCTATCCGGTGCATCCCTTCACTCGCGACTCTTCCTCTAAAACATGGCTTCTACGGTACAGATTCAATCAAACCTGTCCATCCAAGGGCCCTGATCCTTCACTACTGTTCTCCAAACGTTAGGATTCAATCAACGGTGATGATGACACCTCGGGAATTCAAACCGAGAACACGCTGGAAACTATAGGCACTCAAGTATTACTAATAGCTTTCACACGTGTCACTCAGAAACCAAAGGTCACGTCCCTTCAGCCTCTCCCTCGAGACATTGGCATTAAATGCGGAATGACATCCGACCAAACTTCCTGGCGAGGGAATCTTCCTACCTGACCTTGTACAGCCGGGCACGCAAATACCGAATTCAACTCCACATACATGCGAACTCATCTCGTTAGGGGGAGAACAGTGCTTTGAGGTAGGTGAACCCACTCGACCTATTCTTCTAGCACTCTCAACCAACCTCGCAAACGACCGCCCAAACCAGGAGTATGCGTAAAACTCGGCAAAACAAGGTCCTTTTCATCCTCGAACAAGGGGACACATGTCAATAAACTTTCCCTTGGGTTCGGCTTCGAAAGAGCAGAACGCCTATACTTAAGTCATCACTCTTCATAAAGAGCAACGACTTGGAGGGCTACTGTTCTGGACCGGCCAAAAGGGTACTTGGCCTATTAACTTAGGCCCAATATCTTTCAAAGCCCAAACTCCACGTTTAGCATTATTGCCCGCAACACACCCTCTCTCCGCGAGGGGGCTGCACGAAGCAAACGAGACTGGTTCAAACGAACCCCCAACGTCTCTTTGCACATTTTGCACGTTCCCGTAATAAACTCTCTGGCGGTTACACTTCCCACGATTTTGTAACCCCCAGAGCCAGGTGTGCCTCCTCAACGGCTCTGCAGACCTCCACCTCTATAAATAGGGGACTCAATGCAGTCCCCAAGGTAGAACTCTTTCTTCCTCTAAAACCCTCACTCTCTGATCTCTACTGACTTAAGCGTCGGAGTGCCTACAAGTACACACCCCCCATCCGCTCCAAGAAGCGTTCTAACGTATTCCACCACTGTCACAACCACCGCATTAAAAGCACCGGAAGTCACCTTCTGACCAGGTACGGTCACTTGATATATGTGAAAATCACTTTTAGATAGAAATAAAGGGGAAAAAAGATGCAGAGGGATAATTATATGTCAAAAAATGACCTAAAATCATCCCTCCTCGATGAATGAAAGAGAACTTAGAAAGAAGTTGGAGTTTCTCTCACTAAAAACTAGGACCGACTATTTTATAGGAGTTCTGTCTAATCTTAACAAAAAAAATAAAAAAATCGACTTGTTGTTTGTTTTCATACATTTTTTTTTCATAACTAAAAATAAATTTGTGATATCCTTCCTTCAAATCTATATATCTAAATCACACTAAGTCTCCAAACCCTATTCTCTAACCCGAATACTCAAATTATCTATTTTACTCTTATTTTTACAACCTAATCCAATTTCATCCCTAAACCCTACTTTTTCCCCTCCTTTTATGAGAAAAAAATCAGGTGGCACACGAAAATTTCATTTTTTTAAAAAGTCACTACACAAACGTCATTGCAATTTCTTTTTATTTATAGCAGTTCCTTTTCATTATTATTTTTTCTTTACCACATGCTTCCAATTCACAACTCTTACCACTAGGGCACTGATCTTTTTGATGACATGTGATTGCTTCAATGTTATGTATTCAACACAAATCTTGGGTCCTATGTCTTTCAATCTCACGATCCCTAAATCATTTCTCACCATCATGCGCAGTTGAACCTAATAACCATAACCCCAACCTTTTTGGCGGACCTCATTGATTTTTATGGAAAAAAAAAGGTCTGCAAGGAATTGAATCAGAAAGTTCATCTTTTTTTTAAGTCACTAACGCCATTGCAATTTTTTTTTATAGCAGTTCCTTTTCATTATTATTTTTCTTTCAATTACCACATAACGGTTCCTTTTCATTCTTATTTTCTCTTTTGATTACCACATAGCAGTTTCTTTTCCTACAAGTCTCCAAACCCTATTCCCTAACCCTAATACTCAATTTGTCTATTTTCCTTTATTTTTACAACTTAATTCCAATTTTGTCCTCCCACTCACAATAAAATCATATTGAGCTCGTCATGTCCATAAGGTAAAGAATGAAAACAAACGTTTCAATAATGGAGGGACAATAACATTGAATTGATTAAATGGATATATTCAATTGCTTAAGAATGAAATATTAGTATTAAAAACAAAACATTCTACTTCAATTTGCAGTTTCAGTTGGCAATACACTCCCAACATTAATTGTTTTTACTTATATATAATAGCTCAAATTCAATTGGATAGTTCCAAATCAAGTAGGGAAGGTTACACTTATATTTGAGTATACCATTTTTAATGTGGATTTTATGTGGGCTACTACGGTAGAATTAATCAAATAAAAAATATCTATATATAAAAGTCGGGATGTTATGCCTCCTTGGAAAAAATAAAGATTGTGATGTCAGAGCGTATACATTCGATGTACAGTGACGCTACCGTATTAATCTTCAATATTTCTTATTGTTAAATATCTATAAACTCAAAAAGTGCGGTGACATAACATTCTCCATTCAATTTTCGGTCGACATTGGTCTATGGGATGTGAGTTTGAAACATATTCCATTTTTTTAAAAGTCTCTTTGAATTTGGCTGATGTAGATAATGTAAATTTTTTTCAATTGTTAATATATTGATTTTAGTGTTGATATTGTGCGTCGCACATGTCGGCGGTCTAGTAATAAATAAATAAATTTATGATAGATTACATATCAAACCTAGACCTTAAATTTAAAGTTTAGCAAACCATAATTCGGTAATATATTGATTTTAGTGTTGATATTGTGCGTCGCACATGTCGGCGGTCTAGTAATAAATAAATAAATTTATGATAGATTACATATCAAACCTAGACCTTAAATTTAAAGTTTAGCAAACCATAATTCGGCCCAACTATTCACAACCCTAATTTAAACAAATACGTTTGCTTTGTGTCAAGGAAAAACATGTTTTGAAATTAGGTCATACCTTGCAGAGACTAATTTAACCTAGCATTGACTGTTCCAACCTTATTGTTTTCAAAGTAGGTCATACCTTGCAAAAACGATAAAAAGAAACGCAAAGCAACGTTCAAGAGAGAGTTGTATTTAGAAATAGAAGATGAGTAACAAGAACAAGAAGAAGAATAACATCAAGAAGAAGAAGGATGTTCCGATAGAGGCTTCCAAGGACATGAGTGCTGAATATGGTGACAAGGCTTGGAACACTCTGGAACATGCAATTCGTCGGATATACAATCACAACGCTAGGAATATTCTCAATTTTGAAGAGCTTTACAGGTTCTTTCTCATCATTCTTATTTGTGTTCACTGTGCTTGTCTTTTAAGATATGTAGTTGCAGTAGTTATCATTGGATTTAGGGTTTTTTAAATGATCAAGTTGGTAATGATGATGATATGTCTATGGTTGTTGTTAGCTTATTTTCATAATTAAGTATTAGGATTTAAGTTTGTATTCCTATGGTAATGATGATGATGTTTCCGTATTGTCCTCACCCTTATTTATTTGTTGGTAAAATCTGAAATAATGAATCCTTTTCGCGGATTTGTTTACGTAAATGAACTTTGTATTTTTTTCACCTTTCCATAATTCCATACGAGCCACAAATTTCATGTTTCTAATATTTTATTGTCTATATTTTGTGGATTCAGAAATGCTTGCAATATGATTATTCACAATTTTGGGGAGAAGCTATACTCTGGGCTGGTTGCCACCATGACTTCTCATCTCAAAGAGATGGCTACATCTGTTGCAACCACTCAAAGAAGGTCCTTTCTAAAAGAATTAAACAGAAAATGGAATGATCACAACACGGCATTACTAAAGATTAGAGATATTCTAATGTACGCGGATAGGACTTATATCCCAATGACCAACAAGACACCTGTTTATGAACTTGGTATGAACCTTTGGAGTGAAAATGTTATTAATTCAAACAAGATAAGGACTCGATTGTCGGATACGCTTTTGGAATTAATATGTAAGGTCAATGCTGGGAAAGTTGTAAATAGAAAACTGATTAGAAATATAACAAATATGCTAATGGATTTAGGTCCTTCCGTTTATGTGCAAGAATTTGAGAATCATTTTCTGCAAGTTACAGCTGAGTTCTACCGGGCTGAATCACAGAAATTTATTGAGTGCTGTGATTGTGGGGATTATCTCAAGAAGGCTGAGATGCGCTTGAAATTTATTGAAAGAAAGAGCCACTACTTGGACCCTAGCATTGAAAAGAAGATTACTACTGTGGTGGAGAAGGAGATGATTGAAAATCACATGCTTAGATTAATCCATATGGAGAACTCTGGGTTAGCAAACATGATTGGTGATGAAAAGTATGAAGATTTGAGTAGAATGTTTAACTTGTTCCGTCGTGTCAACGGTGGTCTCTCGCAAATACAAGAAGTGATGACTTCATACATTAGAGACTACGGTAAGCAGCTTGTTACTGATCCAGAAAGGTTGAAGAATCCGGTTGAATTTGTGAAAAGGCTCTTAGATGAGAAAGATAAATTCAGCAGGATTATAAATATGGCATTTAGTAATGGTCTGAATCTGTGGAGCGAAAATGTTATTTATTCAAACCAGATAAGGACTCGATTGTCGAATATGCTTTTGGAATTAGTATGCAAGGACTATGCTGAGGAAGTTGTTGGTAGAAAACTGATTAGAAATATAACGAATATGCTAATGGATTTAGGTCCTTCTGTTTATCTGCAAGAATTTGAGAATCCCGCATTCTACCGGGATGAATCACAGGAATTTATTGAGTGCTGTGATTGTGGGGATTATCTCAAGAAGGCTGAGATGCAATTGAAATTTATTGATATAGTGAGCCACTACTTGGACCCTAGCACTGAAAAGAAGATTACTACTGTGGTGGAGAAGGAGATGATCGAAAATCAAATGCTTAGATTAATCCATATGGAGAACTCTGGGTTAGTAAACATGATTGGTTATGATAAGTATGAAGATTTGAGTAGAATGTATAACTTGTTCCGTCGTGTCAACGGTGGTCTCTCGCAAATACGAGAAGTGATGACTTCATACATTAGAGACTACGGTAAGCAGCTTGTTACTGATCCAGAAAGGTTGAAGAATCCGGTTGAATTTGTGCAGAGGCTTTTAGATGAGAAAGATAAATTCGACAGGATTATAAATTTGGCATTTAGTAATGACAAGTTGTTAAAGAAAGATTTGAATTCCTCATTTGAATTTTTCATTAACTTGAATCCTCGTTCTCCAAAGTACATTTCACTATTTTTAGATGATAAGCTTCAAAATGGTCTAAAGGGAATTAGTGAGGATGTTGTAGAGATTACTCTTAACAAGGTTATGGTTTTATTCCGTTATTTGCAGGAAAAAGATGTGTTTGAGAAGTATTACAAACAGCACCTTGCAAAGCGGCTTTTGTCTGGAAAAACAGTTTCTCATGATGCCGAGAGGAGTCTCATAGTTAAGCTGAAGACAGAATGTGGATACCAATTTACCGCAAAATTAGAGCGCATGTTTACAGACATGAAAACATCTTTAGACCCGATGAAGAGCTTTTATGCCAGCCACCCTGAGTTAGGTGATGCCGATGGTGCTACACTTACTGTGCAGGTTCTAACAACAGGGTCTTGGCCAGCTCAAACTAGAGTAACATGTAACATTCCGACTGAAATGTCAGTACTTTGCGAGAAATTTCTGTTATATTACCTCAGCAACTATACCGACAGGAAATTGTCGTGGCAAACTAATATGGGCACAGCAGCCATAAAAGCAACTTTTGAGAATGGTCAGAAACATGAGTTAATTGTTTCGACCTATCAAATGTGTGTACTCATGCTCTTTAATAATGCTGATAGATTGAGCTACAAGGAAATTGAGCAAGCAACTGAGATTCCAGCTTCAGATTTGAAGATGTGCCTGAAATCTTTGGCATTGGTTAAGGGTAGAGATGTTCTAAAGAAGGAGCCTATGAATAAATATGTTAGTGAGATTGATGCATTCTTTGTTAATGACAAGTTCAGTAGCAAATTGTATAAGGTAAAAATAGGAAATGTAGTTGCTGAAACGGAACCTGAACTGGAGAGACTGAAAACTCAACAAAGAATTGAGGAGGAGCGGAGGCCGCAGATTGAGGCTTCAATAGTGAGGATCATGAAATCTAGGAAGCAACTGGAACACAAGAATCTTGTAGCTGAAGTAACAAAGCAGTTGCAGTCTCGATTCCTTGCAAATCCAACGGAGGTAAAGAAACGGATTGAGTCTCTAATTGAGAGGGAGTTTTTGGAGAGAGATAACAGTGACAGAAAATTATATCGTTATTTTGCTTAGAATTGTTATGAATGTTTTTATTCAGTAGGGTTATTACAGTGGCTAGTGAAACTGTTTTGATGTATCGATACTTAAATTCTTTAGTAGCACGGGCTTTACGTAACAATTGTTCAAGTGTTACTAAATTTAATTAGTAACAATTTTTCTGATTTAGTTACAATTTTCAAGTGTTACTAAATGTCATTATTGTATCCATACTTAAATGCTTGCTCTTTGTGTAAATGTTACTGCATAGCTTTCCACTTGGCTAACTAGAATGCCTTACTTATAAGGGACTTGGTTGCTTGTTATTGCTGACTTTATCTACCATCTTGTCTCACCAATTTAACATTGAACTTGGCTAAGCTTCATACTGTATTATATATAGTAGATTATATGAAAAGTCTCGCATGACTTATCTATCAAAATTAAATTTTGGCTTAATGATAAGCAATACTTTCCAACAACAACCCACCCTCTAACTAGTTGTTAGATTACTACTCTAGTTTCTAATTAACTTTGGTTGTATACTCCCTTTACTGTGAAAATCGGGACTTAAGTCTCAAAATTCATGATTTTTCGACTTTACTTAACTTAAGTCCCTAATTTATGAGTGATGCATCTAGTATTCATTTATTAAGGGTCAAATATGATTTTGGTCTCTGTAAATATTTTACTTTTCGTTTTAGTCACTCTAAAAAATTTCTTCGACTTTTAGAACCCCAAAAGTATTCCATCACCACTTTTGGTCCCTCATTTTAAGACAATTCATGTGTAGACTTCACATTTTTGAATGAAATTTTGCATAAATGTTTAGAATATTTTAAGAATCTCTTCAAAAAATAAAATAGAATTTTTTAACAAAACACGGAAAAAAAGATGAACTTTTATGTTTTTGGCGCTTAAAAATTTATATTTAATTCATGTATTCTTAAAAAATTCTAATTTTATTGTGAGAGATTCTTATAATATTCTACACATTTATGCAAAATTCCATTCAAAAATATTAAGGTTTCACATGAGTTGCCTTAAAAATATAGACCAAAAGTGGTGAAAAAAATTTTTGACGACAAAAATCAAAGGAAAATTTTAGAGGAACTAAAACAGAAAGTTAATATATTTATAGAAACCAAAACTATATTTAACCCATTTAAAAAATCATACAATTGGCAACAAAAAAAATCTAATTAAAACTACATTGAAAATTAAAGGAAGAGTCTTTTTAGGATAAATTTTTCATGTAGTTATTAATATCAGTATCAAACATTAAAGGGTTTGAGGTAACTATCTTGCCAGGGAGAATATCTTAAAAAAAAAGTAATTACTGTATTTCTCGATACTACATTTGTAAGTTTGAATTACATTCTCTTTCCCGCTTGTGAATCGAAAATAGAGGAAAAAAAAAAACTTTTACGATCAATGTTCCATTTGTAATTACTCTCATGGATCCATATCTTGCACCGTAAGTTGAAGCTTGATCCCACGCTAAAGACGACATACATTACAACATAGTTTGACAACAGTCACACAACATTAAATTTGAGATTGAAATAAATTTTCAATGTATGAGAAGAACATGTGCCACTATTACACAGTGATATTAATGATAATAATATCACTTAGATAGTTATTACTTGCTGCGCAAGTAACAGAGATTAGGGTTTCTATTCTCTAGTGTTTGTACATAATAGCTTATCCTACACTTAGATACTTGTATATATATCAGCTGTAATCTCACATTTGTACATAATAGCTTATCCTACACTTAGATACTTGTATATATATCAGCTGTAATCTCACAATCAACAATAACAATTCATTTCTATTCATTTTACTTGGTTTCCTAATATGGTATGAGAGCTCTTTCCAAAGAGGGAGAGTTTGTTACGATCCATAACGGTTTGTAACCGTTTTTCTTCCGCTATGCTCTCTTCATTGATCATTCTTCTCTGATTTCTTGTGAAATCTTCTCAATTTCACACTTTGATTCTTGATTCTCGTTCTTTTCTACTTCTGTTTGATTGAATTTCTTGTTCAATCATCATTTTTTGTTATCTAATGACTTAATAGATTAAGAAGTTTGGAAATCTAATTATAAATGCAAAATAGTTTTTTGTCTCTCTTTAAATAAAGTACAGGAAATACACTCTTAAGTTGTTTTGAAACAATGTGAAACACTGTTTTCTCGTATATATATGAACTTCAAGAGGGACTTGATATAGAACAATAGGTCTTTTGGCCAACATCTAGGATATAGAAATAAAGTGAAACCAGATATGAGATAACAAGGTTAATTGGCAAATACTAAAAGATTAAAAAGTAGTATAAGTGTAGAAAATTTTGAAACAAGTTATGTTCTAACTTATTACTCATAGTCGTAGATTCTGAAAACCGATAATTTCTGAAACAATTGTGAACTTTGGAATGCTCATGGAAAGATCACCAATGAATGCTGCTGCTCTTGCCTTTGCTGTCACTGAACCAGTATTGAGAAAACATACTAAGAAAAAATATATTCCCCGTTTAACTAAATCGCGCTGTGACTCGATATTTGTGGGATCTGTGAACCTGAAGAGTGCACTGCGAGCTTTTTCTTTTGTTTCCATAGTACCATTTTTCAAAATGTTTATGATTGCATCAAGGCCATCCAAGTCTATTATTGCACAGTGAGTTTTCATTCGGATTTCGGAAGGTTAGCTAGTAAAAGCAGGAGCCACTTGTACATCATTATTTTCATCATTCTCAAGATACCCGACTAAAGCTTCAAGTCTTCTAGGCCAGAAGAGGTATTCAACAAATCCTTCTGGTTCGTATTGCGAGAAAAGAAAGAGAAGACTTATAGCAGTTTCCCTGATTTCTGAGTCAGAGTCATTAAGAAGGGGAAGAATTAGCGATACAACATTTGCTGCCAGTACTGCCTTCTTAACTAAACCTGTCTCAATCTTGCGAATGCCAAGATGAGCGCACAATGCTGGCATACGGAAGTAGTGGGATGCGTTAGGAAGATGCTGCCGAGCTATCAAATTGTTGATAATGTTACAGAAATCAATTCCATCATCAGAAGAAAGATTTTCAAGTATTTCAAAGCATTTAATGTTAATGAAATGCCCATGTCCTGAGAGAATGTTAAATCTAGAACAAGAAGAATGTCAAAGATTTTGTAGTATTTAATGGTAATGAACGCCCGCGTCCTGCGAGAGAACATTAAATCTAGAACAAGAAGAAATATTCTCAAGGATTTCATAGCACTTATTGGTAATGAACACCCGTGTCCTGCAAGAGAACATTAAATCTGGAACTAGTGGGACCCCGCCATATGCAGCAATAAGTCCCTTATTGGCATGAACACCAGCTGGTTTGACCGAGGCTGATAATGACAATTAGCATTTCTAGCAGAGGAGGTATAACTTCTTGCTCACCAAGGAGTTTCGAGTTTGATTCATACAAATCCAAATTAATTACGGCTTAAGCCATTGACATTCTTTATTTGGTGCATAGTAGTACACCAATAAGAGAAATCTAATGTACCATGAAAATCAGAATTTATATGAACATCGCCATGAATCAACACACGTAGCAGACAAAGGTTGAACTAAAATAGAATGTCTTGCTACGTTGAATCATGCAATCAACTAGTGCTTTATAGCAACCAAACTTAACGGCAACAAAAAACATTTTCCTCATTTATTTCAAAAAGCTCCATCGAAATCTTTTTGGAAATCCCAGTTGAAATGCTTACAGGTCACTTTAGAAGGGTAGCAAGAAAAATAACTGTGCTTGGATGCTCAGAAAGCCTTCTGCAGTAACTTTTATTACCATCCAGATCGATCTTGAAGCAACTCATATAGCTAATCAATTCTTCCTTTAAAATTCTATAATCATTATGTGAGCAGGAAATAATGTCACCCCATCCTTGAGATTCTACCACTTTTTCCTATAAATTATTATGCAAATGTTGAGTTTAAATTGGTATTCATGATTGCAGCTATATAAATAAAAAATTTAAATTCATGAATAGATGTATATCAATGGTAAAACTGGTATACTTCGCATCTATGAACAAAATGAGAGCAGCCTCAACATAAAAATTGGTACCATGGAGGCAATGAACTAAAATGAACAACTGATAACTCCTTACAAATATTATGATCGAGAATTTTCTGCCCAAGTGCTTTCTATTCATTCCTCTAAATCATAAACTGCTATATTTTGGTCCCTCAGTTTCAAGAATGTTTTCACTTTTGAACCCAAAGATCAAAAGATCAAACTGTTTTGAACTAAGGGTTGATAGAGTTTATGGAGTTAAAGGACCAGGATTTGAACCCCGGTAAAGGAGACAATACTAATATAACAAATAATTATTAACATTTGCCTATCCAAGAACTCTTATGAGAGCCTGAATCTGGCTCAAGGACTTTTTCAACAAGTCAGAATTGGATAATAAGTTTTCCCTCATAGACTTTATTCTAAAGCATGAATTAAGTTCTCTCAACTCTACTATAGATTTTCTTAATTGAATGTTCGACCTTAAGGTAGTATCTTCAAGAACCTCTTATGTTTTGGGGTCAGTTAAGTTTCCATCCTCAAACCAAACTTCGACGGCAGATCTCTCGCAAGTAGTACCAGTGCAAAGACTGGCAAGATCTACATGTATGGTGAGGAGTGCCTCCTCTTTATAAATTTTTCCATCCTAAAACCAAACTTCGACGGCAGATCTCTCACAAGTAGTACCAGTGCAAAGACTGACAAGATCTACATGTATGGTGAGGAGTGCCTCCTCTTTATAAATTCTTCTCAAGAATCCTATCTATCCGATCTCAAGAATCCTATCTATCCGATGTGGGACTAAATCCCGTGGGACTAAATCCCACCCGATGAATTAAGTTCTCTCAACTCTACTATAGATTTTCTTAATTGAATGTTCGACCTTAAGGTAGTATCTTCAAGAACCTCTTATGTTTTGGGGTCAGTTAAGTTTCCATCCTCAAACCAAACTTCGACGGCAGATCTCTCGCAAGTAGTACCAGCGCAAAGACTGACAAGATCTACATGTATGGTGAGGAGTGCCTCCTCTTTATAAATTTTTCCATCCTCAAACCAAACTTCGACGGCAGATCTCTCACAAGTAGTACCAGTGCAAAGACTGACAAGATCTACATGTATGGTGAGGAGTGCCTCCTCTTTATAAATTCTTCTCAAGAATCCTATCTATCCGATCTCAAGAATCCTATCTATCCGATGTGGGACTAAATCCCGTGGGACTAAATCCCACCCGATGAATTAAGTTCTCTCAACTCTACTATAGATTTTCTTAATTGAATGTTCGACCTTAAGGTAGTATCTTCAAGAACCTCTTATGTTTTGGGGTCAGTTAAGTTTCCATCCTCAAACCAAACTTCGACGGCAGATCTCTCGCAAGTAGTACCAGTGCAAAGACTGGCAAGATCTACATGTATGGTGAGGAGTGCCTCCTCTTTATAAATTTTTCCATCCTCAAACCAAACTTCGACGGCAGATCTCTCACAAGTAGTACCAGTGCAAAGACTGACAAGATCTACATGTATGGTGAGGAGTGCCTCCTCTTTATAAATTCTTCTCAAGAATCCTATCTATCCGATCTCAAGAATCCTATCTATCCGATGTGGGACTAAATCCCGTGGGACTAAATCCCACCCGATGAATTAAGTTCTCTCAACTCTACTATAGATTTTCTTAATTGAATGTTCGACCTTAAGGTAGTATCTTCAAGAACCTCTTATGTTTTGGGGTCAGTTAAGTTTCCATCCTCAAACCAAACTTCGACGGCAGATCTCTCGCAAGTAGTACCAGCGCAAAGACTGACAAGATCTACATGTATGGTGAGGAGTGCCTCCTCTTTATAAATTTTTCCATCCTCAAACCAAACTTTGACGGCAGATCTCTCACAAGTAGTACCAGTGCAAAGACTGACAAGATCTACATGTATGGTGAGGAGTGCCTCCTCTTTATAAATTCTTCTCAAGAATCCTATCTATCCGATCTCAAGAATCCTCTCAACTCTACTATAGATTTTCTTAATTGAATGTTCGACCTTAAGGTAGTATCTTCAAGAACCTCTTATGTTTTGGGGTCAGTTAAGTTTCCATCCTCAAACCAAACTTCGAGGGCAGATCTCTCGCAAGTAGTACCAGTGCAAAGACTGACAAGATCTACATGTATGGTGAGGAGTGCCTCCTCTTTATAAATTTTTCCATCCTCAAACCAAACTTCGACGGCAGATCTCTCACAAGTAGTACCAGTGCAAAGACTGACAAGATCTACATGTATGGTGAGGAGTGCCTCCTCTTTATAAATTCTTCTCAAGAATCCTATCTATCCGATCTCAAGAATCCTATCTATCCGATGTGGGACTAAATCCCGTGGGACTAAATCCCACCCGATGAATTAAGTTCTCTCAACTCTACTATAGATTTTCTTAATTGAATGTTCGACCTTAAGGTAGTATCTTCAAGAACCTCTTATGTTTTGGGGTCAGTTAAGTTTCCATCCTCAAACCAAACTTCGACGGCAGATCTCTCGCAAGTAGTACCAGTGCAAAGACTGGCAAGATCTACATGTATGGTGAGGAGTGCCTCCTCTTTATAAATTTTTCCATCCTCAAACCAAACTTCGACGGCAGATCTCTCACAAGTAGTACCAGTGCAAAGACTGACAAGATCTACATGTATGGTGAGGAGTGCCTCCTCTTTATAAATTCTTCTCAAGAATCCTATCTATCCGATCTCAAGAATCCTATCTATCCGATGTGGGACTAAATCCCGTGGGACTAAATCCCACCCGATGAATTAAGTTCTCTCAACTCTACTATAGATTTTCTTAATTGAATGTTCGACCTTAAGGTAGTATCTTCAAGAACCTCTTATGTTTTGGGGTCAGTTAAGTTTCCATCCTCAAACCAAACTTCGACGGCAGATCTCTCGCAAGTAGTACCAGCGCAAAGACTGACAAGATCTACATGTATGGTGAGGAGTGCCTCCTCTTTATAAATTTTTCCATCCTCAAACCAAACTTTGACGGCAGATCTCTCACAAGTAGTACCAGTGCAAAGACTGACAAGATCTACATGTATGGTGAGGAGTGCCTCCTCTTTATAAATTCTTCTTAAGAATCCTATCTATCCGATCTCAAGAATCCTCTCAACTCTACTATAGATTTTCTTAATTGAATGTTCGACCTTAAGGTAGTATCTTCAAGAACTTCTTATGTTTTGGGGTCAGTTAAGTTTCCATCCTCAAACCAAACTTCGAGGGCAGATCTCTCGCAAGTAGTACCAGTGCAAAGACTGACAAGATCTACATGTATGGTGAGGAGTGCCTCCTCTTTATAAATTTTTCCATCCTCAAACCAAACTTCGACGGCAGATCTCTCACAAGTAGTACCAGTGCAAAGACTGACAAGATCTACATGTATGGTGAGGAGTGCCTCCTCTTTATAAATTCTTCTCAAGAATCCTATCTATCCGATCTCAAGAATCCTCTCAACTCTACTATAGATTTTCTTAATTGAATGTTCGACCTTAAGGTAGTATCTTCAAGAACCTCTTATGTTTTGGGGTCAGTTAAGTTTCCATCCTCAAACCAAACTTCGACGGCAGATCTCTCGCAAGTAGTACCAGTGCAAAGACTGACAAGATCTACATGTATGGTGAGGAGTGCCTCCTCTTTATAAATTTTTCCATCCTCAAACCAAACTTCGACGGCAGATCTCTCACAAGTAGTACCAGTGCAAAGACTGACAAGATCTACATGTATGGTGAGGAGTGCCTCCTCTTTATAAATTCTTCTCAAGAATCCTATCTATCCGATGTGGGACTAAGTCCCGTGGGACTAAATCCCACCTGAGAGTTGGCCGCTAACACACCCCCTCACGCTTCAGCCCGGTCCCAACGGGCCTGAAGCGTGGACGATGCAAGCCCCTGAAGCGTGGACGATGACGATGCAAGCCCAACGATGGACCCGATAGGCTCTGATACCATGTAACGAATAACTCATCCATACAAAACCGGCTTGTACGGTGAGGAGTTCCTCCTCTTTATAAACTCTTCTCAAGAATCCTATCTATCCGATGTGGGACTAAATCCCACCCGAGAGTTGGCCGCTAACAAGAATTAAGTGGAGGAATATATTTTTTCCATCGAACCATATCGCTCTATTACCTGAACCCTTTTAAAGTATTGCTTCTCAACTTCATAATCCCTTGCAGTATCAGCTCGAAAGAGTAGCAAAATGATCTGCTCCAAAAATATAACTTGATCTTTCTTTCATGTTGGCAGCTTCTTATTTTTGCCACCTAATGCTGGTTACCTCTTTGCTGATCCCTGAATGCTCCACTGGCACCCCAACTGCCCTTGCTATCTCTTCAAGCATATCGTTCGCAAAAGCCTGGTCTAATTTTTTATTCCATGATTCAATTTATCAACAATGTCAAGCTGAGATGTGAAGCCTCAAACTCGACCCTTTGCATCTCGCTCTGTAGTCTGTTGACTTGATTAGAAATTCTCGACAACACTTCATAAGTAAGTAAAAACGGCCAGTACTTCTCGATCAAATTACTTGCCTTTTTACATCTGATTGAAGAGACTCCAGAACGACCCTTGCAGCTAGTGACTCATTCAATTTCTGAAGCTGCAATTCCTTTAGGACCAGTGCAATATCAAGAAGGTGTCTTGAAAGGGCAGAAAACTTTCTTTGTCGATAAGAACATCAATTGCTATATTCGCTGTTCTCACAACCTGGCTAGTTAAAACAGCCCCAACTATTGGTATGAGTTCCAATCCGACCATGGTAAAGGGTTCATAGTCTCTTGAATATTTTACTTGAACCAAGTTTTTATTGCACAGAGAATCAGTCAGACTAACAGATATCATGCCAGATTTACCAGTAACGTTAATTATTTATTCTCGTTTTTCTACCTTTTGAAGCAATTAACTTGAAAATTCCAAAATCAACTAAAGTCCGAATAATCAATTCAAAATTTAACTGTGAATTGAATTGAAAATTGTTATTCAGGCATACAATAACAATGTTATAGCACCGCTATTCGACAATATTTTGTACTAACTAGTGTATCGTAGAACAATGGCAATTTCTTTAAATTTCGCCAGGCTATATAGCGGCTATTAACCTCTATTTAACAACACTGGTCAATAGTGACCATAATTCAACAAGAATGTTCTCACCATCAACTTGTTCATTCAATGTTGAATTGGTTTCTCATTCTAACATGAAATTGTTAACATTGACTCGTTTACATAACAATATATTCAATTTTCTTTGGGAAATTTCATAAGAAAAATTGAATGAAGAAACAATTGAAAGAAGTCAACATTCGTAGCAGACACTATCCATTACAAACGCTTATTATTTCCTAACGGTATTGAGTACTCATGTTAAACAAAAACTATTCTCCAAATTTTATGAGCCACTTCCAAGGTTTGGTTGATATAGCTTCTTGAAAATGAATATGAAAGCAAAGCTATTTTTACCCATAGTCGTTGAGAGTAATCACATTTGCATATAGCACAAATTTGATTATAGTCGTTGAGCTATTTTTTTTGTTTGAATGATCCACGCGGTTTTTACCCATACTTTGAGGGTTTTTTGCCCATATATTAGTTGCTCCTCACAGGTTCTTGATCATGCAAGTTGAGGGGATTTTATTTCCACTTGATTGTTATTGTGTTTGTGTTAATTCTCCTTCATCCCACATACTAAGATCAGGACATTCTAAGATACTCGCAAAATCGACACAAAAAGAATAAATAACCGGTTTAAAATAGCATTCTGCACTAGTGCACTTTGTGTTATCCCTTATTGTTTTGCAAATCAAATACATCCTACAACATATGTCAAGTTAAATTAATTGACCCAAACCTTTTGCAAATGCTAAAAATTAGTAAACACTAAACAGAAAACCTAGGGTTCAAAAAGTCCACGTGAATATAAATCACTACACATTTAATTTGTATGACCACTGTATTAATTGAAATTTGATATATGTGAAAATCACTTTTAGATCGAAACAAAGGAGAAAAAGACGCAAATGGGTGAATCTATGTCAAAAAATGACCTAAAACCCTTCCTCGATAAGTGAAAGAGAAGGAGAACGTAGAGAGAAATTAAAGTTTCTCTCACTGAAAAACTAGAACCGGCTGTTTTTTTGGGAGTTCTGTCTAATCTTAACAAAAAATAAAAAATCAACTTGTTTATTTTCATCATATTCTTTTTTTTCATAACTAAAAATAAATTTATGATATCCTTCCTTTAAAAAAAATAGATAAATTTCTGATAGGTTACATATGAAACCTAGACCTTAAAATTTAACTGGGCCATATTAAGTTTAGCAAACCATAATTCGGCCCAACTATTCACAACCCTAAAAACAAATACGTTTGCTTTGTGTCAAGGAAAAACATGTTTTGAAAGTAGGTCATACCTTGCAGAGACTAAATTTAACCTAGCATAGACTGTTCCAACCTTACTGTTTTCAAAGTAGGTCATACCTTGCAAAAAAAAGGGATAAAAATAAACGCAAAGCAACATTCAAGAGAGAGCTGTATTTAGAAGTAGAAGATGAGTAACAAGAAGAAGAAGAAGAATAACATTAAGAAGAAGAAGGATGTTCCGATAGAGGCTTTAAACGACATGAGTGCTGAATATGAATATGGTGACAAGGCTTGGAACATTCTGGAACATGCAATACGTAGGATATACAATCACAAAGCCAGGAATATTCTCAGTTTTGAAGAGCTTTACAGGTTCTTTCTCATCAATGTCATTTGTGTTCATTGTGCCTGTCTTTTAAGATATGTAGTTGCAGTAGTTATCATTGGATTTAGGGTTTTTTAAATGATCAAATTGGTGCCTACTAAAACAAATTTTCATAAGTATTTGGAATCACGTAGGAAAACTGATAATGATGATGATATGTCTATAGTTTTTAGCTTATTTTCATAATTTAGTATTTGGATTTAGGGTTGTATTCGTATGATAATGATGATGATTATACGTTCTTTCTATGTAAATTTTGCTACGGAAATGTTTACGTAAATGAATGTTGTATTTTTTCACCTTTCCATAATTCCGTGTGAGCTACAAATTTCATGTTTCTAATATTTTATTGTCTATATTTTGTGGATTCAGAAATGCTTGCAATATGACTTTTCACGGTTTTGGGGAGAAGCTATACTCTGGGCTGGTTGCCACCATGACTTCTCATCTCAAAGAGATGGCTACATCTGTTGCAGCCACTCAAAGAAGTTCCTTTCTGAAAGAATTAAACAGAAAATGGAATGATCACAGCAAGGCATTACAAAAGATTAGAGACATTTTCATGCACGTGGATAGGACTTATATCGCAACGACCAACAAGACACCTGTTTATGAACTTGGTCTGAAACTGTGGAGAGAAAATGTTATTTATTCAAACCAGATAAGGACTCGATTGTCGAATATGCTTTTGGAATTAGTATGCAAGGACTATGCTGGGGAAGTTGTTAAAAGAAAACTGATTAGAGATATAACGAATATGCTAATGGATTTAGGTCCTTCCGTTTATCTGCAAGAATTTGAGAATCCTTTTCTGCAAGTTTCAGCTGAGTTCTACCGGGCTGAATCACAGAAATTGATTGAGTGCTGTGATTGTGGGGATTATCTCAAGAAGGCTGAGATGCGCATGAATGAGGAAATTGATAGAGTGAGCCACTTCTTGGACCTTAGCACTCAAAAGAAGATTATTATTGTGGTGGAGAAGGAGATGATCGAAAATCACATGCTTAGATTAATCCATATGGAGAACTCTGGGTTAGTAAACATGATTGGTGATGATAAGTATGAAGATTTGAGTAGAATGTTTAACTTGTTCCGTCGTGTCAACGGTGGTCTCTCACAAATACGAGAAGTGATGACTTCATACATTAGAGACTACGGTAAGCAGCTTGTTACTGATCCAGAAAGGTTGAAGAATCCGGTTGAATTTGTGCAGAGGCTCTCGGATGAGAAAGATAAATTCAGCAGGATTATAAATTTGGCATTTAGTAATGGTCTGAACCTGTGGAGCGAAAATGTTATTTATTCAAACCAGTTAAAGACTCGATTGTCGAATATGCTTTTGGAATTAGTATGCAAGTACTATGCTGGGGAAGTTGTTAACAGAAAACTGATTAGAAATATAACAAATATGCTAATGGATTTAGGTCCTTCCGTTTATATGCAAGAATTTGAGAATCCTTTTCTGCAGGTTTCAGCCGAGTTCTACCGAGATGAATCACAGAAATTTATTGAGTGCTGTGATTTTGGGGATTATCTCAAGAAGGCTGAGATGCACTTGAAATTTATTGATAGAATGAGCCACTGCTTGGACCCTAGCATTGAAAAGAAGATTACTACTGTGGTGGAGAAGGAGATGATCGAAAATCAAATGCTTAGATTAATCCATATGGAGAACTCTGAGTTAGTAAACATGATTGGTGATGATAAGTATGAAGATTTGAGTAGAATGTATAACTTGTTCCGTCGTGTCAACGGTGGTCTCTCGCAAATACGAGAAGTGATGAATTCATACATTAGAGACTATGGTAAGCAGCTTGTTACTGATCCAGAAAGGTTGAAGAATCCGGTTGAATTTGTGCAGAGGCTCTTAGATGAGAAAGATAAATTCGACAGGATTATAAATTTGGCATTTAGTAACGACAAGTTGTTCCAGAAAGATTTGAATTCCTCATTTGAATTTTTCGTTAACTTGAATCCTCGTTCTCTAGAGTACATTTCACTATTTTTAGATGATAAGCTTCAAAATGGTCTAAAGGGAATTAGTGAGGATGTTGTAGAGATTACTCTTAATGGTGATGATACGTATGAAGATTTGAGTAGAATGTATAACTTGTTCCGTCATGTCAACGGTGGTCTGTCGCAAATACGAGAAGTGATGACTTCATACATTAGAGACTACGGTAAGCAGCTTGTTACTGATCCAGAAAGGTTGAAGAATCCGGTTGAATTTGTGCAGAGGCTCTTAGATGAGAAAGATAAATTCGACAGGATTATAAATTTGGCATTTAGCAATGACAAGTTGTTCCAGAAAGATTTGAATTCCTCATTTGAATTTTTCGTTAACTTGAATCCTCGTTCTCTAGAGTACATTTCACTATTTTTAGATGATAAGCTTCAAAATGGTCTAAAGGGAATTAGTGAGGATGTTGTAGTGATTACTCTCAATGGTGATGATACGTATGGAGATTTGAGTAGAATGTATAACTTGTTCCGTCATGTCAACGGTGGTCTCTCGCAAATACGAGAAGTGATGACTTCATACATTAGAGACTATGGTAAGCAGCTTGTTACTGATCCAGAAAGGTTGAAGAATCCGGTTGAATTTGTGCAGAGGCTCTTAGATGAGAAAGATAAATTCGACAGGATTATAAATTTGGCATTTAGTAATGACAAGTTGTTCCAGAAAGATTTGAATTCCTCATTTGAATTTTTCATTAACTTGAATCCTCGTTCTCCAGAGTACATTTCACTATTTTTAGACGATAAGCTTCAAAATGGTCTAAAGGGAATTAGTGAGGATGTTGTAGAGATTATTCTTAACAAGGTTATGGTTTTATTCCGTTATTTGCAGGAAAAAGATGTGTTTGAGAAGTATTACAAACAGCACCTTGCAAAGCGGCTTTTGTCTGGAAAAAAAGTTTCTCATGATGCTGAGAGGAGACTCATAGTTAAGCTGAAGACAGAATGTGGATACGAATTTACTGCAAAATTAGAGGGCATGTTTACAGACATGAAAACATCTCTAGACCCGATGAAGAGCTTTTACGCCAGCCACCCTGAGTTAGGTGATGCCGATGGTGCTACACTTACTGTGCAGGTTCTGACAGCAGGGTCTTGGCCAACTCAATCTAGTGTAACATGTAACATTCCGACTGAAATGATAGTACTTTGCGAGAAATTTCTGTTATATTACCTCAGCAACTATACCGGCAGGAAATTGTCGTGGCAAACTAATATGGGCACAGCAGACTTAAAAGCAACTTTTGGGAATGGTCAGAAACATGAGTTAAATGTTTCTACCTATCAAATGTGTGTACTCATGCTCTTTAATAATGCTGATAGATTAAGCTACAAGGAAATTGAGCAAGCTATTGACATTCCTGCTTCAGATTTGAAGATGTGCCTGCAATCTTTGGCTTTGGTTAAGGGTAGAGATGTCCTAAGGAAGGAGCCTATGAATGAATATGTTAGTGAGATTGATGCATTCTTTGTTAATGACAAGTTCAGTAGCAAATTGTATAAGGTAAAAATAGGAAGTGTAGTTGCTGAAACGGAACCTGAACCGGAGAAACTGAAAACTCAAGAAAGAAGTGAGGAGGAGCGGAGGCCGCAGATTGAGGCTTCAATAGTGAGGATTATGAAATCTAGGAAGAAACTGGAACACAAGAATCTTGTAGCTGAAGTAACAAAGCAATTGCAGTCTCGATTCCTTGCAAATCCAACGGAGGTAAAGAAACGGATTGAGTCTCTAATTGAGAGGGAGTTTTTGGAGAGAGATAACAGTGACAGAAAATTATATCGTTATTTTGCTTAGAATTGTTATGAATGTTTTTATTCAGTAGGGTTATTACAGTGGCTAGTGAAACTGTTTTGATGTATCGATACTTAAATTCTTTAGTAGCACGGGCTTTACCTAACAATTGTTCAAGTGTTACTAAATTTAATTAGTAACAATTTTTCTGATTTAGTTACAATTTTCAAGTGTTACTAAATGTCATTATTGTATCCATACTTAAATGCTTGCTCTTTGTGTAAATGTTACTGCATAGCTTTCCACTTGGCTAACGAGAGTGCCTTACTTATAAGGGACTTGGTTGCTTGTTATTGCTGACTTTATCTACCATCTTGTCTCACCAAGTTAACATTTAACTTGTCTAAGCTGTAGTATAGTAGATTATATGAAAAGTCTCGCATCACTTATCTGTTAGAATTAGATTTTTTCTTAATGATAAGCAATACTTTCCAACCACAACCCACCCACCCTCTAACCAGTTGTTAGATTACTAATTTAGTCTCTAATTAGTTATAATCGTCTCAATTATCAGCAAATCTGGACAATTTTTATACTCTTTATGTGCCATAATAACTATCAAATTTGATCATTTTACGTAGATGACAAAAGAAATTGGTGATTTTATTAAATTAACCTTATTAAACATTGATATTTTCATTATAACAAATAAAAAATGAAAAATAATAAGTTGAGAGTGATGCAACTGGTATTAAGGGTTAAATATATTTTTGATCTCTATAAATATTTTAACTTTTCAATTTAGTTCGTCTAAAAATATTCTTCGACTTTTAGAACCCCAAGAGTATTTCATCATCTATAAATATTTTAACTTTTCAATTTAGTTCGTCTAAAAATATTCTTCGACTTTTAGAACCCCAAAAGTATTTCATCATCACTTTTGGTCCATCCTTTTAAAATAGATCATGTATAGACTTCATATTTTTGAATGACATTTTGCATAAATGTTTAGAATATTTTATGAATCTCTTCCAAAAAAAAAATAGAATATTTTAACAAAACATGGAATAAAGATGAACTTTTATGTTTTTGGCGCTTAAAAATTTATATTTAATTCATGTATACTTAAAAAATTCTAATTTTTAAGGAGAGATTCTTAAAATATTCTACACATTTATGCAAAATTTCATTCAAAATATTAAGGTTTCACATGAGTTTCCTTGAAAATAAAGACCAAAAGCGATGATAGAAAATTTTTGGCCGACCAAAAATCAAAGGAAAATTTTAGAGGAACTAAAACCGAAAGTTGATATATTTATAGAAAACAAAATCATATCTAACCCATTTATTAAAGGGTTTGAGGTAACTTTTTATCTTGCTAGGGAGAATATCTTAAAAAAATAACTAATTACTCTATTTCTTAATACCACATTTGTAAGTTTAAATTACATTCTCTTCCCCGCTTTCAAAAATAGAGAAAAAAATATATCTTTTACGATCAATCAATGTTCCATTTGTAATTACTCTCATGGATCCATATCTTGCACAGTAAGTTGAAGCTTGATCCCACGCTAATTAAAGACGACATAGTTTACAACATAGTTTGACAACAGTCATACAACATCAAATTTGAGATTGAAATTTTCAAAGTATGAGAGGAACATGTACCACATCTAATGACTTAATACATTAAACTTGATACCCGACTAAAAATTATCGATACATGTTGAGAGGAAGAATTATCGATACAACATTGGCTGCCAGTACTGCCTTAATTAAACCTGTCTCAAACTTGCAAATGCCAAAATGAGCACACAATGCTGGCATACGGAAGTAATGAGATGCGTCAGGAAGCTGTTGCTAACTCGAGTCGTTCCCCTTCTCCATCAATAAAGAAATCAATTCCATCATCATAGGAAAGATTCTCAAGGATTTCAAAGTATTTAATGGTAATGAACGCCCATGGCCTGCGAGAGAACATTAAATCTAGAACAAGAAGAAATATTCTCAAGGATTTCATAGCATTTAACGGTAATGAACACCTGTGTCCCGAGAGAGAATATTAAATCTAGAACAAAAAGAAATATTCTCAAGGATTTCATAGCATTTAATGGTGCATAGTAGTACACCAATATGAGAAATCGAATGTATACCATGAAAAGAAGAATTTATATGAACATCGCCATGAACTAAAATAGAATGTCTTGCTACCTTGAATCAAGCAATCAACAAGTGCTTTATACCAGCCAAACTTAGCAGCACAAAAAACATTATCTTCATTTATTTCGAAAAGCTCCCTCAAAATATTTTCTGTAATCCCAGTTTAAACACTTACAGGTCCCTTTACAATGGTAACAAGGACAATAACTGCGCTGAGATGCTCGGAAAGCCTTTTGCAGTAACTTCTGTTCCATCAAGATCAATCTTGAAGCAACACATATAGCTAATCAATTGCTTCCTTTAAAATTCTATAATCATTATGTGAGCAGGAAATAATGTCACCTCATCCTTGATATTCAACCACTTTTTCCTATAAAATATTATGCAAGTGTTGAGTTTAAATTGTATTCATGATTTTGCAGGTATATAAATAAAATATTTAGCCTCATGAATAGATTTCTCCTCAACCCTTATGAACAAAATGAGAGCAGCCTCAACATAAAAATTGGTACCATGGAGGCAATGAACTAATATACAACTGATAACTTCTCCAAAAATATTATGCTAAAGAATTTTTCTGCCCAAGTGCTTTCTATTCATTCCTGTAAATCATAAACTACTATATTTTGCTCCCTCAATTTCAAGAATTTTCACTTTTTAACCCAAAAGGAAATCAAAAGATTAAACTTGTTTAAACTAAGGGTTGAAGGAGTTTATGGAGTTAAGGATCAGGGTTTGAACCCTGGTAAAGGAGAAAATATTAATATAACAACTAATTATTATTAACAAAAAAATCCTCAAAATTGAGGGACCAAAGGCATAGTTAAAAAACTGCAGCGGCAAAAACTGCAAAAAGTAATATGTGGGAACTAAATTCGTGAAAAATAAAATAAGGGGATCAAAACAGTATTTAAGCAAACAATAAATAAATAGCAGAAGGCTGCGTACGCATAGGTACAGCATGTGAAAACTTTTATGCTCAGCTTACATGAAAAATAAAGCTCGCTTTACTATGTTTTTGCATGCGTAGAACATCATATTTTAGACTTCCCAAGGAAAGAGATTGTAATATCAGTCCTTGTTAATTGAGTTCTATCTTATGAGAGCCTGTATCTTGCTCAAGGACTCTTTCAACATTAGGTCAAAATTGGATGATAAGTTTTCCCTGGTTAACTTTATTTTAAAGCAGTAATTAAGTTCTCTACACTCTACTATGGATACTCTTAACTGAATGTTCGACCTAAAGGTAGTATATTCAAGAACCTCTTTCGTTTTCGGGTCAGTCATGTTGCCATCATCAAACCAAACTTCGATGGAAGATCTCTCACATATAGTGCCATTGCAAAGACTGACAGGATCTACCATTACAGCTCCAGTTAAAGAAAAGAGGAAGGAATTAAGTGGTGGAATATATTTTTCCCTCGAACAATATCGTTCGATTACCTAAACCCTTATAAAGTATTTCTCCTTAACTTTCTTCATAATCCGTTGCAGCATCAGCTTGAGAGAGTAGCAAAATGATCTGCTCCAAAAAATCTACCTTCTACTCTTTCTTTCCTGTTTGCAGCTTCTTCTTTTTCCCACCTAATGCTGGCTAGATCTTTGCTGATCTCCGATGGCTCCACTGGCACCCCAACTGCCCCTGCTATCTCCTCAAGCATATTGTTCTTAAAAGCATAATCCAATTTTTGCTCCTTAATTCCATGGTTCTATTTATCAACAATGTCGAGCTGAGATTGTGAAGCCTCAACTTGACCCTTTGCATCTCGCTCTGCAGTCTGTTGACTTGATCAGAAATTCTTGATAGGACTTCAGTATTTGCGAGAGACAGTGCGGCCAGAGACCTTCCAATATCCCAAATAATTTGTTCAACTTTCGTTACTAAGTATTGACACTTCAGCCACGATTCCTGTAATTCTCGACCAAATTACTTGCCTTTTTTACATCTGATTCAAGAGACTCCAGCGCGACCCTTGCGCTAGAGACTCATTCAATTCTTGAAGCTGTAATTCATTTAGGACTAATGCAATATCAAGGTGTTTTGAAAGGACATTAAACTTTCGATATCAATAAGAACATTAATTTCTGCATTGGCAATTCTTTGAATATTTTACTCTAACCAAATTTCTATTGCACAGAGGATGGAAGTTGAAGACACAACACCAGAAATTTGCTTTCCTTTTTCCAATCCAATTCTTTTCAATCAATCCTTGTATAGAGCATAAAAGTTTTCTTCCTCAGCTCATTATTTCTAGAACATGCCATTGAACCGAAAGAAGGAAATGATAGAGACTAATCGAGAATCAGTCAGACTAACATATATCATGCCAGATATACCAGTAACGTTAGTGATTCTTTTTCGCTTTTCTACCTTTCGAAGAAATTAACTTAAAAATTCCAAAATCCACTAAAGTCCGAATAATCAATTCAAACTTTAACTGTGAAGTAAATTTAAAATTGTTATTCAGGCAAACAATAACAATGTTATAGCACAGCTATTCGACAACATTTTGTACTAAATAGTGTATGGTAGAACAATAGCATTTTCTTTAAATTCCGCTAGGCTATATAGCAGCTATAATCGCTATTGAACAACACTGGTCAATAGTAACCATAATTCAACAAGAACGTTCTCACCATCAACCTGTTCATGCAATGTAGAATTGATTCCTCATTCCATCATGAAATTGTTATCATTGACTCGTTTACTTAACAATATGTTCAATTTTCTTCAGTGAAATTTCATAACAAAAATTGAATGAAGAAACTATTGAAAGAAGTCAACATTCGTAGCAGACACTATCCATTACAAACGCTTATTATTTCCTAACCGTATTGAGTACTCATGTCAAACAAAAACTATTCTCCAATTTTTATGAGCCACCTCCAAGGTTTGGTTGATATAGCTTCAAAAAAAAAAATGCTTTAGTTTTGCTTTGTTTTCAAAAAAAATGATACTTTCCTGTATTTTGCTTTGTTCTTCTTTGCACGCCTTGTGCTAGAGAGTAGAGCTCTCCCTTTCACAATACTTGTCGCTCTGGAGAATAATTTTGTTTCACATTACTTGTCACTTTTAAGTTTCAATACAACATTAATTATTGGTTTGTCAATAATACCCTTACTTATTTATTCTAGAGAGAAATAATAGAATGAAATAATAAATGGATAAGTGTATTATAGAAAATAACACATAGAATTTTATTAAAAATAACAAAATTTATTTCATTTTTTGGTATGTGTAAATTTCTCAAAAGCGACAAGTTTTTTTTGAATCGTCAAAAGTGACAAGTATTATGAAAGGGAGGGAGTACATATCAAACCTAGACCTTAAATTTTAACTGGGCCATACTTAAGTTTAGCAAACCATAATTCAGCCCAACTATTCACAACCCTAATAACAAACACGTTGCTTTGTGTCAAGGAATATTATGTTTTGAAAGTAGGTCATACCTTGCAGAGACTAATTTAACCTAGCATAGACTGTTCCAACCTTACTGTTTTCAAAGTAGGTCATACCTTGCAAAAAAGGGATAAAAATAAACGCAAAGCAACGTTCAAGAGAGAGTTGTATTTAGAAGTAGAAGATGAGTAACAAGAAGAAGAAGAATAAGATCAAAAAGAAGAAGGACTTTCGGATAGAGGCTTGCATGAGTCCTGAATATGGTGACAAGGCTTGGAACATTCTGGAAGATGCAATTTGTCGGATATACAATAACAACGCTAGGAATATTCTCAGTTTTAAAGAGCTTTACAGGTTCTTCCTCATCATTCTCATATGTTGTTTAGGGTTTAGGGTTTTACCTGTTTTTTATGATATGTAGTTGCAGTAGTTATCATTGGATTTAGGGTTTTTTAAACGATCAAATTGGTGCCTACTAAAACAAATTTTCATAAGTATTTGGAATCACTTAAGAAAATTGATAATGATGATGATGTGTCTACAATTTTTAGCTTATTTTCATAATTAATTTCCTCCAAATCATTCACTTTCCTTATTGTCTTCTCCCTTATTTATTTGTTGGTAAAGTCTGAAATAGCGAAGCGCATATAATTATATGATCCTTCTATAAAAAATTTGCCATGGACATGTTTACGTAAATAACCTTTGTATTTTTTCACCTTTTTCCATAATTCCATGTGAGCTACAAATTTCATGTTTCTAATATTTTATTGTCTTTATGGTCTAATATTTTATTGTCTATATTTTGTGGATTCAGAAATGCTCGCAATATGATTTTTCACAATGACTTCTCATCTCAAAGAGATGGCTACATCTGTTGCAGCCACTCAAAGAAGTTCCTTTCTGAAAGAATTAAACAGAAAATGGAACGATCACAACAAGGCATTACGAAAAATTAGAGACATTCTAATGCACGCGGATAAGACTTATATCCCAATGACCAATAAGACACCTGTTTATGAACTTGGTCTGAACCTGTGGAGAGAAAATGTTATTTATTCAAACCAGATAAGGACTCGATTGTCGAATACGCTTTTGGAATTAGTATGCAAGGATTATGCTGGGGAAGTTGTTAATAGAAAACTGATTAGAAATATAAAGAATATGCTAATGGATTTAGGTCCTTCCGTTTATGAGCAAGAATTTGAGAATCATTTTCTGCAAATTTCAGCTGAGTTCTACCGGGCTAAAGCACAGAAAATTATTGAGTGCTGTGATTGTGGGGATTATCTCTATATGCGCTTGAAATTTATTGATAGAGTGAGCCGCTACTTGGACCCTAGCACTATTGTGGCGGAGAAGGAGATGATTGAAAATCACATGATTAGATTAATCCATATGGAGAACTCTGTGTTAGTAAACATGATTGGTGATGATAAGTATGAAGGTTTGAGTAGAATGTATAACTTGTTCCGTCGTGTTAACGGTGGTCTCTCGCAAATACGAGAAGTGATGACTTCATACATTAGAGACTATGGTAAGCAGCTTGTTACTGATCCAGAAAGCTTGAAGAATCCGGTTGAATTTGTGCAGAGGCTTTTAGATGAGAAAGATAAATTCGACAGGATTATAAATTTGGCATTTAGTAATGACAAGTTGTTCAAGAAAGATTTGAATTCCTCATTTGAATTTTTCATTAACTTGAATCCTCGTTCTCCAAAGTACATTTCACTATTTTTAAGCGATAAGCTTCAAAATGGTCTAAAGGGAATTAGTGAGGATGTTGTAGAGATTACTCTTAACAAGGTTATGGTTTTATTCCGTTATTTGCAGGAAAAAGATGTGTTTGAGAAGTATTACAAACAGCACCTTGCAAAGCGGCTTTTGTCTGGAAAAAAAGTTTCTCATGATGCCGAGAGGAGTCTCATAGTTAAGCTGAAGACAGAATGTGGATACCAATTTACTGCAAAATTAGAGGGCATGTTTACAGACATGAAAACATCTCTAGACCCGATGAAGAGCTTTTACGCCAGCCACCCTGAGTTAGGTGATGCCGATGGTGCTACACTTACTGTGCAGGTTCTGACAGCAGGGTCTTGGCCAACTCAATCTAGTGTAACATGTAACATTCCGAATGATATGATAGTACTTTGCGAGAAATTTCTGTTATATTACCTCAGCAACTATACCGGCAGGAAATTGTCGTGGCAAACTAATATGGGCACAGCAGACTTAAAAGCAACTTTTGGGAATGGTCAGAAACATGAGTTAAATGTTTCTACGTATCAAATGTGTGTACTCATGCTCTTTAATAATGCTGATAGATTAAGCTACAAGGAAATTGAGAAAGCTACTGACATTCCAGCTTCAGATTTGAAGAGGTGCTTGCAATCTTTGGCTTTGGTTAAGGGTAGAGATGTCCTAAGGAAGGAGCCTATGAATGAATATGTTAGTGAGATTGATGCATTCTTTGTTAATGACAAGTTCAGTAGCAAATTGTATAAGGTAAAAATAGGAAGTGTAGTTGCTGAAACGGAACCTGAACCGGAGAAACTGAAAACTCAAGAAAGAGTTGAGGAGGAGCGGAGGCCGCAGATTGAGGCTTCAATAGTGAGGATTATGAAATCTAGGAAGAAACTGGAACACAAGAATCTTGTAGCTGAAGTAACAAAGCAATTGCGGTCTCGATTCCTTGCAAATCCAACGGAGGTAAAGAAACGGATTGAGTCTCTAATTGAGAGGGAGTTTTTGGAGAGAGATAACAGTGACAGAAAATTGTATCGATATTCTGCTTAGAATTGGTATGATTGTTTATTCAGTAGGGTTATTACAGTGGCTAGTGAAACTGTTTTGATGTATCGATACTTAAATTATTTATTAACACAGTCTTTACCTAACAATTGTTCAAGTGTTACTAAATTTAATTAGTAACATTTTTTCTGATTTAGTTACAATTTTCAAGTGTTACTAAATGTCATTATTGTAGTATCCATACTTAAATGCTTGCTCTTTGTGTAAATGTTACTGCTTAGCTTTCCACTTGGCTAACGAGAGTGCCTTACTTATAAGGGACTTGGTTGCTTGTTATTGCTGAATTTATCTACCATCTTGTCTCACCAAGTTAACATTGAACTTGTCTAAGCTGTAATATAGTAGATTATATGAAAAGTCTCGCATCACTTATCTATTAGAATTAGATTTTGGCTTAATGATAAGCAATACTTTCCAACCCACCCTCCCTCTAACCAGTTGTTAGATTACTAATTTAGTCTCTAATTAGTTATAATCGTCTCAATTATCAGCAAATCTGGACAATTTTTATACTCTTTATGTACCATAATAACTATCAAATTTGATCATTTTACATTGATGACAAAAGAAATTGGTGATTTTACTAAATTACCCTTATTAAACATTGATATATTTTCATTATAACAAATAAAAAATGAAAAATAATAAGTTGAGAGTGATGCAACTGGTATTAAGGGTTAAATATATTTTTGATCTCTATAAATATTTTAACTTTTCAATTTAGTTCGTCTAAAAATATTCTTCGACTTTTAGAACCCCAAAAGTATTTCATCATCACTTTTGGTCCATCCTTTTAAAATAGATCATGTATAGACTTCATATTTTTGAATGACATTTTGCATAAATGTTCAGAATATTTTATGAATCTCTTCCAAAAAAAATAGAATATTTTAACAGAACATAAAGATGAACTTTTATGTTTTTGGCGCTTAAAAATTTATATTTAATTCATGTATACTTAAAAAATTCTAATTTTTTTAGGAGAGATTCTTAAAATATTCTACACTTTTTTTTTATAAGCCAAGAGCAAATTGACATCAAAAGGAAAAGGGTAACGCCAACTAAGCTGGTACGCTACTCTAATCTTGTGTCAATTACTCATATATATTATTAAAAAAAGGGAAAAATTACAAATAAAATAAAATTGGGGGGACATAAACCTATCCCAATAAAACCACACAAGTGTGTCAGTCGACCCCAAACGGGTAATACAGAAATTAAAACAACGCACAAGTGTATCAACCTCTAATTAATCCTATTAAAGGTCTTCTATGCGGTGATTGAACCCTCAGTCAACACGGAGGCAATTCATGTACCATCAACTCCCTGCAATAATGGCAGCAAGCTACACGACCCTTTCGAGCCCTACAGTCCAATCCAAACAAAATGAATGGTGAATCTTAAACTGGCGTATGAATCATCTGCCAACGCAGAAACAATTCAAGATCCATCAACTCCCTGCAAAACCACAACAAGCTAGAATCGCCCCTTTCGAGGAGGAACCAAAGTAACCAAAACAGGCCTAATTATAATCAAACCCAACTTTTTGAGAAACGGTGTATGAATCATCTGTCAACACAGAAAGATTCACGAACCAATAGCCCCTGTCATTAAAAATACAGCAGCTTTACCAGCCCATTCGAGCTCAAATCCATCTGAATTCTCCGACATAAGCAGTCGAACGACATACTGGACGTAATTAAAACAGGTTGACCCAGATCAACGAGAATCCATACCAAACTTGCCACGACATGCACCGAGTTCGCATCAGATCGCACAACACAGCCACGTCTTAACGACCACAACAAACAGATTACATCGCTACTGTGGAGACCAGCAGCGGCGCAACCCGCAACCACCGCCGTGAAGGAGGCGGTGGCTGTCAAACCCAGGACTAGATCGAAACCCAGAGAGTCTCCGGCACCAACCAAAAGATCCAGACAAAACCGACGACGAAAACGACGGCGGAAAGAGGCTAGATCCGTTGCTGGTACGGCGGAGGAAAAATGGAGAAAACGATCCAGACAGGGTGAATCGGTGGTGCGGAGAAATGATCTCATCGCACCACCGCATGAAAAGGCTACATCTGAACTGTTTGGGTTGATGGAGGCGTGGTGGTTTGGAAACGCAGAAACAGGAGTGTACGGCGGTAGGGGAGAGAACGAAATAAAAGAAAGAAAGGAAGAAAGAAAAGCCTTCCACCCTAACAATAAACCGAAAACCGTTAAAATATTCTACACATTTATGCAAAATTTCATTCAAAATATTAAGGTTTCACATGAGTTTCCTTGAAAATAAAGACCAAAAGCGATGATAGAAAATTTTTGGCCGACCAAAAATCAAAGGAAAATTTTAGAGGAACTAAAACCGAAAGTTGATATATTTATAGAAAACAAAATCTTATCTAATTCATTTATTAAAGGGTTTGAGGTAACATTTTATCTTGCTAGGGAGAATATCTTAAAAAAATAACTAATTACTCTATTTCTTAATACTACATTTGTAAGTTTGAATTACATTCTCTTCCCCGCTTTCAAAAATAGAGAAAAAAATATATCTTTTACGATCAATCAATGTTCCATTTGTAATTACTCTCATGGATCCATATCTTGCACTGTAAGTTGAAGCTTGATCCCACGCTAAAGACGACATAGTTTGACAACAGTCATACAACATCAAATTTGAGATTGAAATTTTCAAAGTATGAGAGGAACATGTACCACATCTAATGACTTAATAGATTAAACTCGATACCCGACTAAAAATTATCGATACATGTTGAGAGGAAAAATTATCGATACAACATTGGCTGCCAGTGCTGCCTTAATTAAACCTGTCTCAAACTTGCAAATGCCAAAAAGAGCACACAATGCTGGCATACGGAAGTAGTGGGATGCGTCAGGAAGCTGTTGCTAACTCGAGTCGTTCCCCTTCTCCATCAATAAAGAAATCAATTCCATCATCGAAGCAAAGATTCTCAAGGATTTCAAAGTATTTAATGGTAATGAACGCCCGTGTCCTGCGAGTGAACATTAAATCTAGAACAAGAAGAAATATTCTCAAGGATTTCATAGCATTTAACGGTAATGAACACCTGTGTCCCGAGAGAGAATATTAAATCTAGAACAAAAAGAAATATTCTCAAGGATTTCATAGCATTTAATGGTAATGAACGCCCGTGTCCTGCGAGAGAACATTAAATCTATCACAAGAGGGACACCGCCATATGCAGCAATAATTCCCTTATTGGCATGAACACCAACTAGTTTCACCAAGGCTAATAATGACAACTAGCATTTCTAGCAGAGGAGGTATAACTTCTAGCTCACCGAGGAGTTTCGAGTTTGATTCTTACAAATCCAAATTAATTATGGCTTATGCCGTTGACATTCTTTATTTGGTGCATAGTAGTACACCAATATGAGAAATCTAATGTATACCATGAAAAGAAGAATTTATATGAACATCGCCATGAACTAAAATAGAATGTCTTGCTACCTTGAATCATGCAATCAACAAGTGCTTTATACCAGCCAAACTTAGCAGCACAAAAAACATTATCGTCATTTATTTCGAAAAGCTCCCTCAAAATATTTTCTGTAATCCCAGTTGAAACACTTACAGGTCCCTTTACAATGGTAACAAGGACAATAACTGCGCTGAGATGCTCGGAAAGCCTTTTGCAGTAACTTCTGTTCCATCAAGATCAATCTTGAAGCAACACATATAGCTAATCAATTGCTTCCTAGCTTTAAAATTCTATAATCATTATGTGAGCAGGAAATAATGTCACCTCATCCTTGATATTCAACCACTTTTTCCTATAAAATATTATGCAAGTGTTGAGTTTAAATTGTATTCATGATTGCAGGTATATAAATAAAATATTTAGCCTCATGAATAGATTTCTCCTCAACCCTTATGAACAAAATGAGAGCAGCGTCAACATAAAAATTGGTACCATGGAGACAATGAACTAATATACAACTGATAACTTCTCCAAAAATATTATGCTAAAGAATTTTTCTGCCCAAGTGCTTTCTATTCATTCCTGTAAATCATAAACTACTATATTTTGGTCCCTCAATTTCAAGAATTATTTTCACTTTTTAACCAAAAAGGAAATCAAAAGATTAAACTTGTTTGAACTAAGGGTTGAAGGAGTTTATGGAGTTAAGGATCAGGGTTTGAACCCTGGCAAAGGAGAAAATATTAATATAACAACTTGTTGGAACATGTGTGGAAATTGAGTTAAAAGACTAAACACAAATTCCCATGTTGGGTAGAACTAGTGTTGTGTGAATTGAAAAAAGTGGAAGTCCCACATCGGATGGAACACACACATTAGTAGTGTTTATATAGTGGGGGTGTACCTCTAATTAATGGGGGTACATAAGCACTAGAGAAAAAATATATATTGATATATATTTTATTATTTGGAAATGATAAATTAAATAATTAATTTAATCATTATTAGAAAGTGCTTTCTTAGTCCCCAAGTTTTGCTAAAATATTTTGGTACATAATATAATATATTTTTGTACTAAATTTAATATATTTTAGTACTCAATTAAGATATTTTTTGTACTAGATCTAATATGTGAATTACTTAATCGCAAAGTAATATGTTACTTGTTCCCAAAGTTTCTCATATTACTTGTTCCCAAAGTTTCTCACTTATTAGTTGTGAATTTTCCCTATAAATAGAGAACTCACATAGTGCATTCCACACACCGAAAAGAATTTCATTGAGTTGTCGGGAATTCTTTTCTTCTCTTCTCCCTCCGACTTGTGTTAACAAGTTTCTTCTGCTTCTACTCCTTTATGTCCCTTTCGGTTTCAAATAGAGCGGTTACGTACCGTATCGAGTGGCTTCGATCAATCGATTGAACCATATTTTAAGAGTGTTCTTAAGACCATATATAGTCCCTTTTTCGGTTTAATGCCCCTTCGGAATTAAGAGTGGTCTTAAGTTCATAGTCCCTTCGGAATATAGAGTACTATTAAGATCATAGTCCCTTTTCGTATAACTAATGTCCCGTCGGAATTAAGAATGATCTTAACAGTATATAAATTATTTCAATAATTTTCTATTTAATGAGAAATGGTGGTATCACCATATTTGAGTGGTCGTAGTGCCATATTGATGTTTTGGAGAAGTTAAAGTTAGAATGGTGGTAACACCATATTTGAGTGGTCTCAGCACCATAATAGAATGGTAATAATACCATATTAATTTGAGTGGTTTCAATATTAAAGAGTGGTCTTAGTACCATATTTGAAGGTGTAATTCTCGAACGATTAACTACAGTGCACTAGTTAATCGAACAGTTGTAGCTGGGCTTGTTTTATCCTGGAGGCGGCGTGGTTGATAGTCTACCTTGCACAACTTTGGGTAGTGCCACGAAACGTCTTAAAGAGAGCGACCTGGTCGTGACTCAACCTAGTAACAACTTCGGTAAATAATAGAATTTGGAAATCCAAATACAATAGTTTGGAAATCCAAAAACAACAATTTTAAGACGTTTCTATCTACTATGTTTACCGAAGAAGTTACTTATTGAGGTTAAGTTGTCCCTAAATACATTAAGGATAAATCAAGCTATAGAATTACATCTTTTGACTGAAACGACGAAGTGCTTGTTGTTTCAAACAATAACACTAAAATACATGAGATATCAATGTTGATCTTATTTGATATTAAAAGCCACGGTAGCTCCATTTAATTTTGCTTGGCTTGTTTACCTTTCATATTGATTAAGAATATAACTTTTGACGATGTTAAAGAACTTTTATGCAATTACATAAAAGCATGATGAACCTATATTGGATATGAATTCATTCTTGCTATTGAAAAACCAATATATGCAGCGAACATCTTCTGTGCTAATAATTTGTTGGGATGGATTCGACCATAACATTAATGAATTGTTCTATACCATCCTGGAATAACCATTTGAAAAAATGCGCAGATTTAATATTCTTAAATTTGTGTCCTTGGTTAATTGGTTGAAGGAACTAACATGATTTTAGTTCTAAGGGAGTGCTAAAATTCGGAAGTTAGTTACTCTAAAAATAAGAAAGAATCTGAATTTCAAATTTCTATTGAATAAGACTGAGTTGATTCAGACTTAAAGAGAGACTTGTGTGCTATGCACTCTTATTGGAAAAAGATGGCATGTTCAAAATTAAAATTCTCCTTCTATTTTATTAGTTGTGTGATTTTAATATTTGACATATCAAAATTTATTGTGTGAACAAGCGTTTAATTTTAAACTTGAGTAACTTGGACTTAATTCCAACGTTATATGATTAGACAATTTTATTTATTGCAGTCAAGATATATGAACCAAAAGTTCATATAAATCAGAATTTAGAGAATTGAATCTCTAAACATGATAAATTATGATATGTGTTAATTTGATGACACATAAATTAGAAATGATAAAATGATATTTTTATCATATTTATTGATGACTGTGAATTTTGGAAAATAAAATTGATGTGCTTGAATGTTCAATTTTTATAACGAAAATTGAAATTTATAGAGTACCCAAGTCTAAGAACAAAAATTCTAATTAAGAAATTTTTGAAGAAAAGACAATCCAACTTGTCTTATTTTTGAACTTGGGATTGTCTGAACTATATTTGGATTCTGGACCCCGAGAGTTGAACTCACTAGTAGAGCCTATGAATGTGTATTCATTAGGTATGTTATAAATAACGAAGCATATATGTTTTATGACATAAATGTTAAAGTGATCATAGAATTAAAAGATGTTGATTTCTATGAAGTAAGTACCCCTGTAAATTAAAGAATAGTGGGGGTAAACTAAATTCCCCTTGTATATTAAGAACTAGTGGGGGCACTATATCTAATCACATTCATGTAATTAGAAATAGTTGTGAAAACATCATACGAGATGTTATAGAACCTCAAGGAGGTAAGAAAGCTAAAAATGCTAAAAGAGTATGAACTTGGTTTATACATTGGAAGAAGATTCATTAAGCCTTAAAGAAGTTATATCCCATTGGATGCTGAATTATGGCAAAAAGCAATAAACGATGAAATGAATCTTCTAGATTCTAACAAAACATGACACTTGGTTGACTTGTCTCATAGTTGCAAAACCAATCGATTGTATTTGGATTTGGAAAAGGAAACTAAAACCTCACGGGACTGTTGATGAATACAAGGCTCTCCTTGTAGTCAAAGGTTTTAGACAAAGAGAAAAATATAGACTTCTTCGACATTCATTCACCAGTCACGAAAATCATATCCATAAGAGTACTAGTCCCTTTAGCCGCCGTTCATAACTCGATAGTACTCCAAATGGATGTGAAAGTTGCCTTTTTTATGGTGAATTAGAAGAAGAAATCTATATGAAACAACCTAAACGTTTTGCGATTCATGGACAAGAAAACAAATTCTGTAAGTTAGATAATTCTTTGTGAGGTCTAAAATAAACTCTTAAGGAATGACATGAAAAATTTGACATTCTAATGCTATCGAATGAGTATAAAGTGAATGAAAGTGACAAATAATATTTGCACGATCATATGTCTCTATGAAGACGACTTGCTCATATTTGATTTAAAGATTCATGTTATGAATTATGTGAAATCATTGTTTATCAATAACATTGATAAGAAAGACCTAGACAAAGTTGAAGTAATTCTTGGTTTCAAGATTACTAGATCAGAAAAGAGAACTTTTTTGATAAATCTCACAAAGTTGAGAAGTTCTTAAGGAAATATTATTATTTCACCGTAAACTTGCAATCATATATTATGATCAAGTGTAAGAACACTTGAGATGGAGTTAGAAAAACTGATGCGAGCATCATTGGCAATACTTAGGTATGTCACTGAATGTATTAGACCCGACATTGCCGATGTCGTAAACCTCTTGTGCAAGTTTACTAGTAGACGGATGAGAAGCATTGCCATGCTATAGAAAGAGTCATGAGGTGCCTTAAGAAGACTATGACTCTAGAATTACTTCATGAGGAGTAACCTATTGTACTTAAATGGTACAAGATATAAAATAGAACATCTTTCAGATGAATATTTAGCGACTAGTGTTTGCATATTGAGCATCACTAGAGGAGTTATTTGTTGAAACAAATGATATTGACTCAGTCCACTATGGAATGAATCTGAGATGAGAACACTAGAGAAAACTAGTGAAGAAGCAAGTTGATAAGATACTTGCTAGTTGAAATCCCTTAGTGGATAAAACCGTTTCCAGAAGTATTAATTTATTGTGATAGTCTGCAGCTATTACAAAATTTTACCACAATGGTAATAGGCGATTATTAAGGCACGAACACATAGAGAAATAGAGAGCTAGCTACTCTCAAAAGGAATGGTTAAACTAGATCATGTACGTACTGATAAAGAATTAGTTAATCCTTTGACGAAAGGAATTACTAAAAAGAAAGTCCTAAACACATCCAATAGGATGGGACTTATGCCCAAAGGTCACAAGTGATGGTAACCCGACCTACATGACTGGAGATCCCAAGAAATAGGTTCAATGGGTAATAACAAGTCACAAGTGATAGAACATGCTATGATAAAAGTAAGAAAGCATGATTCCTGCAGTGATAGAAGGATGAGATAATAGAAACTCTTAATGAGATCTATACTCTATTTGGAGTGGAGTACGTAGTAGTACTCTTGATAGACTCACCTATACGAATGTGGAACTAAGGGCCGGTTCCTATGGGATTCGGGGCAGAATACCTAGAGCGTTCGTTAAAACCGGGATACACGTGCAAGGCCATAAACACACTGGCTTTTAGAATACACCTTATGAAAAGGATTGTGTGTGGGTTCTATGTCTGAGATAGAGTTCAATGCTGTAAGCAACTCTTGTTAATCGGAATTTTACTCGCTATGCAAAGGTTCAAGTTGTAGGCGACACCTTTGTTTACTAGCAAATCTTATGGAGACGTTTTTGACGTTATTTATGAAACCATTTTTTAAATTCAAGTGGGGGATTGTTGGAACATGTGTGGAAATTGAGTTAAAAGACTAAACACAAATTCCCATGTTGGGTAGAACTAGTGTTGTGTGAATTGAAAAAAGTGGACGTCCCACATCGGATGGAACACACACATTAGTAGTGTTTATATAGTGGGGGTGTACCTCTAATTAATGGGGGTACATAAGCACTAGAGAAAAAATATATATTGATATATATTTTATTATTTGGAAATGATAAATTAAATAATTAATTTAATCATTATTAGAAAGTGCTTTCTTAGTCCTCAAGTTTTGCTAAAATATTTTGGTACATAATATAATATATTTTTGTACTAAATTTAATATATTTTAGTACTCAATTAAGATATTTTTTGTACTAGATCTAATATGTGAATTACTTAATCACAAAGTAATATGTTACTTGTTCCCAAAGTTTCTCATATTACTTGTTCCCAAAGTTTCTCACTTATTAGTTGTGAATTTTCCCTATAAATAGAGAACTCACATAGTGCATTCCACACAACGAAAAGAATTTCATTGAGTTGTCGGGAATTCTTTTCTTCTCTTCTCCCTCCGACTTGTGTTAACAAGTTTCTTCTGCTTCTACTCCTTTATGTCCCTTTCGGTTTCAAATAGAGCGGTTACGTACCGTATCGAGTGGCTTCGATCAATCGATTGAACCATATTTCAAGAGTGTTCTTAAGACCATAGTCCCTTTTTCGGTTTAATGCCCCTTCGGAATTAAGAGTGGTCTTAAGTTCATAGTCCCTTCGGAATATAGAGTACTATTAAGATCATAGTCCCTTTTCGTATAACTAATGTCCCGTCGGAATTAAGAATGATCTTAACAGTATATAAATTATTTCAATAATTTTCTATTTAATGAGAAATGGTGGTATCACCATATTTGAGTGGTCGTAGTGCCATATTGATGTTTTGGAGAAGTTAAAGTTAGAATGGTGGTAACACCATATTTGAGTGGTCTCAGCACCATAATAGAATGGTAATAATACCATATTAATTTGAGTGGTTTCAATATTAAAGAGTGGTCTTAGTACCATATTTGAAGGTGTAATTCTCGAACGATTAACTATAGTGCAGTAGTTAATCGAACAGTTGTAGCTGGGCTTGTTTTATCCTGGAGGCGGCGTGGTTGATAGTCTACCTTGCACAACTTTGGGTAGTGCCACGAAACGTCTTAAAGAGAGCGACCTGGTCGTAACTCAACCTAGTAACAACTTCGGTAGATAATAGAATTTGGAAATCCAAATACAATAGTTTGGAAATCCAAAAACAACACAACTAATTATTATTAACAAAAAAAAATCCTCAAAATTGAGGGACCAAAAGCATAGTTAAAAACTGCAGAGGCAAAAACTGCAAAAAGTGATATGTGGGAACTAAATTCGTGAAAAATGAAATAGGGGGATCAAAACAGTATTTAAGCAAAAAAATAAATAGCAGAAGCCTGCCTACGCATAGGTACAGCATGTGAAAACTTTTATGCTCAGCTTACATGAAAAATAAAGCTTGATTTACTATGTTTTTGCATGCAGAGTTCCCATGGAAAGAGATAATAATATCAGTAAGCTCCAATCCTTGTTAATTGAATTCTCTCTTATTTTTATTTTTTTTTGACAGAATTGAATTCTCTCTTATGAGAGCTTGAATCTTGCTCAAGGACTCTTTCAACATTAAGTCAAAATTGGATGATAAGTTTTCCCTGATTAATTTTATTTTAAAGCAGTAATTAAGTTCTCTACACTCTACTATGGATTATCTTAACTGAATATTCGACCTAAAGGTAGTATCTTCAAGAACCTCTTTCGTTTTCGGGTCAGTCATGTTGCCATGATCAAACCAAACTTCGACGACAGATCTCTCACATATAGTGCCATTGCAAAGACTGACAGGATCTACCACAACAGCTCCAGTTAAAGAAAAGATGAAGGAATTAAGTGGTGGAATATATTTTTCCCGCGAACCACATCGTTCAATTACCTAAACCCTTGTAAAGTATTGCTCCTTAACTTTCTTCATAATCCATTGCTGCATTAGCTTGAGAGAATAGCAAAATCTGCTCCAAAAAATCTACCTTCTTTCTTTCCTGTTTGCAGCTTCTTATTTTTCCCTCCTAATGCTGGCTAGATCTTAGCTGATCTCTGATGGCTCCACTGACACCCCAACTGCCCTAGCTTTCTCCTCAAGCATGTCGTTCGCAAAAGCACTATCCAATTTTCGCTCCTTAATTCCATGGTTCTGTGTATCAACCATAGTCACACGGTTCGCAATTCGTTTAGGTGCGTGGTACGAATTCGGGTACGCGATTCGCCACTCTTAGAAAATTCGGTACGTAGGGGGTATAGAGAGTCGGTACGCTGTTTGGGTTCGTGGTACGTTCAAATATAATAATCGGTACGTTAGTGGATAAAAAATGTTAAATTAACAAAAAAATAAAAGGATTGTTTCTTTTTTTTAAACAAAACTTTTCAGTGGCAATGCAAATAATTGTATTATTAATTGTATTGTGTTGACTATAAAGGATTTTTTGGTGGCAATACAATTAATGTTAATAATCAATTACAAACAATACAGATTCTTTTCCTATGCAACTGAAGTGGTGTTGTAGCAAACCAAAACACCACGTGGCCCTCGAAACTTTCCATATACTCGTTCTTTTCCTGGAACTTTTCCCAAATTACCCTTCATCTTCAACCTATCAATTAGTTACTGCAGAAACGGCCACAAAATTGGAAATTTTCATGGCATCTTGTAGAAACAGGCACAACAAAACATCTGTCTGAAACCAAAAATCACGTCTGAGAGGTTAGAACGCAGTTCTTGGTGATGGTTCGTTGGTTCGCTGTTTTTGCCGAATTCAGGTGAGAATTCTCGCGAACCAATTCGCAAAAGAACCGGGAACCGTTTCGTACGAACCAATTCGCGGTTCCTAGGAGGATGGACGAATTATGTGACTATGGTATCAACAATGTCGACTGAGATTGTCAAGCCTCAAACTCGACCCTTTACATCTCACTCTGCAGTCTGTTGACTTGATCAGAAATTCTTGATAGGACTTCGGTATTTGCAAGAAACAGAGCAGCCAGAGACCTTCCAATATCCCTAATGACTTGTTCAACCTCCTTAACTATGTATCAACACTTCATAAGTAAGTAAAAACGGCCAGTACTTCTCATCAAATTACTTGCCTTTTTTACATCTGATTCAAGAGTTTCAGAGCGACCCTTGCAGCTAGTGATTCATTCAATTCTTGAAGCTGCAATTCCTTTGGGACCGGTGCAATATCAATGTGGTGTTTTGAAAGGAGATATAAACTGTAACACTCATACTAAATTTATCTAGAATATTTAGCATGTGCTTTAACTTGGTATTGGATACATTAAATTTACAACGGAATTCCAACCGAATAAATACAAAAATCATGCAGGTTTGTACAACTGATAACTTGATACAACTGTCAAATACATGTATTTGATACATATATGATACCAAAAGAATAATCTATACTAGTACAACAGGTGCATATGAAGATAAGTCATTGAGCCTTCTGTATCGTCTTCCTTTGTCACAAACATCCTGCTGGTCTAATGAAAAAAGGGAATTGGGGTGAGACGGGATGTCTCAATGAGTTCCACCTATCCTAGGCTGTAGGCAATCTCGAGGAACCCTACGATCGCCATCTGTCAATACACAACCTAATTTAGGTTTATACTGTTCTGCTCTGCATAACTAAGCGATCGGGGAAAAACTAGGATCGTTATTGGTGTTCTAGCAAAGTCTTATCATAGTCATAAACATATCATATACATAATTGAGTTAGAATGTTAGCGTTGAACAAACAATCATTACCCGAGTGCAGTAACCCCGAATACATTCCCATACATAACCGGTGAAATTCCTATATGAGGCTAACACCGGACTCCTCTAGTCTTCACGTTGATTTCTCTAGGAAATCCCACCCAGCGTATCCTGAAGCCTCGAAGGACGCGATTTACTTCTTATGCGTGGATCTCCTAGCTAGGGAGAGTCCCATCCAGCAAACCCTGCAGCCTCGAAGGACTTACTTCTTATATTGATTAATGTAACAAGTCAAACAACATTACGTATTTATTCAAATATATCGCTAAGGGTGTTGATAGGGTCACAACTGTATTCCAGCAGAAAGATGATAAGTGTTTCGATGAGATACAAAAATATTATGACTGTCAATATTTGTCTCTTTTCGAATCTGTTTGGAAGATTTTTGCCTTTGATATCCATCATCGTTGGCCTTCTGTGCAGCGATTGACTTTTCATTTAGACGGTGATCAGCGTGTTGTTTTCAACGATGATGCAGATTTAGACTCTATGTTGCTTCATAATAGGGATAAGAATACTATGTTTCTTGCCTGGATGGAGGAAAATGGAGAATTTGATGTTGGTCGTTCTTTGACTTATATTTAGTTTCCAGGCATGTTTACATATGATTCAATTGAGGGACAATGGCATCTACGACAGAGAGGTCAATCTTTTGGGAGGTTAACTTTTGTGCTTCCAAGTACTGGAGAATTGTATTATATGAGATTATTGCTAAATGTTCAAGTTGGATGTACAAGTTATGTGAATATTCGAACTGTTGATGGTCTTGTGTTCCATACTTTTCATGAGGCATGTGGTGCTTTAGGGTTGTTGGCTGATGATCATGAATTTATTGATGTGAATTTATTGATGTTATCAAGAAGTTTATGTTGTTGCTTCTGGTCGTACTCTACATAAAAATTTTGCAAATTTGTTGCCCTCCATGTCCATGAGTGACCCTGTGAGAGTATGGGAACAGACTTGGAAGGTTTGATGGGATTTTGTATGTTAGACGTCAAAGTTTGAATATGCCAGGTTTGTTTGCGGTTGATAATGTTTATGTATTTTTTTAATGTTTTTAAATTGTTAGATATTTTGATCTTGATTTTGATTTTGATTTTTACATTTTAAAGTTTGTGGGTTTTTTTGTAGAGTCGGTAATTTCTGCAGAAGAATTGAAGCAAATTTGTTTGAAGGAGATTGACGAATTTCTTCATCCAAATGGAAAATGCTTAGCTGACTTTGAGTGTATGCCCCAGGTTGTGTAACGCCCGTCTTAATTATTTAATTAATTTAGCGAGGCTTTAAATATATTTATAAATATATGCTTATGTGATTTATGATTTAAGTGATTTACATGATTGATGTGTGTGAATTATATGATTCATGAAGTTGAGTGATTTATATGATTTATAAATGAATTATGAGGAGTATATGATTTTGTGAAGTTGTTACGTTGGGTGACTTATTTTATTATTAAATAAAATAAGATATGAAAAATAAAATAAAATAAAATACTAACAAGTTGGGTTGTGTTGTGAGATGAGTAAGTTTAGTGGTGAGAAGAGTAATACAAATGTTATAAATAGAGGGTTAGGTTGAGAGAATAAGTTTTACAACAAACGTGAACCGTTTTTGGAGGAAAAGGGAGAAAAAGTCAGAAAGAGAGAAGAACAAGAGGAGGCTGTCGATTTCTGCAATAACCAGGTAAGGGTGAGACCAACTTTCAATATTATTAAGGGTATAATTCTGTAGAATGAATTTAACATGATTAGGTTGAGTTTTGGTGATGTTATACCCTAATTTTGGACCTAAAAATACTAACTCAATTCTTCTTTTCTTGTATTTCAAGTCATTTGATATGTCTCTGATCAGTTGCATCTTTCTCTGCATTTTATTTCAATGTTATTTGCAAAGTTCACATAGAAGGGTATTTTAGTCATTTCCTATGTTAAAATTTCTTTCAATCTTTGAAAAATTGTTTGAGTCCTTTCAAATAGTTTGAGCAAGTCTTTGTTTCAATTCTATGTCAAAATCCATTTCAAAAATTGCATTTGAAGTCATTTTGAGTCAGTTTAGCCCCTAGGGGCATTTTAGTCTTTTCCTGTGTTAAAGCCCTGTTTAAATTCTAAAATTGTCTCTGAGTCTTTTAATATTGCTTGTATAAGCTCTTGCTTCAATCCCCTGTTAAAAAACCATTTTAAAATTGCATCTGAGTCATTTTCAGTCGTTTTAGTCCCCAGGGGCATTTTGGTCTTTTCACACAAAATTTCGACAGAGAGAGGTTACTTTAAAGTACCTCATTTAAGTAGTTGGTTCGTTTTAGTCCGTTTTGTCAATTTTAAGCGTTTCACTTTACGTTATTTTCCATTTTGCCAATTTTAATTCAATTTTACTTTAATTTCATTTTAGTCCCAAAAAATTCTAAAAAGTTCCTTTCCTAGTTTCAAATATTATTTTTTAGTCCTTTTTTTTCTTATTATTTCGAAATTTCATTTTTTAAGATTTTTTTTAAATTGCAGAATAGTTTTTTAATTCACAGATTGGTCCTTTTAGTTTTAGAATTTGCAGATTGGTCCTTTTGTCCAAGTTTTTGTCCAGGTCATCATTCCATAACACGTGGCAGGTCCAAAGTGGCTTAGAGTCCACATGTCAGCCTATATAAAGGCCACATCATTCAATGCGAGTCAGAGATCAATCACAACACGCCACATCACAAACACAGTTCAACTTTCTCTCTCTCATTCTTCAAATTCCAAATTTCAAACTTAAAATCAACCAACAAAAACAAAAACATCTTTTGGAAGAGAACTACGGTGGATTTGATCCCTTAAACGGGTACGTAGGCAAGGACAAAATTCCTTCAATTCAAATAAAATATAAATTCAAACACTTTCTTCTCCCTCCAATTCTTGACTTAGTAAACTCTTAGGTATAAATATCATTTTCCAAATAGCATTTAAAAATAAAGCGCGCGCGTAGAAATTAAAGACGGTTCCTATAGGATACTATAGTCGTTATGGGTGCCTAACACCTTCCCGTAGCGAAAACAACTCCCGAACCTCGATTCTCAAGGGTTTTGCTTACTTTTTCCCTTCCCAAGAAAAAATGAGATATCACCGGTTAAAAAGGTTCAAACTTAATCAATGTTTAACACCCGAAAACCAAGATAAAACAGGTGAGAATTGGGATTAGGGTTAAAAGATCGATATGATGATTAAACCATGAAAAGATGTTAGATTGATGCAAAATTAGTGTACAGACCTTAGATATACATTAGAATGTTGATTAGATGTTATTTGGATGAAAGAATCATGAAAATAGGTGAAAAGTTGTAATTTTTAGGTTTCTGGCCGTACTGACATTCATCGCTCGCAACTGCGAGCTAAGAACCAGAGCTCGCCACTGCGAGCAATACAACTCGCAACTGCGAGTGACCTATGAGCTCGCCATTGCGAGCAGGATAGCTCGCCATTGCGAGCAAGGACTTTAGGAATCCCAGAATGCACGCTTTGCTCGCTGTTGCGACCAAAGTTACTCGCCACTGCGAGTTAGGCTGTTAGTTGCCCAAAATTGTCCCGATGCGATCCTTTCGCACGTGTAGTCATGAATTGATCTTAGAAGTAAGAAAGAGGGTTGTTTAGGATACTTTCAGAAGTTCCAGGAGTCTGTTTAAGTGACTGAGATTAGTAGTGATGATGTATAAGAATTATTTATGATGATTTATGATGATAAGTTGTTATGATTCATTTCCTTTAATGTTGATATGTTATTTTAAACACTGCTATATGTTGTAATTGTTGTTGGTTGCTGCTGTTGATTGTTAAAGTCTTGAAGTTGCATGAGTCGGTCTAAGTTGCAAGAATTTAAGAAGTTGTCCATGATTATGGAGTTGTATAGGATGTTCACGTTGTTGTCTAAGTTGTAGGAGAGGTTGAGTCCATTGCATACTCATTAAAGTTGGGGGCTTTAGGCCCGGCAGCCTTAGTGCTCATTAAAGTTGGGGGCTTTAGGCCCGGCAGCCTTTGTGCTCAAACTACGTTGGGGGCTTTAAGCCCGGCAGCTTTATGCTCACATGTTGAAGAGCCTAATTACGCTCATTTACGTTGTTGAATGGTACCACATGCATTTGCATATCAAGAAGTTTCACGATGGTTTAAAGTTGTTAAGTTGTTAAGTTGTTAAGAGTTGCATTGTCAAGTTGTGTCGCATTGTCAAGTCAAGAGTCGAGTCGATTATGAAGTTGTTTATGATTATGATTATGAAGTCGATGATGAATTTGATTAAGAAGCTATTATGATGACTATAAGATGATAAATGATGTCTGATGATGATGTTTGATTATGTTTTGATGATGATGGTTGTTATGTTTTGATGATGATGTTTGATGATGATGTTGTTTATGATTGATGATGATAATAATATGATACTAAATGAATATTGATGCTGATGTTATGATGTCTTAAGTTGTTAAATATATGATGATACTTGGTTATGATTTAAAGATGATTTTGCTTATGAATTAAGAATGATATTTGTTTACGAACTAATGATGATATTTGATGATAATAAATAATTATGATTTGTTAAGATGCTAAGTGATAAATGTTTGATATGTTAATAATGTTTATGTTGTTAAATGCATTTGATGAATGATATGCTTAATTTATTGACTGTGAAATCTCACCCCTTCTGCTTGAAAATGTTGCCCTTCGTATGGGTAACTTGCAGGTATTAAAGACTAGAAGTGTTCGTGAGTGGACTCCTCACTTGTGTCTAGGTGCTCTGATACGTAACGGGATGGGCTTGCTTTCATATCTATTCCTTACGTGTCTTTTATGAACTTTTTATGAATAAGTATTGAACCAAATTATGAGATTTTCTGATAAGGCCTGCGTGCCAAGAGTTTATAATTGTTGAACTATTTTCCGCTGCGTAGTTTCAGATTTTATGATGTTGAACTTGAAGGATAATTATTATTATCTATTTTATGATTTTCAAGAAGTATGTGACATTCCGTTTATGATTTAAATACTCTGATTTTAAATGAAATTTTCAAGTTGGGAAAACGGGGTGTTACAATTGGTATCATAGCAGGTCGGTCCGTCCGGCCAAGTAGTTGAGTCGCGTTGTGTCGTTTTACAGTTTTGCACTGTATTTAAGTTGTACTTATTGTTGATTGCTATGAAGAGAACCAATACCTGATATGAACTGGTTGGAGTACAACCATGTTCATATTAATTGTTTAGTAAGTCGGTGTACTTTTCTTTCGCCGAAGAAGAAAGTGGAGCAGAGTTTTGTCTACGAAGCAGCTGAAGCAGTTAGAACGCGAAGGAATATTGATGTTTGCGTTGATGGCGTCTTTGTCCATTGAGGAACAAGCAGTGATTGATAGGTTGTAAGTGGTGTGCGATTTCCCTGAAGTTTTTCCTGATGAAATACCTGATGTACCGACGGAGAGAGAAGTTGAATTTTCTATTGATCTTGTTCCGGGAACGAAGCCTGTGTCAATGACACCTTATCGTATGTCAGCTTCCGAGTTGGCTGAGTTGAAGAAACAGTTGGAGGAGTTGCTTGATAAGAAGTTTATAAGACCAAGTGTTACACCTTGGGGAGCGCCGGTATTGTTGATTAAGAAGAAAGATGGTAGTATGAGGTTGTGCATTGATTATCGACAGCTGAATAAAGTAACCATAAAGAATAGGTATCCACTTCCAAGAATTGATGATTTAATGGATCAGTTAGTGGGTGCACGTGTGTTTAGCAAGATTGAATTGAGGTCGGGTTATCACCAGATTAAAGTAAAAGATGAAGATATGCAGAAGGCGGCTTTTAGGACGCGATATGGACATTATGAATACAAGGTGATGCCTTTTGGTGTCAGTAATGCACCAGGTGTGTTTATGGAGTACATGAATCACATTTTTCATGACTATTTGGATCGTTTCGTGGTTGTAATCATAGATGAAATTTTGATATATTCGAAGTCTGAAGAAGAGCATGCTGAACATTTGAAGATCATCTTGCAAGTACTGAAAGAAAAGAAGTTATATGCCAAGTTGTCTAAATGTGAATTTTGGTTGAAAGAGGTAAGTTTTCTTGGCCATGTTATTTCTGGTATTGGTATTGCAGTGGATCCATCTAAAGTTGATGCAGTTGCATGATGGGAGACTCCAAAGTCAGTTACCGAAGTTAGAAGCTTTTTGGGTTTAGCAGGTTACTACCAAAGATTTATAGAAGGATTTTCTAAGTTAGCACTTCCGTTAACGCAGTTGACGTGTAAAGGTAAAACCTTTGTGTGGGATGTTCATTGTGAGAACAGTTTTAATGAATTGAAGAAGAGGTTGACGACGGCTCCAGTTTTGATTTTGTCGAAACCTGATGAACCTTTTGTGGAGTATTGTGATACGTCCAAGTTGGGTTTAGGTGGTGTGCTTATGAAAGATGGTAAAGTGGTTGCTTATGCATCAAGACAGTTGAGAATTCATGAACGAAACTATCCTACTCATGATCTTGAATCAGCTGCATTTGTATTTGTGCTTAAGATTTGGAGACATTACTTGTATGGTCCGAGATTTGAAGTGTTTAGTGATCACAACAGCTTGAAGTATTTGTTTGATCAGAAGGAATTGAATATGAGACAACGAAGGTGGCTCGAATTGTTGAAATATTATGATTTTGGTTTGAATTACCATCCAGGTAAAGCTAATGTTGTTGCAGATGCCTTAAGTAGGAAGACTTTACACATGTCTGCTATGATGGTTAAGGAGTTTGAATTGCTTGAACAGTTTAGAGATTTGAGCTTAGTTTGTGAAATGTCGTCTCGGAGTATTAAGCTAGGAATGCTGAAGATTGATAATGATTTCTTGAAAAGTATTAAAGATGCGCAGAAAGTTGATGTTAAGTTTGTAGACTTGTTGGTTGCTAGTAATCAAACTGAAGATGGTGACTTTAAGGTCGATGATCAAGGTGTGTTGAGGTTTCGAGGTAGGATTTGTATTCCAGACAAGGATGAGATAAAGAAGATGATTCTTGAAGAGAGTCACAGGAGTAGCTTGAGTATTCATCCGGGAGCTACAAAGATGTATCATGACTTAAAGAAGTTGACTCTGAAGTTTATTGGTCCGTATTAGATATCGGAAAGAGTTGGAACGGTGGCGTACCGAGTGGGTTTACCCCCGCATTTATCAAATTTGCACGATGTATTTCATGTGTCGCAACTGAGGAAGTATGTTCCAGACCCGTCCCATGTGATTCAGAGAGATGATGTGCAAGTTAGAGACAACCTTACGGTTGAAACCTTACCAGTGAGGATTGAAGATCGTGAAGTGAAGAAGTTGAGAGGCAATGAGATACCTCTTGTGAAAGTCGTTTGGGATGGAGCGACTGGCGAAAGCTTGACGTGGGAGCTAGAGAGTAAGATGCTGGAGTCTTATCCAGAGTTGTTTCCTTGAGGAAAATTTTCGACGACGAAAATTCTATAAGTTGGGGAGAGTTGTAACGCCCGTCTTAATTATTTAATTAATTTAGCGAGGTTTTAAATATATTTATAAATATATGCTTATGTGATTTATGATTTAAGTGATTTACATGATTGATGTGTGTGAATTGTATGATTCATGAAGTTGAGTGATTTATATGATTTATAAATGAATTATGAGGAGTATATGATTTTGTGAAGTTGTTACGTTGGGTGACTTATTTTATTATTAAATAAAATAAGATATGAAAAATAAAATAAAATACTAACAAGTGGGGCTGTGTTGTGAGATGAGTAAGTTTAGTGGTGAGAAGAGTAATACAAGTGTTATAAATAGAGGGTTAGGTTGAGAGAATAAGTTTTACAACAAACGTGAAACGTTTTTGGAGGAAAAGGGAGAAAAAGTCAGAAAGAGAGAAGAACAAGAGGAGGCTGTCGATTTCTGCAATAACCAGGTAAGGGTGAGACCAACTTTCAATATTATTAAGGGTATAATTCTGTAGAATGAATTTAACATGATTAGGTTGAGTTTTGGTGAGAATTGGGATCAGGGTTAAAAGACCGATTTGATGATTAAACCATGAAAAGATGTTAGATTGATGCAAAATTAGTGTACAGACCTTAGATATACATTAGAATGTTGATTAGATGCTATTTGGATGAAAGAATCATGAAAATAGGTGAAAAGTTGTAATTTTTAGGTTTCTGGCCGTACTGACATTCATCGCTCGCAACTGCGAGCAAGAACACTCGCAACTACGAGCTAAGAACCAGAGCTCGCCACTGCGAGCAATAAAACTCGCAACTACGAGTGACCTGTGAGCTCGCCATTGCGAGCAGGATAGCTCGCCATTGCGAGCAGGATAGCTCGCCATTGCGAGCAAGGACTTTAGGAATCCCAGAATGCACGCTTTGCTCGCCGTTGCGACCAAAGTTACTCGCCACTGCGAGTTAGGCTGTTAGTTGCCCAAAATTGTCCCGATGCGATCCTTTCGCACGTGTAGTCATGAGTTGATCTTAGAAGTAAGAAAGAGGGTTGTTTAGGATACTTTCAGAAGTTCCAGGAGTCTGTTTAAGTGACTGAGATTAGTAGTGATGATGTATAAGAATTATTTATGATGTTTTATGATGATAAGTTGTTATGATTCATTTCCTTTAATGTTGATATGTTATTTTAAACACTGCTATATGTTGTAATTGTTGTTGGTTGCTGCTGTTGATTGTTAAAGTCTTGAAGTTGCATGAGTCGGTCTAAGTTGCAAGAATTTAAGAAGTTGTCCATGATAATGGAGTTGTATAAGATGCTCACGTTGTTGTCTAAGTTGTAGGAGAGGTTGAGTCCATTGCATACTCATCAAAGTTGGGGGCTTTAGGCCCGGCAGCCTTAGTGCTCATTAAAGTTGGGGGCTTTAGGCCCGGCAGCCTTTGTGCTCAAACTACGTTGGGGGCTTTAAGCCCGGCAGCTTTATGCTCACATGTTGAAGAGCCTAATTACGCTCATTTACGTTGTTGAATGGTACCACATGCATTTGCATATCAAGAAGTTTCACGATGGTTTAAAGTTGTTAAGTTGTTAAGTTGTTAAGAGTTGCATTGTCAAGTTGTGTCGCATTGTCAAGTCAAGAGTCGAGTCGATTATGAAGTTGTTTATGATTATGATTATGAAGTCGATGATGAATTTGATTAAGAAGCTATTATGATGACTATAAGATGATAAATGATGTCTGATGATGATGTTTGATTATGTTTTGATGATGATGGTTGTTATGTTTTGATGATGATGTTTGATGATGATGTTGTTTATGATTGATGATGATAATAATATGATACTAAATGAATATTGATGTTGATGTTATGATGTCTTAAGTTGTTAAATATATGATGATACTTGGTTATGATTTAAAGATGATTTTGCTTATGAATTAAGAATGATATTTGTTTACGAACTAATGATGATATTTGATGATAATAAATAATTATGATTTGTTAAGATGCTAAGTGATAAATGTTTGATATGTTAATAATGTTTATGTTGTTAAATGCATTTGATGAATGATATGCTTAATTTATTGACTGTGAAATTTCACCCCTTCTGCTTGAAAATGTTGCCCTTCGTATGGGTAGCTTCGAGTGGAATTGCATCGTTACTTCTCCCTGGTGGTAGAACTAGTAACTCCCAGTTTGTGATTCCATTGGATTCATCTGAAGAGTTGTGTTGTCGAATTGAGAAAGAAAGTAAAAAGGCCCTTTTTGTTGATTATGACCAGTTAGATCATATGGGACGAAGCGCCTATGATCAATCGATGGGTATTTGAGGCTTTTTATAGGACCTTGCGCAATGTAATGACCAATGTTGTAGATGGTGCAAAGGATTTACCATTTGGTGGAAAAACAATTGTCTTTGGTGGTGATTTTCGACAGATCTTGCCAGTAGTTCCTAGAGGTGGCCGGGCTGATATTGTTCATGCAACGTGTATAGGAAGTGTTGAAACTTACAAGGAATATGAGGTTGCAATTTTCAGGAGATCCAGATGAAAATGAGTCTTTAAGACTGTTTGCTAAATGGATACTTGAAATTGGCGATGGAAATTTGGGAATTGATGACGATGGTGAAGCTGATATTGATATACCTGGGGATATTTGTATCCAAACTTCTGGGAACCATATAGGTGATATTGTTGAATCAACTTACCCACGTTTGCTTGATAACATGAATAATTCAAGTTTTTTCAAGGATCGGGCTATTTTAACTCCTACTTTGGATTTAGTTGAAAAATTTGATTATTACGTCATGTCTCTGATTCTATGGGTTGTGAGTTTGAAACATATTGCATTTTTTTAAAAGTCTCTTTGAATTTGGCTGATGTAGATAATGTAAAAAAAATTCAATTGTTAATATATTGTTTTTAGTGTTGATATTGTGTGTCGCACATGCCGGCGGTCTAGTAATAAATAAATAAATTTATGATACTCCCTCCGTTTTAAAATGAGTGTCGTTTTAGGTGTTTACACACATATTAAGAAATGCAATGATTAAAAGAAAGAGAATGATTATTTTACCAAATTATCCTTATTAAATATTGATTAGTTTTAAAAGTAATATTTTGGAAGTAGTGTGCAGAGTATTAATTGGAGGGTATAATTGAAAAGAAAAAGTTATTATTGAATTGGAAACTGAAAGTGACATTCATTTTGAAACAAATTTTTTTTGCTAAAGCGACACTCATTTTGAAACGGATGGAGTATATTACATATCAAACCTAGACCTTAAAATTTTAACTGGGTCATACTTAAGTTTAGCAAAGAATTCTGCTCTTTACCCAAACGGTTATGCTCATTCCCAAAGTAAAAGTCCAAAATGCTCCTACGCAACTTAAGTTGCGCTAGTGTATTATGAGCAATAAAACAGAAATACACTAGCGCATGTTAAGTTGCGCTAGTGTATTCTGAACATAAATACACTAGCGCATGTTAAGTTGCGCTAGTGTATTATGAGCTCATGTTAAGTTGCACTATTGTATCACCACAACTTAACATAAGCTCGGAATACACTAGCGCAACTTAAGTTGCGTAGGGGCATTTTGGACTTTTACTTTGGGAATGAGCAGAACCGTTTGGGTAAAGAGCAGAATTCTTTAGCAAACCATAATTCGGCCCAACTATTCACAACCCTAAAAACAAATACGTTTGCTTTGTTTTGTCAACAGAAAAAAAAAAAAAAAATACGTTTGCTTTGTGTCAAGGAAAAACATGTTTTGAATAGGTCATACCTTGCGGCTTGCAGAGACTAATTCAACCTAGCATTGACTGTTCCAACCTTATTGTTTTCAAAGTAGGTCATACCTTGGAAAAACGATAAAAAGAAACGCAAAGCAAGGTTCAAGAGAGAGTTGTATTTAGAAGTAGAAGATGAGTAACAAGAAGAAGAAGAAGAAGAAGATCAAGAAGAAAAAGGATGTTCCGATAGAGGCTTCCAAGGACATGAGTGCTGAATATGGTGACAAGGCTTGGAACACTCTGGAACGTGCAATTCGTCGGATATACAATCACAACGCTAGGAATATTCTCAGTTTTGAAGAGCTTTACAGGTTCTTTCTCATCATTCTTATTTGTGTTCACTGTGCTTGTCTTTTAAGATATGTAGTTGCAGTAGTTATCATTGGATTTAGGGTTTTTTAAATGATCAAGTTGGTAATGATGATGATATGTCTATGGTTGTTAGTTAGCTTATTTTCATAATTAAGTATTTGGATTTAAGGTTGTATTCCTATGATAATGATGTTACTATTTGTGGTTGGACTTTGAGGCCTACTTTCCTTATTGTCCTCTCCCTTATTTATTTGTTGGTAAAATCTGAAATAATGAATCGTTTTCGCGGATAATTATATGATCTTTCTATATAAATTTTGCTACGACATAAATGAACTTTGTATTTTTTTCACCTTTCCATAATTCCATACGAGCCACAAATTTCATGTTTCTAATATTTTATCATCTATATATTGTGGATTCAGAAATGCTTGCAATATGATTTTTCACGGTTTTGGGGAGAAGCTATACTCTGGACTGGTTGCCACCATGACTTTTCATGTCAAAGAGATGGCTACATCTGTTGCAGCCACTCAAAGTAGTTCCTTTCTGAAAGAATTAAACAGAAAATGGAATGATCACAGCAAGGCATTACGAAAGATTAGAGACATTTTAATGTACATGGATACGACTTATATCCCAAAGACCAACAAGACACCTGTTTATGAACTTGGTCTGAACCTGTGGAGAGAAAATGTTATTTATTCAAACCCGATAAGGACTCGATTGTCGAATATGCTTTTGGGATTAGTATGCAAGGACTATGCTGAGGAAGTTGTTAATAGAAAACTGATTAGCAATATAACGAATATGTTAATGGATTTAGGTCCTTCCGTTTATATGCAAGAATTTGAGAATCCTTTGCTGCAAGTTTCAGCTGAGTTCTACCGGGCTGAATCACAGAAATTGATTGAGTGCTGTGATTGTGGGGATTATCTAAAGAAGGCTGAGATGCGCCTGAATAAGGTAATTGATAGAGTGAGCCACTTGTTGGACCCTAGCATTCAAAAGAAGATTACTATTGTGGTGGAGAAGGAGATGATCGAAAATCACATGCTTATATTAATCCATATGGAGAACTCTGGGTTAGTAAACATGATTGGTGATGATAAGTATGAAGATTTGAGTAGAATGTATAACTTGTTCCATCGTGTCAACGGTGGTCTCTCACAAATACGAGAAGTGATGACTTCATACATTAGAGACTACGGTAAGCAGCTTGTTACTGATCCAGAAAGGTTAAAGAATCCGGTTGAATTTGTGCAGAGGCTCTTAGATGAGAAAGATAAATTCAGCAGGATTATAAATTTGGCATTTAGTAATGGTCTGAACCTGTGGAGCGAAAATGTTATTTATTCAAACCAGATAAGGACTCGATTGTCGAATGCGCTTTTGGAATTAGTATGCAAGGACTATGCTGGAGAAGTTGTTAACAGAAAAGTGATTAGAAATATAACAAATATGCTAATGGATTTAGGCCCTTCCGTTTATGTGCAAGAATTTGAGAATCCTGAGTTCTACTGGGCTGAATCACAGGAATTTATTGAGTGCTGTGATTGTGGGGATTATCTCAAGAAGGTTGAGATGCACTTGAAATTTATTGATAGAGTGAGCCACTACTTGGACCCTAGCACTCAAAAGAAGATTACTATTGTGGTGGAGAAGGAGATCGAAAATCAAATGCTTAAATTAATCCATATGGAGAACTCTGGGTTAGTAAACATGATTGGTGATGATAAGTATGAAGATTTGAGTAGAATGTATAACTTGTTCCGTCGTGTCGACGGTGGTCTCTCGCAAATGCGAGAAGTGATGTCTTCATACATTAGAGACTGCGGTAAGCAGCTTGTTACTGATCCAGAAAGGTTGAAGAATCCGGTTGAATTTGTGAAGAGGCTCTTAGATGAGAAAGATAAATTCGACAGGATTATAAATTTGGCATTTAGTAATGACAAGTTGTTCCAGAAAGATTTGAATTCCTCATTTGAATTTTTCATTAACTTGAATCCTCGTTCTCCAGAGTACATTTCACTATTTTTAGACGATAAGCTTCAAAATGGTCTAAAGGGAATTAGTGAGGATGTTGTAGAGATTACTCTTAATGATGATGATACGTATGAAGATTTGAGTAGAATGTATAACTTGTTCCGTCGTGTCAACGGTGGTCTCTCGCAAATACGAGAAGTGATGACTTCATACATTAGAGACTACGGTAAGCAGCTTGTTACTGATCCAGAAAGGTTGAAGAATCCGGTTGAATTGGTGCAGAGGCTCTTAGATGAGAAAGATAAATTCGACAAGATTATAAATTTGGCATTTAGGAATGACAAGTTGTTCCAGAAAGATTTGAATTCCTCATTTGAATTTTTCATTAACTTGAATCCTCGTTCTCCAGAGTACATTTCACTATTTTTAGACGATAAGCTTCAAAATGGTCTAAAGGGAATTAGTGAGGATGTTGTAGAGATTATTCTTAACAAGGTTATGGTTTTATTCCGTTATTTGCAGGAAAAAGATGTGTTTGAGAAGTATTACAAACAGCACCTTGCAAAGCGGCTTTTGTCTGAAAAAAAAGTTTCTCATGATGCCGAGAGGAGACTCATAGTTAAGCTGAAGACAGAATGTGGATACCAATTTACTGCAAAATTAGAGGGCATGTTTACAGACATGAAAACATCTCTAGACCCGATGAAGAGCTTTTACGCCAGCCACCCTGAGTTAGGTGATGCCGATGGTGCTACACTTACTGTGCAGGTTCTGACAGCAGGGTCTTGGCCAACTCAATCTAGTGTAACATGTAACATTCCGAATGATATGATAGTACTTTGCGAGAAATTTCTGTTATATTACCTCAGCAACTATACCGGCAGGAAATTGTCGTGGCAAACTAATATGGGCACAGCAGACTTAAAAGCAACTTTTGGGAATGGTCAGAAACATGAGTTAAATGTTTCTACGTATCAAATGTGTGTACTCATGCTCTTTAATAATGCTGATAGATTAAGCTACAAGGAAATTGAGAAAGCTACTGACATTCCAGCTTCCGATTTGAAGAGGTGCTTGCAATCTTTGGCTTTGGTTAAGGGTAGAGATGTCCTAAGGAAGGAGCCTATGAATGAATATGTTAGTGAGATTGATGAATTCTTTGTTAATGACAAGTTCAGTAGCAAATTGTATAAGGTAAAAATAGGAAGTGTAGTTGCTGAAACGGAACCTGAACCGGAGAAACTGAAAACTCAAGAAAGAGTTGAGGAGGAGCGGAGGCCGCAGATTGAGGCTTCAATAGTGAGGATTATGAAATCTAGGAAGAAACTGGAACACAAGAATCTTGTAGCTGAAGTAACAAAGCAGTTGCAGTCTCGATTCCTTGCAAATCCAACGGAGGTAAAGAAACGGATTGAGTCTCTAATTGAGAGGGAATTTCTGGAGAGAGATAACAGTGACAGAAAATTGTATCGATATTCTGCTTAGAATTGGTATGATTGTTTATTCAGTAGGGTTATTACAGTGGCTAGTGAAACTGTTTTGATGTATCGATACTTAAATTATTTATTAACACAGTCTTTACCTAACAATTGTTCAAGTGTTACTAAATTTAATTAGTAACCATTTTTCTGATTTAGTTACAATTTTCAAGTGTTACTAAATGTCATTATTGTAGTATCCATACTTAAATGCTTGCTCTGTGTGTAAATGTTACTGCTTAGCTTTCCACTTGGCTAACAACAGTGCCTACTTATAAGGGACTTGGTTGCTTGTTATTACTGACTTTATCTACCATCTTGTCTCACCAAGTTAACATTGAACTTGTCTAGTAGATTATATGAAAAGTCTCGCATCACTTATCTATTAGATTACTAATTTAGTCTCTGATTAGTTATAATCGTCTCAATTATCAGCAAATCTGGACAATTTTTATACTCTTTATGTACCATAATAACTATCAAATTTGATCATTTTACATAGATTTTTTTTTTTGGTTACAAAGCTAAAAAAAGAGAAGAAAAACAGGAAAAGGCAGAAAGGAAAGAAATTGGTGATTTTACTAAACTTACCCTTATAAAACATTGATATATTTTCATTATAACAAATAAAAAATGAAAAATAATAAGTTGGGAGTGATGCAACTGGTATTAAGGGTTAAATATATTTTTGATCCCTATAAATATTTTAACTTTTCAATTTAGTTCGTCTAAAAAAATTCTTTGACTTAGTTCGTCTAAAAAAATTCTTTGACTTTTAGAACCCCAAAAGTATTTCATCACCACTTTTGGTCCATCCTTTTAAAACAGTTCATGTATAGATTTCATATTTTTGAATGACATTTTGCATAAATGTTTCTGTAATCCCAGTTGAAACGCTTACAGGTCCCTTTACAATGGTAACAAGGAAAGTAACTGCGCTGAAATGCTCAGAAAGCATTTTGCAGTAACTTCTGTTCCATCAAGATCAATCTTGAAGCAACACATATAGCTAATCAATTGCTTCCTCTAAAATTCTATAACCATATTATGTGAGCAGGAAATAATGTCACCCCATCCTTGAGATACAACCATTTTTCCTATAATATATTATGCAAATGTTGAGTTTGAATTGTATTCATGATTGCAGGTATATAAATAAAAAATTTAAGATTCATGAATAGATGAATATCAATGGTAGAACTGGTATACTTCCAATTTAAGAACAAAATGAGAGCAGCCTCAATATAAAAATTGGTACCATGGTGGCAATGAACTAAAATGAACAACTGATAACTCCTTCAAGTATTCTTTTGCCCAATTGCTTTCTATCCATTCCTCTAAATCATAAACTGCTATATTTTGGTCCCTCAATGTCAAGAATTGTTGTCACTTTTGAAACCTCTTTCGTTTTCGGGTCAGTCATGTTGCCATCATCAAACCAAACTTCGACGGCAAATCTCTCACTTGTAGTACCATTGTAAAGACTGACAGGATCTACCATAACAGCTACGGTTTGTAGTACCATTGCAAAGACTGATAGGATCTACCATAACAGCTACGGTTATGGAACAGAGGAAAGAATTAAGTGGTGGAATATATTTTTCCCTCGAACCATATCATTCGATTACCTGAACTGAACCCTTTTAAAGTATTGCTTCTTAACTTCTTCATAATCCCTTGCAGCATCAGCTCGAGAGAGTAGCAAAATGATCTGCTCCAAAAATATAACTTTTGCTCTTTCTTTCATGTTGGCAGCTTCTTATTTTCGCCACCTAATACTGGCTATCTCTTTGCCAATCTCTGAACGCTCCACCCCAACTGTCCTTGCTATCTCTTCAAGCATATCGTTCGCAAAAGCCTGGTCGAATTTTTTATTCCATGACTCCATTTATCAACAATGTCAAGCTGAGATTGTGAAGCCTCACACTTGACCCTTTGCATCTCGCTCTGTAGTCTGTTGACTTGATCAAAAATTCTCGACAGGACTTCGGTATTTACGAGAGACAGTGCAGCCAGAGACCTTCCAATATCCCTAATGACTTGTTCAACCTCCTTAACTATGTATCAACACTTCATAAGTAAGAGACTCCAGACCGACCCTTGCAGCTAGTGGCTCATTCAATTCTTGAAGCTGCAATTCCTTTAGGACAGGTGCAATATCAAGAAGGTGTTTTGAAGGGACATAGAAACTTTCTTTGTCGATAAGAACATCAATTGCTGCATTTGCTATTCTCGCAATCTGGCTAGTTAGAACAGCCAAAATTGTACCTATTGGTATGAGTTCCAATCCAACCATGTTAAAGGGTCCGTAGTCTCTTGAACATTTTAACTCAGAACCGAATTTCTATTGCGCAAAGGATGGAAGTTGAAGCCACAACACCAGAAAATTGCTTCTATTTTTCCAATCGATCCTTGTATAGATCATCAAAAGTTTTTCTTCATTTGCTCATTAATTCCAGAACATGTCATTGAACTGAAAGAAGGAAATGATAGCGACTAAACAAGAATCAGTCAGACCTACAGATATCATGCCAGATATACCAGTAACGTTAGTGATTCTTTTTTCGTTTTTCTACCTTTCGAAGCAATTAACTTAAAAATTCCAAAATCCACTAAAGTCCGAATAATCAATTCAAACTTAACCATAATTCAACAACACCGGTCAATAGTAACCATAATTCAACACTGGTCAATAGTAACCATTAGTAAAATAGTAACCATAATTCAACAAGATCATTCTCACCATCAACCTGATCATGCAATGTTGAATTGGTTTCTCATTCTATCATGAAATTGTTAACATTGACTCGTTTACTTAACAGTATGTTCCATTTTCTTCAGGAAATTTCATAAGAAAAACTAAATGAAGAAACAATTGAAAGAAGTCAACATTCGTAGCAGACACTATCCATTACAAATGCTTATAAGGTTTGGTATTGGTTGATATAGCTTCTTGAAAATTAATATGAAAGCAAACATTTTCATCCACCAAAGTGATACTTTCTCATTTCCTTAATTTTTCCCAATAGACAACATCCATCGTATAACCAGAAAACATGGCTGAAATATAACAGGATGGCCAAAAGTATAGATATGTCAAGTCTAAGGCGTCGTGTTTGAATTAAAAAAGCATATGATGTCCCGATGTATTCAATGTTTTAAAAACCAGAGCAGACATCAAACCGGCAAGACCTCTGCTCGGTCATGGTTCAACCAACTAATTGATCAAACCAAGATATAATAGTGAGAAAACCGGGATAAAACCAGACAAACCGCTCAAATGACAAAAACGTCGACAATGTTCATTCCCAGTTGAACAATCCAATTTAGTTTAATTTTTAAAACGTTCCATGTACAAAACCCAGTTTCAATTCACTCCTTATTGAAAATCTAATTGAATTTAGTTTTTAATAGTACAATTGCCTTGAATGTCATCCTTTGCCAAAACTTATACTGGCAAGAACATTGCGAGATATAAAAACAAATTTTAAAATTATTATTACATGTGTATTGATCTTATGATTAACCATAAATTAACTAAAATATATGTTTACAACTTGAGAATTTCGCAAACAAGGAAGAAAAAATAAACCTTTTATTTAGAGTAGTTTAGAATTTATTCATCATTATACATAACAACATCATATTTAACTGTATAATGAGTGATACTAGTACATAACCACTTCCCTCAACAAAAACAAAAACTAGTACATAACCACTAAAGAACTATCGACCCACAAGGAGCATCAGTGATTGTTCCTTTTGCGAGCTAGCTCCCTCGCCATTTCCCTAAGTTCCTCTGGTGGCGGTGGCGTATTTGTATCCTTGGGATATTCAATGTATGACTTCTGCAATATGATAACAAGAAAATACAGTTTAAAAGATGATATATCAAAATGACAATTTTAACATAATTGCATTTATTTGGGCTCAGAATGATAAGAACTCAAAGCCAACAAGCAATGACATTCAATTTGGCAAGGAATTAGCTACTAAGACCCAGACTGGATTATTGTAAAAACAAAAAACAAAAACAAAAAAAAAAAACTCCTAATGGATTAAGTTATAACTTAAGTGAGCTTCTGTTACAAGTAATGGCGAAAGAATGAAATCTATCTACATATTCTTGGTAATATCACCCTCCAGTAACAATAGTATTGTCAATCACAAATAACTAGCGGTTTGTTCAAATTCCGCTACTTCACAGTGATATAATGCTGCTATAGTCGTTTACTCGTTTTTTAACTACACTTAATACTAAATAGCGTATCGCAATACAATATCAATTTGTTCAAATCTTGCTACATTATAGGGCTGCTATATCCTAGTACCAAAAAAGTATTATGACTGTCCCGGAAAAATAGAGCTTGTATACAATCCACCATTATTAATGTATTTGGTTTCATTAGCTTGACTGAGACGAAAGACAGGCAACCTTTCTTGATCATCTATCACAATTTCAATTTTACATTAGTGTGACATGTTAGGTAAGATCTTGCCTGATCGAAATATAAAATGTTGTTTTAACTCTGCTGCACTACTAGCGCATGATTTCGTTACAGTATCATCCAATCATGCATTGCTACGTCACTAAGTTTGATTCTTACAACAATCACCTCAAAAAGTTACCCTCTTTTAGTGACATGTAAATGCATGATTGAGTGATAGAAGGGAAACTTGTAACCAATTTATTTTACACGGATAGTACATCCAAATAAAATAGAAGAAATTTACCTGAGTGGTAGAGAACAGTTAGAGCCTACAAGTTGAGTTTTAATCTTTTGAGAAACAGGGTATCGCAGCTCAGGAAAAGAGTAGAGATCAGAATTTGTTTGGCTATTGAATGCTATGAATTTCTTAGATTTCTTAGATTTACATAGAAATGCTCCAAATAACCAGGGAACGAAGGCAAGTTTAATATGTTCCAAAGAAAATGAAGAATCTAATCCTTATGCTCAACAAACATACAAAGTTATGGCAAACACAGAGATGGAAACTTCTTTATCGTCTAATCTTCATCCACATAGCTACCATGTTCATTCGCAAACTAACGGTGCTCAAGCAACAAAATGTGAAGAAGCTGAATTAGGTATATTTTTCTTGGGCTTCCCTCATTCTATTAACGATTTGAAATGTTTTACTTTTGCGCAAAGAAACTTTTTTGAATAACCATTTTATGCTTTTATTCTTCGTTCACTTTTTTCAGTGTATCTATTTTAACACTATGACTCATTGTAATGTTCATAGCATAAGCAAATTCTGATCTCTACTCTTTTCCTGAGCTGCGATACCCTGTTTCTCAAAAGATTAAAACTCAACTTATAGGTTCTAACTGTTCTCTACCACTCAAAGGTAAATTTCTTCTATTTTATTTTGATGTACTATCCGTGTAAAATAAATTGGTTACAGGTTTTCCTTCTATCACTCAATCATGCATTTCCATGTCACTAAAAGGGTGACTTTTTGAGGTGATTGTTGTAAGAATCAAACTTAGTGACGTAGCAATGCATGATTTGATGATAATGTAACGAAATCATGCGCTAGTAGAGTTAAAACATCATTTTATATTTCGATCAGGCAAGATCTTACCTAATCACACTAATAGAGATAATCTAGCTGATAGCGTATAACCTAGCTGATTGAATTTGTAGAGTTTGGTAAAGTTAACCATTGAACTAGAGTATAAACATGAAATGACATAAAATAATATATTTAATTAATATTTAATTTTTTCCAATTAAGAAGACAAGGGTAAAATTGAAATAAATAATGATAAGCTATAAGCTTTAAGCTACTATTTGCTCAAAAAAAAAAAAGCTTTAAGCTACTTGAATTAGCTTATGAAAAAGCGTTATAAGCTATAAGCTCATGAGAAGGTCAAGGGTACCAAACATGTCTGTTTTAGTTAAATGAGCTTATAAGATATAAGCTATAAGTTTTGTAATGATGAATTAAAGAATAAATCTAAGAAAAAAGGTAGAGAAAGAGAGAAGTTATTACTTTTCCGATGAATTTGTGGAGGGAGTTGTCGGTATTGCTAGCATAAACGTACATAAGAACGATTGGTACAGTTACGTATACACCAAACTTTGCAATTTCTAGAATCCCCTTCGATGTTCCCAGTGATGACATTTTTCCTTTCCTTGAAGAAACAAGATGAACTCAGCCACCAAACAACTCAGATCAAATCTCTCTCTTAAATGGGCTGGGCCAATTTCATTCGTTTGATGCTTAATGTTCTGAAAATTGCTTTTCACACTACACTCAATGTTAAGAAAGATCAAAATAACAAATTTAACCCTAAATTTCATCGATAGTTAACTATCGTAAATTCAACGACAGTTACATGTCAATAGAGTTATATTGGTAATTTTGTGGTGTTTCATAGCAACCTTTGATGCGGGAACATCAATTTTCTAATTTTATGTTCCTATATAATTTAGTCAAAAATATGTCCATATTTAATTGTCCTTTTAATCTTTAATGTGTAAAATTCGTCAATTATACATTTTTTTCAATTACTCATATTTGAAAATTCAAATTTGTTTTTTTAAACAAAATTTATTTTTTTAAAACAAAATATTGTTACCTATAATAATGAATCTATGAAGAGTCTAAATTTTATAAATTTATGTCACACAATGTGAATCTTGTTGAAGTCATAATTTAAGTATAAATTTTGATTAAAGGAGTTGGAGGCAATTTGAAGAATGTAGGCTTTTTTAGGAAATTGAAGAACAAAGTTATATTTTGATTAATATGAAGTTGAAATTTTTTATTTTATTTTACAATTATTAAAAATATTGTTTGTTATATGAGAAAGATCTATAATCAAATTTATTGAAAATAGAGAATGTGTGTTAAAAGAAGAAGAAAAAAAGAAATTTATCGGTGAATTAGAACAAAGGTATAATAAGAAAAATTACTCCAAAAATTACTTCATTAATTTAATTGTACCATGCTAGTTAAAAAGAAAGCGAGCGATTAATAATAATAACTAGGCTTAATAGCAGTTTTAGCCCCCTAACTTTTCCCAAGTTGCGTTTTGGCCCCCTAAGAAAAAAAAAACTACAAAATCACCCCAAGTTTTGCACTTGTGACAGTTTTGGCCCCCAAGGCCAATTTTGACTCAGTCTACGCTGACGTGGCACACCCTAAGTGAGGTGTCACGTGTTATTTTTTTGCCAAAAATTGGTCTTGGGGGCCAAAACTTAGGGGGCGATTTTGTAGTTTTTTTCTTAGGGGGCCAAAATCGCAACTTCGTGAAAGTTAGGGGGCGAAAACCGATATTAAGCCTAATAACTAATGATGTTTTCGTCCTTCAAAAAAAAATAACTAATGATGTTTTCGTTTCATGGAAAATTATGTGGAGGTAGAAGTACAAATGTGGAAATGTGAATAATAATTCCCTTATGACTTATCCACCCAAGATTAAGCCACGGTTGGCCTAGACAAGTATAAAGGCCCACATAAACATTTAAGCAAAAGGAAAATTTTTTGAAGATTGCTATTTAGGTACATAATAATTGTTCAAAAATACCTAAAACACATTGAACGAAAGTTAATTGTCGTTTGAACACTTTTTAATTTGGTTAAACTAATTTAAAAGTAATTTAATCGATTTAAAAAGTGCTAAAATAACAATTAATTGTCGTTACGTGTCGAATGATAGTTAATTGTCGTCCATGCTTTTTTTTTGACAAAAATAAATTATATTCATTCATTCAAATTGATAGAGTACATTAATACTATGCAAATTTGATAAAAACAAAAAGGATGAATCTGTTAACAAACTCACAACATCCATGTTAATAGCATAAAATGGCAAAGTACAAAAGCATACACATACGACTATATCCAAGTCTCCGGAATATTTGTGTATCTTGTTTTGCAACGTTGACAACATCAAAGTCGTTGATTGGATCTGCATGGATTGAACCTGATCTGATAATCTGAACCGAACAAATACCTGAACGAAACAAATAAGACAATCAACGCATCACAAAGACAACGAACAAAACAACGTCGCACTAAAACGACGAAATCATGAAAGAAAAATCGAAAGAGAAAGAGAAGAAACAAAAACGAGTTAGAGAGGTGATTTTGGGTCAAAAATTGACCATAATTCACCCCTCTTTAGTGGATGAAGTAGAAGAAACAAAGGTTTTGATGACAGCTCACAAGAGAGAACGGGGTGTTCTTACCAACTGAAGCACCGTAACTTATACAAAAAATGTTATTTAAGGTGATTAAAAAGCAACGATCTTATATTTTTCAAATGTTTCACTCTCCTTTCCATAAATGGTTGGCCAGTATGGCATGGTTTTTGAGGATGATCGGAAGTTCAAACACATTTGAAACACATGCTATATTACACATTTTACATCGGAGAAGCTATATCAAACTAATACCGGTCGAAATTGTGGTAATGGATGAATAATTACTCTAGCTGAATTTAATTATGAACATTTATATTTGGTTACTCATATACCTTGTAGACATTTGAGAGAGAAAGAAATAGAGTGGTGATATGTGTATTAGTGATGTAATAAGAAGAAAAGAAATATAAAAAAAAAAAAAATGTTGAATAGACATAAGAGAACTAAATGTGTCGAAATATTTTTTTGAAGAAGCAAAAATGGTATATATTAACAAAATCACAGGTGTCTTCTCAACATAAGGTGCACTAAGAAGACCCGTCAAATGTTACAATCTGTCAGACAAAATAATACAAGAACATAGGTCAGCCGATACCCAAGCAAAACAACGGGTTTGACCACCATCTCTGACAACCAAACACAAAAGTGGCATTATTAGCCTTCAGCCACCAATTGAAATGGAACTTAACTTTTTCCATCATCTCATAGAGGAATGAGAATTATTAAAAAAACTTGTTATTTCTTTCATTCCAAATTAACCAAACACACATAAGCCAAAGAAGCTGGAGGAATGATCGCCGCACCTTCAAACCACCTAAACAATAAGGGAACTGAATGAAGTGATCATGAAGACTGTGAGGATCGACACATGTAACCACTAACCTAGAATGCACTAGCTGCCACAAAGAGCCAAAAGTGGCGCAATGCAAGAACAAATGAGAAGCCGTCTCGGTCTGGCCACACGCCTCCGTACATAAGGAAGCCTCGGACACTATGATACCACTGTACACTGGATTAGATTTAGTTGGAAACCTGTCATGAAGCAGACGCCAAGCAAGAATAGTCACCTTCAGTGGAACCTGAGAATGCCAAATGAGATCATCTGGGATATCCGCCTGGATGAATTCCTGAGAAGTGAAAAGTTGATAGCATGTACGCACTGAGTAACCCCCTTCAGTATCAGGGAGCCATTGCCACTTATCTGGAACATTAGGCTGCAAAACAATAGTGGAAAGTAAAGTCCTACACTCCACAAGCAACTCCTCCTCCCACGCCCACAAACTCCTCTCCTAACTCCACGCCTCTCCTCCCTCCTCCCAACCAAGATCAAACATAGTAGCAACCGAGCATGACTTATTGATAGATAAGTCAAATAAACGACTAAACCGCGTACAAAAAGGAACCTCCCCTAACCACCTATCATACCACAAATATGTGTCGGCACCATCCCCCACCATGCGCACCACCGACGATGGAAACCAGCGTCCCCCACCCTCACCTACGCCATCTCTAATTTTTGCTATCTCCCTCCACTATGATGAAACACTTCGGCCCCCAACCTCCCCACCTCCTCACCATACCTCGCAACCAACACCTTATACCAGAACCCTTCCCTATCTACTAACAACCTCCAACACCACTTCCCTAACAAAGACCGATTAAACTCCCCCAACCTCCTAACACCCAAACCCCCATGCTCCTTTCGTAAACAAACAGTATTCCAACCAATCCAAGATATTTTTCTATTGTTCTCACTCCCTTCCCAATTTTTTTTTTTTTGTAAAAATAGATTCAATGGAAGAGATTATACCTGACGGAGCTTTGAAGAAGGAAAAAGCATATACATAGAGAGGTCAGGACAGACTTGAGAATAATCAAATGGCCCCCAAAAGAGAGGTAACAACTTTTCCACCCCGACAATCTAAACTTAATTGTATGCATAACATGATCCCAAAACGCTAGTCTACGAGGGTCACCCCCAATAGAAAGACCCAGGTAGGAAAACGGCACATGTCCCACTTTACAATGAAGAATCGAAGATGCCTCAGCTAACCAGGAGTCCGAAATATTGACCCCAACCAACATACTTTTTGTGGATGTTCACTTTCAATCCATACATCGCTTCAAACAATAACAACACCGCTCGTAAAGCACGGACATTAGCCCAGCTCTTGACTCCCAGTAACAACGTGTCATCAGCAAATTGAAGGTGAGAAACAACAACTGAATTCGTCGATCCCACCATGTAACCCTTGAACAAATCGGCCTCAACAGCCGCATACATCATTACATTGAGGCCCTCCGCAGCCAAAAGGAAGAGAAAAGATGATAAAGGGTCACCTTGACGAAGACCCCTTTCAAGCAGAAAAAAGGTGATAAATGCGTCGAAATATAATCACCATTTACCAAAAAAACGATATTTTAGAAAGTGAGAATTATACATCCGGTTCATATTTTTCATGTTATTTCTAGTTACTTGCCAATTCAAATAAATTAAGTATCCCCGTGAGCTTAACTCAGTTATTAGGGATATTGCATATTATATGTAAGGGCTGAGGTTCGAACTCCAGACACCCCACTTCTCGACATTTAAAGTGTGTGAGCACTAACCACTAGACTGTCTGACCAAAAAAAATTGGGTATTTCTCTTTTCCCCCTTTCTAAAGTTTTGCACTAAACCCTTAGGGTATTTTTTTGGTCTTCATGTTATTGGTAAATAAATTTTGACTTATGTTTAATGGTGACTAATTTTCGTTGGAGAATATATTGGATACACAAACTGAATTCTTTCCTCTCATCCAAATTTTTTTTGTGGTACAATCATCCAAAAAAATTATACACGCAAGAGTCGGAAAACACACTTAATAATTAATATCTAACTCACCTTAGTTTTCTCCAAAATTAAAAAAAAAAAATCTCACCTTTACTTTTAACAATAAAAATAAAGTTTTAAATGCAGTTTAATTGGACTGTTGGTTAATATAGTTTATTTCTATCTAATGTGAGACATAGTTTTCTTCTGGAATACCGCCTATGCAACAACTATTACTCTTGGTGTATGAATAGACATGCTTTGATAATATCTTTGATTTTTTTATTTTACTAAACAATATTATTTAATTTTAACTTGAGAAATGATATTTTGACAACCACTTTTTGACAACTTTCTCTCTCATACTCATATGATGTTGTTATCCTCTCTCTTCCTTTTTCTCTCTCCATTGTTTTTGACCAATAAGAAGTGAGAAAAACAAGGTTGGCAACAAAGTTGTGATCAAATCGATGTCAAAATATCATTACTTTACAAAATTTTAACTTTACAAAAGTGGTTTATAAGTTGGTGGTAGATATCTTATGCTTTACAATACTTTTTGAAAGTATGAGAATGCAACAAACTTAGATATTTGAAGGAAAAAGTTTGCAATCCATTGTGGTATTATCCGACTCGAGAGATTTGTTTCAACACTTGTGCATAGAATATACTCGATTTACACCAAAATATTATTTATTCACCTTTTATTTCAAATCAAGATGAGATCAGTTAACGTGTTAATTTAATGTTAAGAGTTTGACAATTATAACTTTAAGGTGTGGATTTGAAATTCCTTCAAGGACAGTGGTAAATTGGTCATTCATGTGACTTTAATAAATTAAAATTTCTCCATTTCCTTTTTTTTCTTCTAACAATATAAGAGTTGATTTTTTGCAGTAGCTTGCTACAAATTCTATGTACTGCACAAAAATTGGAAACATAAGAGAATAAAACACCGGTAGTTCTTATCCCATCCTAACTATTGCATTGCATGGCTCAATCTCAATCAAAAGGTCACATGACCCTTCTTGTTTCCATTTTGTTGTTTTTGATATTTTTTTGACAAATGATGTTTTGGTTATTAGTTGTGCCTTGTTTGCATAAAATTGCTCTACTAATTCTCGTCGTCTTGTCCATAATGAAGCTAGGCGATTAAAGTAATGACATTGACAATGGATAAAATCTAATACTCAATTCTTGATGGTTGAATGCATCTAATAATATATTTTTATTGGCTTAACTTTATTAAGACTTATAATTGAATCATTCCAAGCAACGTGACAGGTTACACTTCACCTCTCAATAATGAAATCTCATTTGCCTTTATTTTATTCTTTTTTAATCTAACTTAGTGCAAATTCCACTTTCTTTATTGTAGATATTTTTTACCTTTGATGTTGAAATGTAGCCTAAAACAACTAACATCTTCCAATGACAATTGACAAACGACATTATTAAATCTTTATTTTTCTTGATGAAGACATTAAACCTTGTTGAAACAACATTAGTTAATTAGCAATACTAAATATTGATTCATATTTTACTTGGCCTGGCTAATTTGTCACTAGTAGGTAGGGAATCAGAAATTATCAAGAGTTTTATATTGCACTGAGAATCGTATTATTATTATTATTTTGCTAAAACTAACAAAATGTAATCACTTATGTGCATGTGTCGTTTTTTCGTGGTTGAGGAAAGGACACGTGTTTTTTATTAACAAAAAATTATGAGAGTTGTAGATATGTAAATTTTCTTTAGGGGAAGATAGAAGACTTATTCCCTCTACAAAAAAGATATGGGACTTATTTTACCAAGAAAATAAAAATAGAGGACTTCACATCATCGAAGGAAGGTAGCCTGAACTATATTTTATTTAAACATAAAAATTGATTGAATGTTTAACTTTATGTAATTATGTTAGTAATTATGTTGATTATTATTTTGTAATTACTCTTCATTATTTTGTAATTACTCTCCTAGAGATCTATTGTAACTATATATACTCTTGCCCTTATCCTGCATCTTAGTGGACTCGTCCCACCGGTCCTTCAAGGCAGCCATGCATTTTAGGTCAGCGCCCTCAGACTCACACTGCCACGGCTTCACAAGCACCCACTGACATTGCAGCTGCTATGCATACCATGTCTCTCACTCCTTCGGACAGCACATGGTACATGGACACTAGAGTTTCATCTCATACAGCAACATTACAAAGTAATCTCTTGTCTTATTCTATTTTGAGTAATTTAAATCAGAAATTAATTGTTGGTAGTGGACAAGATATTCCAATTCAAGGGTCTGGTCACACAACTTTACCTACATCTCACAAACACAAACCCTTAAACCTTAACAATGTTTTACACACACCACAAATTATTAAAAATTTGATTTCTATGCGACAACTCAGTACTGACAATAATGTTTATGTGTCTTTTGACCTATTTGATTTCTCAATATTTGACTCCTAGACGGGGATTTATCTCAGGAGATGTAATAACCTTGGCGATCTCTATGTGGTCACCTCTCCCTCTCACTTTGCTGGTCTTGCTTCCAATCTCTGGCACAAACGCCTTGGTCATCCTAATTCTTCTATTTTGCAGTCTCTTCATAAAAATAAGTTTATTAGTAGTGAACAATTGAGTACCGAGAGTATTTGTAATTCTTCTGCATTTGGCAAACATGTTAAGAGTATTTGATGAAGACATTAAACCTTGTTGAAACAACATTAGTTAATTAGCAATACTAAGCGTTGATTCATATTTTACTTGACCTGGCTAATTTGTCACTAGTAGGTAGGGAATCAGAAATTATCAACGGTTATATACTGGACTGAGAATCGTATTATTAGTATAATAATAATTATTATTATTTTGCTAAAACTAACAAAATGTAATCTTTTTTTTTTCTTTAAACTAGTTACAAACCCATGCTTCGCACGGGTTGAATAACGTATCTTGTAAAAATATTGTTCCAAAAGAAAATGAGTAAATTAATGAATATTGCACAAACTCGGATATTCTAAATAAATCACTTTTATTGTATTTTTAAAAAACTTTGTTATAAAGGAGAAACGAACAAATTAAGGGAAATAGCTGCATTTTTCTAAGAAATTGTTGCGGTTCTTAAATGTGAAAATCAAGCTAGCATACTGCACAAATCTCAGCTATATGTACATTTCTAAAAAAATTACCAAAACATTATAAAGATTTTCTGTAGGAAAAGAGCATGTTCTATTTTGTTCAAGAGATTAGGAAAACAGCATTATAATTAACATGATACTAATTGGAACCAATGAAGGAACCAACAATATGCAGATTAACGTTACATAATAGTTAGGTTTATAAAAGAGACTGCAAGTGTCATAGACTAACCAAAAAGGGATTTTTGTCAATATTTACATCAAACAAAATGAAAAAAAACAAATGACATCCCAAAGTCAAGATTGTTTACGATTACAGTCCAAAGCGATACGCCAAAATAGTAGAAGTTCAAATAGTTGAGCAGCAAAGATCTATTTTGGATCAACTCGAACGTGCAAGTTCTTCGGTGACTTTTCGAAATCAAAGATGAGCTTACCACCTTCTTCCATCACACGTTCTCTGCAGAAATTGAACCACTGCCCACCCAAGTATTTTTCATAGCTTCCTCTTTCGACGGTAATGAGGCGACACTTGTACTTTCTCTGTGTCTGGTCATCAATGAGAGTGATTGTTTTGTGCTTTTCTTTCAGAATTGTTCTTGACACCTCGTTTGGGAAATGCTAAATAGGAAAATAACTGCAATATTAGTCTAATGCATATTAACATGGATAAGATGTATGCGAATATAGTTACATATAATTTATAAAATGAAGGTAGCATAACTGATTTTAAGTTAAAGAAAATGTAACATGACTTCTAATTTATCTTCCTATTATCTTCCTATAAAGTCTAGATAAATGCATGCATGTGGATTATATGTACCCTGTTGGCCAATTAAAATTGTTGAAACAAATAGAAATTAAGCATCACTCACGCATGTGCATTTATAGATAGCACCATTTGACATTGATGTCTTCGAACATTTGGTGCAACTCTCATAATACCATCCAAACTGGTTAGGATTGAATTTAGTTGTTTTCCAAACAGTGATGCAGTATGTATCCTAACACAAATTATGCACATGAAATAAAGAATAACGCAATATGTATTTTTAATTTGTGCGCAAAAAAACTCAAAGCATGTTTGTGCATAAAAAAAGCAAACCTTGACTAAGTTTATAAATTCGGCAATTGGCCTAACTTGAGACAGACTGGAAAAATCGTTGTATGAAGTACGTTGAAAAGAAGTCAAAATCTGACTTAAGTTCTGACTGAAGCTTTGACTCTGAGCTTGAGAAGTGTTAAGGTCATGACAACAATTCAAGAAATATGGTCAAAAAACAATCAAATCAGATTGTGAAATAATAAGTTATTCTAACACTGTACTGTGAAATCATAATGCAAACTTACTAAGTCTTAAACTTTTCAACAACCGGATGATGTAGGTTGATGAGCAGCCTCGAACCTGACCAATTGTTACATATATTTAGGTTGTCATTGACTACAAAATGGAAGCAAAGAACTCAAGGTAAATAGATGGTAAATGATAAAGCTACGAATTATTTTTCCCATAGTGTAACATCAATCACATTCCCACTGCATAAGAAAATACATCTTTCAGGTCATTATCAAACTTATACAAAATCCTATCATCTGATGCTGACAAATTAGAAAATAATACCTTTTATCTTTCAACACAATGTTCGTAGTTTCTTTCCAGTCCCAATTGGCGTTGTCTTGACAATCTCATGAAGAAACCCGATGATTTCTTTAAAAAAAAAATTACCTCTATAAGAACATTATAATCGAAGAAAACAAAAAAAATAAATTAAAGCACATAACTATACCACATAAAACGTTGGTTTTGAATTTTCCATCTTGAATTTCCTTAAATGACTTAAAGTGAAATTCATGAGTAAGAACATTAGTTAACTTGTCATACTTTTGCACCTTTGTACCATGACCAAAAACAACCTTAAAGGGATTAAATGCAATGTCATTATCAAACACATGACAATTATACAAATTATAAATCCTGTTTTCCTCGATCAAAGCCTTCCAATGCTCCAATTCTCTATATCGAGTTATTACATGAACTCGATCACCCTAAATCCGAGAAAGAAACCAAAAAATATAAATAAATCAAAATGTACACTAATAAGTAACATTGATAAATCATAAAGGAAATTACAACAAATCTTAATTAATTTATCTAACCTTTGCATAAAAAATAATGAGCTTCATATGTTGATTCTCATTACTACCAGTCACAATCCTAGAATCCAACAGTCCAAATCCTATTTTCCAAATGTCCAAATCATTTTTGAGATCCTTAATGTAGTCATAGACCCTTGACATTGAAAGTCCTATATGAAAATACAATAATACATCATTTAATTTTATTCACTTTGTTCATTCTGATATCGAAAGAAGCTAACATATTTCTATGTGATCAATTTTTGTATCATCAAATCAACCTGATCTTAAATGCACAAATTTCTGTATCATCAACTTTCTGGACCTCAATGATGTGACTAAAACAAATTCACACCAATCAACTTTCGTACGGCTCAATGATATAGGAAAGAATAAACCAAATATGAAAACTGTTACAGCTTTAGGATTACTCACAAAAACTAAAATAACTCACATGCATCAAATTTTTTTCAACTACAGTACCAGAAGCTAAAATAACAATTGTGTCAAAACCTTACCATGAGCTAAAATTCAATCATCATGTCCTCAACTATACTCCACATAACAAAGGAAGATTTTTCTACAGCCATGCAAACAATTTCTGGTACATAATCCACTAACAATTAAAAAAAACAAAAAATAAAACCCTTAAAATGCAGAATCGTGAAAAAAAGGAAGAAAACCACCCATGATGAAGCAAAAACTAAAACAGTGTCGAAAAATGAACACCTCAAGCCATAAAAATCAGTCAACTCAAGTCATGCATGGTCTCAGAACCATGAAAAATGGAACAAAATGATCTCTTACGAAGAAGAAAGTGTAACAGTGTTCCCAGTTAAACTTAGATACCGTTTGACCAAGGTTTTTTACGGTCTAAAAGTTAATTCAAAACAAAGTTAAAATAAAGGCCTTTAAGAAAGAAGCTAAAGTTGTTTGGTTTCTTAGTTTTTTTTAATTTTAAAGCTATTTTTAAGTTAAATGTTGTTTGGCAAAATATTGTACAAACTTTGAATTTTTTTTTACGGTGTCCGGGTTTCGAACCCCGGACTTGGCATATATTTATGCATTGTTCCTATCAACTGAGTTAAGCTCACGATGACAAAACTTTGAATTTATTATGAATTAACATAATAAATAAAAAAATGTTTAAAATATTTTATGAAGGCTAAAGATGTTAAAAAATAAAAGATTTTTTTTACAAATACTATATTTACTCAATAACGTTTATTTTGTGTAACATGAATACTGTTATACCCTAATTTTGGACCTAAAAATACTAACTCAATTTTTCTTTTCTTGCATTTCAAGTCATTTGATATGTCTCTGATCAATTACATCTTTCTCTGCATTTTATTTCAATATTACTTGCAAAATTCATATAAAAGGGTATTTTAGTCATTTACTGTGTCCAAGCTCATTTTAGTCCTTTACAAATTGTTTGAGTCTTTTCCATTGTTTGAATAAGTTTTTATTTCAATCCCATGTCAAAATCCATTTTAAGAATTGCATTTAAAATCATTTTTAGTCAGTTTAGCCCCTAGGGGCATTTTGGTCCTTTCATGTGTTAAAGCTCTGGTTAATTTCTTAAAATTGTCTCTGAGTCTTTTAATTTGTTTGTATAAACTCTTGCTTTAATTCCTTGTTAAAAATCATTTTAAAATTGCATCTGAGTCATTTTGAGTCGTTTTAGCCCCCAGGGGCATTTTGGTCATTTCACACGAAATTTCGGCAGAGAGAGGTTACTTTAAAGTACCTCATTTAAGTAATTGGTTCATTTTAGTCCGTTTTGTCAATTTTAATCGTTTCACTTTACGTTATTTTCCATTTTGCCAATTTTAATTCAATTTTATTTTAATTTCATTTTAGTCCTAAAAAATTCTAAAATTTCATTTTGGCCCCTTTGTGTTATTTTCTTTTAAGTCACTTCTAATTTTAGGTCAAACTTCTTTTTAGTCTTTTTTTGGTCAATTGCATTATAGTCCCCAAAGTTCCAAATATTGCAAAACAGTCCTGATTTTTGTCCAGTTTATTTTTTTTTAGTTCTTTTATTATTTTGCAGACAGGTCCTTGTAGTTTTCAATTTTGCAGATAGGTCCTTTTTCCAAAATCCAGCAAGGCCGAATTCACACAAGTCCAGTACAGGTGTCAACATTCCATTGGTTATTAAGTACACATGTCACCTATATAAAGGCCAGATCACTGATTGCAGAGACCGAGAATCAATCATTCAATGCCAACTCATCAAAAGTCACAGAAACAGAATCCCATTTTCTCTCTCTAAACAGTTACGATCAAAACACAAACAATTCTCCAGAAAAAGTTCATCCCCAATCTCAAACCCTAGAATTCCAGCATCACAAATTCAGCACAATTACAACAAATTTATTGCAATTCTCAAAGATTCGAGTTCGAATCTTCATCATCGAATTGAGAAAACTGCAATTCAAGCACAATTTCGAAGAAATTATGCGATCACAGTTCGGAGAAGTGAGAAGAAGAGGGATCGAAGCAGAATCAGACCGGTGAAGAAGAAGAAGAGAATAACTGATTTATTTTCAGTTCAAGACTTACCAGAAGCTTGCGGGAATCTTTTTGTTCGAATCTCCAAATCAAATTCAGGTAAACACATAAAAACCTTCTCGTTTTCGTTCACAATCATCATCGAAGGTTTGTAATGAAAAGTAAACGGTGAATCGAAGTGGAAATCTTGAAAAGACTTGAACAAGTTGAAAACCGAAACCCTAAATCTTAAAATCATGAAGATTCACCGTTTATCTTTCAAGTCAGAGTTCGAATTCATCATCAGAGTAGAAAATAGAGTAAATTAGGGTTTCGTTTCAAGAAATTTCGAAAAAAAGTTGAAAACCTAAGAACCGTAAAGTTTCAAAACCAAACCTGTTCGAATCAGTGTAGATTGAAACGTTTTGAACGATTTTCTTCGAAAAACATCAAGATCGAAACGCTTCGAGCAATTTTCTTTGAAAAACATCAAGATCAAAACGGTTTGAACAACTTCTTTCAAGAAATGTCAAGATCGAAACGTTTTGTGTCCAATCTATGCTGATTCATGGTTTATTTGTGACTTATGGCTTGAATCCATGTTCGAAGAACGAGTGAGAAACATGAGAGAAACGAGAGAGTCTGAAGAGAAGAAAGAGAAATTAGGGTTTGAAATGAATTAGACCGGTCTCTCCTGTGTTATATAGGTGTGAACCGGATTGGTTCATGTGAACCGGTCTGGTTCACTCCTGGATCATATGTTAACCGTTGATCTAGCTGTTTGATTAGATGTGTGGTCCTGATTCAATTTTCTGGTGTGTCTGTTTGGGCTTATCATGCGCCATGCACTCCCAGCCCTTAGATCTAGGGTTTTGATGGGCTTGGATCAATCCAGCGCCTCTGAGGCATCTGGATAGTCCAAGATCCACCATTAGCCCTGAGCTTGGGCCTGGATTTCTTCCTGCATTCGTTTTTTAGTGTTTTTTGCTATTTTCTACACTGCACCTTGCTATTTGCACCTCTGTTTCATACAAAAATCTTAAAAAAATTTCCTAAAATTTTCTATGAATTCTTGACCATTTTCTTGATGTTTTTGTGATGATGTTATGTGTTGAAACTGGAGTAAGAATATGTAGTATTTTCTTGTTAATTCTTGACTATATTTGTTAAAAATTTGTGAAGTTTCCTATGTTTTTGTGTCTAAAAAAATTCTTAAAACTTCTTAAAAATTTCACACACATGTCTTGATAATTTTGTGGTATTTTTGTGATGATTTTGCATATTGAAAATTGATAAAAGATCATGTGTTGATTTTCTTGCTATTTTGTGATGTTTTGTATTAAAAAATTTGTGAAAATTGCTTGATTCTAATTCCAATTTCTTGATAAAGATTTGTGACCTATACCATGTGATTTTGTGAAGTTTTAACCACTGTTTGCATATGCTTTTGCTGCATGTGTGTGAATTTGGTTTAATTGCTTGGTTTGCAAGTTATGTTTGTGGATAAATGATGCAAATATGCTTAAATATATCATGGATCTTGACTTGAATATGTTCTTATAATTCCCATGTCATTCATTGTAAGTAAACCCTTTAGAAAATTTTCATGATATGAGGATTATAGGTCATATATTTGTTTGGATGTCATGGTAAATTTCAAGTGTATTTTGCCACTTTTAGCTTAGGAATTTCATTAACTTTTGCCAAGTTTTAGCATTTCTTTTGCTTATAATTTTCAATTCCTATTATTCCTTATGCCACTAACTATCTCATTTCATGTTTCATTCATCCATAAGCATTCCATACTTCATCTCCTCCTTCATCTTATTTCTTGCACTTTAAGTTTCACCAAAAATTAGAATGTAAAACTTAGGAATTTTGTAATATTTCTCCTATGCTTTTAAATTCTTGCAAGACCATAGCATGTATCTAGGGTATGATGTAATAAGGACAATGGACTCTAATGATGTACACCGACACAAGCACCGACACATGCACACACCTCACTTTAGATGTATGGCTAGAATATGCATGTTTAGATGTATGCTTAGGATTGAATGTTTAGATGAATGCTTAGGGTTTACACTTAGAAAAATCAATCTTCCAAAAAATATGAACAATGTCACTCAAATCTTTTTTCATAATAAACCTTGGGATCAAAACCCCATTGTATTCTTTCTTTCATTTTCTTAATCAAATTTCAATGAAAATTAATCATACTTGGCTTTTTTTTTCCAAAAATCACTAATCAAACCTCACAATTTCACAATCTTATGCCCTTGAGGCCTCTCTCTCTCATTCTTCAAAATTCCAATTTTCAAACTTAAAATCAACCAACAAAAACAAAATATTTTTTGGAAGAGAACTACGGTGGATTTGATCCCTTAAACGGGTACGTAGGCAAGGAACAAAATTCCTTCAATTCAAATAAAATAAAATTTCAAACACATTCTTCTCCCCCCAATTCTTCACTTAGTAAACTCTTAGGTGTAAATATCATTTTTCCAATAGCATTTAAAAATAAAGCGCACGCGTAAAAAATAAAGACGGTTCCTATAGGATACTATAGTCGTTATGGGTGCCTAACACCTTCCCGTAGCGAAAACAACTCCCGGACCTCGATTCTCAAGGGTTTTGCTTACTTTTTCCCTTCCCAAGGAAAAATAAGATATCACCGGTTAAAAAGGTTCAAACGTAATCAATGTTTGACACCCGAAAACCAAGATAAAACAAATACAAATTTGTATCATCATATAAATGACTTGTTAAATATTTGAATAGGAGAAACAATTTAAGGAGCCTGAAATAATAACATAAATAATATCAAAATAGTTGGTTTTTTCTATTTCAATTATACTCTATAACAAATTTTGTTATAAGAATACCATATTTCTGGTGTCTTTAAAAAATATAAGAATTTATATTATATGATATTATATTTGTTACATTGTTGGTGTCATGGAAACAGATATGTTTAGTTTTTTGGAATAAGAAAAAGATAAAGATATGCATAGTTTGTTACAATATAAAGGTGCAATATATATATATATATATATATATATATATATATATATAAGTATAATTTTTTTAGGCATCTATGCCTTTTTTTGAAGAAAAGACATCCACAATTTTACTTTTAATTAAAATCAAAATTTTATAAAAATAATCAAACACATTATGCAACGCCAAAAAAAATGATACGCATTAGCGTAACAAAAAAACAGACACACATAAAGTATTACACTAAACGCTAATATGTGTGTGTGTGCGCATTAGCGAGGTTGTGATGATTAAATGACAGTGGGGATAAAAATATTTGTGAGATTGTGATGATTAAACGATATTGAAATTAAATATATAAGTGATAAAAAGATAATAAAATTCCTTTGAAAAAAGGTAATAAAATTAAATTTAACGGTTCAAAAAAAATTAAATGGAAGAAAAAAATAATTGAAATATAATATTAAATTGTCGAGAAGTAGTTTTTTGAAGTAGCATTCAACAACTTTTGGCCAAAGCTCATTCCATTCAATTTTATGCATTAAAAAAAAGTACATTTTTTTGTAAGTATTTAATTGATATTGTATTTGACTTAATTTTTCCTTAAAAATGTAGAGAAGTTGGAAAAAAACGGATCAAACGGTATCTTAATCTCCCACAACGGCAGTGTAGAAGCAACTGAATTTGAGAGAAAAAATTGGAAAATAGTTAAAAATAAAAAAATTGGAAAGTAGTTAAAAGTTTTTAAAAATATAAAAATTGGAAAATAGTTAAAAAAAAAATAGGTGAGGTAGCACTCAACGAAGCAACACTAAAAAAAATTATATGCATTAGCGTAACAAAAAAACAGGCAGACGAACATAAAATATTACTCTAAACGTTAATGTGTGTGTATATATTCGCGAGGTTAAAGAAAAGAAATAAAAATATTTGGTATCATTAAATGACAGCGTGAATAAAAATATTTGTGAGGTTGTGATGATTAAACGATATTGAAATTAAATATATAAGTGATAAAAAGATAATAAAATTCCTTTGATAAAAAGATAATAAAATTAAATGGAACCTCCTAAAAAAATTAAATGGAACGGTTCAAAAATAAAATAAAATAAAATAAAGTTAAATGGAATAAAAAAAACATATTGAAATATAATATAAAAAATAAAAGAAAAGATTCCCAGCGTGAGTTGAAAAGCGGTGTTTGTGAAATAAATTATCGAGAAGTAGTTTTTTAAAGTAACATTCAACAACTTTTGGCCAAAGCTCATACCATTCAATTTATTCCATTCTATTTTAGGCATTAAAAAAAACATTTTTTTTTAGTAAGTACTTAATTGATATTGTGTTTGGCCTAACTTCTCCTTTAAAATGTAGAGAAGTTGAAAAAAAGTCGGGTCAAACGATACCTTAATCTCCCACAACGGCAATGTAGAAGCAACTGAATTTAGAATTATTTTTATTCTTATAAAAAAAAAAAAAAGAATATAATTATAAAATAATAAAAAAAATAATAATTTGGATGAGGTGGCACTCTCCAAGGTTAAGGAAATATGGAATTACCAAATTGCCCCTCCTAGGGGCAAAATTGGAAATTCATATGGCATCAATTTTAATAAATAGTTAGTAGACAAAATGTAATCACTTATGCGCATGTGTAGTTTTTTCGTGGTCGAGGAAAGGACACACGTATTTTATTTATTAACAAAATATTATGAGAGTATGTAGATATGTAACTACTCCCTCCGGTCACTATTATAAGCAAAAGTTCACTTTTTAGATTCATTCAATAAATGATGTATGTAGTCTATATATAAACCACATACATCATTTATTGAATTAACCTAAAAAATCAACTTTTGCTTATAATAGTGACCGGAGGGAGTATTTTTTAGGGAGTAAATAGGCAATTACCCTCCTGAAATTGTAAATTTCGTCAATTACCCCCTGAAATTGACAAAACTTCAATTACCTCCCTGAAATTGTACAATGTTAATCAATTTACACCCTCCGTCAAATTTTTCTGTTAGTCAACATGACGTTTTGCAAATAACCCCCTGAAGTTTTGCACTTATGTACAAAATGCCCCCAAACTTGAAAATTTATATATTTTTTTTTCTTATCCTTATCCTTGTACACTAAAATAATATTTTTCTGTTCTTCTCAACCCATTCAGGCTGCGCCACCAAGGAGGAGGTGAAAAATAATCCATGATTAATTGTGTTATGGCTGTACCATCAAACTTGCTCCAGTGTTTATGGAGTTAAGTTGAAATTGAGATTAGAATTTCTCTTACAAAATTGAAGTTGAAAATTTTACTACAAATATTGTACTAAGAAATAAGAATTATAGGATCAACCTAACCTATATGAATGATTATTAATTGTTATGCATTGTGTACTGGAAGAATGCAAGACCGTAAATTAGTAGGATAGTTAAAGACTACAAATACTCTAAAACTTATTCTCTTCTTTATTCATTATGCAAAAAGTTACATATGGTACTACACTCTCAAGGATTTGGAAAATATATTCTCTCCAGCACATGCATTTCTTATTAGTTCTCATGATTTAAGCTAACAAGAAGGGTGACTCATTTAGCAGAGGTACGTTTAAGATGGTCAAATGTGGTTTGAGGAGCTTCATCAGTCCACAAAAATGCATCTTTCTTAAGCAGTGCAGTTCAAGGTGCTGCAATTGAGGAATGATTTCGCACAAATTTGTGATAAAAATACTTTGAGACCTAGGAATCCTAGCAACTGTTCATTGGTAAGATTCCTATTAATATCTTGAGTCAAGGATAAGAAAAAAAATATATAAATTTTCAAGTTTGGGGGCATTTTGTACATAAGTGCAAAACTTCAGGGGGTATTTGCAAAACGTCATGTTGACTAACAGAAAAATTTAACGGATGGGGTAAATTGATTAACGTTGCACAATTTCAGGGGGTAATTGAAGTTTTGTCAATTTTAGGTGGGTAATTGACGAAACTTACAATTTCAGGAGAGTAATTGCCTATTTACTCATTTTTTAGGCGAAGATAGGAGACTTATTCCCACTAAAAAAATATATGGAACTTATTTTACCAAGAAATAAAAAATAAAAATGGAGGACTTCACATCAATGAAGGATGGTACGTGAACTATATTTTATTTAAACTTAAAAATTGATAGAATGTTTGACTTTATGTAATTATGTTAGTAAATTATGTTGATTATTATTTTGTAATTACTTTCCTGGATTTGACTCTATCTATTGTAACTATATATACTCTTCATCATTATCAATGAAAGGCACGATATTGATTTCCTTCAAAAATAAAACTATATTTTATTTTATATTATTTTAAAGACACACCATGCAATAGTTTTCGTGTATTTAAAAAGAGGGGTGTTACAAACACTCACTTTCTTATTGAATAAAATCAATGTGAATCATACACATTGGAAATAGACCTTACCCGAGCTTCATTTGGTAAAAAAAATCGGAAATGGTTGATAAGCTAGTTTATTATTGATTGGTTTAGCAAATGTACTGAACTTGTCGTCAAGTAATAATATTAAGGCTTAAATATGTCATTGGTCCCTTCACTTTTTTTTGTTTGGGATTGGTCCCTGCACTTTGTAAAAGTTTTGTTATTGGTCCTTATGTTAAGTCCAAGTTAAAAAAATACAAAAACTAACGGCTTTTGAGGTGAGGATTGCCCCCACTTATAAACACATGTTCAGACTATCTTTCGTCCAATGTGGGACTTGGATTTTTCCCAATAAGAAGACATGATACAAAAGAAATAAAACATACTTTAAGAACAAAGGTTGAGGAGAGAGACTCATCTTGATGCTCTTAGCACTTGCATTCCTCTTGAACCACCAAGTTCTAGATGAATTTTTGTGAAAGATGATAGTTGTATTTATGGATATATTTTCAGATGAGTTTGGGTTGAAAAACTGCGCTTTTTCTCAAACCCGCAAAGAAAATACAACAAAAAGTTGTATTTTCTCGAAACACTGAGACATAAAGCTCTTTGTCCTACACGTCTGGGGCGCGTGACCTCAACCTCCTGTGCTGTTTTTGCATTTTTCTTCGTCTTTTCGAGTTTGTTCCTTCTCTAATTTGGTCTTGGGACTTGATATATAATTTTTTTAACTTGTAATGTTTTCATATGCTTCTAGAACTTCATTTCATGTTTTCCAAAACTTCCATGATGTGTCTTGTTTTGTCGAATTATATGATTTGTCACTAAAAGACTCAAAACACATACGAAATTGTATGGTTTAAGGAATAAACATGATTAAACGACTCAATTGAAAACATTACAAAACGTCCCTTAAATCATAAACAACTTCTCTAATACTCCTATTTATTGACTCAAATGATTGATAAAATTACTCAAAAATATGTTCAAAATAACGTAAAATGAAATGTCATCATTTATATTGGACATTCTCTTGTATTAATTATCTGATTCAAACTTCTCCTACTTATATTGTTTTCTCGGCCTTAAAAAAAAATTATAATTACATTTACATTCTATATAAAATGAATATATTGAATCAATAATATAATGAATTGTTTATAATTATAAAAATAAAAGGAAAATTTTGTTGAAAAAATTGTTAACGTCTTGTAATATTTTATCATATACTTAAATAAAAATAAATTGATTATTAAAATTTGATAGTTAAGCTTAAATTTTCGATACCTCAAAACAAAAACAAAAACTTAAATTTGTTGTAATTAATTGAACTAATTAATCAAAGTTGGCAGAACACCCCGCTCAAAAACTTAGTTTAGGCCTTTCTTTAGGTCGGCATTGAGCTGAACTATCATTGATTTTGCTATCAAGCAAATGTCATTTTAGTCCTAAAAAAAAAAAACAACTGTCATTTTATGTCCCGTTGAAGAGAAAAAAATATGTCATGATTACTTCTTTAATTATTGATTTTTGGTTAAATAATTAAGTACTATGTTTTGAAAAACAACGATCCTAAACGTTTCCTACCCCAGGTTTTCTGTTCTGCTTACGAAGCATATATTTCGCAAATAGTATAAATTAGTAAAATATCTTCCTTAATAAACAATTCTTTTTTGGAGTAAAGTTAATAGATCAATTTAGCCTTGGTAGAAACCACATATATATAAAATTGAATAACTTAAAAAATAAATGAAAATAGAAAATATTAGAAACCACATATATATAAAATTGAATAACTTAAAAAATAAATGAAAATAGAAAATATTAGAAACCACATATATATAAAATTGAATAACTTAAAAAATAAATGAAAATAGAAAATATTACGTTTAACTTATACAATTTTTATGCAATTTCCGTTGTAATTTTTTTTTTTAATACAATTTTCATTTATTATATTATTAACTTCTTTAAGAAGTCAAAATGAATTAAATTAACCGTAAAGAGAGCCATACCCACACAAAAAGTGTTAGGTTAGGACTATCAAAGTAGTTTAGAAGCAAGATTGCGAAAAAAGAGAACCGATAACTAAGAATGGAGCATTACCTAAATTACATGGGTAAAACAATGAAGTGGATTTATCTACCACCGAAAAAATTAAAAGCTAAATATTGTTCTTTGTTTTAAACCACTAGAAAGAGAAAATTTTAATTTATCGAATAATTACTGAATAGACATTTCCTTTTGACAAAAAATGCAACAATTTTGTTCCTTCCGTAATAAAACACAAGCCAACCAAATCAAATGAATTGAAGAACGCCTCTTCCTAGAATCACCTCCTAAACATTCAAAATGTTTAAAGTAATAAGTATGTGCGGTCTGTCTGCTAAACAAATGGTCAACCATCAACGAAGAAGAGATCATAGTGCCTCAAGACTCCACAACCCACAATAGATGGTCTACACTTTCCTTCTGCCCACACCCACTCGCGCACAAACCTAAATTAACCTGAATACATCCACGACAAATCAAATTGTCTTTTGTTGATAATCAATTTTGAAACAACCTCCATGCAAACAAGGGGACCTCATATGTATGTGTACATACACACACATACATTTATCATAATTTTATTTTTTCGTAAATTACTTATATCATTGTAAATCTTCTCCATCAGATATATGTATTATGATTGAGTAAACTTTATAATACATTATCACATATTTATGTGCAATTAGTTCTTGATATATTAATCAATAAAAAACTAACATGATTATCACATATATATTTATATTAGAGTTTCAGTCTAATTTTTTTTTTTAAAACTTTGTGGTACACATTTGTTTTTTGTTTTTCTCTAAATTTAATTTAAAAAACTTCTAATCAAATACTTATAATTTATATAATATGGTTTACAATATGTTAATTTCTTTCATAAATAACACTATTCTTTAAACTTGACAGGTCGTATCAATTCATATGATATGTGGACGCTCACGGCAAGGAAAGAACCGGCAAGTCTTAATCGTAAATGGCTTTTTGCTCATTGGTGGAGTTTTTTAATTTATCAATGACATGATATCAAAGCTTTACTTTATACACATTGACTATAAGAAGAATACATATGTTGTAGTGAGATTCCCTTAAATAAAAATGATGGAGTGAGAAGTTCGTTGCCCTATTGGCTGCTAGTTAGTGGACTTATTTGGTCCCACTTTTTGAATTGCAACTACTAAACCACTAAGTGATGATGAAAATAAGTGAGCAAGGAAAATAAATATTCAATCATGATTACAGTAACCAAATCAATGGATCTTGATCAGGATATCCTGTAATCGGGAAAATGGTGCAGAGTGAACTATAGATCCTTTGATTGAAATCGGATTGTACAAGTTTAACACTAACAAATATATTAATATTAGTTGATAATTTTCTATGACCTCTTCTCGAACCTTGCGTATGCGGGAGTTTTAGTGCACTGAGTTGTCTTGTCCTTTATAATTCTTTATGGAAAGGGAAAAAAGACAAATAAAGTGTATTTTACTAACTAATATGTGGTGTATTTGATTGGAATGAAATGTTATTCTTCTCAATAAAAGAGCTTCCAATATTGATGAGGTGGTTGATTGAACTAAGCGATTATCCTACTCTTGCATATATAGGGAAGATAGGAATAAAAATAAGTTTTTCTTCAATTGGTGAAATGACCCACTCATATGTTATAATGTATTTGATTTAGCCTTGTTATAATGAGCTCTGAGTACCCCTTTTTTTTTTAATAATATTATTTATTTATAAAAAACAATCAAATGGATGGTTGAGATTCGCATGTCATGTGGTCGCTATTTAACAAAAAAATCAATTTCCTGATACCAAAGTTTTGTATAAGTGTTGTAAATTCCGATATACCAAAACAAGAAAAAGTAAGTAAACCCTAAAAAAAATTGAAATACTTGGGTGCCATAGTTTTTTGGTGTCATTGGTGACATATGTTCATTTTAGATGAGAGAGAATGATGAATGAATGATTAAAATAAATTATTTAGTTGAGAGAGAATGTGTTGTTAGGAGAGAGATAGACACAAAGGTACCAATGGCACCAAAAAAACTATGGCACCCAAGTGCTACCTAAAAAAACCAAGTACTATTCCCTAGCAACAAGTCAGATTCGCATGTGTAGTATCTATTTAATAAAAATCAGCGGTCCAGATAAATTAATAATTAAAAATATATAGCCACAAACCCTTCATCCTTAAAAAAAAAAAAAAGACTAATTCCCTTCCTTAACAAAAAACCAAGACTACTTCCCTAAAACAACATTATGTTTCACATATTTCAGCCTTCCATTGAAGACCCATTCTAGTTATAAACACTTCTGCTCACCATATATAGTGGTAACCTTTCTTTAATTTTTCTATAAAGATAGAAAAACATATCACTTCCTTCAATTTTAATCATTTTAGTGGACAACTGTTTCCTTGCTAAATGGCAAACAAACTTTATTTGCTCATTACTTTTTTAGAAACGATAAATGCATATGATACACTACAAATAAAAATATCTTAATCTCTTAGTTTATTTATTAGATATAAATATCTTAATCTCCAACGCCACGATAAACGCACCACCTGCAAAAAAATATCATCCATCCCCTAGGCATGTTTTTGAAGATTATATGATTCCTCGCTTTTCAAATAACCAATGAATAAAAATATTTGCATATGTTAAATTTGTCAAAGACCCTTCCAGATTCTTTGTCCCATCCAACCCAATGAATGAACATATGGATTGATAAAATTGCGCCCGAGCCAAACCATCGACTTAAACCAAACATTGCACACCACTTCGCAACTAAAAACAAATGCGAAGTTGTGTTCTTCCCTTCTTTGACATAACATACACAAACTTGGGGCATCCGGATGAAAAACGTTCCTCCTTGCACACACAAACTTTGTAGTTGATTAAAGTTGATTTGTCAATATAAACCAAACGAATACCGCACCAAGACTAAAATTATTCTATTTTAAAACTCAAAACTCAAAATAGTTTAAAACTTTTATTTGAAAAATTGTTTAACAAACAAGTTTCCAATTTTAAATTTTTAAAAACTAAAAATAAGTTTTAAAAAGTGTTTCAAACAAACTTTTAGTCTTTCAAGTTTTTCTGATTTTTTTTTTATCATGGATACAAAATTATTCTTCAATTTACACACCTTTTTGTTATTGTTTAATCTTTTATTTTATTTATATATACAAATTTGATAACTGTTATAAAATAATCAAAGTATCAATATCATTTTCAGAATTATTACAGCACGAAATGACTTCTCGTTATGTAATTAGGACATGAAGAATATGCTATGCTTAATGTTTAAATTACATAAACTTACTAACACCTAATTTTTGTGCTGGTCCAATAAAAAACTAAGCCACCACAAAATGTAGGTAATTTTCATTACCTACAAAAATAAATAGTAAGCAAAGAGAATAAACATAGTCACGTATCTATGCATGCGTGATTATATGATATGATGTGGAGGGTGTGAATTTGATACTGACCTTTTTTTGTTTTTGTTTTGACAATGGTGATACTGACCTATAATCGTTTCATTTAATTCATTTGTCGAACATATGATTCATATATTCATAGTGACTTCTAGAAAGCAGGTCAACTATATTTTCTCCATCTGGCATTTTTAGGGCCGCAAAAGATTTAAAAAATTACAAAATAGCGTATGATTCATTTTGTTATTTTCTAACTGTGTTCGTTGGTACGTACACAACTACTCAATATATAGTTAGAAAACAACACAAAATAATGCAAACACACACCCCTTGAGATTCTTGATGTATACGTAGGGTGGGACTCTGGCTATTACCTACCAATCGTCGAAACCTAAAAGCATCCACCATTCATATACGATTCTGCTGTTTTTTATATGCCCTTAATTTTAAGCACGTTAATTAACGTTAATATCATATATTAATTGGTCCTATACTTACGAGGAAACATATGTTGGATTAATTATTTAATTAATCAATTATGGATCGACAATAATCAATTATTATAAGTTGATGTCATAATATAAATTATGGTCTATTGTGTTAAGCACTAATTATATGATGAATTTGAGTGATTGGGCTTTTGTTACTAAATGGACCGTGATGGGTTGGACCATTTAGATAAGCCCAATGAGAGGTCCCTGCCCTCAGCCGTTTAGCTATTTAAACGTCATCCCATTAGACGGTTAATTATTCTGAAGATTGGTGAGAAAACCTAGAGCTAGACGGAATGAGGGTAGTTACCCTCTCATAGTTGTCGGCGTTGTCTACGGTTATCCTTCATCAACCTAATTCAAAGGTACACAATCTCTTGTTCTTTTTGTTATTGATGATATGCTATAATTTGTATCTAGTGATCTATAAAACTTTCATCAATTGGTATCAGAGCCAACTAGATACATGTTATGGCTAATCTTTAAATAAATTATAATACGATTGTTATGTTTTGTATCACGATCACAATTTTGCATTACGTGATTGAATACTATATACTGCAAATCCTATTAAATCAAAGAATCACATTTTGTTGAATAGCATGAACCTTAATTCTTGTATGCTAGCATTCTTCATGTTTATAAATCATGGATTTGATATTCTCTACAGTTATATTAATTGTGTTTACCCTTGATCGGTAATTTTGCTATGAATGGTATATTGCTGTGTGATCTGTACGATCTCAAAAAAAAATTTATTTTGAATCATTATGATGCGTTACTGAATCCACCAGAAACCATGTTTTTTCCTTCTTCGGGGTTCGGTTAACAGCCCAATTTTGGTCTATGATCTCCCTTAATAGATTAATGACTCTTCAAATTTAATGAGGGCTTCACTTAATTGATCAATTCAGAACCAAACTTGATTTTGTGATGAACCCTAATTCTTCACATCCGTTGATTAAGAGATAATTCCCAAGATTGATATATGGCTTCCCTTTGTCTCTCAATCGTGATTTCAACCCCACTTGAATCATCGAATTTCGTCCACTAATGAGTGATATCCAATCGGATCAATCGTGGGTCGTTTCGACCCGTTTTAGGCCATTCGGGCGGAGAAGAAGTTACCTGGCGCGTGCAATACACACACATATAAAATTCCAATTTTGTTGAAAGCCCTCACGTGTCATCTGCTTTGGGGCGCGTGAGATGTTTAGAAAATTCCAATTTTTTATCATGTTAATTGCCAAATTATAGTTATTTATTATTCTATACTGTTTGGTAAAGTTTTTTTTGGAATTTTATTTTGATGCAAGTAGATCAAGATTAATGTGTTGAGGAATTTTATAAACTCAAATTAATTAGTAAATATTATATTATTTTGGGATAAAAATATAATTTTTTTCTTCCACCCAAAATATTCGTAAGGAGATTTGATTTATTTTGTACTCATAAAAATTGGGATTTAAATTAGTTTATGAGATGTCTAAATAATTGATGTATACTAATATGAGAATCATATGTTCTTTTAAATCATGCATTCTTTAGATTTGAGTCTAAAATATAACACTTATGTAAATTATTCTTTTTAAGTGTTAGTATTGTGAAGAATCTTTAGACTCAGTCTTATATTCTTGTCTCAAATATCTTGTATAAACTAATATATTTTTGAGAATTGTTGATATTGTATTTTTTGATGCATGGATTTCAAAATTTTGTCAAATCTTGAAAAGATCATATATCGATTAAATTGAGAATAATTTATTTCAAATCATGTATTCTCAATATTTGAGCTTAAACTGTTTTTGAAAATTCTCTCTTATATTTACTATTGTGAATTTATAGAAGGCTCAATTTTGTTAATTTTAATTCCAAGTTTAATTAATTTATATTTTACGATTTTAAATATTCTTGGCATTATAAATATTCTAATGTAAGATATTCTTGAATTCATATTGTCTTAGCATAAAGATCCAAAGTTCACTAATTGATCATTTCTTTTGGCGACATATTTAAACTAAGACACTTGTCTTTGATTCTTGTCACAAATTGTTTTGAAGGGTCCTCATAATATTTTGTTTTCAAAATGAGTATAGTGAGTTGTATATATATGTCATTTATATTAATTGAATCTAAAATTGGCATATTTCTCTTTAATATACATTATGCTTTCTACTATACTCTCTAATCTAGACCCGTAGTTTATTACTCTAAATTTTGTGACAAACACCATTAACTATATAATTATGTGTCTTGTCGCAATTAAATGTTTGGATCAGAATAATATTAAACTATATATATAGTGAATAATGCATTGTTGCATTTTTTATGCTAAAATTCTAATTATGAATTAAAATTTGTACGTCTCTTTGTTGTTTATCTGTTAATTATTATCAAAACAACTTATTAAGAATTGAGGCAATTTTTGAAATATGTATATGTATCATCCTTACATCTGAATTCTTATATAAATCATATTGATTTATAATTAGAGTCTCACATATGCTTATTTATAATTGCTTATTCTCTATTGATGAATATTTTTGAGATGACTATATTATAAGATATTCTCGTTAAGTCATCAAAATTCAGTGGCTCTAAGTATAAGGATGAATGTCACACTCTGCGAGGTAAGTTGTTATTTAATTATTTTATCCTCTTGTGACTTATTGCTTATTATTGCACATATGAAGAAATTTAGTTCTTCTTCTCTTTTGTTGTGCAATTATGATATCCTATATAGAAGTGAAATCCTTTTTCAGAATATTCTAAACAGAACTCTGTTGTTATATACTATTTTCTTACTATAATGCTCCATTTTGTATTTGTGTTTTTTCTAATTTATAGTGGGAGTATTGAAAAATTTTATTCTAAGAGTTCTTTTCTGGATAAATTAGAAAACTATTTGACACACTTCTATTCCAAATAACAACTTTTGTTATTATACTACTTCATATAAAAGAAATTCTAAAGTCATATTTATGATGTGCTAATTTAAAATATTGTTAAGCACATTTTTCTATCATTTGAATATGACCGAAGTTGAGTAAATTTAAGTATAATTGTTTATGCATGATATTATTGTATCATATTCTCTTAAGCATAAACATTATTTATTTGTATAATTGTAATCTCACCTATCGTGGGTACAATTATGCAAATTTTGTTAAATAGATTAGCATTATATTGGTAACAGTCATACCCTATCGGTGTGTTGTTATTAATATAATTGTTATTATTCAATGTACCTAAAACGTTTATACTTATGTCAATTATAATACTCTATCAATGTTTAAATTTTGTAAGACATAAGAATGGTACATTGTGATGATATAGTTCTTACTTATTATCGTTAAGATCCTTGAATGAGATTAATATAAGTAAGTTACATAGTTAAAAGACATGTAGAAAATTGTATAAATTTTGCAATCCAATATTATTATATTTTGAATTAAATTTCTACCTAACTGTGATCTTATATATATATATATAAATATTTTGGATTGCTAATATCCCTTCGTTATGTGAGTGACGGACATACCCTATCGGTGTGACGTTACTTAACATATCATTTTGTGATAGAGAAATAGTTGAATATTTTATTTAAAATATCTTTCAAACTTTTTAATTCAACTATCATTGTCTATTCTCTATCAAGTGGGAGAATCATTGTTATGTATTGTGTAACGTGATGGACATACCCTATCGGTATGACATTACTTAACATAATCATCCTTTTGTGGGTAAGATAGTTTAACTCTCATTCTCCACCAAGTGGAGAAAATATCATTCTTCAACAAGTGAGAAAAATTCTACATGTCAACTAACTATATCTCATAAACAAATATATTTATTTGTTTTCATATTTTTAGATATGAAATTTTTGTAGAGACTTATATTGAGGATATTAGTTATGCTATTGCTATTCTTTAATACTTATGGAAGCTTATGACTATTTTCTCTTATATCCTCAATAATAATAAAATATAAGTCTTGTGTATTTCCGCTGCTTGTAACCTAATTGTTTCTCAAATTTGTGTAAGTATAATTGTAGCATTTGAGTTTTGAGTGAGTTATTAAAATTGTGAACAGAGTCTTATATCCTATTTTTAGAGACTCATCTCACTCATATGATGATAATTTTTTTATATAATCATCATACTCTGTCATATAACGGTTACTATGTTTATAAAATTCTATGGAATTTTAATTGTGAAAAGGAGATCTTGTGTTATAAAATTCTTAAATGAAAATTTACGTTCTCCTTAATTGTAAATGCATAATATGTGGTTAACTACGAAACCCAATTCTTGATAATATCTGCCATTGATAAAATATGTATTTATGGGGTTTCATATTATCTTTGAGTTACCACTTGTGTTAATAATTCTGCTATGCTCATGTGCAAAATATGTGGTTGAGTTCATGAAACTCTATTGGCTAAAATTATATAACCACTTATGTTGATAATCTTGCACTAGTAATTGAGTATCCCACTGTTGAATATTACATTATTATAATATTTTGTATCAGTGATCACTAATGAGAATCCCACTTACTCTTGTTTATATATATGTGGGATCAGTGGGAGTGTGTACACAATATTATATATTATGAGCTCAAATGAGAATTCTCACTCTTGTTATATATATATATATATATATATATATATATATATATATATATATATATATATATATATATATATATATATATATATATATATATATATATATATATGTATGTGAGATCAAGAGAAATGTGTACACAATATTATTGTCGTTATCGTCATATACTCTTGTGCACACTATAAAATATGGCATAGCTTAAGAGACTTTAAACTTTAGTCTCATTCTATTATATTGAGATATATGTTAAAATTCTATCGATCTCAATGAGCATCATAATTGGATGCTTAAGTCAATTTTGTTGGAATATGCACAATAACTTCTTGGCATGCAAATATACATTGTGCTTCTGTTTTGCCAACATTCTACATTTTTGAGGTCATAAATAGTAAGTACAATGTATAATATCAATACTCCTGTCGAGTATGATATTATGTTCTTGTGGTACTTATAATTTGAGATAATCATAAATGTTCTTTTGTTATTGACATTCTAGTGGCCACATTAATCCACATTTTTTTCTTTAAACTACGTGTCTATGTTAATCCAATTTGGGGATTATTGAATTTCCTATTTTGCTTTTATGGATTTTCATAGTCACATTTTTTTTTATAAAACTTGGATTAATTGAATGTCATAGAACATTTATCGACTTTGACTAAATGTAATTACTATCTCTTTATAGGCTATCCCTATAAGTAATTACTACTCTTATACCTATGTGGATATATGACTTTTATGGAATTGAAAACTCATTGGCAGAACCACTAACCACATACTTATATATGAGTATTGTAACTCATAATGATTTGATTAAGTCTATGTTATTTTGGGTTAGTGGGAGTTTGTTATAGCATTTTTAAAATGCTTGGGCTATTCTTTAGTGACATATTCTTTTTAATTCAAACGTGTCACTATAGATTCATCATTTGTTAGAAAAGTGAGTCTTTGATCTGTATGATTTGTTTTCCCTATCGGATTCAATTTCTGCAGCATTAAAGCTTACTTCTCTTTTGAATGATTAGTGCTTTGACCATACATGTAATTTTAAATTTTTAAATTCTTTATGACAAGTGAATTTTTTTATTTTTTCAGTAATTGAGTATTGTCATCCAAGTGGGAGATTGTTGGATTAATTATTTAATTAATCAATTATGGATCGACAATAATCAATTATTATAAGTTGATGTCATAATATAAATTATGGTCTATTGTGTTAAGCACTAATTATATGATGAATTTGAGTGATTGGACTTTTGTTACTAAATGGACCGTGATGGGTTGGACCATTTAGATAAGCCCAATGAGAGGTCCCTGCCCTCAGCCGTTTAGCTATTTAAACGTCATCCCATTAGACGATTAATTATTCTGAAGATTGGTGAGAAAACCTAGAGCTAGACGGAATGAGGGTAGTTACCCTCTCATAGTTGTCGGCGTTGTCTACGGTTATCCTTCATCAACCTAATTCAAAGGTACACAATCTCTTGTTCTTTTTGTTATTGATGATATGCTATAATTTGTATCTAGTGATCTATGGTTAAACACTAAAACTTTCATCAACATATACCAACTTATAATTACGTTGGTTGGTACAACCCTTTTAAAAATAATAAGAATAATTGAGTTGTACAAAGTAGCAAGATGTATGTTTTCTCTGTTTTCTAAATGGAGAGGATCTCAACTCATACTAATGAGTTAAGATAAGATAATGACCGTAATTTCCTCTCATAAAAAGAAGTATCAACATAATTCTTCGATATGATTAAGTCATTTATACATTAGTTTACCAAGAAAAATGTGATGGGGACCAGTCAGATTTTCAATGTGAATTTCCGTTTCCTTATAATCGTGAAGGTCCAATCTTAACCATTGATATAAAAGGTAGTATACGGGTTGAACCTAACTTACTAAATATGTAATGTGAATCTTCTAATCTTGCATGAACGGTGTTGAAATTATCCTGTATCTTGTTTTAAAATGCTTCAAGCATCTCCATGAATTTTCACTCTTGAGGATTAATCTTTTTTTTTTTTTTTGTGGTGATCAGGGTTTGAACCCCAAACTTTACATATATTATGAATTGTCTCTACCAACTGAGTTAAGCTCACGAGGACGTGGATTAATCAATTAATTGAAGGGAAACTATTCATCTTGTGTATTTTATATTTTTCGGCAAAGATTAATCATATTAAATAGTTTTTTTTGACAAATAATCATATTAAATAGTTCTTCAAAAAGAATCATATTAAATAGTTGCGAATATTTGGAATCAAAAACATTATAGTTCTTAAAAAAATCATATTAAATAGTTGTGAATATTTGGAATAAAAAAGCGCGCGCGCACATATATGTGTGTGTATATTTTTTTGAAGGAGTGTGTGTATATATATATATATATTCTTTTAAAAAAAACATATTTTTATTTATCTTTAAAAAAAAAAAAAAAAAAGAGGACAAATTAATCGTGGTTGTTGTAAAGCTACACGATAGCCCTTGGCCGTGGGCACTCCCGAATGGACCTTTTAAAGTTGCAATATTCGTGAGTTTGACTAGCCAATTAAAATAATATTCAATGTTGAAGTATTAATACAAGAAACCTCAAAATGCATTATCAATTTCTCCACTCAAACACAACCATATGCATTAATTCACAGTGAATCCGTGAATTTTCCACGAAATTAATATACTAAAAGTGAAACTTGTTGCAGCCACTTCTACAAGTCAACTTATAGAGCAAATATTCAAAAGGGTTGGTTTCATTGTTTGATGCTGATGTATGTATCTAGTTACAATCAAAAAGGGTACGTGAAATATATAGAGCCAGCTAACCATATGGTTTGCATATTCTAATTCCAGATTGTAACACGTTTTTTGGAAAATCATCATATACACATCAAGCAAATATTACAACTCAACATTCGTAGAGGACACGGCTTTGATAATTAAGTGAGAGAGCTAATGAAATTGCTATACGTTCTTAATTATCAAGATATTTATTTATGTTTTCTTAAAAAAGACATCTTTATGGGGCGGCGGCAGGGTGTACTATATTTATGAAGGTACAAAAATTCTTAAATACAAACAGTAACAAAAAAAAAAGTAAAGACAGTAACCTAAAAGAAGAAGAAATCAATATGGTGTATTATTAATTGACTAATACCTCAATTTCGTCCTTGAATTTTGACAAATCGGCCAAATTCGTCCCTGAATTATTCGAAATAGCTATTTAGTCCCTGAATTTTACAAACGTCCATCAAATTGGTCCCTCCGTCAAATTGCTCCGTTAGTGGTGATGACATGTCCTCTTGCATGCTGTGTTGTCCTGTACACGTGTCAACAAGGCAGCCACGTGTACAAGAACTAAATTGATGGAAATGGTAAAAATTCGAGATTTAACTTTTCAGTGTAATTTTTCCTGTGTTTCCAATTATACCCCTCTATGATAAGGATCGATTTGAGACTTATTGTCATAATTTAAGGACTAATTTGATGGATTTTTCTATCATTTAAGGGCTTTTATGATTGATTTTATTTGCAGGGAATGAGTACAAGGAGATATGGCATTCGAGGACCAGTGATTTCAAATGACATGCATAAACAAACACCACTGAGGGGTCCTGCTCCACAGAATCCAACTGCTCCTGAAATTATTAGAGTTCCAAATCCAACTTACGGGCCATCTGCTTCTACTCAATCCCAATACATGGAGTTTATCCCAACTCCAGGATTTCCAAAGCATTGATGCTTTTTTAAATTATGCTTTTAGACTGGTTTAATTATTGCTTTTTGGACTTGTTTAGTTTATGGTTTTTTGGATATGCAATCACTTAAGAACATCAAATGATTTGATGACTTGATGGATATGTAATTTGCATTTTTTGGCTATGTAATGACTTATGAACATCAAATATATGACTTATGATGGTATGCAAATGTATGCTTTTTTATAATCAAAGTGTCTGTCTTTTACTTTTTACTTTATTTAGCAAAAGTATACACCAAGGATCACAGTGATATCTGTTGCAAAAATTCAAGGACCTATTTGATGGTATTTTTACTAATTTGAGAATCGATATGATGGATATGCATATAATTCAAGGACCATTTTGATTGAAATTTTTTGACAGAAGGGTTTGATTCATCCATTGACAACCTCTTTTCATTACAGCTTTGCAACATTACATGGACTTGGCACAATACAATAGCATTCTAAACAACTCAATCAAACATAATACTCCTATCAATATCTTAATCAACCTAAGCTCACTTCCTACACAATCAACTTTATCCATCAACCTTGCCATCCAAACCTCTTCTCTGCCCCTATCATTTGGCTTCTCTATCAACCTTGCATTTCTTCCATGACCAGCACCATTGTTTTTAAAATAGCCTAGTTCTTCAGCTTCATCAACCCACACAAAAAAATTTACAATTTTCATCATCATCCTATACAATCAAAAAAACAAAATCAGTACTATTTAAACAAACCATTCACACATCACATAACCATTGTTAAACAAACCATTCACACATCACATAACCATTGTTAAACAAACCTTAGGCAGAGGGCAGGCATAGAAATGCCTTCCTGGGTTTTGGACAGTGTTTGCTTTTCTTACAACACAAATTCTAGGACACCAACAATGAAGCTCTCTCACATCATCATTGTACATAGAGCTTGAAGATGAAGACCAGCTGTTGTAGTTGTTTTTGCCCATACGCCCACCACCCATCATATCTGAACACCTCTCTTCAACAATGACCAATGATTTTTTAATTTCGAATTGAATCAACAAAATTTGGGTTTTATGTTTTTTGAATTGGGGAAGAACACCTACTCAATTCATGGAAGAATTTTGAGGGATTTTGAACTATAGGTGACAAATAATAACATTAGGGTTCCATATTTATATCTTTGGGGAAGAAAGAGCCGTTAATTTTGAAGTGGAGAAGAAGTCGTTACTGTGTACAAGGAGAAAGAACCGTTTGCAATTTTCTGAAAATCCATCAATTTGGTCCTTGGAAATTTTCTGAAAATCCATCAATTTGGTCCCTTGCTTGCGTGGCATCTGACGTGGTAAGCCTTGTAAGAGGTTAACGTTACACGTCACCTCCGTTAACAGACCAGCTTAACGGAGGAACCAATTTGCTTGACATTTTGTAAATTCAGGGACTAAATAGCTATTTCGAATAATTCAGGGACGAATTTAGCCGATTTGTCAAAATTCAAGGACAAATTTGAGGTATTAGTCATTATTAATTCAGGAAACTACTACCGCCAAGAGAAACATTCAGATGGCTCAACACACACTTCATTCATAATATAAGCAATGACGTTTTGCTACTCTAACTAAAAAACAACGTCAAACTGATTAATACACCATCCGATCATTGTTATAAGTAAAAGTTAACATTTTAGATTCATTCATTAAATGATGTATGTGGTCTATAATAAAGACCATATACATCACTAAATGAATGAATCTAAGATGTAGATTTTTGTTTATAATAGTGACCGGAGGGTGTATACGGTGAGCTAACCCGACATGAGCATTTTGTGATTTTGTTTTGAAAGAAAATGAGGATTGGTTGAAGTCTCATTTCATGATTGTATTTAGGCTTAAACATATTTTCGGTCCATTATCTTTATTTCGGAGTTTATAATGATCCCTTATTTAAAAAAGGCGAAGATAGATATTTTAATTTGTTTAATTGGTACCACATTAGTAATTTTCATTCATCAAAGGTTAACAACGTTAACTATAGTATACGCGACAAGTAAGTCAACATCTCATTCTTCCCACTTTACCAACACCCCTATAAATCAAATTAAAGGTTCATTGAAACTCATTTTGCTCTAAATTCTTCAGCCCAAATTAGAGATTGCAACCAATCTTCTTCCCATATGAGCTAACATGTCAAGGTCAGGAGGTTTCTCATCAGCTTCCTTTTTGAAATCGTTGAAAAATGGTGCAGAGGATGAATCTTAAATATAGTCGCATGGATCTTGTACTTCAAAACCACGAATTCGCATGGAAATTGACTAACGCGGTACCAATTAAATAAATTGAAGAACAAATATGCACCTTTTTTTTTTAAAAAAAAAAAAGGGACCAATATGAACCCCATAATAATTATAATGGACCGAACAGGTGTTTAATCCTTATATTTATATAGCATATAGGAATATGATAAGAAAAGAGTTTGGATTATATTTGTTTACACCAAAAAATAGGTAATCGAAACATGTATCGTCAATTGGGTTGAAGTGAAATGATTTGAGATCAGACGCGTCATAATTAACAAATATTTAAATTGATTGTCGGTTGAACGTGGCTACTAAATCTAAATAGTCTTGCTTATTGAAAGTATTTGACAATTAGTTGCATCACTATTCGTTGATGCAAAATCGGTTAACAGTTAAATAGGTTGTCGACCGCATCTACTAATTCTTTTTACTAAATATAAGGTATTCATGCAAAACATGTTTTTTTACTAGATATAAGGTATTCATTCAAATCGGTAGATTAAATTGAAAACACCACAAGTTTCATGTCGCTAAAAATTAAAAGGATGAATATACAAACAAACTCACAACATTCAAGTTAAAAACATTAAACAACATAATACCTAAGAAATTGAGAAAATTAAAATGACCGAATACTCATACCTCCATATAGTTAGCGTTGATGCCTAAGTCAATCATCATTAGTTTAATATGTAATGAGTTGAAGCTGATTTATCAATATGAACATAACAAACACTGTAATCATACAAAAAAACCAAACTACACTGCAAAAGATGGGAAAACAAAAATGCGTTGCACCATGACAATAACTTCCAAAATAAAATTAACCAAATCCATGTGATTAACGCTATTTAAGTAAACGAGAGAAAAACGATAAAGATGGATGATTTCATGCCAAAAATGATCCAAAACCACCAATCTCTAATGAATGAAGAAGAAATGAGCTTAGAGAGTTCACTAAAAAACTAGAACCGACTCTACTAATCAAACCACGACATTTAATATTGAAAACTCGTTCTTTCTTCCTTTTTTTTTTTTGTACATGCACACATATAGGATCACCAAGAGTGACCAGAACCTCCACCAAAAGCCAAAAAACACCTGTAATATCAACAAACAACAAACTAAAATAGCAGCAACAAACAACGAATAAACCGAAAAAACCTTCCTCTCTCCCTCCAACTGCACAAAACACTGTAAGAATGGACCAAGCCTAAAATATCTTGTCAAAAAAGCTTCCAAGCATGAATATTATCTATGCGATATTTTTTTTTCTCTTTTATAAAAAGAGTTTTCCATTTTTTAATGGTCTAATATTTCTTTTATTCTATTTAAACATGTTTTGTTTATTTGAAAACATTTCAAAGAATGTGTCTTATTTTGTATTATATAAATGCTTATAAGTTTTCTTACTAAATTAATATTTTTTCTGAATTATTCAATTAAAAAATATTTTAACTAATTCTATTAATTAATATTTATATCAAATTTTTAGGGGATATAATGTGTAATTAAATAGTTATATCAAATTTTTTCATTCAATGAATAAGACACAACAATATCTTCGATATATAAGGTCAAGTCCAAAATTTGTCAAAAAAGGGGTCAAATCCCAAACAAAGTAAAACAATATACACAATAAATACATTCACAATTATACGTGTCTCTCCATTTTCGAGTGTTGGCCAAAAAAAGTCATCTTACACTTTAAGTAATCTAGTTATTGTGTTTTGAGATTATAAAAGTTTGATAATCTAAATAATTTTAGAGTAATGATATTTTGACATCCATTTGATGACAACTTTGTTGACAACTTTGTTTTTCTCATTTCTTATTGGTCAAAAACAATGGAGAGAGAAAAAGGAAGAGAGAGGATAACAACATCATGTGAGTATGAGAGAGAAAGTTGTCCAAAAGTTGTCAAAAAGTGGTTGTCAAAATATCATTTCTCATAATTTTATTTGTATTTTGAGAATCATATACTCCCTCCGTCCCATAATACATGACACAGTTGACTCTATTACGCATACTAATGCATAATTTTGAGCTTAAATATATTGAATAATATATTAGAAAAAAGTATGAAAATTTGTTATTTTGAAAATACTCATCGAGACGAATCTAACGACATCTTATATGAGATTATTTATCTTTGCATATTAGTAGAAAAATATGGTCAAAGTAAGTTAAGTCAAAATTGCACATTTTCAAATGGATCACCTATTGTGGAACGGAGGGAGTAGTTAAATAGAATCAAAGTCACCCCTCAAAACAAGAAAGAATAAAAGCCAATTAAATTTTTTCTTATAATTCTGCAATCATTTTTTTTTTGAAGAAGCTATAATTCTGCAATCATATCAAATTTTCTTTTCTTATATTCAACACATGAGGAAATACTATTATTTTGGGCACACCACAATACTACTTCTTTAGTCAAAAAACAATACCACTATCTAGGTTAGTGGTATAATTAAAAATAGCATATGCTATTGTTTATTTCAAAGGAAATATATATTTTTTATGAAAAAGAAGGAAATATATTTTATTGTTATTAAAATAAGACATAGAAATAATGTAGTAACAATAATACTCTATAAACATAAAACAAACATTCAAAAAACAGGCATGCAAAGCAAGAACCACCACTAATACAAAAAGGACAAAATAGGAATTATAAAAAAATAGAAAAATGTTCAAAACGCGCTACGCAGTGCCGTGTCTATATAAATAAACACACTCTCTCAACAAACATACACTCTCATTTCTTCTCTCTTTCTCTCTCACCAAACAAAATGGAACGGCGGCAACAATCACCACCGTCGCCGCCGCCACCATCACCGCCGTCACGCATCATCCTCGGCAAATACCAACTCACAAAATTCCTCGGCCGAGGAAACTTCGCCAAAGTATACCAAGCACGTTCCCTCATAGACGGTTCAATCGTCGCCGTAAAAGTCATCGACAAATCCAAAACCGTCGATGCATCAATGGAGCCACGAATCGTTCGCGAAATCGACGCTATGCGTCGGCTTCAAAATCATCCAAACATTCTCAAAATCCACGAAGTTTTAGCCACCAAAACTAAGATCTACCTCATCGTTGATTTCGCCGGCGGCGGTGAACTTTTCCTCAAACTCTCCCGGCGTGGTAAGTTTCCGGAGGCGCTGGCGCGACGGTACTTTCAACAGCTTGTTTCCGCTCTTTGCTTCTGCCACCGTAACGGTATCGCTCACCGCGATCTCAAACCGCAGAATCTCCTCCTCGACGCTGAAGGTAATCTCAAGGTTTCCGATTTCGGTCTCTCTGCGTTGCCGGAGCAGCTGAAAAACGGTCTTCTGCATACAGCTTGTGGTACGCCGGCGTACACCGCGCCGGAGATTCTCGGCCGGATTGGTTACGACGGATCTAAAGCTGGTGGTTGGTCTTGTGGTGTAATTCTCTACGTTCTTCTCGCCGGTCATCTTCCGTTCGATGATTCGAATATTCCGGCGATGTGTAAGAGAATAACTCGCCGGGATTATCAGTTTCCGGAATGGATTTCGAAACCGGCGCGGTATTTGATTTATCAATTACTTGACCCGAATCCGAAGACCCGAATTAGGTTAGAGAATGTTTTTGGAAACAATTGGTTTAAGAAATCGTTAAGAGAAGAACCTGAAGAGAAACTTTTTGATGACAAATACAGTTTTGATGGTTACAAGAAACTTGAATTAGGGATGAATGCGTTTGATATAATATCGATGTCGTCGGGTTTGGATTTGAGTGGTTTGTTTGAAACGACGACGTTGAAGAGTGAGAAGAGGTTTACATCTAGTGAAGAAGTTGGTGTGGTGGAGGAGAAAGTGAAGGAGATTGGAGTGAGATTAGGGTTTAGGGTTGAGATTGGGAAGAATGGTGCAATTGGGTTGGGGAAAGGGAACGTTACTATGGTTGTTGAAGTGTTTAAGATTGTTGATGATTTGTTGTTGGTAGCTCTTAAATTAGAGAATGGTGGATTGGAGTTTGAAGATGTTCATTGGAATGATTGGAAAATTGGGCTTCAAGATGTTGTTCTTTCTTGGCATAATCTTGAATCCAACTTGGCCATGTAATTTTGTTGACTCCGAAAGCAAGAAATATATGTTCGATCTCTGACTCATGTGTATGGAAAACATACGTTGAGAGATGTTAACCGGTTGGAAGAATTAGTCTCTGCATTTACGCGGGAGATGTCTTGGTATGAGAGACGTTAACTGGTTGGAAGAATTAGTCTCTGCAATTACGCGGGAGATGTCTTGGTTTAGAAAGAAAAAAGTAGTTACCTTTGTTTGTTATTCACTCACACACAAGATGCTAAAAAGTGCTGGGTTCTCATGCATGTAGTCTCTAATATACACTTTTTTGTTAGATTTTTAGGTGTTAAATGAGTGAATTTTGTTATTTTGTTTGTAGTTTCTTGTAAGGGACAGAAACATTTGTTCACTTTTGTAAATGGAAAGAATAGTGGCTAGTGTTTCTGTTGTTCCATCTTCTTGAATCAATTACTACATTTTATGACTTATTGTTATTTGACTCTGTCTTTTTGTTAGTATTTTTGCTTATGTGATCTTTGATCCCACTGCCGTGGTATTTCATTCTTGCTTTGAGTAATTAACATGAAACTTTATGGTGTGTTATTGTTCTGGTTAATTAATATATATATATATAAATACAAATTGATTATGATATTTTCTAGCTTAATCAGAGATTCGGATCTCAAATTCAGATCTTACTACGAGAGTGCAACAACGTTATAACTCTTGGGGAAAAAGTTTACCATCAATTTTGGTCTCACGTTGCATGAATGATTAATTTATGATATTTTGACAAGAAAATACTTTTTTTTAAAAAATAAAACTAATTAACAAATTGAATATAATAATCGTCAATTTTTTAATTTTTTTTACAATAATTGTCTTTCTTGTATGTGGTAGGTGTTTAATGAGTGAATTTTGTTATGTTGTTTGTGGTTTCTTGTAAGGGACAAACACAAGTGTTCACTTTTTTTTTTTTTATTAAATTAAATAATCTTTATATATACTATCAATATTACTTACACATGAATAGGAGGCAAGTGGACAACAAGCTGCGCCGCTAGACCTTTTTGGATGGCAAAATCAATCTTCGTAAACACAACATTAATGGACCTAGGAGACATAACATTGCTATGCATAACCCTTTGGACTCTATGTAGAAGGTCAACAACCTCTGATGTTAGGAAGCCGAAAGTGTCAAAACCAAATGGTATAAAAACATGTTCACTTTTGTAAATTGAAAGAATAGTGGCTATTGTTTCTCTTGTTCCATTTTCTTGAATCAATTACTACATTTTATGACTTATTGTTTTATTGTTATTTTACTGTATGTTACTTGTATGCCGTATTGTTAATATTTGCTTATGGGATCTTTGATCCCATCGCCATGGTATTTCATTGTTGCTTTGAGTAGTTAACATGAAGCTTTGTGGTGTGCTGTTGTTCTAGTTAATTTAAATATGATGTAAGTATTAAAAAATTGCTCAAAACGTTTGGATTTGGTTTTGTTGATTCGGATTTTCTAGTTTAATAAGAGATCTTCTAATCTCGAATCTAGATTTGACTTTGAGAATGCAACAACTTTAAAAATTTGAGGAGAAACTTTACCGTCCATTATGATCTCATACGAGTTACGACATAAATGATTAATCTCTACAATTTTTGGAAGAGAGTATTTGTTTATTTTTTTAATAAAACTAATGAAATATTGAATATAATAATTGTCAATCTTGTATGTAGCAGGGATTTAACGTTTTACATCTCAAATTATTTAGTGAGTTTTAGGGGTGTTTGATAAAAGTCATTTTGAGTAAATTTGACTTTATGAAATTCATTTTCTTATGATTGACTCTAAAGTGGAAAATGGTTTATTTTTACTCTAAATAAACTTAAATTTAATATAAAACTTTATTTGGTAATTATTATTTGAAGACATTTTGTTAAGATTGACTCTAAATATTGACACAAAGTTTGACTCTAAATAATTCCGTTTGGTAATTAATATTTGAAGATTTTCGTTGGTTTTACTTAAAATATCTATCAAAATAGTTTTTTTTTTTTACTAATAGTAATATCTATCAAAATAGTTTGGTTTATGAAAAGCAATTTACTGATTTATTGACAATGAAAATTTGAATTACATTTTAAAAATATAAGTATTTGAACCTTTTATTGAAATTTAAATAAAAGGCTTAAATAAGTTAGTACCTTTCGTTAGCAACCCATACTAATTTGTTTCTACAAAATCTAAATTGCATGTGATGTTTGTTTGCATCTGAAAAAAGTATATGATCAATTAGTAGTGTTATTGGGTATATATTCTTGGAATACAAAGGACAATTGTCTTCCAACTTTCATGGGCTCCAAATCATTCATAATTTAATTTCATTAATCAAATAACTTAGCAAAATCATAATTTTGGACAGGATCACACCATTATCAACTAATACTATATCTTGGATTCAATTATAGCCTAAGATTCGTTCCACCAGCATTTTCTAGTACAATTTCTGAGCAAATGTGCTGTAGACTTGTCGTGCTATAGAGATGGAAAATATTGAATGATCAATCTTGTGTAAGGTGGTAAATTACAGAGGGACCAATCAGATTGTTAAATAGTTAACTTGCTCTAGCTAACAAAAAGTGAAAGTCACATGCATAAAACTATTAACAAAAATCCAAAAAGCTACTGAACAAAACACAGGCATAAGCACCTTTTTAATAAGAAAGATGGTACGCAAAAAAGGAACTTTATGTCAGACGGGCTTTACTGCAAAGGCACACACTTGGAAGTTGCACACACCCTTAAGTCACCCTGTCTACAATCAATTGCCGCATGATCAACGTTAGACGTTGATCATAAGATGGTTAGTGAATAATGTCGAAAATCTCTCAACGACCTCAATTTCTCAGGAAACCCTACCTATAAAGACACATGCGCTAAAATAAAGATATACATTTTATTTTATTAAGCGTCTCACACATCTCATTCAAAGACGGATTCACCAACTCCGCTATTCGATCTTGATACTCAAATCAATTACTTACTATTCAAGAGTACTTATGTGATTGTTCCAATCTTTTCGTCGACTTAATGAGAAGTTTTATCATGTGTATTGTCTTATCCTCATAGATAATATGGTACTAAATTCTTAATAGATTTAATATGTATGCATTGTTGATGTAATTTTTTAATTTTTTTTTTATAAATGCATCCAATTATATCACATAATATATGTGCAAAAAATTTGTATTAAGTGCATATCAATTTTTTTTTGTAAGAAAAATAAAATAAAATAAAACTCATAATAAATACCAAAAGGAAGTACAATTCTTTGTTGCCAGCCACGTTGCACTTGAGAATTTAATGCACATTCACATCACGTAATCAAACCCTTGTACTCGGATAGAATTTTTGTGTTGCTTGTGAGCATAACCAACCCTTTGCTGCCACATATTAAGCTTCACATTGGATTCACATGGCCCTTTTGCAATGACAATGACATGTGTTTTCACATTTACAATCTACTTGTAAATCTATATAAATTCTGCAATTGGTACAATTGCTATATATCCTATCAGGTCCTTGTTATGATGTCACAATCTACCAAAAATGATGCTACCAATGAAAAACTAAAAACAAAATAAAAACACTGCTTCCATATAATGTAAATGGAGGACCAAAAGTAGGCCATGTGATGTGTTTATAAACACGCACTTGACACTAAACTGATGAAAGGATCAATTCAAAGCATTGATTGTAACATTCTAACTTAGAAAATGATTACTTGAAGACTGATATTAGCCTTGCAAAGATTTTAGGATTCTTGTGATGGAATTGCATTCTGAATTGTTCATTGTAGAGGAGAATTTTAATGACAAGTGTTAGGCTATTTATATAACTGTTTTTTGGTATTAAAAATTAATGGGCGAAAATGATAAGTTGCACAGGCTGTGAGTTGAACCTTGGACCTGTAGATGAAAGTAGAGGTAGGTAATTCAACAAATTTGAATTAAAGGTGAAATGAATTTAAGCGTTAAAAATTGGGATTCAAACCCGCACAAAAAAAATACACCAATATAACAACTAATATAATAACATGCGAATAAAAAAACTAAATTTTTTTAATCGAAACAAATTCCTAATAAGAAAACATGATGTTTCGTCATTAGGTTGAAACTGGTTGAAGGAATATGCTGTAATAAGATGATCAATCATAGAGTTAGAAGATTTATAAAGGTAAGTGATTGTCAATTGTTTAGTAGTTGTTGTGGGAAGTTTTCGAACTACCCATAACAACTAATATAATAACATGCCAATAAAAAAAACTAAACAAATTTTAATCGAAACAAATTCCTAATAAGAAAACATGAGGTGTCGTCATTAGGTCGAAACTGGTTGAAGGAATATGCTGTAATAAGATGATCAATCATAAAGACTTAGAAGATTTATAAAGGTAAGTGATTGTCAATTGTTTAGTAGGTGATTCAAAGAAAATGCTAGGTTAAAGAGAATAATTTTATGGTATGAACAATTATTGAGCTGCTAATACATTAGGTCACATGTTGTATTTATAGACAGATGTCAAATTTTAAGAGAGGGGGATATTTGATCAATGCATACATGTGACAAATTTAGGATCTAAGGGGATTGGTCAATAATGGGAGTTTATGTGACCCTTTCAAAAAAAAAAAAAAGGAGTTTGTGTGATGTAACGGGGGTTGGAATTCTAAGATTTTGATACTCTCAAACTGATTACATTATTTGAAAAGGATTATTGGCTATTGAAGTTGAAGTTTGCAACTCTCCCAAATTTTGTTTATTTTTTCAGTTTGTTTCTTTTCTTCCATGAGTAAGACTCTCTAATAATTAGTTGTTACGTTAGTATTTTTTTTGGCTTAATAGCACTTTTGGCCCCCTATGTTTGCAGAAGTTGCAATTTTGGCCCCCTATGTTTAAAAACTACAAAACCGCCCCTTATGTTTTGGTTTCTTTGCACTTTTGGCCCCCATGGTCAATTTTGACCTGGTCCACGCTGACATGGCACCCACATCACTTATGTGAGGGGCCAAAATCGCAACTTTTGCAAACATAGGGGGCCAAAAGTGCTATTAAGAGTATTTTTTATTTTTTTTAATTCATTTTCTTTTTTTTTCCATTTTTTTTGTTTTGAAAAAATTAAAAAAAATTGAAAATAATGAAAAAAATACTGAAAAAATTTTAAAAAATTGGAAAAATTAATAAGAATGAAAACAAAAATCTGCAAAAAAAATTTCGCATGACATGTGTGTATATACATACCACATCATTAAATCATTTTAATAATAAAAAAAATTAAAAACTGAAAATCTTTTAAAAATAACAAAAAATAGATTATTTTTTTTAAAAAAAGATTGATTTTTTAAAATTTTTTAAAAATAACAAAAAATCAAATTTTTTTTCGAAAAATAAAAGAAAAAAGCAGAAAAGACATTTAGATTTTTTTTCGAAATTTTAAAAATTAGAAAAGTTTCGGATTTTTTTTTAAATTTAGAAGATATTTAAAAATACTGGAATTTAATTTTCAAAATAAAAAAAGTTTAGATTTTTTTGCGAAATAAAAAACTGGAAAATATTTAAAATTTTAAAAATCTGGATATATATTTTTTAAAATCCAATTACAGTATGAAAATTAAATTTTGAAAATCATATAATTTGAAGAAAAAAAAATCAATTTTAGTTCAAAAGAGATTGGAAGAGTAACTTGAGGTACTCACTTTTTAAATTTTAATGTCTCTTAAATAAGACACTTTTTAAAATTTTACATGCATTAATAATTCTTTTTACAAAAATATTCCTATGTAATTCAAGCTGCTCAGATTTTTTTCCTAAATTTTTAATTAAACTAAAATCAATTTTTTTTCTTCAGATTATATGATTTTTAAAATTTAATTTTTCTATTATAATTGGATTTTAAAAAAATATATATCCAGAATTTTAAAATTTTAAATATTTTCCAGTTTTTTTGTTTCGCAAAAATATCTAAACTTTTTTATTTTGAAAATTAAATTCCAGTATTTTTAAATATCTTCTAAATTTCGAAAAAAATCCGAACTTTTTCTAATTATTTAAATTTCGAAAAAAAAATCTAAATGTCTTTTCTGCTTTTTTTCTTTTATTTTTCGAAAAAATTAATCTGATTTTTTGTTATTTTTAAAATTTTTAAAAAAATCAATCTTTTATTTTTTTAAAAAAATAATCTGATTTTTTGTTATTTTTAAAAGATTTTCAGTTTTTAATGTTTTTTATTATTAAAATGATTTAATGATGTGGTATGTATATACACACATGTCATGCGAAATTTTTTTCCAGATTTTTGTTTTCATTCTTATTAATTTTTCCAATTTTTTTAAATTTTTTCAGTATTTTTTTCATTATTTTCAATTTTTATTAATTTTCCCTCTTTTTTTTTAATTTTTTCAAAACAAAAAAAATGGAAAAAAAAGAAAATGAATTAAAAAAATAAAAAATACTCTTAATAGCACTTTTGGCCCCCTATGTTTGCAAAAGTTGCGATTTTGGCCCCTCACATAAGTGATCTGGGTGCCATGTCAGCGTGGACTAGGTCAAAATTGACCATGGGGGCCAAAAGTGCAAAGAAACCAAAACATAAGGGGCGGTTTTGTAGTTTTTAAACATAGGGGGCCAAAATCGCAACTTTTGCAAACATAGGGGTCCAAAAGTGCTATTAAGCCTTTTTTTTTCCTGCTATAAGAGATTTGAATTTAGGTACTTTAACTCTTTCAACTTCTTTAACTCTAAGCTTAAATTAGTGGAGCTACACAAATCTTCAAAATTGTAAAACTAATAACTTGCAATCCATTTGAAGATTTGATTCAATTCCCACATTTAACATTAAAATCAAAATGGTATGAATAAAATTTCTGAATAGTCAATGTGACATTAAGCAAAGTCGATAAATGTCAATTGAAAATTTGTTGCATATACAGGAGTATAGAGAGGATATCACGTAGTATTTTCTGACAATGGTTCCAAAGAATGTCATCACTCATCATCAGAATACCTACGGAAATAGAGAGGATATCAATTATTTAATTTCAGAATCAAAACTGAAACTGAAATATACAGGATTCCGTATTTTGATTTTGAGTAATAAAGTCCTTCATATATCGCATGGGAAAATGCTACTTTTCAAGAAAAATAGCTTCAAGAATTTTTCAAGACACAGTTGGCAAATTTTAATTGGATGATTTATTTGTCCACTTCCTATTTTTCAGCCACACCTCCTTGAATTGTGGCAAATAGTGCACTGTGATTGGCTACTCTTTATTCTTGAAGAATTCTTGATGTTATTTTTCTAGAGATATAGCATTGCTCTATCGCATGACATAGTGATGAAGGAGAAGATGAAGGAGATATAGTGTCCGTTGAAGGGGACGACGATAACTAGCACAAACGATGACATATTATTATTTCAGTTCAACCACCATTGTGATCAACAAAATATTTTAAAAGGAGGGTCTTGTTTTTTCGGGAAGCATATACTGATTTTAGGATCAATGCTAGGAGCAGCAATGTCGTCGAAGGTTCTGTTGATCACAATACCGTTTTGGATACAGGTTCACCAACTTTCTTCAGGATACATGTTTGAGAGGATGGGACAATAGATAGCAACGACTTTGGGAGAATTCTTGGAGTATGATCCATACAACAACTCTCAAATATGGAGGAAGTATATGAGATTGCGAGCGCTGCTAGATGTGCGTAGACCCCCTAAAGAAGATGAGGAGGCTTAAGAAAAAAGATGGTAGTACATGTGACGTCCAGTTGAAGTATGAGCGTCTTGGTACCTTATGTTACTATTATGGGCTATTAGGTCACACAGATGACTCATTTGATCTCCTATATGAGAAAGATGAGGACGATGGAAAATGGCAATGGGGACCAGAATTGCATGTTGAATTATATCAAAGGGGACAAGAAGGAGGTGGAAAGGCCATGCACGATCAAACAAAACATGAGAGCAACAAGTCTAGACCCAAAGCAAGTACTCCAGGCGGGATGAAAGGCTCATCAAAGACAACAAGCTCAAATAAGGTATGCGAGGGGCATAAATTCTTTGTTGAGTTAATGATGAACCCAAACATGATAAATCCAAAAAAGAAACAAGAGATGGAAAAGAATGTTTATGTAGGTGAGAGAGTAAGCATGGATGTTGAAGAAGAAGAAGTAGTGGTAGACGATAAAAAGAGGAAGTATAATGAAGATGGAAATATAAAGAAAGGTGGAACGAATAAGCATGGCATAAAGAATGACACTACGTCTACGAGCACCCCACTACAACAGACATTGCTTGATCCCGAAATGCAACATAGCAAGGGGAAGGACGGAGGAAACAATAACGATACTCTTTTTTTTTTTTTGTTTTTTTTATCGAAGGGTCTTGATAGTTAGGCCTTATGGGAAAAATGAGTATCATAAGCTGGAACTTTTGGGGTTTAGAAAACCCGAGTGCAGTTCCAACTATCCGGGACCTATTTCGTAAGTATAAGCCGAATATTTTATTTTTATGTGAGACACTGATGCATGCCAATAAGAGCGAGAAAGTGCGTGTTAGACTGGGTTTTGACGGAGCCTTTGTATAGATAAAATTGGGAGAAGCAGAAGGCTGACGTGATTGTGGAAATTACCGTTCGATTAAAAACTCGACAAATTTCATTAGTATGGAGGTAACAAACCAACAACAACGCTTTACCGATTTCATTAACATGGTTACCCAACGATTGAAATAAGAAGAGATTTGTGGGATATGCTAAGAACTCTCGGTTAGGATAATAACTTACCATGGCATATCGTAGTGGACTTCAACGACATTATTTAGAAGGACGAAACAAGAAGTACAATAGATCACCCACCTTGGAGAATAAGAGGCTTTTGTGAAGTTGTTCAAGATAGTAATCTCTGTGATATACCATTGACGGGGTACCAATACACATGGTGTCGAGGACGCATTGTGCAAGGTAGAACGGAAGAGGGGTTGGACCGGGCCATGGCTACTCAATATTAATTAGATCTATTTCCAAATGTTACGCTCACTAACGTCATTGCGGATAGATCTAACTACCCACTAATCTTATTAAATTTTGTCTAAAGGCAAAGAAACAATGTCAGGTGATCTTTCAAGTTCGAAAATGTCTAGTTATAAGAGGAAGATCTAGAGATAGTGGTGACAGATGGGTGGAACGGAGCGGAAGGTGGTTAGGTGCTTAACAAAATTCTAAATTCTACAAAGGAGCTGGAGAAGTGGGGAACGAATATACAACTACATTTCAAAAAAAATTATTGATGAATGTAGGAAGGAGATGGAGTTATTACAAGAAAAGGAAGATAAGGTGGGGGTGCAACAATTTTATGAGGCTAGAGAACGAATGAGTTACCTACTTGCACAAGAGGACGTGTGTTGGAGGCAGAGGGTGAAAGTGAATTTGTTGAAGGATGGCGATATAAATTCAAAATTCTTTCATGCCTTGACGAGGAAGTTGTGGAATCCTAGGCCGAGTTCTGTGGAGTAGCGAAGGTATACTTTGATGACCTTTTCACGGGAAATATAGGCAATATGCAACACATTCTTGACATGGTTGGTCCACACATAACTCAACAAGAAAATGATATGTTATTGGCGTCATTTATTATGGAAGAATTTCGGAAAGCACTATTTAGAATGCACTCAGACAAGGCACCATGGTCAAGTGGTCTGAGTCCAACTTTTTATAAGCGCTTTTGACATCTTTGTAGAGCAGAGATTTTTCATACTAGATTCTTATGGCTGAATACAGGGGAGTTCCCGAAAAAACCAGTGGAAACAAATATCATCTTAATTCCAAAGAACGATAATCCAGAAACAACGTGGGATTTACGCCCTATTTCACTAGACAAATTCCTTTACAAAATCATATCAAAAGAGTTAGCTAATAGCCTCGAGAGGTTATTGCCAAATTGTATTTCACAAGTACACTAAACTTTTGTGGAAAATATATCTATTTTGGATGATGTTTTGGTAGTGTCTAAAATTTTACATCACATGAATTGCAAGTCCAAAGGGAAGAAGGGGGAAGTAGCACTGAAGATAGATACTAGCAAGCATATGATAGAGTAAATTTGAATTTTGTCCAAGGTATGAGGAGGAAGATGGGGTTCGATGAGAAGTGGGTGACATGAATGGAAAATTGTATGGATAATGTAAAATAGCAAGTGTTTGTAAATGGTTATGGTATTGGTTTACTAGATCCTGGAAGAGGCATACGACAAGGGGACCCGTTGTCCCCATACCTTTTTATTACTTGTGCTGAAGGCCTCTTAGTCTTGCTCAAAAAAATTAGATGCCCGATGGGACATCCATTGTATCAAAGTGATGTAAGAGAATTTTCTTAGTAATTTAGTAGTATTTTATTATTTCAACCTAATTTTATTATTTGTTTGTTTTATTTTCAGTTTGTTATTTTGACCCATTAGGGTTTGTTATTTCCTATTTTAGATTAACAGTTGTTGCCTAAGAGATAACTTTTATTCATTCAATAATATTTTAGAGACTTTTCTCTATTTTCTGGTGGATTCCGGAACCCTATTTTCACAAGTTTGTCGCTTGCGAACTTGTTCTTTTCTATCTAGGTTTAGCGCTTGCTAGCCTACACTTCCGTTCTGCGTCAATTTTGTTACAACCAAGATTACTCCTTGATCGACCTTTTGAGACATGTTCCAAAATAGCAGGTAACTCACGTAAGACGGTTAAAGATATTGTTAAACACTCTGTTTTGATAACTTATATTCTAAGAATTCTTACGCCGTTGAACGAGGAGATCGACGTTGCTCGGACGACCGAAGCGTTTCCGACGTCTGTGGAACCGGTCGAAGAACATTCAGTAACCGAACATATTGTTAGTATGGAGGAGACTAATTTGATCAAGGTTGAGATTGGACCACAAAACACAACAATTATTGGTGAACGAGGATCAAGAGAACATTCTACGACTGAATGGACACAGAGGAATGATAATCTTAATTGGTTTGACCAGAATCCTTATGATAGTGAAAGTTCTCTGGATGGCCGAAGATTGTCATCACAACCTTATTCTTCTTTTGCCCCTTTTCAAGAATCAAACTCCTCGTATAGTACTTCTTCGTATCCTGAGCAACAAAGGCAGCAACAACAACACTACCTCCAACATGGCTCAAGTGAATCAGTTCATAATTGGTTTGATCAACCTTTCGTGATTCTGAAACATAGGATGGAAAACGATGGTCATTACTAAAACCACCCGATCTTCAATCGCCACCGCTGCTGCCGAAGAAACCACCGGATCGACATGTTGCTACAATCATCAATCCTTTTTCACACCAAGGGCAGGATGCAGTCTTGCGAGACGGAAAGGAAATACTTTTTCAGGAGTTCAACTGGGAGTCTCACAAATACAATTGGTGGGAAAATTTAGAAAGCAAAGTTACTTACATAACTAAATCTGGAATCACTTCAACATGGTGGCCACCACCATATCATTCCTTCTCGCCTGAAGGTTACACTCCTCAAAACCTTTACTCTCTTAATAATAAATATGGTTTTGAGCATCAACTAAAAGCCTTGCTTCAAAAGTTGAAGCTGCACAAAGTCAAAGCATTTTGGCACAATGTTTTAACTCACGTGTTTTGAATTGCAAGAAATGATAAAGCAAAAAAAAAAAAAAATTGCAAAATGGCCATTAAGATCATGAGGGTAAATTCTTCACAAAAAAAAAAAAAGATCATGAGGGTAAAAATGGATAATTATGAAAAATTGCTGGAGTACGATTTTAATATTGTTAGTAGATTTTTTGAAAAATGGAATTAGTTACACTTTGTTGTTATCCTTAAATATTATGATAAAGCCAACGAAAAATTAAATTTTCAAAAATAAGTAAATTAGTTTTATAATTTGCAGAATGTCCATTAGACACATAAAATAAAGAAGATTACGAGTTTAAAAAAGAACAATTAAGAAAATTTGTTGTAGTACGATTTTTGTATGTTAGGTAATACTTTGGAAAATGACCATTAAGCATAAAATTAAGATCATGGGGTTAATAAAAGATAATTATGAAAAATTTGCTCTAGTACGATTTTTATATATTATTAGTAGATATGTTGCAAAATGCAATTAGTTACACTCCATAGATATAAGTAATTATAATGATAATGCCAACAAATTAAATTTTCAAAAAATAATTAAATTAGTTTTATATTTTGTAAAATGATCATTAGGCACAGGAAATTAAGATGTTAAAAAAAGGATAATTATAAAAATTTGCTAGAGTAAGTTTTTTATATATTGCTAGTAGATATGTTGCAAAACTTCATAGGTAATTTTTTTTCTCAACAGTTTTGGGTTTTTGGCGGTTCCACTGACATAGGTGATTTTTAACATTCTTACAATTGGCTGGTTAGCAGAGGTTTACATGTTTTCTATTTTGTGGGTATTAAACCTCCGTTATATTGTCCTGTGAACTGAAAATTCCACCAATTAACAATTGTCCAAAAACCAAAAATAAGTTAATAATTTAACAGTAAAATATGTAATTCATTTTTTTAAAGTACCCAACTGAGATTTTTAGTCAAACTCCGTCACTTCGAAATCGCGTTTAACACTTATTACAACTTTAATGTTAATATATATATATTGTAGTCTATTTTAGTGGCCCACCTAATTTTTTTCTTTCATAAACTGAATAAATAACAAATATAATGTCACCTAGATAACACTAATCATATATCGCATGACATAGAACCCACACTTTATATTGTCGGTTTGACCAGGGCACTATAAAGCCAAAAACATATATCAATGTAATTTATTTTATAAATGATTGTTTGAAGTTAGTTCGTAAAATACCTTTATTCTCTTCCATTTGATATTGGCTACCATTCTATAGTTTGAAAGGTTAACCAACATGTCCTTGCAATAGGCTATTTATGGTTTTAGGAGAAATTGTCAGACCTTAATTCAATTCATGCCACAAAATTAGAAAACTGATCATTCATATATAATTGCCATCAACTCAATACTCAAACCAACCATTCATAACATCCACTGCCATAAAGTTGATTGCACATGTTACATATGTTATCACAAGTAATAATGTATGCGTTTCATTTTATAATTTTTTTTCCTTAATAGATTTGTATATAAACCATGCTTTGTACAAAATAATGTAACATAGACAAGTCAAACTTTTGTAATCTTTTGAAAAAGCTCAAACACTCCACACAAAGAACAATGGAAACCATATTCAAGTATCTTATTACCATAATCTTCCTTACAAGTCTTGTCATCAAAGGTATCTGTTCACTTATATAATATTCCTTCAATTGCATATGCTTTTAATTATGATCTCTTTCTAATTACTATAGTCTTAAACCAATTTTTATTTTCAGGATCATGTTGGAGTTGTCCACTGAGCAGCCTTCGAATTCAACAAGGAAGGTCAGTAATACACGGCAAACTCCAATGGCATGTATCAATACTCAACACTTGCAAATGTGGACAACGTCAAATATTATTGTCTTGTAATGGGTTTCAACCTATCGACCAAACGATTATTAAAAAGCAGGGTAATAATTGCCTCTTATTTAATGGTCATCCCTTGGCTTATAATAATACCGAAAGATTTTTCTATGCTAGCGCTAGATCCTTTCAGTTTGCTCCTATAAGCTCAGTCACAACTCCTCCATGCTTTAGTAAAAAATAAATAGTGTACTAGAAAAAAAATGACATGGATTTCAATGCATTTAGAAATTTTTGAATTTGCCCAAAGTAAAATAAAGCATATGAGCTTACTATTGGGTTTAGGACCTTTTCGCCTTTGTTGTACTGGTTGGGGTACTCCTTGTAGTCTTTTTTTTTAGTAAAAGTTTATTTTCTTAAATGAAACGTGTGCTTTGTATTATTTTTTTATCAGAGAATATTTATACTTAACTATTTCAAGTTGCGAATTCAAATATTACATGACCCTGAAATAATAGATATTAGGTGCTATTGTTGTTTTTATTGAAAGAAAATAAACTAATGATGGGGGATGAGGGCATGTCAGCTATAAGTAGTCACACTTAATGAAATTTTAAAATAATAGTAATAATTTCACATTAACTTATTACTCAGATTGCCTTGTTTTCTACTCAAATTAGTAAAAGATCGATGTTTTTCGCAAGGGTCACGTGACATTGCGGTAATTATATTAAAAATAATTAAATTGTTAACATTGTCAAATGTTTAAAGATATTAAATGCAAAGTATCAATATTAATGTAAAGTTTCTATTAAATATTTTGTCACATATATACAAAAATATGTTAAAAAATTGAATCACACCGGTTATGGATTTTATTTGTTTAGATATGCGAAAACAAATTTTTATGTACACATATGAGAAAGTTGATATGATAAAATTTTGAAAACCCGTTACTATTTTAAAATATCAAAATTAATGCAATGTTTCTATCAAATAACCTTTTATTTTATATGCATACCACCATTCAATGTTTGCACCGCTTCAGCTGCATATTTTAAGTTCTTATATCTACAAAAACAATTTTTTTATACATATACGAAAATATAGATATGATAAATTATTGGAAACTCGTGACTATTTTCAAAATGTAAACATCATTGTAGTGTTTCTAATAAATAACTTTTTATTTATATGCAAAACGCATTTCAATATTTACGCCGCACCTGTTGCAGTTTTTGTATCTTTATCTGCATAAACAAATTTTTATGTACATATAGGAGAAAGTCAATATGATATGATTTTGGAAACTCATGACTATTTTTAAAATATAAACTTTAATGAGTGTGTCTATTAAATAGATTTTTATTTGTATTTAAAACACCGATAAATATTTGCACCACACTCGTTAGGGATTTTATATGCTTAGTTTTTTTATAAGCAAAAGAAAATATATAAAATAAAAAGACAAGACTAGGGGACATACAACTGACCTGGTGTGAACATACAAAAGTGTAATAAACAACCTTATGAAGGGCAATACAACCGGTCTGAAGCTACACTTTTCAGGACCAACCCTAAAATGTAAATAACAAAATAAAACATAAACGAAGAATCAAAATATGAAGCAAACAACTCAGTCACCACGAGTACAATCAAGCGAACCCAACTCGAGGTGCGAAACCAAATTGCAAAAGAAAGTGGTGTATGAGTGTTTCTCTCCGTATCAATGGAAATATCGTTTCTTCATATCAAGACTGGTAAATGCAATTGTTTGCCAACACATAAGCAACTCCCCAAAACCACCACTTAGCACGACGAAAAACCAACAATAAGTTTACGACCACATATCAAACTAAAAAAAAAATGATCACAAGGGCATCACCATTTCGAGTACTACAGTCCAGAAGTACAACCCAAAGTTGAAGTATTCTTAACCCAACAACATCAAAATAGTTCGAGCTTGTGGATAGAACAACAATGATTTTTATATATTGAAGTATCATTAGCACCTGTTGCAGATTTTGTATCTTTATCTGCATAAACAAATTTTTATATACATATAAGAGAAAGTCGATATGATATGATTTTGGAAACTCATGACTATTTTTAAAATATAAACTTTAATGTAGTGTTTCTATTAAATACATTTTTATTTATATTTAAAACACCGATAAATATTTGCACCACACTCGTTAGGGATTTTATATGCTTAGTTTTTTTATAAGCAAAAGAAAATATATAAAATAAAAAGATAAAAGACTAAGGGACATACAACTGACCCGGTGAACATACAAAAGTCTAATAAACAACCCTAGAAAAAGCAATTCAACCGGTGTGAAGCTACACTTTTCAGGACCAACCCCAAATGGTAAATAACAAAATAAAACATAAACGAAGAATCAAAATATGAAGCAAATAACCCAGCCACTACGAGTACAATCAAGCGAACCCAACTCGGGGTGCGAAACCAAATTGCAAAAGAAAGTGGTGTATGAGTGTTTCTCTCCGTATCAATGGAAATAATGTTTCTTCATATCCAGACTGGTAAATGGAATTGTTTGCCAAGACGGAAGCAACTCCACAAAACCACCACTTACCACGACTAAAACACCAACAATAAGTTTATGGCCACATGTCAACCTAAAAAAAACATGATCTCAAAGACATCACCATTTTGAGTACTACACTCCAGAAGTACAACCAAAAGTTGAAGTATTCTTAACCCAACAACATCAAACTAGTTTGAGCTTGTGATTAGAACAACAACGACGATGTCATGGTTGCAGCCGTTTCAAACAAACCAGAACCACTAAATTGACAAAGTTGAGGTGACTGGAGCATCATAACGACGAACACCACTCAATTTCACTTAAATCCACCAGAGTCGTCACCACCTCCAAGAAGAAAGTAGCAATATTTTTATTAAATCTCAAAAACCACCAGACCCTGACGGGTTTTTACAAAGAAACTGAGTTGTCACAACCTACCATCACCGTGAACAGAATGAAACAAACAGAGGTTAGATATGGGTCGAGGAAAACCCGATATCTTAAACAAACCAGAGCAGTCCATGAGGCGAAGCTAAATGTCTTGCCGACGGCCACTTGAACCGCACCACTAATATTTAATAGGGTTAATAGTGTTTTTCACCCCTGTAATATAGGCCATTTCCGGTTTTCGCCCCTGTAAAAATTCCGGTTTGATTTATGCCCTTGTAAAAATTTTTTTTTCCGGAAAACACCCCTCCCCCCTCCAACTCAGCAGATTCGCTGACGTGGCGCTGACTTGGCTTTTTTTTTTCATTTTTTATTTTTTTTAATGCCACGTGTAAAAAAAAAATTCCAGGTCAGATTTTTTTTTAAAAAAATATTTAAAAATAAATTTTAAAAAATAAAAAAATCCAAAAAATAATAAAATATTCAGTTTTTTTTCCAAAAAATTTAAAAAATCTATAAAAAATAAAAAAAATCCAAAAAATCATAAAAATAAAAAAGTTTTTTTCAAAAAATTTAAAAAATAGAAAAATAATTTATAAAAAAATCATAAAAATAAAAAAGTTTTTTTAAAAAAATTTAAAAAATCGAAAATAATTTTTAAAAAATAAAAAATCCAAAAAATCATAAAAACATTCAGTTTTTTTAAAAAATTTAAAAAATTGAAATATAAAAAAAATAAAAATAGTCATATTTTTTTCCAAAAAATTTTAAAACCGCAAAAAAAAAATTTAAAAATTAGAAAAAACCTATTAAGATTGTTTTTGGAAATTAAAAAAATCAGAAAATATTATCAGATTTTTTTAAATTTAAAAATTCTGGAATTTAATTTTCAAAATACAAAAAAAGTAAATTTTCAAAATTAAAAAAAAGGTCAGATTTTTTATAAAACATTCTGGAAAAAAAATAATTTTTAAAATCTGAATACAAATATAGAAAAATTCAGATTTTTTATTCGAAAATCTTATACCACAATTTTAATAAAATATTGCGAAAAAAATCATTTCATTCCAAAAATTATTTTTTTTGCCTAATGATTCTAACAAAAATCCATTTTGGGGCTATAGTAAGAATTTTTATTCTCAAATAATATCAGAGGGTTTTGCCATCGTCGTGAAAAGATTTTATGAGATTTATGATTTATGATTTCTACCTCCTCTAAGGAAGAGCTTAATTATAGGAAAAATGGAATTTCCATGACTTTTATAAAAACCTCTAAATTTGTATTCAGATTTTTAAAAATTAATTTTTTTTTCCAGAATGTTTTATAAAAAATCTGACCTTTTTTTAATTTTGAAAATTTACTTTTTTTGTATTTTGAAAATTAAATTCCAGAATTTTTAAAAATCTTTTTAATTTTAAAAAAATCTGATTATATTTTCTAATTTTTTAAATTTCCAAATACAATCTTAATAGGTTTTTTCTAATTTTTAAATTTTTCAAAAAAATCTAATTTTTTTTCCGGTTTTAAAATTTTTTGGAAAAAAAATATGACTATTTTTCTGTTTTTTTATATTTCAATTTTTAAAAAAAACTGAATGTTTTTATGATTTTTTGGATTTTTTATTTTTTAAAATTTTTTTTCGATTTTTTAAATTTTTTGAAAAAAACTTTTTTATTTTTATAATTTTTTGGATTTTTTTATTTTTTATAAATTATTTTTCGATTTTTAAAATTTTTTGAAAAAAACTTTTTTATTTTTATGATTTTTTGGATTTTTTTTATTTTTTATAAATTTTTTTTCGATTTTTTTAATTTTCTGGAAAAAAAAAACTGAATATTTTATGATTTTTTTAAATATTTTTTTAAAAAAAATCTGACCTGGAATTTTTTTTTACACGTGGCATTAAAAAAAATAAAAAATGAAAAAAAAGCCAAGTCAGCGCCACGTCAGCGAATCTGCTGAGTTGGAGGGGGAAGGGTGTTTTCCGGAAATTTTTTTTTTACAAGGGCATAAATCAAACCGGAATTTTTACAGGGGCGAAAACCGGAAATGACCTATATTACAGGGGTGAAAAACACTATTAACCCTATTTAATATAAATACAAAAATAATTCATATTGTGATCAAGGTGCTATGTCACTAAAACTCAAAACATACATATTACAATTTTTTTTCATCAAAGTTTCGCAACGGAATAAACAACAATCTCTAGAAATCAACTAAAGGTCTCAACATCATAATCCAATCTCAGAATACATCAAACTAAAAAATCCAAATTCATAACATAGTCCAACTTATAATATAAAAATAAACTCCCGACCAAGGTCCTAATCAAAGCCTATACTACACTCCAAAAACAAAGAAAATTAGGAAGCCTCAAGGTAATCCTCGGAACTCACACCGTCTCAAGTGTCCTCAACTTGAACGTCTACATCATTTTACAATGGTGAGGCGATAAAAATAGCTGGAGGGTAAGTTTACATTCAACATTAAGAAACTACGAATTCAAGTATAGTATAATAGGGTTTTAAAATATCATATATATTGTAATTCTGGCACGCAATAAAGATGTTAAACACGATGTCACGATAAGTGTGATGTCAAGAACAATGTCAAGACTTCGTTATAACTCTATTAATTGAACAAAAGAAATGGACAAGAAATAAAAAGACACATGTTGTTTGTTGACCCAGTTCGGTGCAACTTCACCTACATCTAGGGGCTATCAAACCAGCAAGGAAATTCACTAAGTAGTATCAATTCAAATCATACATAAAAACCCTTGGTCTACTAGCTCACTACCCGTGCAATTTCTACCTAAAACTCTCTCTAGTCCTAGATATGAGAACCTCCGCCCACTTCCTCTTAATCAAAGATCCAGTGATCATCCTTTTATTAATAACAAGATGGAGACACTCTCATAATCCTAAGAATCAACTCGTGCTGACAAGCTTTGAGTGTTTTCCAAGAATTACAACTCAACTACAAAGTCCAGCTCAATGCATCAACGTGATACAATAGTGGCTCACAAATAACAAAAAACATACTAAAACCCTAAATGACTCTTTTGCTAATGACGGCTTCAATGAGTAATTAGGTCTTGATACTTCCTTTATATAGCCTGATGCGAAATGAACTTGATGCAAAAAACCAACTAATCATCAGCTGAATCACGAGATTTCAGCATAAAATATTCTAAAGCAAATCAAATGTTTCCTTAAATGTTGCAACAACATTCTTAAGGATTAAGCTAAGTATAAACCGCCTACCTCGGCTTCTAGAAATATGCTTCTCGGTCAACTCTTTACGTGAATTAAATCTTCAGAGAATATTAAGGAAATATTCACGTTTAAATTAAATATCCAAGTAAGCGGAACAAGGCACACTATGATGTTGTACCAACATGTTAAGACATTTTGTCTGACATCTTGCTAGAAATATTTTTTTAACAAAATGTAGCCAACACATGTCTACAAACCCAACAATCTCCCCCTTTGGCAAATTTTTAGATAAAACAATCTTTGCATAAATCTTCAAGATACTAAATAACTTGCATGGATAGGATAAGAGAGCGAGAGATCATTTGGTCATACCTTCTTTCACTTTAACATAAGAATTTAGAACGAAAGAAGATAACAGAAGTACTTCAGCATTATTCAAAAAGAGCAACTTAAAGAATAATGAACAGATGGACATGTTGAGACATCATATAGTACATTAGAGGCATATGCAGCAGAATAAAGTATAACCCAACCTCACAGATGAAAGCCAGGAGAAATAAACTCCACATAGAGAAATAAACTCTCATAAGCATATACCATTAATCAGCCGAGGGAGAAATAAACTCCCGCATAGAATGCATCAGAAAAAAGATTTCTCAAATTATCAGGATGTCAGAACTTCTGATAGGACATTAGTTCACCAAAACTCACACACCCACATGCCTTCACTCATCAAGCACATACTAGCATTAATTATCTAATCATGCAATCATCAGGCTAGTAAACAGATACAACACTCCCACTCAATGGTAGATCAGAAAAAAAAAATTATGCTCTCCCTCAGGCAAAAACTTCTTTAAGAACATGCATAATAAAAATCTACCATACAAAACGAGCTACTCCCCCTTAGTCTCAGAACTTTAGAACTCATGCATGCATACCATATCAGAACATCATGCAGCATACCATGTCAGAACATCATGAAGAACATAATAATTCTAATTCTACTCCCCCTTTTTAGCCACAAAATCTGACAAACTAGCATGACATAGGTAGCAGAATAAAGAACATATAGTACTTGAAGCAGAATAACAGAAGTACCGAACATAGGTAGCATGATATAGCAGTGCAGAACATAAGAGTGCAAATATTACAGACCCAGCACATAAGTGCATATAAATCCAGGGCATAACCCATAACAGAAAAGAAAATACATGATCAAAACAAGGTGAAAAGGAAAAAAATCTAGCTTCAGCTTCAGATCCATCCTCCTGATCATCATTTCCATTTTCATCGTCAGTGTTTCCAGCAGATTCCTCATCTTTGTTGCCTGCAGCATCTTCATTTCCTTCACCCATATCTTCATCCTGAGCTGACAGGGCCATAATCATCTTGTCCACACTTATTTTCCTGTCAGTGCTGATTTTGATAGTTTCTTCCAATGTCGTAGACATAGCTTTCAACTCCTCGACTATGCCTTCCTTTGATGTTGATCTAGCAGCCTCCTTCCCTGATGTTATGACAATATCTGGGACATGTGTCCCTGCGAACAACTTATAATGCAACGAAAGAGGAGATTCCCTCTTGCTTGCAACATCATTTTCAACCAAAATGCTAGGATACTGACTAAGAATGATACCACTGATAATAGAAGGAAATGCAATAGGCATTTTTATAGCAAAAGACGGAGCATGTCTCATTGTTTGTTCAAAGATATAGGAGCTGGAGTCAAAATCAGTCTGTGTACCAACAATATATATATATATATATATATAACTTTACCTAAACCATCATCAATGGTAAAGGTATGATTCGTGGGCACCCAATTTGCAGCTCCAATCCTGTGCAGCAGAGCATATTTGACACTTAGCTTGCTAGAGGGCAGCTTTCCTTGAACATGCCATTGGTTGACTTGTTTTGCAGTGATCTCCTTGCAGATCTGATTGTATGTACCCCTACTTCAGCATAAGCTTCCCCACTCATTTCTAAGTATTTGTTGATCACATCAGGTGAGAACTCCACACATTTACCACACACAAATATTTTTCTGAACTCCTTGCTCATATGATTATCACAGTCTTTTGGAATGTTGACTATGAATTCCTTAACCAACCTTTCATAACATTCTCCAAGGTTACTGACACTTTGCCTCATACTAGCTCTATCTATGAGCTCCATTAATTCCTTGAATTCAAGAGCATCCCTTCCCAGTTCCCTTTCTAACGGTAATCTCCTTTGGCATACATATTTCCATTTTAAAGCATTGGCTGCATGATGAAAGGAAATGTTATTTGTAGGTGTTTCAGGTAAATTATCAGCGATCTTCTTTCTTCCAACATCTCTTTTATTTGTAGGAGGCATGATGTCCAACACATCTTCCTCGACATCATAGTCAGAATTACTGACAGGAGGTTCCTTCCTCTTGTTAGATTTTTTTCTTGATAACAGGTACAGTTACTTTACTCCAACATTTTGCAGGCCCTACAAGAGCACCCTTCTTGGCAGCCTAGGCTACTTTGGAAACTGAGGGATTGTATGAACGCTCGACGGGGAAGGCAACGCGCTGCAACGAAGCACGATTTGTCTGGATGTCAGGTTGATCTGTTTGGGTGCAAGGTTGGATTGTTTTGGTGTAAGGTTGACCATCAATGTCTCTTTCGCCCTGGAAACAAACCTTACCCCGGTAAACCCACCCCCACCCCCCCCCCCCCCCCCCCCCCCAACACCCACCCACACCATGTTCTTGTGCTGCATATTTAGTTTTAAGCTTTAGGTCTTTTAATAATTCTATGTAATAAGCTTTAAGCTTCAACTTTATTGTAAATGTATAAATTATATTAATAAAATGAGATTTTATGTATATTAATTTTGTTTATATTTGCATCTATTTTATGATTTTGCATCTAAATAATGATAAATAAAGCAAAGTGTATTTAAATTCTGGTATAAGGGGTTTTCAGATTTATATAATCCGAAAATTTTTGGGAAATAGAATTTGAATTTCAAAATCTGAAGGGTATTTTTGGAAATTTACAAGGCGCGTGAAAACATAGGAGGGTAGGAAAAGTAAGTCTTTTTATTATGGATTTATATGCTGTCAAAAAACAAAATGTATGAATTTTTATTATTTTTATTATCTCTATGATGTGTAATTAAATCACCCTTCAAAAACAAAATTGATGTCCCTAAAAAAAATATGTGTACCCAATCATATGCTCATCACTTTATCTTGGTAAGATTCGTGAAAAATTTATTTAAAGAGTGAAGTAAGAAATATCAACTGTCTATAACAAACCAATGGTTTATATTAGAGTTAAATATGTTTTTCATCCCTATAAATATGTCAAGTTTTTGTTTTAGTCCTTTTAAAAAATTTCTTCAACTTTTAGTCCCAAAAGTTTTCCATATTCACTTTTGTTTCCTCCTTTAAAGTAAACTCATATGTAGAATTCATATTTTTGAATAAAATTTTGCATAAGAAATTATAATATTATAAGAATCTCTCCCAAACACAATTAGAACTTTTTGACAAAACACAAATTAAATATGAATTTTTATATATTTGGCGGTTAAAAGTTCATATTTAATTTATGTTTTGTTAAAAAAGTTATGATTTTTTTGGGAGAGATTTTCACAATATTCTACACATTTCAGCACAATTTCATTAAAAAATATAAAATTTAACTTAAAAATAGGGACCAGCAGTAGCAATTGAAAATTTTTTTAGAGACTAAAATGTGAGGAAAATTTATAGGGACTAAAATGAAAATTTGTATATTTATATAAACCAAAATAAATTTAACCCTTTATATTATATGCACATACATATATAACAAGTTACAATATTAGCCTTGATTTCTTCACTTTACTAACTACTCACTCACTTTAGATGAGTCAATTCCAATTTATTACTACCGCAAACGTGAGTATTTGCTCTTGATTGTATTTTGGATGCAACATATAGATCCAGGGGCGGAGCCACCATCCGGCGATCCCGGGAACTCGTCCGGGCTCAATTGATACTTTCTTTATATTTGGCTCAACCCAATAGCTCATTAACCCACTTAAAAAAATAAATAAATTGGGCAAACTCAATATTTTCACACGCGCGCACACAAGAATTTCTGGCTCTATAATTTTTGTCTAGGCTCTATAAAATTCCTAGCTCCGCCACTGTATAGATCTCAACATATGTGTTGACTAATGTGATTAATGTGTTGAACCGATATATGATTTATGATAGAACATTATGGTGTAATTTGATTTATGTAACGAACCCCACTTAGTGGAATAAATCTTGGTTGTTATTGTTATATTGTTGCAAGAGGATATCAACAAACAGCTGGTCTAGATTTTAAAGAAACCTTTAGTCCTGTTGTCAAGGCGCACAGTGAGAATTATTGCTATTGTTGTAAATCTCAATTGGGACATGTAGACAGTTTCCTTATCTGTATCAATGTAAGGATCATATCTGTATATTTATACATACACAGTGAGTGAATAACAGACAAAATATTCCTTATCATTCTTTCTGATACTTTGGTTACGGTTGTTAGCTCATGCAAGAACCTTTATATGGTTATGTTCAAAAGGTTTTGGTTAGATTAAATTTAACACTTGATACGTTGTTTCATTAAGATGTTGTCAAGTGTGACCTTATTGGGCTGATGTGTGACATCCAAGGAATATAAATGGTCTACAACCAAGAGGTTGAATGCTCCTTGCACTTCATTTTGAACAATGGGATCATGGTGGCCTTTTGAACAACGATGACATCCTCTCAGTTCAAACAATGGGATCCATAGAAGTATATTGTAGAAGCAGGGTTTTACAACCTGAAGGACAAGGTTGATCTTGAATCAAGATCAACCTTATTTTTCATTGAAGGGATCAGTAATGATATGATATTTAGAATAAGGAGTATAAATGTGGTGACTCAGCTAGTTCTAAAAGGTAGTATGACTCATCTTAATCTATAAGGGATCTTTTAGGCATATTATACATTTAGTTACTATGTTGTGATATTGTGTAGCCGTTGTGGCTATCTTATTATGAGTATCCACAAGTCTATATAAGCATTGTATGCCTCATGCATTTTAATCAATGAAAAATATAATGAATTTCCTTTCTTTTATCTTTAGTTTCTCCCTCTAAATTCTAGAGTGTGATCTCTACTCGAACTGAGCTGTATCATAAGAACCATATATTTGAACACCAAGAGTTCGTATTAAATCAAAATCTCAAAATCATAGATTTCAATCTTGAAAATTTAAATGTAAATTGATCAAAAAGACAAAAATGACGTGAAAAAAAGATAAAGATTGTTAGCTGAAGTTAAATTAAAGAAGGACGAGAGTAATTTTTCCAATATAAAATAAGTAAAATTTTTATCATAAAATCAAATTTTATAAATATAGAAATTAAGAATCGTTTGTTTTTTTATTTAACAAATAACACCCCTATCAAATGGATACATAATCTCTAAAAGGATTAAAATCCTTATTCTTGTACAAACTACAAAGAATACAATATGAAACAACAAAGCTAGCTAAAAAATAGTGATGACAATAACTATGCTATAATAATTCAATCATATTTAAAAGCAAATATCAATGGCACAACAACAACATAGAGCAGCACAACATCCCTTCCAGAAACCATCACCTCTGGTGGTGGTTTGATGAGGGTATCCTTCAGCTGGACCATCTTTTGAAGGGTAACCCATAGGTGGTGGGGCAGTAACATATGGTGATGTAGAATAGGCCTCACCTGGTGGTGGATATGATATAGGGGCTTGTTGATGATTGTTAAAGGTATTCATGGTTATGATGAAGTTACTAGGTAGTATTATCAAAGAGTTGAAGAATATTACACAAGATGATGGAATTGGTAGTAATGTGATTGAAAAATATAGATGGAAAAATGAGTATATATAGAAGGAAAATATAGAAGGTTTTATCTAGGGGAAGGGGATGCTATGTCATGGTTACTTAATGCAAATTGAAAATTTGAATGGCGTGTTTGAATAAACGCGTTAGAGGATGGCATGGCAGGTAGGAAAGGAAAGAGTTAGGAAAGTGTAATACGGCGTACATTTGAGCTGCATGTGCTATGTGCTTCATATGCTACTACGATGATAAATACTTCTTTTTTGTCCTAGACGAAGTAGCAAGTACTACATAAAACTCACACGATAGTGGAATCTCTCTCTAGTTCGTAGCTAGTTGAATGTTTATGGTTAAACGAAATAACTATTGTTTCGCTAGTTAGATTTCACGAACTTAAAAAGTTATTTTAATTTGTAATAATTATATTATGTTATTTCTTTTGTTCATAAATACATATCGAATTCAATTATTTCACATATGTTGATAAATAATTTTTAATATCTTTAATTGTTTAAAAGATTATAAATATTTGATATTTTTAATATATTTATTAAGATAAATCAAAAATCTTATATGTTAACGTTTGTATTTGTATATTAGTTAAAAAATATGATCAAATAAGTCATGTAAACAGTGCATACAGTTAAAACTCTATAAATTAATAATGTCAGGACCGGAGAAATTTATTAATTTTGAGAGTTATTAATTTATCGATAAATTAATAATTATTAATTTAAAGAGTTTTTAAGTAATTATACTCTACATACCAAACAAAAAGGCAAATTAGTCTATGCCTCTTAGAATTACGTTGCAGCGAACCTTGAGACTCAACGTAAATTAGTAACTACTGTGTTCATATGCATTGGAAATCAATAATGACTTTTGAAGTACAATAAATGTAAACAAGAGGAACAAATGTGTTCAATGTATTCTTAATATATTTTTTTTCAGTTTCTATGAATTATTAATTTATGATTTTCTTGGGACCGAAAATTATAAAGGGATCTCCCGAAAAATTATTATCTTATTATTTTATCGAGTTTTTCAATTTTTTACATTGGCCCAAGTCGGGACCGGACAAATTTATTATTTTAGAGAGTTTATTAATTTACCGAGTATTAAATTAAAGAGTTTCTACTGTATTATGAAAGAGTCGTAGAACATTATGATGTAGTTTGATCAATGTAACCGCCCCTGTTTAATGAGATAAGGATTGGTTGTTATTGTTATATTGTTGGAACCCCGGCCTAAAGAACATCCTCTCCCGTCAACGGAACCCACGCCTAGAGAACATTATTAACCAAAGGCAATTACTCCATAGGTAGGATTTCAGTTTTAACAGTGGCGTATCCATATTTGAAAAAACAAACATACTACTTTGTTTTCTTTATACTATTGAAGTTGTTGATCAAATTGCAAATACAATTAACAGCACAATGTCTAAGAAGGAACTGGACAAAGAACTCTAATTCTACTCACTATTTTTAGACTATTGGAATAATTAAACTTGTCAAATTCCTTTCTCCTTGTTGTATCAATTAAATTTCTAGCAGAAGATCTGAAGTATTGAAATGATATTCTTTCGAGAATCGATCCTTTAAGTCAAATCATACATCTTTGACATGCACTATGTAGATTGTACTTAATGCAATTTGTCATGATCCTGGTTATCAAAGACACTACATCAGATTGCACCAGTTCCAAGGATTGTGCATGAAATATGAAACTGCAATCAAACCAACAGCAAACTTCGTCTTATTCATCGAACGATGGGCACTCCAAATACCCCAAAAATGATAGTTTGTTCCATCTATTGGAGTAACAACGAGTACCCTCACTTGGATTTTCACTCTGCAAATACTGGTATGATGAGTTCTGTATGAAGGATTAGCAATTGCTGGTTCTGCTTCACTGTTAGGGGACAGTTCTATCATTGAAGATGTTTTGAGAATGAGAATATTGCACATCAGAACTTCAGTATAAGAGCTCTGAACAATAAAAAATACTTGATTTTGCAGAAAACAGAAATCCTTAATTCAATGCTTGAGATCAAAGTTTATATACAAGTGGATTACCACATAATTAACTCAAGAAAAATTACAAACCTAACTGTCATAACTAACTGAACTGAGCATACAAATATACAATAGAAATCAAGTTGTGAAAATCCCAGCATTGTCTAGCAGGTGTATAGCAAAATCTTCTCCAGACACCAAAGAAGGCAGTGTGTAGCATCAATGTCTCCAATAACCGACAAGATGAGTTTAGGTGGGATATATCTTTGACAAATTTTTCAAATATGCAATTAAATATTTTCCATAACTCCTATCTTCATTCTCAATATCAAATTACATCTGTCATCAAAATGTAGTAAAGGGAAAAAAGAAGTTCCTATAGTTCATTAATTGAAGAGATCTCAACAATCTGATTTCCACTGCCAACCTTCACTGAATACTCATTAAATCAGTCAAAACATGTTTGCATCCCAGAATCCTGAAAAACAACAGACACCTAGAGTCATACAGTGAAAATTCATTTCTTTTAAATGTTTGGAATTTTTCTGGTGGAGAAAATTATGTTTATTCAATCAAGAGCAATGTTCAATAGGTGTGAAACAATGTCATATTAGTATCACATTATCCTATTATCATATTTCAGATATATCCTAATATTTTATGCACAACCATCCAAATTCCAAACTACCAAGCCAAAAAATAACATGTTACTTATACTCCCTCCATTCCTTAAGTGTCGGTAATTTTATTACATTTTTTTACTTGTCATTTTTAAGTATTTTAACTATTGTTTTGTCAAAATTATCCATAATTATTTACCGTAGAGAGAAAGAGATGATATGAATAGTTAAGAATATTATAGGAGAAAGACATAAGTTCATTAAAAGTAACAATTTACTGCTTTTCAGCAAGTGTAAATAACCTTAAAACCACGACCAAAAAGAAACAGAGGTAGTGAGTGTTATTGGAATTATCAGTGGTGATTCTAGATGCCATGACTGAAATGCTCCAATTATAGCCTCAGCCATGTAGCCATCAAATGAGCAAACAAACAGCTCCATGGAAAGCCAGACTAGGCAGCTCCATCCATGAGTAACCACTTGCATTCTTGTGTGTAATCATCTCCTTTAAGCACGCATGAAAGTGTCATCATCCATGCTTGCAAGCCACAAGGAGCATCCCTCTTCACCATTACTTCTAGCATACCAACATTCTGCTTTGAAACACCATAATTCAGCAAAAGTTGTCCAAGAGCTCTGAACGTAAAATCATCTGGCTGAATTCCAGATTCTATCATTTCCTTGAAAGTTTCTTTAGCTTCTCTTAGCCTCCTATCCATTGAATACAAGCCAAGCACATTGTTATAGCTCAATAAATCAGTCAAGAATCCTAGTTTTCTCATCTGTTTTGCAATTTGAAAGGCTTCATCCAATCTTCCAATTTTCTTGTACATACATAGCATCATTGCATACGAAAACTCATTTGCAATGTTGTTCTTCTTCAAGCTCTCAAATATTTCTTTTGCTTGTTCAACCATAAGTTTCTCTGTATAAAGATCGATCATACAATTAGAAGAAAATATGGAAGGACCTTGATCCGATGATTTAAGCAAAGCGTATGTTTCTTGTGCTTCTTTTAGGTAGCCTATTTTAGTATACAACTTCATCAAAGAGTTATATATGGCTTGATTCCCTATGAAACCTGCATTTCTCATTCGATCTACATAAACGGTAGCCTTTTTAACATTTCCAACATCAGCAAAAGCATTGATTAATACGCCATAAATAATAGCATCAGCCTCCACAGCATGTCCAACCATCTCATTGTATAATCCTTCCGCCGTATCCAATTGGCCTAATTTTGCAAAACTTGAGATCACGGCACAATACGGGATGCAATCACTCACCAATCCCGCCTCCTGCATTTTTTCCAGATAAGGCTTCGCAAAGTGTGGCTTGTCAGCACTGGCCAAAATATGTATGAGAGAACTGTAGCTACATTCATTTGCAACAATACCAAATTTCTCCATAGAATCAAATAGTTGACATGCTTTATCATAGCATTTCCCTATCCCATAAGCTTTAATCATCACATTAAACACAAGGACACTAAGCTTCTTGCTTTGTTCGCAGCACATAAAGACTTTCTCTGCTTCTAATGTGTACCCTTGCTCTCCATATGCATCCATGTTGGCAGAATAACAGCTAGAAGTGATATTTCCAGCTACGTGAAACCTCCAGAACCATAACCACGACTGCTCTAGCATATCTGATTCTACATACATCCTAGTCAAGGCAGATTGGGTGAACTCATCAATCTTAAGACCTCTTTCATCCATCTCCCGTACAAGCTCTTCAGCTTCTTGGACCATTTTCCGAGTTGAGTATGCATACAAGAGAGTGCGATAACTCACTAGATCTGGCTCAAGGAAAGCCTCTTTCATCTTTGTAAGATATATTGCTGCCAATTTGATATTATTATGTTTAACTAAAACAGAAATAAGGATATTATATGTCCTAGTGTCAGGTGGACATCGAAGCTCTTCCATTCTCTGCAACAACAAACTCACTTCCCGTATGCGTCCATGGTTTCCATACAAGTGAATCATCGTATTAAATGTCACTGTAGTCGGCACTACACCTTGTTTGATCATCTTAGCAAAAATTTCATACACTGCTCGAATTTGACCGGCCTTCCCATATATGTCAATAAAGGTATTATACGTATGTGAGTTTAAACAAACATTGCCATGTGATACCTCATTGCAAACATGACGAGCATCAACTGTATTATGATCAATCGTAACTATCCAAGGTTCCCCTCGTGACCATTTCCTGAAAAACTCTTCTGCTTTTTGAAACTCTCCAGCCCTCCTGTACAACTGAACAACAACGCCCATTGTAACCTCATCCGGTTCCATCCCTTCACTTTGCATCCTTCGAAGCCAAGCAAGCGCTTCTTCAATGAGCCCACCCTTACTATAAACATCAATCAACGTTCCATACGTCGAATTCACAGGCACAACCCCATTTGCATTCATTTCATTCCACAAACTCTCCACATCTCTCCACTTCCTCTCCTTCCCAAGAATCCAAAAAATTATATTATAATGAATCGCATTCAACTCATAACAACCCTTTTTCTTAAACCACTCAAAAATCATCAAAGCCCTCTTCCAACAAACTTGTTCCTTCAATATAATACTCATTTCCTTTTTTCCAAGTCTCTTCTCCCATTTCCCAAGTGCCTTATCCAAATCATGAATGGCATTCAAAGCTTGCAAAATCGCCGGAACACGTCCATTGTAAGTTACACATTTCGTCGAACACTTGGTGTGCACATTCTTTTTCTTCAAAACAAACCCATTACTGTTAACTCTTTTCACAGCATTTTTGTGCAGATTCAAATTCTTGAACCGAGATTCTGGGTCATTGGGATAATCAAGCAGTGGTTGTTGTTGTTGTTGAGTGGTTTTACTGGGAATGGAAATGGTTTCACGTGGAGGAGCAAGAAGTGAAAGTGTGTTGGTTTCAAGATTCAAAAGCATTGGTGTTTGAGATTGATTGACACAAAACAGTGTGAGAGGAATTAACAACGGTTTACTCAAGAAACGTTGCTATGGTTTTAGGATTCGACCATGTGCTATTGAATATGATTTTCATTGTATTGTGTTTCTTCCCATTTTATCTTTAACTTGTTTGCTCAAATTGTTTTGTTTTAAATAGTTTCTTTTTTATTTTTGAAAAAAAAAAAATATAGACAACAACAATATTTTGGTTTGACTCAAGCAAACATCGTAGTAGAAATATAAGAAGGAATGTCATGAGTAGGTTGTTATGCAAGAGCATGAGCGCTATCATTTACCTAATGATTAGTAAAAAAATACAAAGTCGTTATAGTGATGATTAAGTAAGGTTCTATCATTATGGATGAGAGAATAATACTCAGAAAGATTAGGCTTGTCGTATATCATCTACAGCCATTTTACGACCTAGCTCGAAAAACACCTTTTGGTATCCCAAGAAAGAAATCCACCGGCTTGGTATAAACCCCAAGCTTCGCCGTCTGCTATTGTTATCATTGGCTCGCAATACGTCGTCAAAACAGTAATGAATGTATCTTCCTAATAACGAAGGCACGCTCCCATGCTTACCTTTTTCTTCTATTGCAAAAAAATGTCGCATCAATGTTGCATTTGACATAATTTATTGAAGGAGGTTTCCGATATACACGTTGTGTATTGTAGAGTATTTCTTGTAGTACGTATTTGAATAGATTAACACAAATTAAAAAAATTGTATTAATGTATTCATTTTTAATAGAAATGAATACAAAATAAAACATAAATGTAAAAGTGTAAAATGAAATATTAACTAAATAGTATAGTTGAAAAAGGAGTAAATAGGCAATTACCCCCCTGAAATTGTAAGTTTCATCAATTACCCCCCTGAAATTAACAAAACTTCAATTACCCCATTGAAATCGCACAACGTTAATCAATTTACCCCCTCCGTCAAATTCTTCTGTTAGTCAACATGACGTTTTGCAAATACCCCACTGAAGTTTTGCACTTATGTGCAAAATGCCCCCCGAACTTGAAAATTTATATTTTTTTTCTTATCCATAACTCAAAAGATATTAAAGGCATACAATTAAAAGTTAACTTTAATACTTTAAACTCTACAATATTACAATCCAATATTTTATATAACAAAAAGCAAAACAATATGCTAGTCCATAACCACTTTATAATACTTTATTAGATATGAAAATCCAAACTCAATAATACTTTGCTTCTGAATACAATGAGCACGTGACAATCATAATGAGATGGAAAACTAATGCATGACAAACATAATGAGATAGTATAGAATAGTTTCAGATCTAGATTTTTCTTATTTACAATATATTCTGACATCTTGGTAGTTCTTGATTATGTCAATCATATGTCATGTATGTGCTTCATTATGTATGTCATACATTAGTTTTTCATCTGACGGGTGGGGCTGTACTTTGCTATGCTGACTTTCATATCATTAGGCTCTAATACATGGTTAATGTTTGATTGTTTCGGGGAACATATATGGTTGTATACCGTCAAAACTTAGCTAATATGTTCCACAATTCAGTGATAATGCAGTCACTTTTAAGGATAAGAAAAAAAATAAAAAATTTTAAGTTCAGGGGGCATTTTGCACATAATTGCAAAACTTCAGGGGGGAATTTGCAAAACTTTATGTTGACTAACAGAAGAATTTGACGGAGGGGGTAAATTGATTAACGTTGTGCAATTTCAGGGGGGTAATTGAAGTTTTGTTAATTTCAAGGAGGTAATTGACGAAACTTACAATTTCGGGGGTAATTGCCTATTTACTCATTGAAAAAGTAATCAAAATTGTATTGAAGGATGAAAGAGTCATTTATTTTGGGAGAGAACATTTTAAACATGATGATTGTGTGTAGTGAGGTATCAATACACACGAAATATCATGATTTAACTAATGTGGATTAATCAAATCCTCCTATAGTTATGAGATATTCACCTTAGCGCTTAAGAACATTTTCAACTCATGTACCTTTAACTTCCAATCACAAGAGACTATTAATTCTTGGATTGATCATACACAAAAAAGACAAAAAAGATAACTTAGATGTTGAATGATTGAAATATTAGCATATATTGTATTTGGTCAATAAGTGATTAATTAACATGTCAAGGGTGTGGTCAATCCTAACACATAATTTTAGCAATATAATAATTTAATTTGATTGAAAAAACAATAATTTGAAATAGAACAAGATTGTAAAATCATATGTCATAATAACATATTCCATGAAAAATCCTAGAAGAGAGCTTAGTTTGCCAAAGAGCTCAAGATTTATAACATGTCATATATATAATGGGGTACGTGTGGCAAACAAGGACGGATATGATGTTGTAAGTTTTACAAAGAAATATTTGTAAAAGCTGTTTTTCTTGAAACATGACATAGACTTTGTGCATGGCATTTGCAGAAGAATGCTTGTGAAAATGTTAAAATTAAAGAAGTTTTTACAAATTTAAAGAAAACAATGCACTGATATTTCACCCAGGTGAGGTTTAAGAGTTTTGGGCAAGTGTTGGTGATATGAACAAACTACAAGGTAATTATTGGGTGTCCAAAACATATATGAACAAGAAATTATGTGCAACATTTTTTTGTCAAATACGCACAACTTCTCAATGTGAAACCGTCAATTCACTAGTGAAGAAATATGTTAGAAAGAAATGCAGCATCTATGAGTTTATGCATAATTTTGACCAGACATTAAGAGAGTATAGAAATAATGAACAGATTGTTGATTTTAAGAGTTATAGCTCTGATCCGGTGTTGACAACTGATCTGCATAGCATGGAGATGGATTCTGCAAATTTTTACACATTAGAGATATTTAAAGAAATTAAAAACCACATTGTCGAGTCTTCAACATTCATCTCTGAGCAGGTGGAAGTTGAAGATAAGTCGATGTTTAAATTAACCAAAACATGTGATACAACACATAAGAAAGAGATTGTTTATGACACTACAAATCCTTTCATAGTTAGAAGAATTTGCAGTGTGGTAAACAACGTCTTTATGATATCGTGTATCAAATGTTTTGGTCAATTTAAACATCAACCTATCTTCTACTTCCACCCACTCAAAAACGATTAATACTGAAGACTTGAGAATGTAAATTTTTGCAGTACCCAACACAATGTTATGCAGACCAGTTGTCAACGTCGGATCAGAGCTTTAACTCTTAAAATCAGCAACTTGTTCATTTGTTCTGTATTCTCTTAATGCCCGGTCAAAATTATGCATAAACTCATAAATATTGCATTTCTTTCTCTAACATATCTCTTCACCAGGGATTTGATAGCTTCTCATTGAGAAATTGTCCGTATGCGACAAAAAACTTCACACTGTTACACAAGATTATTCAGAAAGATATATGATTCGATCACTAGTATCTTAAAATGCTACTATTTGCAGTGCTTGTTGAACCACCCAACAATGCTAAGGAAGCTTTCAAAGTCAGATTGTGGCCTGCACATAAGTTAAACCAAACTATTTATCAATTTACAATTCTATTTAGACTTAAAGAAAGATTTTCATGTAAAGATTTGTTTACCATTCAATTCCATGAGCATCATTTGGAAACACGATGACTTTAACCTCAGCTCCATTCTCTTTTAAACCCGAGCATACTGCAGATTTAAGAGTATGGTTTTCTCTATCACATGGTTCATAGTTAAGAGCGTAATGCAGCTCATAAATTGAGAATCAAAGTCTTACTTGCATTCCAGTCGAAATTGGGACTCAAAGATCTTGGGTGCCTAAGAGAAAAATTGTTGTGTTTTTACCTGCAAACATCAAAAATATAAATCTGAAATGCCAGAATATATGAAGTGTGTTATATGAGAAACAGTAGGTTTTGGAATGGTGGACTGGACACATTGATATTGAGACCAGCTCTCTGGATGGTATAACTTCCTCAAGCCATCCGAATGACAAAGTAAAAACTCAATAAATTTGAATGAAAGGAACAACCAATGAAATAAAATAAAATTTCAATGCAAGAAAGGTTAGTTAAAGTCGTTTGCTCAAAATATTAAGCCCACTCACCCCTTTCATTATTTCAGCCTCGTAGAGATTATTAAGGTAAATCATTTTAGCCTTGTATAGGTTTTAATATAAGAGTGGGAAAAATAAATGTAATTCAAACATCTTGTAAGGAAGGATAATATAATTTTCTCTAGTAAAGTACACTCTCCTCTCTCTCTCCATAGATGTTCCAATTTCTGCCCTCACCACTTATGTTAAAATATACACTTCACCTCCCCTCTAATTCAATCTTTGTTGTACGGACATTTCTAATTGAAAGCGTGTCCCGGTGTTCGACACATATCATGTCCAACCCTAACACGACACTTGTAATTACATTGAATTATGTTATTTTCTCAAAACTTTATCCGTGTGTCGGTGTCCGTGTCAAGAGAACATTACACCGAATTACATTTCTCCCCTATGTTAAAATCTACACTCCCCGCCCTCGAAAGAAGCAATGGTGATAGAATTCAATATTTCAAAAGCTTATTTTGGGTACAGACCTTTGAGATGTGGGCAATAGAAGACTTTCCATAAAATAGAGTCAGATCCTCTGCTGAAGGGGCTTCAGTAATCCTATCCCTTCCCCATCAGGAATATCAGTTGTATCAACCATCAGTGCATGGTTACAAACAGGATTCATAGCATCTGCTGCAACAAACTTCTCTGGAGCCTATAGCAATAAAAAAGGCACGGTTAAGTTCGGAACAATGTTAATCGCTCTTTTTGGTATGTAAAAATAACCTTAAAACAACAACTAAAATTAAATGGATGTAGTATTATTGAAATTACCGGTGGTGATTCTAGATGCCATGACTGAAATGCTCCAATCCCTGAGCATCCCTCTTCACCATTACTTCTTGCATTCCAATCTCATTTGAGAGCTTTATCCAAATCATGAATGGTATTCAAAGCTTGTTAATCATTTTCTGGGAATGGGGAAATGAGGAAGTGGTTGTTGTTTTAAGCGGCTTTGCTGGGAATGGAAATGGACGTGGAATTTATATAACTAACATCGCTCCTTCATATCACACAAAATCAAATTTATGAGTATACATGCTAGTGGTAGCAACACATGCACTAACACAGAAAAGTTAATTGATTTTTGTAACGTATATTCTTAGATCCTTTTGAGTTTAGTTGGATACGGATGCCCTATAAGTAAAATTTGTTTAGTATTTAAAATTAGAAAAATGAACAAATATCCAATTAAATTTCATGTTACCATTGTGCTAACTTTTTTGTACTATTTGAAAGAAAACTAAAAGAAATATCAATACTACATAAGTGCAAATTTTGTGATGATGGGAAGAAAAAAAAAGTACAAACATGCGTAATTTAGAACTGAACAAAATCTTTTGTCTAATATTATCCTTTTTTTTAGAGATTGTCTTAAATTATCCTAGCTAGTAGTATACCTAAGTTACCTCTGAATTTTAGTAAATGCAGAAATAAAACTGAGTACTCTGTTGGACTCGCAAACTCCAGTGAAATCAGGTAAACTCACAATAAAAATTTAACATAATTTTTTTAACCTAAGTTTAATTTTTTTGTTCAACCCAGTTTATTGGTTAGTAATTGAGTTGAATTTTTTAACTATTGATACATTTATTGTATAATATAAGTCTATATATCACGTATAAATTATTTTTAATATTATTTTAACGAGATAGACTCATACAAATCGAGTCGAGTTTTCAAGTTGATTTCACATCGATAACAGGAGTTTGCTTAAACAATCAATTTTGACAACCTTGGCACGGTTGAGAAGAGAAACATTGAAAGGCCAAGAAAGAGCCTAATGCAATCAGGGAATAAAAAGTCCCCGATTGAATCACAAAATACAAAAGAAAAATGAAAGTAGGAGCCTCACGATGGCAGTGATGCATTGCTGCAGTCTTGGTAGTGCCAACGTTGGTGATTGAGTTGCAAAGAAACTTACAATGGAGAGTAGTTCACATCAGAAAAGTTGAATTGTTGAAGGATGAATTGGTTGAAGGTGGTGCATGTTAGGGACAACCTTCTTATTGTGTACATCCATTGTTAATGAAGAGTTGGAAGATCAGCATACAAAACAATCATTGGTTGATATAATCTTTAAGAAATGTGCCAACAAAATAAAAAACATAAACAAATACAGTTCTGTCCAATATCTTTTTCATATTTAAAATACAGTTTGAAACATAACAGGGTATACACAAGAATATCTAGGAATTTATATGATTCGATCACTGGTATCTGAAAATGCTACTCATTTGCAATATTTGTTGAACCACGCAGCAATGCTAAGGAAGCTTTCAAAGTCGGATTGTGGTCTGTACATAAGTTAACCAAACTATTTTATCAATCACAATTCACAATTCTATTTAGACATAAGAGAGATTTTTATGTAATATTTGTGTACCTTTCAATTCCATGCACATCATTTGGAAACAGGATGACTTTAACCGGTACTCCTTTTTCCTTTAAAGCCCGAGCATACTACAGATTTAAAAAATATGGTTTTCTCAGTCACATGATTCATACTTTAGAAGGTAATGCAGCTCATTTACAGAGAATCAAAATCTTACTTGCAGTCCAGTCGAAATTGGCACGCGAAGATCTTGGGCACCTAAGAGAAACACTGTTGGTGTTTTTACCTGCAAACATCAAAATATAGATCTGTAATGCCAGAGTTTAACAAGTATGAAATATTATAAATAGTGTTATAAACTATAGTAGGTTTTAGAGCAGCGTATTAAATTTGAGACCAATTGTCTGCAGGTATAACTTTTGTGGAGCAATCCAAAGGAATGACAGTAAAAAACTCAAAAATTTGGAATGAGGAAAAAAAGTATGAAACAAAATAAAATTTTAAGCAAGTACGGAAAAATTAAAACACTTAAAGTAGTTTGCTAAAAATACCAAGCCCGATATCCTTTTTTGAAGGAATTATTGCTCGTGTACTTTTGGAATTGTTAATTTCTAGAAGTTTGGATAGTGCATAAAATACTGAGCAACATTAATGCAATCCAATATTTCAAAAGCTTATTTTAGTGTACAGACCTTCGAGAGGTGCGCGATAGGAGACTTGCTATAAAATAGAGTCAGATCCTCTGCTGAAGGTGCTTCAGTTATCCTATCCCTTCCGTTGGTACCATAGCTCTCCACAAAGCACCAATCAGGAATATCAGTTGTGCCAACCATCAGCGCAAGGTTACAAACAGGATTCCTAGCAGCTGCTGCAACAAACTTCTCTGGAGCCTATAGCAATTAGAAAGACACGGTTAAATTATGAACAATCTTAAAACAAAACCTAAGATAAAATTGTGAAAGCCTAAGTTTTTCACTAGACATAGTCACATCCCTTTTAAAGTGAATATTTATCATATACACCAGGTTAATTGCTAATATATATACATCTTTCGTGAAATTTTTGAATATAAAATTCAGACTCCATTTAATTTTTATATTATCTAATTGCTTAGAGGAATCTGGTGTTATTAAGCTTCTACAATTCCGCCACAGAGGGGTCCAAGCAGAGGTCAGATCTATAGTGGCCCCATTTAAGAAGCTTTACCATATATTTTTGAGCGACCGATTCCACAACTCAATCGTGTAAATAGTGTCAAGGCTCCCTTCATATAATCTAATTGCTTCAAAAAAAATCTACCACTGATAAGCTACGCCAAAAGCCACTTAAATTCAAAGTTGCATCAAATGATCCTATACTGGTATGTGATAGTTCAGCAAAATTGGAAATCCTATAACCCCAGTTTCTTGAAAACGATCAAACAATTTTTGTCACTTTGGCATAAATAAAATTCAGGATTCAAGCCCCCATTATGTGATATAACGATAAGGATAAAATTAATGAACTAATAAGAATAACGACTGCCACTAGAAAAACGATATGCAGCCCTCAACATAACCAATTAATTTTGTGAATATCCAATTTACAGCATTACATGCACAAGCCCTTTTTAAGTTATCTTGAAAATAAATCCAAGGCTCCAATGTCACAAAAATTGGGATTAACTTGCAAGAATGAATAGATAAAAGAATTCTTTATAAAAATGTATGTATAAGAAGATTTCAAAAGTCAAAGCATGTGGACTTGTTGTACCTGGCCAATCAAGTGGGTTGTCAGAAAGCCACCATGTGAACCACCAAGCACTGCAATCTTTGATGGACTGGCAAGTCCCAAGTCTATGACATGATCAATAGCATTGAGTACATCATTGACATCCTGCATATGACACAGATCAAGATCCATCCTCATAAAAAAAAAGGTCATAATATAATTTTTTTAACTTGCTTAGGAAGAGAGCTGCAGTAGATAGATAACACGGCAAAATGCAAATTTAGAACTCAGAAGGAAAAACAATTAAGTACCTGAGATCCGATATTCCCCGGAAGAGATTGTAAGGCTTCCTCACCAAATCCTAATGAACCTCTGCGAAATATTGTCAAGTAAGAAACTTGTAGAAGTACTAGTCTAGTAGTCCTAGACATTTGTTCAACTATAGCAGGACATCTAAAAGAGGCTTCAGGCATTGTGGGGTCATACTGGCTATCTCATAAAGGTATTGACAATATCAATCTTTCTTAGATAAAAGCATTTGGTAGATTATATGATATAACAAGCAGATTAAAATATTAGTTGTACACATGATCTCTTTATTAGTAATGATAGGGACAAACCTGTCAGAACAAAGATAGGGCCAATAGGCTAGATGTATTGAACCACACCACGATATTAAATATTTATAAACCAAATTATTGGGAAATATGAAGCTTAATAGGTAAATGATCTAGTGCAAAGATAAACAAATGTTGAATATGATAGTAGCTTCAAGAAGAAAGGGGATAACTGAACACTATTTGGAAAGATTGTTTGTCCAAACACCCAGAATGCAATTCATTATTTAGAAGAAATGTCATTTTATGTCCCTTCAACAATCACATACATCTATGCTGCCATGAGACTCAAAAGCTTCATCACGGGAAGGATCCCCTCAAAGGTGACATTTTGATACTCTTGGATATAAATTAATAAAGGCTTGAACTTCTTTGTCACAGAATATAAGTCATATAAACAAAGCAGAGAATTTTGTGCTAAAAAGTTAATATTATAAAATAATTTTTCGGTATCAAAGTCATTGAACAAATGATGAATTTTAAATTCTCAGACACTAAAGGGATTATTATTTACCTGTAGTTGACAATCAACAAGCTATATCCAAGTGAAGAAAGAAAAGCCTGTGACTTTGAAAAGCTTGACAACGAGACTGAGTGTGGTCCCCCATGAAGGACCACAATTAGTGGATCACATGTGTTGCTTTTCTTAGTTTTTGATGACACAAATATAGATTCATAAGGTTTACAAGAACCTGAAATTGACATAAAAAATGGAAATGAAAATCAAATTTTAAGGAAAATTTCAGTTTAACTCAACTCAGCCACCAATTTTATAATATAAGGCACAATCAAGATCATCTGAATTCAATAATGATTCTGTATTCACTGTTTTTTCTTGCAGGAATAGTCATACTTAAGCATGCTATCTATTAACACAAAAGCTTACCAATTCTACACAAGCTTATGATTCTTTTTTTTTTCCTTCTAAATTTCCATTAACCAACAGTACTTTTCTTTATCATCTTCATGCAACAGTACTTTTATTTTCTCACTACCTTAGGAACTACAAAGGGACAGCAGGATAAATAAATTTCTTATATGCCACACTAAACAACTGTAGCCATCCAAGAAACATTAACTTGTGGAGTTTCTTCTTTAGTGGTTAATTGGTTCTGTAGCAGAACAATAACAGATACCAAGCCCCACATAATGCCGTTGATTGTTTACTTCCACAATTTGTGGTGATCAGGAAATAAGAGTTGCATTATGATAAATTTGTGCATTTAGTCTAGCCTAAAGACCCAAAGTGAATCATATACCTTTAGTTGGATTTTCAGAAGCATCCTTGACTGAGATCTTCATTATACTAAACGTAAGAGAGGCCAACAAAGATCTTACCTGCAGGAAATTCCAATGATGCACTTTCAGCATACAGGATATTGTTTTTATATGCAAAAATAACCCATACAAATAATCCATAATAACCTGGTCAGAGCATTTATATATGGGATTTGATACATCTGACCACCTCCATTCACTATTACCACCTTCCTTCTCAACAAAGGTTCCATACTTGACTTGAGGAACATCTACTGGACTGCTAGAAACTGCATATGGTTGAAACAAGTTAGACTGAAGTAACACATCATACTCCAAAAATATAGAACAAAGATAAATGAGCGTCTAAAGTTACCAGCAAAAATATTGTTCCCATGCAGCGTAAGCAGACTCCACGAGAAATTTGAGTCCGCAGGGGTGATTCGTTTTATTTGTCCACTATATTTGATGAAAAAGAGCAGAATTTGGTCAAGATGATTTGCATAATGGTTTACATAAACCTAATAAAATATATTCCTACTGTTATAAGGTATATATTCCTACTGTTATAGTTACCTTACCTCAACACATTTACAGAAAGTAAAACTTGACTGCTGTGCCAGAAAGAGGGTATAATCAATGTGTGGCCATCAGAAAGCCATGGATCACTAAGGATACTTGAAAAGTAAAGCCCGGGAAAGCCATCATCGTCCGCACACAACACAACTGGTATCTTTAAAAAATAATACAAAAAAGTTACAATTACTTCATTGAGTTTAAGACAAAAACAAATCAGTCATTATGTGAAAAATGAAATTACCATACTCGTTTTATAGCTTATTTGGAAAATATAGTTTAGAGATGAGTTCAGATGTTGGGTCTTGATGCTGCTTCAGTCATATGAGAAGTTGAAAAAGCATATTTCCAAGCAAACTATTATTTGGGTTTCAAACATCTACTAGGTTTCAAAAGCTATAATCCTTGAGGACAGTACAAACAGCCTCATGAAAATGATACTAGACATGAGACCAAGTATGGTGCACATCAAATTCAATGTCATCTATGAAAATTGAAACTAGGAATCAGATAAGAGGACAAATAAAATATGCAGTCCCAAGAAGACGAAATTGTGAAGTTTCCTAACCAGACCAAATCACCAAACCCTCATTCAATTGTTATAGAAAAAGCATTACCGTTTCAATCACAATAAAGACATGTTCTAGAAACAAAAAATCATATGCAAAACATAGACATATATAACAAAACCATATTCAACATTTAAATTTTCTAGATCATTACCGTAAAAAAAAATTCTATAGATCATGTTCTTAAGCATATGATAAAGTAGAAATTTGTACTCTTAAGCCTTAATTAATATGAGCATAAAAAAATACGCAAGAGTAACAATAGATAACAAAGCTCCATAGCAATTGTTTGGATTAAAGTTAAACCGGTTGTAAAAAAAGCTTACCACATCATGAACTTTTGCAGATTGGTAGAGTTTCACATCCTTAGGCCAATCAATTCTATGAAGTGAATTTGTAGCAGAATGGGCTCCAGAATCAACTGAGCTTCTTGCTGATAAAAATACAAGAAAATTTCCATCTGGGCTGGTAGAAATTTCATGTATTAGAATCAAATGTACAAATCATATTGCCACACCTATTACTAATAACTCTTGAACCATATCATGCAATGAGAACTGATAACTGCGTAAGTTTGTGATGTTTTCAGATTATTTTTTATATTCTTCAAAATATTTGCACAATAATCATTAAAGTGTTTCAAAAAAGATTTGAAGGAAAAATGAAAATTAACTTTTTAAAATTTCTTCATCCTACTTTAGCCACTATCCACATCACCCACAATACTGACTCCATGGTACTGCTCTCTGAAATGTAAACTGTTAGCTTCATCATTAACCAACTTCTCAGTCATCTTGTCATCAACATACAAAAACTATACCACCATAGCAAATTCTAATTAAATAGTTCCTCCAACAAATAAACAAGAGGGTAAAAAAGTCCTGATTCTGATGTGCATTGGGAAAGTGAGTACCAGCTTACCTGAACCGAGGGAGGAAAGCACTACTTATGGTTTGAGTTAGGATTAGTGCCTGAGCATCTTCAGTTGAGCTGCATCATCACAACTTTATATTTCAGCTCAGCATAACCAAACTCAATAAAACAAAATCAATTTCAAAAAGAAATTAAACTGAAGTGACTTACTGGATCTCATCTTCATTAGGTTTTGATTCGTGTGGTGCTTTAACAGCATATAATGCACAAGCCCTGTTATAGCAGTACTTAATACCAAGTTTTCTTGTCTCATATGACCATCCAACAAAAACCAAATATTGGGCAGAGCCTTCACTTGATGGAGCCCACACAACTTGGCCAACACTCAAAGATTTGTCAATCCCTTTGACGGCTTGTACCTCTCCGCTGTAAAATCACTCTTGTAATTAGGATTTTTATCCATAAATAAAACCTTTACTACATAATGAATATTAACTATACAAAACCTAGTAATGTTTATGACAAAAAGTGCAGGCTGTCTTTTTCCCGCATATGTTTCTCCCCAGTCTTCCTCCCAATCTCCTTGACCTTTCCAGCTGCTGGAATCCTTGTCATCAGAACCACTTACCTTGTAGCCCTGGTCATTGAATGTGGGCTTTGCAGGGGAAGGCTCTTCAGCGACATATGCTATATGAGTTTCATCCGTATTCCAAGAGATTCCCTCAAACCTACAATATCACAGAACAAGACACCCAAACATAAGCTGATTGACATACAAAAAAGAAACAACAGCTAAAAAGCACGAAAACAACACAAAACACTTGAGCTACAATAAGGACATGAGAACACAGCCAAGTTTTAAAAATCACAAGACATGACAATATTAGACGAGAGGGTAATGTTGATTTTTTTTTTTAAAGAAAGGTATATATAGCTTAAAAAAAACTAATTTGCTTTTGGTATTAAGATTTTTTTTTTTTTACTGTTTTTGTATTTAAAATGAGATTAAGGGTCTGTTTGAAAAGCATAATAAGCTAGCTTATAATTGAGAGCTTATACTACAGCAGATTAAATAAAAAGAAAATCTTTGCAGTCACGCAATCTAATATAGAACATAGTTAGGAGCAAACGACCCATGTTCTGATGTCGGTAAATCAAATCTAAAATACAAAGTAAGTCAGAATATGAGCCGTCCAATCTTAGTTTAACTGTCCAAATTGATAACTACGTGATTGTGTTAATGCTGGGAATCCAAATCCAAACATAGCATGCATCATTGTAAATATAATGAAATGCTAGTATGTATCTAATCATTATGATATGGACATTTGCATCCATTTTTTCTTAAAAGCTACATAAATGAGAAAAGGGGACTACATTGTCAGTGTAAACTAATTTTACACCAACGTCTAATGAAAATGCAGTATTTTGTAAAAAGAAATGGTAATTAAATGATGTTACAAAGTGATCTTAACGGCAATCTGCTGAATTCTCATCGGATGTCCAACACTGCATCTAGGGATGGGAATAGGCCAGGCCGACCTACAGGGGCCTACGACCTAGCCTATGACAGGCCAGGCCAGGTTTTTTTCTTAAATAGAGAAGACCTGGGCTTTTTTTAAGCCTATTTAGCTTAAAAGGCCGGGCCACAGGCCTCTAAAAAAGCCTCTTAAGCCTATTAGGCCGGCCTATTTAAGTAATATGAATAATATTATTTAATTTATTATTATATTATATTTTGTACTTTGAATTAAAATATAAATTTGTAAACTTTTTCAATAATTTAAGCTTTATTAGTATACATTAATTTTTTGCATATATAAATGTATTATTATAAACTAGAATAGAAATATGATACAATATATAGTCGAATTCCCTAAAACCTCGTGTTGATTATTAAAAGAGAGTTTAATATAATTGAACTATTAGTTCGCTAGTCCATTTAAACTTAGACCACATTGCTTATTTAAAGATGTTCATAAAATATAGGCTTTTAAACAGGCTAGTAGGCCGTATCAGGCTTTCAGAAGGCCAGGCTCAGGCCTAAAAAGTAGGCCTATGACAGGCCAGGCTTAGGCTTTAAAAAAATATGGCAGGCCAGGCTTTGGCCTTGCAAAGCCTAGCTCGGCCTAGCCTATTCCCATCCCTAACTGCATCCCCATTGAACTCAAAATACATTATAAAATACCATTTGAATTTTGAAGTATTATTGAAGTGATGAAAATATGACACTGGAACATATTCCCTTCGGTAACTTGTAACAGTGTCAGGCGGTAACTGGCTTGAACCAAGTATATTTAAAACTGATATGGTGAATGTGTAATTTGCAGTCTGCATCATTCGATCTAAATCAATGACCTATTTGTATTTACTTATTTAAGCTTATTTACTAGCATAAGCACCTGCACGACTTTTTCAAAGAACTTATGAAAACAGCATGTTCATAAACTATTTTCAGCTAATTTTCATAATATCTCCAAGATAGCTTATGAAAACAGCTTATAGGTTATACGAATAAACAATTTAAGTTTTATCTTTTATTACAGAAACAGTTTATACATAATCAGTTATCATTATAAGTGCTTATGCTATAAACTGCAAATAATTGTATGTATGGTTCCACTTTTCGAGGGGTCAAAATTGATTCTGAAGGTGTAGAATTGATTACGACATGTTTGGTTGCTTTCGAGTAGAATTGATTCTACTTGAAGCTAAGATAAGTAGCTTTTGATCCTAGAATTGATTTTTACGCACAAATTTACAGCAGCTTACTTTTAAATGAATATATCCAAACACACAAATCACTTTACTCTGAACTCACTTTTAGTCAGAATCAATTCACTCAAAATCAATTCTTGCCAACTCAGAACCAAACATAAACTAAGTTGTATTTCCAATTAGAGCCACAGCTCAGTAACTTGTAACAGTGTCACGTACTAACTGACCTCAACCGAGATTGTTTAAAATTAGAACTGATAAAAGAGATGACAAGCGCTTATCCTATAAATTGTTTATCCAATCCAAACAGAGCCTAGTGAATGTGTAATCTGAACCATTCCATATCAAATACTAAGATAGATTACTGCAGTATAACATGTGAGGTAATAATGACAGTAAATTTACCATCCATCAGCATAAACCGAACCATGTTTCGATTGCGGTACACAAAACTCCTTTTCAAGACAAGAATTACTCCAAATTTCAAACTTACAACCACCATCACCTTCCGGATTTCTCACAATCAAAAGCTTTGAACCCGACGGTGACGGAACCATAACAGAAACTCCATTCATCTCAACAGGAAACGGAGCCCAATCTAAACTAACGGAACCATCGCTCCGTTTGTTAACGGTTGACGATAGAATAAACTTCCGTTTCTTGTTCGCTAGAAGGTTCGGTTGACTCACGGAAAACATCATTCCCTGTGATGAAGAATCTGCTATAACCGTAAAAATAACAGAATTATTAAAATTAATTGAAATTGAAATTTGGAAGTGGATTTGAATTTGAATTTGAATTTACCTGTGTTTGAATTGAAAATCCATGATTTGTCGATGGAAGAGATTGAAGTGAATTGTTGAAGTAAATTGGAGTGAAGTGCATATTGTTGTTCTGTTTCTTCGTCGATTCCTAATGGAAATTCTTTGGTTTTTGGATTATCCATTGATGAAGATTTTCTGCTGAAGAGTATAGTTGAATTAAGTTAAGTATAATAAAACAGTGTAATAATAGAAAATGAGAAGAAGAAAAATGAGATGAGAGAATTGAGAAGTTACGTGAGGAGGGAAATGGGTGATTTTGCTGATGATGTTGAAGTGGAATATGATGATGATGATGATGATAAATAATGAAAAGAAGAATGATGAGAGAGAGAAATAGTAGAAAATGGGTTTTGGAGGAAATGAGTTGAAGAAGTTGGAGATAATATAGCAACGGGTGACACTGATAGAGTGCTCCACCCCATTAAAATAACAATGGCGATAGCTACCAGCCTACCATGTATGTGTTATCATGGTCTGTCACATTATTTTTTTTTTCTAAATAATAGGTACTAGTAGTTATTTTGACATTACGAACCTAACATCAGTATTGACGAAATTTGCTCAAAATATTAGGTAAAACGATAAGTGAATTAGATTGAGAAGAAGATAACAATGCAATCCGATTCATTTTTGTTGTTACCAATTTGAGGTTAAGGCTATATTTTGATTAATGGAACATAACGGAGCGGAACAGAATGGAATATAATGGAATGGAGTGGATCATGTCAAATCCAAGCATCAATCAGTGATCCCTTGACCAAGGCTCTTCCTAAAGTCTAATTTCAATAATTCATCTCCAACTTGGTTTTGTTAGATTAGTATTCCCAATTATTCAGTTATGAGTATTCAGATTTCAGTTAGTTGTTTAGTTTAGAGTTGGTTTTGTTAGTTAGTATTTCCCTTTAGCAACACTATATATGTAAATGGTATGCTTTTCTGTGAACTATTTGTAACATACTCCAAATTTTATCATTACATGCAACAGATATTATCCAGTAAACTCTTGAGAGTTTCCAAATTCCAAAGCGTTACTTCAATATGTATTTCACATGTCACATGTAATGTAACAACTGTTGTCTCCAAACATGTTTCAAATGTTGATTAGCTGAAGGTGTATCAAACAATTGACTATGGTGGATATAGCTGGTGTCTCAGTGCCACAAATCCTCATTCCATTACTTGAATATTTAGTAAGTATTGTGACTTGCGACGCAATCATTTGCAGTATTTGTTGAACCACACTCCAATGTTAAGGATGCATTCCCATTCAGATTGTGGCCTGCAAAAATATAATATCAAAGGTTTAGTTACTCTGATAGTCCTTGAACTATTTGAGGATTTTCAAATAAGTTTCTCAATTAAAAAAATTATAAACTTCTTATTCAAGGACCCAATTAAAAACTGTTTAGTTAAGGGAACTAATTAAAAATTATAAACAAGTACAAGATTCATTTACAAATATGTAAAGTTTAGAGGGTTATTTAAAATTCCAAAACAGTTGATGTATTAAAATTTAAAACCATGATTGTGATTCTATGCAGTAGGAAGGAAAGGTATGTTGGAGTTGTCTACCTTTTGAGTGCATGAACATCTTTTTGAAACATGATGATTTTGACATCTACTCCTTTCTCCTTTAAAGCTCGAGAATACTAGTCATTTAAACAACCGTTATGTTAACATCAAAATACAAAGATATTATGCGACATCATACATACTTATCTATATCTCTAACTTATTTTAAATTTTCTATAACTTCAACACATTTCAATAATACGATAATTAACAACAAAACCAAATAACACCAGATTTGACATAAGAATTTCCTTTAGAACAATGAAAGTTCAACCGTCACACAATATCAATAAAGAAAATCATGAGGGTGACTAAAATATTCCTAAAGATAAAATTACTTACTTGAAGTCCATCGAATATTGGAACACGGAGATCTTGAGCACCTAAAAGAAAAAGTGTTGGTGCTTTTACCTGCATAATTCCTCAAAAGACATAATGTCAGAAATTTATGTATGTAGCAGGATATATCATAATCATTATCATTCGCCAATACTCGTATTGATTATGGACGTGTAACTGTAATCGATCATCGTGAAATTCTATTATGTGAAGTGAGGTCCTGGACGGTCACCCATCCTAACTATGTTCAGGATCTCTGCTACATAGAGAAGTAGACCACTCAATGCCAAATTCTAATCGGTTGAAATCACATTTGAAAATAAATTCATTATCTTGATTTTCGGTATAACTTTAAGGAGAGAATTACACCATGCAAGAGACAACAAAGGTCGAAAGGGGGTGAAATTCAAGCTTCATAACACTTGAAAAAGCAGTATACTCCATGCAGCTAGCTCAAAAGATAAGGCCTCGTATAGACGTAGAAAAAAGAATTCTTGCTGGGACTATCAGTTATAGACAGGCTAAAATGCATAAACATTTTTTTAGGCCTTCTTACGTACCAATTTGCAAAGGGATTTTTATGTCTATCACCGAACTTGTATCGGTAATATCAGTGCAATTCAATCTAAAAATGTTTGGTTCAATATAAAGACCTTTGAAACGTGTGAAATAGGAGACTTGCTATAGAGCAGAGTCAAATCTTCTGCTGTAGGTGCTTCGGTAAAGCGATTTCTTGCAATGGTTCCACAGGCCTCTACATAGCACCAATCAGGGATATCAGTTGTACCAACCATCAGTGCAAAGTTACAAACAGGATTAATTGCGGCCGCTGCTACAAACTTCTCTGGTGCCTGCAGCAGTAAGAAAGGCAAACAATATTCTGTGGTCAACAAAAAGCCACCACGGTACAACAAATTCCAAAAAATCAGTATCACGCTTGATAAATTTTCCCTTCATTAAAGTAGGCATTATTATTTTTGTAAACCATACTGATTGCTTTTATATATCCATATGCGTTAGGCTTCTAGCACGTTTTGAGATAGGACCCCTTTCAAATTTTCAACATGCCCGTAATTATGTTACATCTTTTTCTACAACATGTAATAAATACTACTACTAAAACATATAATAATTCTCTCTCCTGAAAGCTAAACTTGTAAAACTATATCAACTGTTAATCTGTTATCAACTTTAATACTTGTATCAACTTTCTTAATCCATCGATTTAGTCAATGTACTCTGTATTTAGGGATGGAGGTAGTAACAACTATACCCCATAGTTTACTATGGCATCCTTTATCCCCTATTTTGACAATACTAGTATCATAATTTCAACAACCAAATATTCTCTAATCTGTATTCATATTGGTAATTAAGTCTAACAGATGCAAGTATTATAACAACTAGTACAGTTTAGTAATAATAAGTTAAAGAGATGCTTGACAGAGAAACACAAAGTTCATATGTTACCAACAGCTAGTATTGAAAGAAGATAATAGTTAATAAAACATGAATAGAAGATGTATGGATATGTCAGAAAGAATAGAGTCAAGGTAATTGGACTTATTGCACCTGGCCAATCAAATGAGTTGTCAAAAAACCACCATGTGAAATTCCCATCACTGTAATCTTGGACGGACCGGCAAGACCCAAGTTGATCACATGATCTATGGCAGAGAGAACATCATTGACATCCTACAGATGAAAAAAAATAAAATAAACGCCCAACCAGAAAATCTAGTATAGTTATGCAACTAGTTGCTTGTAAAGCATATGTTTGCTCAAATAGCATTACCAAACTTTATTCAGATTTAGAAAACAATGAATACTAACCTGAGATCCAACTTTCCCTGGAAGAGATTGTAATGCTTCCTCGCCAAATCCTAACGAGCCTCTGAGAAATAATAAGGCAATAAGAATCCTTAAAATAGAGAATGCTAAAAAAGTCGTGTTCTTCCTTTCCAAAATCACTCTCATTCTTTTCCTTTTCTGACCATGCTTTTATTTTTGAGTGATTCTGATGTTCTAATATACAAGTTCTGAAAAAACCTCTAACTGTAAGTTAATTAAGCTTATATTTCATAAAAAATGATAGCCTTTAAGTTCATTATGTGGTAGTTAAATCGATAATCTTACTGTATTTCAGGAGCATCAGCATGCATTACCTGTAATTTACAATCAGCAAGCTGTATCCAACTGAAGAAAGAAACGCCCAAGACTTTGAGAAGTGTGACAAAGAGACGTCTTGTGGCCCTCCATGAAGGATCACAATTAATGGATCAAATACATCCTTGTTCTTGGTTTTGGATGACACAAATATAGCTTCAAAAGGTTTAGCAGCACCTGAAATTAAAACTATAAGTACAGTATATATTAATGATTATGTTGACCAATCCCAAAATTCGATTAAGATTTATGCATAGGTATCACTATAAAACTGTGTGTTAGATTTGTTTTAGAAGTATGCAGTCACCGAATAAATGGTTGCACTGTATGAAAAGAAAATGTTTGATCATTTTAATGCGTCCAGTACTCACAATGATGACATAAACAATTCATAAGGTTCTTACACGTTTACTGTAGCAAATAGTTATACTTATGTTTACTACTTACTTCAATATAAACCATGCTTTCCTAAATCTGTATGCAGGATCTAATATATAACATTTTCCTCTATCAAAAATAAAAAGCTATGTTGTGTAACTTTTTAGGGCATGTGGCATGATGAAAATAAATTAGGGACTGTTCGGCTCGAGAATATGTTTTCTATTTCTATTTCTTGTTTTAACTAATCATTACATATAACTTTTATATTGTTTATGTTCCATCTAATCCAAATCTTTAGAAATAGGAAACAAAGTGAAAATAATCTGAAATTTTTGTAACAAAAAAGAACAAATATGAAATCATAGAACATTGTCTCAAGCCAAATAGGCTATAAGATTTCCAATATAAAAATCATTGCTATATCAAAAACAAAAGATAAAGATAACGAGTGAATTCCATAAGATGGAATAATATAAAATCTCCAACTTAATGTTACAAATCCATGAGTAAGATACCAAAGCAACTTAAAGACCTTTTGTTGGATCATCACAATCATCTGTGACTGAAATCTTCAGTATACTGCACTGGAGAGAGGAGAGCGAAGATCTAACCTGAAACCAAAGTTCAGTGATTCGTGTTTTAACATATAGAATAATATACTTTTGAGACAATATTTTCCGTTAATATCTCAAACGAGATAGATAAACAAACCTTGTCAGAGCATTTGAATATGGGACTGGATATCTTTGACCAACTCAAAATAGTATTCCTCTCTGCCTTCTCAATGACCAGTCCATACATAATTTGAGGAACATTGACTGGATTGCTGGAAACTGCACAACGATCGACAAACAAAAGGGATAGAATTATACATATACAACATGCTTCTCCAGTTTAGAAGACCAAAGTATAGATAAATTGAGAACTTGTCTTACTTGCAAGAATATTGTTCCCATCTAGTGTAAGAAGGTTCCAAGAGAAATTTGTATCTGCTGGGCTGATACGTAATACTTCCCCACTAAAATGACAAAAAGAAAAGTTGATTGATCATAAAGAATACATACATGGTTATCAGCATCTTATGATACATGCCAATTATATCACGGTTCGATAAAAAATTGAACTCAATTATATGGAGTATCTATTTTGAATATATATCTCATATTGAATCCAGAATCACTACCTGAATATAGAGTAGTCAGCCACTTTTTATTCGTCAACTTTTTATTGTCAGCCAGTTTTCTTGTCATTTGATTTAAGACTAGAATCTTAAATTAGTAATGTACCTTATGGTTCATAATAATATTCAATTCATGAAAGTTCTTGTGATTCATAATAATATTTGATTCATGATTTGGGAGATAATCTGATTCAAGATAATCTGATTCAAGATATTAATCACGAGTTGGTAACCCATAAAACATTAATAAATGGATAAAAGCACTGCTACTGTTATGTACTTACCTCAATACATTCACAGAAAGTAGAACTTCGCAGCTGTGCCAGATGGATGATAAGATCATTGTGCAGTTGTCAGAAAGCCAAGGATTATTATGGACAGTTGTACAATAAAGCCCAGGGAAACAACCATCTTCAGCACACATTACAACAGGAATCTTCAGAATTGATTGAAAAAGCCAGAGTTAACAACTGACAAAAAAATCACTGTATGACTTCTGCAAAGATTACACATTTTAAGCAAAAATACTTGGGCGAATGTGCTTTAAAGATTGTTATTGCTTGGCAAGAAAGAAAAAAAAGACAAGAGTACTATACTATTCTATTGAGAGACTTATTTGGTGAAAATTCTTGGGATGACTTATGTTATATTGTCACGACACCGTAATTTTTAGAGGACTAGTTTAGGAGTTAATTCTAGACTTCTAAAGTCTAAATTAAAGAAAAAAAATGCAACCTGCAATCAAATCAAATACATCCAAATTCAGATGGCCACGAGAAGAGCTTACGATGTCATAAATTTTGGCAGATTGGTACAGTTTTCCATCAGGTGGCCAATCAATCCTATGAAGTGAATTTGTAGCATTGTGCACTCCAGAATCCACAGCACTTTTTGCAGATAAAAATACAAGGAACTTTCCATTTGGACTGGTAGAAAATTCATGAATAATGGTTAGCGATTTAGCGACACCACATACTAATATATATTAAACACAAGTATCTGACTCCACCTGAACCGTGGAAAAAGAGCACTGCTTATTGTTGGAGTTAGGTTCAGTGCATGCAATTCTTCAGTTGATGAGCTACATGTAAAACATTAGTTTCATCATTCTTTTCAGAAATAACCAAACTTAGCAACAAGTTTGTTCTTTCTAAAAGATATGAAAAAATTGGAAGTTAAGAATTTCTTACTAAAGTGACTCACTGATGTTCTGGTTCTTCAGATTGTGACTCATGATGCGGTGCTCTAACCGCATATAATGCACAAGGCCTGTTAGAACAGTACTTCATACCAAGCTTTCTTGTCCCAGACGACCACCCGACAAAAACAAGATATTGTTCTGAGCCTTCGGTAAATGGAGCCCACACAACTTGGCCAGCACTCATAGATTTGTCAATTCCTTTGACAGCTTGTACCTCTCCACTGCGAAAATACTAGTTAAAGTAAGATTTACTTTGTTGTCAACCGTGAAATACAGAAAATAGAGGTTTGTTCAAATTCCGTTATTCTACACTTCTATAGTGCCGCTATCTGAGAACACTTTGTACTAAAAGTGTATCGTGGCACAGTAGCAATTAGTTAAAGTTCTGTTGTGCCATAGTGCTACGGTGCCTCTATTGCTGCTACTTGACAACTATTGACCCTAAATAATATCTGACATTAATATGAATGATGAGAAACCTATTGATGTTGATAACAAAAAGTGTAGGCTGTCTCTTTGCAGAATATGTTTCTCCCCAATCCTCCTCCCACTCTCCTTGACCTTTCCAGCTACCAAAACCATTTTCGGCACAACCGCCTTTCTTGTAGCCCATATTATTAAATACTGGCTTTGTAGGAGAGGGCTCTTCTGCTACATATGCTATCAATGTTTCATCCAAGTTCCAAGAGACACCTTCAAACCTAAACCAAGGTAAAATAGACAAACAAATCTTTATTGTGCATGTTTTTAGTAGAACTTTGTTATGCAGGAGTGTTAAAGAAATTGTGCAATGGTGCAGGAATGGCTACTAGATTAACATTACAACAAATTCTGAAAACATTTGAAACCGGGCAACTAATACCAGACGCTAACGAGCTAAAATTTAGAATCCTGCGTACAGTTGCATTTGCAATTACTGTAGTTGTAACTAAATGCAGCCACAATCGCTGTCAAGATGGTGTGAAAACCTGCAATCCTGCAACGTCAGCTGCAGGATCAGTGTGCTATTTAAAAACCATTCTAACAGTTTAATATTGAATAGTCACTCACTACAAGAAAATAGGAAATGACCGATGAAAATGTAAATACATCACGGAGCACCTATCATTATGTAAAGATTCATGCAGTAACGAACTCCAAATCTCAAAGCGTGAACATTGAAATTAAACAACTAATGTTTTAAATTGCAGTTGTGATTGATATTTCAATTACACATGAAGCGAATAGGACTCCTTGAGAGCACCAGGTCAAAGCCAGAGTGTCCTAGAGTTGGCCTTACAAGTTATAACCAAGGTTTTAAATTGTGATCCGCAACCGTAGTATAACAGATTTTGAGGGTTCTACACTGGCATCACAACCTCAATTTTGACCACATCCGCAATATAAAGGTTCACAGCATAACCACAGCCGCAATTTAAAACCATGGTTACAACCAATTGAGCCAAAAGGCTTTGGTTCCATTGCAACTCTTTAACATTGAATTCAACATTATAAAATCACTTCACATGAATAATTCAAAATAATAAATACATCTCAATCTCATAAGTCATCAAACTTACCATCCATCATTGTACACCGATCCATGCATTGATTTAGGAATACGAAACTCCTTCTCCAAGCAAGAAGAACTCCAAATCTCAAAGCAACAAGAACCCCCTCCTTCACTCTCACCATTCCGAATCACCAAAAGCTTAGAACCAGAAGGCGACGGAACAATCATAGACACATCACCACACGTCTCAATTGGAAACGGAGCCCACAGAAACTCAACAACAGAATCATCACTTTTTTGTTTAACAATGTTACAGGACAGAATCAGAGTCTTGTTCTTGTTTGTTATAACATCTGGTTGGGTGATAGAAAACATTCCTTGTGCTATGGAACAGAAATAAAACATCCTTAATTAGCTCGAATGAGAGTAAAATTCACAGGGAATCATATTGATAAAAGATGTATAAAATGTATAAAAATGCTCTATATATAGAGATTATTGAGTAACTAACTATCAAAAAACACTAACTAACATCGTAACTAACTCTAACTAATACAATTCATATAGTAACAATCACAGTGATTCTGACATATCCAACGTGATGCCGAGTTAACATACACTATAGTATAGTAACTAACTATGAAATAAATGATGGTTATGAATTGCTTACTGTTGGTGGTGCGAGATTTGAAAAGCCATGCTTTGTGAATGTTGGGAATAGTAGTAAAGTGTGGAAGTAAATTGGAGAAAGAAGCATAGTCTTCTTTCTCAGTGGTTGCATATTCTCCACCAGACTGCATTTCTTAACCTTGAAACAATGTTATATTTAAGAAGAACAAGTGTGGATTATGTAACTCAATTTGGAAGAAATGAAAGAAGATTTGCACTTTGTACTTGGAGTGGTTGACTTTTAGGATTTGATTGGAAAGGAGTTATATTGAATTGGCAAAATTGTTTAGTTGGTCCTTTAACTTAGATCGAAATAACGATCGAAATTTTTATTATTTTAATATATTTTTATGAGCAATGCTATATCTCTAGAAAAATAACATCAAGAATTTTTCAAGAATAAAGAGTAGCCAATCACAATGCACTATTTGCCACAATTCAAGGAGGTGTGGCTGAAAAATAGGAAGTGGACAAATAAATCATCCAATTAAAATTTGCCAACTGTGTCTTGAAAAATTCTTGAAGTTATTTTTCTTGAGAAGTAGCATTTTCCTATTTTTATACATGAAATCTTGAAAATTTATATGTTAATGGAACAAAATAACTTAAAAAAATAAAATTAAAATAAAGGACCAAATAATTATCTAAAATTAAAAGAAAGGATCACAAATATAAATGTAACTTTGCATATAGAATTTTATTGCTTTCATTTATAGGAATAATCAATAGTCTTTCTTAACTACGGTGTAATTAATAGATTTTTTTGGAATGAAAAGTATAATATATGTTTCGTGATTTCGACATGTCATTGTCACATTTTGTTCGTCATCTTAAGGCGGTGTTGTTTGATATTTCGTTTTGATGCAACTTTTGTTTGTTTTGGTTTAGATTGACATATCAACTTAACTCAATAACTAGTGTATTATTAAAAAAAGGGTTAATATGTGTTTACCCCCTGTAATATAGGTCATTTCCGGTTTTCCTCCCTGTAAAATATATTTTTTGAATTTCATCCTTGAAATTTGAAAATATTTTGGTTTTAGACCTTCATTGAATATTTCACCCCCTATAATTTGAGCAAATTTAGGTTTACCCCTCTTGTAATTTGAAAAAAATTTGGTTTACCCCCTGTTCATTTGAGCAAATTTCGGTTTACCCCCTGCCATATCTTTGATTTTGTACTGTCAAAACTCATGAAGGTCCAAAACCAAAAATCTTCAAATTACGAGGACGAAATCCAAAAAAAATATTTTACAGGGGGTAAAACCGGAAATGGCCTATATTACAGGGGGTAAACACATATTAACCCTTAAAAAAATATATAATTTATAGCATTAAAAATGTCAATTATTTTAAGAAAAAATTATTTTTGCAAAGAGTTAAATTATTAAGGGTAATTTAACAAAAATCTAACGTGGTAGTAATTTGAAGTAATTTAATCAACATAAGCTCCAAAATATCTAAAATCTCTTAGATAAAATTTGTTGGGTGATTCCTCTAAACAAAAAATAGTTGCTGGGTGATAAAAGTGGAGATAACATATGAAAGAAAACCAACCAACCAAGTCTGACACATGGCGCTATGTTCCTCACTCTCACTTGTCCCTCCTATCATCACTCCATCCAAACTCACTTCAAAATCCTTCTCTTCTCCAACACCACACAACTTTCATGGCATATTCACCAAGAGTAACAATAACACAACAAAATTCTTGTTGAATGCTGGTTTCAATCTTATTGAGCCTGACCTTAATGAAGATCCTGTTGATCAATTTCGCACTAATGGCATTCCACCTGTATTTTTTTTCATATATATACACTTCATTCTTTTTTTATAGTACTATAGTTTTGTTTTTATGATGATATTTGTTTGTTTTGTGTGGATTTTATAGGAAGAATTTGAGTATGGAATATTTGATGGTCATCATACTTTTAATGAAGGTGAAGAAAAGAAAGGTATTTGTTTTTTCATTGCTTACTTTCTTAGTTTTATAGTTTCTTTTCATTTTTCAATCACTTTTGTTTTTTAATGGAAATTGGAGCATGTTGGTACTCATGGTAATTGAGATATTTTTATTTTGAAAAACTGGAGTATAAGGAAATTGTTATTAACTAACGAGACAATTTTCATTGTATTGTCGAAGGATTTGAACTCGATGTCTTATGTTACCATTTCAAACTCTTGCCATTGCCATTGTTGTCACACCTCATGGACAAACAAACGAGATATTAAGAGAGTGATGGATTTCCCCTGTTTCCCCTTTATTTATATTTTAATTTTTAAGGAATTATTACTAGGTGTTTGTTTCTTGCAACAGTAAAATTTGATGGGAATTATTCAAATTCATAATGTTAGAATGATTAGGAAAAGAAAAATGCACCTACCAACAGGGTTGAATCGAACGAAAGGGGTTAGACTTCTGCAAGATGATCAACAAAAGTTTGAATTTCGATTGAAGGAATAAGATTACCTACAAAGGAGGGAATCTATGAGGACAAAAATGATCCTGATTCCTGACTAAGTCTGTATCTGTTTTCCTAACAAAGTTCATGATGGATGTTAATTTCAGGAACATTTTGGGGTGCAATTATGGATGATGTAATAGCAGTAGGACCCCCCACTGGATTTCAAGGTATGTTTTACTTGCACCAATATATATAATTTTCTAACTTGTATTACAAGCATGTTTTTAAAAACTTGACGGGTGATTGAGCCCGTAAAACCTCCAAATTGTGGTTCAGTTAGCTCAAGCGGTTGATCTGAATGACTAATGAATAAATAAGTCGTGGTTGTGTTGCAATTGCGGAGTTTTATAAACAGAAATGTTTGCGACCTTGATCACAACATCAGCGATATCAAAGTATTTTTGTCTCCACAACTGCACTGCAACCGCGATTGAAGCAGCATCGACCACATTTGACAACAAATCTCCACTTGAGCTGGCCCTTGACCACAATTTTGACTATAATCGTTGATTTCGATTATCGTATAATTCTAATTTTGATTCTCATGCAGGGCTTATTTCATGGCTCTTCCCACCGGCCATTGCTGCTGGGGTATTCTTCGATGTTCCGGTAATTCAAAATGTTAATTAACATCAATGAAGAAAATCTCAATCTAAAAATCAATTGATTCATTGAGGAAGAAGTAAATGATCTTAATCCTAAGTACAATGTATGTTTCAGGGGGAGTACTTGTTCATTGGAGCAGGGATATTTACAATTGTATTTTGCATTATTGAGATGGATAAACCTGATCAACCTCATCACTTTGAACCTCAAATATACAACATGGAAAGAGGAGCTAGAGACAAGTTGATAAATGACTATAATTCCATGAGCATATGGGATTTCAATGACAAATATGGAGACCTTTGGGATTTTACTATCAAGAAGAATAAGGATGACATAATGAAGAGATAAATATTTTTTTTCTTGCTTTTGTCTATATATGTGCATGGTAATTCTTTAAATATAATGAATATGAAGGATTCCCTTGTAAATTTGTTACTTTTCTTGCTTTTCTTTTTTATGTTGATCAACATGTGTATATATTCCCTATTTCTATTCTATAGCAAACATAAACTTAAGAATGCTACTCCCCTTGTCTAAAAAAATGTATGTGTTAGGATTCTTTCAACATTTTTTTTTTCCACATTTGTTGCGTGTGCCTTCAAATTTCATCAGAGGAATTATTTTGGAAGTTTGGAGTTGGTTTGGTCCTGGAAAAATCGCCTCGGATCGCAAGGAGATTTGCTCAGGATCCAAAATCGCAAGGTAATTTCCCATAATCGCAAGGCAATTTTGCAATGGCTAGAAATCGCAGAGCGATTTTTGAAGATCGCGAGGTGATTTGCTTGGGTTCATAACTGCTATTTAAGCATTCTTTCATCATTTATTGTGTTATCTTTTCAAACCAAAATAGAGAACTTTTAGAAAACATAGAGGCTAACAGTTGCGTGTCATTCATGGGTTGAGAAACGTTGTAAACACCTTGGGTGAGTGAAAACCTTTGAGTCTCTTGATAAAGGGAAGGGATTAGGAAAGTAGAAATTAGTTTGTTCTTAGAGATTTCTTGTAACGTTTGCATCTTTTAATAAGAAATCCATTGATAGTGATTCAGAGATATCTCTCTCCATTCATACGTAGATCACTCTGAACTGAGTAGCCAAATATCGGTGTATTTGTTTATCTACTCTTTTTATCTCTGTTCTTGCTTTGCTTGTGGTTTTCCTTTACACTTTGTTACTATATTAGATCTATATCTATCATTGTTGGTGTTGCTTGAGACTGCTCGATGATTTGGTTGCTAGTGACTTTTGCTCCCCATATCTAATTTTATTGGTGTGATTTGAGATTGAATTCACAACATCTATAAATGAGTGATAGATTATTGTAATTTTACAAAATTATTGTTAATTATTAGTTATTACTCTCGTGTCTAAGTATAATACTTTATCGACTAAATTACTTAAAGATTATAGTAGTATTAAATTTCTCGACAATTGATATTGTTTTACAAATTTATTTTTCAGGAGAGTGAATCATTTTATGTTTTTACAATATTATTCACGCATATAATTAGTTTTAATTAGTTTGTTAACAGTGTATAACTTGATTTTTTTTAGCTAACACTCTGATTCCTAATGAAAGGGGGTCTTAATATCTAGAGAAAAGGCCGAGAATTGTTCCAACCAAAATCAAACTCTCCAACACTTGTTTTTTGTTCCAACCAAGACAAAAGGAACACCTTAGGCAAAAAAGTCTTGGTAAATAAAGACCTTGGGTCAGCTTAGCCGTGATGGCATGGCATCAAGTAATGCCCCTTGACCAGTTCAGTTCTACTATTATGGATGTGGAAGACATCTAGAAAACTCGATGTCCCATGATTTAAGTATCTAACTTTGATGTTCATATTCTGTTAATTGGAAAATGTGGATGAGTCAATATCGTACCATGACTATTGTTTGCCTAGTGCCTACAAAGTCTAAAGATTATCATTTAATTAATGAAAAATGTTAACCAGTGTATTCGGAGCACTCGTTAAAAAGTTGAATATAGTAGTATTCGCATTGAAAGTTGTGTAATCAATTCATTAAAAGTTTTAAAAAATGTCTTTTTTGAGTTAAAATTCCCTCTTTTACCTTCCTTAACCAGTACCTCCGGGGCGGGGCATTGGTTGTTGGTATTGATGATTGTGGAGCTTACCGGAATTTATACTTTCACAGTCTGTTTAGAATAAGAGACATATGATAAATAAATTAAGGTCATGTTAACAAATGATCGAATAACATGTGTAAATATCTTTAAAACTGTGGCGGAAGTTGAAACTCCTCAACTTTCAACTCCTTATTTCTCAAAGAAAGGACATGTTAATCGAGAGGGAATCAAGAGAAGCCCTAAAAAATTTTGCAAACATTTGAACCAACCAAGCATGAGAAATCAAATAGGAAAGGATAATGGTTTTTCGCTCAAAAGCCGATTCCACACACTAATTCAAAAGTCATTAATTTTGTACCCACCAACACTACCTACGTGTGGCATAAGGCAGCTGTGGAAAATTGATGGTCCATGCCCAAACCCACCATTCAAGTTGGCCAATAGTTATTGTGAGAAAATAAAAGTTAAAAGTTTGAGTTAGACTTTACTGAATTAGACTATACTCCCCTCCTGTCCTCATTAGTATAAGAAACAAATGTAAAAAAAACATAAAAACTACTAATTTTTTTAATATTTTTATAAATATATATTTTTATAGAAAATTGTGAAACATTAATCCAGTATAGTTCAGTTGGTAGTTGCAAGACAATACACCATTCGTTTACTATTATAAGCAAAAATATACATTTTAAATTCATTTAATTAATAATGTTATGGTCTTAATTATAGACCACATACATCATTTAATAAATGAATCTAAAATGTTGATTTTTGTTTATAATAGTGACTGGATGGTGTATTATGCAGGGGCGTGAATTCATCACTCCTCGCTTCTCCACGGTCAAAATATGTGAGTCACAGTCATTAAGCTAATTGACAAAAAAGAAGACACAAATTATTAAATATAAGGGGTAAAAAAAGTATTTTAAACAACAATTGCACCTTAAAAGTTATGACATTCCTTATAAGGAGAATGCTAACCAGTGTCATTGGGGCATTGATTAAAGTATTAAAATGGTAAATTTATATAAAAAAGTGTGTAATTATTTCATTGACAAAAGTAACAACCTGTATTTCTAAGACACAATTTCCTTTAATAAAATCCTTAAAAAAAAGCCATTAGGACACTTGTTAGCAAGACACATGTTATAAATAAGTCCAAATTTCTTTTTTTTGAAAATTTTCTTATATTAAGGTCGAAGGGAGTATTGTTTAGTGTTAGTTGTTAACCTTCTGATTAACAAGGAAATGATCTTGGTAATCCAGAATTCGATCGGATGATAAATAAAGTATGACCAATCATTATTCCACCCAAAATTAAACTTTAGTTCTATTAAACAATTCATTCTTAATAGAGCTAATTAAACATTTAAACTCAATTATTTCGTTATTACACCCTTATATCTAAGGACAAAGGAATTATTATCCAATCCATCCAATAAATATCACTTACTCTTAAAGCTTATTAGGTCTAGCTTATCACTAAACCTAATTTTTTTCCCTCTAAACACATCTCATTAATTGCTAATCAACCCTAAAAATATTTCCCTCCTAAGGTTTGAATTTGAATTTTAAAATTTTGCATTGCAGTCTGTTATTTTTCCTATTTTTTGTGAGCATTAACTCAGCCTTAGTGATAGGAGTGTTTGTTGGAAGGTCATATACAAATAACAACGTGTTGGGTTTTTATTTCCGTCTTTCATAATTCCCCATGCAAATCAATCAGTTTTGAAACCTTTGCTATTTCAAATGCATGCATTTATCTGTATCTATTCACTCTCCCTTCATGCTATATATATACGTGTAAGCCAGACTTTGTTGAAGCATTCCTTTCATCTTCTTTTAATCTTCTAAACCCAACATGTCTCAACGTAACATTGAAAATGGTCGAATAGCTACTGAGATTGTTTGACAGTTTTGTTTAATGAATGTTTTGGTGTTCTCTCCTTTTTTTTTTTTGTCATTTTGGTATCACTGTTTACACCTTTGTTGCACTTCGCACCCACATCTAAACAACCTCGTGTGTTAATATTTTAGTTTACTTGCTGCCCGAGATATAGTACCCTTCACCTCAGATTTTTTGTGTTTCAGTTCATCTGTAATTAGGCTTCTGGACCACTTCGTGTTTTTTTCACTGTTCGATTGGAGAATTGTTTTTTAACATATTATGAAATAGATTATCAGTTGGTTTGTATTTGTTTAATGAATAATGAGCTTACAGAATATTTATTTCTCCATGTTGTGCTCCAATGATTTCAATCAATACAATTGTTTGCTCATTATTTGTACTATTTTATGAAGGCAGTAGTGTGGCTTATGAGAACAATAAGGACCTGAAGGCTATCAAGCTTTGATGTAGCTTTTAGGGACAGAGGAAAATGAGGAAGAAAAACCACTATTTGTTACAGTCTACTCTACATAGGTAATGCCTCCCAATTTTATCTGATTTCAAGTTACAAGTAATTTGAATTGAGTTTTAATATTGTGTCTGGATTTTGAATTCGCAATATTCTCTCTTTTTTCTTTTGGTGTTACGCAACATTCTCTCAAGACATGAAATAATATTTGATGCAATTCTATAGTTTAAGAAGAAAATTCTTATATAGTAGCACTTGACAGTAGTTATTTAGTTGAGAACTATACCAAAATTTCATTCTTATCATACAAAAAAGTATAAGGATTTCTCATTACTATTGAAGAAAACTCTTCCTCAATAAAAAATTTCCCAATACTATGTAGAAGGAAACCCATATTTTTACTCTATACAGGTCTAATATCTATTTCCAATGCATTAAATTGCATCTGAATCAACATTATTCTTCGTACTATTTTCATTAACAGGTACTATTGCAACTGAATTGCAGCTTTCACACTTTGAATTTCTGATTTTTCTAAATTGGCACATTAATTACAACTTATGAGTTTTGATACTGTAAGAATGGCTTCATGTTTTGCACCTACGAATTCAAGAAATTCAGCAAGGGTACTTGCTGTTAATGGAGGAAGAAAACTGCTAGAAAATCATCACATTAACAAACATTGTTTTGTGGAAATTAACGAAAATAAGTTCGTATTTTCGGGTGTTAACAACAGAAAATGTGGTCCGCTTCAAGTGAAATCTACAGGGTTGCCGAATTCGCACAGTGTCGGTCCTATTATCATCATAGCAAAGACCCTTTTTCGGATCTTCATCCCGAGATTTCTATGCTTAGAGGTGAAGGAAGTAGTGGATTAAACAACTCTACACGTCCAAGAAAGGATATGTCCAGTGGAGGTGTGGTGGAAGGGTTGGAAGGCTCTTTGACTCCGAGTAATTTCAAAGGGACGGACCTGGCGAAGATTAAGGTTATTGGTGTGGGTGGTGATGGGTCGAACGCTGTGAATCGTATGATTGAGAGTTCGATGAAATGGTGTGGAGTTTTGGATTGTTAATACTGATGTTCAGGCTATGAGAATGTCGCCTGTCAATTCTGAGAACTGGTTGCCAATTGGTCAAGAGCTTACACGAGGTCTTGGTGCTGGTGGTGACCCGGAGATTGGTATGAATGTTGCTAAAGAAAGTAAAGAGTCCATACACAAGAGGCGGTCTATGGAGATGATATGGTTTTTGTTACTGTATGTTCAACCACTTTCCTTCAATCATGGTTGTTCTACATTACAGTTTTATATTTAGTGCATTGCATACTCCTGAACATTACCATGAAGTAATTTTTTTCCCATTAATTTAGGACTCAGAGTAGAATAGAGTAATACATGATTGGTAGGAAAGGTAATCTATTGTGCAGTGTGAAAAGAAATAGGCGTCAATATTCCACAAAGGGGTAATCTATTTGGCTCATTGTGAAGCCGTGCTCTTTTCTGCATGCCTTTAGTATTCAAGTGTTTGATTTGAATTATCATACCTTCATACTTTATCATGCATTGTTTATCTGTTTACACATGTCTATCATTGTTTTTTTGTTTTGTTGCATTTCTTCAAAATGTTAGAATTCAAGATTATTCTGAACTATAAATAGTAAGTTTTAAGTTTTTTTAGAAGTGATAATATTAATATAATTCACACTAATCTCTTATTTAATAACTGCTGATTCACAAATATTGAATTATTGCAATAATGATTCACACTAATTAATCTCTTATTTAGGGGGAATGGAAGAAAGCAACACATAAGAGAAAATAAAAGAACAACTCCACCGCCATGCTATGTTGGTTCCAAGAATGACCGGGAAGTGAAGGGCAATGCAGTGGATTATTTCTATTTGAAAGATATCTACAAGCATTGTGAAAATGAAGTTTGCAGTAGGCGAATAAGTTTAATGATAGAATATCAATAAATTTTGTATATATCAAGTGGATTACCAATGTTTTAAAACCATATAAATACGGTGTATTATTATGCGAATGGAGAGCGACATCTTAAAGCTTGGTTACTCGGTTCGAAGTATTTTGAAATGTGTAACATTAAAAAATATACTATATGTTTATTTAAAAACATCAAAGATGTTTAGTGGTACATGTTTATTTGGCGATACATTATTTTCCAATGCAGTATAATTTTTCCGGACATAAATTTCATCTTAATATATATTAAATTAGTTCAACTTATAAGACCCGTGCGGCGCACGGGTCGGCAATCTAGTAAACTTATATTCTTGCATCATACCCTTTAAGAAAAAATTGGCAAACATAGTAACGTTGACTTGAATATTGACTAGTCAGATCTCAAAGCCGACTAACTTATCTCCCACAACATCACACATAAATAACTTCAACATAGAACAAAATCATGAAACAACAAAAACAAAACAGAACAAGAAGAAGGAAAAAAAATGAAAACTCTCAAACCCCATCACCACCAATTATCAACCCTCATCTTCATCCTCCTCTTCCCCTTCCTTAAATCACAAACTGCAAGACAAGAAAAAAACACAGGCTACACTTGTTCCAACAACATAAACCAAACAAACACTTATCCATGTCAAACCTATGTTTACTACAAAGCAACACCACCAAATTACCTCGATTTAGCTACCATTTCAGACCTTTTCCAACTTAGTCGCTTAATGATCGCAAAACCAAGCAATATCTCTTCACCTTCATCCCCTCTACTCCCTAACCAACCCCTTCTCATTCCCTTAACTTGTTCATGCAACTTCATCAACACCACTTTTGGTTCCATTTCTTACTCTAACATCACTTACACCATCAAACCAAACGATACTTTCTTCCTTGTTTCAACTATAAACTTCCAAAACCTTACTACTTATCCTTCTGTTGAAGTTGTTAATCCTAATCTTGTTGCTACTAATCTCTCTATTGGTGATAATGTTGTGTTTCCTATTTTTTGTAAGTGTCCTGATAAAACAAGAACAAATTCTAGTTTCATGATATCTTATGTTGTTCAACCTCGTGATAATGTTTCTTCTATTGCTTCTATGTTTGGAACAAGTGAAAAGTCTATAACTGATGTTAATGGTGAAACTTTATATGCTTATGATACTGTTTTTGTTCCTGTTAATAAATTACCTGTTTTGAAACAACCTAGTACTATTGTTCCTTCTCCTGCTCCAAGAGGAAATTCTGATGATGGTGATGATGATGATAAGAGTGGAATTGTTAAAGGGTTGGCTATTGGTTTAGGAATTTTAGGGTTTTTGTTGATTTTGGTTTTGGTGTTTTGGTTTTACAGAGAGGTTCTGTTTAAGAAGGAAAAGAAAGGGAAGGATTTGTATTATAGAGAGAAAGGGTATAAAGGGAATGATGAAAAGAAGAAGAAAATGGATGTGAATTTTATGGCTAATGTTTCTGATTGTTTGGATAAGTATAGAGTTTTTGGATTTGATGAATTGGTTGAAGCTACTGATGGATTTGATGAGAGATTTTTGATTCAAGGGTCTGTTTATAAAGGTGAAATTGATGGACAAGTTTATGCTATTAAGAAGATGAAGTGGAATGCTTATGAAGAGCTCAAAATTTTACAGAAGGTAATTTATTAACACTAGTATTTTGCATATTTTAGATGTTTAATTATTTGTTGATCATTATTTTCTAGTGTTTGCTATGTTGAAAATGGTGGTGGTGCCTTCATTATTTTCTTTAATTTTTTATGATTAAAAAAATTAAAGAATGGAAGATACAGAAACATACATGGGATGGAAGATTGAATTTTGAGATACCTTATTTATTAGAATTTAGGTTTTACCTACAGAACTCTTGTAAAGTTTGTTTGTAAGGTGAGGGCTGCCTCCACCTTTTTTATACTCAGAACTGGACATCTAAAATTTAATTTGATACCGCCAACTTAATAGTAGGTGGTCTACCAGATTTGGTATAAACTTTGATATTGGTTCATAATTTAGATTCGGCTTAACTAAACCCTTTAAAACCGATTTGTAAGGTGACAACTTCTTTTACGTATAAAGATGTATTTGGAACTTATCTCATTCAATGTTGGATACTCAACAGAAAGGGAATAATGAGTGAGGAATAGATGGAAAACCTTCACTAAAATAAAATATGATGGAAGTTAATATCTTAATGTTGATGATTATAGGTGATGTGACTTGTCTAATTAGATGATACCATTCGACCAATGTTTTACATGTCAATGAAAGAATTAGAAATAAAATTTATGTAACACTATCAAAACAAGGGAATAAACCTCTAGATTCCTAGAAGATACACTATTTTTCTAACATTGGTCAATTTTCAATGATAAGAGGAACTATCCTCAAACTATTGATTTTCTTAATCATTTATTTGTCTTTATTTTTGTACTTGATTTTTTAGAAACGCATCAAGACGAATAAAAAAATTAGCAGTGGTTAATGGTTTTGTTGCTTGTGGTTATTTAAGATTCAAAGAAAGTTGTTTGTCTTATTTTTCAGATCTAAGGTTGATCTATAATGATTTCCAATAACTTAGTGTTTCCGTTTGAAGACAAAAGAAAGTTACATAAACAATAATTCAAAGCTTATAATGATCATACAAAGAAGAAGATAAATTAAAATAAGTAAAAAAATAAATAAATATATGGTGCTCTATCTTTTTTTGTCCCCTATCTATCTTTAGAGTGGTTTATTTTGAGGTTGCGCCCTTGCCACTAAAAGATCACTCTTGTTTTTAGATTTTCTAGTCAAACCGCACGCATTGTTTGAAAGCATGTATTTAGAAAGTTTAGACTAATTTTAGAGGTGTGAAAAGTGGCGTTTTAGTATTGACTTATTTTTTCATTATTTCTTTTTTAAATTATGGTAGAGTAATGATATTTGTACAACTATTTGATGATAACTTTTGTGACAATCCTTTTTTCTCTATTCTTATTGATCAAAACAATAAAAAAAAAGGACAGAAAAAAAAAAAACATGATATGAGTATAAAAGAAGGTTGTCTAAATGTTGTCACAAAAGTTATTTAAAAGTTGTCCAACAAAAAAAATTGACAAATAAGTTGTCCACAACATATTTATTATATATTATTTTTTTAAGGAATATTTATTATATATTATGTAAATATGATTTTACTTTTTTTTTATTTTGATTTTTTCTCTCTCCTCGAGTCAAATCAATAGTTATAAATATAATAATGTATTTTTGTATAGTGTCAAAAAAGTTGTGAATCTTTTGTTGTTCAAATAACAATTTTCATGCGTAAAAAAAAAAAACATTTCTCGTATAAAAAACAACAACACTATTTCACCTTAATTTGACAAAAGACAAATGCAAAACCATAATAATGACTAGAAAGGAATTCGACAAAAAAGAAAGTACTTAGATATTTTTCAGGTACATTTGAATAACAATGTGTCATTTTATGTATTGAAGGTAAACCATGGGAATTTGGTGAAGTTGGAAGGATTTTGCATAGAACCAGAAGAATCAAATTGCTATCTAGTCTATGAATATGTTGAAAATGGATCTCTTTACTCATGGCTACATGAAGATAAAAACGAAAAGTTGAATTGGGTAACAAGGCTAAGAATAGCCGTTGACATTGCCAATGGTTTATTGTACATTCATGAACACACAAGACCAAAAGTTGTACACAAAGACATTAAAAGTAGCAACATTCTCTTGGACTCAAACATGAGAGCAAAAATTGCAAATTTCGGTCTTGCAAAGAGCGGAATTAACGCGATTACAATGCACATTGTAGGAACACAAGGGTACATTTCGCCCGAATATCTAGCCGATGGTATCGTGTCAACGAAGATGGATGTGTTTTCTTTCGGTGTTGTGTTGCTTGAATTGATTTCTGGGAAGGAAGTTATTGATGAGGAGGGGAATGTTTTGTGGGCTAGTGCTATAAAAACATTTGAAGTGAAAAATGAACAAGAAAAGGCTAGGAGACTTAAGGAATGGTTGGATAAGGCTATGTTAAAGGAGACATGTTCAATGGAAAGTTTGATGGGTGTACTACATGTTGCAATTGCTTGTTTGAATAGAGATCCATCAAAGAGGCCAAGTATTATAGATATTGTTTATTCACTTAGTAAATGTGAAGAAGCAGGATTTGAGAGCTCAGATGATGGGTTTGGTTCAGAAAGGTTGGTGGCTAGGTGAATTAGGTTATTGTGATGGCCAATTTGGTTTAATGGATTCAAATATGTAGTATTTCTTGAAGAAGGGGTTTTATACAATGTAATTAAAATAATTTTGAGTGCTTTGGATCATGATTAATATCTTAGGAAGTAAAATTGTATGCGACTTAAAACAGCTACAAAATACGTGTTTAGAAGTTTATTAGAGTTTATTTCAATCAAACAACAAAATTTCCAATACGATTCAATTCAATATGTGGGAAAAAATGAAAAAGAAAAATAGAAGAATGTGCTAATTGGAGATTACATATATGATCTATATGATTAAAGAATATAAATTGAGTAAAATGATATTAATTGATGTAATATTAGTGTAACATTATCATATATATATATATATATATGTGTGTGTGTGTGTGTGTGTGTGTGTGTGTGTGTGTGTGTGGGTTTTGCTAGAAGACACATTTTATGAAGGTGTCTTTTAGCAAAGTTATAACTAAAAAGTAGAAATCACACCTTGAGGTGTGGGTTGCTAAAAGACACCTTCATGAGTGGCTTCAGTGGCTTCTAGCAAAACCGTATATATATATATATATATATATATATATATATATATATATATATATATATATATATATATATATATATATATATATATAGAGAGAGAGAGAGAGAGAGAGAGAGAGAGAACGCTAACAGAATATAGTCGCATCATATTGTAATTTTATGGGTGTTAAAACTCTAATTTTTAAGGGAAGGGGGGCCTTAATAATTTAAAGTATTGACGTTCCTACTAGAAGTCAAATTTAGATTCTATCAAACGATTTGTTATAATGGGCATTCATTAATCACTTGAGCTTAATCACTTAATTACATCCTTATTGTAATTTGATTAGATATATGCATAATTTTTCCTCTTAAAAGAGATGTCACATATTCAATGCCTATATATAGAATCTTCTGTTACTTTTTTTTTTTTTTTTTGGTTTTATTTGTTTAATTAATTTCACTTTTCAAAAAATAATGCATAGAAAGCTGGGAATTGAGAATCATGGGAAGTTCCTTGAATTTGTGACACGACACGACATCCTTCAAAAGTGTAATTTTTCCTTCAAAAATGTTGCATTATAATCAGATACTTCTTCCGATCCTAAATATAAGAGAAGAATCTTTTTTTAAGTTCATTAAATTATTAATGCATCTGGACTATAATATAAACTAAATACATTATTAATTCAATGAACCTGAAAATAAAATCTTCTCTTATATTTGGATGGAGTAGTATAATGCATTGAGCACCATTTATCGGGTGTCTTCTGAATTTTTGGCCACCCTTGTGTTAGATAAAAGGCACGCACCTGTGGATAATTCACGTGTGTAAGTTTCCAATTTTAACTAGGAAGATTAGTCACTTTCGTCCCTGAATAGGAGAGGAGTCGTCACTTTAGTCGCTGAATGCAGATAAATTGTAAAATAGTCCTTGAATGTAGACTCTGTTAGTCAATTTAGTACCTGAATGCAGACTCTGTTAGTCAATTTAGTCTCTGAATGTAGACTCCGTTAGTCACTTTAGTCCCTGAAGTTGACCAATAGAGTCTACATTCAAGGACTGTTTTGCAATTTCTCTGCATTCAGGGACTAAAGTGACTATTCATTTCCCATTCAGGGACCAAAGTGACTAGTTCCCCTTTTAACTACGGTAGCCAACTATGGACACGGTTCCATTCATTTTTTTCAAAGCTTTTGGAGATAAAAAAAAATATTAAAAAGTGACACGTTTCCACTTTGTTTCAATTACACATTTTATTGTGGAATTAGTGGGAACCATTTTAGAGTTTATAGAGTATTTTGGACTTGTACAAGATTGTGCATATGATTACACAAAGATGGGTTCAACGGTTAAAAGGGAAAACAATGTCATGATAATGAGTAAACTACCTACTATAATATTGATCTGCTGGTGAGATTTGCATGACTTTTCTGTCTCTACGTAGTGTGAAACTTTGATGTTCAAGTGAAACATAAATGTAAAGGACTTGGCACACTTTTGGAAACACAGTGGAAACATATAACCATGCCTCAACTCAAAGCCAGAAGTTATTATAACTTCAGCACAATCATGAGGTGACACATCGAATCTTAGCCTGTATATTGTTTTTAATCTTTAAATCTCAGCACCAACAAGGTGTGTTGTTTTACACATGACAAGTCATACAAAATTTTATGACAATATACCATATGCTAGCTAGGACTATGACACAAGGAAGTAATTCTGACTATAAAAGAAATACATTAATTTGAGTTCTGTTAAATGAAGATATGCGTGCCGACAGTCAAAAAAGTTGTCTCCTTGAATACACGACACGCTGCTTGATGATTTCAATAACCATGAGATATATGAAGAACAGGCTTGGGTCGTAGTAACCAACAGCCGCGTTATTCAATCCAGTGTGGAGTCGGGATACACCTGCATAACAAGATTGTTTTGACAGTCAATAAAAACCTCAAAATGCCAAATAAGACGTGAAAACAGCAGTATAGTAGTTCACATTAACATGGTGTCGAAAACAGACGAGCAAATAATGTTGTTAGCCACAAATCTAGTAAAAAGCTTTTAATACCCTCAAATAAGTCTCTGTCCTTCATCTAAAGCAAAAAAGAGTACGGGTTTTTGAAATTCTTTCGGGCAACTTCTTTTTTTATAAAGCACTTACCTGAGATTCAAATTATGAATATTAAGAGATGACTGAATAATTGTTCAATATCCCCCGTTGCCAATTAAACAAACTCTTTGACAATGTTAACAAAAAACACAGCAATCATTTTAAGCAATATTAACAAAAACAAAAAATTATATAGTAAAGGGGCGGACAGTATTGTAAAGGGGTGGACGGTCTACTAAGATTTTACACAGAATCCATTTGTGTCTTTCTCTGTTATATCAGGACAATATCCTATTCTTTGGAAAAAAGAGTGAACTCCGGATTCAGGGTGTAGTACTTGACATTTGCTCCATAATGAATTTAACTTAGCTTCCGCTTTATTAGATAATATGAAAAATATCTTATAATATCTTGGTCGTATCTTAGTATCTTAGATTATCTTTTAAGATTAGTTTATCAAGAATCTGAGAATCTGTTTTAGGGTTCCTTTTCATATTGATAGGTAAATATCTTTATTTTCTTTCACGTCCATCCTCTAACCTATGCCATTATTGTTCTGCTGATGTGTTCCCAGAAGTCTGGAACTACATTATAATAATACCATTATCTCTATACTTACTTTCTTTTAGTACACAGTGCACAAATTCCATCCAGCTTCTCTGATAATTGCTGCTGCTGCCTGCTATTATAACCGGAAGATTTTTCCAACGGATTTTCTTACCAGAGCTACCATCCAGCTTCGCTTCATTAATCTAATATACGGTTGGACATCTTAACACGGATCTGTCCTATTTCTGCTATCCCCAAGTTGCCAAGTTTCACCTCTTCATATCTGCCTTTGTTTGGCAAATTTTTGGGCGAGATGCCACACCATCTTGCTTAAACAGCTCTTATTCAGTATTGTTTCTCCCTCTCCTCTCACCTGACACATACCTTTTGTAACCCATCCAGCAATCTAGTTGCCAATGTAACTTGACCTTAAGACTATCCAAGGTACAGCCTAGCCTCACAGTTTCAGACAAATCAAGCTAGTCCTACAGCTATCCTAGATTCAGCCTAGTCCCATGGCAATGTCAAAGACAAGATATCAGAGTGGACCCAAAATTCTCAAGGATTCTTGGACCTGCAGCAGTTTGAAAAAGCAGCCTGACTCTACAGTACTAGCTCTACAGTGTAAAATGTTAGTTTCCTAAAGGAGTATGTTTATAACAAGCTCAAAGCTTATTAAGATTTAGCTTGAGGAGTGTTAGACGATATGAAAAATATTTTATAATAGTTATCTATATTTATAGTATCTTATGTGCTATCTCTAGAGTCAGTTTTATATATTAAGAGTTTCTAAGTTTATTATTTAGTGTTACGATTACTTTTCATAATTCTTAAAAGTTATAATATCTCCCCTCCACCCACCCACCCACACATGTGATTATAATTAGAAGTAGTATAATATTAGTATAAGATCTTGTATCTGAATCATTATAATATCAAACCATAATATAAAGTCATTATTTTCTTTCTCTTCCCTCCTCCCTTATCATAAACTCTAACTTAACATACTTCATTTCTATTATAATCCCAAATCTATAATTGTAACCCATGAGAGTGAAAATCAAAATCCCATCACAACCAGTCTTATAAAGCAACAACATTAAAGCTATATTAGCAGCATAAATTGGAGATTTAATTGTCATGCAAAGTTGCTTTGTTCCTAAAAGCATTTTACCTAAAGTAAAAAAACATATCTTATCTTTTGCATTAGCTTAAGAATTTAAACTAAATTCTACAATAAACTTAATAATTTTAATACACAAATTTCAAAACATATTTCATTTTTCTTCAAATATTTTAGTCAAAGACAATTATGGAAAATCAAGATAAGTTTAGTTGGAATATATTTCACTATCAAAGGTGGACAGTACCTAGGTTAATGTTCACCAATAATCCCTGCAGGAGCATAGCCCATTTTTAAAATGATGGAACCTTTTAGCATCTCGGATGATGAATTCTCTTCCCACAAGATTAGAAATAATCTTCAATGCAGTATGACAATCACCACAAACACGGAGATTCTTAATTACTCTGATGGTACTACGAGCAGGACTGTTAAGGAGACCCTTAGCAATAGCAAGTCTCTCACTGTGGCCAAGGAGAGCATCTTCTTTATCTTCTTGATCTACGTCATGTAAACAAAATCTTGTCTCTGCAACATAGCCAGCTTCTTTCATGTGCACCCTCAAACGTCTAAGCAAAGTATAGATCATGTTATTTTCTGGAAGTGAAGTATCTCCTGCTCGATATTCATGGATACGGCTAAGATTATTGTCTGGTGATTTGTTCTGCTTTTTGTTTTTTGTTATGTCTGAAGTTTCTATGAGTAAAAGACCAACTTTTGATTTCTCATTTAAACGAGATGGATCCAACTTCTCAACCAGTTCAGCACAACGATCCCCCAGCTCAGTGTTTCCATGAACTCTACAACTATTCATCAAAGTCTCCCATACCTCTACACTTGGTTCCATTGGCATCTTTTCAATGAACTCCAAGGCTTCATCAAGATTCCCAATACTACCAATCATGTCTACTAAACTTACATAATGTGCCATAGTTGGTACAATGTCATAGTCCCTACTCATGGATTCAAAGTGTAGCATTCCCTCAACAATATCTCCCAGCATACTACATGCACCAAAAACCCCAATAAACATTTGGCCATCAGGTTTTAGTCCACTCCTTTTAAATTCAGTAAATAAATCAATTGAATCTTCTGCAAACCCATTCTTGGCGAGCTGCTTTATCATAATATATATAGTAGTCAAATCGCGCTCAGTCATGTTCTTGAACACGTTTACTGCAGCATCTACAGAACCACATTGAAAATACATCTCCAATATTCCATTGCATGTGCTGACTTTAAGAGGTGACAAATGTTGTAAAACATATCTGTGTACAACTTTTAACTCTTCAAGAGACTCAGCCTTCCCACATTGTTGCATTAATCGCAAACAACGATCCAAATCCACAGGAATATGAAACCTTTCTAACACTTGCAAAACAACAATTGCTTCCTTCACTTCACCCTCCATGCAAGAACTATCAAGTTCCTCAATCAATTTGCGCTCAGTCATGTTCATGTTCCTGAACACGTTGACTACATCTACAGAACCACATTGAAAATACATCTCTAATATTCTAACGCACGTGCGAACTGTGAGAGGTGACAAATGTTGTAAAACATATCTGTGTACAACTTTTGCCTCTTCAAGAAACTCAGCCTTTCCACACAGTTGTATTAATCGCAAACAAAAATACAAATCCACATAAGCATGAAGCTTTTCTAACTCTTGCAAAACAGCAATTGCTTTCTTCACTTCACCCTCCTTGCAAAATTCATCTAGTTTGTTAAGTTTATCTTTATATGGAGCAGAGTTTTGAGTATTCATATTTGGAGTCTGCTGACAACGACCACTGTTTTGAGTAAGGTTCCCATGATGTCCCTGATACTCTATAGGCCTAAGTAAACTATGTGAATTGGGATACTTCATCGTTTCTCCGGATTCTAGTCTCCAATCATGTCTCTCAAAAGAACCATAAGGATGCATCCCAAAGCCCCTTGAATTATCAACACCCACCCCAACTTTATGTTGCATTTTGAAGTTTCTTTGACCAAAGTCCCCATTGACACTTCCATTATGCTCTGCCAAATTACTTTGAACTACATTCTGGGTGACATTATTATTTACATGTCCTCCACGTGCAGTTTGACCAGATCCATAATAAATTCGCTCTGAACTAGCATGATTATTCGGAAAATATCCATTTGCATTTTGCTGATGAAACCTAGGACGATTTTGCTGGTAATCCGAAGAATCATTAGCTTGATAATCCCACCTTTCAGCAGCGGTGGAAATATTCTTTGATGTATTAGACCCTTTGATACAATTTGCAACGTGGTGAGAACAACATCGATTGCACAATCTCATAAGAGAATTAACAGTAACTAAGGAAGCTTTATTAGAAGACATCATTAGAAACTTGGAATAATCTGAGGAAGGACAAATTGAAATAATAAATTCAGTGCATTTTCTCAACAAAAACAACAATTTTCAGCATAACTGAATGAACAAATAAAGGAATAGAGTCAACTAAAGCAGAAATCCCATTTTGATAATCACATCATAGTAGTCAATCCCAGAATGCGGCCGACCGCAAAAGTGGGATAGCGGTATGACCGCTATTTGATCAAGATAAATTAAATATATATAAAACTCAAATCTCATGAAACATAAACATTCATAAATCAAAACACCCAAATATCCATAAGCCTGAATCAAAACATTACATTCCCCAAATTTATGACTTTGTTCAAATTCCAATTTCATGACATAACAAAAATCAATAATATTATGGTACGGGTAGGCGTGTGCAAAGTTAAAAATCAAACCAAAATCAATAATATTTGGTTTTGGTTTGGTTCCTGAAACCACTTCTCTAAACATATATCTACTTCAAAAAGAATCAAACCGGTTTTAAAACTAGTTTTCCATAAGTTTCAAGTCACAGCAAAATCAATCCAATCATTGTACACCGATAATAGTGACACTAATCATTGAACTTTTGTACTAAATTTCTTCCGGTAAGAGCTTGGTTACACCATGAAAGATATTTCAAGGCGTCTAATGTGGCCACAATGGTGGCCCATGATACAAAAACTAAGTTAACATGAAGCATGGCATAACAATCAAACTTGATTAATGATAAACATATGTAAAAGATTCATCAACTTAAACTCACCTAAACATTAATAATTTAACATCAGAAGTGGTCATCTTCAAATTAATTTAGCAACTCAACTTTATAGAGAAACCACAAAGCATCTGAAATGTTTAGATATATAAAATTGCAGAGTTGAAAACTTAAACTTCAAATAATCACATAAAAAACTAGAAGAATGAACGTTTGCTTTGTTGGAATTCTATAAATTTTGGATAAGCTTTAAGAATACATTGTTAATCAAATTTGGTCTATACACTAGCCACATCATATTGATTTTAATGAAATAGTGAGTGAAATGAACTAAGCTGCACAAATGCATCACTGAAGTAACAGTGGCTAATGTAACCAACCAATACCACTTAATGAATCACTAAATTTTTGCCAACCTACTATCACTAAATCTAGTCATTTGTACATAAACATGTTAATAGCAACACTATCCAACACATCTATAGATAAAGCTATGAACACTCGATGTTAAATTTGAACCGTTCAATATCGCATGAATCATTTACTGTGCAGTATCAAGTTAAATATTTATCCATAGCTTAAAGGGTCGATTCTAATATCAACTTTATCCTGCTACATGAATCATGACGGTAAAAGCAATACTCACCCACACCCAAAAAATAAAAAGAAACACAATATTGATAATAAGAATTAGAAAACAACCCAGATGACAAAACATAAGCAAAATCAAATTTTGATTACAAAATTGAAAACAATGATCAAAAGGGTGATTTATACAATCTAATATGCTCATTTTAAGGGGAAGAATAAAAACAGCTTCTTTAAACACACAACAAATCTTCACCGTTGCATAAAAATAACCAAAGAATATATATTAGAAACAGAAAATCACAAACCTGCAAAGAGTTTTGTTAATCTGGAAGATTTCAAGCAAGCTTTGTTAACCTAATAACAACAAAATTGAAAATGAATGAAACAATTTCAACGAATAAAATGAAGAAGAAGAAGAAGAAGATGAATCATGAACCTGGAGAATTTGGGTTTAGTCACATTTGGAATTAGGGTTCGCGATTTGGGAATTGGAAGAGAGAAAGAAAATTGATGAGATGTTAGGTTGTGACTGTTTCAGGCGGCGGACGAAGAACATAAGCTGCTTTTGCGGCAGCTGAGTTCAGTGATATTATTGGAACCAACTTGTTACTTGTGCAAAAATGTTCTTTGTTTTGGATGGATGTTGTTTTTGTTTCAATTAATGAATCTTGTTGTATGACAAAATTAAATATGTTTTTCATCCCAGTAAATATATCAATTTTTTTTTAATTTCTTTATTTTCTTTTTATTTTTAGTCTTCTAAAAGTTTTTCATCTTTAATTTTGACTCCACTTTTTAAAAAAACTCATATGTAGAATTTATATTTTTGAACAAAATTTTGTGGAATAATTTATAATATTATAAGAATTTCTCCAACAAAAATTAGAATTTTTTAACTTATAATATTATAAGAATTTCTCCAACAAAAATTAGAATTTTTTAACAAGACATGAATGAATATGAATTTTTAACTTTTTGAGTGTTAAAAATTTAAATTTAATTTACGTTTTGTTAAAAAATTCTATTAAATTTAATTCACTTTAAAAATTTAATTTTAAAGTGATTAAAACAAAAAGTTGATATATTTATAAGGACCAAAAACATATTTAACCCTAAAAAAATTAACAAAGCTTGTAAAAAAGATTATTAAATTTGTCAAAAAAAATATTAGCTGTTTTTTTAGAGAAAAAATAATTGTTTTTTTATAAAGAAGAAAAAAATAATCGTTAAAATTGTTTGTTTTTGTTTTTGTTTTTTTTTAAATTGTGAATGATGATGGACCTATTGAAAAGGAAATGGATTGGGTTTTTGAATTTTGAAATTTACTTTTCCCACCCTATCTACTTCTCACGCGGCTTATAAATTTTACAAAAATATCCATGAAATTTCGGATTATAAAATTCGAACACATCCAGATTGTGTTTGAATTTTATAATCTGAAATATGCTTATATATAATCAGCAATCAGAAATATGATATAAATATATGTGACTATGTTTCTATGTATAAATATTTTTCTACTGCGCTAACGCATGTTTATAATTGACTATGTTTCTATGTATAAATAAATATATGTGTCGGTCATACAAAAATATAATATGTTTTGCTGTTGAGATAATTTATCTATATATTTGAATGTTTCTTTTGTATAATTTTATTTTTTTTTTTTTGGTCAGGAAAAGTAATTATTTTGTCATTATTTTGACAAAATAATTACTTTTCCTGACAAAAAAAAAATGTTTCTTTTGTATAATTTGAATAAAGTTTATTAACTATCTAGGTATTACACAAATTATATAAATAAAATTAAGTGTAAAGTGGGTTATAGACAAATATACACCCTTAAAATATGTAGTAGCCGCAAAAATGAAGATATATTTAGTGTAGAAATATTAATTTTACTTTGACATTATTCTATATTGTGCGTCATAATACTTTGAACTTACATATATCCATTCCATATTGCTGGGCAATTTTACACCATTATCTGCTACGTTTTCATGTTCTTTGTACATTCTATTGGTATTTTAAACTTTGTGTCTCTTTTTGAAGGAACTTACAATTTCCTTCTTATTGTGTCTCTTTTATAAAGCTTGGTTATACTCTTTTATTTCCTTCTTTGATTCAAGAAGCTTACAATTTCTCAATGCGTAAATCAAAATTGTTTAGTACATCCAAGCAAGAGAAACAAAGAAGAATGATATGACAATCACGTAATTCAAATGATTTATGCACTAAGAATAAGTTAAAAATTGCATAATTGATGCACTTCATTAGTTTTCTTTTTGTTGCTAATATGCATTTGATTGGTTAAAAATGACATAATTGATGTTCTTCATTAACAAAAAAAGCTACGTTATTGGCAGGGTTGTCTCTATGAAACTGGAGGCTCGGCTCTCATAGTAAAAATAGGTCCCTAATAAAAAAAGCACAATTTTTTTAAAAGATTAATCTTCTATTTAAACTGAAAATAACACTCGTATAATTATTATTAGCCACTGAAATCAAAATTAGCAATTACTTTTACTAAATACATGTTTTTTAACTTAGAAATAGAAACATGGAACATGATTTTTTTACTTAGAAATTGAAACATGAAACATGTTTATTTTTCTTTTTTGAGTGGGGGTGGGGATATTGAGTAATAATTTTTTTCTTGAGGCCCATCACTTTGGGAGGCCCAGCTCGATTGAGCTCTTTGCACTCCCCAAGAAACGGCCATGATATCGGTACTCAATTAATGCATTCTAATTTCCATTGTAAGAATTTTTCTTTTTAAATCACATCCTTTGAAATCAAAATATTAGACATATTCAACATAAGAATGGAGTGAATCAATGAAAGAAGAAGGAGAATAAAATTAATTGTAAAAATATAATAAGAATAAAGTCTAAATATAATTATCAAACCTCTCTTGACGAATCCTGCACCCCAAGCATAGCCACCATGTCTTATTTTCATTCTCTTTTTATTACTCCATTACTCACTCTCTCTTCTTCCTCTCTATCACTCTTTTGGAGTCGATGATAAATTATCTTTCTTTTCACATTGAACATATGATAATAGAAAAATAAATGAGACTATAACGCATATAATAAGCATCAATAATATATGTACCCTTAATTAATAACTATCATAGACACATCAATAATATATTGACTTCTATAACTTAAATTATTATTGTACATTCTCCATATTTGCCCCAGTTATGCTTCAATGCGTCTTGAACAAAAAATGGTGACACCTAGAGTCTTCATGATCTTCATTTTTTTTTTATCTATGTCTACTGAAGTTGTGAACAAAATAGTTAAAACATGGTGTTGTTTTTGGATTTCCAAACTGTTAAATTTGAATTTCCAAATTCTATCATATACCGAAGTTGTTACTAGGGTGAGTCGCGACCAGGTCGCTCTCTTTAAGACGTTTCGTGGCACTACCCAAAGTTGTGCAAGGTAGACTATCAACCACGCCGCCTCCAGGATAAAACAAGCCCAGTTACAACTGTTCGATTAACTACTGCACTGTAGAAAAATCGTTCGAGAATTACACCCTCAAAATATGGCTCAATCGTTTGATCGAAGCCACTCGATACGGTACGTAACCGCTCTATTCGAAACCGTTCAAATTAATATGGTATTATTACCATTCTATTATGGTGCTGAGACCACTCAAATATGGTGTTTCCACCATTCTAATTTCTCCAAAACATGGATATGGCACTACGACCACTCAAATATGGTGATACCACCATTTCTCCTTAAAATTATTAAAATAATATATATACTGTTAAGATCATTCTTTAATATGATCTTAATAGTACTCTATATTCCGAAGAATCATATATTATCGAAGGGACTATGAACTTAAGACCAAGGGACTATGATCTTAAGAACACTCTTAATACCGAAGGGACAGAAAGGAGTAGAAGCAGAAGAAACTTGTTAAAAACAAGTCGGAGGGAGAAGAGAGGAAAAAACACAGGAAGCATCGACTGTGAATTTTCAGTGTAAAGAATCAAATGGGGCGAGCTCTCCTTTTATAGGGAGAGTTTGTAACAAAAAACGAGTGACTTGGGGATTAAGTCTGCTTAATCCTTAAGCAAACGCGTTTTGTTTCTTAATTGGATATATCCGAAAATTTCTGGATATGCTTTTGGATCGGGTCGGATCGTAACAAATTTATTTGTTACGCGTAGCGCTTACGGATAATGATTAAATTAATTAATTAATTAATTTAACATTTTCAAGTGAAAAAAATATATATATCAATTTTTTTTTAAGCGTTCACCCGTTCACAAAATTGGGTACCCCAAGGGCACACCCTTGGAGGTCATTTTTCCCATATATAAACACTTACTAGTTGGGGTGACCCTTCAATGTGGGACATTTTTAAGTCACACCTACACATTAGTTTTTTCATAGTGTTTTTCTTTCCAATTTTCTTCACTAGAATTAGCTAGTGTTCCAACAATCCCCCACTTGACTTCAAAATGGTTTCGAGAAATAACGTAAAACGTTTCCATAAGATTTGCTAATATACAAAGGTGTCGCCAACAACTTGAACCTTAGCATAGTGGAAGGTATTCTGATTTAACAAGAGTTGCTTACATCATTGAACTCTATCTCAGACATAGAATCCACACACAAACCTTTTCATAGGTGTATTCTAAAAGCCCGTGCGTTTTAAGGCCCTGCACGTGTATCCCGGTTTTAACGAATGCTCTAGGAATTCTGCCTCGAAATTCCATAGGACTGGCCTAAGTTCCACATTCGTATAGGTGAGTCTATCAAGGGTACTCCTGTAGCTGTGAACCCCACTCAACATAGAGTATAGATCTCATTAAGAGTTACTATTACCTCATCCTTCTTTCGCTGCAGGATCATGCTTTCTATATTCTTTCTCTCATAGCATGTTCTACCACTTCATGACTTGTTTTTACCCATTGAACCTATTTCTTGGGATCTCCAGTCATTTAGGTCGGGTTACCATCACTTGTGGGCTATAGGCATTAGTCCCATCCTACTGGATGTAATTTCTTGGACTTTCTCTCTATTAAGTCCTTTCGTCAAAGGATCAGCTAAGTTTTCATTCGTACGTACAAAATCAACTCTAACCGCTCCATTTAGAGATACACTCTCTAATCGTGCTATGTTTTCGCCTTATCTGTCGTCTCTTACCATTGTAATAACGATTCTTAATCTTTGCAATAGCCGCGGTACTATCACAATGAATTAACACAACAGGTAACGGTTTTTCCCATAGAGGGATCTCAGCTAACAAGGATCTTAGCCAACTTGCTTCTTCACTAGTTTTATCTAGTGTTCTCATCTCAGATTCATTCCATAGTGGACTGAGTCAATATCATTTGTTTTAACAAACAACTCCTCTAGTGATGCTCAATGTGCAAACACTAGTCGCTAAATATTCATCTGAAAGATGTTCAATTTATATCTTGTATCATTTAAGTACAATATGTTACTCCTAGTGAAGTAATCTTAGAGTCATAGTCTTCTTAAAACACCTCATGACTCTTTCTATTGCATGGTAATGCTTCCCACCCGTCTACTAGTAAACTTGCACAAGAGTTTCACGACATTGACAATGTCGGATCTAATACATTCAGTGGCATACCTAAGTGCTGCCAATGATGCTCGTATATTCTGTTTTTCTAATTCTATCTCAAGTGTTCTTACACTTGGATCATAATATGTGATTGCAAGTTTACGGTGAAATAATTACATTTCTTTAAGATCTTCTCAACTTTGTGAGATTATCAAAAAAGTTATCTTTTCTGATCTAGTAATCTTGAAACCAAGAATTACTTCAATTTTTTTTTTGTTTAGGTCTTTCTTATCAATGTTGTTGATAAACAATGATTTCACATAATTCATAACATGAATCTTTAAATCAAATATGAGCAAGTCGTCTTCATAGAGACATATGATCGTGCAAATATTATTTGTCACTTTCATTCACTTTATACTCATTCGATAACATTAGAATGTCAAATTTTTCATGCCATTCCTCAGGAGTTTATTTTAGACCATTCAAATAATTATCTAACTTACAGACCTTGTTTTCTTGTCCATGAATTGCAAAATTTTTCAGGTTGTTCCATATAGACTTGTTCTTCTAGTTCACCATAAAAAGGCAACTTTCACATCCATTTGGAGTACTATCGAGTTATAAATGGCGGCTAAAGGGACTAGTACTCTTATGGATATGATTTTCGTGACTGGTGAATGAATGTCGAAGAAGTCTATATTTTTCTCTTTGTCTAAAACCTTTGACTACAAGGAAAGCCTTGTATTCATCAACCGTACCATCAGGTTTTAGTTCCTTTTTTTTTCAAAAATCCAAATACAACCGATTGGTTTTGCAACTATGAGACAAGTCAACTAAGTTTCATGTTTTGTTAGACTCTAGAAAATCCATTTCATCGTTTATTGTTTCTTGCCATAATTCAGCATCCATTAAGGATATAGCTTTTTAAGGCTTAATGGATCTTCTTCCATTGTATAAACCAAGTTCATACTCTTTAGCAATTTTAGCTTTCTTACCTCCTTGAGGTTCTATAACATCTCGTACGATGTTTTCATAACTGTTTCATAACTATTTCTGATAACATGAATGTGATCAGATTTAGTGCCCCCACTAGTTCTTAATTTTTAAAAAGGGAAATTTAATTTGCCCCCACTAATGTCGTGCTCCCATTAGAGCCCCCACTAGTGCCCCCACTATTCTTTAGTTAAAGGGGTATATATTTACATAGAATTCGACATCTTTTAAATTCTATGATCACTTTAACATTTAGGTCATAAAACCTATATGTTTCGTTATTTATCGCATACCCGATGAATACATATTCATAGGCTCTACTAGTGAGTTCAACTCTCTTGGGGTCCAGGATCTAAATATAGTCCAGACAATCCCAAGTTCAAAAAATAAGACAAGTTGGATTGTCTTTTCTTCAAAAATTTCTTAATTAGAATTTTTGTTCTTAGACTCGGGTACTCTATAAATTTCAATTTTCGTTATAAAAATTGAACATTCAAGCTCATCAATTTTATTTTCCAAAATTCACAGTCATCAATAAATATGATAAAAATATCATTTTATCATTTCTAATTTATGTGTCTTCAAATTAACACATATCATAATTTATTATGTTTAGAGATTCAATTCTCTAAATACTGATTTATATGAACTTTTGGTTCATATATCTTGACTGCAATAAATAAAATTGTCTAATTATATAACGTTGGAATTAAGTCCAAGTTATTCAAAAATTAAACTTGTTCATGATCAATTTTGATATCTCATATATTAAAATCACACAACTATTAACATAGAAGGAGAATTTAATTTTTAACATACCATCAAAGTGCAATCTTTTTCCACAAGAGTGCATGGTACACAAGTCTCTCTTTAAGTCTGAGTCAACTCAGTCTTATTCAATAGAAATCTGAAATTCTGATTCTTTCTAATATTTAGAGTAACTAACTTCCGAATTTTAGCACTCCTTTGAACTAAAATCATGTTAGTTCCTTCAACCAATTAACCAAGGACACAAATTTAAGAATATTAAATCTTCGCATTTTTTTTCAATTGGTTATTCCAGGATGGTATAGAACAATTTCACCAAAGTAATAACCGAATCCAAGCAATTCCATCATTAGTTCATTGTTTTCTTTTTTTCGGTCCAAAACAGTTTCTGTAACAATCTAAGAAAATTATGCCATATCCATTAATGATAGTCTCACTCAAGTAATGTTCGGATCTTTATTCACAGTATAGTTTGACAACATATATGTGAATATATTTAGTGTTGTTGTTTAAAAACTACAACCACTTCGTGGTATCAATGTTTAACAAAACACTTTTAGAGTTCACCATAACAAAATAACAACCTTGCATTATTTTATTTTCCGCTCCAAACAATTTTTTTATGTTTTGTAACAAACTAAACTTGTTTGGTTCTGTAACAAAAAATTTGTTTTGTAACAAATTATTGTTTTCATCAAATAAATTTTTAGTAACTAATAATTTGTTTTGTAACAAATTATTGTTTTCATCAAATAAATATTTAGTGTTGTTGATTGAAACAACAATCACTTCATCGTTTCATTCGAAAGATGTAAATCTATAGCTTGATTTATCCTTAAAGTATTTAGGGACAACTTAACCTCAATATGTAACTTCTTCGGTAGACATAGCAGATCGAAACGTCTTAAAATTGTTGTTTTTGGATTTCCAAACTGTTAAATTTGAATTTCCAAATTCTATCATATACCGAAGTTGTTACTAGGGTGAGTCGTGACCAGGTCGCTCTCTTTAAGACGTTTCGTGGCACTACCCAAAGTTGTGCAAGGTAGACTATCAACCACGCCGCCTCCAGGATAAAACAAGCCCAGCTACAACTGTTCGATTAACTACTGCACTGTAGAAAAATCGTTCGAGAATTACACCCTCAAAATATGGCTCAATCGTTTGATCGAAGCCACTCGATACGGTACGTAACCGCTCTATTCGAAACCGTTCAAATTAATATGGTATTATTACCATTCTATTATGGTGCTGAGACCACTCAAATATGGTGTTTCCACCATTCTAATTTCTCCAAAACATGGATATGGCACTACGACCACTCAAATATGGTGATACCACCATTTCTCCTTAAAATTATTAAAATAATATATATACTGTTAAGATCATTCTTTAATATGGTCTTAATAGTACTCTATATTCCGAAGAATCATATATTATCGAAGGGACTATGAACTTAAGACCAAGGGACTATGATCTTAAGAACACTCTTAATACCGAAGGGACAGAAAGGAGTAGAAGCAGAAGAAACTTGTTAAAAACAAGTCGGAGGGAGAAGAGAGGAAAAAACACAGGAAGCATCGACTGTGAATTTTCGGTGTAAAGAATCAAATGGGGCGAGCTCTCCTTTTATAGGGAGAGTTTGTAACAAAAAACGAGTGACTTGGGGATTAAGTCTGCTTAATCCTTAAGCAAACGCGTTTTGTTTCCTAATTGGATATATCCGAAAATTTCTGGATATGCTTTTGGATCGGGTCGGATCGTAACAAATTTATTTGTTACGCGTAGCGCTTACGGATAATGATTAAATTAATTAATTAATTAATTTAACATTTTCAAGTGACAAAAATATATATATCAATTTTTTTTTAAGCGTTCACCCGTTCACAAAATTGGGTACCCCAAGGGCACACCCTTGGAGGTCATTTTTCCCATATATAAACACTTACTAGTTGGGGTGACCCTTCAATGTGGGACATTTTTAAGTCACACCTACACACTAGTTTTTTCATAGTGTTTTTCTTTCCAATTTTCTTCACTAGAATTAACTAGTGTTCCAACACATGGTAATTGCAATCAAACACAATGACATCTGAATAAAAGGGAAAAAATTGAATTAAGGAAAAACGCAAGAAAATAGTTACATCCAACGATACACATTATAAGGACTTGACACACACACCCTCTTAAGAACATTTATAGAAAGAATTGGACTAAAAGGTTTTCTAAGTACCGGCATTATGTGTCTCAATTTATGAGAAATACTTAGATAACTACTTCCTAATTTGTCTTTTAATATAGATATCAAGTGACTATGACGAAGTTGAATATTTAAGCAATTTTTTTTGACTAATCTTGGGTTTTTTTTCAGCAGTTTCATGACAAATATTTCATAAGTTCAATTCTATAAAAAGAAACTGGAGTGTAAATGGGAAGAGCAAAGTGAATAAACTAACATAATTTTTTTACGAAATAAAGTAACACAATTAACCTTTATTAGGGGAGGTTCTCTAGTGTGCCTTTCAATCAACTCCATTGCGATACGATTATGTTCAACCATCATGAACCACCATTCTTCTTTCTTATTCTTTTTTGTTGAAGCAAGTATGATCTATCTACACCAACAAAAACACCGTCATTAAAAAATATAAATAAACAAAAAAGACTTTGTTAGTGTAAATACCATTCTTCTCTAATCATCTATTGTTTCTATTTTTTTTTTTGAAAGGATCTACTATTTCTACATGTTATTCATAAGAATCTTGTTTCAACATGTTATTGCAAAATAGTCCCTGAATGTAGACTTTGTTAGTCAATTTAGTCTCTGAATGCAGACTCCGTTAGTCAATTTAATCCTTAAATGTAGACTCTGTTAGTTACTTTAGTCCCTGAAATTGACTAACAGAGTCTACATTCAGGGACTGTTTTGCAATTTCTCTGCATTCAGGGACTAAAATGACTACTCATTTCCCATTCAGGGACTAAAGTGACTAATTCCCCTTTTTTTTTAAGAAGTAACAGCTCATAATTTTTTTTTTTTGCATGTGAGTGTAATTAAATGGAAAGTAAGGGGTAAATATGGAACAAAAATAGTCTACACCAAAAGAAAAGTATTGCCTTTATTAATGAGAAATGATATTTTAACAACCACTTTTTGACAACTTTTGGACAACTTTCTCTCACATACTCACATGATGTTGTTATCCTTTCTCTTCCTTTTTCTCTCTCCATTGTTTTTGGCCAATAAGAAATGAGCAAAACAAGGTTGTCAACAAAGTTGTCATCAAATGGATGTCAAAATATCATTACTCTTTATTAATAGGTATAGATTTTTTATTCAATAACTGAATTTTTTGAACCATTAATATTTAAACAATGATCCATTTTTATTGTTTGAGCATGACCTTCAATTTATTGGGTCGGCCCTACATTATTGACCTGTTTTATCTAAAAATTGGCAGTTATTTTTCTTTTTTAGATAGACGATATGACAAAGTCATCATAAATAATTTACACACACAAAGTAGAGGTACCATGATTCGAACCCTAATCATGACGTCCTGCCTAACAATTACGACATTTTTGTCCGTTGAACTAGGACTTATGATACAATTGGCACTTATATTATTAAATTAGAATACACTATAACAAGAATAGATGTACTCCCTCCGATCATATTTATAAGCAAAACACAACTTTTTAGGTTCATTGAATAACTAATGTATTTGGTATATAAATGTGGCTAGATAGATTAATTATTTCATGAATCTAAAAAAAAAAAATTTTACTTATAAATATGACCGGATGGAATATGTTTAAATTAATAAATGGGACCTAGATTCTTTGCCATTAATTAAGCTGTCAGAGTTGACCGAGTCACCCGATTGAAAGGTAGTATAAACCTGTCATAATTATTTTGCGAATGAAGGAAAACATTTCATAATTTTGTTTATTTGTTATTTTTATATATAGCAAATGTTAACTTGTGCCCTCAAGGGCACATGTTAAGAAACTTATTATAGAATTATACGTATCAAACTAGTAATAACGCCCGTGCAACGCACGGGATACTTCAAGTTATAAGTTATATATGTATATAAGATTTGCAACTATTTTCAACTTGTTAAGGTCTCATCATGCATGTTATTCTTGTAGTTACTAATTAAATCTTAACAAAACTTATCGTTGAGATTCAAATTCTTAAATATTGCTATATAAAGTACATCCTAACTAATGTATTTAGCAAATCCTATTATAAAGTGATGTTATTTAAAAAGTATTTAGAACTAATAAAAAAGTGTTAAAAACCTTTTTTTTTTTTTAAAGAAAAGTGTTAGAAAACTAAAATGCAAAACTGAACAAAACACAATAACAATGAGGATTAATTCTAAAAACCCGACTGCAGCTTTGAAATTTGATTGTCTACAAAGTTAACATTACAACAATAACATAGAAGCCCAAAACAAACTTATGGGACTTAGATGGATCAATCATACCACAAACAAAATGCCCAATATAACTGGGTCTTACAAAGATTCGAAATACTTAATAATAATAATAAACTAAAAGTCATCCATGTTTCCCTATTTGGTGGGATGCCACACTCGACTCTAACAAAAGATCCTCCATATGTGGGAGTGGTACGGATTAAGAAAACAATACTTGAAATAAAGACTGATACGATAAAAGGAAAAACATAATGATTGAGCTGCAAGCCATTATCACAAACTTAGAAGACATCAACTTCCTAGCTAGATCTTCTCAATTTTGATACTCCGCTTCAACAGTTTGATAGGAAGGTTCAGATCTTCATCTGCTTCAGCAGTGGGTGAAACCCTTTTACCTCCCTTGTTTTCAATCACCACATCAGAAGTACCACCAATGCCCAATCTGGTAACAGCCTCATCTAGTTCAACAACAGCAGATGAAAACTTGGGCAGCAGATCCTGTAAATATACATTGTGTTTGTTAAAGTCCAGCCATTAATTAATTTTGAATGTTATGTTTGTTTGACAGAATGAGAGATAAGTAAGGTACATCTGATAGTGTTTATAAGTACCTGGCTCACAGCAAGGCTGGCAGAATCGATCACAAGTTCCTTCCCTTTGGAAGAAGATGCAGTCAAAGTCTCAAGTCCCTTAAATTAATGTGTGATTAAAAACATTAGACATTAAGTTACAGGTTGGATTTTGTTGTTAAATTACATTATAGTTGAATTATAGAGTAAACAATTAACTTATACCTCAGACAGCACAAGAGCTGAAGCACCAGCCTGAGAATCACCACTATCTCCTGCCAATCCACTCAAAGAACCAGCCTGAGACAGCACAAGAGCTGAAGCACCAGCCTGAGAATCATCACTATCTCCTGCCAATCCACTCAAAGAACCCCACTCCTATCAAATTGAAATTGTAAAACTAACATTAATTAAATACCATTTCATACATTAATTAAAAAAATAAGTTGAAATGAATACTTATGATTATAGAAAAGCAAAAGAAATATTTACATTCCTATAGAAGATTGCCTCCTCCTTCGCCCACTTGGTCTTAAATTGATTTATGATAACTCCATCGGTGCATATCTTACGCACGCGAAAGGACTGTTCAAACCTAGGACTTGTATCCGCTTTGCATTCAACCTTAAACAGGTAAGTGGACTTGACCAAAGCAGAAATCTCGGCTGGAAGAACTCCAGGAGCAGCATTCTGTGTTAAGAATGAAGAATTTGAACATATTATGCACATAAGTCTAAAGCATTCTTAAATTCTCAACAGTTAACATGCAAAAATTACAGATTAATAGGGAATCTTAGAATATATTTTGAAATGTTAACATAGACTATTAAATAAGGAAGTACCCATCTGCTTCGAGAGCAATCACATTAAGCTTTGTAGTCTTTCCATGACGATCGTATTCACGTTCAGAGCCAACTCCAGTAAGCATTCCAACCACATCTAATGAAATTTATAAATATTAAGCAAGCATTCAAGAAGGAAAAAAATGATATAAAGTTAAGAAGTGGCTCATGAAAGACTAACCAACTAAGACTTCATCATCACAAGTGCCTCCACATATTTCAGATATGGGAACAAACTTAAAGGGAGAGCCAGTTACAATGGCAGAAGACAGAGGCATAACTTTAGAAGAAATCTGGAAGTTAAGCTTCAATGGATGTGTTGTGGTTTTGTAGCTACCATTATTAGTGGCAACAGTCAAGTTCTCAAAAAGCATATACTCTGCCTTCAGCAATTTGGCTCTGGAACTTGTAAAGTAGAGTCCTCTTAATGGAGGCGTGAATCCGACCTCCCTGAAAATAGGACATCAAAATCAGTGCTTAAAAGTTGAAAGCTTTAAACTTATGTTAATATAAGTTGTATCATTAGACAATCAGCACAAAATTTAAAACAGAGTTTAAGTACTGATTTTTTAATGTAAAATCGAAGTTATAAAATCAGTACAGACTTAAAATCAAAGTTAAAAACTAAAAAACTGTTTTTGACAATAACTGTTAGCCAGTAAATATACAATAAAACCACATAAAAGGTAAAAGCTTTAAACTTATTACTTAAAACTACAATATCAATACAAAATCAGTACTTAATTAAATACACAGTTGTAAAAAATTGTTGTGATGATAACTATTAAGCACTAAAACTACTATAAAACTTCTTACAGAAAATAAGTAACATTATTAGCTAAATAAGAACAATAAAACAAAAAAAAATTGAAAGTAATTTTAACCTCAGCATCCATAAGAACCAATTCAACAGAGAAAGGCAATGCATTTTTGTTTAAATCGTTGACCAACCACAGCCTAAGGATTCTGGCCTTAAGATTCCAACATGTTTCAGAAGTGTTAATTTCAGAAATTGAGTGAAAACTCTTGGCCATTTCAACTTTGAAAACAAAAGCTTTTGAAAGAAAAAAGAGGGAGAGTTTCAGAATACAATGTTGGGATTGTGGTGTGAGTAAACTTTCAATATTTCCCCCAATTTATAGAACCCCGAGTCTACCACATCATCTATTAAAAACCATAAAAAAATTACACACAAAATAAAAATTTAAACTTACATTGTTATCAAGGCAGAAGGAATCTCTCCACAGCTGCCCTAATTTTCTGATAATGGGTAGATTTTAGAGTCAACTTTGTGGAAAAATATTGAATTAGTGGAATCTGATTGAGAAAGGAAATGGGTTGGTTTTTGTGAATTGGGGATATGTGTATTTAGGTTTAAAATATGAGGAAATTAGGGTTAGATAATGACATAAGGTATAAAGTTTTACTGTGAAACCTTGTTTAGATAAGATTCTTGTGCTACTATTAGGGGTGTTCATTGTTCTAAACTGCATTGGAACTGAACCACATTAATGGATACAATTCAGTTTTTAAAACCACTTTAAAAAAAACTGGTTAATTTTTCAAACCAGTTCTAGTTCGGTTTAGAACCGGTTCAGAACCGGTTTACAGTTTTGAACCGGTTTATTTATTTTGAACCGGTTTCGAACCGGTTTATAGTTTTAAACCGGTTTACTTATTTTTAACCGGTTTTGAACCAGATTTTTTTTGAACTAGTTTTCAAACTGGATTTTAGTTTTAAACTGGTTTACTTATTTTTAACCGGTTTTGAACCAGATTTTTTTTGAACTGGATTTTAGTCATTGTTTTTTTTTAAAAAACCCATTTTTTTAGTGACACTAGTAAAAATATTGGTTTTCAGTTATTATAATTTATTTGTGATTGTGACTTATTTTGTTCAAAAACAGATTATACGCAAAAGCTAGAAACATTATGACTTATTTGTTCAAAAACAGATTATACGCAAATGGTTCACAAATTATGTTTCAATTTTCAATTTTCAACTAAATGGTTCTCTGTTATTATTTTGAACTTTTTTTGTCCTGCACGAAGCATTTCTCCAGAAGCATTTTAGATTACCAACATAGAACATAGTCAATGGTAAAGATTCATTCATACAAACAGACAAAAGATCACAAAAAACTGAAAGGAAACTATAAGAAGAGCAAAAGCTTGCCACTTGAACAACTTAACTCCAAAGGAACATCCCAGACACTTAAAAAATAAATCTCCATAACACTGTAACAGATACTCTACTAATAGTAAAATAGAACAATATCCCCTCCTACATAAATGTCAAATTAAAATTGCTGAATCCTGCCAATAACAAAAATCCTATGTGGATAACAAAAATCCAAACTTGCGAATCGCCAAAGTATTGGCGTTGTGAATCGCCAAAGTTGAAAAATCCCGCTTCAAAGGTTCCAGCTGCAGAGACAAGCGTATCACTGTATTGCATAAACTGATTTGGAGCAATAGTAGTAAAAGTGTCCTGTTTACAGAAAGTGGGCATGGAACAAAAGAAGAAAGTAGACAACATTAGCATTAGCAGCTTATTATGGTTCAAAACATTCTAAGTCAGACAAATGACCAGATTCAATTTGATCAACTAACTATAGTCAGAGCCAGAATATAGAAACATGTTGTTCAAGCTCTGAACTCTGTTTTTGACATGATGGCATTATTGCTAACTTCAATTCAATTTTGCATTCTCTCTCCAATTCTCTAATTTAGTGATTCTACAAACATGTTGACTGGACCAAGCACATGGGATATGAAATTATGAAATTGTAACGTAACAGACAAATTAAATTCGAAACCGTCCTCCTCCAATATTTGTTATAGCACATAATCCCCATCACGAAATAGGTATTAATAACTTAATAATAAAACATGATTGAGGGATCCTAATGATCTTGTCATCAGCTATGGTTGTCTCTAAATCACAGACACAAAATGAACTAAGAAACTACGTCCTGTTTCCGTATGGTCAGTCACTTGGTCTTAAGACGTCAAACCTCAGGAAACATTAATTCTTGTGCTAACTATACAATATCTACTCAATCTAATCAAACGTTTCCTTTTGTACATGAACAAACCAACACTAATAACTGCACTAATCTCTGCATGTTACAGAACTGCACTAATCTCTGCATGTTACAGAACTGAACAAAAATACTTTAGAACAAATGAAAAGGCCAAACTTCATGTGTTAAGTAAATAAACTATGATTACGCTTGGTAAAATTGAGCATGACATAAAACAAAAGGGCAATGCATTTTTATTATTTTGAAAAAGGTGGAACCAAAGAGAAAAGAAAAGAACAAACTGTGAGCTGTCCTATTGCAAACATTGATTCATCTTATGTAAACCACAAACATGATTCACCAACTAATGATACTCAAAAACTTTACAAAGCCAACATTGCTAATCTTAAGGATGCTGCAACACCATCTTAAAATTCACTTTGCAAACATGATTCATCTTATGTAAACCACAAACATGATTCACCAACTAATGATACTCAAAAACTTTACAAAGCCAACATTGCTAATCTTAAGGATGCTGCAACACCATCTTAAAATTCACTTTACAAACATGATTCATCTTATGTAAACCACAAACATGATTCACCAACTAATGATACTCAAACTTTACAAAAACAAATAGGAGACTAGACATTTGACACCGCGTAGATTTTGAGGAAAGCGTAATTTGGTTCTAAACAAATAGGTGAAACCGCCCCTTGTTTTGCTCTGCTTGTATTTACATAAGCCCCTCGTTTAGTTCTTAACTCCTACTTTTAAATCACCACTCAACTTTCCCATATATATGAATGAATCAACACTAACCCATCAGCACAAATCACAACAATTACTTACACTTTTACCATATCATATATTAAAAAAATATCAGATTCAACAAAGGTCCAACAATACAATAAAATGAGTGCAGCAACAAGAGCATGGATAGTGGCATCAAGTATAGGAGCAGTGGAGGCATTAAAAGATCAATGTAACATATAATCAATTTGATAAGTAACATATAATCAATTTTTCTCATGTTCTGCTATAATCAATGTAAATTTACAACAACATAATTTTATCAATACAAGAAGAACAAAAATACAACAACCTTTTTGTATGAAACCCAGAAATCGAAATAATACAACAAAGGGTCAAGATCAACACCAGTGTTATCTTTGTGGATTTGAAATCGAAAATTAACATTTCAAAGAGACCCAGAAATCGAAAAGCTATAAGCATAAGCATAACAACTAGAAATTGAAAATTCTATACAAAAAAGAACAAAACCACAGTAGAATGAGCATATCTGTGACGAGAGTACGAAGACGAGGGAGAAGAGTACGAAAATGGGTTCGTCTGAATTTGGGTTAGGGATCGATTTGTGATTTGGGATCGATTTGGGGCTAGGGATCGATTTGTGATTTGGGATCGATTTTGTGAATACGATCGCAAGCTTTTGCCATGGGATCGATTTTGTGAATACGAAATACGATTGCAAACTTTCAAAAGAGGTTGATTTTGTGATATTTAGAAAAACCGGTTCATAAACTTAAACCGGTTCAAAACTGGTTTTAAACTGAACTTAAATTGATATTTAAAAAATGGTTCAGTTCAAAACTTTATTAAGTGGTTCAGATAAAATATGGTTCAGATACAGTTCAGTTAGTAGTTTGGTTCAGTTACCTGGATATTTTGAACACCCCTAGCTACTATTAGCCTGCATCATTGAGAGGGAAATAGACTTTTGAAAAACTTGCATGAAATAAGGGTTGTGGGAAGAAGATGAAAACCTGTTATCGGGGAATCGCTTCCCTGTTGGGTGGGTAATCAGTGTTCCGGTTGACCAATTTTGTTTGTCATTTTGTTTTTGTTTGTGAGTTAAAAGGCCGACGAAATCAAATGGGCCTTATTTGAAGCCCAGCCCAATTAAAATGAATTTGAAGGCAATGAAGCTATTTGAAGCCAGTGACGTTGGTGATTCCATTTTTTTTGTCTTAGAGCTAATTTGAAATTTGAAATCGAAAGCTAAATTAGGATAAAACTTGTACTCTGTAATACTTCTGATTAATAGGTGGCATTGCTTAGAAACCAACACCTGTAATTTGTTGCTATAAAGGTGTGAAGTAAAGGTCTAATATTAAGATGTCGTGCATTCAACTTTTTAAAAGTCAAAATATTACGATTTCCAATGCAAAGTTGCTCTTTTTAGGTTCCTTAACATGTGCCCTTAAGGCACAAGTTAACATGACCTTTATATATATATGGTGCTTTTAAAAAATATATATTGGTGCCTTTAACATGGACCAGCACAAGGAAGTGGGAGAACACGTGTTGTTAAGGGCAAAAGTTATTATGCATAAGGAGATCCTTATGCACCGTGCATAATTGGTTTCTACACCCAACATAATTGTTTTTTACACCCCAAGTGAAAAGAATTATTTTGGTCTACTATAAAATCTATTTATTTGTGGGCCTAATAAAGCCCCATATTATAATTTTTTTCTTAACAATTTATTTATGCAAAATAGCTTATTCGAAATAGTTTATTTATGCAAAACAACTTATTAGAATGATTTTTTAAAAACCGCTTATTCAAAACAACTTATTTATGCAAAACAACTTATTCCGATTAATTTTAAAAACCAACTTATTCAAAATAGCTTATTTATGCAAAACAGCTTATTCGAAACAACTTATTAGGATCACTTTTTTTTAAAACCGCTTATTCAAAACAGCTTATTTATGCAAAACAGCTTATTTGTTCAAAACAGCTTATTTATACAATACAGGTTATTCTGATTTCATTTTAAAAAACAACTTATTCAAAACAACTTATTTATGCAAAACAACATATTTATGCAAAACAACTTATTCAAAACAGCTTATTTATGCAAAACAGCTTATTCGAAACAACTTATTTATACAAAATAGATTATTTGTGCAAAACAACTTATTCAAAACAACTTATTTATACAAAATAGCTTATTTGTGCAAAACAGCTTATTTATACAAAACAACTTATTCCGATTTCATTTTAAAACACAACTTATTCAAAACAGCTTATTTATACAAAACAACATATTTATGCAAAACAACTTATTCAAAACAGCTTATTTATGCAAAACAGCTTATTTGAAACAACTTATTTATACAAAAGAGCTTATTTGTGCAAAACAGCTTATTCAAAACAACTTATTTATACAAAACAACTTATTTGTGCAAAACAGCTTATTCAAAACAACTTATTTATACAAAACAGCTTATTCCGATTAATTTTAAAAACCAACTTATTCAAAATAGCTTATTTATGCAAAACAGCTTATTCGAAACAACTTATTAGGATCACTTTTTTTAAAACCGCTTATTCAAAACAGCTTATTTATGCAAAACAGCTTATTTGTTCAAAACAGCTTATTCAAAACAGCTTATTTATACAAAACAGCTTATTCCGATTTCATTTTAAAAAACAACTTATTCAAAACAACTTATTTATGCAAAACAACATATTTATGCAAAACAACTTATTCAAAACAGCTTATTCGAAACAACTTATTTATACAAAATAGCTTATTTGTGCAAAACAACTTATTCAAAACAACTTATTTATACAAAATAGCTTATTTGTGCAAAACAGCTTATTCAAAACAGCTTATTTATACAAAACAACTTATTACGATTTCATTTTAAAAAACAACTTATTTATGCAAAACAACATATTTATGCAAAACAACTTATTCAAAACAGCTTATTTATGCAAAACAGCTTATTTGAAACAACTTATTTATACAAAAGAGCTTATTTGTGCTAAACAGCTTATTCAAAACAACTTAATTATACAAAACAACTTATTTGTGCAAAACAGCTTATTCAAAACAACTTATTTATACAAAACTGCTTATTCCGATTAATTTTAAAAACCAACTTATTCAAAATAGTTTATTTATGCAAAACAGCTTATTCGAAACAACTTATTAGGATCACTTTTTTTAAAACCGCTTATTCAATACAGCTTATTTATGCAAAACAGCTTATTTGTTCAAAACAGCTTATTCAAAACAGCATATTTATACAAAACAGCTTATTCCGATTTCATTTTTAAAAACAACTTATTCAAAACAACTTATTTATGCAAAACAACATATTTATGCAAAACAACTTATTCAAAACAGCTTATTTATGCAAAACAGCTTATTCGAAACAACTTATTTATACAAAATAGCTTATTTGTGCAAAACAACTTATTTATACAAAACAGCTTATTTGTGCAAAACAACTTATTCAAAACAGCTTATTTATACAAAACAACTTATTCCGATTTCATTTTAAAAAACAACTTATTCAAAACAACTTATTTATGCAAAACAACATATTTATGCAAAACAACTTATTCAAAACAACTTATTTATGCAAAAGAGCTTATTCGAAACAACTTATTTATACAAAAGAGCTTATTTGTGCAAAACAGCTTATTCAAACACAACTTATTTATACAAAACAACTTATTTGTGCAAAACAGCTTATTCAAAACAGCTTATTTATACAAAACAGCTTATTCCAATTTCATTTTAAAAACTACTTATTCAAAACAACTTATTTATGCAAAACAACATATTTATGCAAAACAACTTATTCAAAACAGTTTATTTATGCAAAACAGCTTATTCGAAACAACTTATTTATACAAAACAGCGTATTTGTGCAAAACAGCTTATTCAAAACAGCTTATTTATACAAAACTGCTTATTCGAAACAACTTATTTATACAAAATAGCTTATTTGTGCAAAACAGCTTATTCAAAACAACTTATTTATACAAAACAGCTTATTTGTGCAAAACAACTATTTTGCACAAAATAAGCTATTTTGCACAAAATAAGCTATTTTGCACAAACAGCTTATTCGATTCCTAGGTCGCCGATCCCAAACGGAATTGCAGATCATCCCTATTCTTCTGAGGTATGTGTGTATTGTAATTCGTGACAAGTTTGCGTGATTGTGAATTTGTAGAGATTTCAATTTTGAATTGCGGAACGCTATGCGTGAAATCGTGTAGATTTATAATTATGAAGATGTGGTTACTGATTGCAAATCTCACAAGGTTGTTGTTAAAGGAGAAAAAGCGGATCCATTGAAGGTTCTTGAAAGAGTTCAGAGGAAGAGTCATAGACAAGTTGAGCTTCTTTCTCCGATCCCAAAACCACCTTCAGAACAAGAGAAAAAAATTGAAGAGAAAAAGAAACCTAAGCCAGAGGAAGAAAAGAAAGCTGAAGAGGTTAATTAATTATTTTTTTTCTTTTTAAATTTATCTGAATCTGTGATGGATCATTTTTATCATTTTTATTTTATTATATGGTGCAGCCTAAGGTTATGATAGTGATTCTGAAAGTTCACATGTATTGTGAAGCTTGTTCACAAGAAATCAAGAGACGCATTGAGAAAATCAAATGTATGTTACTGTGTTCTGTTTTGATTGAAATTCATATTTTCTTCACTTTTATTTCATTCACTTGTTTTGGTTCAATTCTCAGGTCCCATCCTTTCAGGAATTTGTCAACTGTTAATACCGATGATTTTGTGTTTGAATTCGAATCTTGCTATGATTTTCAATTTTGGTTACATATAGAGGTTTGATTGGTTTGGTGATGAAGTTTGCTGGAGATTTTCAAGTTCCTTTGCATTCTTGATTTTTGGAAGAAAAAGGACGACGTTGATTGTGAAAGGACGACGTTGAAGAGGAGGAGAATTGGGAGTAATGAGTTGGAGGGATTAGGGATTGATTTGAATTTGGGAAAATTGATGATGGACTTGGTTTGAGAAATTGTCGAAATCAAATTGGGAATTTTTCTGAGAATTGTGATTCTGTTGCTAAGAATTCAAAGTTGGTGCCTGAATCTGATGGTTTTGAAAATGTTCTGTTATGGTTAGAAAATTCCATATGTTTTTTATATTTGATTGTGATATGCACCATGTTGGATCAAAGAAAACCATTAAGTACATCTAATGGTTTTGGAGTACAACTCACATAAACCATTTCCACAGCAAAATGGTTTTGGAGTACAACTCACAGAAACCATACCCATAGCAAAACCATTAAACAATTAGTTTGGTTTCGTGTAGAACACTATCAAAACCATTAAACCACACTTATGGTTTCAGTAATAGTTTTTATTTAAAATCATTTGTCAATAATAATTTTCACTATTCTTTTATTTTATTTAGCATTTGACAATTATTTTTCTTTCACATACAAGTCTATTAAAACCATTAAAGCGCGATTATATTTAGACAAAGTCAGAAATTCGTTTTACAACGTAAGAAATAAAACAGAGATGACGAGGCTTTACAAAAAAGTGGTTACTTATTGATTAATTCACATTAGGTTATAAGTGTGTACTATTAAGTGGTTACTTAATAATGATTTAAATGGTTATCACAATTTTTTTTATTACAAAACCATTTTCACTGGAATTGGGAAATGATTCGATGTGAAATCTGTTGGTATAAGCTGGAATTCGGATTTGATGAATTATTGAGAATGTTGTGATGAATTGTGTTGTTTACGATCAATCCGGTTCGGATCTGGTGTTAGCATTACTCACGGAAACCATTTTCACTGCAAAATGGTTTTGGAGTACAACTCACGGAAACCATTTTCACTGCAAAATGGTTTTGAAACCAACTCACAGAAACCATAGCCATAGCAAAACCATTAGACAATTATTTTGGTTTCTCATAGAAGACTATCAAAACCATTAAACCATAATTATGGTTTCAGTAATAATTTCAGTGTATAACATCTTAATCATTATTCAAAACCATCTAACAATAATAATTTCATTAAAAATCATTACACATTTATCTTGGTTTCACATACATGATTATCAAAACCATTAAACAATAATTATGGTTTCAGTAATAATTTCAGTGTATAACATGTTAAACAACGTTCCAGTAAAGAAACTCATAATCCATACTCATTTCTCTCTCTAACTCATAAAAAGCATATTCAAAACAGCTTATTTTGTGCAAAATAGCTGTTTTGCACAAACAAGCTGTTTTGTATAAATAAGTTGTTTTGAATAAGCTGTTTTGCACAAATAAGCTATTTTATATAAATAAGTTGTTTCGAATAAGCTGTTTTGTATAAATAAGCTGTTTTGAATAAGCTGTTTTGCACAAATAAGCTGTTTTGTATAAATAAGTTGTTTTGAATAAGTTGTTTTGCACAAATAAGCTATTTTGTATAAATAAGTTGTTTCGAATAAGCTGTTTTGCATAAATAAGCTGTTTTGAATAAGTTGTTTTGCATAAATATGTTGTTTTGCATATATAACTTGTTTTGAATAAGTTGTTTTTTAAAATGAAATCGGAATAAGCTGTTTTGTATAAATAAGCTGTTTTGCACAAATAAGCTGTTTTGTATAAATAAGTTGTTTCGAATAAGCTGTTTTGCATAAATAAGTTGTTTTGAATAAGTTGTTTTGCGTAAATATGTTGTTTTGCATATATAAGTTGTTTTGAATAAGTTGTTTTTTAAAATGAAATCGGAATAAGTTGTTTTGTATAAATATGCTGTTTTGCACAAATAAGCTGTTTTGTATAAATAAGTTGTTTTGATTAAGCTGTTTTGCACAAATAAGCTATTTTGTATAAATAAGTTGTTTCGAATAAGCTGTTTTGCATAAATAAGTTGTTTTGAATAAGTTGTTTTTGCATAAATATGTTGTTTTGCATAAATAAGATGTTTTGAATAAGTTATTTTTTAAAATGAAATCGGAATAAGTTGTTTTGTATAAATAAGCTGTTTTGAATAAGCTGTTTTGCACAAATAAGTTGTTTTGTATAAATAAGTTGTTTTGAATAAGCTGTTTTGCACAAATAAGCTATTTTGTATAAATAAGTTGTTTCGAATAAGCTGTTTTGCATAAATAAGCTATTTTGTATAAATAAGTTGTTTCGAATAAGCTGTTTTGCATAAATAAGCTGTTTTGAATAAGTTGTTTTGCGTAAATATGTTGTTTTGCATATATAAGTTGTTTTGAATAAGTTGTTTTTTAAAATGAAACCGGAATAAGCTGTTTTGTATAAATAAGCTGTTTTGCACAAATAAGCTGTTTTGTATAAATAAGTTGTTTTAATTAAGTTGTTTTGCACAAATAAGCTATTTTGTATAAATAAGTTGTTTAGAATAAGCTGTTTTGCATAAATAAGCTGTTTTGAATAAGTTGTTTTTGCATAAATATGTTGTTTTGCATAAATAAGTTGTTTTGAATAAGTTATTTTTTAAAATGAAATCGGAATAAGTTGTTTTGTATAAATAAGCTGTTTTGAATAAGCTGTTTTGCACAAATAAGTTGTTTTGTATAAATAAGTTGTTTTGAATAAGCTGTTTTGCACAAATAAGCTATTTTGTAAAAATAAGTTGTTTCGAATAAGCTGTTTTGCATAAATAAGCTGTTTTGAATAAGTTGTTTTGCATAAATATGTTGTTTTGCATATATAAGTTGTTTTGAATAAGTTGTTTTTTAAAATGAAATCGGAATAAGCTGTTTTGTATAAATAAGCTGTTTTGTATAAATAAGTTGTTTTGAATAAGCTGTTTTGCACAAATAAGCTATTTTGTAAAAATAAGTTGTTTCGAATAAGCTGTTTTGCATAAATAAGCTGTTTTGAATAAGTTGTTTTGCATAAATATGTTGTTTTGCATAAATAAGTTGTTTTGAATAAGTTGTTTTTTAAAATGAAATCGGAATAAGTTGTTTTGTATAAATAAGCTGTTTTGAATAAGCTGTTTCGCACAAATAAGTTGTTTTGTATAAATAAGTTGTTTTGAATAAGCTGTTTTGCACAAATAAGCAATTTTGTGTAAATAAGTTGTTTCGAATAAGCTGTTTTGCATAAATAAGCTGTTTTGAATAAGTTGTTTTGTATAAATATGTTGTTTTGCATAAATAAGTTGTTTTGAATAAGTTGTTTTTTAAAATGAAATCGGAATAAGCTGTTTTGTATAAATAAGCTGTTTTGCACAAATAAGCTGTTTTGTATAAATAAGTTGTTTCGAATAAGCTGTTTTGCGTAAATAAGCTGTTTTGAATAAGTTGTTTTGCATAAATATGTTGTTTTGCATAAATAAGTTGTTTTGTATAAGTTGTTATTTAAAATGAAATCGGAATAAGCTGTTTTGTATAAACAAGCTGTTTTGCACAAATAAGTTGTTTTGCATAAATAAGTTGTTTTGAATAAGCGGTTTTAAAAAAGTGATCCTAATAAGTTGTTTCGAATAAGTTGTTTTGCATAAATAAGCTGTTTTGAATAAGTTGCTTTTTAAAATGAGATCGGAATAAGCTGTTTTGCATAAATAAGTTGTTTTGAATAAGCGGTTTTTAAAAAATCATTCTAATAAGTTGTTTTGCATAAATAAACTATTTCGAATAAACTATTTTGCATAAATAAATTGTTAAGAAAAAAATTATAATATGGGGCTTTAATTTAATGGGTTTGGTGGGAGCTTTTTTAAGTGGGCTTTGAAATTTGGGGCTCTATTGACATCTGTACTTATTAGAATTAAGCTTTCACTTAAGGTGTAGAAAGCAATTATGTTGGGTGTAGAAAGCAATTATGCACGGTGCATAAGGATCTCCTAATGCACCATAACCACACCCGTTGTTAAGTGTATCACTTTCTTGAATTTTGCACGTTCACTGGCCTAATATCTCATTGTTGTCTGCTCAATAATATGCAATGAATAAGGACAACTTCAGTTGTACAAATAGGACTCATACTTTTAACATTTTACGTACTACACTTTCTTTGGTGTCCTTCTTTTTGCTTACTCGGTTGAGGGATCTAAGCCACATTCACCCCTCGACTTTGCCTACGTAATCGCAGTAAACAATGTTATGTTCTTCAATAAAACAAGTGGGTAAGAGAACATACTATGAACTTGACATCGAAATGTATATATAGTTAATATGTTAATTAAGTTTGTAGCATTTTTTTTTTTGAATAATTAATTTTGTAGCATAGCATGTTTAATAACGTTTGTTATGTTTGAAGTCTGAACAATTTTATAAAAGCAATATTACTGACATGGTCAGCAGCGGCGAGGATCCAATATTACAGAAAATGAGCCAAAAGTTAATGAAAGTTATTAAATTCTCTAAGAACCCATTTGATGTGCATGATAGAATATAGATAGGATAGGATAATGAGGTGGATAAGAATATGATATGATATTGATGGGATAAAGATTTATCCTTTTATATGTTTGGTGCATATATGATAAGAAACATGATATCATTACTTTATTATTTCGGGTAACACTTTGGTGCCATTAACGGCACCGTGCCATTAAATCTGGGTCATTAATGGCACCAAGATAGATGTGTTGTGTGGCCCAGATGCAATGACAATGCGTTTGTGTGGCCCAGATTTAATGGCACGGTGCCATTAATGGCACCAAAATGCTACCCTATTATTTCATGTGTTTGGTACACACTTGACAGCGATATGCTATGAAGCCCAGATACATGATACGATACGCCACTGATACGTCGATACGAGAAAATTTTAAAATTTAAGATACGTTACTGTTGGGATACTTCAATAAAAAAATTAAATTTAAACTACATATTAAAACTCAAAATACAAAATATGGACTAAAAAAAATCAACAATAGTATCGTTCTTAAACAAACAAAAAGACACAAAACAGACGGCAACAACAATAGAAATATAAATGTAAGTAATATTAATAATAAAGAAAACGACAATTAATCAGTTACATATATGATACTCCCTCCGGTCACTAATATAAGCAAAACTCCACTTTTTAGATACATTGAATAATTGATGTATCTAGTCTATAGACTAGATACATCAATTATTCAATGTATCTAAAAAGTGGAGTTTTGCTTATAATAGTGACCGGAGGGAGTATATTCTAAATAGAAAACAATATTACTTAGTCAATTACATATATACCAAATATAATATAAACATCAGGTAGCCCGCACATATCGGTTTTCCACCGCCTATCGCTCGTATCCCAGATGTATCTGAAAAGTATCGGGTAGTTGTTTTAAAAAAAATAAAATTTAATATTCGGATACTCTACTGATACATACCGAGAAGTATCAGACAGATATCGGTTCAGGATATGCCGGAGATACATTACATCATCTATTATGTAGTATATGGGTTTAAGAGGTGATATGATAAGATGTATTATATTCAAAAACTTGCATAGTTTCATTGAAAAAAAATACATAAAAAAAGTAACAATCTTATATAAAAAAGGAAATACAATCAAAGAAATTGCAAAAGAAAAAAATAATTGGAAGAAACGTGAGAGATCTAATTAAAAAAAAATGTGAGAGACGAAGAGGAAGGATGCTAAGAGAGGAAGAAGGCATATTAGAAGAGGAAGAAGGAAAGACATGATTGAGAGAGATACAGAGAGAATGGAAGCGACGATTGGAGTTTAAAAAGTTTGAAGAAGCAAACTAAGGATAAAAATAAATCATAAAGGCAAATTCTATGGTACACCCAACATTTTAAGTGTACCGGTACACCAAAACATTAAATTAATAATTAAATTAGTTGTTTTTTTGAAGAAAAAAGAATTATTTTCTATCATTGACAATTATAATAATTAAATCTTATTTACCAAAAGTGTCGATGAAATAAAATTTATTAAATCTTATTTATCAAAAGTGTCGATGAATTCTATCATTGACAATTATAATAATTAAATCTTATTTACCAAAAGTGTCGATGAAATAAAATTTATTAAATCTTATTTATCAAAAGTGTCGATGAAATAAAATTTATTTTTTTTAATTTTTTTTTGGCAGTGGTCGGGGTTTGAACCCCGGACCTTGCAAATTTTTATGCATTGTCCAACCAACTGAGCTAATTAAATTTTTATTGCTCATAGTAAAGAATATTGATTATTTTTTATGAGAAAATGTTAAAAATTTAATATAATAATAGAATAGGATATGAAATAGATTTAAGGGTTTTGCTAGAAGACACCCTTTAGAGGTGTCTTTTAGCAAGTCACACCTCAAGGTGTGATATCCACTTTTTAGTTATAATTTTGCTAAAAGACACCTTCATAAAAATTAGTTGGTGTCTTTTAACAAATGTCAATAGGATAACTTGCTAAAAGACACCTTCATAAAAGGTGTCTTCTAGCAAAACCCTAGATTTAATTGATCATTTTTTAGTTGTGCACCAAACAATGAATTTAAACATGATAGAATTGTTTTATTATATCATGTCTTCTTATCATGCGCACAAAACGAACCCTAAAAGTATGAAAGATTATTTTGTCAAAAAAAAAAGGTATGAAAGGTTATGATGACTCACATGTTGGTGTAACAAGTATGAGCGAACAAATTGAAATTGGATAGAAAAATATATAGATGTGAATAATATCTAAATCAAATTACTCATATACTTAGGCTTTTGTTTGCGAGTTTGAAGGGGAAGAGAAGGAAAGACTTGGAAAAAAAAGGAAAGAGTTAGTTGGAGAAATAGATGACATTGGAATGAGGGGTTTTGGGGGGCTTATTTTTCTTCAAAATATAAAACTTTCCTCATTTGGGGGAACTAAAAAATTGTATAGGAGGTGACTGCAAAAAAAAAATTGTATAGGAGGAGGGTTTTGGGGGGGTTTGGGAGGGTTTATATGAATTCTTCAAATTTAATATATGTTGTTATAATATTCTTAAAATTAAAAATATATTAATCATAAGCCTTAATTTATCACTCTCTAAAAAAACACTCTTTTAAAAAATGTGAAAGATTTCTCAATTTTCCCCTATATTTCTCTCTCTCTCTCTCTCTCTCTCTCTCTCTCTCTCTCTCTCTCTCTCTCTCTCTCCAAGGTCTTTCTTTCCCCTCCTCTCCAAACTCCCAAACAAAGTCTTAATGACTTAAGGTTTTGGATGAAAATGTGGTGTTAAAGTCACTTATATCATTGCTCTTAGCCTTATGTGTTGACCACTCAGTCTCCCCTCAAAACCCAAAAGTGGTATAAGAGCTGATTGTTTGACTAAATATGACTGGCTCCTTGTATCGAAAGTTTTCCTTACAATGGTGATTAAGTGACGTGTCTTGTTGATAAATGTGAGCCAATGTCGGTTAAATGAAAAAGCTTCTGCTTGAGGGGAAGGCATTCTCAAGTGAATGGATGAACTCACACTTGATGATGAATTTTTTAGTATATCAAGTGTTAGTGAAATGTCTCACATTGCATAAAAAAATTGATGTTGAGTAACATGTAAGTTGATGGTGTCTAAGTTACTAATATTGATGCTCTTATCATAATGTGATAATCCTCCGAACTCTTCCCAAGACCCAACATCATCCATTTTGTTTGTATTCTTATGGAGGTTGATTGTCTCAACAATTACATGATCACATCTTGATGAAAATACATGGTTATGACATGTATGGTTTGTGAGATTTTGACGAAGAAAGAAAATGTATTGAAAATATACACTTTTCAGATATATAATTTAGACCCATCTAAAAAAAATATTAAAAAAAGAAATCACTTGGCATGTATATGACCTGATAATTTACAACCATGTTTTAAAGGACTTACTAATCACTTGATCAGAGACTCGTTAATCACGCTGCGGTCACTATTATAAACAAAAATATACTTTTTCAGATTCATTGAATAACTAATAAATTTGATCTATAATATATATCAGATACAATAATTATTTAATGATGTTCAAAATTATGATTTTTTTGTTTATAATAATGATCAAATAAAGTTTATAATAATGACCGAATGGAGTATTTTCTTAAAACCGCGGAGGTGGAAAAAGTCTTGCAAACCAGACACATAGAAAAACTACCATGTTCCGTGTCTTTAATGTATGAAAACACATCACTTTGCCTTTGGTAGGAATAACTAGTTTGAGACCCGTGCCTGCACGGGAATGTTTTACCGAAAAACTATTTTGTATATTTTAAGTAATATAATTTTTTAAATTAAAATATGCATTATAAAATGTACATATTTTTATTTTGGAAAAAACTCTTATGCATTTTTTTAAATGCTTTTTACATGGTTAACTTAAAATACAATTTTTGTGTTTATTATAACTGATATGTTCGAGAACAGAACTTATGGATGAATCAGTTAGAATACCCGTGTGATGGAGGACCGGGTACGATGAAGGAGATGATCTGATGAGTTTTCCAATGATGGTTAGGGCGAACGACGATGATACCTGCAACACAAACACACGCTCCGACACTCAAGTTAGTATCTGCTCGAGAGAGGGAAAGTGTTCAAAGTTTAGCTTTGAGTTTATGAGTTTGCATAAAGTGATTGTGTATCTGGCATGGCAGTGGTGTCATACTTATATAGACATCGGGGACCATTAATGATTGTTGTATGGTAAGATGATAGATGAGGTTGCAAAGAGATCATTTTCCGTGTTGTGATGAGTTCAGATTGTATTGTGCATGCTTCTTCGAAAAGTGTTGTGCTCGTCTGTAGGTCTTGAATAGATGGACCATGCAAGACATTTGATGAGTCACTGTTGACCATTAAATCCTAAAGTCTGATCCGTGACAATAACAAACTTTAAGATATTTGTAGATTGAAATAAACCATACATAGTTAAATTAATAACTATATAAATGGACATAATTTGATTGTAATTTATAACCTCAAATGACATGGTTTAAATTAGGGCTAACAATGAACCAAACCAACTTGAAAATTGTTCGAGACTTGATTTGGTAATTAATTCTGTGAACTTGGTTCATGAACTAAATGAACTGAACCTGAGCTAAAAATTAAACTCGTTAAATAAAGGAGTTGAACTTGAGCTATGTATAATTCGACTTGTTAGTTCATGAGTCGGCTATATATATATATATATATATATATATATATATATATATATATATTATCAAATTTGAATTATTTGTATGATTTTATTTTTTGTGTAAAATAAAATTCCCCCTTCTAATTTTTTTAATAAAAAAAGCCTAAATAAATGCACACAAGGTTCTCTAAAAAAAACTTAAGTTTTTTCTTTTTATTTTTATTTAGTTGTAATACTAATATAAAAAACATAAAAATGGACTGAAACATCTCTCTCTCTTTTTTCCTGAAAAACCATACTCTTTGTAGATATGAAAGAAAAAAAAAATGTTAAACAATGTGTATTTTTTGGGCAGAATTTAGGCAAATTCAAATTTACAATTATTACTATTAATATCTATTTATAAAAGAAAAGTTTACGATTGTATGGACACCCGTGTCAATCAAGAGTAGAAATTCGTCTAATTGTTTTTTTGGTAAATTTAATAAATATTGAGTCATTTTTTAATTTTTTTTACTTTTTTATTTTAAAATTAATGAATATTTTAGAAAGGAAAAACATAAGGTTCGAACTCGCATCACACATGACATTACTTTCACTCATAAAAACACAAATTGTTTTGAATGTATGTTATTATTTTTTAATGATTATTTTGTTGCAACAATATGATAAATTATTTATTATTAATTTTAAATAAAATCAAAGTACAAAATGAGTTTGCTTTAACAGAAGAGGAGAATCTCTAATGGCGTGAAAGACCAAAACAAACCCGTATAAAAGGTAAGACAATTGTGGTCATATTTTAAGGCCTCACAACTTAATTATCTCCCCTAATGATTGATCAATTTGCAAAAAAATTGTTTTATAAAATGTTTTTTTTTTAATTTTTAATATAACATTAATTACATTTTTCAATTAGACTCTCTAATTAATACTATTTGCATTACTCTTCATTCAAATTCCATTAAACTTTGACTTCTTCAAAGAACCAAACTGCAGATGCGGTCTTCCAAACTACAGATTTCCTTAGTCTGTGGTAGCTTTTTCTTTTTTGTTACTATATTTGTTTGTTTATGAGGGTTTTGGCCTAGTCCCTCTGCATAGGATGGAGGTTTACCAGGGTGTCAACCCACTTGATGCATGCCCACTCTCCCGGTTTATCCAAATAAAAAAGAACCAACCCGGTTCATTAAAACAGATAAATGAATAGATCGTCAACATAGAAACGGTCCATATTTCATAATTCCATGAAGCATGTTGAACGTAAAAATAGAATATTAAAAAATACAGAGAATTCCATACATCAATTGTTTGATAAGGTTATATTTTATTCCCTTTGGTGGATGAAGGTAGAGAATACAACTTTGTTTTAGGCTATCATAATTGGTGGTCGAGCATGTTTATTTGTTTGGACATCAACTAATTTAATTTGACTTTTGTCTTCTTTCTTGGACGACTTATTGTAAACTTTAGTGGTATTTTGTTATTTTGAATTCCATACATCAACTAAATATTTAGACACATATATCAAGATCTCATTTGTTTAAAATAATTATTTAGACATAAATGATAAATAAGTATTTAGATACACAAAAACTATAGAATTATTCTTTCGAAAAAGAAAATATAGAATTATGAAAACAAACATTTAGATCACAATTTTTCATAGTATATTTTTTTTTGGCAGTGTAATTTTTCATAGTATATATGTCGTTTATATATGTTTGGTAAAAAATAATTATATATTTATTTTTTATGGTTACACATGTCATATAGGTTAATCGGAAAAAAAGAATCCAGTGTAAAATAATGATTAATTTTTTTGCTGATTTATTTTATAAAAAATAAATTTAAATAATGATAAAAATAATAATAATATAACACATATTGTAGAACAAAAAGTCATTTTTCAAAAAAATTGATCAACCATGTTTTATCATCATTTAAAAAAGAGATCAAGAGCGAGGAAAACGTAGTTATAAAACCAAGAAAAAGTTTTTTCTTTTTCAGAGGAAAACCAAGAAAATGTTATTCTTACATTTTGTTACCATATTGGTTTGTAAGAATTATCAGTTCCCTAAATAAAATAACAAATAAATAATTAAATGACCTTTGATACCAAAAAAAAACGTAAATGTACAAAAGAAACAAATTGATACATAAAGGGGTCAGCAATAAAAAATAAAAAAGCAAAAAACACACCTTGATGCAAACAAAACAGAAAGAAAAAGGCAAAACAGTGTGATTTTTCACATTAGAGTTTTACATATTTATAGGCAAAAGAGACCACTCTCTAACATTCATTTTGTTTTTCAAATTATCGTCAACTTTGAAAATAAATATCGTCAACTTTGGAAATAAAAGCATTCAACTTACCAATAAAATATGATCATCGGTCAACTTTGCATTAATGTCTTTTAAATTGCATTAACATATGAAATTATGCATGTTGTAGATTATTATGTCTATATACATCATAGTTTAAAATTTTCTTTTTTTAAAGGTCTTTCAAAATTCCTTGATTGCTAATATTAGTTTGTGATGTATGATCCATTTAATTAGTGAATTGACTCGAGTAGTGAGAGATTTGCGCAAGAAAAAATTTCAATATTGAGGGGAGAACTTATCCTATGTGTCCCATAAATTTTTCGACTAAGATTAGTCACTATTAAATGGCGTTGGAAATTTCATACTGATAACATGAAAGCCCAAAAAAAAAAAAATTTACTACGTCCCAAATAATCAGTTTTTTTACTTGACAAATAATTTAAAAAAGAGAATAAATAATAATAATAATAATAATAATAATAATAATAATAATAATAATAATAATAATAATAATAATAATAATAATAATAATAATAATAATAATAATAATAATAATAATAATAATAATAGTATTTACTACTGATGAAATGCAAACATCAACTGAAAGAGAATTTCATAACATTTGATAGTATGTTTTTTCTTTTCGAATGATTTTCATGGATTGTTCTTTTTTTATGTTCAACTTAAAAATCAAATGATTGCTGAAAAAAAAAAGAATACAAATAAAAAATATGTTACATACCATTTCGTATTTAATGTTTTTTGTGATTTTTGCCTTTTATAATTAGTTTTGTCAAAATTAGAATGGAGCAATGATCCTTTAAAGTCTAATGAAAATGTGTGATGTAACTTTAATTGAAATAAGTTTTTGATTGAGTGCCAAGTGGCAAAATGTTCATGTGGATGGCTAAGAGAAGAGAAGCATTTAATTGAGGTCATTGTAAATCATTCTCAATTGTATATAATATAGATTTCAGAAAAAGGAAAATGATTTTTTATTTTTTTTAAAGAAGAAAAAGAAGGATGATGTGAATATGTGGTATGGAAATGTTTTTAAAACATCATGACTTGACTTTTTATTTCTTGAGAATCATAATTCACATTCAAACTATGGGTGTGTTTGTTTTAGCTTTAAAAAAAAAATAGATTTTGTACTAGAAAAATCTAGAGATTTTTTTTTTAGAGATTTTAAAGAAAATTCAAAGCTATTTGTGTTTGTCAACTATCCAAAAAATGGGTTTTTAGAGATTTTAACTAGTTTATGTGTTACCTCTTTGTTTTTGAAAAAATGGATTTTGAGAAAAGCTAATCCTAATAGCTTTTCATTTTAGAGTCAATTATGTGTTACCTCTTTGTTTTTGAAAAAATGGATTTTGAGAAAAGCTAATCCTAATAGCTTTTCATTTTAGAGTCAAAATAGATTTTTTTTGATAAAATGATTTTTCCAAAAATTCTAAACAAACACTTAAAAATAACAAAAGTAATTTTTTTTACACAAAAATTAGATTTTTTTTTTCTGAAAAAATCTTAAACAAACGCACTCTATATTTTAATGGCTTTTCATATTTTTCTTTCTTTTCTTGTAATCCAACAAACACATAAAATTAGATGTACTAGTACTTTATAAAAGTGTTAGCTGTATGGTGTCGGATTATTGTTCCCAAATAGGAGTGCTCTAAATGGCAATATAAATGAATAATTGACTCTCAGCTTTTCATGATTTCAATCCAAAACAGGATCTATGAGTAAATCATGTCTTCTGCATTGTTTGCCATGCTTGTTTATGACCGTTTTTTAAGCTACCAATACAGATCTCCAATCAGTGCTGGAGATTCCCCGGGGGAAAACAAAAAATGCATGGGCATCTATGAGTGTACACATGACGGATTAGACTAAGTTGTATGTGATCCGAACCGACTTTAATATTAGATCGGTTCATTTTTCAATTAGTTACCTGCCATAAGGACGGAACAATATTGAGATAAAATCGAGTTGATCCTATGATAAGTCACCAATATTAATTTTCTTTCCCTAACCTCCCTCGTATTTTTTTTTTTTTTAGCAATGATAATTGAACAACCATTTGGTACAACCTATTTGACAACCTTCATTTTATCTCTTTTTATTGGTCAAAAACAATGGAGAGAGAAAAAGGAAGAGATAGAGTAAGAATATAATGTGAGTATGAGAGAGAAAGTTGTCTAAAACTTATCACAAAATGGTTGTACAAATATTATTTCTCTTTTTTTCTTCTTCTTTTGATAAGACTCACACCAGATTTCTATACTGTAGCAGTTATAAATGATCTTAACAAATATAAAATTATCTTATTTTATAATGTTATATTTCAATTTAATTATCTATAATATTTTTTATTGGAAAGTCACTTCATTTTATCAATAATAAATGCATGTGAAAATATAAGAAAAACAATAAGAATAAGGTGTGTATACACACACATATGTGGCTATCCTCATAAGGTGTGTGCGATCATATTTGCTTTTGTAAAAAAGGTTAAAAAAAAAAATACTAACCAAAACATTTTTACTTTTTCCATACAAGAAGTGCCAGAAAGAAGTAAAGAAAATAAAGTAACCATTACCTCAAATAAAGTCGAAAAAAACACGTGAGAGAAAGCCAAGAAAAATTGCATTACAAAACATCTTTCAAGCTTAAAAGAGGATTGAGCCACCACATATAATAGTTAAAGTAAAATTCATGTTTTTTTTTACATTCAACCTCCAATATGTTTGAATCTTAAGAATGTGATGCAAAAAATCCTCCTTATGTTGGAAAATTCGAGCATTTCTCTCAAGATTGTCCAAACACTGGAAAACCAAATCAAATTAAAAATGACGCGTAACTTTTTTGAAAGGCCTCCTAAGAAATCAAACTGAATAACATGATCTAAAATGTAATGCAAGTTGACCATGATGAAGCCTAACCAATTATAAACAACATTCCAAATTTGTCTGGAAAAATCATAATGCAGAAAAAGATGATTTGCATCCTCCAGAATATCACACCCTCCCACACAAAGTTGGGCATTGGCCGAGATTATCCCCCTCATAACTAAACTGTCGTTCATTAGAATACGATAACGAAGGAGCCAGCACGAGTCTTACTTTTAGAGGAACCTCGTTATTCCAAATTAAATGAGTATTTTCATCAATAATGTTTTGATCTGTCGAGGCTAGAAAATTATAAGCATTGTTGACATTGTACTTTTTTTAAGTATGCAAATTCCAAACTACCTATCAATCACATCCTTTTGCAAAACAATTGAATTCAACAGAACACAACAAAATACTCACCCAACAAATCCTCCTCTCAGACCCCCAACCTCTTAGGTCATTTCCAGGCCTCACCCCCTCAGCCCTCACCCCAACCTTATTGCTTCACTAGGCATTGATGCCATTTTGTTATCAGAGAGATAAAAAAAGGTGGCTAAACATAACCTTCAAACCTCTCCATCTAACCAAGGATCCCACCAAAATAACGTCGAAACTCCATCTCCTAATTCCCACCTTAAGTTATTATCGATCCACCTTCCTACACCCACACTAATGCCATTTTTAATACTGGTTAAATTATTCCACCACACTAAGCCCCCACCACCCTCCTCGCGTAAATTGCCCCCTTCCTCACCATACCTAGATAATAAAACTCTATAATTGAGGCTGCCTTCCAACTTCCAAGTCTCTCTTTTGGGCTTGAGAACATTCTTCTTATAGGGGTGATATGGACACTGTATTTCTAACATTCATTCTAAGACCTTCTCTCTTATTAGGTAAAACTCACGTATGTTTCACATTTAGAAATGGATCATACATAAAGTAGTGAGACTCACATGCGTTTATCCAATAAAAATATGAGTATTAGAGAGTGTTAGAAAAAGAGTATTCGTAGTATTTCTCTTTTGAGCTATATTTATAATGAAAATTTGATTATGTAGAACATTTTGTCAAGTTTTCCTATTCCTCTCTATTTATAACATATTTAACTATTATTAATATACTTGTTTTACTAAAAACATATATATTTTTATCAATGTTTTTTATTTTGAGGGGATTTTTTTTATCAATGTTTGTATTTCAATTATTAGTTCATATTGTAAGATATATGGTACATTAAAAATTATATTATTTTTTTATAAAATTTATAACAATTTTTTGAAGGATAAAATTTATAAGAATTAATTTACATATATTGTCATTATAATTTGTTAGCCTCATCATTTAAGACCAATATGGTCCACCCACATCCAGCTTGTTATTTGATAGGCTATGTAGGTTGTGCCAAGACAGGTTGGAGGGTTGAAAATTTGCCTTACTCCGTCAAAAAATGTGGATTATACGGGTCAAACCACATGACCAACTCCTTTTCTATAACATTGACTGGAAAAACAGAGTAACTAAGGTGGCAAGATAAATTTGGTCTAGACGTTTCCAACCCAAGTTTTAGAGTAACACATCTCTTTAAAAAAAAACAGACATTTTAATTAACTTAGCTAACATGTTAACATTGGCCTATAAAAAAAAAAAATACAAGACAAGACATTGACACATCACTGGTGTTGGACAATGGACATCAAAGACGTCTTTCAACACATGTTAGACACTGTCTACCCCAGTTCAGAAGTGTTGATGCAATATAATTGTTTTTTTATAGGAATAAATTCCGTTAAAAAATGAATTATAGCACAATTATCGCATATTTACTTCGCTAAAATCTCACAATAAATTTTTTGATAGAAAATGTTAGTAGTTAGTTTGTAGAGGGGAGGATAAATTTGTTAGCACGAATAGTTACATCACAACTTATTGAGCATGGCTCATAGGCTCAAATGAGAGGCAAAGGCAGGAGAGCGGAGCGAGTGGCACAATTTACAGGTATTATTGTAATATGAACCGTGATATTATATATATGGCTTGTAACATTGTAAACCTTAATCATTGAAGTAATAATGCGGAACTACAGCTGCTCTATAGTCGAAGACGTAGGCACAATTGAACAAATTACATAACAAAACGATTGGATTCCATTGTTTGCAATTTGAGTTTCTTTATTTTTCTTTTACTAGTTGTTGTTCTAACACAACTTGAGTTTATTAAGAAAGGGAAGAACATGTTTAATTGTAGTATTTTTAAATAGTTAAAATTTTGGAACAAAATTCAAAAACTTAAAAGATCCAAGATTATGAACAAATGAGTAGCAACTATGTATTTATTTTTCCTGTCAAAAAAATAACTACGTATTTAAAGTTTCTATATATATTGATACAAAACAAACCATGACTCTTCTAATTCTAATTCCGTATAAGTATACAAAGTTGCTTTGATGCAAATTTCTGAAAATGTTATTGAAAATGTTCAGTGGAAATAACAAACAATATAGCATATAGCATCCCATCAAGATGCTAAAATAACCAAAAACATGTTGACAAAGTTTATGTAGAAAGAATCTTCCATCTTCCCTTCCAAATCAAGATTGGCATGGTGGTAAGATACCTTGATTCAAAATCCATTAGCTCCAGCAATTGAAAGATTGACTTTCCTAAACACCAAAACTCTTTTTCTTGCATATAGTCATAGGAAAAATTCAGTTGTTTCTCATACACCACAACCCAAACCTCTTGCTTCTGTGCCTTTCATGATTCTTAGTCTTTTGCAGGAAGTCACAAACATGCTGTAGATAAAAGCAAGTTCTATTAGTTTATGAATAAGTATAGCTAAGAGAAAAACAATCAAAATGGATCCTCTAGAACTAATGTTATGGTGCAGCCGATCGCAGACTATTAAATTACGAGATAGAAGTTACTCCTATTTGACTAAAAACTAATTAAGCACTATAGCGTAAGCGTTTTTTTTTTCGAAGAAGCTAAATTAGTCCACCCAAATTGACATCAGGGACAATCGAACCTGAGACATTGAGGAGGAGCACACTCCCAGGTCCCAAGCCAATACCACCAGATCAACCCAAGTGGGTTAGCGTAAGTGCTTTTAAAACCGAAGTAAAATAAAATCAAACTGTTTTCATATAAGTCATAAGCCATTTTCATCGACTATCATGGAAAACTGACGAGGATAAGCTGAAAACAACTTAAGGACACATCTTAAATTGTTGACCTAAATTTTCTCAAAGAGGCTTACAAGTAATTATGCCAAATGATAAACTTAAATAAGCTAATCGAAACGGACCAACAATCGAACTATCTGCTACCATAAAGCCAACTACAGAGGATCTAAGTTCATGGGCTCAAGACATAAACAAAAAAGAATAAAGAAAACACATAAGGGAGAGAGAACTTACTCCCATGGAACATCTCCAACTAGCATCCAGTCACCATCCTTGTCTTCATAGGTTGGTGCATATTCAGATCCCTTATAACCCTCTCTTTCAGAATACTCACCTGAAAAACAAAGCACAATTTCTTTTCAGAACAAAAACTAAAATTGTCTCACAAACTAGTTTCACCACAATAAAATCAAGACTAGTCTATACATAACTAAAATTTGTGTCTCTTAAAAAATAGTCTTCGACCGCAATCTTAACATAAGATTAAGATTTTTGTTAAATGTCTATGCTATTGTAAAACTACCATAATTGAGACTACATCAGTCATATTTTAATGATATTCTCTACAATATCAATAAACCCTAGACACGATTGCAATTTAAAATCTTTACCAAAACAAAAAAACAAAATTTTATCTCTATCTTACCTATGGTCAATTTGAACATGGTTTCCAGAGCTTTGAGAAGTTCTGGATAGCCTCCATAGACCCTCAAGTCAATCTTTCTAAGGTAAGGAGCTCCATCCATGCTCACTTTTACATAGATCCCACCAACTTCAGCATCTTGCAAAGTGTTTTTCCTGTAAGACCTAATTGGTGGCCACCCTACTATCTTTGCCCTGCAATATCAACATCAAATTAAATCAATTAGCTCAAAATTCAAATCCACACAAACAAAAAAATTCTTGAATCTTTTGTCTCATCAAGAGGACCCTGAACGGTTGCAGTACGTATGGTGCTGCAGAATCTTACTGCTAAATTCTGCAGCACCGTACTACCATGCAGCTGTATAGGGTCCACTTTTTACAAGAGAAAGTTTTAGTCCTTCTTGATTAAAACTTACTTGGCAGGAGGGGCAGCAGAAGAACTCTCCACATGCTGATCATCATTTGAAACCTTAGAAATTGAAACAGATTCTTCAGAAGTTTGAGGTAATTGTCTTTTGTTATTCTTAACAATACTACCATGTATTGTTTTCATCTCCTTTTCATCTGTCCCTGGTAATCCCAATCTAAGCTCAGTTGCTTTGAATTCCATCTTCCTTATGTAAAACCCACTAATTCAATTCCAAAATATATAGTCACTATAAAGTTTTAGGAATTTGATGCTACAATTTTTTTTTTCTTCCTTCTTTTGAGATGTTAAAAGAGGAAATGTGTAACAATTGTGTGAAAGTAGGAAATGCAAGGTTGTGTTTTATAGGAATAATCATAATCACTTTGACATTAACATAGAAAAACATTGTTTTAAATTTAATGCATAAATTATGGACAAAGGCAAGCTAAGTTGTCGGTAGCATAATAAGCAGATTTAAAGTAATATGTCTCCTTATTGGGGTGACAAGAGTGGGACATATTCACCAACCATTTGGTCTGGATTTTGGATGGTTGAGATTGTTTTGGGAATATAATCTGGGTCGTTGGATTTTGAGGAAGCAAAAGCATGTGAATGGAGGGTCCCTTGTGTGAGTTGGTTCTGGGAAAACTATGGTCTTGTGTTAGGATTTAATTTGGAATTGAATTTCTTTGTGGGGGGTGGGTCATAAGTGCCACACGTTTTGTATGATGATGATGATGAAATCGACATCTTCTTTGTTATTTCTTTTACAATAATGTCTAGTTTTGTGCCTAAATTGCTTTATCACTTTAGTATTTTTGTTTGAGATATTTGTAAGTTAGAAAAATAATGTATCTTCTAGATGAGTATAAAGTTTTTCCTTTACTAAGTAGATGAGTATAGAGCAAGGAGTGTAAAATTTGTCAACAAAAAAAAAAAAAAAGAAGCAAAGGTGTAAAAATTAAACCAACAAATTTATAAACTTGAAAACTCGATAAATTATATTCTGTTATGTGTTCTTGCTAGAAGTTATAGAGTAGATCCTTTCTAGTTTCTACGATGTGTGGTGATCAAAGCTTAGGGTGTTGTGATTTTTGAGGTAAAACGTAGAATAAGTAACTTAGGTTTAATTGTTGAGAGTTGAGACATTTACAGAGAGGTTTATGAAGTTAACCTCTCTCCCATATTGCAATGATCTTGAGTAATTTTGCCGAATTAATAAGGACTAGCCGAGTTGATAGAGAACATGATCGAGTTAGGGTTGAGCTGATAATGAAGTGGGTCCAGTATATGAATATGAGCCGAGATAGATATATATTTATGATAATCCATTATGTTTCATTTTTTGGAAGGACATTATGTTTCATGTTTGATTTAAGCTTAACAAAAATAAACAATTTCGGTTTATCAGTTTTACCACATTCAAAATTTAATTACTTTATCACAATTTTTTTTCGTTCGGTAGTACATTTTTTAAAATCCAAAAGTGATTTATCTTCCAAATGAGCATACAATGTATTGTGATACTAGTAACTTAGAGGTTACTTTTGTACCAAAAAAAAAAAAAAAACTTAGAGGTTACTCATTATAGATACAATGAATGATTATTTTTATTTTTGACAAATGATACAATGAATGATAAATTTGTTAAGTTCCTCCTCCTAAATTATACTTTAAATTGTATGAACAGTCCATCAAATTAGTCCTTAATTTACTCTTTCGTATACTATAATCTTTAACAACTTTTTTATAAAAAAAAAAAAAAAATTAAGGTCAAGAGATGGTGCACCAATTGAAAGTAAGAATAGCTTAGGGTTCAAAATATTTCCAACAACATATATACATACATATGTATTATTTTTAACATAATATACTTGTATAGCTATATAGGACTAATTGATGTTTGTAACGATTAGGGCTCACGAGTATGATCAAACGGCGAGGTAGACCTTTTAGAACGGTTAAACATTTAACCGATTCAACAAAGTATCTTGTTTTGGTCTGTCCTATACAAACATGAGGAGAACCTTTAAGATCGGTTAATCGTTTAACCTAGTTAAAAAGTGAGCAATTCCTAACTACCGTTCAGCAACAGACGGTAATTAACTGTCAACAGAAATATTTTTAAAAAATTTGATGTGCTTGTGAGCAATTCAAAATGTCCAAAGAGCTATTTTATTAATCTATGAGCTAGGTCCGTATTAACACTCCAACATTCAACGAACCAATTTAATTACAAATCTTTTGTTGAACTAATACGGTATTATTTTGTTGCTAAACAAATACGACATTATTTTCCTCTCAAAAAAAAAAACGACATTATTTTGGAGTTTTCATTGACTAATTAGATTATTAAATTTTCTCCAAGGACTGATACAATTATTCGTATGATTTTAATTGATTGGCTTGAGAGTTTGGTTGATAAAAAAATATTAATGGGAACAAGAATAAGAAGAAAAAGGATTCCATTGTTACAATATTGATATTTTAATTAGACAACGTTTATATTTTATTATTTTTCTTCTTTTGGCTGCTTTGGAAGTTGAGCAGATCAAGTGCAGTGTATGAAAAGAGAAAGCCAACCATATAATATATTGCACGATTGCTTAAAGATTAAAATTGATTTTTGCCTAGCAAAGCCCAGCATAATTGCATCATTGCTTAAGAATTGAAATTGATGTTTACCCAACAAAGCAACTATCAAATCGCTAATACAGTTAGTCAGTCACTACATTATGGCATTGGATCACACATTCAAAGACTATGACTAAAATAAAATATTTGAAAGAAAAAAAGAATTGAGTATAATCAAAGATAAACTTTTAAATAATAGTAGTGATGTAACATTGACATCTAACTAGATTGGACGTGTCTCTGGTGTTCGAGATCGAAAAAAACTAACACAATTATTTACTTTTATTTACATTTATTTACTAATGCGTGTCTGGTTGTGTTGAGTTACCTTGCCCCCGAAGCAACCTTGTAACACTGACATATAACTAGATTGAACGTGTGTCTGGTGTTCTAGATCGAAATATTTATCTAGCTTAGTTGGTCAATTTTAAGGTCTCAAATCCTTTTGCTCTTAAGTTCAAATCTTGTATTCAACAAAAAATGATTTTTTTTCCGATCTACAGGCATTATTTAATCATTGTGTTATTTATTTTTTAATTCCAAAATGCCTCATTATAAATTTTGCTTTATATTTTTGACATGTCGGGCCGGCCTTTAATTTTAGGTAAGAGTATAGCGTCTCTCTCACTTATGTGTGATCTTGATGTGGACGATCTCCCCGACTCCCCTCATGACCCAACAAATAAAAGTGACACATTTAATTCCATTTACTTACTTTCATTTTTTTTCCAACTTATTTACCAATGTCAATATATGGTGTTGTATATTTGTGTCCTGGCCTTATAGAAGATGAACATACTTGTGATCCTAATATAATTTGTAGATTAATTTATTTCCTCCTAAGATTTTTTTGTCCTAAAATAGAAACATATTACAAGATGCTACTTTATCACACCCTAACATGCCTGTAGATGTTGCAAAAGGTCAACTCGATACACCCACTATGTAATTAATCTGTCTAAACGAGCAGCATAGAACATGTTAAATTAGAGAAATGAATTGAATTTCTTATCCCACTATGATTAAATAATGCACGGTTATTATTATACCATTTGATCAGCTCAGTGGAACAAAATGTTCATTAATTGTTGCATAGCATGAATTACACTACCTTGATAGTAAGATCTTGTTAATTGATCATGTTGAACAACGTTCTCGAATATCTCTAATTGTGTATTATTGTGAATTGGGATATCAATCACATGTCCACAAGATCATACTTTTGTAGTTAACCAAATTTAATCCTTCTTTCAACTTTTATTATAGCTTTTATTTCATGTTATCGTTGGGGTCATCTTATGGTCTTTATTAATAACTTGAGTTTCGGTCTTTTTTTTAAGTTATGACCCATTAAAAAAAGACAATTGTGCAATAAGCACCTCAATTTAGCTCTCGATTATGTAAATTTTGATCGAATCATAACTTTCGGCTGATCGTTTTAGCAAGGTGAGCAATTTTGATGTGCTTATTGACCAATTATCTTGAAAAAAACAAAAAGAGAAAGAGGAAAGAAGGCCACACTAACCACAAGATATTTTCAAATTCAGAAATTAGAGCTTGTTTGAAACACTTTCCAAAAACTCTTTTTTAGTTTTTAAAAACTTGAAAATTTAAAACTTGCTTGCTAAACTATTTTTAAAATTACAGTTTTGGAAACTGTTTTGAATTTTTTAGTTTTGGGACTAAAAAACTAAAACATGTAAAAGGATAACTATTGTGAAAAGAGGACTTGTATATTTCAAAAAATGAAAACAAAAACTATTTTATGCTAAGAGTGAGTTTTTTTTTTTTTTTTTTATAACAAGAGTGAGCTGTTGTTATGCCACCTATCTCTCCTTTCATTTTAAGGTATATTTTTTTTTTTTAATAACAAGAGTGTGTTCTATCTCTTCCAAAATAATATAACATTCAAAATCTAAATTCTATTCCTACAAATTGTATGATGTCTCTATCAAGCGATTTTATTTTTAGCAAATTTATAAAGGAGTTCCTTCGAAATATTAGTATCACCAATACGTTTAGAAGATCTCAATTTAAATCTTAAATGGAACAATTTTTTTTATCATACTTTATTTACTTTTTGACCAAACTTCAAATTTTCAGAACAAATTCCTGTGCAAAGTGGAGATTAAGAAAAGATAAAAAAAATTATCAACTTGTACGATGAAAAAGGGACATTTCCTATATGAGATGGCAACAATGTCACTAAGACACACTTTCAACAAAGGTGTGCAATCTAGAAGGCGAATTTTCGTTGGAAAGAAATTTTTAACTAGACAACGACTATTAATTGTTGTTATGTTTGAAACTTTGTTATTTTGATTCATGTGTGGCAACTGGCAACTCACATTGAGTACTCGGTCTCATTGCTTGACCAAGGCAAGGAGATTTCTATGGGGGGCCATCCCCCCACATAGGAGACAAATTACAAGGCTCCTTCCATTTCCAATCTGTAAGACTACAACCGACAAGGGCTAGACCTACATTGCACTATTAGACCGCAATTCTCTCTTTGTTGGTTTAGAATTCTTGTTCAAAAGTGTTTTTAAGTTTTACTCGTCGTTTTTAAAGTAGTCATTAATTGAGTTGTTTTTAATGGTAAAATTAGTATCATGTACTAAAGAGTGCTGCTATATGCATCGAATCTCTTTTCCTAAGGCTTGCATTGTGGTTAAATAGGAATTTTGTGACAAAATAATAATTAATTTTAGGTTTAAATATGTAAATGGTCCCTGTAATTTTGCGCATTTTTTGTTTTCGTCTCTGTAAGTTTTTTTTTTCTAAAACAAATCATGTATTTTGATAACCTTATGGAAAAGGTCCTTGCCGTCAGCTCCCGTCAACAAAAACGCCATGGTGGCTAACGGAGCACACATGGCAGTTCATGAGTTGGCAAAGTTGATGAGCTGGAATGAAAGATGATAAGTTGTTAAAATACAGGGACTAAAATCAAATACGTAAGTTGACACAGGGATGAAATTAAAAAAATGTTCAGTCTTCTTCTTCCTCTCAAATTTCAGTCTTATTCTTCCTCTCAAATTTTCCCCAATCTATGCCATACCTTGCGCCCTTGAACCAAAACCAATATCCTTCAACAATGTCTTCTAATTCCATTACTCAATCATATTGTGTGTTTTGATTGTAATGTTAAGTTGAAACATTGTATGCTACTTAAGTTTGATTAATTTAGTGATGTTTATTGCAATTGATTGCAAAGCCATTCATAAAGTTTGTAGATAATAAAGGCAAGAATACATCTTTTTCATCCCTTTTTTTTTCACAATTCCCTCTTATTCCTCCAGATCGCTACCAATTACCATACATAAATAGTCAGATCCCCTTTCATCTTTTCTCACTCACATTCAAATTCAAACCCTAATTTCTCAAATTTTCATATGTTGAAAACGCCAGGTTGTGGAAAGGGGCATTTCAACATACACATACTTGAAAATCCAAAAGAAGTGGCACATGGGTTTCTTCCATTTTAGCAGCAAGAGACAAACAAGCAACAACAGTAAGCTGAGTGATCCATGGCTTATCCTTTTGAAATATCAAACTAGTAACGAATCTATCACATAATCATTTTTTTGGGTGAAATCGTGTATAAAAATATCTCTATATTGTAAGCTTTTTTTTAAGCAACAAAATTTATTAAAAAGGAAAAAAGAAAAATACAAAGTTGGAGGGATTAAGGCAAAACCCAATCCCACATTGAAAAATTCATTAGTATGCATTTTCTCAAAGTTCACGGATAACAAAATTATCACAATAACGTTAAAAAAAAATATCACAACACATACATCTAATACAGATTCAGAAAACTATAACATTCACTACTATGAATGACAATTGATAGGCTCTCAATAGGATATATTATATTATTTTTATCAAGTCATATTTTGAAGAAGAAGAAAAAATTACATACACAAAAATGCTTTACAAGATTATATTGTCTTTTTCTTCCTTCAAAAAAAGATTATATTGTCTTGTAGCGAGACTTTGTAAGTTTCTTCTTTTAAGGTATTAGATTAGACTAGATTAGATTAGATATCTAATTGTTTGTTAAGAACAAATAATTTTAATTTGTTTATGTTTAGTTTTAAATTTGCATGTCTTTATGCCTTTATTTAACACAAAAAATAATGAGTAGAATCCAGGAATGTCTCGTTCACGTTGTCATCAATCAATTTTATGAGAAAAGGTGATCCGACTTAACCTCATTCTAACTAAATTTTATCGTACGTGGAGTCTCTGTCAATTTGTACATATGGAATTCTTGTATTTGTTCCACGGTAGTTAATAACTGAATATACACAAAATGATATGTGAGTCAAGTGTCACTTGTTAACTAATTTTAATTTGGCAATAAAATAAATAAATAAATTAATATGGTCATGCATTTCATATCTTGATGTAGAGGCACACTTTGCTTTGTAGGAGTGACAAATCTTGTCAAAATTACTCATATTTCATTGGATAATTAATATCATATTTAATTGTTCTTCTTTATAATCATATTACAAATGATGTTTGATAATGTTTGGGTCAGTCCATCGTGACATCACGAGTCACGACCCACATTTGAATAATACCAGGTATAGACTCGGCCCGTTAGGCATAAGATTCTATCAATCCGTAATAAAACTTAGTTCCATCAATGTCAAACAAAGACTGTGTAGTCAATGCCATTGAAGAACGTCGTCTTTATCGACTCTCCTTTACTCCCCAATGGCTCCTTCTCATGGATCTATAAATACCTCCTTCCACTACAAGACAAAGTACACAATCTATATATTCTCTAAAACCTTTCACACTTTGATCAGTTAATGACTTGAGCATCAGAGTGTTTGCAGATACCACCTCTACTTTCGATATCAATATGATGGTGCTACAACTCGAACAATCTCTTTGGTCTATCGAGATAAGATAATGTTGAAACATGAAATTCCTCATATAGGAATTAAATGACTACTATACATGTAGAAGGGAAACTTACACCACAATCTTATTAGAAGCACTCATGACTCTTATATAATTAGGCAACAGCTATCATATTTATGGATATTTTATATCGTTTTTAGTCTTCAGATGCTTGTTGTAGGTATCAGTATAAACTTTAAGAATGCAACATGAGACAATGGGCAATATTAGGGGTCCCAACTCCAAATTGATTTCATGTGTTACACTGGTATATATAGGGGCCTCTTATATATGTGCCCAATGCAATTCGTGCGTCCTTAAAACCTAGATAATTGCTCTTCTTCTTCCATCTGTTTTTACTTATTCCCGTCAAAATCGCCAAGCGTGAGTTAACTCACGCATATGTATTTTCAGCGTGAGGTAACTCACGTAGGGCAGGAATGAGCAAAAATAGATGGGAGAAGAACAATTATCTAAAACCTGTCACTCTTAACTCTAAAAAATTTCCCTCAAAAAAAAAAAAAAACTCTAAAAAATTGTCGCTCTTCGGTTACTCTTTCTTCAGATGAATTTCAACTTAAGTTCAACGTACTGAAATTTATAGTCCTTTGCTTCTTGCATTTTGCATCTTGCAACCTAGAAACATATTCCCAATTTTTAAAAGTCGAGTAACCATTAATTTTTTTATAATAATTTTTATCTCTATTTGAGGTAATTTTATTGGAGACATTGGCACACACTAATTTCGAGTACATCTCTCGTTCATAATTCAAATATATTAATTTATTCACCATGATTTGGGAGTTTAGCTCCTTCTGTGCTAAACCTAAATCCTTTGATAACCAATATGCTTTAATTTGGTTATCAAGATAAAAACATACTGGTTTATTAAAAAAAAAAAAACATCGGTAACAAATGTATAAACCATGACCCTGTATTATTGTTATTATTAGCGATAATAGTCACTTTCGTCTCTAAATGTGTAATGATTAGTCACAATAGTTTTTCAATGTATCAAAATTTTAAAATAGTCCCTGATTGTGCACTCGGTTAATCAAAATAGTCTCTGACGCATCACATTTTTATGTACTCTCTTTGAGATCTATCTTTATATATATTTTTAGCTTAATTTTTCCATTATCTCGTGTTGAGGGTTTATTTGAAGATAATTTTATGTTGTAAAAAAATGTAATAACTAAATTACTTTATTCCCCAAAAACAAAATATAGTTTTTTGAACAAGCCAAAATGGAATTAGATTACCAGAAGTGATTCATCTTGCACAAAGTGTGCAAAAGAGAATCACTTAAAAGCGATACAATGTCAGTTCACCGGTGCCCCAAAACAAAGAAGATTACATGAAAATACCCATACGGGTGTTGCCACCAGTCATGATAACCGAAAGCAAACGTATGTAACTTAGCTTTTAGCCACTTGAAAGATAGTAAGTAATTTTACTCTGTCAGCTATATTGTTGAAAGTAAAAATGCGATTGTTCCTCTCCTTCAAAATGGTCCAAGCACAAGCCAGCCAAATTATCTGTAAAAAAGAATGTGAAAAATGCAGTAATACAACCATATGTCCAAACTGAAGATAATGGTCTCTACACCCCACCGGAGCGACGTAGGATAAACCAAGCCAATGTAAAACCTGTGTCGACACTCGGCCAAAAAAATCACAGCCAAGGAGAAGGTGTTCAGCATTCTCATGTGAGTCGCACCCTCCCACACAAGCTATGTTTACCTAATGCAACACCTGTCGACGTAACAAATTATCTTTCGTTGGTAACCTATTTCAAAAAAGTCTCCAAGCGAACAAAGACACCTTAAGCGGAGCTTGCTTATGCCACACATCATATAACAATCCCCCTTTTAGGAGGCTCGTCCATCGTCGTGAGAAACTGATAAGTTCCCTTCACTGAATAGCCGTGAGCATGATCAATAAGCCACCTCCACCTGTCATGAACATTAGCCTTCAAAACAACATCATGCAATAGGATAGAACATTCTGTAACACTCTCATCCTCCCAAGCATGACGGTGCCTACGCCAGCACCACGCATCACCCCCATCCTCCCACCCGCGTCTCTCCATGTCCTCCACCGTCGCCCACTTGTTTTCAGCCAACTCAAAAAGGCGGGGGAAGCAAACCCATAAGGGAACTCCACCCACCCAGTTGTTGGTCAAAAAACAAGTGTCACTTCCTCTTCCAACTACCCTACGAACACTATCTTCAAACCAACTCCCCACCCCCAAACTGATACCATTACGGATACCACACATCAACTGTCACCACAAAGAACTCTGCCTACCTCCCTCCTTCAACCGCCCTCTCTCCTCCCCGTACCTAGCCTTTAAGACTCGATTGTTTACAATTTGGCCAAAAAAAAATTGTTTACAAAAAGGCAAACATTCTAAAAATTTATATTTTTTACATTTTTGTCTTTACACAAAATTTCAGAGATTGTTATTGATTTTTTTTGGTTGAATCATATAGCAATGAATGACAAAACTCTTTCTCAAAAGATTTAACATTATGACATTTTTAAGACTGGAGTCAAACTCAGAACCTTTGGTAAGTTGAAAGAACGTTTGTTATTACTTATAATAGTAAATGTAAATTATTTTTTTAATAAAAATTACATAAAACAAATATAATGTTTAGAATTTTTCTATTCACACCCCATATATTTTTGGTTGCACCCAAATTTTCTTAAAAATATATCATAATATCAAAATTGCCATTTTATATAAATTTTCTTAAAACATTGATTTCATTCACTGTCACTCTAAAATTTCACTCTCTTTCACCCACAAACGATCAAACAATCTTGATGTTCAATCAATCTATATAGAAGATTAAAGTGTAACACCCCGTTTTTCCCAACATAAAAATTTCATTTAAATCAGAGTATTTTAAATCATAACAGAATGTCACATACTTCTTGAAAATCATAAAAATGGATAATAAGAATTATCTCTCAATATTTAACATCAAAAATCTAAAATCATGCAGCGAAAAATAGTTCAACATACTAAAAGTCTTGGCACGCAGGCCTAATCCGAAATCTCATAATTTTAGTTCGGCATTTATTCATAAAAAGTTCATAAAGACACGTAAGGAACAGAAGTAAAAGCAAGCCCCCATCCCGTTACGTATCAGAGCACCTAGACAAAATGTGAGGAGTCCACTCACGTACGCCTCTAGTCTTTATTACCTGCAAGTTACCCATACGAAGGGCAACATTTTCAAGCAGAAGGGGTGAGATTTCACAGTCAATAAATTAAGCATATAATTCATTAAAATGCATTTAGCAACATAAAACTTTATTAACATATCAAACATTTATCATTTAGCATACCATCATTTCATAATCGAATACCATCATCATATATCATCATCATTAAATATCATGTTCAACTTAACACTTGACTCGACAACACGACTCAACTTAACAATGCAACTCTTATCAACTTAACAACTTAACTTCTTAAAACCATCGTGAAACTTCTTGATATGCAAATGCATGTGGTACCATTCAGTAACGTAAATGAGCGTAATTAGGCTCTCGACATGTGAGCACAAAGGCTGCCGGGCCTAAAGCCCTCAACTTTAATGAGCACAAAGGCTGCCGGGCCTAAAGCCCCCAACTTTAATGAGCACAAAGGCTGTCGGGCCTAAAGCCCCCAACTTTAATGAGTATGCAATGGACTCAATCTTACAACAACTTAGACAACAACGTGAACATCTTATACAACTCATAATCATGAACAACTTCTTAAATTCTGACGACTTAGACCGACTCATGCAACTTCAAGACATTAACAGTCAACAGCAGAAAACAGCAGCAAGAAACAGCATATAATAATACTTGAATGCATTAACACCATCTAAGGAATGAATTACATCAGCATAAATATCATAAAACATCATAATATCACTCATGCATCATCACTACTAATCTCAGTCACCTGAACAGACTTCTGGAACTTCTGGAAGTATCCTAAACAACCCTCTTTCTTACTTCTAAGGTCAACTCACGACTACACGTGCGAAAGAATCACATCGGGACAATTTTGGGCAACTAACAGCCTAACTCGCAGTGGCGAGTAACTTTGCTCGCAATGGCGATCAAAGCGTGCACTCTGGGATTCCTAAAGTCCTTGCTCGCAACGGCGAGCTTACAGGTCACTCGCAGTTGCGAGTTGTGTTGCTCGCAGTGGCAAGCTCTGGTTCCTAGCTCGCAGTTGCGAGTGTTCTTGCTCGTAGTTGCGAGCGATGAATGTCAGTACGGCAAGAAACCTAAAAATTACAACTTTTCACCTATCTTCATGATTCTTTCATCCAAATAGCATCTAATTATCATCTTAGGCAATATCTAAGGTCTGTACACTAATTTTGCATCAATCTAACATCTTTTCATGGTTCAATCATCAAAATCGGTCTTAAACCTAATTTCCAATTCTCACCAAAACTCAACCTAATCATGCTAAACTCATTCTATAGAATTATACCCTTAATAATATTGAAAGTTAGTCTCACCCTTACGTGGTAATTGAAGAAAATCGACAGCCTCCTTTTGTTCTTCTCTCTTTCTGACTTTTTCTCCCTTTTCTCCAAAACGTACGTTCTGCCTAAAAACTTTTCTCAACCTAACTCCTTCTATTTATAACCTCACTCTAATTTCTCTTTACACCTCTAAAAATGCTCTTTTCACATCACAGCCCAAATTCTAATATTTTTATTTTATTTTCATATCTTATTTTATTTAATAATAAAATAAGTCATAACAACATAACAACTTCACAACATCATATACCCCACATAATTTATTTATAAATCATATAAACCACTCAACTTCATGAATCATAAAATTCACACATATCAATCATGAAAGTCACTTAAATCATATATATAAATATATTTCTAAATAATCAAATAATTAAGACGGGCGTTACATAAAGAGTGAATCAAAACATCTTTCATCCATACTCGATTGTATATAAGTAAGTGAATTTCTTCTTCTTTTTCAATAATGCTAGTTTCAGTTTTTTTCTTCTTGTTCAACTGCACTGTATGACTGTTTCAATTTACATTGTTGAGGTTAACTTAAATTCAGTTTAAGTAGGTTCATGTAAATTTAGTTTACATAACATACTTAAACTGAATTTACATGACCTACTTAAACTAAGTTTAAGTATATACACTTAAACTCAGTTTACATGACATACTTAAACTAAGTTTACATGTACAAACTTAAAGTGAAGATTACGTAGAATCATGGAACAATGTTGAAATTTTAGATGTATACTTAAACTCAGTTTACATGACCTACTTAAACTAAGTTTACATGACATACTTAAACTGAGTTTAAGTATGTACACTTAAACTCAATCTACATGACCTATAGTTTACATGACCTACTTAAACTGAGTTTCAGATTAAATTACATGCAAGAGTAATTTTATCATTTTGAGATGTAACCGGGATTATACAGGGCGTAATTATAAAAACTCTAATGTTTATTTATAGACCAAAATGATGTGTTTCTATGAAATGATTTTAGGGAGATTAGTCACTTTAGTCCCTGAATAGGAAATGATTCGTCATTTAGTCCCTCTGAATGCAGACTCGGTTAGTCAATTTAGTCCCTGAATGCAAACTCCGTTAGTCAATTTAGTCCATAAATGTAAACTCCGTTAGTCACTTTAGTCGCTGAAATTGACTAACAGAGTCACCTTCAAGGACTGTTTTGCAATTTTTCTCCATTCAGGGACTAAAGTAACTAATCTTTTCCCATTCAGGGACTAAAGTGGTTAATTTCCCATGATTTTAAGTACAAGAAACTCCTTCCTTAAAAAAAAAAAAAAAGTACAAGAAACTCCTTGGTGAATCAAACACCACACTTTTATATCTTTCTTCGCACGAGACCTTACCTTCCCTCTCTTCCTTTTAAAATCTCCCACCTTCTCTCCCTTCACCTTTCTTGAATCAAACATACCTTATATCACCAAAAAAAAAAAAAAACCCAAAGTTGATGAACCATGAACCACCACATCCCTTCTTACTCTATATAGTTCAATACTCATTTCTTGATTGCTTCTTTGCATAATATCATCATTTAAAATTTAGCATGCTATTACGCTTCCCTCCATTCAACTCAAAATCACCCCTACTTATCAATACCCATAATCTCCTCTTATATCATTCTTCTACAATTTCAAAACAACAATGCAAAACGTTAATCCAAGCAAAACTACTTCATCAACAATGCATTATACACGGTCATCTATTGAACAATTACACAAACGTAACTAACCTCATTTACTCATACATTTCCACAAATTCCATAACAAACGCTATTTTACTTTTAGAGAAAAACGTTACACCTTCTCTCTCTTCTGTTTACTGGTGGAACCAACTTATACGACACGCACTTCATTTTAATTCCCCGAACACCGCTTTACGCCTTTTTCATCGTATGAAAACACTTCACTGGACACCTGATCATTACACATTCCCTTTTGTTTTCAAAGCGTGCGGCGAGGTTTCGAATTTTGAACTCGGTGCTTCGATTCATGGCTGTGTTATTCGATTGGGTTTTGAGTCTAATGTGTTTGTTTGTAATGCTGTTGTGTCTATGTATGGGAAATGTAAGGCAGTTGGTCATGCGCGTAAGGTGTTTGATGAATTGTGTGAAAGAGAGATTTGTGATTCGGTTTCGTGGAATTCGATTGTTTCTGTTTATTCGCATTGTTTTGTTCCGAATGCTGCGGTTTTGCTTTTTAGGGAAATGACGGTTGGGTATGGGATTTTGCCGGATACTGTTGGTGTTGTTAATATACTTCCTGTTTGTGGTTTTCTTGGTTTGGGGTTATGTGGAAGACAAGTTCATGGTTTTTGTGTTAGAACTGGGTTGGTTGAGGATGTTTTTGTTGGGAATGCTTTGGTTGATATGTATGCAAAATGCGGGAAAATGGAGGATGCTAATAAGGTTTTTGAGAGGATGAGGTTGAAGGATGTTGTTACTTGGAATGCTATGGTTACTGGGTGTTCTCAAAATGGTAGATTCGAGGATGCTCTTTCTTTGGTTGGGAAAATGAGGGAAGAGAAAATTGAGTTGGATGTTGTTACTTGGAGTTCTGTTATTTCTGGGTATGCTCAGAGAGGGTTTGGTTGTGAAGCGATGAATGTGTTTAGGGAAATGTGTGGATGTGGTTGTCGTCCTAATGTGGTTACTCTCATGTCGTTGCTTTCTGGTTGTGCGTCTGTTGGAGCTTTGCTTCATGGAAAAGAAACACATTGTTATGCAATTAAAGTTATTCTTAATCTAAATGATGATGATGATTTGACAGTGATCAATGCTCTAATTGATATGTATGCTAAATGCAAGAGTTTAGAAGTGGCTCGTGCTATGTTTGATAAAATATGTCCCAAAGATAGGGATGTGGTGACTTGGACTGTGATGATTGGAGGCTATGCTCAGCATGGTGATGCGAATCATGCCCTGCAACTTTTCTCTGAAATGTTTAAAATTGATAACTGTATAGTTCCTAATGATTTTACTATATCTTGTGTGCTCATGGCTTGTGCTCGTTTGGCAGCATTGAGGTTTGGTAAGCAAATTCATGCTTATGTGTTGCGAAGAAGTCGTATCGATTCAGATGTTCTGTTTGTGGCTAATTGTCTCATAGACATGTATTCCAAATCCGGAGATGTAGATACTGCCCAAGTTGTTTTCGACAGCATGTCAAAGAGAAATGCTGTCTCTTGGACCTCGCTACTCACCGGGTATGGCATGCATGGACGCAGTGAAGATGCTTTCCGTGTTTTTGATGAGATGAGGAAAGAGGCTCTAGTGCCTGATGGTATAACCTTTCTTGTTGTGCTTTATGCTTGTAGTCATTCAGGAATGGTGGATCGTGGAGTCGATTTGTTTTATAGAATGAGCAACGATTTTGGGGTTGATCCTGGTGTAGAGCATTATGCTTGTATGGTTGATCTTTTGGGTCGAGCTGGTCGTCTAGGTGAAGCTATGAGACTCATTAATGATATGCCGATGGAACCAACACCAGTAGTGTGGATTGCCTTGCTTAGTGCTTGTAGGACACACTCAAATGTAGAACTTGCAGAATTCGCGGCGAAAAAACTGTTAGAATTGAAGGCCGACAATGATGGGACATATACATTGCTTTCAAATATATATGCTAATGCCAGATGCTGGAAAGATGTTGCGAGGATTAGATATTTGATGAAACGTACTGGAATCAAGAAAAGACCTGGTTGGAGCTGGGTCCAAGGAAGGAAAGGTATGGAAACGTTTTACGTGGGTGACAGAACTCACTCACAATCTCAGAAGATATATGAAACACTGGCAGATTTGATTCAGCGCATTAAGGCCATTGGGTATGTTCCACAGACAAACTTTGCTCTTCATGATGTGGATGACGAAGAAAAGGGTGACCAGCTTTTAGAACACAGTGAGAAGTTGGCTCTTGCCTATGCCATCCTAACACTACCCCCAGGTGCACCTATTCGAATCACTAAGAATTTACGCATCTGTGGTGATTGCCATAGTGCCATAACCTACATATCCATGATTGTTGAACATGAGATCATACTCAGAGACTCAAGTCGATTCCATCATTTCAAAAATGGATCTTGCTCGTGCAAAGGGTACTGGTGAAAATGGATCAGAACATTTGATTTAGTATACAACATTTTTGCTATGGGAGAGGTAATTATCTTCTTTTACTACACATCACATATTTAGAGCTATGTTATGATTGGATTGAGAACATTTGGTTTGGATTTTGATTATTTATTTATATTTTAGAAGAAGTTTATCACAGTGGAGTGTCATCAACGAAATAATTTGCATTCTGTTATGGTCCCTTTTTTTGAACTCAAAGATGTTACCCACACTGTAGTAGTTATATATACTCACCTCTTATCTTGTTCTACAACTTGTACTTGTCAATAAGGGGATCTGTCATCATTAGTTTCCTATATATTTTGTATAATTTAGGAAGTTACTAATTGAATATGATTAGAATTAGAATTCAAATCATAATATATTTGTAATTAGTAATAGTGATTAAGTCATTAATTGTAGCTACTGAGTCTGTACTATTTATGAAGGAATATAGAATGAGAGAAGACATCAAGCCAAAATTCATTTTGACAGCACTAGTACTAGATTATCTGATCTGTCATCACAACGATGTTTATAAATATTTTACAATACATTCTGGTCGTATCTCGGTTTGAAACAAAAATGAACCTAACCTATGCAAATTGCGTGTATCTAATTTGACATGAATCGCAGCATGGACCTCAATTCTTTCTGTCTGATTGTTGAACTGCAACATGAATCTCAATTTATTCTGAGAATCTCGATTTATTATTATAGATTATGATTTTTTAGGCGTTGAACACTTGAGCTTTGTGTAGCCAGTCACTTTTGTCATTTTGATTGATGACTTGAATCGTGAATTATTTTGAAGTTTGGATACAGTATATCAACTTATGTTTATTGTGTGTGTTTTCATTAATTGTGCAACATACAATTCATAGTTAGATTCCATTTATGATTTGGAAATAGGTTTTCACTCTTTCAATTTCAAAAGAATGCAAATCCTTAGTCAATGCAAACCTGCTGCATCATCAAAGCATCGTTGAGAATTTTGTTAAGTGTCACCGACTTATCGAGTTATCAGTACAATGGGTATTTCGGTTCCTTTGTATTTAATTCGCTTTCTGTATGTTCTCAGAGTTGATAGATAGGCTTTTTTGTGGTTGGTTTTCACTTGAACTATTCTGGGTGTTTTTGGGGTGTTAGATCTTCAAGTACCTTTTGGGGTGTTAGATCTTCACGTAGCTTGTTATGGTTGTTCAACAAAAATTGCAAGGTTTCACTTCAGAACCATTCATTATCATGTAGTAATAATATTTATTTTTAATTTTTTTTCCTATCATCTTCTACATTTGATTTCTGACATTATGCTCCAACTTTTGAATGTTCATTCTGATTGTTAAGTTTCCTCATTTATGTTCCTGTGGATTTGAATTCGGGCAAAAATGCGGCTGTGTTAATTAATTTCCTTTTTTGACAAATAATTAATTGCCTTATGGATGTTTGTGTTCTCTTATTGTGATAAGGGTCTCAAAATCTAAAAATTTATTATGACGTCAATACATTGATTAATATGATGAGTTTATTTGGCCTGTTTTCTTATAGTTTCTAGTCCTTATCTATTTTCCCTTCTGATCTGAACCGTGTTTTCTTATTATTTTGTTTCCCCATCTTCCTCTAAAAAACTACAACAGAATCGTCCATATACGGTAAAACCAGGAGGAAATTTTGAAACTTACTCAAAAGATGATGTGATGCAGACCAAAGTCTAACACTTCAAGACGTATTTGGCAACAAATCTATACATGACCATGTGATGAAATTCTCAAACCAATGAGAGCAAGTTCTTTTTAAAAAAATGAGAATAGAGAAAACCAAGATAAAACTGGAACGGGTTAAAGGAACCCTTGTAGGATGCCTACATTACAGATTACTATGCTGTATCGATAGCTATTCCATAAGGTAAATTAGTAATTTTATCAGATGCTTACATTTTCAGCCAGAGAAGGTACCAGAGCCTTTAGCCATTGAAGCTATTTTCTCAATTCTCCTAGAACGTTGACTTGTGAGCTCATTAGTTTTCATCATTTGTTTCACCAACCATGATACGCGATAAAATTTGCTTTAAAGGGGTTGATTTGAAAGCTCCAGTAACCATGTAACGGCTTTGTTTTTGCCGTCCTGAGGATCATTTATTGATACCATCTACCTTATTTTTGTTTTTTCTTCTGTGATATTATTATTAGTCTATCTATCTCAATGCAACTCTTGTCATGAACAGACATTATTTGCCAGGGTTCTTGTTTCACGAGAATCTGCTGATAGCAAATGATTTATTCTATCGAACATACCTAATTTTGTTGAATGCAATATGTTGGTGACTTAGTTGACATATGTTTGTGGGTAGTAGTCTACGGCACTTGTTTACCGCAATCAGGAACTAGAATACTGCAATTCTCATGCATGGTGGCTGGTGTTGTTCATGGACTAACTTATCTACTTGAGGGACTGGAAATTTAGGTAACACAAAGGCTCATATATTCAAAGAGATAAATCATGTACTTATTACTTAATGTATAATTCTTGGTATAAAAGATTAAAAATGAATATATTTTTAGAAATATCGCCTGACATTATTCATTTGGTTCCTAACAAAAAAAACCTTTTCACTTCATATAGGGGCAACATAAAGAAAAAGGATGTGAGACACAATATATGAGAGTTGTATATTAATAGGTTCAGTTTTATACGCATATAAATATTTCATAAAAAGTTAAAACAAAATTTAAAATTATAGCAATATTGAAAAATGTACTTTAAACTATAAATTTATAATCACATGTTGACTGATCATAAAATTGGATAATGCAACCCAAGTTCAAATGATTTACAATACAAACAAAAAGTTTTACAAATATGAAACAATGAAGTAGTAGAGAAGCATATTTGGTGAAAACAACATTTAGGCTATATATATGAGACAATATATATTTGAAGATGATTATGACATTACAAACTGCCTGCAGACCTGCTCCATGGTAGGGCGAGAACGCGGGCTTTCAGTTAAGCAAGCAACTGCAATCCTTATCATCGACGCCACCTCTTGAACAATGGTACTTGTGGGATGGGGCAGACGTTGGTCCAACTTATCTATCAATGACATAGTATCAAGTCTCAGGTCCGTAACACTTTGTGAAGGTTGTTGCCACAAATAAGTTACAATATCTCTAGGGAGCTTTCCAAAAAGTATTTCCAAGGTTAATATCCCAAAACTATACACATCACATTTCTCATTTACTTCCATTGTGTATGCAAGTTCTGTAGAAATTTAAAATGATATATCATGTGAAAAATAAGATTCCATGAACAAAACATGAAATGTAGATTAGACAATTGTGAAATAATTCTATTTTACATGTAACTACTAAAAATAAACTACAAAATATTATAACCTTAATTAATATATATTAAAAAAAAAAGGAATTGACCTGGAGCAGCATATCCAAAGGTGCATGCAAAAGAAGTCATATTGGATGAATTGGGATTTAGAAACTTGGATGTTCCAAAGTCTGAGACATGAGCTACATATTCCAAATCCAAAATAACATTCTTGCTTGATATATCTCGATGAACAATAGGAGGGGAACAATCATGATGCAGATAGCATAAAGCATTAGCTATATCTTTAATGACATTCACCCTCCTATTCCAATCAAATTCAGCAGCTTGTTCATTGTCCTTCAAAATGTTGTCCATGCTACCCTTCTCCAAGAATTCATAAACCAAAAATGAGTGTAGTCGATGCGAACAAAACCCATATAACTTCACAATGTTGCGATGTCGAATTTCTGTCAAAGCATGAATCTCATTTGTGAAAGCTTTCATATTAGACATTTCCTCATTTTGTAATGAATGAAGTTTCTTCACAGCTACAACTTGACCTGTAGGCAACTTTGCTTTGTAAACACTTCCATGTCCTCCAACCCCAATGAGATGCTTGTTGTCAAAATCTTCAGTGGCTTCAATTATGTTCTCATACACCATTTTGCCATCAAAGCTCCATATTTCAAATAGATTTTCAATTTGAAATTCTTGTGCAGGCTTGTTTTCTTTTGTGCTTGAAGTTCGACAAAAAAGGTATGAGATCCCATAAACAATTAATGCTAACAGTAGAGGGCCTAGAGTGAGGGATACAACTAGCACCAACATTTTGTTAGTCTTATGATTATGAAAGTTGCCACCAGATGTTGAACAAGGCTCTAAGCCCGAGACATTACCACATAAGCCTTTGTTATTTCTCAGTGCTTCAATTGGAGCTCTTTCGAAAGCTGTAATGTGTGGAATCGGACCCTCCAGTTGGTTGTAAGATATATCAACAGTTGTCAAGCTTAACATATCAACATCGCTTAAGGGAATGGTACCAGAGAGATTGTTATGTGAGAGATTCAATGTTTCTAAGTGATTTAACTGGCCAAGCATTGATGGTATGGTTCCATTCATAAAATTCCCACTAAGATCAAGATTTTCAATAACATTCAATTGGGCAAACTCAACAGGAATGTTCCCCTCAAACTTATTTTGGCTCAAATTTAACTGCAATAACCTAGACAGCATACCAAGTTTTTCAGGGATGAAGCCACTTAAGTTATTTGCTGAAAGCTCCAATGCAGTTAGCTCGTGCAATGATGCAATTTGTACAGGAACTTCTCCAGAAAGATGATTGTTACTTATCGAGAGTTTGATCATCAAAGATAAGCTTTCTAGCTCCTTTGGAATTTTCCCCGTAAGATGGTTTGAAGACAAGTTAAGTTCATGTAAATTTGTTGCTCTGCCTAGTTCTGGTGGTATGCTTCCCGTCAAATTATTGTTCGAGATTTTAAGGCTTTGTGAGATTCTTGCACTTTCCCCAATTTGGAGAAAGATGACTATAAAAGTTATTATCACTCAATTCCATGTAGTCCAAGTTTGGATACACACCAAAACTATCTGTTATATTTCCAGTCAATTGGTTTTGTTCAAGCCTCACTCCCTTAAGTCTTGAGCAATTCTTCAAACTCTCTGGAACTAGGCCTGTGAACTGGTTAAGTGTAGCAGTTAATTGTTTCAACTTTCCACCGACACAAATATTGTGAGGTAAATGACCAACAAAATTATTATCATATAAATGGAGTACTTCCAAATCGGTAAGCCTATTTATTTCTGTTGGAATATTCTCGGTGAGAGAATTAAAAAAAAAAAGACGTAATGCACTTAGTTTTGTCGAATTTCCGAGAGCGGAAGGAATTGGTCCAGAGAGATTATTTTGTGAAAGGTCAAAATTATCCAAATTGATCAAGTTACCTATGGAAGGTGGAATTTGTCCAGTGAATGAATTTGAGAAAAGAGATAATGCACTGAGTTTTGTCATATTTCCAATAGTGAAAGGAGTTGGTCCAGAGAGATTATTTTCCGAAAGGTCAATAGTATCCAAATTGATCAAGTTGCCTATGGAAGATGGAATTTGTCCTGTGAGAGAATTTGAGAAAAGAGATAATGCACCGAGTTTTGTCATATTTCCAATAGTGAAAGGAATTGGTCCAAAGAGATTATTTTTTGAAAGGTTAATAGTATCCAAATTGATCAAGTTACATATGGAAGATGGAATTTGTCCAGTTAGAGCATTTATGTAAAGATATGGTGTGCTATTGAGTTTTGTCAAATTTCCTATAGTGAAAGGAATTGGTCCAGAGAGATTATTTTTTGAAAGGTCAAAAGTATCCAAATTGATCAAGTTACCTATGGAAGGTGGGATTTGCCGATGAGAGAATTTGAGAAAAGAGTTAATCCACTGAGTTTTGTCAAATTTCCTATAGTGAAAGGGATTGGTCCGAAGAGATAATTGCTTGAAAGGTAAAAAGTTGTCATACCCTAATTTTGGACCTAAAAATACTGACTCAATTCTTCTTTTCTTGCATTTTAAGTCATTTTACATCTTTCTCTGCATTTTATTTCAATGTTATTTGCAAAATTCACATGCAAGGGTATTTTAGTCATTTCTTATGTCAAAATCTCTTTCAATCTTTAAAATTTTGTTTGAGTCCTTTCAAGTAGTTTGAATAAGTCTCTGTTTCATTCTATGTCAAAATCCATTTTAAAAATTGCATTTGAAGTCATTTTGAGTCAGTTTTGCCCCTAGGGGCATTTTAGTCTTTTCATGTGTCAAAGCCCTGTTCAATCCTTAAAAATTGTCTCTGAGTCTTTTGAACTTGCTTGTATAAGCTCTTGCTTTGATTCCCTATTAAAAATCCATTTTAAAATTGCATATGAGTCTTTTTTTTAGTCGTTTTAGCCCCAGGGGCATTTTGGTCATTTCACACGAAATTTCGGCAGAGAGAGGTTACTTTAAAGTACCTCATTTAGGCCGTTGGTTCGTTTTAGTCCGTTTTGTCAATTTTAATCGTTTCACTTTACGTTATTTTCCAATTACCAATTTTAATTCATTTTATTTTTACTTTTTATTTTTTAGTCCTAAATTCCTAAAAATTGCATTTTAGTCCTTAATTGTCCAAGTCAGTAGTCCAAGTGCCACGTGTCAGTCTTTTATTTGTCCAGGAGTTAGTTATGCCACATGTCATCATCTAACAGGTCCAGACAGTTACACATCAGCTATAAAAGCTGACTCAAAGGCCAACTCATCACAGATCCATTCCTCACATTCCAACTCATCACAAACACTTCACAATTTCTCTCTCCACTCAAAACAAATCAAAACCGTAACAAACTCTGAAAAACTGAAGAACATTGAAGATTGAAGATGAATCTTCATCTTCAACCTCAACAGAATCATCATCATCCAAAACCCTAACCACCACAACAGTCATCGAAACCGTCAATCTACCACTATCATCATCACCAAATCCACGAAAAATACCAGAAAACACGTCAATTCCAAGCCAATTCGCGAATTGTTCATCAACAATAACAATTCACGAATCTGAATCCAAATCCAGTACCAATCAGAGTTCGTTACAAACTCCAATCAGCTCCAAAAAAATACATAAGCCAGAAGTGCGAAAGAGCAAGAACACGAAAGCCAGAAGTGCGAAAGATCAAGAACACGAAAGCATCACTTCGCAAGATTCGAAGAATCTTTGAAGTTCTTCCTTCATTTTGTCTCAAACATCCGAATCCAGCTCAAGGTAAATTCGTTCCCTATCTTCCTGTGTTCATGTGCAAGTTTTTTTGTCTGAATGTTTTTGTAGATCTAGGGTTATTAAGCCTTGGTATACGAAAATCAAGGCCAGAAGTAGAGAGAGGAGGGATAGACGATCGTTTTGGTACAAAAAGTTTCAAGAAAATGCAAGAAAAAGTCTCCGGTACGGCTGCGCTCCGAGCAACCACCGTACCGGAAGACGTTTCCGATCGTCTTCTCCGTTAAGCTCATTTGCAGAGCTTCTCTCTCTAGGATCATGTTAGAGAGAGAAGTGGTTTAGGTTATGTGTGCATCTGGCTTCCGTTTGGCTTTTATACCCCACCGTAATTCAGTACGTGCTCGCTTATGCTATTGCCATGCGCCCTAGGCCTTCCTGATGTTTGGATCTTGGATCTGATCCAACCGGATCGATCCAACGATCCCTAGGCCTCTTGTGAACCCGTTTTCCAACCTGAACTGGGTCTGGGTTTGATTTGTCTGCCTAATTCATTTCCTGGCAATTTTCTTGCTATTTTAACACTACTCCTTGCTATTTGCACACCTTCATGCTCAAAAACTTTGTTAAAAATTCCAATTAATTTTTTCATGAGTTCTTGACTAATTTCTTGACTTTCTTGTGATGCTGTTATGTGTTGAATTTGGATAAAAAATAAGTAGCATTTTTTTCAATTGTTTATTACATTTGTTAAATCTTGTGAAATTTTACATGTTCTTGTGATCAAAAATTCTTTAAAAATTCCAAAGAAATTCATGAGTGTTTCTTGATAATTTTGTGACCTTTTAGTGTTAATTTTACATAATAAAAATTGGTAAAAGATAATGTGGTGGCTCTCTTACTATTTTTGTGATGTTTTGTGCTAAAAAATGAATGAAAATTTGCTTGATTTTAATCCCAATTGCTTGGTGAATATTTGTGACCTATACCACTTGATTTCATAGAGTTTTAGCCACTGTTTGTGTTTGATATTAATGCATGAGTTTGAATCTTGATTAGTTACTTAGCTTACAAGTTAGTTGTGTAGTTAGATAATGCAAATATGCTTAAGTTTGTTTCCAAAATGTCAAGTTAACCATGTTGCCTTAATTCCTATTCCAAAATTTGATTCTAAACCTTTAAAAAATGTATTGGAATGTGAGAATTATAGGTCATATGGTTCTTGCATCTTATGGGCAAATTTTAGTCATGTTTGCACTCATTTTGCTTTTATTTTGGGTTATTTTCTATGCTTTGTGCTATAGTGTCTTTCTTGCTTCATTTGATTTGATCTTGTCATGCGTTACTAACCATTTCATTTCATGTCTCATATTCTTCATAAGCATTCACACTTCATCTTCCTCTCCATCTTATTTCTTGCACTTTAAGTTTCAATTTCATGCAAAAATTAGAATGTAAAGATTTAGGAGTTCTTGTAATATTTTACTTTCATGTCATTTAAATTCTTGCAAGACCATAGAATGTATCTAGGCCAATGATGTAATAAGGACAATGGACTCTAATAATGTACACCGACACAAGCACCGACACATGCACACACACCACTTTAGATATATAGCTAGAATATGCATGTTTAGATGTATGTTTAGGATTGTATATTTAGATGAATGCTTAGGATTTACCCTTTGAAAAAATCATTTTCCAAAAAATGTGAACAACTTCACTCAAATCATTTTCAAAATAAACCTTGGGATCAAAACCCCATTGAATTTTCCTTTTTCATTTTCTTAATCAAAATTCAATGAAAATAATCATATTTGACTTCTTTTGCAAATGACTAATTCAACCCCACTTTTTACAATCTCATGCCCTTGAGGCCTCTTTCTATTCTTCAAACTCCAATTTTCAAACTTAAAATCAACCAACAAAAACAAAAACATTTTTTGAGAGAGAACTACGGTGGATTTGATCCCTTAAACGGGTACGTAGGCAAGGAACAAAATTCCTTCAATTCAACTAAAATAAAAATTCAAACACATTCTTCTCCCTCCAACTCTTCACTTAGAAAATTCTTAGGTTTAATATCATCTTTTCAAAATAGCATTTAAAAATAAAGCGCGCGCGTAGAAATTAAAGACGGTTCCTATAGGTTACTATAGTCGTTATGGGTGCCTAACACCTTCCCGTAGCGAAAACAACTCCCGGACCTTGATTCTCAAAGGGTTTTGCTTACTTTTTCCCTTCCCAAGAAAAAATGAGATATCACCGGTTAAAAAGGTTCAAACGCAATCAATGTTTGACACCCGAAAAACCAAGATAAAACAAAAGTATCCAAATTGATCAAGTTACCTATGGAAGGTGGAATTTGTCCGGTGAAAGAATTTGAGAAAAGAGATAATGTATTGAGTTTTGTCATATTTCCAATAGTGAAAAGAATTGGTCCAGAGAGATTATTTTCCGAAAGGTCAATACTATCCAAATTGATGAAGTTACCTATGGAAGGTGGAATTTGTCCAGTTAGAGCATTTGAGTAAAGATATAGTGTATTGAGTTTTGTCAAATTTCTGATAGTCGAAGGAATTGGTCTAGAGAGTTTATTATCATTAAGGTAAATAGTATCCAAATTGATCAAGTTACCTATGGAAGGTGGAATTTGTCCGGTGAGAGAATTTGAGAAAAGAGATATTGTACCGAGTTTTGTCAAACTTCCAATATTGAAAGGAATTGGTCCACATAGATTATTTTGTGAAAGGTCAATAGTATTCAAATTAGTCAAATTACCTATGGATGGTGGGATTGACTCAGAGAGATTGTTAACCGACAAATCGAGTTTTTAGACTAGACATCTCTCCAATATGGTGTGGAACAACTCCGTGTAAGAAGTTGTTTGTTAAAACGAAGGTGTGGATTTTTGTAAGTGATGAGAAATTGAGACTCTGAAGCGTACCTTTTAGTCCAATATTGGTGAGATTTATCTTGTTGATGGACTTTGATTCATAATCACACCTGATTCCTTCCCAGCCACAAGGATTATTACCAATCCATGAAGAGAGAAATGCCTTGCTTTGGTTGTCAAGGCTTGATGTGTGGAGCAAGGGATAATCAAGCAACCAAACAAGTGTATGGATGTTATAATCACAAACAAAAGTAGAAAACAGCGAGAGAAAGAAAGAGAGAACACAAAAGAATTTGTTGACCCAGTTCGGTCCAAATTGACCTAGTCTGGGGGAGAGAGCAGCCATCTGTTTAACTATATTGATGAGTAACTTTACAAAAGGGATATCAATGGGTTACAAGAATAAGTTTCCTGCCTAATTCTTCCCAAAGCCCTAATCTCTTCCCGTGACCAAGAGACTCAATCCTAATAGTGTTTCCCAAGGTGAATCAACCCTCAAACCCTAGTGTTTGTTGCCAAGAGACAAACTCTATACAAACCCTAGTTTTGTTGTTGCCTTTATAAACCCTTGTTTCAGGGGGTGTGGTTATGGTGCATAAGGAAATCCTTATGCACCGTGCATAAATCCCAGCCCATTAACCGGTAGCCCAACATAATTGCTTTCTACACCCCAAGCGAAACCTTAATTCTCAGGAAAGGAGCATTGACAATTGGGAGTTCATTTGTGAGGGAAATAACTTGTACCAAAAATAAATAAAAAGTTTATTCGAACAATGTTCCATCTATAAGATTTAAACTCATTTTTTCAATTGATTCATTCTTAGGTACTAAAAAATGAAAACATGAGGTTATAACATGAGGTTATAACATGTAAAAAACTCAACATGCCTTAGATAAAATGAAAACATGTAATAAAAAATGAAAACATGAAATTATGTCAAAACCATTTTGCTGTGGAAATGGTTTCCGTGAGTTGTACTCCAAAACCATTAAATGTACATAATGGTTTCCAGCAGGTGAAAAAAACTAAGAACCTAGAGTCATTGCCATCATTCAGTTTTGGACTGACACAATTGGAGGAGGAGGAAAGGAATGGTTTCTGTGAGTTGTACTCCAAAACCATTTTGCTGTGGAAATCGTTTTTGTGAGTTGTACTCCAAAACCATTTTGCTGTGGAAATGGTTTCTGTGAGTTGTACTCCAAAACCATTTTGCCGTGGGAATGGTTTCCAGCAAGAACAACATGAACAATATTTTCCAGCAATTCATTTTTTGAGCTTTCACTACAAATCCATCAAACATTTTTCCAGCAAAATTCCATAACCTCATGAACATTCATATGCATTTTTCCAGAACCTCAAGAACACATCCATAGTGTTCATCACAAAACTCATCAAACTACACAAAAACTCACAAAACTCATCATTGTTTCGATTTTTTTTTCAAATCTAACACTCTCAAGGTTTTGCAAATCCGAACCGTTACCTTCAAAGAAACAAATCGTGCTTGAACAAAAAGAAAAAGAGGAACAAGCAGCTGGATCGAAGCTCAAAGAGAGGTAGAAAGTTTGTTTGGATTTCAGTTTCTAAAACTGTAGATCTAGCTTGTTTTGTTCATCTTTTTGTGTTTTTGTTTGTAGATCCGAGTAGAGAAGAGAAAGAGGAGTGGTTTGGTATAAAAAATATCAGAATAAAGTAAAAATAAATATACTCCGGCGTGGCGGCTCTCCGGCCGACCACCGTGTCAGAGGTGTTTCGACCACCCTTCCCTTTCTTCTCCGATCTGCTGTTTGTAGAGAGAAGATGAAGCTCATGTTTCATGTCACTTATACCTCTTTCTTTATTCCTTGATTTGGTGTAATTTGAGAAGCCTAGGATTATGACACATGTACATTAGATCTCATGGTTGTGATGTGTTTATGCACAATGCATAAGGATTTCCTTATGCACCATAACTTTTGCCTTGTTTCAGCCCCCACTATCTCAAGGTTTACTCTGATACAAAGTCTATATTTACAGTAAAAGAATCCTCAATAAAACTGGAACAAAGGAGGGGTCCTTAACGGGGCGTGGTCTTTGTTAAGTAAGGAACCCTTAAGGACCCCCTATTGGAGATGATGCAAAAATGTTTTTTTTTAATTTTTTATGGGTGCTTTTAACAAATATTGCGTCATTTATTAAAAAAATAAAAAAGTATTGTGTCATAAACTAGCACTACAAATATCATCCAACTTTGTTGGATGGAAGCGAAACAATAAACAATGTGCTTCTGGACCCTCACATATGCAGGGGCGGACCTGAGCAGGGCAGGGTGTGGCAATAGCCACACCAGCTCAGGTCCAATTGTTTTTAATTTCTTTTAGAATCCAGCCCATCACTTTCCTTTTCATCTATCAGGCCCATGTTTCCTTTCCTTCTTCTTTTCTAACCGCACCACCTGTTTTCCTTCTGATTTCTCACATCAACACCACCAACCAACCATGAACCGTTGCTCTCTCTCTCTCTCTCTCTCTCTCTCTCTCTCTCTCTCTCCCTCCCTCCCTCCCTCCCTCCCTCCTTCCTTCTCTCTTCTCTCCTCTCCTTTCCTCTCTCTGCCCATTTCATCTCCTCTCCTCTTTCAGGTCAGTTTTGAAATTACTATATTGAAACTGATAGTAGTAGTGAGAGTAATTGAATTAGAAAATTGAAATTGAATCAAGATAATGAGAGTGATAGCAGTACTGAAATTGAAATTGATTTTAGTTTTAGGTTGGTTACTAAAATTTATTAAATTTAATATAATTTAATTATTCGACGGATTTTTTTTTTTTTTGCCACAGTGATATTGCAAGTCCAGGTCCGCCCCTGCACATATGGACCCTCACATCACAAGTTAAAGAGACTTGGAATACACTATAGTTCAAAATCAACATAATTAAAATGACTTTCAATACAAAACAGGTTAAAGAGAGATTTACATTACAAAACAGAAAAATGGTGGTTTTATTTTTATAGAAGCTAAATGAGTACACCAACTCATACAACAAAGTCACAGCAATAGAGCAATACATTTTCTACCCCTAAATATCTAGGTGAAATCAAAAAAGAAGATTGACACTTACCTATAATTTATTTTCAAGAGAAGACTTTTATTCTGTAATAAAAAAAGGGATGGAAAATCATCTAAATCATTAGATAAAATCACCCTTTTGCTATATCTGAAGATGACTTTGACATTACAATCTCCTTGCAAACTTGCTCCATTGAAGGGCGACTTTGTGGTCTCTCACTTAAGCAATGAATTGCAATCCTTAAAATTGATAACACCTCTTTCTTGATATCTTTAGTAGGATGCGGGAGGCGTTGATCCAACTTATCAATCAATGACATAGCGTCAACTGTTACATATATACCACTTGAATGCAAAGCAGTTGATACAATATCTCCAGGGTGATTTCCAAACAGAATTTCCATGGTTAACACCCCAAAACTATATGCATCACACTTCTCATTTACTTCCATTGTGTATGCAAGCTCTATAACAAACAATAAGAGTTATCAATGTGAAAAATAGGGTTCCAAAAACACACATGTAATGTTGATAATTAATACAAATGATAAAATGCAAAATCATTAATTAATACAAAGAAAGGAAATTAACCTGGAGCAGCATATCCAAAGGTTCCTACAAAACAGGTCCAGTTGGAAGAATCAGGATTAAGAAACTTAGCTGTTCCAAAGTCGGAGACATGAGCCACATATTCCAAATCCAAAATAACATTTTTACTGGATATATCACGATGAACTATTGGAGGTGAACAATCATGATGCATATAACATAAAGCATTAGCTACATCTTTAATGGTGTCCAACCTCATATTCCAATCAAACAAAATTGCTTCTTCATCGTATTTCAAAATCTTGTCCAGACTACCTCTCTCCAAGAACTCATAAACCAAAAATGAGTGCAATGGATGTGAACAATACCCGTATAACTTCACAATATTTCGATGTCGGATATCTGTTAAAGCTTTGATCTCACTTGCAAAAGCTTTCAGATTGGACATTTCTCCATGTTGTAATGAATGGAGTTTTTTCACAGCTACAACTTGTCTTGTAGCCAACTCTGCTTTGTAAACACTTCCTTGTCCTCCAACCCCAATGAGATACTTGTTGTCAAATACTTCAGTGGCTTCAATAATATTCGCATACACCATTTTTCCATCAAAGCTCCATATTTCAAATAGATTTTCAGTTTGAAATTCTTCTGTGGGCTTGTATTCTTTTGTGCTTGAAGTTTGGCAGAAAAGGCTTGATAGCCTAAAAACAAAAAATGCTAACAATAGAGTACCTAGAGTTAGGGTTAAAACTAGTACCAATATTTTGCAAGTCTTATGACTAGTAAAGTTTCCACCTGATGTTGAGCAAGGTTCTAGACCAGAGACATTACCGCATAAGCCTTTGTTATTTCTCAATGCTTCAATTGAAGCTTTTTGGAAGGCTGGAATGCTTGGAATTGGGCCCTCCAACTGGTTGTATGATATATCAACAATTGTCAAGCTTAACATGTCACCATAGCTCAATGGAATGGTACCAGAAATATTGTTACGTGAGAGATTCAATATTTCTAAGCTATTTAACTGTCCAAGTATTGATGGTATGGATCCATTCATAAAATTCCCACTAAGATCGAGATATTCAATAACATTCAATTGGCTAAACTCAACGGGAATGTTCCCCTCAAACTTATTTTGGCTCAAATTCAACTGCAATAACCTACATACCAAGTTTCTCGGGGATGAAGCCACTGAAATTATTTGATGCAAGCTCCAATGCAGTTAGTTGATGCAATGATGCAATTTGTACAGGAACTTCTCCAGAAAGATGATTGTTACTTAACGAGAGTTTGAACAACAAAGATAAGTTTTCTAGCTCCTTTGGAATTTTTCCCGTTAGATGGTTTGAAGAAAAGTTAAGCTCCTGTAAATTTGTTGCGCTGCCTAGTTCTGGTGGTATTCTTCCTGTTAAATTATTACCAGAGATTTTCAGGCTTGTGAGATTCTTGCACTTTCCCCAATTTGGAGAAAGATGACCATAAAAATTATTATCACTTAAGTCCATGTAGTCCAAGTTTGGATACATACCAAAACTCTCTGTTATATTTCCAGTCAGTTGGTTTTGTTCAAGCCTCACTCTCTTAAGGCTTGAGCAATTCTTCAAACTCTCTGGAACTAGGCCTGTGAACTGGTTAAGAGCAACATTGAAGTTTTCCAACTTCCCACCGACACAAATATTTTGAGGTAAACGACCAACAAAATTATTATCATATAATTCGAGTTCTTCCAAATCGGTAAGTCTATTCATTTCTGTTGGAATATTCTCAGTGAGAGAATTGGATAAAAGATCTAATACACTGAGTTTTGTCAAATTTCCGATAGTGGAAGGAATTGGTCCAGAGAGATTATTTTCTGCAAGGGAAAGATTATCCAAATTGATCAATTTTCCTATGGAAGTTGGAATTTGTCCGGTGAGAGCATTTATGTCACGACCCAAAAACAATCATCGTGACCGGCGCACGAACTAGATCATTCTAGCCCGGCAAGCCTATTAATCAAACTTGACAACTATAATAAATAAATAAAAATTCCAATTTGAATTTCATTTAAAAAAATATTCACGGAAATTTCGACAGAGTTTCCCCTGTAATTTCAACATTTCCAAGATGTAAATCCTGTTTTAAAAACCTGTTCTATCAACCAGAACCTCCAAATAACATTTTATTTTTCATACTACTTATACAACTCAAATTAAAACATCCTATACATCCAAATAGTTGCAGATACATCAATTGACACTAGGTTATACATAAATAAAAGAGTCGGCCATCATTCACTTAATAATCACCTTAAGGTTACAATCAACCTTAGTTACAACTCAACTTATAGAATCCAAAAGTTAAGATACTTAATTACAATTACAATTCACATCAATACTAACTATATTCTCCAATCCTATTTCAACCTCAATGATATTGATTCAAAATTCGATTTGAAATCATAAAAAAAACTTCAAAGGAAAAAATTAACTAAAGGCATCAACACCATAATAATTCCAAAAGTTCTTACTTGATCTAGAACATCATCAGCAACACTAAGACAATCATTCAAGGCAATAAAATAAATCAATCGACTCATAGTATAACATTTCAAAGTCTAAGTCCTAATTTTGATTATCATCCCTTAATCTCTAATCCTTCTCACTATTTAAACATCTTTAGTCACAAATCATATCCACGCTATTTGATCACATCAAATCTTTAGACTTAAACCTTAATAAGAATTTTACATGGTCTTATGCATATAAATTCTATCTTATCGAGGAATTAACATAAATTTAGTACGCTATTCCTCATTTCCAACTATTGGTAAAGTGCCCCTGGAATATTTCTTCGTAGCTAACTCATTCTAAACATAATTTTCATGTTAATATGTGTATGCTATGTTAGTATTCATGTTGGAGGGTCCTTAGAATTTTTCCTTAGTTCCATAATTTTATTTTTTTGTTCTCTTTCAAATATTATTCGAATAATTCTTGACTTAAAATTTCATATCATTAATTATATATTTCATTCGTTACTATGAGCCGTACCTCATAGGCTACATTATCTCTCGTTGTAGCAAACGGATTACTATGACCCGTACGTCATAGGCTACATTATCTCTCGTTGTAGCAAACGGATTACTATGACCCGTACGTCATAGGCTACATTATCTCTCGTTGTAGCAAACGGTTTACTATGACCCGTACGTCATAGGCTACATTATCTCTCGTTGTAGCAAACGGATTACTATGACCCGTACGTCATAGGCTACATTATCTCTCGTTGTAGCAAACGGTTTACTATCATTACTATGACCCGTACGTCATAGGCTACATTATCTCTCGTTGTAGCAAACGGATAAAATATCATTACTATGACCCGTACGTCATAGGCTACATTATCTCTCGTTGTAGCAAACGGAGTTTTTTTCTAAATTTTCTTTTCTTTTTCTTTCTTTTTCTATGAGCATGTTACTCATTTCAATTTTTTTTCCTCATTTCCATTTTCAGTGATTTTCTATAATTCAATGTGAGCATATTACTCATAGGTTGCATTTCAAATTTTCTTTCAAATCATTTCTATAAGTATATATGCATCAATTGCGTTGTTAATTTCCCTCCAACATTTATACTAACATCAACATACTTATTAACATAAAAGATATTTTAAAATATACTAATAAGGATAACTAATTCCGAAATAGTCATTCTACTAACTCATATTTATTCTATTTGAAATGTACCATTCATATGGCAACATAATCATGCTATAACAATGTCAACTTATTCTAATAATTCATAATCACACATTAGCAATCTAATTGTATAATTTACTACCCAAAGGTGAGTTTTCTAACTAAAGGAACTCACCTCGAATCACTCTTGGAAAAATTGCAAAGCATCTTATCAACAGCCTGCAACTTCTGCTATCTCCAAAACTACATAATCAATTTTCCAAAATAGCTTATGCCTCGACTTATAGGTCTTGACTTTTCCGAAACAGTCCAACCCACTTGTACATACTCCTAACTCATCAACCAGCATATAGAAAAATTACCATTTCAGTCCCTGCCCCAGAAGTTTTCTGTTTGGCTATTTAAGCACTTCCAAAACAGCTTATCTACCAACTTATGATTGCTATCAAATTAATTTCAACCCAACCTTTACCACAGCAGTTCCAACATGAATAATCAGCCCTATGAATCACTTATATAGCAGCTTAAACCACAGCTTAGTCATTTAAGGCATTTTTCTCAAAACTGCTTAACTACCAGCTTAAGCCCTCTAAACAATTAAATTTCTGCTCAACTTTTCCAGAATTAAAGAAAACATGTATACACATCTCCTAACCCATTCCTACAGCAATCCTAACATGTTATGTTCAAAAAGATCAATTATGGTAGTTTTTCTACAAAACAGCTTATACCTCAAATAAAGCACTTTTGACTGAGGTGAATGTCCCAACAGCAACACACCACTTTTGCCATCTCCTTGAAACCCTAATCAAACTTGATTCCTTGATTCCATCATCTTCTAGTTTTAATCACCAATTTAGAGCATAAACCACATCATAAGGCACAAGTAACACCATTGTGAGCTAAAAAAAATCAATTTTCCAACTTCCTTAGGAACATTGTGAGCTCGGCAGAGAGTGTATGAAAGAGAGAGGAATAAAACAAAATGGTTAAATGGCTAAAATTGTTTAGAGATCATGATTTCATAAATATAAGTTGATTAATTTGAGTATTTAGTTGAAATTGATGAGCTTTGGGTGAAAGAAAGAAAAACCGATTTTCTAGAATGAGAGGGAGGAAAGGAATGGTTCTAGAGAAATGTGGAAAAATGGGGAATGAAGAAGAAAATTGGTCTTTGTCACTTAAATGGGTATAAAAAGAAAATTGACCATTTTGCCCTTCCTTAAAAAAATCTCTAGTCCCAAGTTACCAAAATGTCCTTCAAAGGAAAAGACACAATTATCCTCCGCTAATTTGTAACCATTTAATTTCTCATGTCCGTTGGAATAGTAATACGAAAAACTTACCAAATATCGTCGATTTTCTCAATAAGTAATTAATCCTTTGAAAATTATTTCCGTTCTGACATGTAACTGATACAACAATTTATTTAAAATTACGCGGGATATTACACTCTACCCCCCTTAAAGAAATTTCGTCCTCGAAATTTAGAATTTACCTGATAATAAGCACAAATAATTCTCCCATACTTTCACTTTTAGTCTCAAACATATATTGTTACTAACTGATTCTTTTTGACTGACTAATTTAAATTGCACATGTGCCAGACACCATTGGCATCAAATACTTCCTTATCAAATTTTTTTTTTTTTTTATAAAACCTGACACCCTGACTTCCTTCTTCTTATGCTTCATTCCTCCTGTGTCCTATTCAGCTCTCGGACATTTGTTCTAACTGTCATATACTAGTCTGAGTTGATCAAGCTCAGCCAGACATGACATTTGGAATAAATATCTGGAACCCAGTAGCCACACTACATCTTATTGAATTCTAATGACCCAAGGCACGATCTGAATCGACCTGCTCTGATACCAAATTGATCACGACCCAAAAACAATCATCGTGACCGGCGCACGAACTAGATCATTCTAGCCCGGCAAGCCTATTAATCAAACTTGACAACTATAATAAATAAATAAAAATTCCAATTTGAATTTCATTTAAAAAAATATTCACGGAAATTTCGACAGAGTTTCCCCTGTAATTTCAACATTTCCAAGATGTAAATCCTGTTTTAAAAACCTGTTCTATCAACCAGAACCTCCAAATAACATTTTATTTTTCATACTACTTATACAACTCAAATTAAAACATCCTATACATCCAAATAGTTGCAGATACATCAATTGACACTAGGTTATACATAAATAAAAGAGTCGGCCATCATTCACTTAATAATCACCTTAAGGTTACAATCAACCTTAGTTACAACTCAACTTATAGAATCCAAAAGTTAAGATACTTAATTACAATTACAATTCACATCAATACTAACTATATTCTCCGATCCTATTTCAACCTCAATGATATTGATTCAAAATTCGATTTGAAATCATAAAAAAAACTTCAAAGGAAAAAATTAACTAAAGGCATCAACACCATAATAATTCCAAAAGTTCTTACTTGATCTAGAACATCATCAGCAACACTAAGACAATCATTCAAGGCAATAAAATAAATCAATCGACTCATAGTATAACATTTCAAAGTCTAAGTCCTAATTTTGATTATCAACCCTTAATCTCTAATCCTTCTCACTATTTAAACATCTTTAGTCACAAATCATATCCACGCTATTTGATCACATCAAATCTTTAGACTTAAACCTTAATAAGAATTTTACATGGTCTTATGCATATAAATTCTATCTTATCGAGGAATTAACATAAATTTAGTACGCTATTCCTCATTTCCAACTATTGGTAAAGTGCCCCTGGAATATTTCTTCGTAGCTAACTCATTCTAAACATAATTTTCATGTTAATATGTGTATGCTATGTTAGTATTCATGTTGGAGGGTCCTTATAATTTTTCCTTAGTTCCATAATTTTATTTTTTTGTTCTCTTTCAAATATTATTCGAATAATTCTTGACTTAAAATTTCATATCATTAATTATATATTTCATTCGTTACTATGAGCCGTACCTCATAGGCTACATTATCTCTCGTTGTAGCAAACAGATTACTATGACCCGTACGTCATAGGCTACATTATCTCTCGTTGTAGCAAACGGTTTGCTATGACCCGTACGTCATAGGCTACATTATCTCTCGTTGTAGCAAACGGTTTACTATGACCCGTACGTCATAGGCTACATTATCTCTCGTTGTAGCAAACGGATTACTATGACCCGTACGTCATAGGCTACATTATCTCTCGTTGTAGCAAACGGTTTACTATCATTACTATGACCCGTACGTCATAGGCTACATTATCTCTCGTTGTAGCAAACGGATAAAATATCATTACTATGACCCGTACGTCATAGGCTACATTATCTCTCGTTGTAGCAAACGGAGTTTTTTTCTAAATTTTCTTTTCTTTTTCTTTCTTTTTCTATGAGCATGTTACTCATTTCAATTTTTTTTCCTCATTTCCATTTTCAGTGATTTTCTATAATTCAATGTGAGCATATTACTCATAGGTTGCATTTCAAATTTTCTTTGAAATCATTTCTATAAGTATATATGCATCAATTGCGTTGTTAATTTCCCTCCAACATTTATACTAACATCAACATACTTATTAACATAAAAGATATTTTAAAATATACTAATAAGGATAACTAATTCCGAAATAGTCATTCTACTAACTCATATTTATTCTATTTCAAATGTACCATTCATATGGCAACATAATCAACTTATTCAATGTGAGCATATTACTGTTTTATTTTGGTTTTCGGGTGTCAAACATTGATTACGTTTGAACCTTTCTAACCGGTGATATCTTATTTTTTCTTGGGAAGGGAAAAAGTAAGCAAAACCCTTGAGAATCGAGGTCCGGGAGTTATTTTCGCTACGGGAAGGTGTTAGGCACCCATAACGACTATAGTAACCTATAGGAACCGTCTTTAATTTCTACGCGCGCGCTTTATTTTTAAATGCTATTTGAAAATGTTATTTACACCTAAAATTTGCTAAGTGAAGAATTGGAGGGAGAAGAAAGTGTTTGAATTTTTATTTTATTTGAATTGAAGGAATTTGGTTCCTTGCCTACGTACCCGTTTAAGGGATCAAATCCACCGTAGTTCTCTTCCAAAAATGTTTTTGTTTTTTGTTGGTTGATTTTAAGTTTGAAAATGGGATTTTGAAGAATAGAAAGAGGCCTCAAGGGCATGAGATTGGAAAATAGTGAGGTTGAATTAGTGAATTGCAAAATATGGTCAAAGTAGGATTAGAGTTCATTGAAATTTTATTTAAGAAAATGGAAAAGAAAATACAATGGGATGTTGGATCCCAAGGTTTATTTGGAAAAGCTTTGAGTGAAGTTGTTCACATTTGTTTGGAAAATTGGTTTTTTCTAAGTGGAAGTCCTAGGCATTCATCTAAACATACAATCCTAAACATACATCTAAACATGCATATTCTAGCTATATAGTGATGTGTGTGCGTGTGTCGGTGCTTGTGTCGGTGTACATTATTAGAGTCCATTGTCCTTTACATCATACCCTAGATACATTCTATGGCCTCTTTGCCAAGAAAATTAAAAGCATGAAAGTAAAATATTACAAGAATTCCTAAGTGTTTACATTCTACCTTTGGTACAAATTAAGTTGCAAGAAAGAATAGAAATGAATATGGGATGAAATGAGGATGCTTATGAAATGATGGAACATGAAATGAAAGGAGTTAGTAGCACATGACAATGTCAAAGGAAATGAAGTAAGAGAAATACTAGGATAGAAAGGATAGAAAATAAAGGCAAAAGAGTGCAAATATAGCTAAAATTTATTCATAAAATGCAAGAACCAAGTGACCCATAATTCTCACATTCCAATTACATTTTAAGGGTTTTAGAATCAGGTCTTGGAATGGGAATTAAGGCAACATGATTTACTTGGCATTTTAAAACAGATTTTAAGCATATTTACATCATTTATTCATGCAACTAACTTGTAAGCTAAGTAACTAGCTAAATTTCACACACAAGTATCAAAATCATGTTCAAACAGTGGCTAAAAATTATAGGCACTTATATTATGCATCATAAGCATGTATCAAGGACAAGAAACAAAGTTGAACCAATTTTTACCACTTTTTAGCATAACATTCAAGAAAATAACACTAAAATTGTCTACATACTTTTTATCAAAATTTCTAGTGTAAAAGTATTAGAAAAAACACCAAGAAAGTATCAAGAGAACATGGAAAAATGGTTTGGATTTTTTTGCAAAAGATTTTGATATACAGGAGGTGCAGGAAGCCAAGTTCAGGGGTGTAACTAGCAAAAAAGAGCAAAAACGAGGGATCCAGCAAGAAATGACCCAGGCCCAAGGGTTTAGGGTGGGTTCGGATCATCCAAACGCGCTAGAGGCGTTAGATTGATCCGTTCCCTTCAAAACCCTAAATCCTAAGGCTAGGATTACGCAGCGCATCACAAGACAAATCAAATACACCATAACTAGCAACCTAGGCCGTACACGTCACAAGGAGACAGATCAAACGGTTAGGAATGAAGGAAGACTGGTTCAGAGGTGAACCAGACTGGTTCATATGAACCGGTCCGGTTCACACCCTTATATAAGCAAACCTTGCCGGTTTTCTTTCATTCCTTCCCTTCGTTTCTCTCTCTACGTTGTAACTTCCTCTCTCTTCTCTCTCTAGCCTCACCGGTCGTCTTCTCCGGCGGACTTGGCCACCGCCGGCGACGGAACCTTAATTTTACCCAGAAATTTGAATCAAGCACATCAAAATGTTCGTAACCTCATCCTAAACATGAATCTAACACTGGATTTCACAAGAAAGGCCTAGAACGGCGTAGATCGGATTTTGAAACATTCGGTTTTGGAAAATATTTTGAGTTTTCATGATTTTTTGAAAGAAAATGCTCGATCTGCTCCGATCTACACCGTTTGAGGACTTAGATCGCACATGCAAGGTATAAAACTACACGAATTGCAACGGTAAGGCGAAGTACTCGAGGAACTTGAATTTTTACCTGGTTGAAGCTTTGGTTGGAGGATAAAGAAGGAGATCCCTGCGAAATGCTTCGTTTCTTGCTTCTTTGGAGATTTTTGAGCTGAAACCCTAACCGTTGCACTCTGCTTTGCAGGATTAGAGTCCTCTTCGTCTTTGAGCTTTTCTGGTTCAAATTACGATCTGAAATCCTAGGGTTTTGGATTGGTGACCTAGTCCTTGACCTCAGAGATGCTTCGTGATGATTTTCTGGACTTGATTCCTTCCTGTTTGATTCTTCTTCTTCTCTTCTTCGAACTTGATTTCGCGATCGCACTGGCTCTCGCACTTTGCGATTGAGCTGGTGCTCGAATTGCGAAAGAAAGAGTGCTCGATGATGAAGATCTTCGATCTCTGAGAGCTTGATTTTTTACCAAACGAATAGATTCTGCTGCTTTTTGCTATGTGTTCATGTTTATTGAAAGAGGAAAAGTGAATTTGGATGATGAATTTGCGTTTTCTGGTGATTTTTGGTTTCGGTTAGGGTTGAATGTTCTTAATTTTCTTGATGAATGTTCATCAAGTTCATCAAGAACTTTGGCTTTTGATCGAAAAAGGCAGAGAGAGAGAGTTGGAATTGTGTTTTTGGTGATGTGTAAGATAATCAATGGTGTTGCAATGATTGGCGCCTTTTATAGGCTGCCACTTGTGATACTCTGGCCTGTCATGATCTGCCACGTGTACTTAGACCTGTAACTAACTTTCTGGACGCCTTTGCAATTGACCAAAAGACAAGGACCAAACTGCAATTATCAAACAATAGTGGACTGGACTGCAATTTGACTTAAAAAAGGACTCAAAACGAAAATTGACTTAAAGGACTTAAGAAGAAATAAGATGGCATAAAAGGACCAAAGTGCAATTTCTAAAAGTTTCAGGACTAAAATGAAAAAAAAATAAAAATAATAAAATTGGAATAAAATTGGTAAATTGGAAAGAACGTAAAGTGAAACAAATAAAATTGATAAAACGGACTAAAATGAACCAACGGCCTAAATGAGGTACTTTAAAGTACCTCTCTGCCGAAATTTCGTGTGAAATGACCAAAATGCCCCTGGGGCTAAAACGACTGTAAATGACTCAGATGCAAAATTTAAAATGGATTTTTTAACAGAAATTGAATCAAAGACTCATACGAGCAAAATTAAAAGACTCAGAGACAATTTTTTAGGATTTAAACAGGGTTTCACCACATGAAAAGACTAAAATGCCCCTAGGGGCTAAACTGACTCAAAAATGACCTCAAATGCAAATTTTGAACTGGATTTTGACATAGAATGAAACAAAGACTTATTCAAACTTATTTGAAAGGTCTTAAACAAAATTTTGAAAGACTGAGAGAAACTTTGACATAGGAAATGACTAAAATGCCCTTGCATGTGAATTTTGCAAATAACATTGAAATAAAATGCAGAGAAAGATGCAATTGATCAGAGATAGTTCAAATGACTTATAATGCAAGAAAAGAGGAATTGAGTTAATATTTTTAGGTCCAAAATTAGGGTATAACAGCTGCCCCTATTTAAGTTTCTTTGTCCGGAGAGTCAGGAGACGAAGTCTTAGAGTTGACGGGACGAAGATACTTAAATATTAACATTTGCACTGCTTTTGGACATAAAAATACGCTTTCAGATTTTTAAAATTATGAATGCTATGCAATATTTGATTATGAATGCAAGACAAACAATTGGAGTCTATGGAACCTGCCATGTCACTGGGGATTCAGGTGGACATTGACAGGGTAGACAAACCAGGGAGTAGAAAAGATAGGTACAAGTTGTTCTTTGGGTCGAACTAGCCACTTGACCAAGGAATACAAAACAAAAGATGGGTGCAAGCTGTCCTTGGGATTGAACTTGGCACTTGACCGGAAACATAGACATATAGGCAGATACAAGTTGTTCTTTGGATCGAACTCGACATTTGATTGGAGATACAAACAGATAGGCAGACACAAACTGTTCTTTTGGATTGAACTGGCTGTTTGGCTGGAGACATAGACAAAAGGGTTGATACAAGCTGTTTCTTTGGATCGAACTTGCTTGTGGGATTATCACCACGTCATGTGAGAAGGTGCAAACTGTTCTTTTAGATCGAACTTGCCGTTTGACCGATAACAAAGCATAAGCTGGGTACAAACTGTTCTTTTTTAGATCGAACTTGTCGTTTGACCGATAACAAAGCATAAGCTGGGTACAAACTGTTCTTTTAGATCGAACTTGTCGTTTGTCCGGAAGTATAGGTATATAAGCAGGTACAAGTGGTTCTTTTTTGGATCGAACCTGGCACTTGACCAGTAACAAGATACCAATTGAAAGTCTGGCTTAACAAGATACCAATTGAGGGTAAATTGTTATTGACTTGATTTGGAAATAGACATGACCATTTTTGTTGGCCCAAGAGTAAATTGAGAGTAAATTGACATTGATTTGAGTTGAAAATTGACATTGGAAGAGGGATTGAAAGTTGAGATTGAACAGAGACATAGACATTGGATTGGAGAGTTGCAATTGACATCGAGATTGGATTGGAATTGAATTGAAAGTTGAAATTGACATTGACATTGGATATTGGAATTGAATTGAAAATTGACATTGACATTGAAACTGACATTGGATTGGATATTGGAGATTGACATTGAAATTGGAATTGAAATTGGAGATTGGAAATTGCTTCGAATTTGACATTGAAATGAAATTGAGATTGCTTCGAATTTGACATTTGACATGGTTGGAATTGAAGTTGGAACGTTGAGATTGCATCGAATTTGACAGTTGAAATTGAATTGAATTTGACATTGGAATTGGATTTGACAGTTGGTATTGAAATCGAAATTGACAATTGGAATTGAAATTGAAATTGAGTTTGTCAATTGGGATTTGGATTGAATTTGACAGTTGAGAGTTGGATATGCAACATGTATGTATGGTGTAGCAAGATTATTGGATGTATGAGCATATAAAATGCATGATTATGCATGTATGAGTGCTTGGAATGCATGATTGATTGGCAGTTGGACGGAGAGGCTTCACAAAGGCAGATGAAACATTGGAAGATTGGGCACGTAGTGGCTCGTGCTGCAACACATTCACAGGGGGAAAACCTCTTTGGAGAGACCGTCGTTGCGAGACGTATCAAAACCATGGCTGAGGGCAATAAGACTTGTAAAGAAGGGACCCTTGGGGGGTTCTAGGATACAGGTCGCCGTTGCTAGGCGTGTCAGTGCTGGGTAAACATTGGATGTTCGCATCTGTGGTCAATGCTTTTAAATTCTTTTCATTCTTTTCATTTTTCAATCCCACTTTTGCCTGAACCGCCCTTTCGGGTTTTCGATTCACCGGGGAGTAAAGATTCTTTTCATTGCCCCATTTTTGCCTGATTTGCCTTCACAGGTTGTCAATCAGCGGGGTGCTCATTTTTGCCTAAGCCGCCCTTTCGGGTTTTCAACTTAGCGAGCTCTTCACTTTCATTTTTTTCAATTTTTTTCATTTTCATTCTATTTTCATTCTTGCCATTGACCACAGATCATCCTGGGGAATAACCTGCTTGTAATAAGTATTGAAATAGACATTGACATTCATTTATTCATGCATGTTTCATTGAAATGTACCTTATTGCTCAGGTTTGCTTTCAAAATAGACATAAAAGATTTTTCAATTTTCAAAGATGTTTGTTTCAAACATTGACGTTATCAAATAGAAAGAAAATGTTTTGTATATAACATTGAAAGTGGAAAGAAAAATAGAGTTTCAAACAATAGAAAGGCTCAAATTGATGTAGAAGAGTGAAAATCAGCCAAAGGCGTGACTTCACGGATTTACAAAGCTTGGAAGATGGTAATTTTATTGGTTGGTGATACATTGAACACGATGACCGCTACATTTCATAGAAATTTTGAATCCACAAGTACAGAAGCCTCTGATGAAGAAGATCATTGACAGTTGCAGATGCCCCAAGGGGTGATGGTGATTTGCCAGATATAGTTACTTGTCTTTATTGTCAACCTCATTTTTGCATGAACCGCCCTTTCGGGTTTTTGGCTCATCGAGGCGCTCATTCTTGCCTGAGTTGCGTACATTCTCAGCGAGCTCTTTCATATTCATCATTTTTTTGTCCCTAACTTTTGCCTGGATCGCCCTTTCGGGTTTTCGATCCATCGGGAAGCGCATTTTTGCCTAGGCCGCCCTTTCGGGTTTTCGACCTACCACGCTGTTCTTTTCTTTCTAGACAAAGTATTTCTTGACTATATCGGCATTAACAGGATTTGGGAGTTCAACACCATCCATGTGTGTAAGAATCAAAGCACCACCAGAGAAAGCCTTCTTGACAATATAAGGACCTTCATAGTTAGGTGTCCACTTGCCCCTTGGGTCGGGTTGCTGACTTATTCTTCTTTTCAATACAAGTTCGCCTTCCTTGAATTCTCGAGGTCGGACTTTCTTGTCAAAAGCATTCTTCATTCGAACTTGATACAACTGTCCATGAGTCATAGCATCCATACGTTTCTCTTCAATCAGATTCAATTGATCATACCGACTTTGACACCATTCAGCCTCAGTCAATTTTGCTTCCATGATCACTCGAAGAGATGGAATCTCCACTTCCAGAGGGAGAACTGCTTCCATGCCATACACAAGAGAAAAAGGAGTTGCCCCGGTTGAACTACGCACTGTAGTACGGTAACCATGCAAGGCAAAAGGTAGCATTTCGTGCCAGTCTTTGTAAGTAGTGACCATCTTCTGAACAATCTTCTTGATGTTCTTGTTAGCGGCCTCAACTGCACCATTCATCTGAGGTCTATAAGGAGAAGAGTTGTGATGTTCAATTTTGAATTCTTCACATAAAGCTTGCATCATACTATTGTTCAGATTGGAACCATTGTCAGTGATGATCTTGTTGGGAACACCATATCGACAGATGATGTTATTCTTGATAAACTTGACAACCACTTGCTTGGTCACATTTGCATAGGAGGCAGCTTCAACCCACTTGGTGAAATAATCAATTGCCACTAGAATGAAACGATGTCCATTGGAAGCCTTCGGTTCAATTCTTCCGATCATGTCAATGCCCCACATAGAGAAAGGCCATGGGGAAGATATAACATTGAGAGCATGTGGAGGCACATGAATCTTATCAGCATAGATTTGACATTTGTGGCATCTCTTGGCATGTTTGTGGCAATCACGCTCCATAGTTATCCAGTAATAGCCGGCTCTTAACAGTTTCCTTGACATGGTGTGACCCGAAGCATGGGTCCCAAAAGTACCATCATGTACATCATGCATCAATTTCTCAGCTTCTTGTTTGTCAACACATCTTAACAAGACCATGTCATAGTTCCTCTTGTATAGGATTTCTCCGTCCAGAAGGAATCTACTAGCCCATCGTCTCAAAGTCTTTTTATCCCTGTTGGAAGCACCGGATGGATATTCACGCTTTTGCAAGAATTGCTTGATGTTGTAGTACCAAGGCTTTTTGTCATTCACATCTTCATTAGCTTGATCTGGCATATTTTCAATAGTAAACACATGAGCGGGTCTATTAAGACGCTGCACTTTGATTACAGGCACATCATTCCAATGGTTCACCCGAAACATGGAAGACAGAGTAGCAAGAGCGTCAGCCATCTGATTTTCATCCCGAGGGATGTGGTGTAGCTCAACCTTGGTAAAATACGTCAACAGCCGTCTCGCATAGTCACGGTATGGGATCAGCTTCTCATGATGAGTCTCCCATTCACCCTTTATCTGATTAATAACAAGTGCAAAATCTCCATAGATGTCAAGGTGCTTAATTCTCAGATCAAGGGCTTCTTCAATGCCCAAGATGCATGCTTCATATTCAGCTATGTTGTTCGTGCATTCAAAAGTTATTCGAGCAGTGAAAGGAATGTGGTGCCCCTGCGGGGTTACAATGATGGCTCCAATTCCTTTACCATAAGCATTAACAGCACCATCAAACACCAATCCCCACTTGCTATTGGGATCGGGCCCTTCATTGATCAATGGTTCTTCACAGTCTTTTGCTTTCAGATACATAATCTCTTCATCAGGGAAATCAAACTTAATTGGCTGGTAATCATCAAGAGGCTGACAAGCAAGATGCTCAGCAAGGACACTTCCTTTGATTGCTTTCTGAGCTTTGTATACAATGTCATATTCAGACAACAACATCTGCCAACGTGCGATCTTTCCAGTAACAGCAGGCTTTTCAAAGATGTACTTGATTGGATCCATTCGGGATATCAACCAAGTTGTATGATTCACCATATAATGACGCAGGCGTTTGGCAGCCCAGGCTAAAGCACAACAAGTCTTTTCAAGCATCGTATACCGAGTCTCGCAGTCGGTGAACTTCTTGCTCAGATAGTAGATAGCATGCTCTTTCTTACCAGTCTCATCTTGTTGACCGAGAACACAGCCCACTGAATCGTCTAACACTGACAGATACATAATCAAAGGCCTCCCTTCCACTGGTGGGACAAGGATAGGTGGTTCCAACAGGTATTCTTTAATGCTATCTAAAGCTTCCTGACATTCATCATTCCATACAACAGGCTGATTCTTTCTGAGCAATTTGAAAATGGGACCACAAGTAGTAGTCATGTGAGATATGAATCTTGAAATATAATTCAGACGTCCGAGGAAACCTCTGACTTGCTTCTCAGTTTGAGGGGCCGGCATTTCTCTGATGGCTCGGACTTTGTCAGGATCAACTTCAATGCCTCTCTGGCTGACAATGAAGCCTAGCAACTTTCCAGATCTTACACCAAATGTACACTTGTTAGGGTTCAACCGCAGCTTGTACTTTCTCAATCTTTCAAACATCTTTTTCAAATACACAACATGCTGCTCTTCATCACTTGACTTTACAATCATATCATCAACATATACTTCAATCTCTTTGTGAATCATATCATGAAACAGAGTTGTCATACCTCTTTGATAGGTAGCACCAGCATTTATCAAGCCAAACGGCATCACTTTATAACAGAACGTTCCCCACGGAGTGATGAAGGATGTCTTTTCTCTATCTTCGGGAGACATTTGTATCTGATTATAACCAGAGAAACCATCCATGAAAGAGAACACTTTGGATTGTGCAGTACTGTCAACAAGCACATCAATATGAGGCAATGGGAAGTTATCTTTTGGACTGGCTTTGTTCAGATCTCTGTAATCGACACACATTCAAACTTTCCCATCTTTCTTTGGTACTGGTACAATGTTGGCAATCCACTCAGGATATTCAGCTGTCATGAGGAAACCCGCATCAACTTGCTTTTGTACTTCAGCCTTGATCTTAAGAGCCATGTCTGGACGAGACCTTCTCAATTTCTGTTTGACAGGAGGACATTCAGGTCTTGTCGGTATCCGATGTTCCACAATCTTGGGATCTAGACCCAGCATATCTTCATAGGACCATGCAAAGACATCTGGATAATCATGGAGAAGCTGAATGATTTTCTTTTTCCCCTCTGGCTCGAGTGCTGCACCAATCTTGATCTCTCGCTTATTCTCTTCAGTACCCAGGTTGATAAGCTCAATCTCTTCCTGGTGAGGCTGAATGGCTCTTCTTTCTTGCTCAAGCAGTCGAGTGATCTCATACGGTATCTCTTCATAATCATCATCCTCATCTTCAGCTTCATATACAGGGAATTCAAAATTTGGAGGAACCATAGGGTCACTGTGTTCGACGGGTTTATTGTGGTTCAATCTGCATAATATGATTGGGATGATTTTAGAAAAATGTTTTTCTATGCAGATTTTTAAAATTAATAAGAAAAATACAGATGTTTTGGTTTTTTCTGGCATTACCATTATTTCCAAGAAAAAGGCACTAAAAAAGTAAAAAACAAAGAGTCGTGAGAAAGACGACCACTTTTTATTGATTAACGGCAATGCCGAAACAAACACGCCCTTACAAAGATATCACTTTCGCCTTGGGCAGAGCGAAAGGATTGTTATTTTGAAAACAAGAAACATGAGCAACAAAACACATTACATGGAAGCATGCATGACTAAAGGAACATCAATGGCTTCCCAATTTCTCACAGTGCCTCCTGGTATAACAAATGCAGGCACGTGACCACCTTCAGCAGCATCTTCAGTAATAGCATTGATGAACCCAGCACTGTAGAAAGTTCCCTTTGAAACAGCAGATGTCGGGGAGAATCCAAGGCCCTCTTTACGCTTGTTTTCCAGAATCTGAATCACTTTGCCCCAGCCAGCAGCTTGCCCTGCTTGAACAGCCTTCTGGGCGTCCTTTAGTGAAGCCATGCTAGCACCAGCCCTCCGGGGCTCTGCACCCTCAACAGTCAATCCTTGAAACGACGTCCCTTCAGCGGACCCTGCTTCAACACAAGAGAACGATGATACCTGGCTAACTAGATATGCTTCCTCACCATGCACAGTGACAATCTTACCATTCCTCATGAACTTGAGCTTCTGATGCAAGGTGGAAGTTACCGCTCCAGCGTCGTGGATCCACGGTCTTCTGAGGAGACAGCTGTAAGAGGCATTGATATCCATGACTTGGAAAGTTATTTGAAATGTCTCGGGACCAACGGTGATTGGCAGGTCCACTTCCCCGAGAACATCCTTGCGGGATCCATCAAAAGCTTTAACCAGATAGCTGCTACCCCTCAGGGAAATTCCATGATGGCTCAATTGTCTTAGCGTGGATTCGGGCATTACATTCAGAGATGATCCAGTGTCTACCAATACGTTGGATATCAGGTCAGATCCACAATGTACTGAGATATGTAGAGCCAAGTTGTGGCGTTTCCCTGCTTCGGGGAGCTCATCGTCACCGAACCCCAAGTTGTTGCAGGCAGTAATATTACTCACTATCCCATCAAACTGATCCACAAAGACCTCGTGGTCAACATAAGCTTGCTCGAGTATCTTCATTAACACTTTCCTATGAGCCTCAGAGCTCATGAGCAGAGACAGGATGGATATCTTTGAAGGAGTCTGTAGCAGCTGGTCAACAATCTTATAGTCACTTTTCTTGATAAGTCTCAGGATTTCGTCCAGATTGGACTCTTCAATAGATTGGCCTGCTGGGCCGGTGTTCTTGTCATCAGGAGGAGCAACTGGTGGAGTTACCGTGGCAATAGGTGTCACCACCTTCTTTTGAAACAAGGGTGGACGGACCTTCCCGCTTCTGAGAGCTGTAACTTCACTAGCAACATTATCAACTGTAGCTGGGGATACCAGAGGCACCTCTACTCCGTTCTCAACCATGGTTGCATTGTATTTGTAGGGAATTGCTTTGGTAGAGGTATAAGATACCGGACCAGGTAGCCTGATCACCAAAGGCTCAACATTCTTTACCTGAGATACACTTTCAACAGGAGAGTCATGGAACACTGGCACAATCACACATACATCACTGGCAATCAAGTACTTGTCATCCATCAGGCTCTGGATATCATTTTGCACAACACAACAGCCCATAGGATTCTGCAGACATTCTGAACAAGAATCATGATCATGTTTGAACAGAGAAGCCTGGCAAAGCTTGACATGTAATGGCGCCAAGGGAGTAACGACATTGCGGACATCCAACATGGGATCCTCTTGAGGAACGGGAATCCTTTCAAAGGCCTCAATCATATTGACAGCAGCATGGTTTGGAAGCGGGTTGTCAAGGACATGAGGAACGCTATTCTCAAAAGTCAACCGTCCTTTTTCTATCAGATCTTTCACAATATATTTCAGAGCAAAGCAACCTTCAACATCATGGCCTTGAGCACCCTGATGGAATTCACATGTTAAGTCCTGACGGAACCTGGGAGGTAACGGATTAGGCGGAGGCTTGCCTGGCCTAGTAACACAGTGTCCCTTAGCTAGTAGAGTTGGGAGCAGCTCACCATACCGCATTGGTATTTGTGGAAAGGAAGGCTTGGGTCGGGGACCCTGTTGTTGCTGCCGTTGCTGTTGAGCAGGAGGCTGTTGTTGTGTTTGCTGAGGGATAGCATTGACGGGCATTGGTGGTTGACCCGGTGGCAGAGGATATTGTTGGTAGAATGGTGGGAAGAAAGGATGTTGAGAGTATTGCATGTATTGATAGGGCAAAGGTAGTTGCATGGCTGCTGCAGACGGGTTACCAGACACCATCCCTACATCAGATTCTTTTCTCTTGTGATGACCATTACCGTACTTCTTTGGTGCACTGGTTGATGATTCACCTTTCTCGAGGACGATAATACCATCTCGGACAGCCTCTTCTAGACGGGTTCCCATTGTAACCATATCAGAGAAGTTGTTCGGAGCAGAGACTATCATTCTCTCCTTATATTCCTTCTTCAGAGTCTTCAGGAATGTCTGCGTTAATTCTTCCTCATCAAGTCGAGGAGAAACACGAGCAGCTGCCCCTCTCCACCTTTGAGCATATTCACGGAAGGTTTCATCTGATTTCTGAGATAGGGCTTTGAGGGAATCCCTGTTTGGCCTTAGACGGGTATTGAACTCGTATTGACCTTCAAAAGCAGCAGCGAGTTCCTCAAAGGTATGAATGTTATCTTTGCTCAGACTAGTGTACCAATCTGCTGCATCATCTGTCAAGCTACTCTGAAAGCAGTGGATCATCAGTGCATCATTGTCGGCGTAGTTAGCCATCTTTCGGACATACCGGATAACATGGTTATGTGGGCAAGAAGTCCCATTGTACTTGTCAAATTCTGGCTCTTTGAATTTCTTAGGGACCTCAAATCGGGATACCAAGCATAGATCACGAGCTTTAGCAGGAGCACCATTGTTTCCTCGGCTAGCCTTGACCTCACGGAGTTCTCCAGCCAACTCCCTCAACTGTCTCTTCATATATTCTATTGCGGGATCTTGTCCACGCGGAGTATCAACATCAATCACCTGTTGCACAGTGTGCACAATAGGGTCGGTAACAACAGTGGTTACTTGAGGCATAGCAGTGGATACAGGTATCTGTCCTTGACCAGCAACACCAGAGACACCAGCAGCAGTATTAGGAGAATAGTAAGCGGAGAGACCATAAGGACACCCATTGGGCATAACAAAACGAGCATCAGTAGCCACAGTAGATAGTGGGATAGACGGAATTGCTTCAGTAGAAACTGGGACAGATGTGGCTGGTTGTTCTTGTGCAGCCAGCAAAGCAGACATAGTGTCATGAGCCTTAGCCAAGTCTTCTTTCATAGCAGCCAATTCGGCACGGAGCCGAGCGTTTTCTTCTTCAAAGTTAGCCATAACCCTTCTCTTGTGAAATCTTGTTTGGTGAATTCTATCTGGTTGATACACTTTGCGAGCACGAGCCACTTTTCAGACTGCGGCGGACAAAACCAGGAGGCAGTAAGCACGAGAGAAGCTTTTTGTGACCAATGAATGCATATGAAGCATGAAATGTGTAAATGCATAAGCAAAAAGATTCTTTTTACGTGTTATCGAAGGGTTTTTAGACAAATTAGAAACTTGTAAACATTACTAAACAACGATTAACATGAACGGGAAACAAATAACCAACATATAGTTTTTACAAGACGATTCCCTTTGAAATGCTAAGCCAAGGGATAGACTTTGAAATGTAAATCAACAAAAAATGGAAATAACAACAGGAAATGGAGATCCTCAAGCATAGGAAGTGGAAGCATCGTCCTCAGACTCAGACTCATAGCTGCAGTATCGTGCATAGAAGTCACGGGCACCCCTAGCCCTCTTGGAGTCTCTCATAAGCAACCTATCTTTCTCTTCAATCTCCCTCTTAGCCTTGGCTAACTCTTTCTTCAGTGTCAAGACCTCATGTGTCTTCTGCTCATCCTTTCCATCCAAAGTCATGATCAAGTTCTCAGCCTCATAATATCTAGCTCTCCTCTGATGCTTCTCCCGACTCTCCATAGCTAGATGCTCTTGATACATCTCCTGGGTAGGTGGGAGTAGAGGCAAAGGCATGGTAGGAACAGATGCAGACACATATCTCATAGAGGGGTAAGGTATACCAATCTCCTCAGCTTGGTTTATCACCCACTGTGTATAGGCCTCATGAGCAATACCGGACCTTACACCCATATGCTTCACTTCTTTCTTCCGAAGCTTAGTCCAAGCTTCCATGAAATCCTCTCTAATTCCCGTGGGAGCATTGGAGTAGTGAAAGAAGTAAGGAGCTGTAGCAAGATTGATGGGCTTATCTTTCATCGGGAAACCAAATTGTCGCAAAGCGAGCTCCGGGTTATAGTTGATTCCACCCCGGGTACCGAGAAGAGGTACATTGAGAAACTTTCCACCACCAAAGATAATTTCCTTAACCCTAGAAGCGGGAGTGAGCCAAACCACTTCATTAGGAGTGAGAGCCATAATCCTCTGTGAAATAGACCAATTCTCCGGATTGTCGTGGAAAGACTTCGGAAGGTGCGAAATAAACCACCTATAGAGGAGAGGCACACAACAAAGAATGTATCCACGACCCTTGCCGGATCGATCATGAATAGCATGGTACGTGTCAGCTAGCAAAGTAGGAACCGGATTCTTGGAGTGGAAGATCATAATAGCATTCATGTCCACGAAGCCATCAAGATTCGGAAAGAGAATAAGCCCATAGATGAGAAGTGCAAGAATAGCCTCGAGAGTGTCCTGACAAGTAGTATTGAGGTTGGCTTTCCCAAGAAGATACTCTGAAGTGAAACCTCGGATGCGTGCCTTAGTGACAAGATTCTTGGAGACATCGGTGGTCTTGAGATAGAGATCCTTAGCAATAACCAATGGAGTAGGAGAATCTTCAGGTCCTGAGAAAGGTATACCCTTAGCAATAGATAAACCCATCAAGGAAGAATAAGCCTCTAGAGTAGGCACCAACTAAAAATCTGGAAAAGTAAAGCACCGATACTTCGGATCATAGAATTGCACTAGAGTGTGCACAAGCTTCTCATCCACATTAGTATGGAGAATAGGAAGTAAAGCCCCGTAACGACGTCGGAAACCAGTCGGATCCTCAATCTTGAGTGCCAAATCTCTCAAACTAGCCAAATCCACTTCCTTGAACTTGTAGGACTTAGTCATCTTCATTCCTACAATGTTTACAAATTCAACTCGTCTAAGCCCTTCGATAACAATGCATGACAAAAGATTTATGCATGAATGCATGTATGCATGAATGCATGATTATGTTCAAGTTCGGAGAAAACATGGTGGGTGAAGTTCAAAGTCGAGGAGTCATGGGTGGACACGGCGTCCGGTGAATCTAGGGTTTTAGGATAATAGTAACCGGGTTCTAAAAAGGTTCCCAAGTTGCAACCTCTCCGACGTATATCACGGTGTCACGAGACAACACTCGCTCCATGATTATACGTGGAAGGTCTAACTTGAGTGTAGTATCGCGTGACGACTAAAACTCGAGACAACACTCGGTTTAGCCTCCGCACTACATCCTAGAAAACGGCCATGGATGGGTTTGGTTTTCTACGGTTCATAGCGTCATAGAACAATTAGAAGTAAAGTGCCTAAACGCGACAACACGCGTCGACAACATCACCCCCAAAATGCCTCAGCTATGTGGGATTGATCGCATAATCCAAAACACGAGGCAACCCCCGGAATGAATTGTCGATTATATCCCTCCTAAATCCTAAGTTCACTCAGCCCGGGTGCAGGACTTTTGATATTCTCACCCCACACGTTTGCAAGAAATTAAACATTTATTCACATAGGAAAGCAAGTAAAGGAAGCGAGTAAAAGTACAAGCGCAAGCGTAAAAATAAAGACTAGGCGTAACTCTCGAATCTCCCCAGTGAAGTCGCCAGCTGTTTTATCTTGGTTTTCGGGTGTCAAACATTGATTACGTTTGAACCTTTCTAACCGGTGATATCTTATTTTTTCTTGGGAAGGGAAAAAGTAAGCAAAACCCTTGAGAATCGAGGTCCGGGAGTTATTTTCGCTACGGGAAGGTGTTAGGCACCCATAACGACTATAGTAACCTATAGGAACCGTCTTTAATTTCTACGCGCGCGCTTTATTTTTAAATGCTATTTGAAAATGTTATTTACACCTAAAATTTGCTAAGTGAAGAATTGGAGGGAGAAGAAAGTGTTTGAATTTTTATTTTATTTGAATTGAAGGAATTTGGTTCCTTGCCTACGTACCCGTTTAAGGGATCAAATCCACCGTAGTTCTCTTCCAAAAATGTTTTTGTTTTTTGTTGGTTGATTTTAAGTTTGAAAATGGGATTTTGAAGAATAGAAAGAGGCCTCAAGGGCATGAGATTGGAAAATAGTGAGGTTGAATTAGTGAATTGCAAAATATGGCCAAAGTAGGATTAGAGTTCATTGAAATTTGATTTAAGAAAATGGAAAAGAAAATACAATGGGATGTTGGATCCCAAGGTTTATTTGGAAAAGCTTTGAGTGAAGTTGTTCACATTTGTTTGGAAAATTGGTTTTTTCTAAGTGGAAGTCCTAGGCATTCATCTAAACATACAATCCTAAACATACATCTAAACATGCATATTCTAGCTATATAGTGATGTGTGTGCGTGTGTCGGTGCTTGTGTCGGTGTACATTATTAGAGTCCATTGTCCTTTACATCATACCCTAGATACATTCTATGGCCTCTTTGCCAAGAAAATTAAAAGCATGAAAGTAAAATATTACAAGAATTCCTAAGTGTTTACATTCTACCTTTGGTACAAATTAAGTTGCAAAAAAGAATAGAAATGAATATGGGATGAAATGAGGATGCTTATGAAATGATGGAACATGAAATGAAAGGAGTTAGTAGCACATGACAATGTCAAAGGAAATGAAGTAAGAGAAATACTAGGATAGAAAGGATAGAAAATAAAGGCAAAAGAGTGCAAATATAGCTAAAATTTATTCATAAAATGCAAGAACCAAGTGACCCATAATTCTCACATTCCAATTACATTTTAAGGGTTTTAGAATCAGGTCTTGGAATGGGAATTAAGGCAACATGATTTACTTGGCATTTTAAAACAGATTTTAAGCATATTTACATCATTTATTCATGCAACTAACTTGTAAGCTAAGTAACTAGCTAAATTTCACACACAAGTATCAAAATCATGTTCAAACAGTGGCTAAAAATTATAGGCACTTATATTATGCATCATAAGCATGTATCAAGGACAAGAAACAAAGTTGAACCAATTTTTACCACTTTTTAGCATAACATTCAAGAAAATAACACTAAAATTGTCTACATACTTTTTATCAAAATTTCTAGTGTAAAAGTATTAGAAAAAACACCAAGAAAGTATCAAGAGAACATGGAAAAATGGTTTGGATTTTTTTGCAAAAGATTTTGATATACAGGAGGTGCAGGAAGCCAAGTTCAGGGGTGTAACTAGCAAAAAAGAGCAAAAACGAGGGATCCAGCAAGAAATGACCCAGGCCCAAGGGTTTAGGGTGGGTTCGGATCATCCAAACGCGCTAGAGGCGTTAGATTGATCCGTTCCCTTCAAAACCCTAAATCCTAAGGCTAGGATTACGCAGCGCATCACAAGACAAATCAAATACACCATAACTAGCAACCTAGGCCGTACACGTCACAAGGAGACAGATCAAACGGTTAGGAATGAAGGAAGACTGGTTCAGAGGTGAACCAGACTGGTTCATATGAACCGGTCCGGTTCACACCCTTATATAAGCAAACCTTGCCGGTTTTCTTTCATTCCTTCCCTTCGTTTCTCTCTCTACATTGTAACTTCCTCTCTCTTCTCTCTCTAGCCTCACCGGTCGTCTTCTCCGGCGGACTTGGCCACCGCCGGCGACGGAACCTTAATTTTACCCAGAAATTTGAATCAAGCACATCAAAATGTTCGTAACCTCATCCTAAACATGAATCTAACACTGGATTTCACAAGAAAGGCCTAGAACGGCGTAGATCGGATTTTGAAACATTCGGTTTTGGAAAATATTTTGAGTTTTCATGATTCTTTGAAAGAAAATGCTCGATCTGCTCCGATCTACACCGTTTGAGGACTTAGATCGCACATGCAAGGTATAAAACTACACGAATTGCAACGGTAAGGCGAAGTACTCGAGGAACTTGAATTTTTACCTGGTTGAAGCTTTGGTTGGAGGATAAAGAAGGAGATCCCTGCGAAATGCTTCGTTTCTTGCTTCTTTGGAGATTTTTGAGCTGAAACCCTAACCGTTGCACTCTGCTTTGCAGGATTAGAGTCCTCTTCGTCTTTGAGCTTTTCTGGTTCAAATTACGATCTGAAATCCTAGGGTTTTGGATTGGTGACCTAGTCCTTGACCTCAGAGATGCTTCGTGATGATTTTCTGGACTTGATTCCTTCCTGTTTGATTCTTCTTCTTCTCTTCTTCGAACTTGATTTCGCGATCGCACTGGCTCTCGCACTTTGCGATTGAGCTGGTGCTCGAATTGCGAAAGAAAGAGTGCTCGATGATGAAGATCTTCGATCTCTGAGAGCTTGATTTTTTACCAAACGAATAGATTCTGCTGCTTTTTGCTATGTGTTCATGTTTATTGAAAGAGGAAAAGTGAATTTGGATGATGAATTTGCGTTTTCTGGTGATTTTTGGTTTCGGTTAGGGTTGAATGTTCTTAATTTTCTTGATGAATGTTCATCAAGTTCATCAAGAACTTTGGCTTTTGATCGAAAAAGGCAGAGAGAGAGAGTTGGAATTGTGTTTTTGGTGATGTGTAAGATAATCAATGGTGTTGCAATGATTGGCGCCTTTTATAGGCTGCCACTTGTGATACTCTGGCATGTCATGATCTGTCACGTGTACTTAGACCTGTAACTAACTTTCTGGACGCCTTTGCAATTGACCAAAAGACAAGGACCAAACTGCAATTATCAAACAATAGTGGACTGGACTGCAATTTGACTTAAAAAAGGACTCAAAACGAAAATTGACTTAAAGGACTTAAGAAGAAATAAGATGGCATAAAAGGACCAAAGTGCAATTTCTAAAAGTTTCAGGACTAAAATGAAAAAAAAATAAAAATAATAAAATTGGAATAAAATTGGTAAATTGGAAAGAACGTAAAGTGAAACAAATAAAATTGATAAAACGGACTAAAATGAACCAACGGCCTAAATGAGGTACTTTAAAGTACCTCTCTGCCGAAATTTCGTGTGAAATGACCAAAATGCCCCTGGGGCTAAAACGACTGTAAATGACTCAGATGCAAAATTTAAAATGGATTTTTTAACAGAAATTGAATCAAAGACTCATACGAGCAAAATTAAAAGACTCAGAGACAATTTTTTAGGATTTAAACAGGGTTTCACCACATGAAAAGACTAAAATGCCCCTAGGGGCAAAACTGACTCAAAAATGACCTCAAATGCAAATTTTGAACTGGATTTTGACATAGAATGAAACAAAGACTTATTCAAACTTATTTGAAAGGTCTTAAACAAAATTTTGAAAGACTGAGAGAAACTTTGACATAGGAAATGACTAAAATGCCCTTGCATGTGAATTTTGCAAATAACATTGAAATAAAATGCAGAGAAAGATGCAATTGATCAGAGATAGTTCAAATGACTTATAATGCAAGAAAAGAGGAATTGAGTTAGTATTTTTAGGTCCAAAATTAGGGTATAACAATTACTCATAGGTTGCATTTCAAATTTTCTTTCAAATCATTTCTATAAGTATATATGCATCAATTGCGTTGTTAATTTCCCTCCAACATTTATACTAACATCAACATACTTATTAACATAAAAGATATTTTAAAATATACTAATAAGGATAACTAATTCCGAAATAGTCATTCTACTAACTCATATTTATTCTATTTCAAATGTACCATTCATATGGCAACATAATCATGCTATAACAATGTCAACTTATTCTAATAATTCATAATCACACATTAGCAATCTAATTGTATAATTTACTACCCAAAGGTGAGTTTTCTAACTAAAGGAACTCACCTTGAATCACTCTTGGAAAAATTGCAAAGCATCTTATCAACAGCCTGCAACTTCTGCTATCTCCAAAACTACATAATCAATTTTCCAAAATAGCTTATGCCTCGACTTATAGGTCTTGACTTTTCCGAAACAGTCCAACCCACTTGTACATACTCCTAACTCATCAACCAGCATATAGAAAAATTACCATTTCAGTCCCTGCCCCAGAAGTTTTCTGTTTGGCTATTTAAGCACTTCCAAAACAGCTTATCTACCAACTTATGATTGCTATCAAATTAATTTCAACCCAACCTTTACCACAGCAGTTCCAACATGAATAATCAGCCCTATGAATCACTTATATAGCAGCTTAAACCACAGCTTAGTCATTTAAGGCATTTTTCTCAAAACTGCTTAACTACCAGCTTAAGCCCTCTAAACAATTAAATTTCTGCTCAACTTTTCCAGAATTAAAGAAAACATGTATACACATCTCCTAACCCATTCCTACAGCAATCCTAACATGTTATGTTCAAAAAGATCAATTATGGTAGTTTTTCTACAAAAGAGCTTATACCTCAAATAAAGCACTTTTGACTGAGGTGAATGTCCCAACAGCAACACACCACTTTTGCCATCTCCTTGAAACCCTAATCAAACTTCATTCCTTGATTCCATCATCTTCTAGTTTTAATCACCAATTTAGAGCATAAACCACATCATAAGGCACAAGTAACACCATTGTGAGCTAAAAAAAATCAATTTTCCAACTTCCTTAGGAACATTGTGAGCTCGGCAGAGAGTGTATGAAAGAGAGAGGAATAAAACAAAATGGTTAAATGGCTAAAATTGTTTAGAGATCATGATTTCATAAATATAAGTTGATTAATTTGAGTATTTAGTTGAAATTGATGAGCTTTGGGTGAAAGAAAGAAAAACCGATTTTCTAGAATGAGAGGGAGGAAAGGAATGGTTCTAGAGAAATGTGGAAAAATGGGGAATGAAGAAGAAAATTGGTCTTTGTCACTTAAATGGGTATAAAAAGAAAATTGACCATTTTGCCCTTCCTTAAAAAAATCTCTAGTCCCAAGTTACCAAAATGTCCTTCAAAGGAAAAGACACAATTATCCTCCGCTAATTTGTAACCATTTAATTTCTCATGTCCGTTGGAATAGTAATACGAAAAACTTACCAAATATCGTCGATTTTCTCAATAAGTAATTAATCCTTTGAAAATTATTTCCGTTCTGACATGTAACTGATACAACAATTTATTTAAAATTACGCGGGATATTACACTTTACATGAAGATAGAGTGTTTTGAGTTTTGTCAAATTTCCAATTGTGAAAGGAATTGGTCCAGAGAGATTATTTTGTGGAAGTTCAATAGTATCCAAATTGATCAAGTTACCTATGGAAGGTGGAATTTGTCCGCTGAGAGCATTTGAGTAAAGATATAGTGTATTGAGTTTTGTCAAATTTCTGATAGTCGAAGGAATTGGTCCAGAGAGTTTATTATCATTAAGGTAAATAGTATCCAAATTGATCAAGTTACCTATGGAAGGTGGAATTTGTCCGGTGAGAGAATTTGAGAAAAGAGATAATGCACTGAGTTTTGTCAAATTTCCTATAGTGAAAGGAATTGGTCCGGAGAGATAATTGCTTGAAAGGTAAAAAGTATCCAAATTGATCAAGTTACCTATGGAAGGTGGAATTTGTCCGGTGAAAGAATTTGAAAAAAGAGATAATCTATTGAGTTTTGTCAAATTTCTGATAGTTGAAGGAATTGGTCCAGAGAGTTCATTATCATTAAGGTAAATAGTATCCAAATTGATCAAGTTACCTATGGAAGGTGGAATTTGTCCAGTGAGAGCATTTGAATAAAAATACAATTCACTTAGCTTCGTTAAATTTCCGATGGTGAAAGGAATTGGTCCAGAGAGAGTATTTTGGGAAAGGTCAATAGTATCCAAATTAATCAAATTACCTATGGATGGTGGGATTGACTCAGAGAGATTGTTAACCGACAAATCAAGAGTTTTTAGACTAAACATCTCTCCAATATGGTGTGGAACAACTCCGTGCAAGAAGTTGTTTGATAAAATTAAGGTGTGGATTTTTGCAAGTGATGAGAAATTGAGGCCCTGAAGCGTACCTTTTAGTCCAATATTGGTAAGATTTATCTTGTTGATGGACTTTGATTCATAATCACACGTGATTCCTTCCCAACCACTACATGGATTATTACCAATCCATGAAGAGAGCAATGCCCTGCTATGGTTGTCAAGGCTTGCTTTCCACTTTAACACAGCATCAGCCTCGCTACCTTGGTCTTTTGATGCAGCATGAGGTGATGTGGGAATTACAAACACATAGAAGAACAAAATAAGACACGACATTGGTAATAGCTTCATTCTTTGACGCATTTTGGAAATTTCAACACAATGAAATATATATAATTGAACTAGACACTTATATTATGATGAATGCATTATAATGGGAGATGTAGGTGATATTTATAATGCATTGTATTGATATTCCTATTTGTCATAGTGAAGACTCAGGCTCATTAAAGTCTTCCACTTTTGTCTTTAAGTTGAAGACTTAGACTTATTATGGTTTTGATCAGAAACATGAGGAGGAGGTAACGAGTTTAACTGAGCCACAAAAAAGAAAATGAAAATCTAAAACACATATGATTAAAATATCTACGTATCTTATCTTTCATTACTCTCTTAAAACCATTGATTATATAATCCACAACTCATAATTTATTGCTGAAAAAATGTCTGTTTCTACTGCCTCGAGTTTCAGTTTTTGCAGCCCTGCTGATAACTTATTTCTGTATTATTAATATATCTATCTCAATGTGATTCTTGTCTTAACAAACTTCATCACATAAGAATTTGAGAGTGACTGATACCAAACATAAAACTATAAAGGAAATAACTGACTTTTATTGAACAACTTTGGTTACGGTTACTGTAGCCAGAATTTGGATTACAATAGAAGAAAATCTAGTTTACAAAATTATATATCTGAGAGAAAACAAATGAAAGTAAGACAGTCACTTCATATCCAAGAAGTTCAAGATTTTTGGTCTCTTCCAAGAATTCGAGAGCTTGGTCTCCCCAATCTATATAAAATCTGTCTAATAACATATGCGGACTGCCTAATAACATTACAGCTGCAGCCTAATATATAATATATGATAATAATACTACTAAGAGGTCTACCAGAATTTTTATGAACCAAAAGACAAAAATTGGTTAATTGTGTATCTTCGCTTAATCAAAATTTTCTAGTTATTTTTTCATTTATTCTTTTTAAAGATACTTTCCCTTTTGGTAAGAGGCCGTGAGAATTTCTTAATACTATAGTGTCACATGTGAGAAAACCTTTTGGTGGTTTGCTATTTTAGAGGCTTCTGAAGAGATGTGTCTGAATGAGTTCCCAGCCTTAAGCAATACTATTGTAGTTCCTTTGATCTGGCAATAAAAGAAGGCCTCTTTGAGATCCAGCAATAACAAAATGATGGTTCATGTATGTTGAAAACATTCTTTCTTGTCTATAATGATGAGAGGAGGGTGAAGAAGATCAAGAAAATTGCCAAGCTCCCCGTTCAAAGAGATCATTTGCTGCCTATGCTTGCACATTGCTTGTTCTATTGAATTTATCTTGCTCATTGGCATTTCATTTAACATTATAAGGATTCATTAATGCACAATTGTGGAATAATTGGGGTCTAACCCTCAAAATCAAAATATCATGTTACTATTACTAATGATCTTAAATTTCGTGTGCAGGACCTCGAACGTCCCATATTTTCAATTGTGGATGTCCACACTTGGAGAGATGTGCCATTTTAACGTCACAAGAGCTTAGCAATTGCTGTAAGTTGTGAATGTTTGTTGCAATTTATCTAACATTACTATTGAATTTGGTCCATGATTCTCACAATGAACGATATGAGTAAAATTTGAATAGGGACAACCTTTTACCTTATTGTCATGATTATTATTGCCTTGAACTACTTCTTAGTGTTAACAATATAGGGTTTCAATAGAACAACAAAGAGACGGCCAATGTTTCAATAATATAACAATAGCATTCCTTGTCAATATGTTACAAGAGAATATATAATAATACTTACTGAACTACTTCTGCTTCATATTTCTGTGTTGGTAACAGAAATCGTGTGATCTTTATTGACGAAGCCTTTAATTCTTTTCAGAAAATGCAGTCGGGGAATTGTGTTTTTTATTTCTATCGAGGTAGGCTTTCACCTTTGTCTGATAAACTTATATATGATAAATTGTTTATGAAGAACATTACCATGGCATTGACAAGTTATCATAATTATGAAGTTTCTAACTAGATGCATCAATAATGGTGGACTTTGACTATATTTTTTACTGTTACTTTTGCATATTATATGTTTAGTAACGAATTACTAATTACACTCGTGAAAATATGTTGGAAAATGAGGTAGAATTTGGTCTGCCAAATAAGTATACTGGTGGGTTCTTCAACTATCGTGTGTATTCATGGTTTGCTATGTTATTTTCATTTGGTTTTTACCACTTGCATTATAATGGTGATGTGAAGTTTTTTTTTTTTTTTTTTTGAAAAGACGGTGATGTGAAGTTGACACTTAAATGATCAGTTAAACTTAAATCTCAATTATTTAACTTAAAAGTTAATCTTCTCTGGTAGTTTAGATTTAAGAGGAATGCTATGGTCACTCACTCAAACACTGCTATATTCTTGTTTAGTTAGATTAGGTTCAGATAGTTCATCATTAGTTTCTATCTATTTGGAAGTTTTCTTCGTTGTGCATAAATCATGTACTTATTACTTAATGTATAATTCTCGGTATAAAAGATTAAAAATGAATATATTTTTAGAAATATCGCCTGACATTATTTATTAGGAATAGGATCTTCTCATTTGGTTCCTAACAGAAAAACCTTTTCACTTCATATAGGGGCAACATAAAGAAAAAGGATGTGAGACACAATATATGAGAGTTATGTAGTATCAATAGGTTCACTTTTATACGCATATAAATGTTTCATAAAAAATTAAAACAAAATTTAAAATTATAGTAATATTGAAAGTGTACTTTAAACTATAAATTTATAACTTTAAACTATAAAATTTGATAATACAACCCAGTTCAAATGATTTACAATACAAACAAAAAGTTTTACAAAAATGAAACAATGAAGTAGTAGAGAAGCATATTTGGTGAAAATAACATTTAGGCTATATATATGAAGCATATTTGAAGATGATTATGACATTACAAACTGCCTGCAGACCTGCTCCATGGTAGGGCGAGAACGTGGGCTTTCAGTTAAGCAAGCAACTGCAATCCTTATCATCGATGCCACCTCTTGAACAATGGTTTTTGTGGGATGAGGGAGACGCTGGTCCAACTTATCTATCAATGGCATTGTATCAAGTCTCAGGTCCGTAACACTTTGTGAAGGTTGTTGCCACAAATAAGTTACAATATCTCCAGGGTGCTTTCCAAAAAGCATTTCCAAGGTTAATATCCCAAAACTAAACACGTCACATTTCTCATTTACTTCCATTGTGTATGCAAGTTCTGTAAACATTCAAAATAGAATTCCATAAACAAAACATGAAATGTAGATTAGACAATTGTGACATAACTCTATTTTACATGTAACTACTAAAGATAAACTACAAATATTATAACCTTAATTAATATAAAAAAAAGAAAAGAGGAATTTACCTGGAGCAGCATATCCAAAGGTGCCTGCAAAAGAAGTCATATTGGATGAATTGGGATTTAGAAACTTAGATGTTCCAAAATCTGAGACATGAGCTACACATTCCAAATCCAAAATAACATTCTTGCTGGATATATCTCGATGAACAATAGGAGGGGAACAATCATGATGCAGATAGAATAAGGCATTAGCAATATCTTTAATAATATTCACCCTCTTATTCCAATCAAATTCACCAGCTTGTTCATTGTCCTTCAAAATGTTGTCCATGCTACCCTTCTCCAAGAATTCATAAACCAAAAAGGAGTGTAATCGATGTGAACAAAACCCATATAACTTCACAATGTTGCGATGTCGAATTTCTGTCAAAGCATGGATCTCATTTGTGAAAGCTTTAAGATTAGACATTTCCTCATTTTGTAATGAATGAAGTTTCTTCACAGCTACAACTTGACCTGTAGGCAACTCTGCTTTGTAAACATTTCCATGTCCTCCAACCCCAATGAGATGCTTGTTGTCAAAATCTTCGGTAGCTTCGATAATGTTCTCGTACACCATTTTTCCATCAAAGCTCCATATTTCAAATAGATTTTCAATTTGAAATTCTTGTGCAGCCTTGTTTTCTTTTGTGCTTGAAGTTCGACAAAAAAGGTATGAGATCCCATAAACAATTAATGCTAACAATAGAGGGCCTAGAGTGAGGGATAAAACTAGCACCAACATTTTGTTAGTCTTATGATTATGAAATTTGCCACCAGATGTTGAGCAAGGCTTTAGGCCAGAGACATTACCACACAAGCCTTTGTTATTTGTCAATGCTTCAATTGGAGCTCTTTCGAAAGCTGTAATGTTTGGAATCGGACCCTCCAACTGGTTGTAAGATATATCAACAGTTGTCAAGCTTAACATATCAACAAAGCTTAAGGGAATGGTACCAGAGAGATTGTTATGTGAGAGATTCAACGTTTCTAAGCGATTCAACTGGCCAAGCATTGCTGGCATGGTTCCATTCATAAAATTCCCACTAAGATTAAGATTTTCAATAACATTCAATTGGGCAAACTCAACAGGAATTTTCCCCTCAAACTTATTTTGGCTCAAATTCAACTGCAGTAACCTAGACAACATACCAAGTTTTTCAGGGATGAAGCCACTCAAATTATTTGTTGCAAGCTCCAATGCAGTTAGTAGATGCAATGATGCAATTTGCACAGGAACTTCTCCAAAAAGATGATTGTTACTTAACGAGAGTTTGATCAACAAAGATAAGTTTTCTAGCTCCTTTGGAATTTTTCGCGTTAGATGGTTTGAAGATAAGTTAAGCTCCTGTAAATTTGTTGCTCTGCCTAGTTCTGGTGGTATTCTTCCTGTTAAATTATTACCGGAGATTTTCAGGCTTGTGAGATTCTTGCACTTTCCCCAATTTGGAGAAAGATGACCATAAAAATTATTATCACTCAAATCCATGTATTCCAAATTTGGATACACACCAAAGCTGTCTGTTATATTTCCAGTCAGTTGGTTTTGTTGAAGTCTCACTCTCTTAAGGCTTGAGCAATTCTTCAAACTCTCTGGAACTAGGCCTGTGAACTGGTTAAGTGCAACAGTGAACATTTTTAACTTCCCACCGATACAAATATTGTGAGGTAAATGACCAACAAAATTATTTTCAGATAAATGGAGTACTTCCAAATCTGTAAGCCTATTCATTTCTGTTGGAATATTCTCACTGAAAGAATTTGAGAAAAGATATAATTTACGGAGTTTTGTCATATTTCCAACAGTGGAAGGAATTGGTCCAGAGAGACTATTTTCATTAAGGTAAATAGTATCCAAATTGATCAAGTTACCTACGGAAGGTGGAATTTGTCCAGTGAGGGCATTTGCGAAAAATGATAATTCACTTGCTTTTGTTAAATTTCCGATGGTGGAAGGAATTGGTCCAGAGAGATTATTATTTGAAAGGTCAATTGTATCCAAATTGATCAAGTTACCTATGGAAGGTGAAATTTGTCCAGTGAGAGCATTTGAGTAAAGATGTAGTGTATTGAGTTTTGTCATATTTCCAATAGTGGAAGGAATTGGTCCAGAGAGACTATTTTGTGAAAGGGAAGTAATATCCAAATTGATCAAGTTACCTATGGAAAGTGGAATTTGTCCGGTGAGAGAATTTAAGAAAAGAGACAGTGTACTGAGTTTTGTCATATTTCCAATAGTGAAAGGAATTGGTCCGGAAAGATTATTTTCTGAAAGGTCAATAGCATCCAAATTTATCAAATTACCTATGGAAGGTGGAATTTGTCCAGTGAGAGCATTTGAATAAAGAGATAATGTACTGAGTTTTGTCAAATTTCTGATAGTCGAAGGAATTGGTCCAGAGAGTTCATTATCATTAAGGTAAATAGTATCCAAATTGATCAAGTTACCTATGGAAGGTGGAATTTGTCCAGTGAGAGCATTTAAATAAAAATACAATTCACTTAGCTTCGTTAAATTTCCGATAGTGAAAGGAATTGGTCCAGAGAGAGTATTTTGTGAAAGGTCAATAGTATCCAAATTAATCAAATTACCTATGGATGGTGGGATTGACTCAGAGAGATTGTTAACCGACAAATCAAGAGTTTTTAGACTAGACATCTCTCCAATATGGTGTGGAACAACTCCATGCAAGAAGTTGTTTGTTAAAATTAAGGTGTGAATTTTTGTAAGTGATGAGAAATTGAGACTCTTAAGCGTACCTTTTAGTCCAATATTGGTGAGATTTATCTTGTTGATGGACTTTGATTCATAATCACACGTGATTCCTTCCCAACCACAAGGATTATTACCAATCCATGAAGAGAGCAATGCCCTGCTGTGGTTGTCAAGGCTTGCCTTCCATTTCAACAGAGCATCAGCCTCACTACCTTGGTTTTTTCTTGCAGCATGAGGTGATGTGGCAATTACAAACACATAAAAGAACAAAATAAGACACGACATTGGTAAGAGCTTCATTCTTTGAAGCATTTTGGAAATTTCAACACAATGAAATTATTGGCAATCACTGAAATATATATAATTGAACTAGACACTTATATTATGATAAATGCATTATAATGGGAGATGTAGGTGATATTTATAATGCATTGTAATTGATATTCCCATTTGTCATTGTCGACATAGTGAGGACTCAGACTTATTATGGTGGTTTTGTATTCTCATTAAAGTCTTCCATAAGTTGAAAACTTAGACTTATTGTGGTGGTTTTGTGTTCTCATTAAAGTCTTCCACTTTTGTCTTTAAGTTGAAGACTTGGACTTATTATGGTGTTTTGATCAGAAACATGAGGCTGGAGTAATAGGGGGAGGTAACGATTTTAGCTGAGCCACAAAAAAAGATTTTTTATTTTTTTTTTAAAATCATTTATGCTTAAAATATCTATTTTATCTTATCTTTCATTACTCCATTAAAACCATTCATTATATAATCCACAATTCATGATTCAATTGACAAAAATGTCGAAATTTCTAGGCTGAACGCCTTAAGTGCAATTTGAACCTCAATTTTGTCATTTATGTGTGTGAATTTCCAATAACTACTGTCATTTTATCCGTCTACCAAATAAAAGTCATTCATTATACAACTACAACCAACTGCATCACCATCCCAGAAGACTTTGTGCTTTTGTGAATCTTGATTCTTGTAATAAATCATGATTGTGGTTGGATATAAAAGATGCCTAAAAATACAAATGCCAAATTAAAACTACTAGGAATCAAACCATGTACACCATCATGTTTGTTACTGAAGATGGTTTCTCAATAATGCGCATTAAACTTGGCTTCCAACCAATCTTACTGGTAAGTAGTTGCTGCAATTGGCAATTAGTCTGAACAATGAATGTTTTTTACCCTCCGAAATTAGTTATCCGTGTTTCGACCCTTTTCAGGTTAAATATCTGATCCGAAAGTGTATGTCCATGGGAATTTAGAAGATATGGTTGTTGTCAACAAACGTTGGCCTGGCTGTCGATAATCCTTCTTCTGGCTTGATAATCTATTTGAAATTCATCAGTTTTGAAGCTGTTAGTTTTCTGTTTCATAGTGAACCGTGGGAAGTGATTTCAACAAGTTTGTGATGTTGAAATCACCAAAAGTATTGCAATATACATGTGGCTTGATAGCCTGTATTGTATTCTGTACTGTTAACCTACTTATACATGCACTTGTTCCTAGCAACAAGGAACCAAACTGTTGAACGTATCATCACGAGTAAATGTTAGTAAATTATTGGGTCATTTAGATTCTAGAACTCGAGCAATGAATCCTAGTATATTGCTCAACTGAAATTTTCGGATCCGTTCGCGTTTTCTACCCAGAAGTCAGAGTGTGTCCTCACTCCAATCAACTTTTAATGGTAAATATTTTATCTTTTAAATGCATATAGATCACGCGATATTTGATCCCTAAAAAAAAAAAAGATCACACGATACTCGTTCATGATTTTATAGAACACTTCAAATATATCTATAAAAAAAAGATCACACGATAGAACACTTCAAATATATCTATGAGATTTTTTTTTTTTTTGGTGGTCAGGGTTTGAACCACGGACCTTACCCTTACATATATTATGCATTGTCCATAACAACTGAGCTAAGCTCACGAGGACAGATCTATGAGATTATAAATATTTAAAAAAGTTTTTAATTCTGTCAAATTTTATTTATTTTACTCATTTGATAGTAATATCAAGGATTAAATTACTCCGGTCTCCAATATAAACCGAAAAAAAATAAATAAACAAAGTTGACGCACCTTGTTAAAAATATGAACCATATACATATATTTTGTTTGACTTTTTAATTTTATACCTTGTTAAAAATAAATAATAGTAATATTTAGATTTGTCTCTTTTTAACTCGTGTAAGAAATTAAAAGTAATTTATTTTTAAAAAAATAGTAAGTTAAAAAAAGTACTAATAAATTTACTTGAGGGTTTGTTAGAGGTGTATAAAACATGATCTCGTGTGCAAAACTCATTAAACTGCTCTGAAACAAACTCTAGGTCATTGTCAATTCTTAACACTTTCAGTTTAGGGAATTAATTTTCCCACCCTATAGCCTTCTCCTGTGCCCTGTAAAATTTTCAAAAATGCCCTTGTGCATTCTGGATTTTAAAATCCGGATTCATGTTTACTATTTCGGATTTTATAATCTGACAATTCTTATGTATAATCAGTCATCAAACTCTCTCACATTTCAGCAGTTTTGAGTTTTGCTTTTAAAAACAACAAAAAAACTAAGTGAAAAATCCTAAAAACCTGTCAAATAAAATATAAAAATAGCACCAAAAAATTCTAAAAATCAAATAAAACTAATGCAAATTTTTTCGGATTTTTCTGAGAATATGAAAAATTTAAAAAAATGAAAAATGGGTCTAAAAAATGGAATTTTGGATTTTGAGGGGCGAAGTCCCGTAAGAAGTCCCTTGAATTTTTTCTGGTTTTCTGGGGAAGTTTCGGAGCAATCCGATCAAGTAGCCCGAAAACCCGATTTTTGACTAAGAACAGGTAACAATGACCCAAAAACGGAGGAATGAGAGTTAGGAAGATTAATATTGTCCCTAAAATGACTATCCATGTTACAAACATGTTTAGAATTTGTGCTGTACAATTCTGATTATATAATCCGAACTGTTTTACCTTGAAAAGGGGTGTTTAGGGGGTTTCCGGATTATGTAATCCGGAAACATCATGTAACGCGCCCTATTTTTTGAAGTTTTCGGATTACAAAATCCGAAAAAATCCGTTACTCATTTTTTCACCCTTTTACAAAAAAAAAAAAACCATTCCGGATTATAAAATCCGGAAACTCAAGGGCATTTTTTGGAAAAAATAGGGCGCGCGAGGAAACCTACATGGTGGGAAAAGTAAATCCCTTCAGTTTAGTTCCAATCTGATTTTCTACAAGTGTATGCCATTCTTTAAATTTTTCAATAACGTCACTTTTATTCTTCATAATGTAAACCCATACCCTTCTAGAATAATCATCAATAATATACATGAAATATGAACCTACCCCATGAGTTTTAACTGATGTTGGACCCCAAAGATCCGAATGAACATACTCAAAAAGCCTACTAGATTTATGCACACTCATCCCAAACTTCACCTTGTGTTGTTTGCCTAACATGCAATTATCACATAAATCTAGTTTGTTCAATTTTTCATTCCCTAGCAAACCTTGTTTAGCTACCTCAACCAAACCCCTCTCACTGACATGACCTAACCTAAAATGTCATAGTGTAGTTATGTCCAAAGTGTCTACACTAGCAACTGATGCATGAGCTATAACAGTGGAACCTTCTAAAATATATAAACCTTGTATTTTAGACCCTTTAGCTATTACTAATGCACCATGAGAAATGCTCATCATACCACTGTTTTATCTTGGTTTTCGGGTGTCAAACATTGATTACGTTTGAACCTTTTTAACCTTTGATATCTCATTTTTCTTGGGAAGGGAAAAAATAAGCAAAACCCTTGAGAATCGAGGTCCGGGAGTTGTTTTCGCTACAGGAAGGTGTTAGGCACCCATAACGACTATAGTAACCTATAGGAACCGTCTTTAATTTCTACGCGCGCGCTTTATTTTTAAATGCTATTTGAAAGTGTTTATTTATGTCTAAGAGTTTCTAAGTGAAGAATTAGAGGGAGGAGAATGTTTGAATTTTTATTTTATTTGAATTGAAGGAATTTTGTTCCTTGCCTACGTACCCGATTAAGGGATCAAATCCACCGTAGTTCTCTTCCAAAAAATATTTTTGTTTTTGTTGGTTGATTTTAAGTTTGAAAATTGGAATTTTGAAGAATGAGATTGAGAGGCCTCAAAGGCATGAGATTGTGAAAAAGTGGGTTTGAATTAGTTATTTTGCAAAAAGGGTCTAAGCATGATTAAAGTTCATTAAAATTTTTATTTAAGAAAATAAAGGGAAAATTCAATGGGATTTTGATCCCAAGGTTTCTTTGGAAAATTATTTGAGTGATGTTGTTCAAGTTTTTTTGGAAAGTTGATTTTTCTAAGTGTAAATCCTAAGCATTCATCTAAACATACAATCCTAAACATACATCTAAACATGCATATTCTAAGCATACATCTAAAGTGAGGTGTGTGCATGTGTCGGTGCTTGTGTCGGTGTACATTATTAGAGTCCATTGTCCTTATTACATCATTGGCCTAGATACATCCTATGGTCTTGCAAGAAATTTAAAGGCATAAAGTAAAATATTACAAAATTCCTAAGTTTTACATTCTAATTTTGCATGGAATTTAAAGTGTAAGAAATAAAAGGATGAGAATGTGAGATGGAGGATGAAATGCTTATGGGATGCATGAAACATGAAACAAAATGGTTAGTAGAATAAAGCATGATAGAATAGAAACTAGAAGCAAAAGAAAGTACTAAAGAAATTGACAAAAAGTAATGGAATTTTTAACCTAGAAGTAGCAAGATGCACCTAAAATTTACCATGATATCAAGCCAAGTATATGCCCTATAATCCCCATATCATGCCAATTAGCTAAAAAAATTATCACATTCAATGATATGAGAAGGACAAGAACATATTCAAGTCAAGAATCATGATGCATTTTATGCATTTTTGGCATTTTATTCATAAATCTAACTTGCAAAACAAGCAACTAAACACAAGGCACACACATATAGCAAAAACACATACAAACAGCAGCTAAAACTTCACAAAATCATGTGGTAATGGATCCAAACATTTATTAAGAGGTGGGAACTAAAATCAAGCAATTTTTCACAAATTTTTTAATGCAAAACATCACAAAATAGCAAGAAAATCAACACATTATTTTTTCCAAGTTTTAATATGCAAAAATCATCACAAAAATACCACAAAACTATCAAGAAGTGTGTATGAAAATTTTTAGAATTTTTAAAGAATTTTTAGACACAAAAACATATAGAAACTTCACAATTTTTAACAAAAATAGTAACAATTGACAAGAAAATACCACACATCTTTAATCAAGATTTTACACATGATAACATCACAAAAATATCAAGAAAATGATCAAGAACACATAGGAATTTTTTAGGAATTTTTAGAGGATTTTTAGATTTAAAATGTGCAAGAAAATCACTAATTTTAACAAGAATAATAAAAAAAAATGCTACATATATTTTCCTCAGGTTTTGGCACAAAAAGATATCACAAAAATGTTAAGAAAAATATCAAGAACACATGGAAAAAGATTTAGGAGTCTTAATGTGGAATTTTAGACAAGACAGGGGTGTATACAGTAAGAAACTATCAAGAATACACAGGAAGGGGGGGTGTGAGCAGCAGCACGTGTATGAACAAGGCAGACTGGGCCTGAGAGATGAGAATGGATCGGGTTAGGGAGGAAAAGAACGGGTCGAACCGGTTCAAGGCCTTATATAAGCCTGTGAACCGGTTCTGGTTCCATTTCCACTCTCCACTTCTCTCTCTAACAATACAAAAAGCTCTCTCCTCTCTCTAACTAAGCCTCGCCGGAGAAGATGAAGAGGAGGTGGTCCGACGCGGTGGTTGGCCGGCCAAAGTGGCGGCGCCACCGCGTTGGAAGTTTAAACTTCCTTTTTTTTCTAAATTTTTTTTTTACTAAAATATTCCTCTTCATCTTATCTATTCATATTCGTGATTAATTTCCACAAAGACATACCAAAACAACCTAGATCTACATTTCAAAATCACGAAAATTAAAAAAAAAATTGGAAAGAAGAAAGGAGAGAGAGCTAACCGACCTTCACTGCTTCCTTCGCGTTGTTCTTCTCCCCTTTACTGCTGCAACTCGTTCTTCCTCTTCGTTCGCCGTTGCGAACGACGTTTTTCCTAGCACCGTTCCTTTTTGTTGTTTCTTCGATCTGCGTCTTTGTCTGATTCAGTGTTGGAACTGGATTCAGATGTGTGATTTGGTACTGGAATCTTTGGTTCGAATTTTGATATGATTCGATACTGGAATTTTTGATTCGATTTTGGTGTGATTTTGTGGATTGGATACTGGAATTTTGATTCGATTTTTGTGATGATGATTATGTGTTGATGATTCGGTGATGATGATTATGTGTTGATGATTCGATTTTGATACTGGAATTTTGATTCGATTTTGATGCGCTACTCTGATTTATTAGTTCACTTCGATTAGGCGTACTGCTCCAACCATACTGTAAATTTATCCATCTCATTACTACATGTTATGATCATGTGGCTAACTCTACACTTCTTGCTATTTCGAGCACCGACTTATAATCACTGATGAATCATTTTCAAATACTACAATTTTTTTTTAAACATACACTACATACTTGTTCTCGCAAAGTGTTCCTTGAAAGATTCTCACATTCACATTATTTATGAACTAACACATACTTGAATATTTGAGGCTTATTTCCAATTTGTTCTTGTCTGTAATGACAGTTACACTTACGATCTCCTCTATAATAACTTCGACTCCCAAAATTCGATTTAGTTAACAAAATCATTTTTTTTTGGTTTTCAGGACACTTGCATAAGAAAAATCATCAGATAAAAATGTTTAACTCCTCAATACTTTACTTCGTTCTTAACTCTTTTACACTAGCGACAATTTTACCTGTAGCAGAACCTTAAAATAATTTTCAAATTCAAAAATCTTGATTAACCCTTAACACATCAACATATTGTATTCATGCGTTAATATATTCTTGTCCTCGACATTCTGTTTAAAGAGCTTGACATCATTCGTCTATTAGTTCACTGTACTTTGGCAACTTCTTATTCAGTCTTCATTTTTTTTTTCCGATTAAGAGTTACATCTTGTCTCTGACCATCACCGGGATCTCTTTCCACTTACTGTTATACTTGTATTTCTTTGTTCGAAGAACAACTTAATATCATGATAAATGCAAGGGGTCTTATTCAATTTCCTTAGCGTACAATCCTTATTAGTTTAACTTTTCTGCAATTCCGTGCTAATAAAAAATACATACAAATCGTGCTCTAATCCGTAAGGATCTTTTCACTACTATTTATTCATCCTTCTTGACTCGTATGCTGCATAGCATCTTCAATTTACTGATTCATAAATCTAGCACTTTAGATTTCGGGAGGTGCGACTAATCCAACATAGTTTATCTGACTTACGTTGTCCATTCTTTGCTCACATCGAGGGGGTTTTCTTGTCTGTTCCAAAATAATTTACTTATTCCTTAATTAGTTCACTTAACAGTTCAAGCATCAAAATCCAGCTCATTTCGGCATTCAAGTCCCTCACTTCTTACATCCTCTACTTCGACTGAAAGCTTATGGATTCCATTAATCGTGTGATAATTTTCCTCATATCAAATTCTTCTTCTGATCCCACAGTCTTAATTACGCCTTTAGAATTATTTCTTTCTTCTGTACCTTACTTATGCTTCTTATACTAATGCTCATATCGAAGTCGCAATAATCCCTTAATCATTCTTGAATCTCTTACTTCTCTACCGTTCAACAACGTGTCCATCGATATTGAGGTATTCCGTCTTATCCTTAATATTTCCTATATGTTTATGAAGAATCTTCTTCATCTGCACATACTATCGACGACCATTTGGCATCCAATACTTCCTTATCAAAATTCGTTATAAAACCTGACTTCCCTTCTTCGTACGCTTCATTCCTCCTAGGCCCTATTCAGCTCACAGACATTTGTTCTAACTGCCATATACTAGGTTGAGTTGATCAGGCTCAGCTAGATATGACATTTAGAATAAATATCCGGAACCCAATGGTCCCACTACGTTTTATTGAATTCTAATGACCCAAGGCACGATCTGAATCGACCAGCTCTGATACCAAATTGTAACACCCATACTAAATTTATCTAGAATATTTAGCATGTGCGTTAAACTTAGTACTGGATACATTAAAATTACAATAAATAAAAATTTTTACTGAATAAATATATACATCACTGCAAGATCGTACATTTGCTTTCTGAATACACGTCTGAAACCATAATAAATAATATGAACTATTACAACATGAGAATGTGAAATATATCATTCAGCCTCCTGTATTGTCTCCTTGCCACGTACAACCTGCTGATCTGAAAAAAATAAAAGGGATTAGGGTGAGACGGGATGTCTCAGTGAGTTCCACCTATCCTAGGTTGTAGGCAATCACAGGGAACCTAGGATCGCCATCTGTCTCTAAACTTAACCCATTCAGGGTTTATACTGTTTTATCATGCATAACTGAGCGATCGGGGGATAACTAGGATCGCTATCTGAATTACTAATATAATTCTAATACTAATGATAAAATCATAAACATAATCATAATGTCTGTCATATTATGTTAGAAATGTTAGCGTTGAACAAACAATATTATCTGAGTTGATTTTACGGAATAAACCCAGGTGGAGTAACCCCGGAATTTATTCCACTCTGACCGGTATTAATTTCCAACTGGCGGGAACCCAACTGACGGGGATACCGGACTCCTCTGATTATTGTGGGGTCATCCTCACGGATAGTGCCCGTTCCAACTGGCGGGAACCTTTCGTATCCAACTGGCGGGATAGTGAAAGCCACAACTTAAACATGTTTTAATATTATAACTTGAACTGATTTCCTTGTAGTAATAACATTCTGAGTCTAATAATAAAGACGTAGTAATTTCGTCTTTATTCTGAAATTATTTGTTATACTAACCTATTCAGGTTCTAGGCATATCGTTGTCATATGCCATTCCTAAAAGGTTATAAAATTTCCCCATATCCTGATAAATTAAATCCGACTAATTAAGCCGAACTTTCATACTTAGAATTCTTTACTTTCCAATGATTGGAAATCTACCCATGAATGAATTGTTTCCAATGGCTAATTTACTCTAAACATTCTTTTACACAAATAAATATACACTATGGTAGTATATGATTAGAGGATATTCATAATACAATTTCGGCTAGATATACATATTCGATAAAAATGAGAATTTAGAGTCTTAGCCAAACCAAACCATCATATCACCTTAAAAATATAATTTATATTAGCTAAGAGCCGAAATAAAGTAATAAAATCCAACAATTCTCACTTTCCGGAATGTTAGCCGAAATTGCATATTTATTTATACTCACGTAAAACTTATCATAATAATTTTCCTCTAACTCCTACATTACCATAAGCAATTTATCAACATAAAAATTATTTTAGAGTACACTAGCAAGGGTGTGAACCTTAAATCATATTGTCACTAAATTATGTCTTAATATATATCAATTTATAAACTATCATTCTAGTGGCATAATATAACTACCCAAAGGGAAGTTTTTCTATCTAAGGGAACTCACCGTGAATCATTCTTGCAAATTGCAAGCAGCTTATTCCAAAATCTGCAGCTCTGCTATCTCCAAAACTCTATAATCACTTTCCCAAAATAGCTTATGCCTTAGCTTATAGGTCTTGCCCCTTCTGAAACAATTCAAACCACTCGTGACATAGCCTTACTTCATCAACCAGCTTACACAAAAAAATTTATTTCCGTCCCTGCACCAGAAGTTCGCCGTTTGGCTATTTAAGCACTTCTAAAACAGCTTAATTATCATTTAAGCACTTTTAACATTACTAAAACAGATTATCATTTTTCCATTACTCATACGTCAATTAAACATATTTCTCATAAGCTGTTCTTCAGAAAATAATACTTGAAACAACTTAACTTTCAACTTAAGCTATTCTTCAACGGCTTAACTAGCAACTTATAACTTCTATAAAATTAATTTCGACCCAACCTTTAACACAGAAGTTCCAACATGTATAATCAGCCCTATGAACCACTTATACAGCAGTTTGAATTCACAACTTAGTCATTTAAGGCATTTTGCTCAAAACAGCTTAACTGACAGCTTATGACCTCTAAACAATTCAATTTCAATTCAAATTTTCCAGAATTAAAGCATACATGTATACACAGCTCCTATCCCATTTCTACAGCAGTACTAACATGTTAACTTCAAAAATCAGTTATGGAAGTTATTGGAACAACTTATGGCTTTTAGCTTCTAGCTTTCTACCCTTTTCATTCCAACAACAACAACAACAACAACAATTGCTACTAACAGCCCTTACCTCAATCTTGACACTTCTTCTTGCTTCCAACTTTGAGTTTCTACTTCAAACTTGAACCTAGTATCCAAAAATACCCTCATGAACTTCATTTCTTGAATTTCACATTCCAAACTTGCAAAAGAAACTTACCTCATGATTCTAAAAGATGGAGAGTTGCTGTTATGGCTGATTAGAGGGAGACAAATTAATTCTTGAAGCTTGTTTCTAGCTTATCTCACTCTAGAGATCTCACTTGAAGCATGTGCAACTTGATTCCATGAAGAATTGTTGAAAAAAATGGAGGTTAGGGTGGCTCATGATGAGGACCGATTTTGGCAAGGGAAGGAGAAGGATGAAATTCTCTAGAATGGTTTGGAAAAATGAAGAAAGTGGTAGAAAAATGGTCCCATTTTTTAAAAAAAATCTTGTGTCCTAAATGACCAAAATGTCCTTCAAGGAAAAAGACACTTCTACCCTCTATTAATTCATAACCATATAATTCTTCAAGTTCATTGGAATAATGTGTGAGATATTTACCGATTAACGTCGCATTTCTCAATAAATAATTAACCCTTCAGAAATTATTTTTGTTCCGACATATTCATCTGATACGACAATTTATTTAAAAATCAGCGGGATATTACAGTCACTTCATATCCAAGAATTTCAAGATTTTTGGTCTCTTCCAAGAATTCGAGAGCTTGGTCTCCCCAATCTATATAACATTACAGCTGCAGCCTAATATATAATATATGATAATAATACTACGTACTAAGAGGTCTACCAGAATTTTTATGAACCAAAAGACAAAAATTGGTTAATTGTGTATCTTCGCTTAATCAAAATTTTCTAGTTATTTTTTCATTTATTCTTTTTAAAGATACTTGCCCTTTTGGTAAGAGGCCGTGAGAATTTCTTAATAGTATAGTGTCACATATGAGAAAACCTTTTGGTGGTTTTCTATTTTAGAGGCTTCTGAAGAGATGTGTCTGAATGAGTTCCCAGCCTTACGCAATACTATTGTAGTTCCTTTGATCTGGCAATAAAAGAAGGCCTCTTTGAGATCCAGCAATAACAAAATGATGGTTCATGTATGTTGAAAACATTCTTTCTTGTCTATAATGATGAGAGGAGGGTGAAGAAGCTCAAGAAAATTGCCAAGCTCCCCGTTCAAAGAGATCATTTGCTGCCTATCCTTGCACAATCCTTGTTCTATTGAATTTATCTTGCTCATTGGCATTTCATTTAACATTATAAGGATTCATTAATGCACAATTGTGGAATAATTGAGGTCTAACCCTCAAAATCATAATATCACGTTACTATTACTAATGATATTAAATTTCGTGTGCAGGACCCGGAACGCCCCATATTTTCAATTGTGGATGCCCACAGTTGGAGAGATGTGCTATTTTAACGTCACAAGAGCTTAGCAACTGCTGTAAGTTGTGAATGTCTGTTGCAAGTTCTAACATTACTATTGAATTTGGTCCATGATTCTCACAATGAACGATATGAGTAAAATTTGAATAGGGACAACCTTTTACCTTATTGTCATGATTATTATTGCCTTGAACTACTTCTTAGTGTTAACAATATAGGGTTTCAATAGAACAACAAAGAGACGGCCAATGTTTCAATAATATAACAATAGCATTCCTTGTCAATATGTTACAAGAGAATATATAATAATACTTACTGAACTACTTCTGCTTCATATTTCTGTGTTGGTAACAGAAATCGTGTGATCTTTATTGACGAAGCCTTTAATTCTTTTCAGAAAATGCAGTCGGGGAATTGTGTTTTTTATTTCTATCGAGGTAGGCTTTCACCTTTGTCTGATAAACTTATATATGATAAATTGTTTATGAAGAACATTACCATGGCATTGACAAGTTATCATAATTATGAAGTTTCTAACTAGATGCATCAATAATGGTGGACTTTGACTATATTTTTTACTGTTACTTTTGCATATTATATGTTTAGTAACGAATTACTAATTACACTCGTGAAAATATGTTGGAAAATGAGGTAGAATTTGGTCTGCCAAATAAGTATACTGGTGGGTTCTTCAACTATCGTGTGTATTCATGGTTTGCTATGTTATTTTCATTTGGTTTTTACCACTTGCATTATAATGGTGATGTGAAGTTTTTTTTTTTTTTTTTTGAAAAGATGGTGATGTGAAGTTGACACTTAAATGATCAGTTAAACTTAAATCTCAATTATTTAACTTAAAAGTTAATCTTCTCTGGTAGTTTAGATTTAAGAGGAATGCTATGGTCACTCACTCAAACACTGCTATATTCTTGTTTAGTTAGATTAGGTTCAGATAGTTCATCATTAGTTTCTATCTATTTGGAAGTTTTCTTCGTTGTGCATAAATCATGTACTTATTACTTAATGTATAATTCTCGGTATAAAAGATTAAAAATGAATATATTTTTAGAAATATCGCCTGACATTATTTATTAGGAATAGGATCTTCTCATTTGGTTCCTAACAGAAAAACCTTTTCACTTCATATAGGGGCAACATAAAGAAAAAGGATGTGAGACACAATATATGAGAGTTATGTAGTATCAATAGGTTCACTTTTATACGCATATAAATGTTTCATAAAAAATTAAAACAAAATTTAAAATTATAGTAATATTGAAAGTGTACTTTAAACTATAAATTTATAACTTTAAACTATAAAATTTGATAATACAACCCAGTTCAAATGATTTACAATACAAACAAAAAGTTTTACAAAAATGAAACAATGAAGTAGTAGAGAAGCATATTTGGTGAAAATAACATTTAGGCTATATATATGAAGCATATTTGAAGATGATTATGACATTACAAACTGCCTGCAGACCTGCTCCATGGTAGGGCGAGAACGTGGGCTTTCAGTTAAGCAAGCAACTGCAATCCTTATCATCGATGCCACCTCTTGAACAATGGTTTTTGTGGGATGAGGGAGACGCTGGTCCAACTTATCTATCAATGGCATTGTATCAAGTCTCAGGTCCGTAACACTTTGTGAAGGTTGTTGCCACAAATAAGTTACAATATCTCCAGGGTGCTTTCCAAAAAGCATTTCCAAGGTTAATATCCCAAAACTAAACACGTCACATTTCTCATTTACTTCCATTGTGTATGCAAGTTCTGTAAACATTCAAAATAGAATTCCATAAACAAAACATGAAATGTAGATTAGACAATTGTGACATAACTCTATTTTACATGTAACTACTAAAGATAAACTACAAATATTATAACCTTAATTAATATAAAAAAAAGAAAAGAGGAATTTACCTGGAGCAGCATATCCAAAGGTGCCTGCAAAAGAAGTCATATTGGATGAATTGGGATTTAGAAACTTAGATGTTCCAAAATCTGAGACATGAGCTACACATTCCAAATCCAAAATAACATTCTTGCTGGATATATCTCGATGAACAATAGGAGGGGAACAATCATGATGCAGATAGAATAAGGCATTAGCAATATCTTTAATAATATTCACCCTCTTATTCCAATCAAATTCACCAGCTTGTTCATTGTCCTTCAAAATGTTGTCCATGCTACCCTTCTCCAAGAATTCATAAACCAAAAAGGAGTGTAATCGATGTGAACAAAACCCATATAACTTCACAATGTTGCGATGTCGAATTTCTGTCAAAGCATGGATCTCATTTGTGAAAGCTTTAAGATTAGACATTTCCTCATTTTGTAATGAATGAAGTTTCTTCACAGCTACAACTTGACCTGTAGGCAACTCTGCTTTGTAAACATTTCCATGTCCTCCAACCCCAATGAGATGCTTGTTGTCAAAATCTTCGGTAGCTTCGATAATGTTCTCGTACACCATTTTTCCATCAAAGCTCCATATTTCAAATAGATTTTCAATTTGAAATTCTTGTGCAGCCTTGTTTTCTTTTGTGCTTGAAGTTCGACAAAAAAGGTATGAGATCCCATAAACAATTAATGCTAACAATAGAGGGCCTAGAGTGAGGGATAAAACTAGCACCAACATTTTGTTAGTCTTATGATTATGAAATTTGCCACCAGATGTTGAGCAAGGCTTTAGGCCAGAGACATTACCACACAAGCCTTTGTTATTTGTCAATGCTTCAATTGGAGCTCTTTCGAAAGCTGTAATGTTTGGAATCGGACCCTCCAACTGGTTGTAAGATATATCAACAGTTGTCAAGCTTAACATATCAACAAAGCTTAAGGGAATGGTACCAGAGAGATTGTTATGTGAGAGATTCAACGTTTCTAAGCGATTCAACTGGCCAAGCATTGCTGGCATGGTTCCATTCATAAAATTCCCACTAAGATTAAGATTTTCAATAACATTCAATTGGGCAAACTCAACAGGAATTTTCCCCTCAAACTTATTTTGGCTCAAATTCAACTGCAGTAACCTAGACAACATACCAAGTTTTTCAGGGATGAAGCCACTCAAATTATTTGTTGCAAGCTCCAATGCAGTTAGTAGATGCAATGATGCAATTTGCACAGGAACTTCTCCAAAAAGATGATTGTTACTTAACGAGAGTTTGATCAACAAAGATAAGTTTTCTAGCTCCTTTGGAATTTTTCGCGTTAGATGGTTTGAAGATAAGTTAAGCTCCTGTAAATTTGTTGCTCTGCCTAGTTCTGGTGGTATTCTTCCTGTTAAATTATTACCGGAGATTTTCAGGCTTGTGAGATTCTTGCACTTTCCCCAATTTGGAGAAAGATGACCATAAAAATTATTATCACTCAAATCCATGTATTCCAAATTTGGATACACACCAAAGCTGTCTGTTATATTTCCAGTCAGTTGGTTTTGTTGAAGTCTCACTCTCTTAAGGCTTGAGCAATTCTTCAAACTCTCTGGAACTAGGCCTGTGAACTGGTTAAGTGCAACAGTGAACATTTTTAACTTCCCACCGATACAAATATTGTGAGGTAAATGACCAACAAAATTATTTTCAGATAAATGGAGTACTTCCAAATCTGTAAGCCTATTCATTTCTGTTGGAATATTCTCACTGAAAGAATTTGAGAAAAGATATAATTTACGGAGTTTTGTCATATTTCCAACAGTGGAAGGAATTGGTCCAGAGAGACTATTTTCATTAAGGTAAATAGTATCCAAATTGATCAAGTTACCTACGGAAGGTGGAATTTGTCCAGTGAGGGCATTTGCGAAAAATGATAATTCACTTGCTTTTGTTAAATTTCCGATGGTGGAAGGAATTGGTCCAGAGAGATTATTATTTGAAAGGTCAATTGTATCCAAATTGATCAAGTTACCTATGGAAGGTGAAATTTGTCCAGTGAGAGCATTTGAGTAAAGATGTAGTGTATTGAGTTTTGTCATATTTCCAATAGTGGAAGGAATTGGTCCAGAGAGACTATTTTGTGAAAGGGAAGTAATATCCAAATTGATCAAGTTACCTATGGAAAGTGGAATTTGTCCGGTGAGAGAATTTAAGAAAAGAGACAGTGTACTGAGTTTTGTCATATTTCCAATAGTGAAAGGAATTGGTCCGGAAAGATTATTTTCTGAAAGGTCAATAGCATCCAAATTTATCAAATTACCTATGGAAGGTGGAATTTGTCCAGTGAGAGCATTTGAATAAAGAGATAATGTACTGAGTTTTGTCAAATTTCTGATAGTCGAAGGAATTGGTCCAGAGAGTTCATTATCATTAAGGTAAATAGTATCCAAATTGATCAAGTTACCTATGGAAGGTGGAATTTGTCCAGTGAGAGCATTTGAATAAAAATACAATTCACTTAGCTTCGTTAAATTTCCGATAGTGAAAGGAATTGGTCCAGAGAGAGTATTTTGTGAAAGGTCAATAGTATCCAAATTAATCAAATTACCTATGGATGGTGGGATTGACTCAGAGAGATTGTTAACCGACAAATCAAGAGTTTTTAGACTAGACATCTCTCCAATATGGTGTGGAACAACTCCATGCAAGAAGTTGTTTGTTAAAATTAAGGTGTGAATTTTTGTAAGTGATGAGAAATTGAGACTCTTAAGCGTACCTTTTAGTCCAATATTGGTGAGATTTATCTTGTTGATGGACTTTGATTCATAATCACACGTGATTCCTTCCCAACCACAAGGATTATTACCAATCCATGAAGAGAGCAATGCCCTGCTGTGGTTGTCAAGGCTTGCCTTCCATTTCAACAGAGCATCAGCCTCACTACCTTGGTTTTTTCTTGCAGCATGAGGTGATGTGGCAATTACAAACACATAAAAGAACAAAATAAGACACGACATTGGTAAGAGCTTCATTCTTTGAAGCATTTTGGAAATTTCAACACAATGAAATTATTGGCAATCACTGAAATATATATAATTGAACTAGACACTTATATTATGATAAATGCATTATAATGGGAGATGTAGGTGATATTTATAATGCATTGTAATTGATATTCCCATTTGTCATTGTCGACATAGTGAGGACTCAGACTTATTATGGTGGTTTTGTATTCTCATTAAAGTCTTCCATAAGTTGAAAACTTAGACTTATTGTGGTGGTTTTGTGTTCTCATTAAAGTCTTCCACTTTTGTCTTTAAGTTGAAGACTTGGACTTATTATGGTGTTTTGATCAGAAACATGAGGCTGGAGTAATAGGGGGAGGTAACGATTTTAGCTGAGCCACAAAAAAAGATTTTTTATTTTTTTTTTAAAATCATTTATGCTTAAAATATCTATTTTATCTTATCTTTCATTACTCTATTAAAACCATTCATTATATAATCCACAATTCATGATTCAATTGACAAAAATGTCGAAATTTCTAGGCTGAACGCCTTAAGTGCAATTTGAACCTCAATTTTGTCATTTATGTGTGTGAATTTCCAATAACTACTGTCATTTTATCCGTCTACCAAATAAAAGTCATTCATTATACAACTACAACCAACTGCATCACCATCCCAGAAGACTTTGTGCTTTTGTGAATCTTGATTCTTGTAATAAATCATGATTGTGGTTGGATATAAAAGATGCCTAAAAATACAAATGCCAAATTAAAACTACTAGGAATCAAACCATGTACACCATCATGTTTGTTACTGAAGATGGTTTCTCAATAATGCGCATTAAACTTGGCTTCCAACCAATCTTACTGGTAAGTAGTTGCTGCAATTGGCAATTAGTCTGAACAATGAATGTTTTTTACCCTCCGAAATTAGTTATCCGTGTTTCGACCCTTTGCAGGTTAAATATCTGATCCGAAAGTGTATGTCCATGGGAATTTAGAAGATATGGTTGTTGTCAACAAACGTTGGCCTGGCTGTCGATAATCCTTCTTCTGGCTTGATAATCTATTTGAAATTCATCAGTTTTGAAGCTGTTAGTTTTCTGTTTCATAGTGAACCGTGGGAAGTGATTTCAACAAGTTTGTGATGTTGAAATCACCAAAAGTATTGCAATATACATGTGGCTTGATAGCCTGTATTGTATTCTGTACTGTTAACCTACTTATACATGCACTTGTTCCTAGCAACAAGGAACCAAACTGTTGAACGTATCATCACGAGTAAATGTTAGTAAATTATTGGGTCATTTAGATTCTAGAACTCGAGCAATGAATCCTAGTATATTGCTCAACTGAAATTTTCGGATCCGTTCGCGTTTTCTACCCAGAAGTCAGAGTGTGTCCTCACTCCAATCAACTTTTAATGGTAAATATTTTATCTTTTAAATGCATATAGATCACGCGATATTTGATCCCTAAAAAAAAAAAGATCACACGATACTCGTTCATGATTTTATAGAACACTTCAAATATATCTATAAAAAAAAGATCACACGATAGAACACTTCAAATATATCTATGAGATTTTTTTTTTTTTTTTGTGGTGGTCAGGGTTTGAACCACGGACCTTACCCTTACATATATTATGCATTGTCCATAACAACTGAGCTAAGCTCACGAGGACAGATCTATGAGATTATAAATATTTAAAAAAGTTTTTAATTCTGTCAAATTTTATTTATTTTACTCATTTGATAGTAATATCAAGGATTAAATTACTCCGGTCTCCAATATAAACCGAAAAAAAATAAATAAACAAAGTTGACGCACCTTGATAAAAATATGAACCATATACATATATTTTGTTTGACTTTTTAATTTTATACCTTGTTAAAAATAAATAATAGTAATATTTAGATTTGTCTCTTTTTAACTCGTGTAAGAAATTAAAAGTAATTTATTTTTAAAAAAATAGTAAGTTAAAAAAAGTACTAATAAATTTACTTGAGGGTTTGTTAGAGGTGTATAAAACATGCTCTCGTGTGCAAAACTCATTAAACTGCTCTGAAACAAACTCTAGGTCATTGTCAATTCTTAACACTTTCAGTTTAGGGAATTAATTTTCCCACCCTATAGCCTTCTCCTGTGCCCTGTAAAATTTTCAAAAATGCCCTTGTGCATTCTGGATTTTAAAATCCGGATTCATGTTTACTATTTCGGATTTTATAATCTGACAATTCTTATGTATAATCAGTCATCAAACTCTCTCACATTTCAGCAGTTTTGAGTTTTGCTTTTAAAAACAACAAAAAAACTAAGTGAAAAATCCTAAAAACCTGTCAAATAAAATATAAAAATAGCACCAAAAAATTCTAAAAATCAAATAAAACTAATGCAAATTTTTTCGGATTTTTCTGAGAATATGAAAAATTTAAAAAAATGAAAAATGGGTCTAAAAAATGGAATTTTGGATTTTGAGGGGCGAAGTCCCGTAAGAAGTCCCTTGAATTTTTTCTGGTTTTCTGGGGAAGTTTCGGAGCAATCCGATCAAGTAGCCCGAAAACCCGATTTTTGACTAAGAACAGGTAACAATGACCCAAAAACAGAGGAATGAGAGTTAGGAAGATTAATATTGTCCCTAAAATGACTATCCATGTTACAAACATGTTTAGAATTTGTGCTGTACAATTCTGATTATATAATCCGAACTGTTTTACCTTGAAAAGGGGTGTTTAGGGGGTTTCCGGATTATGTAATCCGGAAACATCATGTAACGCGCCCTATTTTTTGAAGTTTTCGGATTACAAAATCCGAAAAAATCCGTTACTCATTTTTTCACCCTTTTACAAAAAAAAAAAAAACCATTCCGGATTATAAAATCCGGAAACTCAAGGGCATTTTTCGGAAAAAATAGGGCGCGCGAGGAAACCTACAGGGTGGGAAAAGTAAATCCCTTCAGTTTAGTTCCAATCTGATTTTCTACAAGTGTATGCCATTCTTTAAATTTTTCAATAACGTCACTTTTATTCTTCATAATGTAAACCCATACCCTTCTAGAATAATCATCAATAATATACATGAAATATGAACCTACCCCATGAGTTTTAACTGATGTTGGACCCCAAAGATCCGAATGAACATACTCAAAAAGCCTACTAGATTTATGCACACTCATCCCAAACTTCACCTTGTGTTGTTTGCCTAACATGCAATTATCACATAAATCTAGTTTGTTCAATTTTTCATTCCCTAGCAAACCTTGTTTAGCTACCTCAACCAAACCCCTCTCACTGACATGACCTAACCTAAAATGTCATAGTGTAGTTATGTCCAAAGTGTCTACACTAGCAACTGATGCATGAGCTATAACAGTGGAACCTTCTAAAATATATAAACCTTGTATTTTAGACCCTTTAGCTATTACTAATGCACCATGAGAAATGCTCATCATACCACTGTTTTATCTTGGTTTTCGGGTGTCAAACATTGATTACGTTTGAACCTTTTTAACCTTTGATATCTCATTTTTCTTGGGAAGGGAAAAAATAAGCAAAACCCTTGAGAATCGAGGTCCGGGAGTTGTTTTCGCTACAGGAAGGTGTTAGGCACCCATAACGACTATAGTAACCTATAGGAACCGTCTTTAATTTCTACGCGCGCGCTTTATTTTTAAATGCTATTTGAAAGTGTTTATTTATGTCTAAGAGTTTCTAAGTGAAGAATTAGAGGGAGGAGAATGTTTGAATTTTTATTTTATTTGAATTGAAGGAATTTTGTTCCTTGCCTACGTACCCGATTAAGGGATCAAATCCACCGTAGTTCTCTTCCAAAAAATATTTTTGTTTTTGTTGGTTGATTTTAAGTTTGAAAATTGGAATTTTGAAGAATGAGATTGAGAGGCCTCAAAGGCATGAGATTGTGAAAAAGTGGGTTTGAATTAGTTATTTTGCAAAAAGGGTCTAAGCATGATTAAAGTTCATTAAAATTTTTATTTAAGAAAATAAAGGGAAAATTCAATGGGATTTTGATCCCAAGGTTTCTTTGGAAAATTATTTGAGTGATGTTGTTCAAGTTTTTTTGGAAAGTTGATTTTTCTAAGTGTAAATCCTAAGCATTCATCTAAACATACAATCCTAAACATACATCTAAACATGCATATTCTAAGCATACATCTAAAGTGAGGTGTGTGCATGTGTCGGTGCTTGTGTCGGTGTACATTATTAGAGTCCATTGTCCTTATTACATCATTGGCCTAGATACATCCTATGGTCTTGCAAGAAATTTAAAGGCATAAAGTAAAATATTACAAAATTCCTAAGTTTTACATTCTAATTTTGCATGGAATTTAAAGTGTAAGAAATAAAAGGATGAGAATGTGAGATGGAGGATGAAATGCTTATGGGATGCATGAAACATGAAACAAAATGGTTAGTAGAATAAAGCATGATAGAATAGAAACTAGAAGCAAAAGAAAGTACTAAAGAAATTGACAAAAAGTAATGGAATTTTTAACCTAGAAGTAGCAAGATGCACCTAAAATTTACCATGATATCAAGCCAAGTATATGCCCTATAATCCCCATATCATGCCAATTAGCTAAAAAAATTATCACATTCAATGATATGAGAAGGACAAGAACATATTCAAGTCAAGAATCATGATGCATTTTATGCATTTTTGGCATTTTATTCATAAATCTAACTTGCAAAACAAGCAACTAAACACAAGGCACACACATATAGCAAAAACACATACAAACAGCAGCTAAAACTTCACAAAATCATGTGGTAATGGATCCAAACATTTATTAAGAGGTGGGAACTAAAATCAAGCAATTTTTCACAAATTTTTTAATGCAAAACATCACAAAATAGCAAGAAAATCAACACATTATTTTTTCCAAGTTTTAATATGCAAAAATCATCACAAAAATACCACAAAACTATCAAGAAGTGTGTATGAAAATTTTTAGAATTTTTAAAGAATTTTTAGACACAAAAACATATAGAAACTTCACAATTTTTAACAAAAATAGTAACAATTGACAAGAAAATACCACACATCTTTAATCAAGATTTTACACATGATAACATCACAAAAATATCAAGAAAATGATCAAGAACACATAGGAATTTTTTAGGAATTTTTAGAGGATTTTTAGATTTAAAATGTGCAAGAAAATCACTAATTTTAACAAGAATAATAAAAAAAAATGCTACATATATTTTCCTCAGGTTTTGGCACAAAAAGATATCACAAAAATGTTAAGAAAAATATCAAGAACACATGGAAAAAGATTTAGGAGTCTTAATGTGGAATTTTAGACAAGACAGGGGTGTATACAGTAAGAAACTATCAAGAATACACAGGAAGGGGGGGTGTGAGCAGCAGCACGTGTATGAACAAGGCAGACTGGGCCTGAGAGATGAGAATGGATCGGGTTAGGGAGGAAAAGAACGGGTCGAACCGGTTCAAGGCCTTATATAAGCCTGTGAACCGGTTCTGGTTCCATTTCCACTCTCCACTTCTCTCTCTAACAATACAAAAAGCTCTCTCCTCTCTCTAACTAAGCCTCGCCGGAGAAGATGAAGAGGAGGTGGTCCGACGCGGTGGTTGGCCGGCCAAAGTGGCGGCGCCACCGCGTTGGAAGTTTAAACTTCCTTTTTTTTCTAAATTTTTTTTTACTAAAATATTCCTCTTCATCTTATCTATTCATATTCGTGATTAATTTCCACAAAGACATACCAAAACAACCTAGATCTACATTTCAAAATCACGAAAATTAAAAAAAAAATTGGAAAGAAGAAAGGAGAGAGAGCTAACCGACCTTCACTGCTTCCTTCGCGTTGTTCTTCTCCCCTTTACTGCTGCAACTCGTTCTTCCTCTTCGTTCGCCGTTGCGAACGACGTTTTTCCTAGCACCGTTCCTTTTTGTTGTTTCTTCGATCTGCGTCTTTGTCTGATTCAGTGTTGGAACTGGATTCAGATGTGTGATTTGGTACTGGAATCTTTGGTTCGAATTTTGATATGATTCGATACTGGAATTTTTGATTCGATTTTGGTGTGATTTTGTGGATTGGATACTGGAATTTTGATTCGATTTTTGTGATGATGATTATGTGTTGATGATTCGGTGATGATGATTATGTGTTGATGATTCGATTTTGATACTGGAATTTTGATTCGATTTTGATGCGCTACTCTGATTTATTAGTTCACTTCGATTAGGCGTACTGCTCCAACCATACTGTAAATTTATCCATCTCATTACTACATGTTATGATCATGTGGCTAACTCTACACTTCTTGCTATTTCGAGCACCGACTTATAATCACTGATGAATCATTTTCAAATACTACAATTTTTTTTTAAACATACACTACATACTTGTTCTCGCAAAGTGTTCCTTGAAAGATTCTCACATTCACATTATTTATGAACTAACACATACTTGAATATTTGAGGCTTATTTCCAATTTGTTCTTGTCTGTAATGACAGTTACACTTACGATCTCCTCTATAATAACTTCGACTCCCAAAATTCGATTTAGTTAACAAAATCATTTTTTTTTGGTTTTCAGGACACTTGCATAAGAAAAATCATCAGATAAAAATGTTTAACTCCTCAATACTTTACTTCGTTCTTAACTCTTTTACACTAGCGACAATTTTACCTGTAGCAGAACCTTAAAATAATTTTCAAATTCAAAAATCTTGATTAACCCTTAACACATCAACATATTGTATTCATGCGTTAATATATTCTTGTCCTCGACATTCTGTTTAAAGAGCTTGACATCATTCGTCTATTAGTTCACTGTACTTTGGCAACTTCTTATTCAGTCTTCATTTTTTTTTTCCGATTAAGAGTTACATCTTGTCTCTGACCATCACCGGGATCTCTTTCCACTTACTGTTATACTTGTATTTCTTTGTTCGAAGAACAACTTAATATCATGATAAATGCAAGGGGTCTTATTCAATTTCCTTAGCGTACAATCCTTATTAGTTTAACTTTTCTGCAATTCCGTGCTAATAAAAAATACATACAAATCGTGCTCTAATCCGTAAGGATCTTTTCACTACTATTTATTCATCCTTCTTGACTCGTATGCTGCATAGCATCTTCAATTTACTGATTCATAAATCTAGCACTTTAGATTTCGGGAGGTGCGACTAATCCAACATAGTTTATCTGACTTACGTTGTCCATTCTTTGCTCACATCGAGGGGGTTTTCTTGTCTGTTCCAAAATAATTTACTTATTCCTTAATTAGTTCACTTAACAGTTCAAGCATCAAAATCCAGCTCATTTCGGCATTCAAGTCCCTCACTTCTTACATCCTCTACTTCGACTGAAAGCTTATGGATTCCATTAATCGTGTGATAATTTTCCTCATATCAAATTCTTCTTCTGATCCCACAGTCTTAATTACGCCTTTAGAATTATTTCTTTCTTCTGTACCTTACTTATGCTTCTTATACTAATGCTCATATCGAAGTCGCAATAATCCCTTAATCATTCTTGAATCTCTTACTTCTCTACCGTTCAACAACGTGTCCATCGATATTGAGGTATTCCGTCTTATCCTTAATATTTCCTATATGTTTATGAAGAATCTTCTTCATCTGCACATACTATCGACGACCATTTGGCATCCAATACTTCCTTATCAAAATTCGTTATAAAACCTGACTTCCCTTCTTCGTACGCTTCATTCCTCCTAGGCCCTATTCAGCTCACAGACATTTGTTCTAACTGCCATATACTAGGTTGAGTTGATCAGGCTCAGCTAGATATGACATTTAGAATAAATATCCGGAACCCAATGGTCCCACTACGTTTTATTGAATTCTAATGACCCAAGGCACGATCTGAATCGACCAGCTCTGATACCAAATTGTAACACCCATACTAAATTTATCTAGAATATTTAGCATGTGCGTTAAACTTAGTACTGGATACATTAAAATTACAATAAATAAAAATTTTTACTGAATAAATATATACATCACTGCAAGATCGTACATTTGCTTTCTGAATACACGTCTGAAACCATAATAAATAATATGAACTATTACAACATGAGAATGTGAAATATATCATTCAGCCTCCTGTATTGTCTCCTTGCCACGTACAACCTGCTGATCTGAAAAAAATAAAAGGGATTAGGGTGAGACGGGATGTCTCAGTGAGTTCCACCTATCCTAGGTTGTAGGCAATCACAGGGAACCTAGGATCGCCATCTGTCTCTAAACTTAACCCATTCAGGGTTTATACTGTTTTATCATGCATAACTGAGCGATCGGGGGATAACTAGGATCGCTATCTGAATTACTAATATAATTCTAATACTAATGATAAAATCATAAACATAATCATAATGTCTGTCATATTATGTTAGAAATGTTAGCGTTGAACAAACAATATTATCTGAGTTGATTTTACGGAATAAACCCAGGTGGAGTAACCCCGGAATTTATTCCACTCTGACCGGTATTAATTTCCAACTGGCGGGAACCCAACTGACGGGGATACCGGACTCCTCTGATTATTGTGGGGTCATCCTCACGGATAGTGCCCGTTCCAACTGGCGGGAACCTTTCGTATCCAACTGGCGGGATAGTGAAAGCCACAACTTAAACATGTTTTAATATTATAACTTGAACTGATTTCCTTGTAGTAATAACATTCTGAGTCTAATAATAAAGACGTAGTAATTTCGTCTTTATTCTGAAATTATTTGTTATACTAACCTATTCAGGTTCTAGGCATATCGTTGTCATATGCCATTCCTAAAAGGTTATAAAATTTCCCCATATCCTGATAAATTAAATCCGACTAATTAAGCCGAACTTTCATACTTAGAATTCTTTACTTTCCAATGATTGGAAATCTACCCATGAATGAATTGTTTCCAATGGCTAATTTACTCTAAACATTCTTTTACACAAATAAATATACACTATGGTAGTATATGATTAGAGGATATTCATAATACAATTTCGGCTAGATATACATATTCGATAAAAATGAGAATTTAGAGTCTTAGCCAAACCAAACCATCATATCACCTTAAAAATATAATTTATATTAGCTAAGAGCCGAAATAAAGTAATAAAATCCAACAATTCTCACTTTCCGGAATGTTAGCCGAAATTGCATATTTATTTATACTCACGTAAAACTTATCATAATAATTTTCCTCTAACTCCTACATTACCATAAGCAATTTATCAACATAAAAATTATTTTAGAGTACACTAGCAAGGGTGTGAACCTTAAATCATATTGTCACTAAATTATGTCTTAATATATATCAATTTATAAACTATCATTCTAGTGGCATAATATAACTACCCAAAGGGAAGTTTTTCTATCTAAGGGAACTCACCGTGAATCATTCTTGCAAATTGCAAGCAGCTTATTCCAAAATCTGCAGCTCTGCTATCTCCAAAACTCTATAATCACTTTCCCAAAATAGCTTATGCCTTAGCTTATAGGTCTTGCCCCTTCTGAAACAATTCAAACCACTCGTGACATAGCCTTACTTCATCAACCAGCTTACACAAAAAAATTTATTTCCGTCCCTGCACCAGAAGTTCGCCGTTTGGCTATTTAAGCACTTCTAAAACAGCTTAATTATCATTTAAGCACTTTTAACATTACTAAAACAGATTATCATTTTTCCATTACTCATACGTCAATTAAACATATTTCTCATAAGCTGTTCTTCAGAAAATAATACTTGAAACAACTTAACTTTCAACTTAAGCTATTCTTCAACGGCTTAACTAGCAACTTATAACTTCTATAAAATTAATTTCGACCCAACCTTTAACACAGAAGTTCCAACATGTATAATCAGCCCTATGAACCACTTATACAGCAGTTTGAATTCACAACTTAGTCATTTAAGGCATTTTGCTCAAAACAGCTTAACTGACAGCTTATGACCTCTAAACAATTCAATTTCAATTCAAATTTTCCAGAATTAAAGCATACATGTATACACAGCTCCTATCCCATTTCTACAGCAGTACTAACATGTTAACTTCAAAAATCAGTTATGGAAGTTATTGGAACAACTTATGGCTTTTAGCTTCTAGCTTTCTACCCTTTTCATTCCAACAACAACAACAACAACAACAATTGCTACTAACAGCCCTTACCTCAATCTTGACACTTCTTCTTGCTTCCAACTTTGAGTTTCTACTTCAAACTTGAACCTAGTATCCAAAAATACCCTCATGAACTTCATTTCTTGAATTTCACATTCCAAACTTGCAAAAGAAACTTACCTCATGATTCTAAAAGATGGAGAGTTGCTGTTATGGCTGATTAGAGGGAGACAAATTAATTCTTGAAGCTTGTTTCTAGCTTATCTCACTCTAGAGATCTCACTTGAAGCATGTGCAACTTGATTCCATGAAGAATTGTTGAAAAAAATGGAGGTTAGGGTGGCTCATGATGAGGACCGATTTTGGCAAGGGAAGGAGAAGGATGAAATTCTCTAGAATGGTTTGGAAAAATGAAGAAAGTGGTAGAAAAATGGTCCCATTTTTTAAAAAAAATCTTGTGTCCTAAATGACCAAAATGTCCTTCAAGGAAAAAGACACTTCTACCCTCTATTAATTCATAACCATATAATTCTTCAAGTTCATTGGAATAATGTGTGAGATATTTACCGATTAACGTCGCATTTCTCAATAAATAATTAACCCTTCAGAAATTATTTTTGTTCCGACATATTCATCTGATACGACAATTTATTTAAAAATCAGCGGGATATTACAGTCACTTCATATCCAAGAATTTCAAGATTTTTGGTCTCTTCCAAGAATTCGAGAGCTTGGTCTCCCCAATCTATATAACATTACAGCTGCAGCCTAATATATAATATATGATAATAATACTACGTACTAAGAGGTCTACCAGAATTTTTATGAACCAAAAGACAAAAATTGGTTAATTGTGTATCTTCGCTTAATCAAAATTTTCTAGTTATTTTTTCATTTATTCTTTTTAAAGATACTTGCCCTTTTGGTAAGAGGCCGTGAGAATTTCTTAATAGTATAGTGTCACATATGAGAAAACCTTTTGGTGGTTTTCTATTTTAGAGGCTTCTGAAGAGATGTGTCTGAATGAGTTCCCAGCCTTACGCAATACTATTGTAGTTCCTTTGATCTGGCAATAAAAGAAGGCCTCTTTGAGATCCAGCAATAACAAAATGATGGTTCATGTATGTTGAAAACATTCTTTCTTGTCTATAATGATGAGAGGAGGGTGAAGAAGCTCAAGAAAATTGCCAAGCTCCCCGTTCAAAGAGATCATTTGCTGCCTATCCTTGCACAATCCTTGTTCTATTGAATTTATCTTGCTCATTGGCATTTCATTTAACATTATAAGGATTCATTAATGCACAATTGTGGAATAATTGAGGTCTAACCCTCAAAATCATAATATCACGTTACTATTACTAATGATATTAAATTTCGTGTGCAGGACCCGGAACGCCCCATATTTTCAATTGTGGATGCCCACAGTTGGAGAGATGTGCTATTTTAACGTCACAAGAGCTTAGCAACTGCTGTAAGTTGTGAATGTCTGTTGCAAGTTCTAACATTACTATTGAATTTGGTCCATGATTCTCACAATGAACGATATGAGTAAAATTTGAATAGGGACAACCTTTTACCTTATTGTCATGATTATTATTGCCTTGAACTACTTCTTAGTGTTAACAATATAGGGTTTCAATAGAACAACAAAGAGACGGCCAATGTTTCAATAATATAACAATAGCATTCCTTGTCAATATGTTACAAGAGAATATATAATAATACTTACTGAACTACTTCTGCTTCATATTTCTGTGTTGGTAACAGAAATCGTGTGATCTTTATTGACGAAGCCTTTAATTCTTTTCAGAAAATGCAGTCGGGGAATTGTGTTTTTTATTTCTATCGAGGTAGGCTTTCACCTTTGTCTGATAAACTTATATATGATAAATTGTTTATGAAGAACATTACCATGGCATTGACAAGTTATCATAATTATGAAGTTTCTAACTAGATGCATCAATAATGGTGGACTTTGACTATATTTTTTACTGTTACTTTTGCATATTATATGTTTAGTAACGAATTACTAATTACACTCGTGAAAATATGTTGGAAAATGAGGTAGAATTTGGTCTGCCAAATAAGTATACTGGTGGGTTCTTCAACTATCGTGTGTATTCATGGTTTGCTATGTTATTTTCATTTGGTTTTTACCACTTGCATTATAATGGTGATGTGAAGTTTTTTTTTTTTTTTTTTGAAAAGACGGTGATGTGAAGTTGACACTTAAATGATCAGTTAAACTTAAATCTCAATTATTTAACTTAAAAGTTAATCTTCTCTGGTAGTTTAGATTTAAGAGGAATGCTATGGTCACTCACTCAAACACTGCTATATTCTTGTTTAGTTAGATTAGGTTCAGATAGTTCATCATTAGTTTCTATCTATTTGGAAGTTTTCTTCGTTGTGCATAAATCATGTACTTATTACTTAATGTATAATTCTCGGTATAAAAGATTAAAAATGAATATATTTTTAGAAATATCGCCTGACATTATTTATTAGGAATAGGATCTTCTCATTTGGTTCCTAACAGAAAAACCTTTTCACTTCATATAGGGGCAACATAAAGAAAAAGGATGTGAGACACAATATATGAGAGTTATGTAGTATCAATAGGTTCACTTTTATACGCATATAAATGTTTCATAAAAAATTAAAACAAAATTTAAAATTATAGTAATATTGAAAGTGTACTTTAAACTATAAATTTATAACTTTAAACTATAAAATTTGATAATACAACCCAGTTCAAATGATTTACAATACAAACAAAAAGTTTTACAAAAATGAAACAATGAAGTAGTAGAGAAGCATATTTGGTGAAAATAACATTTAGGCTATATATATGAAGCATATTTGAAGATGATTATGACATTACAAACTGCCTGCAGACCTGCTCCATGGTAGGGCGAGAACGTGGGCTTTCAGTTAAGCAAGCAACTGCAATCCTTATCATCGATGCCACCTCTTGAACAATGGTTTTTGTGGGATGAGGGAGACGCTGGTCCAACTTATCTATCAATGGCATTGTATCAAGTCTCAGGTCCGTAACACTTTGTGAAGGTTGTTGCCACAAATAAGTTACAATATCTCCAGGGTGCTTTCCAAAAAGCATTTCCAAGGTTAATATCCCAAAACTAAACACGTCACATTTCTCATTTACTTCCATTGTGTATGCAAGTTCTGTAAACATTCAAAATAGAATTCCATAAACAAAACATGAAATGTAGATTAGACAATTGTGACATAACTCTATTTTACATGTAACTACTAAAGATAAACTACAAATATTATAACCTTAATTAATATAAAAAAAAGAAAAGAGGAATTTACCTGGAGCAGCATATCCAAAGGTGCCTGCAAAAGAAGTCATATTGGATGAATTGGGATTTAGAAACTTAGATGTTCCAAAATCTGAGACATGAGCTACACATTCCAAATCCAAAATAACATTCTTGCTGGATATATCTCGATGAACAATAGGAGGGGAACAATCATGATGCAGATAGAATAAGGCATTAGCAATATCTTTAATAATATTCACCCTCTTATTCCAATCAAATTCACCAGCTTGTTCATTGTCCTTCAAAATGTTGTCCATGCTACCCTTCTCCAAGAATTCATAAACCAAAAAGGAGTGTAATCGATGTGAACAAAACCCATATAACTTCACAATGTTGCGATGTCGAATTTCTGTCAAAGCATGGATCTCATTTGTGAAAGCTTTAAGATTAGACATTTCCTCATTTTGTAATGAATGAAGTTTCTTCACAGCTACAACTTGACCTGTAGGCAACTCTGCTTTGTAAACATTTCCATGTCCTCCAACCCCAATGAGATGCTTGTTGTCAAAATCTTCGGTAGCTTCGATAATGTTCTCGTACACCATTTTTCCATCAAAGCTCCATATTTCAAATAGATTTTCAATTTGAAATTCTTGTGCAGCCTTGTTTTCTTTTGTGCTTGAAGTTCGACAAAAAAGGTATGAGATCCCATAAACAATTAATGCTAACAATAGAGGGCCTAGAGTGAGGGATAAAACTAGCACCAACATTTTGTTAGTCTTATGATTATGAAATTTGCCACCAGATGTTGAGCAAGGCTTTAGGCCAGAGACATTACCACACAAGCCTTTGTTATTTGTCAATGCTTCAATTGGAGCTCTTTCGAAAGCTGTAATGTTTGGAATCGGACCCTCCAACTGGTTGTAAGATATATCAACAGTTGTCAAGCTTAACATATCAACAAAGCTTAAGGGAATGGTACCAGAGAGATTGTTATGTGAGAGATTCAACGTTTCTAAGCGATTCAACTGGCCAAGCATTGCTGGCATGGTTCCATTCATAAAATTCCCACTAAGATTAAGATTTTCAATAACATTCAATTGGGCAAACTCAACAGGAATTTTCCCCTCAAACTTATTTTGGCTCAAATTCAACTGCAGTAACCTAGACAACATACCAAGTTTTTCAGGGATGAAGCCACTCAAATTATTTGTTGCAAGCTCCAATGCAGTTAGTAGATGCAATGATGCAATTTGCACAGGAACTTCTCCAAAAAGATGATTGTTACTTAACGAGAGTTTGATCAACAAAGATAAGTTTTCTAGCTCCTTTGGAATTTTTCGCGTTAGATGGTTTGAAGATAAGTTAAGCTCCTGTAAATTTGTTGCTCTGCCTAGTTCTGGTGGTATTCTTCCTGTTAAATTATTACCGGAGATTTTCAGGCTTGTGAGATTCTTGCACTTTCCCCAATTTGGAGAAAGATGACCATAAAAATTATTATCACTCAAATCCATGTATTCCAAATTTGGATACACACCAAAGCTGTCTGTTATATTTCCAGTCAGTTGGTTTTGTTGAAGTCTCACTCTCTTAAGGCTTGAGCAATTCTTCAAACTCTCTGGAACTAGGCCTGTGAACTGGTTAAGTGCAACAGTGAACATTTTTAACTTCCCACCGATACAAATATTGTGAGGTAAATGACCAACAAAATTATTTTCAGATAAATGGAGTACTTCCAAATCTGTAAGCCTATTCATTTCTGTTGGAATATTCTCACTGAAAGAATTTGAGAAAAGATATAATTTACGGAGTTTTGTCATATTTCCAACAGTGGAAGGAATTGGTCCAGAGAGACTATTTTCATTAAGGTAAATAGTATCCAAATTGATCAAGTTACCTACGGAAGGTGGAATTTGTCCAGTGAGGGCATTTGCGAAAAATGATAATTCACTTGCTTTTGTTAAATTTCCGATGGTGGAAGGAATTGGTCCAGAGAGATTATTATTTGAAAGGTCAATTGTATCCAAATTGATCAAGTTACCTATGGAAGGTGAAATTTGTCCAGTGAGAGCATTTGAGTAAAGATGTAGTGTATTGAGTTTTGTCATATTTCCAATAGTGGAAGGAATTGGTCCAGAGAGACTATTTTGTGAAAGGGAAGTAATATCCAAATTGATCAAGTTACCTATGGAAAGTGGAATTTGTCCGGTGAGAGAATTTAAGAAAAGAGACAGTGTACTGAGTTTTGTCATATTTCCAATAGTGAAAGGAATTGGTCCGGAAAGATTATTTTCTGAAAGGTCAATAGCATCCAAATTTATCAAATTACCTATGGAAGGTGGAATTTGTCCAGTGAGAGCATTTGAATAAAGAGATAATGTACTGAGTTTTGTCAAATTTCTGATAGTCGAAGGAATTGGTCCAGAGAGTTCATTATCATTAAGGTAAATAGTATCCAAATTGATCAAGTTACCTATGGAAGGTGGAATTTGTCCAGTGAGAGCATTTGAATAAAAATACAATTCACTTAGCTTCGTTAAATTTCCGATAGTGAAAGGAATTGGTCCAGAGAGAGTATTTTGTGAAAGGTCAATAGTATCCAAATTAATCAAATTACCTATGGATGGTGGGATTGACTCAGAGAGATTGTTAACCGACAAATCAAGAGTTTTTAGACTAGACATCTCTCCAATATGGTGTGGAACAACTCCATGCAAGAAGTTGTTTGTTAAAATTAAGGTGTGAATTTTTGTAAGTGATGAGAAATTGAGACTCTTAAGCGTACCTTTTAGTCCAATATTGGTGAGATTTATCTTGTTGATGGACTTTGATTCATAATCACACGTGATTCCTTCCCAACCACAAGGATTATTACCAATCCATGAAGAGAGCAATGCCCTGCTGTGGTTGTCAAGGCTTGCCTTCCATTTCAACAGAGCATCAGCCTCACTACCTTGGTTTTTTCTTGCAGCATGAGGTGATGTGGCAATTACAAACACATAAAAGAACAAAATAAGACACGACATTGGTAAGAGCTTCATTCTTTGAAGCATTTTGGAAATTTCAACACAATGAAATTATTGGCAATCACTGAAATATATATAATTGAACTAGACACTTATATTATGATAAATGCATTATAATGGGAGATGTAGGTGATATTTATAATGCATTGTAATTGATATTCCCATTTGTCATTGTCGACATAGTGAGGACTCAGACTTATTATGGTGGTTTTGTATTCTCATTAAAGTCTTCCATAAGTTGAAAACTTAGACTTATTGTGGTGGTTTTGTGTTCTCATTAAAGTCTTCCACTTTTGTCTTTAAGTTGAAGACTTGGACTTATTATGGTGTTTTGATCAGAAACATGAGGCTGGAGTAATAGGGGGAGGTAACGATTTTAGCTGAGCCACAAAAAAAGATTTTTTATTTTTTTTTTAAAATCATTTATGCTTAAAATATCTATTTTATCTTATCTTTCATTACTCTATTAAAACCATTCATTATATAATCCACAATTCATGATTCAATTGACAAAAATGTCGAAATTTCTAGGCTGAACGCCTTAAGTGCAATTTGAACCTCAATTTTGTCATTTATGTGTGTGAATTTCCAATAACTACTGTCATTTTATCCGTCTACCAAATAAAAGTCATTCATTATACAACTACAACCAACTGCATCACCATCCCAGAAGACTTTGTGCTTTTGTGAATCTTGATTCTTGTAATAAATCATGATTGTGGTTGGATATAAAAGATGCCTAAAAATACAAATGCCAAATTAAAACTACTAGGAATCAAACCATGTACACCATCATGTTTGTTACTGAAGATGGTTTCTCAATAATGCGCATTAAACTTGGCTTCCAACCAATCTTACTGGTAAGTAGTTGCTGCAATTGGCAATTAGTCTGAACAATGAATGTTTTTTACCCTCCGAAATTAGTTATCCGTGTTTCGACCCTTTGCAGGTTAAATATCTGATCCGAAAGTGTATGTCCATGGGAATTTAGAAGATATGGTTGTTGTCAACAAACGTTGGCCTGGCTGTCGATAATCCTTCTTCTGGCTTGATAATCTATTTGAAATTCATCAGTTTTGAAGCTGTTAGTTTTCTGTTTCATAGTGAACCGTGGGAAGTGATTTCAACAAGTTTGTGATGTTGAAATCACCAAAAGTATTGCAATATACATGTGGCTTGATAGCCTGTATTGTATTCTGTACTGTTAACCTACTTATACATGCACTTGTTCCTAGCAACAAGGAACCAAACTGTTGAACGTATCATCACGAGTAAATGTTAGTAAATTATTGGGTCATTTAGATTCTAGAACTCGAGCAATGAATCCTAGTATATTGCTCAACTGAAATTTTCGGATCCGTTCGCGTTTTCTACCCAGAAGTCAGAGTGTGTCCTCACTCCAATCAACTTTTAATGGTAAATATTTTATCTTTTAAATGCATATAGATCACGCGATATTTGATCCCTAAAAAAAAAAAGATCACACGATACTCGTTCATGATTTTATAGAACACTTCAAATATATCTATAAAAAAAAGATCACACGATAGAACACTTCAAATATATCTATGAGATTTTTTTTTTTTTTTGTGGTGGTCAGGGTTTGAACCACGGACCTTACCCTTACATATATTATGCATTGTCCATAACAACTGAGCTAAGCTCACGAGGACAGATCTATGAGATTATAAATATTTAAAAAAGTTTTTAATTCTGTCAAATTTTATTTATTTTACTCATTTGATAGTAATATCAAGGATTAAATTACTCCGGTCTCCAATATAAACCGAAAAAAAATAAATAAACAAAGTTGACGCACCTTGATAAAAATATGAACCATATACATATATTTTGTTTGACTTTTTAATTTTATACCTTGTTAAAAATAAATAATAGTAATATTTAGATTTGTCTCTTTTTAACTCGTGTAAGAAATTAAAAGTAATTTATTTTTAAAAAAATAGTAAGTTAAAAAAAGTACTAATAAATTTACTTGAGGGTTTGTTAGAGGTGTATAAAACATGCTCTCGTGTGCAAAACTCATTAAATTGCTCTGAAACAAACTCCAGGTCATTGTCAATTCTTAACACTTTCAGTTTAGGGAATTACTTTTCCCACCCTATAGCCTTCTCCTGCGCCCTGTAAAATTTTCAAAAATGCCCTTGTGCATTCTGGATTTTAAAATCCGGATTCATGTTTACTATTTCGGATTTTATAATCTGACAATTCTTATGTATAATCAGTCATCAAACTCTCTCACATTTCAGCAGTTTTGAGTTTTGCTTTTAAAAACAACAAAAAAACTAAGTGAAAAATGCTAAAAACCTGTCAAATAAAATATAAAAATAGCACCAAAAAATTCTAAAAATCAAATAAAACTAATGCAAATTTTTTCGGATTTTTCTGAGAATATGAAAAATTTAAAAAAAATGAAAAATGGGTCTAAACGATGGAATTTTGGATTTTGAGGGGCGGAGTCCCGTAAGAAGTCCCTTGAATTTTTTTCTGGTTATCTGGGGAAGTTTCGGAGCAATTCGATCAAGTAGCCCGAAAACCCGATTTTTGACTAAGAACAGGTAACAATGACCCAAAAACAGAGGAATGAGAGTTAGGAAGATTAATATTGTCCCTAAAATGACTATCCATGTTACAAACATGTTTAGAATTTGTGCTGATACAATTCGGATTATATAATCCGAACTGTTTTACCTTGAAAAAGGGTGTTTAGGGGGTTTCCGAATTATGTAATTCGGAAACATCATGTAACGCGCCCTATTTTTTGAAGTTTCCGGATTACAAAATCCGGAAAAATCCGTTACTCATTTTTTCACCCTTTAACAAAAAAAAAAAAACACCATTCCGGATTATAAAATCCGGAAAGTCAAGGGCATTTTTTGGAAAAAATAGGGCGCGCGAGGAAACCTACAGGGTGGGAAAAGTAAATCCCTTCAGTTTAGTTCCAATCTGATTTTCTACAAGTGTATGCCATTCTTTAAATTTTTCAATAACGTCACTTTTATTCTTCATAATGTAAACCCATATCCTTCTAGAATAATCATCAATAATATACATGAAATATGAACCTACCCCATGAGTTTTAACTGATGTTGGACCCCAAAGATCCGAATGAACATACTCAAAAAGCCTACTAGATTTATGCACACCCATCCCAAACTTCACCTTGTGTTGTTTGCCTAACATGCAATTATCACATAAATCTAGTTTGTTCAATTTTTCATTCCCTAGCAAACCTTGTTTAGCTAGCTCAACCAAACCCCTCTCACTGACATGACCTAACCTAAAATGTCATAGTGTAGTTATGTCCAAAGTGTCTACACTAGCAACTGATGCATGAGCTATAACAGTGGAACCTTCTAAAATATATAAACCTTGTATTTTAGACCCTTTAGCTATTACTAATGCACCATGAGAAATGCTCATCATACCACGTTAAATTTTAGTACAATATCTTAGACCATCAAACATGCTTGTAGGTATTAAATTTCTCTTAAGTTCAGGAATATACTTCACATTCTTCAAAAGGAAATCACGGTCATCAAACATTTTGAGACAAATAGTGCCCATACCTTGAATTCTTCAAGCCTCATTATTACCAAGGCAAATAGCTCCACCTTCTTTCAGCTCTAATGTTTCAAAGTAATCCTTTCTCGAACAGATGTGATAAGAGCATCCAGATTCCAAGACCCAGCTCTTTTCAGGTTCCCAACTTGTCACAGTTAGTGCTCCAACACTCTCATAACATTCCTCTACTTTGTTTTATCACTACCACCCTTTGACCTAGACTTTGACCTGGATTTCTTGTCTTTCCCATTTCCACTTTTGTCACTTCTCTCCCTTGAGACATTCAAGTCTTCTCCACTATCATCAACCTTCAACTCTTTGAATTTGGTTAGCTCTTTGGTTCTCAAAGCCGCTTGGACTTCCTCCAAAGTGATAGTGCCCTATTTTCCATAAAGCATTGTATCCTTGAAATTCTCAATGGACCTAGGTAAAACACACAACAGGTGTAAGGCTTTATCTTCATCTTCCAGATTTACATCTATGTTTGCCAAATCATCAATAATGTTATTGAACTCCGTCAGTTGCTCCATTATAGGTTTTGACTCCACCATTCGGTAAAAGTAGAGTTGTTGTTTCAGACATTGTCTATGTGCCAAGGACTTGGTCATGTACAATGAATCAAGTTTATTCCACATAGACACATCAGTAGTCTCCCTTGCTACCAATCTCAACACCTTATCCCCAAGACATGTAATGATGACACTGACCACTTTATCATTCATCTCAGTTTTCTCAGCAGGTGTTAGATGTGCAGGCATCTGTGCTTCTCCCTTCAATGCTTCAACACACTTTTGTTAAATTAGAATTGCCCTCATCTATACCTTCCACAACCCAAAGTCGTTACTACTAGTAAACATCTCAATATCCCACTTCGAACCCATGATACCTGGTTATAGATTTGACCTTTGCCCTACGGTGGGCGCCAATTGTTGTGAATTCGTTGCAAAAATCACACCAATAAACTTGATTTGTGGAGCAAATAAAACCAAGCAATCAAATCAAGTGGGTGACTGAAGGTGAGAAAAAACACAAGAAGGGGGGTTGAATTGTGTTTTTGAAAAATTCTTTGTTTCGCCTAAAACTGAACACACTGATCAGAAGCTAAGTGAAACAGCTTCTGAAGTGATAATCAGAATCTACACGCAGCGAAATAAAACAGAGAGAGAAGAAGAACGACACAAAGCAATTATACTGGTTCCTTCCACAATCCGGAAGTAGTCCAGTCCCCCTTGCACTTCCAAGGAGATTTCACTAAGAGTAATATCTGATTACAATTGCTCAAGCACACCTGCAAGAGACTTCCTTTGCTCAAGCACACTTTGCAAGAGTCTTCCTATGCTCAAGAACACAATCAAGAGACTTCCATACTCAAGCACAACTGCAAGAGACTTCTAACTAAACAAAATTACACAGAAAATTGTTTAAGGTTGAACACTTGATATACAATCAGAGGTGCTCACAATACAAATCAGATACAGACTCAATAACTTAAGAATTTCTAAGATGAAACTTTGAGACACCGAAATTCTAAGTGAATGCAGAACAATTTCAGCAGAGGTTTGACACTTGTAATAATGTTGTGAGTCTTTTGTTCAGCATTGCCAAAACTCTAAGTCTCCACTCCTTTATATAGAGGTGTGAAAGAGACGTTATGAAATTGCCAGCACATCAAAGAGTCGTTGTTGAAGCTTGATCTTTCACCAATTGTAACGCCCCATTTTTATTCTATTATTTTTAATAGACGTGTGAATATTTTTATATGACTTTATTATTTGTGGAAATATTAGGAGAAATAAAAAAATAGGAGTAAAATATTAATATTTTGGTTAATGGGAGTTAATTAGTAATTATGTGAAATTAAGGGAGTTGGGTGAGAAAAGAAAAGAGTTATATTTTTGGGAGTAAAAGAAAGAAACGTGAGAACAGAAACATTTTCACGTACAATTGAGAAACAACTGGTTTTGGAGAGAAAAAGGAGAAGAACCAAGAGAGAGAGCTAGGAAGGAATCGATTGCTGTAGCTATTCGTTCATTTTGCTGAATTAAGGTAAGGGTGGGATTCCTTTCAATAATCTTGATATATAATTTGAAAATTGATGAATTTGTTGTTCTTGGTTTTTAGGGTTTGAGAAGTTATGATAGATGATGAATTATGATGAAACTTGTTGTTGAATTACATGATTGTATGTTGTTTTGTTCCCTATGTTGTATACTAAACCTGTAAACATGTTTGTAAAACGATTTGGGTGATTAAGGGATCAAAGATGGGATTTTTGGGTAAAACCATGTTGAAATCGCAGCATTTTTCTGAAATCTGAAGCAGGACGCGAAAGCGTCGCATTAGCGTCCAGAAAGCGTCCACACCTTGTAGCTGCCCAGAAATTTTTGTGGAGGACGCGAAAGCGTCCTTTTGACGCGATAGCGTCCTACCCAAATTGTTGAGGACGCGAAAGCGTCCTATTAGCGTGCAGAAAGCGTCCTCATCCTGAGTTACGACATTTTGGACGCGAAAGCGTGCTTCGCTCGCGAAAGCGTCCTGTCCCTTTTTGTAGAGGACGCGAAAGCGTCCTTCTGTCGCGAAAGCGTCCCTGGTCTTGTACGGCCATTTTCTGAATTTTGTTTAGAGCACTAGGAGTCTATTCTGACTATTTTAATAGGTTCCCTTGATTTATTAAGCCATGTTTATGAAGTGAATATATTATTATTGAAGGTTGTACTATATGAAATGTATGTGTAAACACTTTTGTATAACAAAAGTTGTTGTTCCATTGTCGAAGTTGGGGAGTGTGTCATAATTGTTTTAGGCACATACGTTGTTGTTGTTGTTGTCGTTCTTGAAGTTGTATGTTGATATACACAAGTTGAGTCCATTTGCATACTCACATCTGTTTGGAGCTCATGCCCTGGAATGTTTATCATTCAACCGTTGGGGGCTTATGCCCTGGAATGTTTATCATTCATCTGTTGGGGGCTTATGCCCTGGGATGCTTTAACCATCCAACTTGTTGGGGGCTTATGCCCTGGAATGCTTTGCATTCAACGCGCGTAGATTGGTACCACCTGCATGATGCATTAGTTGTTGTCGTTGTCGCATTGTCGAGTTGTTGTTGTCGTTGTCGCATTGTCGAGTTGTCGGTGTCGTTGTTGATAATGAAGTTGTTGTTGTTGCTTCTCTTTGTTGCTGAAAATGATTATGTTGTTGCTATATGTATTCTTTATATACATTATTAATGATGCATGATGTGATATGTTGTTGTTTTCATTAATTTGATGAATTATATATTATTATTATTGGATAAGTTTCTTACCCCTTCTGCTTGAAAATGCTGCCCTTCGTATGGGTAACTTGCAGGTAATGATGGCTTGTAGGTTTGGTCGGCTCAAGTGTCTAGGGCTCTGATACATATTGGGATGGGGATTCGTCGCGACTGTTTTCGTTTTCTTCATTTCTTTTATGTATCATATTTTTGGTAAAAGACTTAATAATGGAGTTTATCATTGTCGAAAATAATGTTGAATATGTTGAGGCCTTTGTGCCAAGATTTTCATTGACGTTGGATTTGGTTGAAATTTTATTTTCTAAAGAATTATTCCGCTGCATGTTTTGGAGATATTTTAAATATTGGTTTAAATAAATAGCTATTTTCTATTTATGAAATTTTGATTAGCAGTGTGACACTCCGTTGTTTGGTCTACTCTGATTAAATTAATTAATATTTCGTTGTTGGGAGAACGGTGTGTTACAATTGGTATCAGAGCAGGTCGGTCCGTCCGGCCAATTAGTAGAGTCGTGTCGAGCCTAGTAGTGTTGTGTGACAATTTTGTATTGTCCTTGTTGTCCTAATTGTTGTTTGTTGTTTGTTGTGCAATCCCTAGTATGAACTGGTTGGAGTACAACCATGTGCATATTAATTGTTTTAGGAAGACGGTGTACTTTTCTTCTGCTAAAGAAGAGAGTGGAGCAGAATTTTTATCTACCAAGCAGCTGAAGCAGTTAGAACATGATGGAAACTTGATGTTTTCTTTGATGGCGTATTTGTCTGTAGAGAATCAGTCGATAATTGATAGATTGCCCATTGTGAATGAATTTCCTGAAGTCTTTCCTGATGAGATTCCAGATGTGCCACCAGAGAGGGAGGTTGAATTTTCAATTGACATTGTGCCGGGTACGAAGCCTGTGTCGATGGCTCCTTACCGTATGTCAGCTTCCGAGTTGGCAGAATTGAAGAAGCAGTTAGAAGAATTGCTTGATAAGAAGTTTGTAAGACCGAGTGTCTCACCTTGGAAAGCGCCGGTATTGTTGGTAAAGAAGAAGGATGGTAGCATGAGATTGTGCATAGATTACCGTTAGTTGAATAAGGTGACGATAAAGAATAGGTATCCACTTCCGAGAATTGACGATTTGATGGATCAGCTAGTGGTTGCTCGCGTGTTTAGCAAAATTGATTTGAGGTCAGGTTACCATCAGATTAAGGTGAAGGATGAAGATATGCAAAAGACGGCCTTTAGGACACGGTATGGACACTATGAATATAAAGTGATGCCTTTCGGTGTTACTAATGCGCCTGGGGTGTTCATGGAGTATACGAACAGAATTTTTCATGCTTTTCTAGATAAGTTTGTTGTTGTATTTATTGATGATATTTTGATTTATTCTAAGACTGAAGAGGAGCATGTAGAGCATTTGAGGATTGTTTTGCAGGTGTTGAAAGAAAAGAGGTTGTATGCAAAGTTGTCAAAGTGCGAGTTCTGGTTAAGTGAAGTAAGTTTCCTTGGACATATTATTTCTAGTAGTGGTATTGCAGTTGACCCGTCGAAGGTTGAAGCGGTATCACAGTGGGAGACTCCTAAGTCAGTTACGGAGATTAGAAGTTTTCTTGGTTTGACTGGTTATTACAGAAGATTTATAGAAGGATTTTCGAAGTTGGCACTTTCATTGACTCAGTTGACCTGTAAAGGAGAGCTTTTGTGTGGGATGCTCAGTGTGAGAGTAATTTCAATGAGTTGAAGTGGAGATTGACAACAGCTCCAATTCTGATTTTATCAGAGCCAGATAAACCTTTTGTTGTATATTGTGATGCGTCCAAGTTGGGCTTAGGTGGTGTGCTTATGCAAGATGGCAAGGTAGTAGCTTATGCTTCGAGACAATTGAGAATACATGAGAAGAATTATCCTACACATGATTTAGAGTTGGCTGCTGTGATTTTTGTGTTGAAAATTTGGAGGCACTATTTGTACGGTTCCAGATTTGAAGTGTTTAGTGATCATAAGAGTCTGAAATATTTATTTGATCAAAAGGAGTTGAATATGAGGCAGAGAAGGTGACTAGAGTTGTTGAAGGATTATGATTTTGGTTTGAATTATCATCCGGGTAAAGCCAATGTGGTTGCAGATGCCTTGAGTAGGAAAACATTGCACATGTCGGCTATGATGGTGAAAGAATTTGAATTGCTAGAGCAGTTTAGAGACTTGAGTCTTGTTTGTGAATTGGCACCTCAGAGTGTGCAGTTGGGTATGTTGAAGATTAATAATGATTTCTTGAAGAGTATCAAGGAAGCACAGGAAGTTGATGTGAAATTTGTAGACTTGATGGTTGCTAGTAATCAGACTGCAGATGGTGATTTCTAGGTTGATGATCAAGGAGTGTTGAGATTCCGAGGCAGGATTTGTATCCCTGATAATAATGAATTGAAAAAGTTGATTTTAGAAGAAAGTCACAGAAGTAGCTTGAGTATCCATCCGGGAGCTACAAAGATGTATCATGACTTGAAGAAACTGTTTTGGTGGTCTGGATTGAAGCGTGATGTCGCTCAATTTGTTTATGCTTGTTTAACTTGTCAGAAATCGAAAGTTGAACATCAGAAGCCTGCTGGTTTGTTGACACCATTAGATGTGCCAGGATGGAAATGGGATAGCATCTCCATGGACTTTGTGACGAGTTTACCGAATACTCAAAGAGGGCATGATGCCATTTGGGTCGTTGTCGATAGATTGATGAAGTCGGCACATTTTATTCCGATTAATATCACCTATTCAGTAGCTCAGTTGGCGGAGATTTATATTCATAATATTGTGAAGTTGCATGGTGTCCCGTCGAGTATTGTGCGGATAGAGATCTGAGGTTCACTTCGAGATTCTGGAAGAGCTTGCAAGAAGCTTTGGGCTCTCAGTTGAAGTTGAGTTCAGCGTATCATCCGCAAACAGATGGTCAGTCAGAAAGAACGATTCAATCATTAGAAGATTTGTTGAGGGTGTGTGTACTTGAGCAAGGTGGAGCTTGGGACAGTCACCTACCATTGATAGAGTTCATGTACAACAATAGTTACCATTCGAGTATTGGTATGGCACCTTTCGAAGCTTTATATGGTCGAAAGTGTAGAACTCCTCTATGTTGGTTTGAGTCGGGTGAAAGTGTTGTGTTGGGACCTGAAATAGTTCAGCAGACTACGGAGAAGGTCAAGATGATAAGAGAGCATATGAAAGCGTCGCAGAGTCGACAGAAGAGTTACCATGACAAGCGTAGGAAGGACCTTGAGTTTCAAGAGGGTGACCATGTGTTCTTGAGAGTCACTCCTATGACCGGTGTGAGTCGTGCATTGAAGTCCAAGAAGTTGACTCCAAAGTTTATTGGTCCTTATCAGATATCTGAGAGAATTGGCACGGTGGCTTATAGAGTTGGTTTGCCACCACATCTTTCGAACTTGCATGATGTGTTTCATGTGTCGCAACTTCAGAAGTATGTAGCGGATCCTTCACATGTCATTCCTAGAGATGATGTGCAAGTTAGAGACAACCTTACGGTGGAGACTTTACCTTTGAGGATTGATGATCGCAAGGTGAAGACGTTGAGAGGCAAGGAGATACCTCTAGTGAGAGTTGTTTGGGGAGGAGCAGCTGGTGAAAGTCTTACTTGGGAGTTGGAGAGTAAGATGCAGGAGTCATATCCTGAGTTGTTTGCTTGAGGTAATATTTCGAGGATGAAATTCTATAAGTTGGGGAGAGTTGTAACGCCCCATTTTTATTCTATTATTTTTAATAGATGTGTGAATATTTTTATATGACTTTATTATTTGTGGAAATATTAGGAGAAATAAAAAATAGGAGTAAAATATTAATATTTTGGTTAATGGGAGTTAATTAGTAATTATGTGAAATTAAGGGAGTTGGGTGAGAAAAGAAAAGAGTTATATTTTTGGGAGTAAAAGAAAGAAACGTGAGAACAGAAACATTTTCACGTACAATTGAGAAACAACTGGTTTTGGAGAGAAAAAGGAGAAGAACCAAGAGAGAGAGCTAGGAAGGAATTGATTGCTGTAGCTATTCGTTCATTTTGCTGAATTATGGTAAGGGTGGGATTCCTTTCAATAATCTTGATATATAATTTGAAAATTGATGAATTTGTTGTTCTTGGTTTTTAGGAAGTTATGATAGATGATGAATTATGATGAAACTTGTTGTTGAATTACATGATTGTATGTTGTTTTGTTCCCTATGTTGTATACTAAACCTGTAAACATGTTTGTAAAACGATTTGGGTGATTAAGGGATCAAAGATGGGATTTTTGGGTGAAACCATGTTGAAATCGCAGCATTTTTCTTAAATCTGAAGCAGGACGCGAAAGCGTCGCATTAGCGTCCAGAAAGCGTCCACACCTTGTAGCTGCCCACAAATTTTTATGGAGGACGCGAAAGCGTCCTTTTGACGCGAAAGCGTCCTACCCAAATTGTTGAGGACGCGAAAGCGTCTTATTAGCGTGCAGAAAGCGTCCTCATCCTGAGTTACGACATTTTGGACGCGAAAGCGTGCTTCGCTCGCGAAAGCGTCCTGTCCCTTTTTGTAGAGGACGCGAAAGCGTCCTTCTGTCGCGAAAGCGTCCCTGGTCCTGTACGGCCATTTTCTGAATTTTGTTTAGAGCACTAGGGGTCTATTCTGACTATTTTAGTAGGTTCCCTTGATTTATTAAGCCATGTTTATGAAGTGAATATATTATTATTGAAGGTTGTACTATATGAAATGTATGTGTAAACACTTTTGTATAATAAAAGTTGTTGTTCCATTGTCGAAGTTGGGGAGTGTGTCATAATTGTTTTAGGCACATACGTTGTTGTTGTTGTTGTCGTTGTTGAAGTTGTATGTTGATATACACAAGTTGAGTCCATTTGCATACTCACATCTGTTGGGGGCTCATGCCCTGGAATGTTTATCATTCAACCGTTGGGGGCTTATGCCCTGGAATGTTTATCATTCATCTGTTGGGGGCTTATGCCCTAGGATGCTTTAACCATCCAACTTGTTGGGGGCTTATGCCCTGGAATGCTTTGCATTCAACGCGCGTAGATTGGTACCACCTGCATGATGCATTAGTTGTTGTCGTTGTCGCATTGTCGAGTTGTTGTTGCCGTTGTCGCATTGTCGAGTTGTCGGAGTCGTTGTTGATAATGAAGTTGTTGTTGTTGCTTCTCTTTGTTGCTGAAAATGATTATGTTGTTGCTATATGTATTCTTTATATACATTATTAATGATGCATGATGTGATATGTTGTTGTTTTCATTAATTTGATGAATTATATATTATTATTATTGGATAAGTTTCTCACCCCTTCTGCTTGAAAATGTTGCCCTCCGTATGGGTAACTTGCAGGTAATGTTGGCTTGTAGGTTTGGTCGGCTCAAGTGTCTAGGGCTCTGATACATATTGGGATGGGGATTCGTCGCGACTGTTTTCGTTTTCTTCATTTCTTTTATGTATCATATTTTTGGTAGAAGACTTAATAATGGAGTTTATCGTTGTCGAAAATAATGTTGAATATGTTGAGGCCTTTGTGCCAAGATTTTCATTGACGTTGGATTTGGTTGAAATTGTATTTTCTAAAGAATTATTCCGCTGCATGTTTTGGATATATTTTAAATATTGGTTTAAATAAATAGCTATTTTCTATTTATGAAATTTTGATTAGCAGTGTGACACTCCGTTGTTTGGTCTACTCTGATTAAATTAATTAATATTTCGTTGTTGGGAGAACGGGGTGTTACACCAATGATCTTTTGCCTGATTTGGTTTTTGTCCTATGAAGAACCAATTTGAAATCCATTCCTTATCCAAGGAACATCTATGGAGGCGAAGCCGTATTCTGGAGCTGTTTTCTTGTCTTGTAGCGTGGACACAAAACAGAGTAGTGGAGAAGGTGGTTGTACAGTTTGTACAATAGTACAATGTCAACGCTTTCGTCCAAATTGCAAGCACATGCCTTCAAACACCTTTGAAATGACCGTTGCAAAATTCCACTAATCTTTTGTTGTGTTTTCGAATCCAATAGACAGCTTTTTGCAGTGATGATTCTTCAATCCTTGAATCTTTGCAAATTCATTTTATCTTCAGCTTCTGGTGAAATGACTTCTGATGAGGCAGCTTCTGATAATGCAGCTTCTGATGATGCAGCTTCTGATGATGTGGCTTCTGGACCTCTTGTCTTCAGGAGCACTGTTCTTCAGGAGCACTATTCTTCAGAAGCACTTTACTAACTTCAGGAGCGGCTTTGCTTCAGGAGCGCTTTTTCTCTTCAGGAGCGAGTTGCCTTCAGGAGCACTAAGCTTCAATTTTGTTGATTCCTTTTGCTCTTTATTTGCTCATTCAGAACCAATAAATGATGTAACTTTTTAATTATGGTCCTGTACACTTGAACAAATATTAGCTAGTCCAATTTACAATTTTTAATACCTTGTTATCATCAAAACTCTTTAAGGTTCATTGTTAAACACATTTTGTTCCAACAGTGACAATATAATTCAAGCAAAAATAAACAGCAATAGATAAAGGAAGAAGGAGAACACAAAAAATCTGTTTACCTAGTTCGGTCAAATGATGACCTACTCTGGGGGAGAGAGCAGCTCTCCGTTCCACTATAATGATATGAGTTTCCTTACAAAGAGATATTGAGGATTACAAGAATTAGTCTTCAATCCTAATTCTACCCAAGTCTCAATCTCTTCCCGTGACCAAGAGACTCAATCCTAACAATGTTTTGTTCAAGGTGAAGAAAAAAAAATCCTAACCCTAGTGTTTATTACCAAGAGAATTCTTTATAAACCCTATTTTGTTTGTTGGCTTCTAAATCCTGTTTTCTACACACTTTTTCATATAATACAAAGTTTATATTTATAGTGAAAGCATAAATATAAAACAAAACAGGCCCAAGAAAAAATGTTTTATTTTTTTTGCTGCTGCGACATTTCGGGCACCGATTTTTAGACTTCAGCTCCTGAAAAATGTCGAAACAAAAGTCTCCCAAAAACAGGCAAAATCGGTCCTCGAACAGCACAAATCGGGCACCGATTTTGGACTTCCAGGATGCATCAATTTTGAGTCACTTTTCAACAGTACCTTCATTACTTGCCTTTATGAGAACCTTCATTACTATGTTCGTGTATAGATAGTTGTTTGGAGACATTGTTTGAAAATTCATAATTCCTTTGTTTGAAAATTATGTTAAATGGGTGTTTGCCTTTAGGGTACCTTCAATCCATGAAATAATGTAAAGGTAGTTGTTTGAAGACAATGTGAGATGGATGTTCTTTTTCTTTAATTGGACTGAATCATGAATACATCTAACTTTTTTACAAGCATTCGACCGTTATTTTGATTATTGATTTTGTTATGTATTATAATCTGCATAATGAATATTGATGAAATTATGGAAATTTTTCAAGCAGATCGACGTACCAAATTCGTGGAGGGCACTGTGGAGGTAAACATGTTTTTATTTTTATTTTTTATGGAAAGATAAAATTGTATTGTATTTTTAGCATTTGACTGTATATTATGTTACCTAAATTGGTGATTTAAACTTTTTATTTATAGGGTTTGGAAAGTAGTTGTGGCTCTGGTTCGGAGGTCGGCAACACTTCAATTGACGAAGATGTTGGGGAATCCAACAACAAAGGATTTTCGTGCAACTTCGATGCTGCAACAGTTGTGGATAGTATGGTTGATATAGAGAAAATTAACTCGAAGGAAATGAGTTGCAAATAAATAATGATTTACATTTTAATTCACCTAAAAATAAATCAATAAATTTCTATTGTATATTAAACATTAAATTAATAAAACATTTTACAATACTTTTCCCTCAAAAAAATAAAAAAAATTCCTAAGTAAGGCATTGAATACATTCCAAAAGTATTGATTCAGAGAATCTATCGATTCAAATTTTTTGTTTAACGGATCTAAGTCCAAATTCACTTGCACGAACGTAATGTTCGTAAACACACCTTCTATCGTTACGAATTTTCCTAATTTAAATTGAATATCAAAGAAAAAGTAAAGGCTAAAAATGAATCAATTTTATTGTAAATACTAAATCTTATATTTAAATAGTCTTTTTTTTTTAGAGAATTTAAATAGTCTTTTTTAGAGGTCAGATTTTAATAGTTCTTAAGACAATCCTTCAAAAAAAAAAAAAGTTATTAAGACAAAACATATGTTCAATCCTTAATAATTTAATGTTTTAAATTAGTACATTTTTTTTTTAAAAATATATTATACAATTTATTGTATGCATGTATTTATTTTTATAATTTAATATTATACTTAATAAGATATTTTCAAATGACCTGTAAAACAACTTTCTTCAATTGAATATTTTTTTTTAAGGAACAATTGAATAAATTATTAAAATTATATAGAATTCAAGTTTAAATAATATTAAATATTTCCTCTAGCGTTACCATACACCTCCCTTCTGTAACACAATATACTAAGAAAAATGTAACCGCCTCTAAAAAAATAGTTAATGCAACCAAAAAGTCAAATCTTTTTTTTTTTTTTTGAAAGACAAAAAGTCAAATCTGTTTTATCCAAATTTAGTTTTTTTTTTGCTTACGTTTAATTTAATACGGATGGAGTATACTTTTATTGAAAAATATTGATAACCCTCGATTTTTTTTTTTAACACTCAATTTAATTTTTTCAAAAAAAAAAAAAATTATTTCTTCAAAAAAACACTAAATTTAATAAATTCTTTCCTTCACATTTTTTTTTTACAATTGACTTTAATTCATTAATGAGATCTATATCTTAATAGTGGAACCCGCATAAATTTTAACAATAGTAGAGAGTGTTGGAGAAAAATACGTAGGAGAGAATTGGTAGCATTATTTCACTTTTATATGTGTGTATATAAGTGAATGTGGTTTTTCATTCCAATAGCAGAAAAGATGAAATCAATTGTGAGGAAGACAAGTTTATCACCAAGGAATACTTGGATCAAATTGGATTCTAATGGACATAGTTCCTTCCTCGACGTAGACAAGTATGAACTTATGCGTCAAGTTCGTATTGATGCTCGTGATCTAAGGATTCTTGATCCTCTTCTCTCTTATCCTTCTACCATTTTAGGTAGAGAAGATGTTATTGTTCTTAACTTGGAGGTTGGATTCACTTAACTTTTTTCTTATTAGTTTCATTCTTTTCATGAATGATTTTTTTGGACACAAATTTTGATATTCGACACGGTAGAAACATATATTTTTGATTTTTTTTTATTAATACTTTATCTTTTATTGGGTGACCATGATGATAAATGTACTAGTTCAGGTTATATTCTATACGATGTCCGATATATGGTTGGATTCTATACGGTGTCCGATATATGGTGTCAATTTATTGTGTTCAAATATTATCTCTGCATTTTGTCAAAAAAAAAAATATTATCTCTGCAATCTTTATAATTGTTGTTATTATTAGTAATTTGTTTTATCATTTTATAATATGTTTTAGTTAATCTTTTGTTTTAATCTTTTGTTTTCAGCATATCAAGGCAATCATCACTGCAAAAGAGGTTAGTCAAGATTTATAAAAAATATTGAGTTAATATTCTAATGTTTGTAGAATTTAATATGGATCTTAATATTCATATTTGTACCTAAATCATTTGTGTAGGTGTTTTTGCAAGACCCAGCAGGGGAAGATGTGGTCCCTGTTGTTAGAGAACTACAAAGAAGATTGTTTACCATTGACACAAATCAAGGAGATGATCAAGACCATAGTCCACTTGATGTTGAAGTAGATGAAGATGATGGTATGCTTGATCATTATTCTACCTTTTTTATATTGAAGAAATTTTAAGAATTATAGCCAATTACACTTTTGATTATTTTAATTTAATTTGAGCTATGTCCAATTATTGTGTCTCATTATTTTATTGAGTGGTTTTTAGTTCCTTCATATTACTATTTTATAAGGATAATGATAAATACAGCGAATGCTGTTTTCACGATATCTTCCCGATAGAGTTGGCAGCATAACATCCTTTGGATTTCACATTTATTTGATGAACCTCTTAATAAAAAGAAATTTTAAAACCGGAAATGCTACTTATCCCGACATAATGTTATCACGACAACCTCACGACCGTACTACACTTTATACCATGCTTCACCTCTTTATTTGCAGCCACCCATGTATTCCAATCAATTCTAGATCTAACAGCCACAATCCATTCGGGATACTTTCTTGATTTTTCTTTCGCTTTAAATAGCATCTCCCTTTTAAAACATGTCCGCCGTGTTTTCCGGAAAGGAGCAATTATGATTGGTTGAATTGTGTTTCGTGATCCCTTCAAGAAATGATTTTATAATCAATTTTTTTCTCTTTCAATTTATTTGAGAATCTCAAAATCATATTTAAGATCTTAGACCTATTTTTTAGGGAAGATCTTAGACCTATTAGAAGCTCCAACTATTTTAGTATATATTTGTAAGGAGTCATTCTTTTATGGTCATATATGACCAAATGTGTAGTGTTTAGGTATACATACATAAATTTTGTCAAAAAAAAGGTACGTACATAAATTAAAGAGATATTTTTCTAAAAAGAAAAAAAGATCTTATATTTTAGAGTTATGTGTCTCTCTCTGTGTGCCTAAACACTACATCAGGTGTTGTGAATAGGCAAGACTTGATCCGTTGTAAGAATTAAGGGGGAAGGGGCGATGTAAATGGATATTCATGGACATGGATAATATGATATATGTACTTTCATATCCATACGAATATCCGTTAAGCAGGTAATCCACAAATTTTAAGATATCTACAAGTATATAAGTATATACAGATATCCTTGAGGCGGGCGTAGGGGGCTAAACCATATGAAAAAAGAAATAATTTGTATAAACTAGTCAAATAAAACTATTTGTTCTACAATATCTTTAACATTACTTCCCTTCAAAAAAAATTTTTAACACTAATCCCTATATTTATAATTTGTAAGTGAACCATAAACATTAGTTTATCATATAAATATAGTTTGACTGAATCCAATAAAAAAAATATCTTCGCATTAATATGTTGATGATCTAAATATGAAATGTAGAGTCACCGTTCGAATTCCGAGCACTAGAGATATTGCTTGAATCAATTTGTAGCTTCCTTGATGCACGAGCTTCAGATCTGGAGATGGATACTTATCCTACACTTGATGAACTTACAAACAAGGTATAAATAAATTACTTGTTTCCATATTATTTCTTCAAACTTTAAGGGTCTGTTTGGAATAATTTTTGAGAGTTTTAGAGGCGGGAGGGTTTTTGAGGATCTATTATGGGTTTTTAAGGGCATATTCTTTGAAAAATATACAATGATCTACGATCGTACAACACTTTAATCACGCTTTTTTTTTTTTGAGACATTTTATAGCTAGAAGAAAAACAAGTCATCCCTCTTCCACTGCTTACAGTTTGTAATTCAGACCCTCTTCCACTGTACATTAGTGTAGTAACAATTTTTTGCGTAAAAAAGTGTTGTTACCTATAACAATTTCATAAAAGAAAAGTGTTACTGCATGTGGTAAAATAAATTACTGCACAACTGCACAACAGGAGTGGATTTGAATTATAGTTTGTGAATACTATACTTCTATGATGTTAATTTGATATTTTTGAATTACTTATATGTTTAGATTAGTAGTCGGAATTTGGACAAAATTCGTAAATTGAAGAGTGCGATGACAAGACTGACTGCTAGGGTTCAAAAGGTATGTCTTTGATGCATTGTTCAAAGTATTTGTATGCAGAAGAAAATCATCATGTACCTGAATTTTGTGAAAGTTACATTTTACACTTCAAAAATATTACACTGCGTCCTCGTAATTTTGTTACACCCACCGACTAAACACAAACTTAATTTATATACACCGTCAATGTAACATATATATATATATTTTTTATATATTTTGAATAAATCATAATTAATTATTAAAAACGGTTGATTTTAATCATAACTACTGTTGTGCTATGTATTTACAATGTCATTGTAGCAAAATTAAACTTTTTTACCGAATGCCCTAGGATCTAAAACATCTTAAAATGACTCTAATTTTGATCTATGCACAAATTATATTGTTAATACTTTGGCACAAATTTTTCTTATATAATACAGGTAAGAGAAGAGATTGAACACCTGATGGATGATGATGAAGACATGGCTGACCTATATTTATCAAGAAAGTTGATAGGATCATCATCACCTATAAGTAAATCAGGTGCTGAAAATTGGTTTGCTTCATCTCCCACCACAAAGTCCAAAAGTGTGGCAACATTTCTTAGTGATGAAAATGATGTGGATGAGCTTGAAATGTTACTAGAGGTCGTTAACATTATCTGTATATTTGTAACATGTAAGAAATAATCTTCCATTTTTAGTTATTATGAAATGCTATTAATAAGTGATGTTAATCATTTTGCAGGCTTATTACATGCAAATTGATGGCACTTTAAATAGATTGTCTACGGTAAGTACCAAAGTTATATTGATAAATATTGCACATGCATACACATTTTGAGCTTACATTGCATACATCACTTTATTTTTCGTTTTTTCAATGCTAAATAAATACCATTTTTTTAAAATTTTGGGTTGAGCCTAACTCAACCTACAAAATTGGCTTGTAAGACGAGAGATGTTTACTACTTGTAAATTTATTTTCAAGTCATATCGCATTCATATTTGAGTACTAAAACTTATCTATGTAGTTCTAATTAATTTCTATTTACAGCTACGAGGGTACATTGATGATACAGAAGATTACATTAATATTCAGGTAAGTAACTTACAATTTATAAGTAGTGTCAATTTTTATTTGATCAATGACATTGTATACAAATAAAATGTATGTATATTTTGCAGATTGACAACCATCGAAACCAATTGATTCAGGTACTACAATATGTGCTTGTTTATACATAATTCATGTCATGTAATATTACTTTTTTCTGTTTATATATTTTTCATGTCACCAAGTCCTTGAATATTTTTCTTTATGCAGTTGGAGATATTTCTTAACTCAGCTGAACTTTCTCTAGCATTTTATTCGGTTGTGACTGGAATACTTGGCATGAATATTCAGTATGGTTGGGAAAACAACCATGGTTACATGTTCAAATGGGTAACCACAAATTAACTAATTTTTTTTTCTTCAATTTAAATATTCAAAATAAATAATATAATATATAATTTTTTATTGGCAGGTGGTTATTTTTACAGGAATTTTTTCCGTATCTATATTTCTCACCATAGTTGCCTCTGCTCGCAAAAAGGGGCTGGTTGGATCATGAATAGCTGAATCAATCTTGTGGAAAAGGGGTCAATTGAATGACTTTGAGAATTCCTATGGCTTATGAGTTATGTTGCTGAACTTTTGGTTATACTTTATTTTGGACTTTGATTTGTTTTACTCTTGTTAAAATTGTTGTTTAAAGATCATAGGAGATATCTACATGGTTTTAGAGTTGGAATGAAACACAAATATTAGCTAAAATCTTTATATACACTGCTCTTTGGATTTTAGTACAAACACTTTACTATAAGATGGTAATACACATTCTACTATATTAGCTAAAATCCTTATATTGACTTCCCCTGAGGTCTTTGCAAATAATATTCATATTCCCTCTATTTGTTAATTGTGTTACATGTGATATGACCCATGAGTATCTGTTAACTCAGAACAACATATATTCATATCATGAAAATAAATTCTTTTTTCTATTTTACTGGATGTTTTAGTAAGTCACTGACTGGATATATTTATTCATCAAGATTATTACTTTTCCTACTCTATGGTATTCTCGTGTGCCCTGTTTTTTTTTTCCTTTCAAAATTGCCCTTTATTCGGATTCTATAATTCGAACGTTTTTCAGATTATACAATCTGAACAGCGTAAAAATTGAAGTTCAGCATGTCTAAGACTCGTCCTTACCTAGAGTGGGTGAAAAACTTATTCGGAAAGTATATTCTGAAAGTTATTTCCATATTTCGGGTAGTATAATCCGAAAAATGACCTTTTTAAAAAGCGGGAAACCTTTCAGATTATAGAATCCGAAACTTTCTAATATATAAGGCTTGCCCAGAACCGAGCAGAAGTTCACCACCTTTATCTCCAAACACCCCCTATATCTCGAAAAACACACCATTTTGGACGAAAACGTGATTTGGAGTATCAATTTAGTCATCAACAATGGTAGAGGCATAACCCAAAAATAAAACGAATGCTTGTTCTCAAAACCCCTTAAACCTTGACGCTTAAGGTGTCGAGCACGTTTGGTAGAGGCATGCGAGGTTATTGACGACCGTTCTTCAGGGAGGAAGATTTCTTGTTTCAGCGAGGGGACGATGGAGTATGAGCACTACCTCAGTCGTCAGAATCACGAGGAGGATGAGGAGGAGGAGGAGGATCTGGAGGAGTAGGAGGAGAATGAGGTTTTCACAGAGGAGCTTGTGCTTGTGCTGATATGGCGTCAACCGATGCTTGTAGTGGACTCTCGAGTTGTTGCGCGTGTTGCAAGATTTTGATTTGTGTTACGACTTTGGTCAAAATCTTATCTTGATTCTCTTCGACGCAGTTGATCCTGACACTTTGCTGCTGCAAGAGGTTCAAGACGTTTGTGAGGAGCTCATTCTTCTTTCGAGGCTCGAACGATGCCTTGGAATGCTGGAAGAACTGAAAGGTAACGTTCGGTTGCACTGACGGTGGAGGAACCATCATTTAGCAAATGATCGATGAAATATGAGGGATTAGAGATAGAACTAGAAGAGGACAGTTCAAATTAGGCCACATTAGAACTTCCTAGAGTGACAACTTGGTCGAAACGATCTTGAAGGTTTTGAAGTACGGGAAAAAGCATCACCGAAGTACTGAAGGTGTTTGTATTAATGTTTCTGGCATGAGTTGGCTAGGAACCAACCATCGAAACTTCGAAGCTGAATCATTTAAGGTGGTAGCAGACGATTACAATGATGGACTTGAGAAAATTTGTTCGGAATCGTGAATGATTACACATACAACACTAATGATCTGTACAAGAACAAAGCTAAGGATGGCGTGGCTTCAGTGATTTGGTACGATGGAGGAGACACTCCGCTATGACCTATAAAATAAATACCTTCTTCGATGTTGAAGTCAGTATATGTGTTTAAATGTGTAATTTTAGGGTTGTACCTAGGGGTGGCATAGATGTCACACTTATATAGACGAGTTGGTTGCAACCTTTCCCGTGTAAAACGACATGGGTAGCGAAAGACGGTCAGATGTCGAGCGAATGGCCAAGATCATCTCAGGACGGTGGGTGACATTCTTTAATCTGTTAGTTGTCCTTCGTAGATACACCCTCCAGTCACTGTTATAAGCAAAAATCAATATTTTAGATTCATTCGTTAAATGATATATGTGATATTTATTATAGACCACATACATCATTTAATGAATAAATCTAAAATGTTGATTTTTGCTTATAATAGTGACTGGAGAGTTTAAGTTGTTATTGCGCTGATGTGTGGTCTGGAACAATGTGTATACTTCAAATAATAAAATGATTGTATACTTCAAATAATTAAATGATTTGTATTTTCATTTATGTGTCGAAGGGTGTGTTTGATCAACTAAAGATAAGAGTTTGTACATGAAAATTTCATTTGTATTGTGTTTGATTGTAAAATTGTTTGAGAGACTGGACAAATTAGGGGCATAAAGACATGACAAAACTGAAATTATTGTCCCTTAATGAAACACATCACATTTTTTTGTCCTAAATAAAACTTGTCTAAAATACCAAAATGTCTTTTTGTCCACCGAACATCGCATAAGACAAATTAAAACTTGATCAATACCAAAATGTCTTTTTGTCCACCGAACATCGCATAAGACAAATTAAAACTTGATCAATACCACAAAATTTCGTCATGTGTTATGCTGTTTTGTCTTGTATTGTTCTATCTCGTACTTACCTTTTAAGAGATCAAACACACCCGAAATCTTATGTCCATAAATTTGTGTCTATTAAGTATTTTCCCAAAATAAGATTAAATGCCAAAATAAAATTTACATTAGAGACTAATTTAGTACTTGTTCATCCAATGAATAATTAATTTATTTGATCCAAAAATCTCCTAGTCCTAGAAGTGTAGGTTTTTTTTTTTTTTTTACTCAAGCTATAGTAGGCTAATACAATAATAATTCAAACGACTTATGTACATACAACAGTAGCCTAACATAGAAAAGTCAATCGAAAAGCCATATTTTTCTATTTATAAACAAACAAAAATTTATCCAAACTCTTCATATTCTATTATTTGCTTATTGGAACCTTCCGGGACATGAGAATGAAGCTTCCACTCAAGTTCATCAAGTGCTCTCTGAATAGCCTTTTCCACATCAGTTCCTGCAATCTTTCACCAAACCAACAGATATTTAGCATAAACAAATATTAATTTTTTTCAACTCTCATCAACTTACTACTAGAAAATCCAATACACTAGAAATCTTAATTAATTCTACCTTGTATAGTTTTACAAAATCACAAAAATATAATTTTTCAATAAAGGGTTGCAAACATACCTCAGATTCTATCTCTAAGACTAAAAACAACTCCTGCTGAGAAAAATTTGACTTGATGCTTTTAGTATCAATACCATAGTCTTTCAACAATTTCAATGTCTCAAGTATAGAATCAATTCCAGATGTAGGACATGGCACTCTAAAATATTGAATTTGTTTTCTTCTGTCAAGTAGTTCAACATTTTCTTCAAGCACAAAGTTTTTCCTTTCCAATTCCTCTTTGCATCCTTGTAGCCTTTGAATTTCCTTAGCTGCTGTTTGTACTACAGAATTATTATCTGTCTGCCATAAAAATAAAATAAAAATTTCAACATTAGAAATAGCTTGAAATGAAAACTAAAAAAGGGATTATTTTAAAAGGCTCATCTAATCATAGTAATATATGTTAATCATGGTTTTAAAGTGCAGTCTGCGACCATAATTGTGGTCGTAATATAAAGGATTTTGATGTCTCTACAACGATATAACAGCCGCAATATAAAATTTTGTAGGATACCGAAAATGCAATTTAAAACAATGATGTAAATGTTTCTATATATACTTTGGTTCCCTGAGGTAACACTGCATGTAAGTTGAAGCAACATTGTCTTTGTCTTTGTCTCCTCATTCTTTCACTAATCATGTGCTTGAAACCACGTTCTCTTTCACATTCTGCTACTTTATTTCTCTCTAAAGGCAAACTTTTCCTCAAAAATGCAATCATCCTCTTGTTCATGTTATTTGAATTGGACCCTTTTAGAGAACTTTGTTCCCCAAAACTAACCTTGGGTTGGTCTCTATATTGAACAAAAGCACTTAGATTTGGTGTAGGACAAGGTTGTGTTTGAACAAAATTACTATGGTTTATAGGTAAAAGAGGTTCATCCCAAAATACATCACCTAGAAGATTTTCAGGAAAAAACTGTTCCATCGTGTGATATGGTTCTTAATTTAGTTGAAGAGTAAGAGACAAATATATTCTTGGTGTTTGGTTTATATGTTGAGGAAATGGTGTGCTATACTTTGAAAACGTGGTCAATTACACTGTTGTGGCCATTCGTGGGTCAAAATTTGTGCATGCAATTAAAGTCTTACTTTAAACTAAAGTTGCTTGTTTTATGCTTGCCCCCAATCAAGAATTCACGCATGGTAGGCCCAGCATCCATATTTGAGAAAACTAGTCATAGTCAATTCTCCCTCCAAATTGAGTGTTTTTAACTACAATAAAAACTTTTGGTTGGATCAACTTTGTTTTGGTAAACCACAAAAGAAATTCCCAATTATGTCTACAAGTTTAGATAGACTTTGGGTGAAAGACTAATCCATCAAGAGTTGTTTAGAGAAGGAAACTTAATCCATTGGTTTTCAAAACTTCTCAACAAGAATATCTCTACTAGGATTTTGATATTTTCATATCAAATTTATATCAATTGTAAATATAAATGTTCTATGAAAAATACAAAAAAAAATATACAATATGACTACGAAAATAATAGCAAGAGTAAACCTTCATTTCCTCTATAAAAAGTATCATTCTTTAGAGAGTTGGCTCAACATGCTTGTTTAGATGTCTAAAACAACAAACTTTACACTAAAGTTTCTTAGAATTAAAAAAATAAAATTAATGTAGGATTTAGAAAAATAAAATAAATGAAACTTTGTTGAGTCTAAAATTTGAACTTTGATCAAGTTTTGAACTGGACTAAGGCCCATTCTGCTCAGACTTGGGTGAATAACAAAACTAGTTGTCCAACATTAAGTTTCAACAATTACTTTTCTGACTTTAAAAATGTCATTTTGACACATGAAAATGACATTTTTGCCTCCAACGGTAGTTAACTACCGTCGAAAAAGCCGGCAACAGTTAACTGCTACTGTACACCAACACAGCATAAAAAAAATAAAAAAAAAGCTCCAACAGTAGTTAACTACCGTGGAGCATGAAAATTAAAATTTTCAGCTTATTTTTCCCATTCAGCTTGAACATAGTACATGTATGCTGTAGAAGCACCGTCAAATTAAGTAAACTTTCCTGCTCCTATGGGACCCATTTTGCATTATTTACTATAATCAATTCAGTTGATTTATTCTTATCTCTTCCTCCTTTTGTCTTCTACCACAAACAAGTCCAACAACAGTACCTTATTTTCGCTCTTCAATAATTTCCGGTTCTTATTCCAATATTTTCCTTCTTTCAAATCTTAGTTTCTTCTTCTCACATGTTTAACCAATTAGTTTCCATCTCCTTCAAAATAACACAGGGTCTGTTTTGCAGCACAATGATATAACAATTGGTTCTTATATCCTTCCAAAAAAGCTCAACAAAATAGGAAGTGTGAGATAGTACGTAGAGCAAAGCAAAGGGTTATTTATCCACCACTTCTTTTTTGTTTTAATAAAAAATGAAAATATGATTGAAACTTTTAATATACTAAAGATGTATGTTGTAGAAGCACCGTCATGATACATTCAAGTTTAAGAAAATATCTGTAAAAAAAATGGTAAAATCCATGCTCCACGGTAGTTAACTACCGTTGGAGTTTTTTTAAATGTTTTTTTTTTTAAGTTGTGTTGGTGTACAGCGGTAGTTAACTACCGCCGGATCAATCCAGCGGTAGTTAACTACCGTTGGAGGCAAAAAATGTCATTTACTTGTGTTATTATGAAGTTTTATATATCAGAAAAGCAATTTTCTTAAGTTTCCTAATAAAAATGTTCTTATTATGGTACCTTTTGGTTCTTTCATTATAAATGAGAGCATTCTCACACACTTGCAACCTCAAATCTTCCAACTCACTTTTAGAAGTTTTTTTTTACCAACATGAGTTTGACCAAAATTTAAAAATTTTATGGTCCAATAAGCTTTGTGCTCTAACTCTCCATGGTAAATGTCAAGCTTTGCCATAGACTAACGGATAGGGTGACAATCCTATATGAGTTTTGAAAACTGTCCTATATATATACCCACAATGCATCGTCTAACTTCCTAGACCATCTTTTCTATTTGATGCAACTGTTTTCTCAACAAATTGCTTCAATTGCCGGTTGAAACCTTTACTTGGCCATTAGTTTTAGGGTGATTGGGAGAAGCAAATTTATGTTTCACATTATATTTTTTAAAAACATTTTCAAGGTACTTATTGCAAAAGTGCTTTCCCACGTCACTAATCAAAATTCTAGGGGTTCTACACTTAGGGAATATGTTCTTTTTCAAAAAAATCACCACAGATCGGGCATCGTTTGCAACACAAGAAGTTTCATCAACCCATTTAGTAACATAGTCTACAGAAAATAGTATATGCAAGTTATAGTAAGAGGATGGGAAATGTTGCATGAAATCGATTCCCAAAAATCAAAGGGTTCAACCTCTAATATACCATTAAGGGGCATCTTATTCCTATAAGATAAGTTACTTGTCCTTCAACATTTGTCACAATATTTGACGTACTCCTAGCAATCCTTGATCAATGTTGGCCACCAAAAGCCACTTTTCAACACCTTATTAGTTGTCCTTTCACCATTGTGGTGACCCTCATAAGTTGAACTGTGACAATGCCACATTATGCTTCTAGCTTCTTCACCGGCAACACATCTACGAATTAAACTATCATGTATTAGCTTGAACAAGTATGGGTTATCCCATAAGTAAAAGTTGACAACTTCGAAGAATTTCTTCTTCTCTTGTCATGTGAACTCATTTTGACACCATGCTGTCATCTTTAAAATTTGTCATCTCTGCAAACCATGGTCTTTCTTCTACAACAAACAGTCTTTCATCAGGGAACTCTGCTACTATAGAATTTTCGTTCTTGGTCACCTCCTTATTATCCAACCTTGATAGGTGATCTTCTACCATATTTTCCACTTCTTTCTTATCTTCGATCTCCAGGTCAAACTCTTGTACTAAGAGGATCTACCACATCAACTGAGGTTTTCAGTCCCCTTTTGTAAGCAAGAACTTAAGAGATGCTGGTCTGTAATTACAATAACTTTGGAGCCAATTAGATGAGAACGATTTTTTTTAAGCAAATATCACCGCAAGTAATTACTTCTTAGTTGTGGAATAATTGATTTGATTTTCATTCAAAACCTTGTTTTCATAATATATTGCATGGAAAAATTTCTCATTGTGTTGACATAAAACTGCTCCAACCGCGTAATTACTCGCATCACACATAAATTTGAATAGGAGTCCCCAATTTGGAGCAACGATTACGGCGTTGTGAGCAACTTCTTTTTAATAACAGAAATGGCTATAAACATTTAGCATAAAAAACAAAATCATTCTCTTTGACCAAGAGGTTACAGAGGGGCTTTGCAATTTTCAAAAAGTATTTAATAAACCGCCGATAAGATCCATGGTGCTTTGTGTCTCTCCCTTGGGCAGCAACACTATGTTGGTATCATTTAAATTGGGCGGCAATGATTCATCATCAAGCTGCATTTTACAAGCATCATACACATCTTTACCGCAATCCTCCCAAAAGTTGTGATAAAAAGATGGATTTATCTTATCCGGGCCTGGAGTTTTATTTGGATGCATTTGGTGGACAACTTCAGGAAACTCCTCTATTTACTGGTTGCTGGATTGCTTGAAGCACACGGTCATATGAACTTTGCTGGCGGTTGAATAAAGAAGAGAAATAATTTTTTGCCTAATTTACAAGACCTTGATGATCTTTGATAGCATTACGACTATCTGCAGTGAGCATTTTGATAATATTTCTTGTTTCCGGGCTGAAGCGGCTGCATGAAGAAAAAAACAAGTATTCAAATCACCTTCTCTTGAACCAACTGGTTTTAGCACGTTGGCTCCAATACATTTCATCTTGCACCATTAAATAATTGATTTTCGACCTAACAAGGTAAAAATCGTGTTTTGTTCAGAAATATCATGATAATGGATGTTGGCTCTTAGTTGATCGAGTTCCTTTGTGCATGCATCAAGTTGACACCTAAAATTAACAAAAGTGACACGACTCCATGACTGAAGTTACGTCGCACATGCATAGATATATGGTCCATAATGTTTTCTGTAATATCGTTGTTCCATCCTTTATAAACTACTTCTTTCACTTCTGAGCTTTCCAACCTGCATTGTCAAAACGAAACTGTGCATAATTACAATGTAGAATAATAATATAACAATGATTCATAAATGGAAAATCTAAGATGGTATGTGGAAATTCATGGAAATTGCCACATTAAAGTATAATTACAACAAAATAAAATGGACCACATTATGGAGTTACATGTAAACAATATCATCATCAAATACAAAATGAAAACACATAATATTAAAATAGGATTAACTAAGGTTCCCACGATTCTCCATTACTCCTACATATGAGGCTTATTTCTTGTAAACTATTTAAACAACGAGGGGACCATTACATCTCAGTATGTTCCTGTTGAGGGATACACTAAATCGAATATTTCTTGGTGCGAGACTAATCAAATAAGATCTCTTTATATTTTCAGAAATGATAAGTAAACACAACTTTTTGGACAAATACTAGACACCATGGGCAATTAAGTAATTTCAGATTTAAAACACAGGGACAATTTTGACATTCCATTCCCATCCTCCTCTTCTTCCCTATTCTCTGCGACCCTTCTCTTCTTCTTCCACCACCACCAGAACTTCTTCCTCACCCTTCTTCTCCAACTTCTTCCGTGTTAACTCCAACTTCTTCCTGTGCTGACTTCGACTACTACCCAAAACTTCCCGTTCTCATCCACATCCATGTCGTCCGCTTAATACTCACTACCCTTCAGATTTGTACTCTTGAACCACCTTCACACCGCTGGTGCAATCAGAATCGAAGTTTATTGGTTCTCCTTTATTTGGGTCGGACTCGGATCCTGGTCTTCTCCCATAGTGATTCGTTCAATAACAAAAGGGTTATTTCCTTCATGCCGTCGGAGAACGACGACGGTGAGAGAGCGGTCGTCGGTCGTCGGCGAGTGACAGAAAAGAGGAAGATGATAGAGTAACAGAGGAAGAGGGTGAGTGAGAAAAGAAGAAAAAAAGAAAGAAAGAAAAAAAAAACATGAGTGAACAATGCAATACGTATATGGTGTCGTATTTGTGTTTGTTGTTTTGTGTCTTATTATCATTCCTGTTATATTTTATACGTGTCAAATTGATGTTAACTTAAACAACGTGGGTGAAATTACATCTCTGTATGTTTCAAATGAGAGTTAAACTAAAATTCGACTAAAACGACGTTATTTAACACTAGCGAGAAAATATGGGAACTTACGTGTATGTCTTTCCGCTCTTTATATTGCATTAATGTTTGAAAATTATGAACAGTGTTTGTTTATAAAATTTTGATTGTGATTAAAAGTAAAAGTATAAATACTTTTTGCTTTCAAATTATTTCAATGACACCAACAATATTACAAAAAATATATAATCTAAATTCTTATTTTTTTTAATGACACCAATAACAATATATTTATTATAGAAAAAGTTGTTTAATGGTATAATTGGGATAATGAAAAAGTAAGTATATATTCATCTAGTTTGTTACACTTTTTTAAGATAAAGGAAAAAACTGGACATATATATACTCATATCGTGTTTGTTACACTTTTACTTTAATAATTAAATTTAATCTTATCTATTTGTTATGTGTTATTTATATTGAAAGTTGAGAGTAATTTTGGAAAGAGAATAATCCAGCCCAAAATAGCCAAAACAGGCTATTTTCTTTATATAGTATAGATTACTTACTAATGTGCAGACGAGCCATATCGTGCTTGTCTGATTTTTTTACTGCGTTAATGTGTAGATAAATCTTAAAATGTTTCTTTGTGTAATTAATATGGGTCTCAAATTTTAGACATGAGTCCCACCCAAAAGCGGTGGAAGGATGTGCTCGTCTGTCCTTTCATTTTTATTTTGTTGTTGCACTAACATGTTTATATATATGATTATGTTTCTTTTGTGTAATTTGATAAAGCTATAGGCTGAGGGAGTCATAATGTAGCTTGATAAAGCTCTCTCCCTGGAAGTCCGCCTTAAAGGTTAGAAACTTGACCCGTTGTCGTGGCTTCTGGGTTTTTGAAGGCCTGACAATGCTTTTAGGAGTATCTTTGCAAGGTTATAGGGATTTATGATGTCGTGGCTTAGTGACATCCAATTTGGGGTCTCCTAGGATCTTCCAGTTACATGACCATAACTTCGTGCCATCCAGTCTAGTGCTTCTCAAGGTCCTCGAGTTACCAGAATCGTAGCTTCGTGTTGTCTAGTATGGTGTTTCTTGGGATTGATCCACACCTTGAGTTGTCTCTTTAGGTGAATTGTGTTTTTTGACTTGTTGGTCTTGGTCCGCCGCTGGGGGGAGATCGAATGTCCCGATGATAAGTAGGGGCTGCAGGGACTTGTGTCTTCCCAGCTTTCCTACTTATCAGGTTTCTTCACCTCTCCTTTGAGGGATTCCTATGTTCTCATGGTTCCTATCCCCTACGACCGGGGCGTAATGGCAATACTTCGAGGTCTTTAAGTCATTCGTGGGTGGCCTGCTCCTCGGTGGTGGGTTGATTGGTGCCCGAAGCTCGTCCCAAAGTGGTTGAGGATCGTCCTGTCGAAACATGGCTGATTGAACTTCCGATACCTTGTTCCTTGATGGACCCGTCGTGTTGGTCTGTGATTTATTCACAAGTTATGATGTGGCAGCTGTCTTATGCGGATGCGACGTTTCCCTGACTCAATGGGACACATGACATTATGGGTGCAATGATGACCCCTGTTGAACACGTATACCAGTCTTCCCTACTGATGAATCACGTTCGTTGGTTTCCTCTCCAACTCAACCATCGGATCCTCTTGAGACTCGAGGGGGCCTTTCGTTGCCTATTTAAGGGTGGGACTTTTTCCTTATTGATTCCCATTTGTTTTTCCTTTCCTAAATTTTTTTCCTCTCCATTCTTCCGACTTCGGCGAACTTTCGTGCATGTTGTTCTGCCTTCTCCTAGTGAGTGTTCTTTCTCATACCCTTAGCATTTTGTTTGATTTTGCCTCGCTGGTGGTGGTGCTACTATACTGTATGAGAGTTTGGCTTTTCCGTGTTCCGATCAACTATCCTGCCGGAGGGCTTTTGATTCCTGCTGGCTATCTTGAGTCTTTCCCCTTTGTGAAGGAGGAGTATATGGGTGCTCCCTCGATTTATAGCGACCCGAATGAGGGGAAAGCTTTTACACCTTCATTTTTGTCAAATTCTTCAGGTGATTGGGTGGTTGAGCCCCTGCCTTTGAAGATCTTATATGCAGCCGTTGAGAGTACTCGTTTCTGATGTATGAGTATGTGTACGAGTCATTGGGGCTCGTCTTCCGCTCTCGACCTTTTATGTGGGAGTATTGAACTAGGTGAAGGCCACCCCTTCTCAGCTTCACCCCAATGATGGGGATACATGAAGGCATTCATTCAGCTGTACGAATGGTACATGGTGGTGCCTGACCTGCCCATTTTCTTCCATATGTTAAGGTACCATTGGGATGCGCCTAAAGGTTCTCGACTAAGGACTTCCTATTTTCGGGGGCTCATCTCCTTTTACTGGAATCAGTTATGCTTCTTAATTCCCTTTAAGGAATCCATCAAGAACTTCAAGTTCCAATTTGTGGTGTTCGAATTGCATTTGCGCTCATTTAGTAGGGAATGATGGTGAAGAAGTGTACGCTCCTAGGTTTCGTTTCTTGTGGTCATCCAATTCGTTCGCTTCTGATGAGGGTACCCCTCCTCTTTGCTTCGAGATGCTTCATATCGTTCAACAAAGATTCTTCTGTAACCATGTAGAATTCGTTGGCACCTTTTCTCCCTCTCTGGTAATTAGCAAGAAGACAATGGAGATTACTCATCGGGATAAGCAAGGGTTCGATACGCCTTGCCTCCTGAAGTGTGAGACCACCGAGGAGTCCATTGACCTCCTTGGTAAGTTTTCCTTTTCCTTCTACCTTTATTTGTTTTCCTTCTGTATCTTTTTGACCTCCTTTCCGTTTTTTTTATAGATGAGATGCCTCTCAAGTCTTATCTAGATAAGAGTGGAGATAGGACCGTTCGTCCCATGGAATCAGCGGAGGAATCTGCTACCGAGTCGGAGGACTCCTTAGATAATGAGGGTGGATCCCTGACCTTGGTAGTTCCATGGGTTGAGTCTTCTCTCGGTTTGGCTTTGAAGAGGAGGAAATGCTTTCTAGGAGAGACGTCCTGACCCGTTGATATTGCGGCGGTTGGTGTTGACACTGCGAAGTTCGGGCCACTCTATTCCCACCCTCTTCCATTTCTAAGGGTGTTTCGGTGGCCGCATGAATTTCTTACATGCTGAAACTTGTGTCGCTCTCCTGTTTCTTGTTGGCTGCTTACCAGTAATTTTGTAGTATGAAGCAGAGTTTGATCGCCTCAAATGACAATCTCAAAATCCCAAAATGCCTTTCTTGAAACAGAGTAGCTGGACAAGACCTCCGAGTTTGAAAATATCACTGGATTGGTAAAGGGTCGGAGGAAGTTGCTGAGGTCGTGAGACTGGAGAACGTTCACATGTCTGGGGAGTGCGAGAGGCTAGCTCGTCTCTTGGAGGAATCAGAACGAGCCCTGCATGAGAAAATTTTATAAGTTCCTTCAGATGTGGCCGCCCTGTAGGATTGGAACGAAGCTTTGGACGCTGAGGTTGAGGGTATGAAGCAGGTTTTGAATGCCATTGGACGAGACTCCATTGAGAATGTTGTTCACTAGGAGGAATTTTTTTCACAAGATCATCGTCGACCCTAACGAGCAGGACATGTTCCGCGTCGTGGGGGACAATGAATTTTTAATCCTAAAGGAGCCCTAATGATTTGACGGACGCCGTGGTGGAGGATTCCTTGAAAAGTTAGGGGAAGGTGATGTGGCACTTCAGAAATATGAAAAAGAAAATTAATTGTGGTAAAAATCATAAATATGGAAAATCAGAATATATGATTTGGCAATTAATTGTGGTCAAATTTTTTTTGAAAGGTTTCTTTAATAGATTAGACAATCATTCAACGATTTTTACTGTCATTGATATCACTTGAATTAGAGAATCAAATTTTTTGTTCCATTTTCAAAAAGAAATCGCTTTTTTAACCTTTTAATTTTTAGTAGGAATTTAACCTAAAAATCCTTTTTTTTTGTAACCTTTTAATCTTTTTAGTAGGAATTTTGACCAAAATATTATGACCAAACATTTCAGTTTTCACACATATATTTTGTAAGATTAATAAATAATTTTGTAACCGTTCTTTCTCCAAAAAAATTCTATGAATGGTAATTAATAAAAAACATTATTAAATTTAAATAACTTTAATGTAATTTTCCTAACACTACTTAATTCTCTAGTCAGTATAAATAGCCTAGTACAAGGTGTTCATGTCACCTATCAAAACAAAATGGCCTCTTGCATCAATTCTCTCCTTTTAACCTTTCTAGTTATTTGTGTTTTATTTGCGATGGTTTCAGGTAAGAAACTAAATCAATAACTCGACTTTGTTATGTTTGAAACTAAAATACTTAGATTGTAGAATATGAGTGATCTTTGAAATGGATATATATTTTAAGTTAAAGTTTCTCCACAGTATTAGATAGTATTTCTAATGTAGTTTTAATGATTGTTGCAGGTGATGTCCCATTTCCAAAAGGAAAACGTTGTTTTACTTCAACATTGTGTCCAACTGGACCACAATTTTGTGACCGTTTTTGTCGAGAATCATTGGGTGACCCTAATGGTGGCTTTTGTTTCGATGGCCATGGCGTATGTTGTTGCAACTAGACTTTTGAGATCATTTTGTTTGATGATTGTATATCTACTACAATCACAATCATTAAGATGTTTATGAAAATAAGTTGAATAATCAATATTGTAATTTTAATTTGAAATAATATTAAGATTTTTTATTATTATTAATGAAAAGTCAAATTTATTATAAAATATTTGCGAATTCTATTAATATTATAATAATAAAAATATAAATAACATTAAATTATTAATAATATTGTCAGAAGTACCTATACAATATAGACCAAAAATAAGTTGAATAATCAATAATGTAATTTTATAAAAAATTATATTGTTAAGATTTTTATATTATTAATGAAAAGTCAAATTTATTATGAAATATGTGCGAATTCTATTTTTATATTATAATAATAAAAATATAAATAATATTAAATTATTAATAATATGGGTTAAATAAGTTTTTTTTTATCCCTATAAATATAACGAATTTTGATTTTAGTCCCTACAAAATTAAATTGATTGTTTTCATCCTCACAAAATATTTTACCGTTTTTTTGTCCTTAATGACTACTTTATGTTCATGTAAATGTCAAGATTATAACTCTTTTATGGTCAAATTGTATTCATGTATGTCCGTTTATTACGTTCAACATTTATATATTTATATTATGTTCAAAAAATGTCAAAAACATATCAAAATTATATCCATTAGGGACGAAAAATAAAACAAAATTTTTTGCAAGGATGAAAACGTCTCATTTTATTTTTCAGGGATTGAAATCAAAATTTGATATATTTATGGAGACGAAAAACTTATTTAACCCTAATAATATTGTCAGAAGTACCTATACAATATAGACCAAAAATAAATTCTTCTCCCATGATTAGATACAACATATGTATTTATCCTTATGTGTTTAGATCAGTTGGTACAGACAATGCATAACATATTCAACATATATATTTTCCTTTCTTTCATTTCTTTAAAAAAAAACATATTTTCCTTTTTCCCCTAAAAAAGAATATTTTTTTTCATCTAGTGAGAATAATGTATTGGTTCATGCCTCTCATGTCTTTTATATTTTAATGCTTTAATAAAAAATAAAAATGAAAACTCTTTCAACAAAAAAAAACTACGGTGAATAACCCAGGGAAATGGATCCACTCCTGCCATATTCTCTCCAGCTGCCTCTCCTGTGCGGTTCTCGACCATTTGATTAATCTAACGGTAGAGTGTTAATTAGAGGAGAGAGAAACTTGAGTCCACTTCTTTTTCTTCAATTTTTCAGCAATAAATTTTACAGAATAACTTCATCGTTGTTGTTACAATGCTGTAATCTACCCAATTGTTTTTGCCTAGAATATCATACCTATGTGCCGTGAATTTTGTATGAGCATTGAAGAAATTTAGTTTTTATAATTTGTTGAGCCAATTAAAAATTATAATATAACATAAAACAAAGTTCTAATTAGGATTTCGTTCTAGTTTCAAAAGACAAACAAATCCATCTTTAATCTTCATCACTATCAACAAGAACATCAATTTCAACCACCCAGGATACAAACATACGGAATCTACCTTCATCTCTGTCGAGAAAAATTAAAGATTAAAGATGGATTTGTTTGTCTTTTGAAACTAGAACGAAATCCTAATTAGAACTTTGTTTTATGTTATATTATAATTTTTAATTGGCTCAACAAATTATAAAAACTAAATTTCTTCAATGCTCATACAAAATTCACGGCACATAGGTATGATATTCTAGGCAAAAACAATTGGGTAGATTACAGCATTGTAACAACAACGATGAAGTTATTCTGTAAAATTTATTGCTGAAAAATTGAAGAAAATGAAGTGGACTCAAGTTTCTCTCTCCTCTAATTAACACTCTACCGTTAGATTAATCAAATGGTCGAGAACCACACAGGAGAGGCAGCTGGAGAGAATATGGCAGGAGTGGATCCATTTCCATAACCCAGTAGTATTTCTTTCGGAGAAAAAAATGGAGTATTGTTTTTTTACTTGTGTGTAACGTGTGCCGACGCACGGATTTAGTTATCATGCATCGAACAATGCAATCGGACTCATACAAACGAATATTTACAAACGAAATTTATTACTCCCTCCGTTTCAAAATGAGTGTCGCTTTAGCGAAAAAAAATTGTTTCAAAATGAGTGTCGTTTTCAGTTTCCAATGCAATAATAACTTTCTCTTTTCAATTGTACCCTCCAATTAATACTCTGCACACTACTTCCAAAGTATTACTTTTAAAACTAACCAATAGTTAATAAGGATAATTTGGTAAAATAATCATTCTCTTTCTTTTAATCATTGCATTTCTTAATATGTGTGCAAACACCTAAAACGACACTCGTTTTGAAACGGAGGGAGTATATTATACCATTGCGAAAACAACTTCAGGATATATATTAGGTGACATAACATAAAATTTACGAAATATTTTTCAAAAAAAAATAATTACGAAATAATAAAGCAAAGTACAACACCTAAACTTTTCTAAATCACACAAAGCAAAGTACAATAGGTTAAGGAATACATGTGGTACAATAAGAAGTGACTAACTTATACATCTTCGATACAACTATCATAATAACCAATGAAATTCAATCCGCCAACCTGCAAAGTCTTTCATCACATCACGAACTGCAAAAACCAAACCAACAACCCGTTGTGGCAAGAAAACTTATGAATACCAGACATAAAACTATCACCTTGTTCATCAGTAGCGATTACACAAACCACGGCAATATTCTAATCTATGTCTCTACTATTACAAATGGTTATAACCCATGCAAAGCCTAACAAAGGGAGAACGCTAACCATCATTATTCCTAGAAAACCCATCCCGAAATCTTCAATATTGATGACAAATAGTAAGGAACAAAATAATGACAAGTAGAGTGATACAAATAAGAAAAGATTTAGCTATTTTTAGAGAATTGATAAATAATTTGTTAATGATGTGAAAATAATGAATAAAGATAAAGTATTTATAGAATGGATTTTAAAAGTGTCTGTTACTGTTCATAGTTGTTGGAATACCTTGATTGTGTTTACTGTTCATAGCCGTTGGCAAAAAAGTAATAATTAACTGTTTATAACCGTTGAAATAATTTACCGTTTGTAATCCTTGGATAATGAGGCAATACAGATATGATACAGTACCAAATACGACGATACGAAAAAATTTCAAAATTCAAGATATGATATTGCCAAGAAACATTAATATAAAAGTTAAATTTTAAATTAAATAACTAAATGCAATATATACAAATATAAGTAATATTGATAATAAAGAAGGTTATGTTTTTTTAATTCTTAGGATATTCGGTTTGTATTAGGATATACGAAAATTCACGAATCAATGGAGACTCTACTTTTTTTAATTCTTTTAACCATTACATAGTAGCGTATATATATATATATATATATATATATATATATATATATATATATATATAATATATTTCTGAGCACCTCTATACCAATCTATCGGTTTCTTCCTAACATATTTTCTTCAATTGATTTTTTCAAGAACAGGTTTATAAAACAAAGGGAAATGTATGAGCTTGCCTAAACAAAGAATAAAAATAAATTTATTTTTTTTATAATAGAAGGAAAAAAAGTTTATATGAATAAATAGATTCTTTATAAAAAAAAAAAAATCACATGATATTATTTTAGAATTTTATAGTTTCGACGGATATTTAACTTTAAAGGTGAAACTCAAGTGTTAAATAAATTTGTTTGTAAAAAAAAAAAAACTTAAAATTTATCTTATGGTTACAATGTTTTTCTTCCTGATATACTAAGACTAGATTAAAAATAAAAATAAAAAACATGCTCTCTTTTAGATTGGCATTCCCGCCTCACCACTTTGCTGCCTCTCTCATCCTCAATTCAAACATTCCTTTTAACTATTCGGATGCAGTGGTGGGTGGTGCGATGATCAGCGTTGGCCATCAGCAGTGTGAGGGATAGGAGAAGTATTTTCCTTTTTCTCATAGAGAAAATGCAATCTAGACTTGCTTCTTGTTAAAATAGATTGCTAAATAAACCTAGAAGAATGGCTCTTGATTCATTGTTCTTTCCTCCATTCTATCTTACTACATGCAGATTGCCTGGCTTCCCCATAGTATTTGTGATAGCATCGATCAAACCACCCGTAATTTCATTTGGAGAGATGCTAACTAACAAAGGCATTCACTTGGTAGGTTGGAAAAAAAATGCTCGCCTAAAGCAACAGGTCAATCTAGGCATGAGAATGTCAAGGGAAACTAGCATTTGTCTCCTTGGTAAGCTTGTTTGGGAAATGATTCAATCCTCAAAAAAGCTTTGGGTCGATCTTTTATCTGTCAAATATGCTGCTAGATTGAATTTCCTCCATGCAAATACAAAATCTAGCGACTCAACCACTTGGTCATCTTTAATTCATGCAAAAAACATCATAAAAGACGGTTTCTCATGGCACATGTAGTTCTTCTTTTTGGCCTTTCCCTTGGAGTTATTTTGGTTACTTAGGACACTTAGCACCCTACGTAGATGTTAATGACTTGCATCTGACTGTTAAAGACGTGCTCTTCCCAACAATCCCCACACTCTGGTTCTTTAAACCCATCTCGCTCCCTTAGTTGCGGACTCCATCAACAACGTTTTTGTCAAGTTCAATGCATCCCTTGAAGATGATTTTATTTGGGCAAGTAACGAAAATGGCACCTACACTATTAAGATAGGGTATTCTTGGCTTCTTTCTTGCATGGACCCGGTAACTTCCTCTTATCCTAATCTCTCTTGGTCTTGGATTTGGAAACCTCGTCTTCTGGAAAAATTGAAATTTTTTATTTGGTTGACTTGCAAAAAATTCAGTGCTAACTCTCTCTTTGCTCAACCATAGAAAATTTGCCCCAGTGCAATTTGTGTGCGATATGGTCTCCAAGAGGAATCACTACTTCATTTTGTGCGTGACTGTAATTTTTCTAAAAACATTTGGAATCATGTAGGTTTCATTTGGAATCTTCAAGGGACCATCAAGCACATCTCTTTGACTATCGAGCACAACCGTTTTGGCAGTCCAAAACATATATAATGCATATCCCACATCATTGAGATTGATTGATTCATGTGATCATTGGAAGCAATATTACAATTAAATAATATTGTGTTGCATTGAACTTCCTTTACTATTGCATTTTGTTTGTGATGTTTTAGTTTACTTAACTTTTTTTTATGATGCCAGGACTTATTTAAAGATAATTAGAAATATCTAAATTGACGATAACAATGTAAGAGAGTGAAGCAGGACCGGCCATTAACGGGAACATTAAGTTCGATGGAGTTGAGCCTCCAATTTATGCGGGCCTAAAAAAATTATATGAGTCCCCAATTATGGACTATATATATGTTTCAATGTCCTAAATCCTAATGCTTTTTTAATTTCATTGATGCTCTATATTGTAAAATAACATTAAGTATTAAATTAAAATTTAAAAAAATTATTTGACCACAAAACAATAATGATAATTATGATTACAATGATGTTAAATATTACAACGAATTTTTCAATGTTTTGGAAGTTGTTTTCCTTCCAAAAAGGCTTTGAAAAGCACCAGAGACCTCCCTGGTTGAGAAAAGGGAGCTGCATGACCTGCTCCTCTTATGGTTGCAAAGGACAAGATGTCCCCATAAACTTGGGTTGACCCAGCAACCTAAACAATCAAATATAAACATAAGTTAGTTTTAAAGTGGTGTAAATGACTTAACAGTTTTAGAAAGGAAAAAAAAGTTAACACTCAGTTAGGATTTTGATAACATTTACTATTGTGAAAAAGTTCACAGAAACAAATATACTATTGTGAATGATTTGTTATTTTTCTTACAAAACTATTGTGAATGACGTATCACCAAATGAACCCATAAAATAAAAATCTTATCCATTCTAAATGTTTACCTGTCTTCCCATAAACCAAGGTCTATAGGCCCCTGTTGTGTTCAACCCTAGTTCCTTGGCCAATCCGATCACTAAAGATCTCGTCCCAGTCAATGGTATGACCGAGTCTTGGTCACCACTGCAAGACCAAAAAATAGCTTTGATTAAATGACATTGACTAACTAACTGGTAAATGTAACGACAAGTAACAAGTCGGAGGAAAAAAATTGGGGTTACCTGTATGCTAGAACCCTAACACCCGACTTAACAAGTTTCCCTAGCATAGAGATGGTAGGAATCTCAAGGTTCTGAAAATCATATACCATAACTCTATAACAGAAAGGAAATATTGGTATTAGCACTACATCTCATATCTATAAACTTTTGACAAAATGAGTTAAATTATTCTCACAATAAAAAGTGGAAATGAATGGATGAGATATAACCAAGTTGAATGAAATTTATGTTCTATTTATATTACTATTACTATTCTATTTAATTTCGTCTAAATCGCCAATTTGGTCTCTTATATTGAAAAACATTTTGTAAATCAATTATATATGTAGACCAAAGTTTTTGGAAGTTGTAACAAGATCCAAACTCTATTGCTAAGTCGTCTATCGATCAGAGTGTAAAACTTACGAAGTACATGTTGACCAATTTCCCACAAGCTGTGTATGCAGTGCCTTCTGCACTTCTTTCCTATTTAGATATACGACAGTTTCATGTCCGACGCACACATCTATCTTCTCTGCAGCTTGCTAATAAAAGATGGAAGGAAGAATTAGAATCTGAACATGGGAAAGAAAAGAAAAGAAAGTAGAGAATTTAGATTGACAGAGAACGGGAGTTGTGTATACCAGTTGAGTTAACGCATATGCCTGTTGTTTTCCTGGTGGTGGACAGACATCAAGAGTTACATCCATTGCATCAGTATATGCAGTAACCTGTCCAAGAAAAGTAAGTTAAGTTTAATTGTAAAAGTCTGATCAATTTTCACCTAAACTTAATTTTAAAATATGCCTCCAGAATGTCACGAAAATTATTAAGAACTAGTAGATTGGCTAAAATTAACAGTTACCTCCATTGACAACAGCCGATTAACTTTATCACATGCGTTACTCAGTTTCCCAGTCCGACTTTGTCTTTTAATTTCAGCAACACTGCATACTGTTTTCAACATTTGATATGTTGAATCTTGAATATGTCCGTGAGACCACAAAAATTCAGCTCCACTGCTGAAATCCGTGTTGAATTCAAGAAGGGGATTTCCTATCTGCAAAATGTTAACAAAGGAACAATGTTAGTCAAAAATTATAATTTCCTATCCGAAAATTATTTAAAAAAATATTCCGAATTTATACTTACTGCTATCCCCTTCAGTCGTATGTTGGCTTTCGTTTGAAGGATTAGCTCCGCAAGCTGCGGGGCAAAGTGACCTGAAAACAGTAATGAGGTTTTAATTAACACAACATTCAAATTAAAAATACTAATCACTTCAAACAAAAATCTACTACCTGCGTAGCTCTCTCCGGTAATAAAGAAATCACTTCTTTGATACATGGGAAATCTGGAGAACCAGCCCTGTAGAAACAACAGATTATCCCTTGCTGCATATATAGCAAGGGAATAGTATTATTTCGGAAAGAAAAAAAATCAAGGGTAAAAATGTCAGAACTTGAAGTTTACTGAGATGATTCATTGAAGAAAACAAAGTAAAAGAAAAGAGAAAAGAAATTAACCTGTAATTTGGTCATTCACAAGAAAATAATCCGACTTGTTGGCTGAATATGAGAAGCCAACACCAATCGGAGAGTCTAAGTAGATCATGTTAGCTACTGCAAAAAGTAGAAATATAATTTTTTTTAGTATAAGCCAAAAAAGTACGAAAAATCAACAATATAAGAAACTTGTTGTGTTACCTTTGTTCCAACTGAATGAGTTTTTCACAAGGCCCTTCCTTGTTGGCTTGAAAGGACCATGCTCCGAAAAGGCGCCTTGACCTACTGAAGAGCAGCCAGGTCCTTCAAGATCCAAAACAAAACAAAACATCTTAGATCAATTCAAAAATATTTTAAAAATAGTCGGCAACAATATTCACTATTTGATACAGACTTTGTTATTAGTCATTTAGGATTGTTTTTAGTAAGTCAAGTTTTCTGTTTATGTATCCCATATAAATACGTTTCATTTTGGTCCCTTAACTTATACTCCGTTAGCCAAATAAATCTTTTCCGTTAAGTTTTATGAAAAAATGTTAATCTTCATCCTTTTCTTTCATGAGATCCATCATCCAACCCAGAATTTCAGAAAATTCATCAATTTCATCACCTCCATTCATCACCGAACTTAGAAAAAAAGAAAGAAAAAGAAAACACAACAAAACCTCCTCATAACACATTGGTGTGCACTATACGAAGCAAAATAACAAAAATATTTGAGAAATAAACAAATTCAAAGTGTAAATAAAGAAATTACTAGCTACTAGAATGAAAGTGCAACATCACTGACTCACATTCATATTCAAGTAGCATTACAATTAAAGCTTTTGATCCAAACACATAGGGCCAATTATGCCAGCTATCCGATTCTAATGTTACGAAATTAAAATTTGGAAATTGAATTCTCTAGCACATAGCTAAACACTCTCGCCTCTAATTCTTGCAAGTTGAATGTCCTTTGGCATAAATGTAAGTTGTAACTCTGGGCATGAACAATGCATAGATTTATGTCTTTAAATCTGGGCATGAATAGTGCATAGATTTATGTCTTCAAAGATTGAATTGAAACTTTGAGGATTAAATCGATGAAAGTGAGATTTTGATTTAGGGAAAAAAAAAAGGTTTGATTCAAGAAAGAATGAATAAAAAGAATTGATTAGGGTTTTCAATTTAGGGGAAAATTGAACATTAAAGTTGAAATTGGATTATTAGGTTTGTTGAGTTTTTATTTTTTCCTGAGATTAATGATGAAAGGAGGTGATGAAGATTAAAGTTGATGAATTTTCTGGAATTCTGGGTTGGATGATGAACTCATGAAGGAAAGGGATGAAATTAATGTTTTTTAATAAAACTTAACAGAAAGGATCTATTTGGCTAACAGAGTATAAGTTAAGGGACCAAAATGAAAACAACAAATAAGTTAAGGGACTAATTATACAATTTAGCCTAGATTTGCTAAACAACTTTCACCTAAACTTAAGTTTGAGAAACTTGTGACATAAACTAGACATGCCACCAGAATGTAAAAAAATGTTAGGTCAAATTTTTTGAGAATACAGTTAGTGTTTTGAAACAAAAATAGTAGATTAGGTAAAATAAACACAGTTACGTACCTCCGTTTAACCATAATACTAGTGGTTTTGAAGCAGGATCAACTTCTGCTTCAACGAAATAGTAGAAAAGGGCTCTCTGGTGGGTTTCATCAATGGTTATGTGGCCAGAAAATTGTTGGAAGTGAACTATGGGCTGATCAGGTAAGCTTCTGATCTTGTCACCTTCCAAAGTTGATATCACTCCTCCAATAATGAACAAAAGAATTGTAAAGATAACACATAACTCGGTGTTAGATGTCTTCATGGTATGAGAGATTTGGTGTTGTAGAAAACAAGTGAAGAGAGGTGGTGAGGCTAAGAATGAAGTTGGAGTGAGTGGTGATGATGATGATGATGATGGAGTTTGTGTTGAAGGAAAGAACGAATCTGGGAATATGGGAATGTGAGTCTAAAGCACTCGTAGTGATATGTGTGCTGTAACAGTAGTATTCCTTACCACACTTGGTAATTTTAATTAGTGGGGTAAAAATCTTGTGACATGTTCCACTTAACTAAAACATGAAAAAAGTGGTGGATTCCAATGTGTTACTCAACTAAAATACTTTCATGAGATGAGACCCTTTGCACATTGTACCATGTTTCCGTTTAAGGCAAAGACGTGTGAATCAATAAACTAACCCACTTTCACTGCTTTTGTTTCCCTATGTGATGCTTTTGTTCCCATTTCTACACACATCAATTTTATGTGGGATCAAAGCTCAGAAGATTGGTAAAAAATATGCTTTTGGTCCCCCCAAGCCCCAAGTGAGTGGGATTGGTAAAAATATGCCATGGGGATGATGAGTTCGACATCTTTCACAGCTGACCCTGTTCTGGAGGCGGAAGTGGCCACACCGCCCTTAGGCTCGACCCAACAAGATGTGGTGATGTCAAAGCAGCTTGTTGATCAGATCTCATCTTCTGAGGTAACGAGCGAGTTAAGTGATGGTGCTACTCAAGGTGGAGGCCTAGTTGTAAAAGAAGATATTCTCCTTATGAATAAACTATTGTTTATATAATCCTTAGGTCTTAATTAATAGGTACTTTAAATTAATCCAATAAAAAAGATAAAAAAGATTCAAGGAAACCCTAATCTCCACTACTTATCTGAATCAACCAAACCTAATTTCACATTGTGCAAGACAATTAAAAACTTGCAAACCCGTATTTTTTTTTACTGCTTTTTAATCAATAAATTTAGTAAATTGCTAAGTTGAACGACAATTTTTGTGGAGACGATAACTTGTTGCTTTATTGTTTTTTACGATTGGATGCACCTGCCAATCCGTCCATCAATATACACCAAGCATCAGCTTGTGGGGGACCGTTAAGAATTCAAGAAGAAGAAGATATTACTTGAGGAACAAGTTATCTCCCATAACTCTAACTAACTTGCCACATAAGCATGTACAATTGTTATGAAAGTTATAAAGACCCTGAAATAGAACTTGTTAGGTTAGACTTGATAGTTGGGTTAGACTTGAGTTAGCTTATAAATAGTATTCACCATCATTGTAATAAACTCAATTGATGATAATAGAGTTTTTTTCACTATGCTCTCAATTTTCTCTTCTAGATTTCTCAATTCACTTTCTTAATATTAAGTGTGGTTTACATCTTTCAAGTGGTCTCTATATGCAAGTTGTAACCCAGCACAAAGTTATCAGATTAAGAGAAAAAAATTACTTAGAACTTGTTAAGACAATAATATAGATAAAATGATAAGATTAGAATAAATAATAAGACAAGAAAATTTCATTAATTCATCAAGACAAAACAGACATTTGAAGCCATTATTTAAAACAACCCATTCAAGGGCACACAAAAGGCTTAGATCACATCTGTTACATAACCAACATAAACAAACCAATGAAAACAACAACAAAACATGACACACAAATCATCATAAAACCAAACATTCAACAAATGATTCCAGAAACCAACCAAACAAACACATCAAGACCTTTTCTCAATCTGAACAAAACCACCACCCTCAGCAGGAGGAGCTTCAGCGTTCTCGTGAGTATGACCATGGCAACACTTGTAGCTAACAGAAGCAATCTCCATTGTTCTTCCACAGTTTGAATCAGGACAGTAAATAGGATCAAGAATATCAGAAGGGTAATTAGCCAACTGCATATTAGCACAAGCAACAGGAAAGTCTCTTCTCTTCCTCTCATAATACTCCTTAAAAGCAACATCAAAACCAGCTTTCTCAAGCACTTTTTCTTTCCATATCTCAAAATCCACAGCAGTTGCATACATTTGATCACCGCGACCGAGCAGTTTCACATTTGGTCCTTTGCTTAGTAGAACCCAACCTGGCTGGTCTTGTTTGAGACAAAGCAAGCTTTTGATTTCATCGATTGTTGGATCTTTGTGTTTCTTTTGAAGCATGTTTGCAAATAAGTTCTCTATGCCAATCCAGAAACGAGGAACGATTCTTTTGTCTTCTTTTCCGAAGTGGAAATGCTCTATTACTGCATCAGCTTTTCGGGTGATTTCGTGCCTTTTGATTTTCTCGATTGCTAGTGCAAAGTCATGCGTCCATTTTGGGTCTGTTCCTCCATATATGAAGATGAATGTGTCCCCTTTAATCTGATTCACATTCACGTTATATAGAATTAACCAAACAAATATTCATTGAAAAGCATAATATTTAGCAAATTGAATTCCCTTTAGCAAAAATAGTATTAATAATTGCAAAATTTGTACTTACAAGGTCTTGGAGTCTTGGATAAACCTTCTTCATTTCAGCCCAAAACCAGTTCCACTTTTGAGTAAGTGACTCATCATCTGTGGGACGAAAAGGGAAAGCATCTATTCCCCAAACAAAAATCATATGCATTGCATTATGGTTCACAATCCTACCTAGAGGGTTCAGAACAGGTAGAATTGGCTTATTCTTGTAGCTCAAGTCTTCTCTTATCAGCCTTATTCCAGCCAAGGGATAGAAGTACTCAACCACATACCATGGCATTTCTAGCTTCAAGTTATCAAATTCAGCTTTGTGAAGTAGGGTCCAATCATCCACAATTGGGATCCACAAGATCTTGAAATCTTCTTTTCTGTATCCTTTTAGTTCTCTTGGTTCTTCTTGCAGTCCAACGTAGATGGATTGAAGAAGACGAATCTCGTCTCTTATGCTGTCTAGGCCTGAAATGAATACCAACACATGCTTCCTCCTAAACACTTCGATGCTAACCTGTTGAATTAACGCGGAAATTAGAGACGGAAAAAAATAAGAAGCTATTTACTCAATGAAAATGATTTCACAAAGTAAACGGACCATAATGTTGTATGCTTTATAATTTTGAAAACTACTAAAACTTGTTATTTAGTGACAAAATATATTGGTCCCTCTAGCAACCGATTTTGCTACTGATTTTCAAATCAGTAGTTAAAACAAGTTTGTGATCGATTCAGAGATTGATATAAAAAACGTCGATATTAGTTGCTATTGTTAGCGACCAATATAGCGGACAATTCAGTCATATCATTAATAGTTATCATTAGGTTTTTGATATCTTTAAACATGAACCACATTTGAATATTAACTAACCATTTGTCTGTTCAAGCCATCAAAGACAAGGGGGTCCTGAATTTCATTGTGGAAGACTAAAACCTTCAAAACCTCAACAATTTCTGTTGGAGTTTGAAGAACCCTCTTACGCCTCCAGTAATCTTCTAGCTCACCTGCAATATGCACACACATAAATTATAATCGGTATGCGATTTATTTTTCTTCATTGATAGTTCAATGTATGTATGTTTCCAAATAATGCATTAAAAATTCAGTGTTTGTAGCTCCCACTAAAAAAAGCAAATAAAGATAAAATGAATAATTAAGCATATAAATAATTACCTATATGCTTTCTGCTCCTTGTAAGATGAGCCTTTAATTTGCTTACAATGGAAGCAAGTTTGACATCATAACTTGATAATTCATACCTATCATCCCTGAAAAAAGTTCATGAAAACACTCTCATGAATATTACTCGGTCTGATCCATATTAATCGACACATTAACCTTACTATATGTCAATACACCACTTTGACCACTAATATCATTAATTATATATCGGTAATAGTAATGAAAAAAATGATATTTTAAAAGTATTTATTGAGACAGATCGAACAAACACGAGTTACGAAAAGATATTCCAAGGAATCAAAGTACTTACGAATCACCAAAAAGAAGATCAAGATGATTAGCACAAATAATAGCAGTAATGATAGCCCAATAAACAGCAACAGGAATCTCTTGCATAGCTTCAGACAAAGCAGGAACATCTTTATGTTCATATCCTTTTGTTGAAAGCTTTTCCAACTCAGTAATACACTCAACAGCAAACAAGAGATTCTTCACCAAACTGTTGTAATCAGCAATGGCTTGTCTATTCTTTTCGACACTTTGAACACGGTTCATTATTGCTAATGATCTTCCAAGTGAGTCACCACTTGGTGTTTGAACTAGGTGCCAGAAATTTCCATATTCTAATGAAAATGCAGCTAGTGCAAAGATTGCTTTTCCATCCCATGTATGGGATTTCAGCTGATCAAGAATTGACATTGTTGTCATGTGAGCATGGTGCTCACCAGGAAGTGTGCTCATCATCTACAAATCACAAAATAATTTAGTTAGAACTTAGAAATAAATTTCACATTTTTTGTCACAATCTTTTCCTAAGTTAATTTTTTAATTTTTTTTTTGTAAATGAAGAATTTAGATATCCCATAATAATATGTTCCTTTTAGTTTCTCATAGATTACTTCCAACGGAGGTAATCTTATTGCAGATGCGTCAAACACTAAATATAAAGACCTTTTAGCCGAGATTCAAGTCTTGGTTAGAATTTTCTTTCTATTCTCAATTGCCTCTAGAATAAATATATAAGCAAAAATGTATATGTATTTAGGTCAGATTAGACCAAATACATGTATACAAGTTGTAGTAAAGACATGTACATGTTAGAATATTGCTATAAAATAAAATGTACATGTTGGTGTATATTTCATTTAAAGAGTACTCGTTAATATCATGTCATTTTTAACCTATACAATGATCTGAATTTTAAAGTCAAAAATGTATATGAAATTGATATAAAAATTACCTGGGCAGAAATATGCTTCAGTTTACGGATAGGAGGCTCATAACCAGATAAGGGAAGTCTGTCTTCTACAAGACCTACAGGAGTCCCAGTCTGCCAAACAAATGATACAATATTTTTCTTCATTAATTCACAATTATATTTGGAAGCGAAAAAATGTTAATAATTAGTTGTGAGAAATGTATACCTTGGATGCAACACTATCAGCGACTGCACTGGAACGCTTGAGAATGTTTGAAGTGAGATTGAAAAGTGATTCCACATCGTACCTTTCACCGGTGTGGACATGAGTTAGGTAAACGGTTTCGAGGATCTTATCATCACTCCATGCTAATGGGTTTGAAGTTTTTCCTTGTTGGCTATAAGCTGACACATTACTTGCAAGTGAAGCTGGCGCCATTGAAGACGACATGTTAGGCCAAGAAAGTTATTATTATATCTCTTTGGAGCTACTATGGTTTTGTTGCAAATGATGTTTTGTTCTTTTGTTGTTTGGCCTATTTATAAGGTTGAGAAGAGATAATAGTTTACACTTTGTATGACAAGTTTTCAAAAGAATAAAAGAAATGGCTGAAATACATGTTTGTCCTTTATCTAGCTTAATGTTAATTAGAGTTTTAAATCATAATTTTAGAATGAAGTATCTTCTAAACAATTGTAAAATAGTCACTAGTAACACCTTAAATAATATTTTATTCGTCCGATTTTTTTTTTTATAAAAAAAGAAAATCTCTTTAATTAAATTCTATAAGTTTCAATTTGATCTCTTGTCAAAACAAAAAAGTTTCAAGTGTATCCCTTATCTTAATTTTTTTTATTACTTTGATCAATTAACTTTATAAAAAACTTAACTTGGAGCACATGCTTTTTATTTTTTGGTTTCAAAGTTGTTTATATAATGACATTTATATATTAATGCTATCTCTTATGTTGTTTCAAAAAATAGTCTGTTATTTTTTTTTTGACTGAATCTAATATTAACCTCTAAATTTTTTTTTTTTTTAAGAAACCTCTAAAAAGATTTTTTTTTTTTTTTTGAAGAACTCTAAAAAAGTTAAAAGTGGACTCTTATAATTTTTCATAAATTTTAACAAAATATTATATGTCTTTCTCGTTTATATTATTATCAAAATATCTTTTACGGAAAATTGTAAGGGTTTAGAATCTCTTTGGAGATCCATATTAAACAGACCCATTTTTCAAAAATTATACCAATGTTGTCCTTTCTATATTTCAATTTAAACAAAAATGAGCACATTAAAGTCCAAAATAAAGATTGAAAAACCAAATTATAACTAAAAACTAAAATAAACTGAAACTAAGAAACAAAATAAAGAGGAAAAAAAAAAAAACTATTCTAGCCTAGAAATACATAATGTTGACCAACTTTATTTGTGTGGCTCTTAAAACCTCGTATGTTCATGATTCATGAGGTGATTAGGCCCTAATCATTTGGGGTAGTATCGGTATTATCAATTATTTCCCGCAGCTTTTGCTTTTGACAAAGATGGTGGTTATTCTTGTATCAAAACATTGAAGGAAGGAATATATGTTTCTTTTTTGGCTAATAGAAGGAATAAATGTTTACTACTAAAGGTTAAAAAGAAGAAGAATATTTGTATGATTGCGATAACAAGCAATGGATTGATACACACAGTAAAGTGTGTGGGACATTTCATTCCAAAAAAAAAGTAACCTGCACGTAAATTATCTTGGATAATGACATGGTTTCAAATTGTAGTAATATCTTGCATCTCACAGCATGCAATTGCCCTGTGGGTTTAATTGTTCCATTCTCATCACAATACAATACATAATTGTAGTAGATTAAAGTAGTGTATAATGATGAGAATTAGTTAATTGTTGTGTTAATTTCCTTGACGGTTGTTATTGTTTTCAATTTTGTCCTTATCAAAAGAGAATTAGTTAATCTTTTCATAAAATATTTATTACATATTACAAAAAAATATTAAAAAAATATAATAACATAAATAGTGTATTTGTAAAAAAAAATAATAATGTATTTTATAATTTAATAATCTTATAAGAAGTGACAAAAAAAAACTTTAAAAAGTATTATATTTATGACGGATGTAGTAATACTTATATGGTTAGAATTTGTTGGGACATACGGGAAAGATTATCACAATGAGATAAGAGCAACCAAAACCTAAGGGCATTAGGTTGGGCACTACCTCTTCATCCAAAACATTAGAACATTTGGTTTATGTGTCCTCTTACTTATATGTTGTTCAATATATACTCTTCTATTCAATGTGAAACTTTAACTAATACTTGACATTTAATAAAAATAAAAATAAAAAAACTATTGCTTGACACATCAAATCTCTCCCAGCAAGAATCACTCTCACTCCCTCACCAAGTTGAATAATGTAAAAAAAAGACTTATTATACTTAACTGAATGAGAATAATGTAAAACATAAATATTGAACAACTATAAGTTTCTCAGCAGGCCATCGAATAAAACAAATAAAAATGTATAAATATAGCGGTTATGCCTAGTTAATTTGATTTTCTTTTTGAGAATACACATGCTTATAACACTTTTTCAATGGCAAATAAATATATTGATAAAACAAGAAGAAAACCAATGGATACAAAGAGTAACAGGGATTGTATTTAGGTGACATTGGTTTTTGATGATATTGGTGACATTCTTTGTATCTCTCTTTTAATCAATCATTTTCTCTTATTTAAATAACTTATTTTAATCATTTATTTATGGGAAATGTTAACTTGTGCCCTCAAGGCACAAGTTTAGAAGACAAATATAGAAATAATGTATTGGAATGCGTGTATTAAATTTAATTTTTAATGTTTTAATGAATTGAATGCACAAAATTTAAGAGAATATTTCTCTTTTTGGATTTCTTAACATGTGCCCTAAGGGCACAAGTTAACACTACCCTTTATTTATTCATCATTGTCTCTCACCAAAAGCAACGTTACCTAAGTGAACTAGTAATAGAGGTAGACAAATAGACAAAGTACAAATGAATGAGAGAGCGAAAAAATAAATCAACGGCTATATAACAACCAATACAGCAAATAAAAAACTAAGACCACATGTAAAGAGCCACCAAACGGGTCAAACCAAAGCAAAAGTAGGGAACCCAGGTTGCTCACACTAAGGGTGTGTTTGGATGGAGGGTTTAGAAGGGGAAGGGATGAGAGGGTTTACATTTCGTTTTTTAATTACGGACATCATGGAATGTTTTTTAAAAAGTTAAAATAATAACATGATAAACAATCATATAATAATTCAATCACACTTGATTTATTTTAGAAAACCATGTTATATAGACCGTGATTTAGAAAAGAAAAATAAATCTTCCCCTCCCTTCCTCTCCTAAACCTTCAATCCAAACACACCCTAAGAGAAGCCACAGGAACCAGGCAACCACCTAGTAAAACCAAATCCACGAAATGCTCTATAACCATCATATCATATTCCCAGAAAAAAAAAAATGAAATTAGTGCGGGCTTTCAAGACCACATAGTATATATGTTTATCTTTATTTATCTCTCTGTTACCTTTTATATTATACAATTACAAACATATACAATTACAAACATTAAAAAATACATATAATTTAAATCAAATGACATCGACTTGTCAAAAAAAAAAATCAAATGACATCGTCTTTGACATCAACATTTTGATGTTAAAATATCATTTTTAATGAGATGTGATGTGTTTCATGCAGAGATGTGGGTCATGTATTTGGGTTTGGAGCTACCTTAAAGACATGGGATTGCGCACATTTGAGTTGAAAGTGATTCCAAGGTGTTGGTCGACAAGATAACATGACATTGTAATATTAATGGTAGTGTTTCTACATTTGGCGCACCCGTTAGTTTAAAATCATAAATTAGCCATACTTGGATGTGAAGGCAATAGAGCAACTGATTGGTTAGCTTACTTTAGTTTAATTTTAAGCGCTTTTGATTCACATACAATGGGGACTCCTCATAGAGAGCCACTTTGATAACATATTTGACGCTTATATGCCTCAGAATGTTGGTTTAGGTTTGTTGTTATTTTTCTTGGGCTTCTGCCCTTTTTTGTACCCAAAAAATTATTGTTTTTAATGAACAAGCATATGAGCTTCAAAGTCTTCATATAAATTTTTCTACTTTCTTTCTCTTTGTTTAATAATTTTGAGAGTTCCAGTCAGAAAATAAAGTTTTAGAGTTTCAAAGTCTTAAAGAGAATTTAGAATGATATAAAGCATGGTAACAAAGAAGTGATTGGATTTACGAGGAACAATTGTTTTTTTGTCAAGTAGTTTATTGGCTAGAATTCACCTTTTTCAAGGTGAATGAGTGGGGTGTCCGAGGTTCGAACCCCGGCTCCTGCATATAATAATTTTCAGGGGACTAAATTTTAATTTGAAGGCAATGGATTAATTTTCAGGCTTTGATATAAATACATTAATTAAATCCAACATGAGATAAAATTATCAAGTTTTCGATACGCTGATAGCGAGCTCATCCAAAAAGAAAAAGATATGCTTATAATAAAATTAATTTAGTCCTTTCAAAAAATTTATTTAGTATATAAAGAGCCTAATTTAATTATTCTTTGATACATCATTTGTTTTAAGCAATTTGAGAGAGCATTGTTATCACATGTTCTTGTCAAGAGTTTTGGAGTAACTTCAAACTTTTCTTTATGATGATGAAAACATGTCGATACGATATTCAAGAAGTCTTGTTTTTAGTTGTTGGTGAATTTGTATACAAATCAAGCTTCTTGCACACTTTTCATTAAGCAACGTACTTAAATCCTCTAAAAAAAGAAAAAAGGGGTCATGCTTAAATAGTATGCCAGGATTAAGCGATTTGTTTTCTTATTGAAGCTAGCTCAATTAGGTTCACTAAATTGATTAAATCTTATTTAATTATTTTAGCAAAAAAAAAATATAGTGCAAAAGCATCATTATCTATACGCTAACATCTTTATATCTGATGATATAGTGATATCGTTCCTCATGACTTGGTGAACAAATGAAGATGCATCTACATGAGCACTCCATTTTTTTTTCCTTCTTGTAGTGCGCTTGAGTTTCTTGCTCATTTGAAAATGAAATCATAGAAACTCAAATATAGGGGGTTATGACGAAAAAATGGAGATAGATGAGATAACACTTGAAATCAAAATAGAGCACACCAATACGATGAACAAATTCAACAATTCGAAGAAGATACGAGTAAAAGTTGAGACAAATTAAGGGGAAAATATTTTTGACCGCTGAAAATGACCTAAAACAGTCACCATACAAATATATAGTGTCACTTTGTGTAGCGATGATGCAATTATGCTCACATGACGATGCTTGTATAACTATCATAATAGTTTTGAATGTCAAATCTACGTCTAGTGATGCCGGCTTGTATGGCGCTACCAACCATCAATCAACAAAAAAAACCATCCACAAATTTCGTCTAGCATTACAAAACAAAATTTCACATGACAAAGGGACTTACTTCGCTAGACATGACTAAACCAGAAATCAATTCTTTCATATCTTGATAAATGAAGAAATGCAAAAATAAAGTTACTTATACAATAGATTGCCTCCTAATAAGCGTTTCTTTACCATCGCTAGGTTGACAAGCGATAAAGGATCATGTAAAATGACATGAAATCTCACTCTTGTCAAGTGGAAACAAATATGATGGAGCAAATTGGGTGAGTCGTCTAGTTAGTCTTTATATGACTGGTCACTTTGAAATTCATAACTGATACCTTGAACATTAACAGTTAGGATAACTTATTTATCCTTTAAAATAAAGTACACTTTATAGAACCACTACTACTACTACTACTAATTTCCAACTTTAATAGCATTGAATATGACCCTTGGGGTAAGCAACCATACATAATAACAATAACAATAAAATAAACAAGAATTAAACTACCAAACTTTGCCTCATTATCCACATTTAACCATGGTTATCACGTTAAATAATAAATATGAATGTTTGACAGTCCATGAAGAAAGGGGACAGGGATAACTCACCCCAGATTAGTTAAATGAACAATTTGCAAGTTAAATTTCCGCTGAACTTAAATAAAACAAAGAAATAAAAAAATTATTTTGATTTCATGTAAAAGGAATGAGCAAAAAAAAATTGTTTTTCCCCTGCATAATTGTATTTGTATGTCTTCATCTTATAGGTCTCAGAATCTGAAGTCAGGATCTACATCCATTGCCCAAGCAAACTTTTCCAGCAGAGTTTTACTGAAAATCTGAGCATTTCAAGCCCAAAACAAGAGTATGTTAGTCAGATGCCAATCAAAATCAATACTATAGTTATTACACAGATCAGTTCAAACCAAAAACAACATTTGGGGGACTACATCAAAAAACGGTATATGTTATACTCCCTCGGGTTCTATATATACGTAAAAGTTGAGTCAACAAAAGTTTATGTATTCGGACCAAGTTTTAGACCATATACATCAACTTTTATTTACTCAGCTTTTTCTTATATATAAGATCGGAGGTAGTATGAGATATCAAAAACACATTAAAGCCTTTATGGATTACTAGTCTGATTCTGATGGGAAGCAACCTAGCTTCCGGAAAATAAGCAAGATCATACAAACAAGGCAAAATCCAATAGAAGCTTGACTGTTATTTGTTTTTCATCAATTGGGGGAAATAAATTTACTTCATGCGCATTCTTATCGAAATTTGATCAAGAGAATAAATACTTGAATCAAATGTAATCATATAAGAAGTGAAGAAGTCCAGACCTTTTCAATAGGAACCTCGTGCCGCTTGCACCAGGCAACTGATATCCTGGGATCTAGGTAGTTTATCTTGGACGTGCCAAGTGCCACAGTTTTTAAATCTTCTTTAGTCATCATATCACGTTCCATTTTCTTAATTTTTGCGCTGGTTTGATCCATCTTTTTCTTTATCCTGTATGTTACATAAATCACAATCACACATTACACTTGGTAATTATAACAATGAAGTGTATGGATGCTAAGAAAGCTGTATATTACGCTTCAGGAGCCAAGTTCCGTTTGGTCTTTAGAGGCGACATTCCTTTTTTTGCCCTGTCGTAATCTGTTTTCAGCTCCTTCGAAAGAGCCTACAATTACAAAGTGTCAGCATCAAGTATATGTTTACATGCCCTCTAAATTTCAAACAAAATGAGCCAGTGAGTAGAAATTTATCCACACCATGGTTTCCAAATTCTAAAGAATATTATCACCTTAAGTTCATCAATCTTTTCATTCAACTTTGAAATTTGTGTGCCGTGAGATTTCGAAACAGCACGTTGATGATTACAAATGATTGCAACCTGTTATGGAAAAGACACATCAATGCAACTTAGCAAACCAGTAAAATACACAACAATCTGTGCATATTAACAAAGGAATTTTGTGAAGTCTACCTGTTTGTTTGCCTGATTATAGACAAGAACTTTTTCTGCAACATCTCCATCTTTAGTATCCTTATTCAACTGTTGTCATATAATTCAAGGGAAATTAAATATACAAGATTTGAAACTACATGACAGAATTAAATCAACAATAAACCTTTAATTTGATCTTTTAAAGACTGATATGACTTCAATATGTTTTTAAAAGAGCTACTCTCCTAATCAAATGAGAAAGAGATTAATTGAGATTACATAAAAGAAAAGCAGAGAACAGAAAAAATTATTTTTGACGACAATCTGTCTGAGCACTAATTTCAAAGGACTTTTTTACCATATCATCCAAAGTGAATGATGCATTGAATGTACGGAAGACTTTTGCTGTCAGGTTGGGCATGAGTTCCTTCAGATGACTATTTAATGTACTTGTATCCAGCTTGTCAAAAAGTTCCTCGCTAGGTTTTTTACCTGATAATTGAGAAAAGCAGATACTTAACGACCTCAGTCTAATAGGCAATATATCAAAAAGTGTAAACATTTTCTCACCTTTTTGGAACTTCAAAATGGCATTGTAAACAGGAGGCTCCACCTCAACTGTATTTTCATACCTGATAGAATCTTTACCAAGGAAGTCAAACTGCATTAAACCAGCAAGGAATCACGGTCATTATTACCCTTTAAGTATTAGCAGTTAAGAATAAACCAATTTAAGACCGGAGGCAAAAAGGACAAACAAAAAAGTAGACAGATGTTGAAGCTCAAATACCTTCAACTTGTTGTCACCTTCTGCAGTCACATTTTCTACTTTTAATGTGCAACAACCAACTGTGTCAGCAGCTTCGTCGTCATCCTGAGCAAATGTAAATCATAAGCAACTATATTTGATTTGCAAAAGTCACGGTAATTTCCAGACAATAAAACGCAATGAAGAGATAGGAAAGGCATATACTTGGATGAAGCATAAATAATTGCCATGAGATGGAACTGTTACACTTTGAAAATGAAATGAGGTGATTAGCTCACACTGTTTTCAATCCTCTTGGTAAAATCTTATATAAAATTTGAAAAATACACATTGAAGGAATAAAATATTGTTAGAAGCAATAAATAATTTGTATTTGCTCTTGTTGAAAATAATTTTCAATAATATTCCACCTTCCAAGTATTTAGCATACTTTGACTTACAGATGACTTGAGCATTGACAAAATAATATGTTTTAGTATGTATCTGTCTTGTCCTCTTTTAGCACATCTATATGTTATCTAGGGAAGGGGGTAATTTCTAGCGAACAAATAAGTAAATCTGTACTTGTACCTTCTCATTGCCAGCCCTCAAAGCTAGTTTGTCAATAAAATAAGTAGCAACAGCAATTTGCTGCTTTGTAATATCTTTGCTCGTGAAATCTTTCGTATATGCCGCCCTAATTCTCTCTATATAATTCTGCACCCAGATGTTAAGGTATTCCAAAATTAAAAAGGTTCTTTTAAATATCATATGAAAATGCAGAATTAATAAAAGCTGATAAATAAAAAGCATGAAAGCACCTTCAACGCCCTTGCTTTCTCATACTTTTCCTTGTCACTTTGCCCCTTCCAAGAACTACTAGCTCCCAGAAACACGTATTTGAATAACTTATTATTGATTGGGTCATTCCAATACGCCAACCAAGTAACTGTATTATCATGTCTTATCTCTTTCCAGCTGCCAAGAGCACACAAATCAATGATTTCAGAAGATAGCAATGACTTCCAATCCATAGTATTCATTTGCTTTTAAGACTTGTTCACCAAGAAGTTATGGAACAGTAAATACCTTTCACCAGGAATAGGACATTCAGGAATTGGTGCATCCCTTCCAATATTAATTACGACGTCACTTGGACCAATGCGTCTTTTCAATTTTCCCATCTAATAAAATAAAGTATAAGATGTTAAGTGCAAAAATTTGTCAGATACATGTAAATATTCTCAAGATGCATCTAAACACTATGAAAACCATTATATCCGAAGCAAGTTTACATTTTTTTAATTTCCAATAAACAATAACAATTATCATAACAACCTTGGGATGCTCTCCACGTCCACGGAACAGTCCTGGTGGTTCAGCTCTAAAATTGCCAACCTAAAAGATTTAACAAAAATTAGTCATAAATAGCTTTCAAGAGAGAAAAATTGAAACTAACAGTTTCATAAGAACATTTCAAATGTAAAAGCTTGGATAAAAGTTAACAGAAGAAAAGTTAAGGAAAAAATTCATGAAAACATAACCCACTCAAGTTCCATTAATGCACAAGAAGCTGATCCAACCAAAACAAAAGGGAAAAATTGTGTTTCAGATAAATCAAGAGTTGTTTATCTCAGTCTCTAGTCCCTTCCCAAGAAGGAATTGTCAATTACTTTGTTTTCCTACCTATGCTTAAAAAGAAACTTCTTGTTAGCCCACATTGTGCTGTGAACCGCTGATCAAACATTAAAAAGACAAACAAGTTTGGGCAAAGAAAGAGGGAGAGAAAATTAAACCTTCTCTTTAACACCATCAACAATAGCCCACATGTATTTCTCCTCTTGTTTCATTTTCTCCTCCTTTAGGGCCTTTTTCTCCTGATAAAAACAAGAGAAGAGGGTTAACACCTACGAATGAATGATTACATCTCAAACTAACTAAGAAAAAGCTTCACAAAAGGAATATACATGCATAAAGAATGTATATGCCTGTATTAACCGGAACAAATCCCATATATTAAAATCCAAAAGCTTCAAAAGGGAGTATGAGGTTTACCATGTAAACTTTATAAACTAGCCTAGGTTCATATCAACTTCCTTCCCAAAGATTGAAAAAGAAATGTCAACAAATTTAAGCAATTTATGATGCACTTCATTATTTGGACTATAGTTGTCAGAACTAGCTATCAGATTGTTGAAACACATAATTCTACATGATATGCAAATTTCAATGATCCTGAACCCAACTCAGAACTCGTTATGTTGGGACTGGTAAAATTGCAAGCTTGGACATTAAATTCTGTATGAGATACCTGAATCCCTGCTGAGACACCAAATCCAATCATACTCCAGCGCAAACTCGGAAAAAACCTACCAAAATTAACCCTTTGTCTGTTCTGGAAGGTTGTAAAATTAAAAGGAAAAAAAATCTCAAGGCTGACAAACAGAGCAGCAACTTCAGTTTTGCAACTGCAAACTGAATGCTTGGACTCTAGAACTTCACTTGAGTGCCACCTGGGAGGACACAGGACAGGCAAGTTCTTTCGGGAAAGATTGTCTTCCAGAAGTGGGAGAACGATATTGTAAGGGTATGCCGTATGATGATATTAGGAATTAGGAATAAACAAATGGCAAGCTTATAACTTATAAAACACACTCTGTTTCCTTGTTTTTGTCAGTTAATTTTAATTTTAATACTAATTTATTTAATGTTAGGTGTTGTAACATATTTTGCCTATCACACGTTTTACATGGCTAAATATCCTTATCCAATCCCATGTAAGATTTACAAACTTAACGACGCTATGATTTGGAGAGTAAAAACTAAACCAACCAAACGCAAAGTTAATTCTCAAAACAACTAACATCTGCATATGGTATTAGAAGCACGCATGATATCCATGTAAAAACCAAATGATGCTTTGAGATATTCATTTCTATCATTTTCAAATGGAAATACATGAAACAACTTACTGCTGCGCTCAATTGTTTCTTCTTCTCCTTTTCAATTTGGCACCAATCATAAATCGGTGTAAAGTCACAATCTTCCAAATTCTGAATCACATGATTTTTTCCCAATATCACCTTCCAGTCAGTCCAAAAGTTTTCCTTGAATTTTGCTTTTTGCATGTATTCTGTATCCCGCATGACTGCATATAATGTGGCAACCTGCATATACATACTAAGTTTATTATAACTCGAGAATAAGACTTTTTAATACGAGAACTCTCATGAAAATGTATCCCACTTATGAACACTTATTCCAAGTCATATAACATCCAAAGTGAAACTCACAAAAACAAAACAAAATAACAAGAGCAAAAAGCCACCCGAAACAGTGAAAACATTTGTAACAGACAAAATCCTACCTCCTCTTGTTCAGGGGTCAAAGTCACTGGCTTCCCCTTATAGAGCATCTTTACTCCATGGGGCTTGTAAGGAGGTGGGAAGATGATACCATTGTGAACCAAAGTAGTCCATTTTTTCTGCCCATCACCGGAGCTTGGAGGAAGTTTAGTAGATTTGAACTGTTCTGATTTATTGCCTGGTTTTTTGAAATTTGCCTTTTTCTTAAAAGATGGAGCAGAACTCTTGTTGACTTTAGTGACGCTTGTCAGCTTCTTCACAGAAGATGATTTAGTCACTGATGTGGCATGCTTATTCATTCTTTGGGAAAGAGGAACATCATCATCATCATCGTCCTCCTCCGCAACCTTCGGTTCAGATTTCATCGATGTCTGTTTAGCATTAATCGATGGAGCTGGATCTGAGAGTTTTGATTTCTTAACAGAAGAATGCGAGGAATCAGTCTTATCTAGTGGTCTCTTAACAGGCAGTGTAGACGGCCTTTCTTGTTTAATACCAACATTGGAGCCATATTGCTGTCCTTTCTGAACATTTGAAAGTGGTTTCTTATGATCAGAGCCACCATTGTTATTACTAGATTTTCCCAAATTATTATTATTCTGTAGCCGCCTTGCTGACAAAGGAATATCATCATCAGAATCTTCGTGAGATTTGTTGACAACAACAGGAGTTGTTTTCTTAGAATCTTCCTGAGATTTCTTGACGACAACAGGAGTTGTTTTTTTGGCACCGTCACTGTTCATCTTCATCCTAGCACTCAATGGTATATTATCCATCTCGTCTTCGGATTCTTCACAACTTTCTTCCTTACCATGTTTGCTAGAATTATTGTCCTCCTTAACATGAACATGAACGGGAATTTTCTTCTCTGTAAGAGACTCTTTTTTATTTCCAAATGACGCAAATTTTGAACTTCCTGAAGGGGACCTCACATAGGTCTTGAGATTTGTTGATGTTGATGCTTTTGATATACCCACAGAAGATTCCACGGCAGATGCCTTAGAGGTTGAGGTTGAGACAACCTTGCCGTTCTGTGAGCTAGAACTTTGGCCATTTGCAGAAGGCACGTCAGGGGTCTTTTTAAATGACCGTCCGTCGTGACTATGAGAAGTTGACTTCCTTGTTTCTGAATGCAATTGAGTACTCTTCGACACTGAACTCCTTTTAAAAATTACTGGACCATCTTCATCATCAAATTCATGCGCCATATTTAATTTACCACAAGCCTCCACAGCTATTTGTCAACTATGGAGTGTCTTAGCATGTAATCACAACATGCTCTGCGGGGAAAAGCAGGAAGTTAGTAGTACTAATTACTTGGCTAAAATCACATAACAAACATAAATGACAACAATGAAAAATTATCAATTCTATATAACAGAGACAGTGAATGTATGTGCTAATGCATGTGTATATTGAATTATGAAGCTAACAGAACTTATGAAACATTCGCATAGTTGTCAATTTAGTAAAAAATTTAAAACTCGTTCTAATCTTTACGTTGAAGATGCAGCCCTATGAACCAAAAAGAACACCCTAATACCAATTATTGCTTCATAATTACGAATATATGAACCATATCATACCAAATGTTAGGGTTTTTAAATAGCGGATATAGCGTTATAGCATATCAGAATTTGAAAAACCTCTGTTTTCCACTATCCACAATCAACAACACCACCAAATGCAGGCTTACAATAAAAAAAATAACAAAAAAGCGTAGAAAAAACAGAAAACGAAGACTGAAAACTCATATCTCCACAATCTATATGCAATAACCAAATTTAAACAATATCCAGTTAATAAGAAAGAAGCATAAATTAAGACAGAGTATGTGTATAAGTCGGTATCGTTTCTACAAAGAGCAAGCTTAACATCAAACTTCCGCAACCAACTAAAAAAATGAACTTTCCTATCTTAATAATGAATAAAACCCATTATCAATCAACAGAATAAGATAAATTTGTGTTAACCCTTCCCCCTGATAATCCAGAGTTCGGACAGGAGATAAGTAAAATCCGGCCAAGAATTGTTCCTCCCAAAATCGAACTAGGGTTTTCCCGATCAAATCGTCCTATGGGGAGCTCATTAACCAATTCATTCCAATCACAAACAATAACTGAATTGAAACAAAATCAAGTCAATAATAAGCAAAAATTAACACAAAATTTATCAATGAATTGCAAGCTTAACATTAAATTTCCACAACCAACTAAAAAAATATAATCTTTCAAACTTTCCAATGAATCCAATCTTAATCATAATCATAATAATAAACAAAATCTAATACCAATCAACAAAATAACAAAAATTGCATGCAAAAACACATAAGATCGACCAAAACACATATTCCACACAAACAACAAAACCAAGATGAATAAAAATTTGATAACAGCTACAATATCAAGAAGTAACAGACAAAAGGGTAACTGAAATTGATGAAAATAAAGGGCAAAACCTTGTGATTATGTTTTTGCTATGGTTGATGATAGAGATGAAGATGAGTGAGGAAGAGAACGAGGTTGAGATTGTGTGGTCGGAGGAGGGAAGGGAGTTGGGGAGTAGCTGAAGAACAGGTGTGGCACGGCAGATGATTTGATGAAGTTCAGGTTGCCGGTGACCTGATTATCTAACATCTATATATTTTGCTTTCGTACAACGTTTTTTTGTGTTCCAAAATCACTTTTTTGGTTTTTTTTTTGTTTTTTTTTTCCATTGGGCTTATTGATAATGGATAATGGATAATGGATTCAAGCCCATAAATATATATTATTTTTTTATCTTCGCGATGCAGTTTCGATCGGTTTCAAAGCAAAAATTCATCCGATTCAAAATAAAAATTGCACTGGGTTAAGTTTGGTTTGGATAACTCTTTAAAATAATATGATTTGATACAATTTTAAATGTGGTTCAATTTGGATCGGTTTTTTGACATCCAAAATACATTTATAAAAAATTATATTAATTTTTATGAAAACCCGTATCAAGGATGGACTAATCTGATGGGTACAATCCCACCGTCCACTTGTAGAGGGACCGCTTAAAGACGGAGCAGAGCTCTAAGGACTAGACTACCATAATTGGCGTCGAGAATAATCGAACTTGAACCTTGAGAGGAACACACCCAAGATCTCAAACCAATACCAATGTGAATCGAACTTAAAAATTCTACTAATATTAATATTACATATACACTATAATAAAAGGGTCAATGTAGAAATCACAAATGCATTAATTACAAAAGACAGAGTGGATAAAGTCTTACGCCGCATAAAGAATAAGTCTATGAGTTGAAAATCACAAATGCATTAATCGTTAAGACCATTTTTCAATGTGAGTGGTATAGAGCCTTTGCATCGTAGAGAATAAGAGTATCAATTGGAAACCACAAATGTGTTAAAAAAAATTGAAACAACAAAATTTATTACCCAAAACCTGCATAAGAAGCGCAAAGTCTAGGAAAGGAACCAAAATACAAGAACAAAAGGGTGTCGTATATAGGCGGAACACCCTAACCAGAAAAAACACCAAAACCCAAAAGGAAATGGAGGGGGCGCACACAACAATCACACAGAAAAACATCATAGCCAGAAAAACAACATAGCAGCATAACAGAAAAAGCCCCAACAGACTCACAGCAAGCCCCAAAAAAGTTCCAAACCAAGCTAGAAAGCAGGCAAGACCCAAGCAGAAAAAAATGCTAACAACACCCCGAAGACGGCATCACCACTAAAGCTAGCAGAACAACAATAGAATTAAAAACCTGCTTAAAAACACACAACACCACAGAAAAACAAAATAGGGTCCCCTCCCCTCTTAGAACTACCTCATTAAGCAATCTCCAGGATCCCAATTCCATTCGTAAAAAAGACAAGGCGAACAATTTAATCTTGTCAAAACTCATCTCCAAGACAACACCTTAATCTCTTTCACCATCTCCTCGACATCTTTTACAAGATCCTCAAAAATCCTTGCATTTCTAGCTTTCCAAATCACCCAAATAGTCGCATGCCAAACTAATCAAAAACCTTTCCACATCTTCTTGCCTCTCGCTTCCCCACTCCAACAAGCAAGTTGAACAAACAAATTATGAGGGACTAGAAAATTAAAACAAAGCCAATCCATGATTTTTCCTCCAAGTCAATGCAATAACATTACAATGCAAGAAGAGATGCGTTGAAACCTCTACGGAAGCATCACAAAAAACATAATTGGTTGAACTATCCGGATCCAATAAATTTCGAAAGGCAAGATTCCTCCTAGTATGAATCTGATCACGGAGAAGTTACCAAGAAAAAGCCACGAGTTTGGATGGAGTCGTACTTTTCAAAATATAACTAAACACCTTTTGCCCCTCCGCATTCAAACCATCCTCCAAAATTAACAACACCTCCAACACCTTGTACATTGAACTTACCGAAAAGACATCGTTATCCTCCAGTTTCCACTTCCACTCATCTTCGTCATGAGACACCCTTCAATCCCCAATCCTTAAAATAAGGTTAGCAACTAACTCCTTCTCCCAAGAAAAAATATTTCTACGTCAAGTAAGATCCCAAAACCAATTCAAAGCCACACACTCCCCCATATCCCTAATATTCTAATCCTTTGGATTAGAAATAGAATAAAGACGAGGGAACCTAACCTGAAGAGAGACATCATCCACCAAAATATCATTCCAAAAACTCGTATTTTCTCTCTTACCCACCCTTCTAATCAACTTGTTATTAAACCAATTTCCTTCTACAACCTTTTCCAACCGCACTACATCCTTCCATCGTCTTGAAGTGTAATTTATTACTACCTCCCGGCCTCCATCCATCACCTTATTAATATTATCTCCGTATTTGGCCATTATCACCTCCTTCCAAAGCGGTGCTCCTTGTTAAAGTAATATCCATCGTCATTTAGTCAAAAGACTCAAATTCACCACTCGGACATCCTTCACTCCAAGGCCTCCTTTGTTCTTCGGATTGCAAATAGTTCTGCATTTCACCCAACACACTTTCCGACCCCCCATCGCACCGCCCCAAAGAAAATATCTTTGTATTTTCACAGTCTTCTTCCAAACCGACACCGGCATCTTTAAGAAGGAAAGGTAGAAAATTGAGGCTGAATTCAACACCGAATTCAAAAGGATAATCCTTCCGCCAATCCTTCTGAATTCATACTTGTTTCCCCACACATTTAATCTATTCTTTAATTGCTCCAATAGAGGGTCCCAAGTGGATAACGCCCCTTGGATTTGCCCCCACGGGTAGCCCTAAATACTTAAAAGGCAAGGACACTTCGTTACAATTTAAAAAATTACAAGCCATCTCCATGAAAACTCTCGGCACATTTATCCCAATCAAACAACTTTTGAAAAAGTTAATCTTCAAACCGAACACCATCTCAAAACCTCTAAGAATAGCCTTTAAGGTCCAAAGATTCTCAATCGATGCTTCCCCTATACAAAGGGTGTCATCCGCATATTGTAGATGCGAGATAACCAAACCATTCCGTCCCACCTCAAAACCTCTAAAAAGATTTCGGTTGACCGTGTTCCTCGTCAAGCCACTAAAACCTTCCGCCACAAGGAGAAAAATGAAAGGGGCCAACGAATCTCCTTGCTTAAGGCCTTTATGGATATTAATTTCCTCCGTTGGACTCCCATTCACAATAATTGACAATACTCCCCCCCCACACACACGCCTTCATCCAAGCGATCCATTTCCCATGAAAACCCACTCCACCCAACATGTACTCCAAGAAAGACCATTCGACTAATTCATACGCCTTCTCAAAATCCACCTTAAGAATCAAACATTGTCGATTTGCCCTCTTTGCTAAGTCCACCACCTCGTTAACTACCAACACACCATCTACCAAGTTCATCCCTTTTAGAAAAGCAGATTGAGTAGACAAGATGATAGAATTCATGGCCCTGAAGAGTCTAACCGCTAAGTTTGGTTTGGATAACTCTTTAAAAAAACCATGATTCAATACAATTAAACGTGGTTTAGTTTAGATTGGTTTTTTGACAGCAACAATACATTTATAAACAATTATATTAATATTTTTTTTTTTGAAAACTTGTATCCGGTCCAATGATTGACTAATCTCAGATGTACAATCTTACTATCCACTCACAAAGGTCCCATTTAAAGACATAACAAAGCTCCAAGGACTAGACTGTCATAGTTGGCATTAAAGCGAATTGAACAAATTACTTTTTTTATAGTTGGCATTAAGATAGAACTGATTAAATCTCCAACGACTAGACTGTCATAGTTGGCATTAAGACAGAACACATTATTTTTCTCAATAAATACTTACTACTTCTGAAATCCTTAACATTACTGCTTTTTCTCAATAAATCCTTAACATGTAAGTAATATGAATACTTACTAATTTATAGTATTATTGAATTATCCAAAAATTTACTTTTAAGTTATACATATACTGTATACTTTTGTAAAAAAAATAAAATACATATATACGTGTGAAAGTCGTCTTTATCATAAAAAAAAAAGTTATACATATATATAAAGGTACGGAATTCATCACAATCCTAATATTCAAACTAAGAAAAAAAAAAATCCACAATCCTAATATTTTCACTAGGAGCCTATTTGATACACATGATATAAGTTCTTTCCTTTTAACAAATTTTTTCTATATACACAAGAGTTAGAGATTGAATTTCCATTTATTTGTTTTTAAATGAACTATGGGTATTTGAGTTTCTTTGTTGAAGTGTGTTCCAAAAAGAACGCTTTTCAAAGTATATATTTAGATCTATCTCATCTGATTCAGCTAACAAAAAATAGAGAAAAGAATACTAAAATATGCATCTTATAGGTTCTTGGAGTGATGAAGTGGTAGAGGAGAAGGCTATTCAACTCTATTCTGATTTGGAAATAAATTCACATCCTATGGCTATGGTTGCTAGCTAGTATAACCTTATCAAATGCTATTATTGTTAGTGACTTTTCATAAACAACAAGTTTTGAAGGATAAAGATGTTAAAGAAATTAAGCATATATATATATATATATATATATATATATATATATATATAGAGTTAAATATGTTTTTGGTCTTTATAAATATATTAAATTTTTGTTTTAGTCATTCTAAAAAATTTCTTCAACTTTTAGTCTCCTAAAAAATTTTCAACACCGTTTTTGGTTCTTACTTTTAAGTCAACTCTTGTTGTATAGCCTTCATATTTTAGAATATTATAAGAATCTCACACCAATTTTTTTTTTACAAAATAAAAATTAAATATGAATTTCTAACAAATCATAAACAATTCATATTTTGTTAAATTTTTTTTGGAGAAATTCTTATAATATTCTAAACAAACCTTCATGAAAATTTTCATTAAAAAATATGAAGGCAACATATGAGTTGACTTAAAAGTTTGGACCAAAAGTGGTGATTGAAAACTTTTGAGGGATTAAAAGTTAAAAAAATAGAGGAACTAAAACGAAAAGTTTGTATATTTATAGAGATAAAAAACATATTTGTCCTCGTGAGTTTAACTCAGTTGATAGGGACAATACATAATATATGCAAGGTCCGATATTCAATCCCCAACTACCAAAAAAAAAAAAGAGATCAAAAACATATTTAACATTAAAATATATATTAATAACCTTAAAATATATATTAATGAGAAAGAGAAAGTGACAACTATTAGATATTTAAATAATATTTTACTACAAGTGAAGTGCCTTAGACATAGAAGATTTTTAAAACAAAGAGCAAATAATATGCATAAGGAAGCTCAGTTACGTAATACTCACTCAAATGGTAGGAAAAAAAAATGGTAGAAAACCTAATGAGGAATTTTTTTTCTTTTCTTTCTATTGTTAGGCTTATCCGTCACTTTTTTTTGTTTTTAATTTTATCTTAAGTAAATATTTAGCTTAGGAAAACAAAAATAACTATGGGGTGGAGCGAACCTTTCCATATGAAGGCATGAAGACGGTTGACGTGTAATACTACAGAAATTCTGAAATTTACATTCATAGGTATATAAGCCAAATCATATTCGAAATTGCACGATTTTCGTTTTTCTATTTACAATAAAAATTTCAAGCACACTCTAGACCCAAAAAAAATATATTTCAAGCACTACTTGTGAATAAAAGTCTTCATAAATATAAAGAGGCAATTTATCACGTTAAATTTTATCTTATTATTTTTTTTTGAAGAAATCAAAATGAGATATATTAACAACGGTAGTGAAACACTCCTAGTACAAGGTGTACTAAAGGAGCCATCCCGGAAACCAAATATTCTTACATAGAAAAACAGAAATGTGGATCAGTCAATCCCCAAACAAAAAAGTGGATCCGACCACCACCTGTGAGTACCGTACACAAAAATAGTGTTATGAGCTTTTAACCACCATAGAGAGTGGAATTTTGCCTTGTCTAACAGCTGAGCAATAGATGTCTCAATGTCATTAAATAACCTGTTATTACGTTCGTTCCACACCAGCCAGACACAAAGCAGCCAAACCAATTGTAGAAACGATCGTCGCGCCTTTGAGTAACCTGTATAGTGAATAAACTGATAAAAGTGGTCACTACTATTTTGAGGATCTACACCTGATATGCCTATCCAAGATCTGATATGATGCCAAAGATAATATCGTTCACGTTAAGTTCAAGTACGACACATTATTTGGTCAATTCCTTTTCTGGTAATATGTTTATTTACAAGTAAAAATACACTATGAGAAGTTTTTTCTTTGACAAGATATACTATGAGAAGTTATAGAGGTACTCATCCTTCCTAAAATTTAAAAACAATAAAATAAAAGTAAAAGAGGTCCTTCAAAAAAAAGTAAAAGAGCTATTTACTTAAAAGTATTTTGTTGAGAAGATAAGAATCTTCTTTCGATTTAATTAAAAGATTTGATTTCGAGAATTTTTTTGAAGAGACTTCGTCACCAGTGTTGTACTCGTTGTTGGGAAGCCACCGAAGGAGATCCAATTGGGGCAATTTCATTATTTTTTTGTTGAGATTTTGTATTTGAGTAAATTTTCACATTAGTCTTTATGAAAAAATAGGGTAAATTACACTCTCCTCCCCTCTAAGATGCTTGAATTACACTCCCCTCCCCTCTTATGTTAAAATATACACTCACCTCCCCTCTTATTCAAAACATATTAGAAAACTTTTCACTTTCCTCCCCTAAGAGAAGCTTCAATTACATTCCCCTCCTCTCTTATGTTAAAATTTACACTTTACTCCCTCAATATTTTTTTTTATTCTAATAATCTAGCAAAAATAACAATAAGATAACAGACTTATAAAAAAAACAGTATTAGGGTCTATTTTAATATACTAAAAAATTGAATACATATTTTTTGCTATTTTTATTAACAATTTCATTAACATGTAGTTTTAAACTCTGTATTAAAATATGAAACAACCCAAAATAAAATTAAAATATGTGAAAATTTTTAAAGACAATAAAACATGGTTATTGAAAAGTTAATTTTATACTCTAAATTATAAAATCAATAGCAAAATATTTAAATTTAATTATCATTACATTTAAATTATAAAGAAATAAATTGTTTTTCTTAAATGGTGGTTCAAAATTAATATATATCATAAAAATATTTATTTATGTTAACATAGATTAAAGTGTAGTTTATATTTAATTATTAAGGGAGAGAGTTGTAATTCAAGCATCTTATAAGGGAGAGGAGTATATAAATTTTACTTTGCAAGGGAGGGGAGTGTATATTTTAACATAAGAGGGGAGGTGAGTGTAATTCAAGCATCTTTGAGGGGAGGGGAGTGTAATTCACTCTAAAAAATACGGAAACTTATTTAGTCTTCAAAAAATGAAGGAAAAAAAATCAAATTCGGATTTTTTTTTGTCAAAAAAGAAAATGACGTCTAAAATAACATAAAATTGAGTAATATTTTTTTTCAGAATAGTTTTTATAATATTTTGGTCCATATTTGGTCCATATTTAGAAACTAAATATTTTATCAATTATTGATTTGTGTAACCAATTTATAGATTCAAATATTTGTAAAAAAATAAATTATACTCTATTATTCCACGAGTTTTAATTTATTTATTTTTTGAAAATTTCACGAGTTTTAATTAAAGACTAATTTTTCAAGGGAATCCAAATTAAATTTTTTTATCAAAAATATACTTGTCTGACTTTATTTGATTGGTGTACAATGCAGACATTGTAGAGTGCTTATAATTTCTGAAGAATGCATATTTGTTCCTAAATACAGAAATATATACATACGAGTTTTTGCTGCGTTAGATATCTACTTTTTTGTATATTATTATAAATTGTTTTGATATTTTCACATATATTAAAAAAAATATAGTTAATTTTGTATTAGAACACAAAATTATGCGTGATTTTATAAAACTGTCTTTCATAAATGACATATGAAAGAGAGATTAAACAAATAAACAATAAAAAATATGAGGGTCTTGCTAACGAATGTCCTAAGGACACTCTTTAAGAATTCCTAATTAAAAAACTATTAATTGGAAAAAAACTTAATAATTCAATTTTTGATGCATTGAATGCAAAAATTTCTATAAAATTTACTATCTAAAGTTTTTAAGGAGTGTCCTTAGGACACTCATTATCATTTATCAAAACAATATAAAAAAACATTAATGATGTATTGATATTGTAAAATGATATACACTTGAGAGAGTATAACAAAACAAAAATATTTTATCCAAAATGACATTTAATAAAATACAAAGGAAATATATATACATCTTTCGGTCACTGTTATAAGCAAAAATCTAAATTTTAGATTCACCCAATAAATGATGTATATGGTCTTTATTATAGATCACATACATAATTTAATGAATAAATAAATTTAAAATGATGATTTTTCGTTATAATAGTGGTGGCGGTTTTGTTGAATTTGAATGTTTTCGGAAGGTTTCTCATCTTATGTTTTTTTCATCAAATTAAATATGTTAATGTATCTTCACCGCCATCAAAATCGACGTTGCCATCGGAAAATTCCTTCGCTTTCGACCAGAAAATGATGCAGTTGTTGTATTTGTACCTTCTCCTTCACTGCTATCGTTCCCATCCTCTCTGTTCCTTTTTGTTTCACACGGTTTCTCTTTCCTTATTTACTTTAATATTTACTTTAAATGTGTATGAGGTGTCAATTTTTAATTGGATTTGATCAAATGAAATGGTTTGGTCCCGTGACCATCTAAGCATTGCTCATTAGAGAATGTATTTTTTATATGGATCTTTCTAACCAGTGGTCCATTGCCCTCAGAGCAATGGTTAAAGAATCTACAAATAAAAATTTTATCTTGGAAATATAAGATGTTACTTTTGATATCAAATAATGATTACACAACTTTTTCATAAAAACTTCCTTGTTTTGGTGGCTTAACTAATGTCTTTGGGTCACTCGTTAGCATTCTCCTTTTTATTGATACTCCTTACAAGGTAAATGTTAAACATTTGATGTTGAGTTGCCGTTTATTCTCCATAAATAGCCATTACTCAGATAGGCACCATATATAACACAACAATTCACCAATCTACAATCACTAACACACTACAATCATGGCTAGTTCAATGCTTACCAAGGTTACTTGTTTGGCTATGTTATGCTTGGTTTTGGGCATTCCAATAGCCAATTCTGCCCCTTCATGTCCTGAAGTGCAACAAACCTTAGCACCATGCATTCCGTACCTAACAAACCCAGGTCCACCCCCTCCCCCTGAACCATGTTGCATTGGGTTTAAGACTTTAGATGGCCAAATCAAAACTCCCCAAGATAGTCAAGATGTTTGCTATTGCCTCAAACCCATTGTGGAGAATCCCAAACTCAATATTCCTGCCCTTGCTTCCCTCCCTAAAGACTGTGGTATTGACATAGGCTATGTGATTAGCCTTCACATGGACTGCGACAAGTACATCTCACACCATCAACCCTCTTTTTCTATTTCATATATACTCCTTTATTAGGGCTTAGGGTTTACATAAATTTATATAATCTACTGTGTAACAACACATTTACAATATGTTAAGAGACAAGAATACATGTGTGTTTTTTTTTTAGGAACTAAAAGAAAAACAGTAAAAGATTTATAAAGAAAACTAATATCAATTTCACTTTACTAATTGCAGGGTAAACTAGACTGAGCAGCTTGCGGGTTGGCGGTTAATGAATAAAGTAATAATTGGTGTTTGATAATAAACAATACCGACAGAATAAAAAGATGGCTTAATTTCTCCAGTTGTAAGTTGTAACTTAATCCCCACTAGGGATCACACACTATATATAATAAAAATAAAATCTAAAATGTTTCAGATCAAAATATTCCATTGTTCTAGTCTTTTTCTTCGAAACTTGTACTTGTGAGCCATCGTCTTTTTTGTTTATGTTTTCGCCCCTCAATCATTGGGTACCCATAACCATAAAAGTTTGCAATATTTGGATTTAGCTAGATAGTAACTATTTCAATCAAATTGAACTTAAGAGTAAACTCAACATCATTTCTCTGTTAGGTGCTTTTAATTTCAATAACCTTATTGGTATACTCCCTTCAAATATAGGGTTTTATATTTTTTTAACATCAAAATTGATTGGATATATAATCAAAGTTGCATAACCCAGAACTAGCAAAAACTATGTGGGCACTTGACCCACTACAATTATGAATTAAAAGAAAGAAGGGAATTCAAAAAAGAGATAAAGAAAGGGGTGATATTATTTCGGCAAACGATCTTATGAGAGATGTGGAAAGTTAGAAATGACAAGATTTTGAACAACGTAGTAGTTTATGTGGTGGAGGTCGCTAAAATTAAAGTGACGGCGTGGCATACAACATTTTAACCATATGACAACGCCAATTTTTTTCTTGTGTAATTTTTTTCGGTAGAATATCAACGACAACAATTTCAAATTACATTGTTGTAATACATTATTTTTTAGATTTTTTTTTTGCATCACACCGGTTGATACTCGTTTTTACAGGAGAAATTAGAATAGTTTTTTTTTTTTTTTTGTAATTTATCCATTAAAGCAACACCTTAAAATCGTTCACGCTTCCCCCACAGACATAAGCATTCATCCAAGCACTTTGCATAAAACCCCCCTTTCACCATCATATACTCCAAATAACCTCTATCTACTGAATCATACATTTTTTGAAATCCACTTTTAGATCAAACATTGACCTTTAGTTTTTTTTTTCTCTCTTGTAAATCCACAATTTTATTTACCACCATCACCCCCATCCACCAAATTTCTCCTTGCGGGAAAGACCAATTAGGAGGAGAAAATAATATAATTCATATTGCTGACCAACCTTCTAGCTAAGACCTTTGAAAGGATCTTATACAAAATTCCAAGGAAATCAGGCGATAATCATCCAACACCATAGGAGATACAATTTTCGGAATCAAAGCCACAAAATAAGAGACTAAGCATTTAGGCACAACTTCATTCACACGTAATTGATCAAACATTATACAAACCTCATCCTTGCTCAAATGCCAAAATTCTTTGACAAAAGAAAAACTAAAACTATTTTACCCCGGACTTTTGTTCCCCCTTCTCTCCTTTACCACCAATTCAATTTTCGACAAGGAAAAATGAATCACCAAGCTAGAGTTCTCATCCTCGGTAAATCAATCAAAGGCACCCCTTCCAACTTAGGTCTCTCCCACCAAGGCGACGTGACATCATTAGTAAAATAAGCAACCACCTCTCTTCTCACCTCACTAGGATTTTGAACCCACACATCATTCACTTTAGTGCCTTTAGTGCATGTGAGCTAAATCTCCTCTTGACACATCTATGAAAAAAAACTTTAAATTCACATCACCTTCTTTCAACCACTTCGACCAAGATATTTGCACCAACATACCATTTTTAGCCTTTAGAAGCCTCCATAAATCACCAAACATAGTTTTTCTAACTTAAACCTTTTTTCCATTGAAGAGGCCTACCTCCCTCTTCTCATCTAATTCCACAATATCCCACTATACATCTCCCCGTATCCCTCCCTATTCCACTCCTTCAAATGATGATCCACAATAATATAATAAGAGAAAGTATGCGGTTGAGTCGTCTTATTGTTTTGTTTAAAAAGAGACTTAAAACATTACTTTTAAAAACTTTTTTAACGAAAACTCACAAAAATCTAAAATACATTTAACTGTATATTCCTGACTCTTGAAATTACTTTATCATATTTCTTTTCAATTTTAATGTGAACCCGTTCAAAATTCAATTTTCTTTTATTATTTTTCTTTAGAAATCTTAAAACAAACATTTAAACGTGATTTCAGAGCCCTATAAAGGTCGTTTGATGTATTTTAATATTTGAACTAGTGTACCTTCAATCTTCTTTTTTAAAAAAGAAAAACATTTTTAATGTTCTTTTTAAGAAAAATATAATCGAATTGAAGAGTAAACGACCGAATAGTAGTCAGTCCTATATATTTCTTACTTATAGGATCTTCATAGCTCCAACAATGTAGCTTGATCATATTTGAAAGTCTAAATTTAATCCACTGGTATTGCATTGACTTACTCCTAGGTATAACAGAGTATAAACAATAGCTTAGTAATAAAGTCACAGAACTAAGCACTAGAGTTAATTAGTAATAGATATATGCCAGCTGTCTTGTAACTGGAAACTATAAGTCATAGAGAGCTTTTACATGCTATAACAGGTTACCACCTTGCTACTATAAATGCAGGTGGCTAAACCATTTTGTAACAGAATTGGAAAATATATGAAAGAGAAAATTGAGATTCATGAACCTCTCTCTCTGAACTCTAATATGGTATCAGATTAGCAAGGTCGATCCATGTCAGATTCATCGCCTACTCCGCCACCTTCCTCGCCGCGCAACTCCGGCGCCGGTGGTAGTTCCATTCTTCCACCGCCGTTAACTCACGATCGCACCACTGATTTGCGTTCGTCTTTGCTTCAGTTTTCGTTGAAGATTTCGGAAAAGCTCAACGAAGACAACTTCCATCTCTGGCGTCAGCAGATTGAACCGTACATCAACGCTCACAACCTCACGGAGTTCATCGCGTGTTCGCGCGTTCCGCCGCAGATCGTCGATGATGAAGCTTATCGCACCGGTACGGTTAATTCTGCTTACTCGTTATGGCTCACGCGTGATCAAATGTTACTTTCGTGGCTTCAATCCACTCTCAGTAGTGAAATTTTATCTCCTGTCCTTGGAAGCACTCATTCGTATGAACTCTGGGATCGTTTATTCGCATATTTCCACAAACAGACTCGTGCTAAAGCATGCAATCTATTCGTTGAGCTTTGCACCCCTAGGCGATTCCTCTGTTAAAGATTATCTGTTAAGCATTCGCAAAACTATTGATTCTCTGGCTTCTATTGGTGATCTGGTTCCTATTAATCATCACATTGATGTTATCTTAGAAGGTTTACCCGCTGATTTTGCTTTCGTTGTTTTGGTGATTGAGAGCAAGTTTGATGTTATGGATCATGATGAAGTTGAAGTTCTTCTTCTGGCACATGAGTTTCGTCTTGACAAATTCAAGAAACAAACTCTCTCAGATTCAGCTTCTTTGAATCTTACACATGCTACACCTGCTCTCGTTGTCAACATCGCTAGTGAGTCTGTGTCTCAGGCTGGTGACTCTCCTCCTACACAACATGTTGAACCTGAGTAAAATTCCTTTAGAGGAGGTCGTGGTATGCGTGGTGGCCGTGCTGGTAGAGGTCAAGGCGGTCGCAACTCCAATGGTCAGTGTCAGGCGTGCTCTAAATTTGGTCACACTGCTCTTACGTGTTGGCATCGATTTAATCAACAGTTTGTCCCAACTACGGGTGCGTCTAACCCCTTTACTGGTATGCATGGAAACTACCCTGGATATGCACCTTCTTACTCTGCTTCTCAGTCTAATTTTGGTGCTTACTATCCACCTCCTAATACTTGGATAAGGCCACAACATCCAATGCGTCCTCCCGGTTCAGCTGCTCCACCAAGTGCCTTTCTTACTAATGCCTCAAGCGTTCCTTCTAGCTCTTGGTTTCCCGATTCTGGTGCCTCATTTCACGTTACCGGTGATGCTCGTAACTTGCAGCAGCTTACACCTTTTGAAGGTCATAATCAGATTTACATAGGCAACGGTCAAGGTTTTGCGTATTTGTTCTTCTGATTCTAGCTCTTTCCCTTCACCTACACAACCTCACATGTCCCTCACACTTCACAATTTACTCCATGTTCCTACCATAACTAAAAACCTTATCAGTTTCAGTCAGTTTTGCAAAGATAATAACGTTTATTTTCATTTCACTGATAATGCCTGTCTTGTGAAATCTCAGGAAACTGATGCTATTCTCCTTCAGGGATGTGTAGGCAGTGATGGATTATATGAATTTCCAGCTATGAGTCTTCATATAACCAAGCCTTCTGCTTCTCCTGTTTCTATTCCTTCTATTAGTATTGTTTCTAGTTCAAATAATAATTCTTCATGTATGTCTGATACTAGTCAATTCTTGTGGCATTTACGCCTTGGACATCCTCATGTTCAGTCCCTCAAACGTGTATTGACTCATTGTAATATTCACACCAATAATACTGATGTTTCCACCTTTTGTGCTGCTTGTTGCATGGGTAAATCTCATAGATTACATGCACCTTTATCTCATACTACCTATTCTCAACCTCTTGAATTAGTGTTCAGTGATTTATGGGGTCCCTCCTGTAACATCCCGCTTGTCGGCTAATGGAAATTTTACCTGTTAAATGTATCAGAGGACTGATGTTCATGGAAAGCGTTTATGATGGAAAATGTTATGTACGACAGACAATATTACTATGTGTTATCGGTCAAGTATGGACTTATGTATCAGTGTCAGCTAAACACGTTTAAGATGGAGGGTATTATGGTAACTTGGCGGCAGAGTAGTATTTAAGTGAAATTGGCCCAAAATTTCTCATTTTGTGATTGCTCTTTCTCTCTCTCTAGGTTTTGAGAAGAGAATTCTCTCCTCCTTCTCTCTAACCCACGCCCTCTCTCTCTCCACTCTAAATCATCCAAACTTCTTCCTAGTGTGATCAAGCATGGTTTTTGGATGAAAGCTAAGGATCAAGATTGAAGCAAAAGCTAGGGTTTGAGCTTGGATCTTGAAGGAAAGCAAGAAAACATGATTAGGTGAGTTCCATAGATAGTTTACCTACCTTTGGTTGTGTAAATTCATGTTAGAAATGATTGATTTATGTTTATGAGGGATTTAGAACCCTAATGTTCTTTTGAGCAGTTCTTGTTGATTCCATGTTAGTTTGCCATGAAATATGTTATTTAAAGTCAATATTTGTTGCTGGATGATTACGGTGCATTGCAAGATCAAACTGGACAAGTTTTGGGTCAAAACTGGAAATTTTGTACCTCAGACCCGAAGAACCACGCCATTAGGGAAATCTACGCTAATAGCAAAATTCTTCAGGATGAGCCACGCCCCAGCTGAGCTATTAGCGCAGCTCTCTGGACTTGGCCAACTTGCTTTGGCATGTTGGCCCAGTTCAGGGTCTGTGGTGCATTCCGAAGCTTTTCTTTCAACGTTTTACAACTTTATAACCCCAAAACAACATCTAGGCAATGCACATAACATCAAACGATTCTTGAAATGAAAATCATGGCAATCTTAACATGAATGGCAAGAGTGATTCAAGAGAGTCTTAAGCCGATTTACTCGGGTAGCAATGAATTAAGAAAGGGAATGAATGTAGAGCCTCGACATAGTGTTGAGAACTAGAAAAAATAGCATGAATGATAAGTATGGCAAGTATAGGATATGAATCCCTAGAATGATAAGACGCGAAGTGTATCCTCTTCGCTTATGATCAAGTATGTATATGTTTAGCTTATGTGTACGACAAGACCATGACTAATAAGTGTAGGTGGCATGTCTCTTGTTATCCACATCAGGGGGATACAAGGGGTTCTCATGATGGGAATGGTTCAAGCCGTAAGGGACCCACATGTCACTGAGTAACAAGACGTAGGTGCTCGTGTCTCTTGTTATCCACGCCAGAGGGATACGGGAGGTTCTCGACCTAAGGGGAACGGTTCAAGCCGCAAGGGACCCGCACGACACCGAGGGAGTCCGATGTACGTACATCGGTCATGTATGGGAGTGTTCCCGGGGTTACTCCACCCGCGACTCTTCGTAAAATGAATCAAGATAATGACTGTTTGTTCAACGCTAACCTAATGAATGAACTTAGATACGTTTATGCATGATATGAATATGATTATGTTATGGCATGTAGAATGATTCCATGCAAGACCATGTTTAAGAACAAGAGCATTAGATGCTGCAAGCAAGTACAAGTTATATGTATAGAGCAAGTAAAGATTATGATACCGATGACGATCTTAGGTTTCCCCTAATCGTCTAGTTTAGAAACGTGACATGATTATGTTATGTTTAGGCCTCGATACGTAGAGCGTATCTTTAGCAATGCGGTCTTAGGTTCCCTTCGATCGCCATGACACATATAGGAAGTGAAGCCTATAACAAGTTAAGATAAGATTATGACGGCTTTAGTATGCACTACCGTCTAAGTATGAAAGTCCCCACACACGTATAATCAACCGACAGGTTGTAATGTAGACACGTGGTGACCGTAGGTTTCCCCCTTGAGGTTGCCTATAGCCTAGGATTTAAGGGAACTCACTGAAACATTATTTCCCATCCCAATCCTTATTTGTTTCAGATAAGCATATGGTTATGCAAGCTTGAAGTCAGATGGATGTTTCAGCAAGTGTGCGTTCGTATCGCTGCGGGATGCTTTGGATTCCAAGGATGAAATTATATGTATGGTTGAGATGTTTATGTGATTTACGTATGAACGCAATTTGTTGAATAAATATTCATTCGTATGTATTTAATGTTGTATATTTTAATGTATCCAATACTAAATTTAATGCACGTGCTAGACTTTCTAGATACGTCTGGTATGGGTGTTACACCTCTCCTAATCCATCTACATTAGGTTATAACTATTATATAACATTTGTGGATGCTTTTTCACGGTTCACATGGATTTATCTCTTAAAATCCAAATCTGATGCTTTTCCTATTTTTCAGCAGTTTAGATCCATGGTTGAGTTACAGTTTGGGTTTCCTCTCAAAGCTGTTCAGACAGATTGGGGAGGGGAATTTAGACCTTTTACAAAAAATTTAACTGATTTGGGTGTCTCTCATAGGCTCATTTGTCCCCACACCCATCATCAAAATGGTGTAGTCGAGAGAAAGCATCGCCATATTGTTGAACTTGGTCTCACTCTCCTTAGCCATGCATCCTTACCTCTTCCCTATTGGGATTATGCCTTCTTAACTGTTGTATACCTTATCAATAGGTTGCCTTCTGCTTCCACAAATTTTAAGGTACCCTACACTATCCTTTTTCACACTGATCATGACTATAAGTTCCTTAAAGTGTTTGGTTGCGCTTGCTTTCCCCTTTTACGGCCTTATAACAATCACAAACTGGATTTTCGCTCTCATGAGTGTTTATTTTTGGGTTATTCACCATCTCACAAGGGATATAGGTTCCTTTCTCCAACTGGCAGGTTATACATTTCCAAAGATGTTATTTTTAATGAGTCTAGATTTACCTATTGTGATCTATTTACTCGTCCTGGGCCCTTTAAATCCCCTCCTACTGCATCATCATCATCCACATTTTCCCTGTTAGATAATAAAGTATTGGGCTTAAGTTATTGGGCCATTATATTAGTAAGTTAGAGTCCATTAGGTTTTATTATATATTCTTTTATAACCTTTTGTAATATTAAGCTATTGAAATATTTTATGAAACCCTAGCCGTTGTTTAGTCTCTTTGTTATTCTCTATTGGAACCTTGTATTGTTAACATGGTATTAGAGCATGGTTCAATCCTCCTTGAATTATTCGTTGTTTCCGCTGCGGAGTTCCCAAAACCAAGAGTTTGGGAATATGTTTTTGTGAAGGTGTGTTCGTTTGCTATATTTTGTTGATGTGAATTTGTTTTGTTCGGTTGAAGATCTTTAAAAATTGTGGCTTTTGTTCGATTTATGGAAATAAGAATAGATGTATTAATGGATTTTGTTCGATCAAGGTTATATTGCACGTAAATGTGTTTTTGTGGTTCTTGGAATGTAGAAGCAATGATTAAATATGGATAGCTATATAAGAATTGGCATACGTGGAGTTGCAACATATTGATGGATTAACGACGGTACAATGTGGAGTTATGTTGATTGGGAATTTGATTTTTTTTTTTGACAAAATGTTGATTGGGAATTTGATATTTCACCTTGTTTACTCTAAGAGTCACTTGTTGGTATATGATGGTCTGATATATCTTGATTTTGTTTTGTTTTTTGGAATTCAATTTATGTAACAAATTGCAAGAGGTTCGGCCCAAAAAAAATAAAATAAAATAAAAGGTGTTTGTCTGGTGTGGTTCCGGCGTGTTGGTGTTTGACTTAGTTATGTTTGGTTTGATTTGATTCCTATGTTTCTGGTTGTTTTGGTTCAGTTTGTCTTGTTTCGTTTGGTTCGGTTCGGTTCAGTTTGGTTCTTTAATTTGTCTTGATTTAGTTTCGTTTGGTTTAGGTTGATTCAGTTTGATTTGTTCTCTTTTGGTTCAATTTGTTTGGTTGTTAGACGAGTCAAGATAGTGTTCACAGTTGGTTTGTTTGTTTGGTGAGTCGAGTGCTCACACTTTGGTTGTTTGGTGAGTCGAGTGCTCACAATTTGGTTGCTTGGTGAGTTAACTAACTACTCACAATTTGGTTTCTTCTCGCCTTTTGATTCTTCAATTTGATTGTTTGGTGAGTCGAGTGCTCATAATTTTGTTTCTTCTTCCCTTTTGATTCTTCAATTTGGTTTTTTGGTGAGTCTAGTTCTCACATTTGGTTGTTTGGTAAGTCGAGTGCTCACAACTTGGTTTCTTCTCCCCTTTTGATTCTTCAATTTGGTTGTTTGGTGAGTGAATTCTCACACTTTGGTTGTTTGGTGAGTCGTGTGCTCACAATTTGGTTTCTTCTCCCCTTTTGATTCTTCACTTTGGTTGTTTGGTGAGTCGAGTGCTCACAATTTGGTTTCTTCTCCCCTTTTGATTCTTTTGATTGCATTGCACTTCTCCCCTTTTGATTCTTCTGATTGCATTGCACTTCTCCCCATTTTTGATTCTTCTGATTGCATTGCACTTCTCCCCCTTTTTGTTCTTCGGATTGATTGGACTTCTCCCCTTTTTAGTTCTTCGGATTGATTGCACTTCTCTCTCCTTTTACTCTTTTGATTGATTGCACTTCTCCCTCCTTTGATTCTTTTGATTGCATTGCACTTCTCCCCCTTTTTTATTCTTCTGATTGCACTTCTCCCACTTTTGATGATTCTTTGGTTACTCCTCTATTGGTTCTTATGTATGGTTGCATCTCTCTCTTTGATTGGTTGATGGTGATGGTCCTTGTTGTTCTCTCTACGAAGATAACTCACTTTGGTTGGTTGTTGCTCTCCATTGGTTTTGCTGACAGCTGATTTGTTTTATTTTTCTGGGTTAATTTGTAACAAACTTAAAGCTTAGTAAGCTTCAGCTTGAGGGGAAGTGTTAGAACTTTATATTATTTAGTATGTTTTTCGTATTTTGTTTGACAAACTCACAATGCTTCTTGTTGACTCATTGTGAGTTTGAGGGTAGATGTTAGATAATAAAGTATTGGGCTTAAGTTATTGGGCCATTATATTAGTAAGTTAGAGTCCATTAGGTTTTATTATATATTCTTTTATAACCTTTTGTAATATTAAGCTATTGAAATATTTTATGAAACCCTAGCCGTCGTTTAGTCTCTTTGTTATTCTCTATTGAAACCTTGTATTGTTAATTTCTATTCCTTCTTCTGTCCCCTATCCCTCTTCTCTTACACCTGCCTCTCCCAACAACTTGCCCCCCACTGTCTCCTCTAATTCTGGCAGTGACAAACCTGTTCCTTGTGAGTCTGACCAGCCATCACCTTGTTCTATCCCTACCTCAAAATCATCTATATCCCCTACTGTCTCACATACTCCTCCCATACCTCCTAGAGCTATACCAGTTGCATAGGTGCCTATTAATGCACACAATATGAAAACTCGAGCCAAAAGTGGTTTTCTGCAGCCACGAATTCTCTTATCCCATACTGAGCCTAAAACTGTTAAGCAAGCTCTATTGGATCCAAATTGGCAAACTGCTATGAAGGCTGAATTTGATGCTTTACTTAGCAATCATACTTGGGATCTAGTTTCATTACCTCCTAACAGAGAACCTTACTCTAACAGAGAACCTTACTATCAGATTGATCCTTACTCTAGCCATCACACACAAGTGGTCTATCCAACAACTTGATGTAAACAATGCGTTTCTCAATGGCTTATTGAATGAGGAAGTGAATATGGTGCAGCCTTTTGGCTTTGATAATGGGGATTCACACACTGTTTGCAAGCTTAACAAAGCTCTTTATGGCTTAAAGCAAGCTCTCAGACAATGGTTTGAACGTTTACAAGCTGCTCTTCTTCACTTGGGGTTCAAGGCCAGCAAGTGTGATCCCTCCCTGTTTATCTTCTTTTCTCATCAGCTTGTGTATCTTTTGGTCTATGTAGATGACATAATCATCACAGGCAACTCCTCCACTCTTCTCACTACTCTCATCAACAAGCTCAACAACACCTTTTCTCTCAAGCATCTAGGTGATCATGATTATTTCCTTGGTATTGAGGTTAAACATTTGGCTAATGGCTCTCTGTTACTCTCTCAAACAAAGTACATTAGGGACCTTCTTATCAGAACAGGAATGTTGGAGTCCAGTGCAGTATCCACTCCTATGCAGTCCACTTGCAAACTTAGCAAAGTTGGTCCTAACTCTCTCTCAGATCCCTACATGTATCGTTTAGTAGTTGGTGCACTTCTCAGTTAACAAGGTATGCCAGTTCAGGTCTCATCCTCTGGAGTCTCACTGGGTTGCTCTGAAACGAATTATGCGGTATCTCAAAGGAACTCTAGATCATGGTTTGACACTATATCCATCCCATCCTTCTCAGACACCTACACTTAAGGCTTTTTGTGATGCCGATTGGGCTTCTGACCCTGATGACAGGCGTAGTACATCTGGTGCTGCAGTTTACTTTGGTTCCAACTTAGTGTCCTGGTGGTCAAGAAAACAACATGTGGTTGCCAGGTCCAGCACTGAAGCTGAATACCGTAGTTTAGCTCATGTTACCGCGGAACTTTTATGGATTCAAACTCTTCTTCACGAACTGGGTGTCTGCTATCAATTTCCGATGATTTTCTGTGACAATCAGTCTGTAGTTTCTCTCTCTCATAATCCTATACTGCATGCCAGAACTAAACACATGGAAATTGATTTATTTTTTGTCCGAGAAAAGGTTCTAGCCAAGCAGTTGACTGTCACTCACATTCCTGGCACTGATCAATGGGCAGACATCCTTACCAAGCCTCTCTCCTCTTCCAAATTTCTTGAGATGAAGCCCAAGCTCAATGTGTTTGCTCTAGTCCAGCTAGCACAACCACCTTGAGCTTGTAGGGGGGTATAACATAGTATAAACAATAGCTTAGTAATAAAGTCACATAACTAAGCACTAAAGTTAATTAGTAATAGATATATGCCAGCTGTCTTGTAACTGGCAACTGTAAGTTATAGTGAGCTTTTACCTGCTATAACAGGTTACCACGTTGCTACTATAAATGCAGGTGGCTCAACAATTTTGTAATAGAATTGGAAAATATATGAAAGAGAAAATTGAGATTCATGAACCTCTCTCTAAACTCTAATACTAGGCATGTGCGTTTTTTTCTTCTTATTCAGGAGCAATGGTTCAATTAAAGGTTTAATTCAATTGATATTTGCATAGGATAGATGCAACTTTTTCTTGTATTGGATTGAAGGCGAGAGATAAATAATATACAATATGCAATAGTTTAATTGAACCACATTGATGTTTAACTTAAACATATGTATAGATGTCGACATGTGTATTTCTCAAATTAACAAACACTTCTACTTAAATTGAGTTCACCCATCTAGTGTTAGAACATTGGTGTGAAGTTGAAAGGAAATTGAAAGGTTGCAAGATTAAACATAAATTATGGGGCTTTAAGCTAATGTTTTATGAATTAAAAAAATAGAGTGTGATGTCCCACATAAAATAGAACACACATTAATACAGTTAATATTGTGATATTTAATTTTTAAATACCCGATAATAATAAAAATGATAGTAATGATTAATTTTAATTCATGCATATTACAAATGATATTGTAACAACCCGTTTTTCGCTACGATTATTTTATTTATTTATTATATGTGTTTAATTGCTTGTTTGTGTGTTTGATTTGGAATTAGTGGATTTTTAGTCGAGAAATGTATTTTGGTCATTTTTAAGAATAAGGGTATTTTGGTAATTTGATGAGCGAGAGTAAATTAATAATTTTAGAATGTAGACTATTTTAGTATTTTAGTGTGAATAGTAACTTGCGGTAATTATTTTGAAGTGGTAATTAAACGATGTTTTAGCTAGTTAAGTGTGTAGTAACTTTTAGAATTAAGTGGTAAGAGTTTTTAGGCCCATTATGAATTGAAGTAACCTAGCCATTTATTGGAGTATATATAGATAACTTATGACAGAAAATTAGAGTTTAGTTATTCATTCACACATTCTCACAAATGTGCCCGCTTCCTGGTTATCTGAAGCAGCTATGGTGTTGAATTGTAAGGTTGGATCCAACCCTTTTGTGTATCTCGCGCTGTTTGCCTATTGGTGGAAATGCGAGGCAGTTGGCTTTTTGGGAACCGTTACTGAACCGTATAAAGTCTAGACTGTCTAGCTGGAACTCCAAACATTTATCCTTGGGTGGTCGTCTGCTTTTACTGAAGTCTGTCGTGTCATCTCCGCCTGTTAATCCGTTTTCTTTTTTCAAGGCTCCTTCAGATATTGTCTCCTCTATAGAATCTATTTTAAATTTTTTTTTTTGCGGGGGGGGGGGGGGAGTGAGGATCACAGGAAAATATATTGGATGGACTGGAATTCTGTTTGTAGTAGTAAGGAGGTTGGAGCTTTGGGGGTAAGGAGAATTAGGGAGTTTAATAGTGCGTTACTAGGGAAGTGGTGTTGGCGGATGTTGGTGGAGAGGGAGAGTTTGTGGTTTAGAGTGCTGTCAGCGCGGTATGGGTTGGCAGAGAGGCAGTTGACGGCTGGAAATGGGGAGAGTGGTTTCGGGATAATATCAAATGTGGTGTTGGAAATGGGGAGAGTACTCTTTTTTGGTCCGATGTGTGGGTTGGTGAGGTGTCGCTTCGAGTCAAGTTTCCTAGATTATTTGACTTGTCGCTGTGTCAGGAGGTTTCAGTGGCTGGGATGTGTCAGTTATGGTGGGGGGGGGGGGGGGGTGAGGGTTAGATGTGGAGTTGGAGGCGGCGGTCGTTTGCGTGGGAGGAGGAGTTGGTGGGGGAAATTAAATTATTAATTCAAAATGTCACTTTGCAGGTTGATAAAGATGACAGGTGGCTTTGGAATTTGGAGACATCTCATGTTTTTTCCGTTCGTAGTGCTTATAATTTCCTCACTGTTTAACTTCCTACTGCTTCTTCAGTGGCTGCATCTTCTATTTCGAATAAAGATGTCCCTCTGAAGGTCGGTTTGTTTGCTTGATGGCTGTTTCGTGATAGGTTGCCAACGAAGGATAATTTACTTAGATGTGGGGTAATTCATAATGATTCGAGGTTGTGTGTGGCCGGTTGTGGCTCTGACGAGAGCTCTTCACATTTGTTTTTACATTGTCATCTTTTTGGTTCAGTTTGGTATCATATATCCAGGTGGTTGGGCATATCAGCGGTATCTCCCTTGAGTGCGGGGGATCATTTTAATCAATTCATTTTTGTTGGTGGCGTTTCTAAGGCTTGTAACACCCCAATATTTTAATATAATAATCATAATATGCTTGTGTTTGTCTTGTCAATTATTTTTGTGTTTTGATTTTCTATAGGTTTTGCATTTGTGTCCCTAGCTGCATCAACTCATTGATTTAGTAAGGATGACGTTTTTGTAAAAAAAATAATATTAATATTATGATGATGTTTATTATTATATTTGTAAGTATTATTTTAAAATAAATAAAAAGCAGATGCCTTCGTTTTCTTTTCAAGAAGACTAAACGTGTTGGTGGCTTTGTTATAGATAAAAGAAAAAACCTAATCCTTATTTATTAATTTTATTAGGGCTGCAACAACTTAACCTAATAATTTCCCTCTAAAATGCTGCATTAGGTTGGCAGCAACTTAACCTAACAACTTCCATCTAAAATGCAGCGCACCAATTTAACTTAACAAATTCCCTTTATAATGCAGCAATCCCTAATATTTCTCCTCACTGATGAGCTTTTCATTCCTATCATGTTGTGTCGTCGCTTGTATATATCTATTGTTTCTGTAGACTTTTTTTTTTGACAAGTTGTCGTTGTACACTTATTTAATACGTTTACAAACAGACTACCCTAATTTCCATTCAAACTCGAATATATATATAGCAAACCCTAAACCGTGTTTCTCTAAACAAAAAACCCTAAACCGTGGTAAATTACAAACTCGGCTACCCTAATTTCCATGCAAACTCGACTATATATAGCAAACCCTAAACCGTGTTTCTCTAAAAAAACCTAAACCGTGGTAAATTACACAGACAACAGAAGAATCATATAGATACACGATATGGATTATGCAATGGAACCAGATTAGTTATCACTAGGATGGGGAGATACGTCATTGAGGGGAGGGTCATTTCCGAAAGTAGTGTTGGTGATCAGGTTTTTGTATACAGACTATCTTTATCGCCTTCAGATGTTAGGATTCCCTTTAAGTTTCAATGAAGACAATTTCCTTTGACTGTATCATTTGCAATGACAATTAACAAAAGTCAAGTGCAGTCGCTTAAACATGTTGGTGTATATCTACCAACACCTGTATCCTTATTTATTAATTTTATTAGGTCTGCAACAATTTAACCTAATTATTTCCCTCTAAAATGCTGCATTAGGTTAGCGGCAACTTAACCTAACAAATTCCATCTAAAATGCAGCGCACCAATTTAACTTAACAAATTCCGTCTAAAATGCAGCAATTCCTAATATTTCTCCTCACTGATGAACTTTTCATTCCTATCATGTTATGTCATCGTTTGTATATATCTATTGTTTCTGTAGACTTTTTTTTTTGACAAGTTGTTGTACACTTATTTAATACGTTTACAAACAGAATACCCTAATTTCCATGCAAACTCGGCTATATATAGCAAACCCTAAACCGTGTTTCTCTAAAAAAAAAAACCCTAAACTGTGGTAAATTACAAACTCGGCTACCCTAAATTCCATGCCAACTTGACTATATATAGAAAACCCTTAACTGTGTTTCTTTAAAAAAAAACCTAAACCGTGGTAAATTACACAGACAGCAGAAGAATCATATAGATACACGATATGGATTATGCAATGGAACCAGATTAGTTATAACTAGGATGGGAAGATACGTCATTGAGGGGAGGGTCATTTCCGGAAGTACTGTTGGTGATCAAGTTTTTGTATCCAGGCTATCTCTATCGCCTTCAAATGTCAGGATTCCCTTTAAGTTTCAATGAAGATAATTTCGTTTGACTGTATCATTTGCAATGACAATTAACAAAAGTCAAGGGTAGTCACTTAAACATGTTGGTGTATATCTACCAACACCTGTATTTTCTCACGGACAGTTGTATGTTGTTGTTTCAAGAGTTACATCCAGAGAGAGGACTAAAGGCATTGATTACTGATGAAGATGGTGAAGATACCAATGTGACGTCTAACGTCGTATATGAGGAAATATTTCGCAATATGTGATGAAACTACATACCAATGTACTAAGATTTTCATATTTATTTTACCGAATTATTGATAGGATTGCCGAATTTTCTTTTATAATATTTTCAGATTTTATACATTTTATGAAGTGTTTTATTTTGTCTACTATGGATTATCACCTGTTCTTTTTTTCACCGTTACCAATCCTTATTTATTAATTTTGTTACGTCTGCAACAATTTAACCTAATATGTTCCCGCTCATTTGCTGTATTAGGTTTGCAATAATTTAACCTAACAAATTTCATCTAAACAAATGCATCGCACCAATTTCATTCCTATCCTCTTGCCTTTTTTTTGTACAGTTATTTAATACTAAAAAAAATGCATCGCACCAATTTCATTTCTATCCTGTTGGCTATATCCTTATTCGTATGTCAATCCTTTTACAATAAACATGTGCGGAGCACGGGTCAAATATCTAGTTATATATTGCATTTTATTCTTCCTATGTCAATCCCTTAACAATAAATCGCACGGTCAGCAATCTAGTTCTATTTTACCCTAGTACAGCCGCCCACATCATTCACTTTCACGTGCAGAAACTTTCAGTTTCTCTACAAACTCACCACAACCAACTCTCTATGCTTTGATGGTCGCGTAACGAACCCCTTTCTCGATGTATCTGTGAATACGATCGAAGGGGAAACACTCTTAGAAACAACAGCCGTGTCTCGCCATCGTCACCGATATCTAGTTACTGTCGTTACTTTTTGTCTCTCGGTGAGTCAGTTTTTCGATTCCACTCTCCTTTGTTCTTTCTTAGATTTGAGATGCTAGTTCCATAAGGTGTTTCAAGTTCAGTTTGGTTCTGCCTTTATCAGATATAATGATCATTATGATCTGAACTAGAATTAGTCATCTAAATAGAATGAAATTTGTTGAATACTTGACTTTGGCGTTGCCTTACTATATCAGTGGCAAGAATTAAGACCAAGATTCCCCGAATTTGAACCTACCAGTATCATTTGATTTATATTTCTAAAATTAGACCACTGTTGCTAGGGAATAGAGTTAATTATGTAAGCTATTTTAACATTAACGTATCATCTTATTTTGATGGTTTAATATAGAGGGAGCTTCTACGGTGCAGTCAGGAAACTGACTTTTTTGGAAAAGTTAATTTTTATCTTAATGTTTGATTCATTTTTAAATCGTTGATTATTGATTAATGATCAATAGTAATTCATCTAGTAATGTTTGCAACATCATGTACTTACAGGTATTTTATCGTTGACATCTTTAACATACAAACAGGGTTGATGATATTATGTGATAGTCTTAAGTGTTACACTTTGTGGGGTGTTACACTTAAAACAAAGTAGGATAAAATTAGATTAAGTGTAGTCTTGTTAATTTGATGAATTGATGATACCACGGGGACTGAACTTTTGATGTCACTGTACAAACAGTGGGGTGTTACTCACTGTATTTTTGATGCTATAATGTTAACTTCACCAGAAAAGTCATTTTCATGACTTCACCATAGAATTTTTCTTAATTAGAACCCATATCTATTTTTTTATGTTAAGAATTATGAAGTATTGTTTTATAGTTTAAGCTAAAATCGTATCTATATTAAAATTTTAACTACTATTGATTTGAAATATGCAATTGTATTTATATAGGTGTATATAATAACTTTACTATAAAATAAGTTTTAGATTATGAAAAAATGGTTAACAGTTTATTTATACCAGTTACTTATTTAGTATTTAGGGGTTATAGCCGCTGCATTGACGAAAAAGAGACGATGTCATGTGGAACTATTGAATTTGATTTCTGAAGTTGGGTTAATTATCTCTCGTGAAAGCTTCAATCCAGATATGGGGTGAGAGAGAAGAGTTTGAGACCATGAGCATAAATTAAATGAGATGAATGGGAAAGTTGTATTTCCCTTAACTTCACTCGGGACTCTCTGTGATAGTTGCAACCCTTGAGATATAATGAGACTAATGTGCAAATATGGTGTTGTGAGATAAAATAAGAATTAGAAACATTATTAATGTGTTGCTTGATTTAAATAATTTTGAATATGTGGTTGCTGATGAATTTGACACTATATTATGTTTGATTTGTTGAATCATTTGATGATTGATAAAATTGTGATGTGACTTTAATATGTGTGGTGAATATTGTGTGTAATTGGTGTTGCTATAATTTGCTGCTCCGCTGCCATTGTGATGTTTAAATTAACTGTCTTGCTTTGTGATGTTTTAAATTAATTGTTTTGTTGCCATTGAGTTATTGTGGATACTTGATTAGTTTGGTGTTATTGCTGGAAATTATATATGACACAATTTATTGTGTGATGTGTAACTACTTGAATATAATGTGTTTGAAATACTTGATGTGATGAGATGAAAATTTGAGACGAAGAATAATTGATGTATATGAGATTTAGATGAACAAAATTGAGATTATCTCATAAATTAGAATAATGATAGTTTCAACCCGGCTTAAGATGGGACTCTTTAAAGGAGTGTCCTAGGCCAACGAGGGGAGGAACTGATGTTAAAGATTTAAAAAGTGAAAATCATTTTTGTCATAAGTGTCTTGGATTGAGGAGAGGGTCTATGAGGTCAAACTTCACCTGGCTTATCAATAATGATAAGACCACCACGATTCCCCCGGCTTATCAGTTATGATAAGACCACCATTATATTCCCTCGGCTTATCAGTTATGATAAGACCACCATGATATTCCCTCGGTTTATCTATGATAAGACCATCATGATATTCCCCCTCCCGGGTTATCGATAATGATAAGACCACCATGATATTCCCCTCCCGGCTTATCAATAATGATAAGACCAACATGATATGGTAAATTGTCCGTCCATCCACGTGGTGGCATAGTACCATCGATCTCCTGACCAAGTACTTCAAAGTATAACCGTACAAAAAGGAAACAAAGAGTCTAGAGTCTAAGAGCATGCATATCATTGTTTGAATTGTGGCTGAACTGATTGGATGTGATGAGTTATATTGTTGTTTTATATACATTGATATCATGTGTTAAATATGATGTTTCTTATACTTGATGGTTGAATTGTGTTGATGTTTGACGATTTCTTCTAAATTTGGTTTAATATGTTATGGTGTTCCTTTCGACTTCTGGCGTGTTCCTTTCATTTATTTTATACTATTCCATGTTCTCAAAACTCATCGCTTCGTTGTTTATGTTTGTTGGCTTGGCCCTGCGGTTGCGAAACCGTAGTTCTATAGGTTATGAGTCTTGGAGTCAAGTACGTGCTTTCCATGAAGACTTGTCTTGTGTCGTCTGTTATTTTGGGGAAAAAGCACCGCTCTGATAGTGACATGGAAAAAGGGATATGCTTACTTATTTAGTTTTGTACAAGAAAACCATTGTCTATTATGTAAATGAAAGTATTTTCAAAAGCAAAAGATTCGATGTTAATATTATTATAATTTTCAAGGAAGTGAAATGTGAATTATGTTTGTTATGAGTCGATGTGGTATCCTAAATCTTGTGGATGAATTCTTATATTAACAGAAAACAAATTTATTTGACACTCTCTGCTGCGAATCAAACTCTATTTTTGAATAAATAATAGGCTAAAGTGCACTTTCCCCCCTAAGTTTCAAAAAGTTGTGATTTTTGCCCCCTATGTACAAAAACTACAATTTTGTCCCCCTAAGATTTAGCCTTTTTGGTCCTTTTGACCAATTTTGACCGGTCAACGCCCATGTGGCATGACATATGTGTAATTATTGGATTAAAATAAATTAAAAAAGCCACCTAATCATTTTTTTAATTAAATAAATGAAAAAGTAATTAAAAAATTTAAAAAATCAGAAGAAAAAAAATTAAAATAAAAACTCAATTCCCAATATTCATAACAATCCCAATCCAATCCAACCCATGTATTTTTTTTTAACAAAACAAAGATAAAATTTAACTCAGAAAAATAAAGATGTGTTGTAAAAAAGAAAAAGAAAATAATGGTGTTTTGCTTAAGTTAGCATAAGAATGATAGAGAGGAAGAGCAGGTTGGGGCATTGAACAATAGTACTTGCTTGCCGAACCTCAAAACAAAACTCTCTTCTGAAAAGTACACACAACAAAACACAAATCCCTTCTATCTCTCTTTGTCTCCAAAACTAACTCAGTTTTTTGATGCCATGGATGACAACGACGAATTCAGAGATTTATACACCTCCCTCCTCTGTCCCTCACAGATCCCCTGCGCCGCATCCCACTTTATCCATGATATACCTCATCAAATTGATCCTCCTGGAACCGCCCCAACACAAGATGAGCCGCCTGTTGAAAAGGAACTTGAAATGTCGGATTCAAAACCAGTCACGGTTGAGGTTGCCATTGAAGGCAATGATCCGATGGATCAAGATGAGGTTAAATTTGACATCGAGGAGAACGAAATTAAAAAAAATGAAGAAATTTTTCTGGGTTGAATTGAGATTGATATGAAGGAATGAAGATGAAGAAATGAAGATTGGGACTTGGGTTTATTTTTAATTTTTTTTCTGATTTTTTAAATATTTTTAATTAGATTTTTCATTTATTTAATTAAAACATGATTATGTGGCTTTTTTTTGTTTATTTAATTTAATAATTACACACGTGGCATGCCACATAGGCGTTGACAGGTCAAAATTGGCCAAAAGGACCAAAGATGCAAAGGGGCTAAATCTTAAGAGGCCAAAATTGTAGTTTTTGTATATAGGGGGCCAAAATCGCAACTTTTTGAAACTTAGGAGGGAAAAGTGCACTTTAGCATGAATAATAATAATTATTATTTTGGGATTTAAGGTGTCACAAGGCTCGCCGATCATTTCTCCAGGTTATTTGGTTTGCATCTGTGTGGGAAATTTGGACAGAAAGAAATCACAGACTACTCACAGGCAAAAAGTGCACAATTGTTGAGTTGGTTGATAAAATTAAGTCGCTCACTTTTATGTGGTTGAAGGCGAAGTTTCATTTTCTTCCCTTTAACTACAATGGTTGGTGGCATAGTCCTTGCACCATTTTGGGCAGTGGTTAATAGCTTGTTGTTTTCTTTCCTGTTGCTTTGTTTTTTATAGTTGTAAATACTGTTGTGACTTTGGTGTTCTTCTCTGACATACCTTGTGCTAGGGAGGACCTTTTGCCGTGGTAATATATCTCATTTTAGCCTTTAAAAAAAAATTATGAATTTCTAACAAAACGTAAACAATTCATATTTAATTCATATTTTGTTATTTTATTTTGGGAAAAATTCTTATAATATTCTAAACAAACCTTCATGAAATTTTTCATTCAAAAATATGAAGGTTACATAGAGTTCATTTAAAAGTTGGGACCAAAAGTGGTGATTGAAAACTTTTGAGGGATTAAAAGTTAAGAAAAATAGAGGAACTAAAACGAAAAGTTTGTATATTTTTTTTTGGTCAGGTAGCCTAGTGGCTAGAATTAAGATGAATAAGTGGGGTGTCCGGGGTTCGAACCCCGGCCCCTGCATATAATAATGCAATGTCCTACCAACTGAGCTATGCTCACGAGACAAAAGTTTGTATATTTATAGAGAAGAAAAAACATATTTAACCTTAAAATATATATTAATGAGAAAGAGAAAGTGACAACTATTAGATATTTAAAACGAAGAGAAAATAATATGCTTAAGGAAGCCCAGTTACGTAATACTCACTCAAATGGTAGGAAAAAAAATGGTAGAAAATCCAATAAGGAATTTTTTTTTCTCTTCTTTCCATTGTTTTTTCTATTAATGGGTTAGGCTTATCCCTCACATTTTTTGTTTCAAATTTTATCTCAAGCAAATTTTTAGCTTAGGAAAACAAAAATAATTATGGGAAATAATGGTGAAATTGACGTGGAATACTATAGAAATTTTGAAATTGACATTCATAGTAGCTATGATGTTACAGTTGAGCGTATAAGCCAAATCTTATTCAAAATTGCACGATTTTCGTTTTGCTATTTACAATAAAAATTTCAAGCACTACTTGTGAATGAAAGTCTTCAAAAATATAAATAGGCAATTGATTACGTTAATTTTTATCTTATTATTATTTAATTCACTAAAAGAAAATATCGTTCACGTTAAGTTCAAGTACGACCCATTATTTGGTCAATTCCTTTTCTGTCAATATGGTTGAAAGTGGCTGAATCCATCCAAAGTTCCACATGTAATTCTTAACATATCATGATGCCGGATATGTTTATTTACAAATAAGTAAAAGAGGCATTCATTTAAAAGTATTTTGTTGAGATGATAAAAAAAATAAATAATTCTTTCGATTTAATTAGAAGATTTGATTTCGAGAAATTTTTCGGAGAGACCGAAGGAGATCCAATTGGGACTATTTCATTTCATTTTTATTTTTGTTGAGATTTGGCTATTTAATAGTTTTTATAATATTTTGGTCCATATTTAGAAACTAAATATTTTATAAATTATTGGTTTGTGCAACCAATTTATAGATTCAAATATTTGTAAAAAAATAAATTATACTCTAGTAGTTCACGAGTTTTAATTAAAGACTAATTTTTCAAGGGAATCCAAATTAAATTTTTTATCCAAAAAATCACTTGTCTGACTTTATTTGATTGGTGTACAATGCACACATTGTAGAGTGTTTATAATTTCCGAATAATGGAATTTTTTCCTAAATATAGAAATAGATACGAGTTTTTGCCGCATTAAATATCTACTTCTCTGTATATTATTATACATTGTTTTGATATTTTCGCATATATTAAAAAGATATAGTTAATTTTATATTAGAACACAAAATTATAAGTGATTTTATAAAATTATCTTTCATAAATGACATGTGGAAGAGAGATTAAACAAATAAACAATCAAATACATAAGAGTCTTGCTAACGAATGCCATATAATGACACTCTTTAAGGATTTCTAATTAAAAAACTATTAATTGAAAAAACTTAATACTTCAATTTCCGATGCATTGAATGCGCAAATTTCTATCAAATTTACCATCTAAAATTCTCAAAGAGTATCCTTACGACATTCGTTAGCATTTATCAAAACATAATAAGAAAAAAAACATTAAAGATGTATTGATATTGTAAAATAATATACGTTTGAGAGAGTAGAACAAAACAAAAATATTTTATCCAAAATGACATTTAATAAAATACAAAGGAAATATATATACATTTTCGGTCACTATTATAAGAAAAAATCTAAATTTTAGATTCACCAAATAAATGTTGTATATGGTCTTTATTATAGACCACATACATAATTTAATGAATAAATTTAAAATGTTGATTTTTCTTTATAATAGTGATCAAAGGATGTATTTTTTATTTGGATCTTTCTAACCAGTGGTCCAACCAATGATTAAAGAATCTATAAATAGAAATTTTATCTTAGAAATATAAGATGTTACTTTTGATATCAAATAATGATTACACAACTTTTTCATATTTTTTTTCTTATTTTGGATGCTTAACTAATGTCCTTGGGTCACTTATTAACATTCTCCTTTTTATTTTGATGATCGTTTACCGTTGAGATATCGATTGTGGGTAAAGTACTCCTTACAAGATAAACGTAAAACATTGGAAGTTGAGATGTCGTATATTCTCTATAAATAACCATTAATTAGATAGGCATACCATAACACAACCATTCAACAATATTCTACACTCACTAACACTAGAATTCACACAATCATGGCTAGTTCAATGCTTACCAAGGTTACTAGTTTGGCTATGATATGCTTGGTTTTGGGCATTCCACTAGCCAATTCTGCCCCTTCATGTCCTGAAGTGCAACAAACTATAGCACCATGCATTCCTTACCTAACAAACCCAGGTCCACCCCCTCCCCCTGAACCATGTTGCATTGGGTTTAAGACTTTAGAAGGCCAAATCAAAACTCCCAAAGATAGTCAAGATGTTTGCTATTGCCTCAAACCCATTGTGGAGAATCCCAAAGTCAATATTTCAGCCCTTGCTTCCCTCCCTAAAGACTGTGGTATGGACACAGGCAATGTGATTAGCCCTGACATGGACTGCAGCAAGTACATTTCTCACCATCAACCCTCCTTTTCTATTTCATATATACTCCTTTATTGTGGTTTAGGGTATACATAAAATTTATATATTATGCTGTGTTGTTACACATTTACAATATGTTAGGGACTAGATTACATGTGTGTGTTTTTTAGGAACTATAAGAAAAACAGTAAAAGATTTGTAAATAAAACTAATATCAATTTCACTTTACTAATTGCAGGGTAAACTAGCACTGAGCAGCTTGCGGGTTGGCGGTTAATGAATAAAGTAATAATTGGTGTTTGGTAATAAACAATACCGACAGAATAAAAAGATGCCTTAATTTCTCCAGTTGTAAGTTGTAACTTAATCCCCGCTAGGGATCACACACTATATATAATTAAAATAAAATCTAAAATGTTTCAGATCAAAATATTCCATTGTTCTACTCTTTTTCTTCGAAACTTGTACGTGAGCCATCGTCTTTTTTGTTTATGTTTTCGCCCCTCAATCATTAGGTACCCATAACCATAAAAGTTTGCAATATTTGGATTTAGCTAGATAGTAACTATTTCAATCAAACTGAACTTAAGAGTAAACTCAACATCATTTCTCTGTTAGGTATTGCTTTTAATTTCAATAACCTTATTGGTATACTCCCTTCAAATATAGGGTTTTATATTTTTTTAACATCAAAATTGATTGGATATATAATAAAAGTTGCATAACCCACAACTAGCAAAAACTATGAGGGCACTTGACCCACAACAATTATGAATTAAAAGAAAGAAGGGAATTCAAAAAAGAGTTAAAGAAACGGGTGATATTAATTCGGCAAACGATCTTATGAGAGATGTGGAAAGTTAGAAATGACAAGATTTTGAACAACGTAGTAGTTTATGTGGTGGAGGACGCTAAAATTAAAGTGACGGCATGGCATACAACATTTTAACCACGCCAATTTTTATTATGAATTAAATGAAAGAAGGGAATTCAGAAAAGATTTAAAGAAAGGGGTGATATTAATTCGGCAAACGATCTTATGAGAGATGTGGAAAGTTAGAAATGACAAGATTTTGAACAACGTAGTAGTTTATGTGGTGGAGGTCGCTAAAATTAAAGTGACGGCATGGCATTCAACATTTTAACCATATGACAACGCCAATTTTTTTCTTGTGTAATTTTTTTGGGTAGAATATCAACGACAACAATTTCAAATTACGTGGTTGTAATACATTATTTTTTAGATTTTTTTTTGCATCACACCGGTTGATACTCGTTCTTACAGGAGATATTAGAATAGTTTTTTTTTTTTTTTTAATTTATCCATTAAAGCAACACCTTAAAATCATTCACGCTTCCCCCCACAGACACAAGCCTTCATCCAAGCACTTTGTATAAAGCCCCCCTTTCACCATCATATACTCCAAAAAACCTCAATCTATGAATCATACATTTTTTGAAATCCACTTTTAAGATCAAACATTGACCTTTAGTTTTTTTTTTCTCTCTCGTAAAATCCACAATTTTATTTACCACCATCACCCCCATCCACCAAATTTCTCCTTGCGAGAAAGACCGATTAGGAGGAGAAAATAATATAATTCATATTGCTGACCAACCTTCTAGCTAAGACCTTTGAAAGGATCTTATACAAAATTCCAAGTAAGGAAATCAGGCGATAATCATCCAACACCATAGGAGATACAATTTTCGGAATCAAAGCCACAAAATAAGAGAGTAAGCATTTAGGCACAACTTCTCATTCACACAAAATTAATCAAACATTATACAAACCTCATCCTTGCTCAAATGCCAAAATTCTTTGACAAAAGAAAAACTAAAACTATTTTACCCCGGACTTTTGTTCCCCCTTCTCTCCTTTACCACCAATTCAATTTTCGACAAGGAAAAATGAATCACCAAGCTGGAGTTCTCATCCTCGGTAAACCAATCAAAGGCACCCCATCCAACTTAGGTCGCTCCCACCAAGGCGACGTGACATCATTAGTAAAATACGCAACCACCTCTCTTCTCACCTCACTAGGATTTTGAACCCGCACATCATTCACTTTAGTGCCTTTAGTGCATCTGAGCTAAATCTCCTCTTGACACATCTATGAAAAAAACTTTCAATTCACATCACCTTCTTTCAACCACTTCGACCAAGATATTTGCATGATCATATACCATTTTTAGCCTTTAGAAGCCTCCATAAATCACCAAACATAGTTTTCCTAACTTAAACCTCTTTTCCATTCAAGAGGCCTACCTCCCTCTTCTTATCTAATTCCACAAGATCCCACAATACATCTCCCCGTATCCCTCCCTATTCGACTCCTTCAAATGGTGATCCACAATAATATAATAAGAGAAAGTATGTGGTTGTGTCGTCTTATTGTTTTGTTTTTGTTTAAAAAGAGACTTAAAACATTACTTTTAAAAACTTTTTTAATGAAAACACACAAAAATATAAAATACATTTAACTGTATATTCGTGACTCTTGAAATTACGTTATCATATTTCTTTTCAATTTTAAGGTGAACCAGTTCAAAATTCAATTTTCTTTTATTATTTTTCTTTAGAAATCTCAAAACACTATTTCGTATTTTGTCCATGTCATAGTTAAAAGAGTAGATCAAATGGAGGAGAGTCAAGTTAAAAGAGGTAGAGGAAGACCTAGGAAAACTATTAGAGAAACTATTAGAAAAGATTTAGAGGTCAATGAGTTGGATCCAAATTTGGTTTATGATAGAACACTATGACATCATTTGATCCATGTAGCTGACCCCACTTAGTGGGATAAGGCATGGTTGTTGTTGTTGTTGTTGTTGTAGAAATCTCAAAACAAACATTTAAACGTGATTTCAGAGCCCTATAAAGGTCGTTTGATGTATTTTAATATTTGAACTAGTGTACCTTCAATCTTCTTTTTTAAAAAAGAAACATATTTTTAATGTTCTTTTTAAGAAAAACATAATCGAATTGAAGAGTAAACGACCGAATAGTAGTCAGTCCCATATAATTCTTACTTATAGGATCTTCATAGCTCCAACAATGTTGCTTGATCATATTTGAAAGTCTAAATTTAATCCACTGGTATTGCATTGACTTGCTCCTAGGCATGTGCGTTTTTTTCTTCTTTTTCAGGAGCAATGGTTCAATTAAAGGTTTAATTCAATTGATATTTGCATAGGATAGATGCAACTTTTTCTTGTATTGCATTGAAGGCGAGAGATAAATAATATACAATATGCAATAGTTTAATTGAACCACATTGATGTTTAACTTAAACATATGTATAGATGTCAACATGTGTATTTCTCAAACTAACAAACACTTCTACTTAAATTGAGTTCACCCATCTAGTGTTAGAACATTGGTGTGAAGTTGAAAGGAAATTGAAAGGTTGCAAGATTAAACATAAATTATGAGACTTTAAGCTAGTGTTTTGTGAATTAAAAAAAATAGAGTTTGATGTCCCACATAAAATAGAACACACATTAATACTGTTAATATTCTGATATTTAAATTTTGAATACCCGATAATAATAAAAATGATAGTATTGATTAATTTTAATTCATGCATATTACAAATGATATTGTAACAACCCGTTTTTCGCTAGGATTATTTTATTTATTTATTTATTATATGTATTTAATTTCTTGTTTGTGTGTTTGATTTGGAATTAGTGGATTTTTAGTCGAGAAATGTATTTTGGTCGTTTTTAAGAATAAGGGTATTTTGGTAATTTGATGAGCGGGGGTAAATTAATAATTTTAGAATGTAGAATATTTTAGTATTTTGGTGTGAATAGTAACTTGCGGTAATTATTTTGAAGTGGTAATTAAACGATGTTTTAGCAAGTTAAGTGTGTAGTAACTTTTAGAATTAAGTGGTAAGAGTTTTTAGGCTCATTCTGAATTGAAGTAACCTAGCCATTTATTGGAGTATATATAGATAACTTATGACAGAAAATTAGAGTTTAGTTATTCATTCACACATTCTCACAAAAAAGGTGACTAGAGAATCATAGAGAGAATTGAGAGAGAAATGAAGATAAAAGATAGAAAAGAACCCAAGTGTAGAGGAAGTTAGGATTCAAAGTGGAAGTGAAGAGTCTTGGTGATTAGCTTAAGCTTAAGGAGAAACAAGGTAAGGGGGATAGGTTTGATCTTTCATAGTAATCTATAATCATTTTCGAGCTTATGGGTCATAATTGATTTGTTTGATTTTGTGAAATTTATGATTATGTGTTGAAATTCGGGTTTATATTTGAGTGGTAATTATTAGTACGTTGAAAGTTATGAAATTAAGTTGTTTATGTGTTCAAACTCATGGTTAATGTTTTGGAATAAGTTGTTTTGAGAATTTATTTTAATTGTGTGAAAATCATGTAATTTTTTATGATTTAAAAATATATTTAATTAGGTCTTTAATTAAATATGTCCTACTATTTTATTCAAAACAAATGACCTTCAACATTTGATTCGGAAAATCTCATTGGAATATTTACCAGTAATTTGATCAAACATTATGCAAACCTCATCCTTGCTCAAATGCAAAAATTCTTTGGCAAAAGAAAAATTAAAACTATTTGATCCCGGATTTTATTCCCCCTTCTCTTCTTTACCACCAATTCAATTTCTAGACAGGTGGGGGATGAGGCTTCTTCATTGTTCTGGAAGGATCCTTGGTTGGATGGTGTTTCCTTAGATGTTAAAATACATTCACCCGTTTTGATTGGGTTTGGGTTTTCCTGGATTTCAAAACATTGGTATGGGACGGGTAAAGGGGATATAGGTACCCACCCCGAATTCATACCCAAACCTATCCCGAATGTAGAAAATTAATTTATTACCCCTTTTAAATAAATAGAAATTAAAACCATAAATTATTTCACTAACACAGTCAAAGTCTCAGTCTTTTAGATGACATTCACTTATCATAGTTCTCTCTTTTCTCCTTCCATATCTCACACTCTCGACCTATCTTTTCTCTACCACCATAGACATCGATCGTCATCATCTATTTGTTGGATAATGCATTACAACATAGTGCTTGGAGATGAAAAATATTTTTATTTTTATTAATTTTTTTTATCAACTACGAATATGGGGATGGGGAGGGGATACCCAAACCCGTCGGGGACGGGGATGAGTTTGATTTCTCATTCCGGTTGGGTATGGGTAGGGTGACGGGTAAGTACATGGAAGTAGGGTATGAGGACGGCGAAGGTAAAACTCGTCCCCACCCCGTCTCATTGTCATGCCTAGTTTTCCTAAATTAAACCCCTTTCCCATTAATTCCACAATATCCTTTTATACATCTCCCTGTATTCCTCCCTTTTCCACTCCTTCAAATGATGATCCACAATAATATAATCAGATAAAGTATGCGGTTGAGTCGTCTTATTGTTTTGTTTTTGTTCAAAAAGAGACTTAAAACATTACTTTTAAAACTTTTTTAACGAAAACTAACAAAAGTCTAAAATACATTTTACTGTATATTTTTTAATCTTGAAATTGTGTTATCATATTTCTTTTCGATTTTAAGGTGTATCCGTTCAAAATTCGATTTTCTTTTATTATTTTTCCACAGAAAACTCAAAACAAACATTTAAACGCGATTTAAGCGCCTTATAAAAGCTATTTGATGTATTTAAATATTTGAACTAGTGTACATTCAATCTTCTTTGTTAAAAAAACATTTTTTCTTTTTAAGGAAAACATAGTGGAATTGAATAGTAAACGACTGAACGGTAGTCAGTTCCATATAATTGTTACTTATAAAATCTTCATAGCTCCAACAACTGTAGCTTGATTATATTTGAAAGTCTAAATTTAATCCACTCGTATTGCATTGACTTACTCTTAGGCATGTGCATTTTTTTTTGACCAAAGCAAACTTAACAGATATTATTAATTAAAAAAATTCAATACAAGGAGGACAAAGGCATGTGATTTTTTTTTTCCTTCTTATTCATGAGCAATTGGTATTTTCATAGGATACATGCAACTTTTTCTTATTCAGAAACAACAAGTTAATAACTCTGCAATATGTAATAGTTTAATTAAACCTCGTTGATGTTTTTTTTTTTAAGCAAAAAGATAATATAATAAAATGAAAATAGAAAGATACAAAGACTGGGGGGACATAGGACCTGACCCAGGAAAACCCCAACGGGAATACAACTTTATAAATCAGCCTAGGTGTATCTACTTTAATCTATCCTAACATAAGTTCACTAATCATAGGCGCAATCCAGCGAACCCGCGTACGGGCGCGAAACCAGATTACAAAAAATAATGAAAAGTGAAAATATGCATATAACTGTTAACAACAGCTCCCTGAAAAACAACAAGTATAAAAGCTCTTTTGAGCAAGCAACGCGTAAGAACTCAGATCGCGGGATGAGTCCGATACGTCAGTAACCAGACCCTTTCGGGTTATTGTAACCGACCCTTTCGGGTTTTTGTAACCAAACCACCGCAACAAGCAAGCTGTTAAATCACAACCAAACCACCAAGAAGGACAAAATCCAGAACCACCAGTCTTTGAACAAAAGCATGAAACCACCGGTGTCTAACGAGCAAAACAAAGAATCCGGTAATAGAACCTGAAAACAAACAAACAGTACAAAACAATAACGATTCAAAAACAGAAAACAAAGCAGCTCCCAAGAACGAAGCACATTCACGACGACAAAAGCACTCTCTTTCGCCTCTGATGTAGATTGAAAACAGATCGGAACAGGGCCCAAACAGAACCACGAAATCTGAAACTAACCCAAACCAACACGTCCCAAGAACGACGTCGAACCATAGGAACGACGACGGAAAAGAGTTAAACGCGCAGATCTGCTACCATCGGAATGAAAGAGATTGAATTTCCATTGATTTGTTTTTAAATGAACTATGGGTATTTGAGTTTCTCTGTTGAAATGTGTTCCAAAAAGAACGCTCTTCATGAGGTATATATTTAGATCTATCTATACTGGTTCAGCTAACATAGAGAGAAGAATACTAGATTATGCATCTTATAGGTTCTTGGAGTGATGAAGTGTTATGGGAGAAGGCTATTCAACTCTATTTTGATTTGGAGATAAATTCAGATCCAATGGCTATGGTTGCTAGCTAGTATAACCTTATCAAATGCTATTATTGTTAGTGACATTTCAGAAACAACAAGTTTTGAAAGATAAAGATGTTAAAGAAATTAAGCATATATTATGAGTTAAATATGTTTTTGATCTCTATAAATATATCAAAATCTTTTTTAGTCATTCTACAAAATTTCTTTAATTTTTAGTTCCCCAAAAAAATTTCACCAGCATTTTTTTGTCATTACTTTTAAGTCAACTCTTGTTATAAAACCTTCATATTTTAGAATATTATAAGAATCTCTCATAAAAGAAATGATTTTTTTTTTTACAAAACATAAATTAAAGAAAATGATTTTTTTTTTACAAAACATAAATTAAATAAGGAAAAAAAAATGAGTGAGAGGAGATCGTGGTCGAGAGAGAGAGGCGGTTCTCATCGGTTTCATCGTGGGAAACCGCGCCGGTATTCACCTTCACCGGAGGCGAGGTACTATGGGGGGAATGGGGTCCAAGCAGGGTGCCACCATATTGGGGGGGTGGGGGTTTAGGGGAGAGGTGTCAGGTGCGAGACCGCGAAAGGGTAAAGCGTCTGAACAGGTGGATGGACAACGGGACAGGCTTCGAGAGGATCAACGACGCGGAGGAGCATGGGAGGAGCAGCATCGACGACAGTCTAGGGTTAGGGTTAGGTATGTTCCAAATTGAGCTACAGGGATTACGAGGATGAGCTGGATTTTTTTGAATTGGAGGTATATTACGATGGACGTGTTATTCTGAAGTACGCGCATCCAGGTCGTTCAATGATCAATCATCATCGTGAGAAGGAAGTTCCATGGCAGCGTTACGCTTCACGTCATGGCCGTTTTTCATCACGTCTGAAACAGCAACAGGAACTCGCTTTCTTTTTTGGTGAAGCTGCGCGCCCATTATATGATGTGCAGCGATATAAAACGCAACAACATGCACAAAAGGAAAACCGCATCAATTGTGGACAGAAGGAAAACATAACAAATCATGGTGAAGCTGCGCGACTTCTTTATGATGTGCAGAGGTCTAAAGCGTATCAACATGAGGATGTCTTTCTTGACAATTGTGGTACTGAACTTAAGAATTTTGTGTCTTTTTACTTTACAAATGTACCATAAGATATTCCCAATATTTCTTTACGTAAAGGTTTCGAGGTTTGTGGTATGATGGAGGATGTATACTTGGCTCGCAAACGTAATGTCAATGATGGTATTTTTGGCTTTGTGTGTTTTTGTAAAGTGTGTGATGTTGATAAATTTCTGAAAGCTTTGAATAATGTGTGGTTTGGGGATTGTAAGGTGGTGGTGAAGGTAGCTAGTTTTGGTAGGTTTGGAAATAAGAAGCCAGTTGGTGGTACTAGGGTTGAGGGAGGAAAAATTATAGAGGGAGAAAAAAGAAAGATGAGGGATGGTAAGTTTAAAGAGGGAAAAAATAATAAGGTGGATGTGGATCAAGTAGATGCGAAAGGTATGGGGAATGTTGTTGGCGGTAAACCGGTGTTGAAGGATGTGGCCATCCGTAAGGGGAAGGAGGAGTTAGTGGTGCCTGTTTTGAATGGCGAAGCTATACCAGTTTTACAAAGGAATATCTTTGATACGGGTTTTGAAAAGCTTGTGATTATTCCGATGGGTGCTAATAAGGTATTTTTGAGATCTCTTGATGATGGGGATGTCTGTTCTTTGTTATCAGAAGCAGCTGGATTTTTCAATAATTTCTTTTCCAAACCTGTAATGTGGAATAAGAATACTTTGATCCGTGAACGCGGTGCGTGGGTAAGAATTTACGGTGTACCACTTTATGCCTGGAACATAGAGTTTTTTAAATTATATGTTCTGGATGTTGGTTGTTTGTTGAGAGTTGACGATATTACTGTGGACAGAGATCATTTTGATTATGCAAGGGTGTTATTGTCAACAACATCTTTGAATATTATTCATATAGGGGCTCAAGTTATGGTAGATGGAGTGCTTTTTGAGTTTCAAGTTATTGAAGAATGGGATTTTTCATTGGGTGAGGATGCTTGCCTATTAGATGAAAAAGAGATTCAAGATGATGCTAATTCTGGTACACCTGATGAACATGTTGATGATATTGGTCGTGGTGATGTTGATGATCTTTTACAACATCTTTCGGAAGACTAGAAGGATGACGATTTTGGGCAGCATGTTCATCATTCATCTCCTAAAAATGGCGCAGCTAAGGTGGAAACTACTATTAATTCACTTTCGACTTCTATTCAGCAGCATGATGTGATCCCTTCTTTGATACCGAAGGAAGTTACTAATTCAGAGCAGGCACCAGATGTCAAGGATGGAGGCAAGTCTCGAGATTTTTTATCTGGCGCTAAGAGAGTGGTTAAGCAAACTTCATCTTGTCCTTCTTGTCGGGTTCGTTCGACATCTTCAGGTCCATGGAGTTTGGAACGGGTTAACAGACATAGGTGTGACAATATTGGGGTTACTTTAAAGTCTAAGTATAAAGTTATTGGTAATTCTTTTTCTCAAGGTGTTCCTAAAATTACTAAAAAGAAGGGTAGTGGCTATCTCCGTCATTGTGCACAAAGTTTGAAGCGTATTGCTTGACTTTCTGAAAAAGATCGTAAATAGGTTCTTCGTGCCTTCCAAAGGACAATGAAGCAGTGTAAGTTGTCCTCTAATGGTTCCAAGGTTAAGGTAACTTCAATTGACGGGTCATCACATAGTGCTTCTCAATCTTCAATTAACAATGATTGGGAAAATTGGTTGGTTCTTCATGGTAATAATAAGGTGGTTACTGATGATGTTTGTGAGATTGGGAAAATTGGTGGGTATTAAATTTAATGGTGACAAAAATAACATGTTTGATGTGTTGTCTGGGGTGAGAAGAAAAAATTCAGAGGGAGGAGGGAGAGGGGAATAGGCTGTGAGGCTTGTTGGTGGTGGGGGGAGGGAGTTGGTGTGGTGTTCGGTGTGTGTCATGAAGATAATGTCCTGGAATGTAAGGGGTTTAGGTGGGTTTGAAAAAAGGAGGGAGGTGTGTAAGTTGGTGAGGGAGAAATAACCTTTTATCCTTTGTATTCAAGTAACAAAGTTACCTATGTTTGATGCTCTTGTGTGTCGTTCGATATGGGGTGATATTAATGTTGATTTTTCTTACCAACCATCGATTGGCGCATCGGGTGGTTTAGTCACAATTTGGGATAGAAACGAGGTTGAAGTGTTGTCGTCTATGTCATTTGAGCATACTTTGGTGATTTTAGGTCGTTTTGTGAATACAGGAGATCAATTTGTTCTATTTAATGTTTATGCACCTTGTGATGTAATCCGTCAGGAGGCTCTTTGGAATAATATTTCTAACAGATTGAATTCTCTTACTGGCCATAATGACTGTATTTGTGGAGATTTTAATGTGGTCCGTAGATTTAATGAAAGACGGAGTGTGGGAAGTGGGTCCAGTCAAGTAGGTTGCGTCCCTTTTAATCAGTTTATTAAAGGAAATACTTTGATTGACCTTCCTCTTCGAGGTCATCGGTTCACGTGGTTTAGGGGGGACGGGAGTTCAATGAGTTGTATCGACCGGTTTTTGCTATCAGAATGTTGGAGTTTGACTTGGCCAAATTGTTTTCAGATGGTGTCTGCTCGTGGGTTGTTTGATCATTGCCCGTTAGTTCTTACTGTGGATGATGAGAATTGGGGTCCGAGACCGTTACGAATGTTAAAGTGTTGGGAGAGTTTGCCTGGTTATCATACTCTCGTGTGTGACAGATGGACCTCTTTACAGATTGAAGGATGGGGTGGTTATGTCTTGAAAGAGCAATTGAAATTGATAAAGCTGGCTTTGCAGAAGTGGCATCATAATCACTCTCAAAATTTACTTGCTAAATTATTGTCTCTGAAAGATAAAATTTCAGCCGTTGACTTAAAAGGGGAATAAGTTGTTTTACCTGAGGAAGAGGTTGAGGATCTTCACGGTTTTATGGGGGAGCTGTTCTCATCATCGCGCATGAACTCTAGTATATGCTGGCAACAGTTGAGGCTGCAATGGCTTCGTGAAGGGGATGCAAATTCCAAGTTTTTTCATGGTATTATGTCCAGTCGAAGATGTAGAAATGCTAGCCCTTTCTTTTTTGGTGAATGGCGTGTTGGTTGAAGGTGTCGATAATGTTCACAATGCAGTGTTGTCTCACTTTTCTCCTCACTTTTGTCATAGTGGTGTTGTGCTCCCCTCTATGGATAACGTGCATTTTCGCACCTTGTCTCATGGAGAGGGGGCTGATTTGATCAAGCTTTTTTCTGTTGAGGAGGTGAAGGCAGTAGTGTGGGATTGTGATAATTTTAAGTGACCTGGTCATGATGGTATATCTTTTATTTTCATTAAAGATTTTTGGGACCTTTTGAAAGATGATGTCCTGCATTTTTTATAAGAGTTTCACAGGAACGGGAAGTTGTCTAAGGGGATAAATAGTACCTTTATTTCCCTTATCCCGAAGGTCGACAACCATCAGCGCTTGAATGATTTTTGTCCCATTTATTTAGTGGGAAGCATGTATAATTTTTTTGGAAAAGGTGTTAGCAAATAGACTACGATCGGTGATTCCTTCAGTTATATCGAACCCTTAATCTGCTTTTATCAACGGTCGTCAGATTCTAGATGGAATTCTGGTGGCTAATGAAATTTTTGATGAAGCTAGTAGGCATAAGAAGGAGCTTTTACTGTTTAAGGTAGACTTTGAAAAGGCTTATGATTCTATTGATTAGGCCTATTTACAAGAGGAGATGTTGAAGATGGGGTTTCTGACTCTTTGGAGGAAATGGATTATAGAAGGCACTGAGACGGCTACAGCTAAGGTCTTAGTCAATGGCTCCCCGACGAACGAATTCTCTTTGGAGAGGCGATTGAGGCAGGGTGTCCCTCTTTCTCCTTTCTTGTTTCTTTTGGCTGCGTAAGGTTTCAATGTTTTGATGAAATCTTTGTCAGAAAATAATTTATTCTAAAGTTACAAGGTGGGAAGTAGCGCCCCTGTTATGGTGTTCCATCTTCAATTAGCATATTATACTCTTATCTCGGGGGAGAAATCGTGGGCAAATATTCGAGCTATGCGGGCGGTTCTTCTTCTTTTTGAATCTCTATCTGGGTTGTAGGTGAACTTTTCTAATAGTCAAATGGTCGGGGTAAATGTGCCCGCTTCCTGGTTATCTGAAGCAGCTATGGTGATGAATTGTAAGGTTGGATCCAACCCTTTTGTGTATCTCAGTTTGCCTATTAGTGGAAATGCGAGGCAGTTGGCTTTTTGGAAACTGTTACTGAACCGTATAAAGTCTAGACTGTTGATGAGTCTATATTTAGTCTATTTTTATGCATTATTTAGTTTCGTTTTAATTAGATTTAGTTTTATTTTATTTAAATATTATTTCCTTTTTGAACTATTTTACTTCAATTGCATATTTTATATTTCAGGAACAAATATTGGATGGAAGGTGTCTTGGAGCAAAAGAAAGGAGTCTGGAGCTGATTTGGAGCGAAAATACGAAATATTCAGAACAAAAATATAAAGCCGCCATGTCAGAAGCTTGGCACGGCCCGTGCCAATATGTGGCACGGTCGTGCCACCTCACAGAAGGCCTTTTGCTGCTTTTCTTCAAGCCCAAGTTACTCTGTTTTAGTTTTACCGGAATGCCCTTATAGTTGCTTAGATTTTAAGTCAATTGTAAAGCTCTAAATAGAGTGGCTCTTCATCACAAATATTTCATCTTTTTTTCTTGGAAATAATATGTGACAATTGTTCCTTTGAATAAAAGTTCACTTTTATTTTATTGTTCTTTTATTTTATGCTTTCTCTCTTCTTCCTCACATCTACAATGAACGTTAGTGAGTAGATTTCTTTGTCTTTGGATTGTTGGATAAGTCTAATGACGTAATCCGAATCAAGCCAAGCCTTAAACCCTAATTATATGTTACCTTAAATTTTAATCTAAATTCACTGCCTTAACATGAATTAACCATTATCAAACTGTGGAAGCGAACGCGGAGGGTTTGATAATTGTTAATTCATTATCTCAAATATCAATTCATAAAGCGAACGCGGAGCTTTGATATTCGAACAAGTGAATTTAGACAAGGTTTGCGAAACATGAGAATAATCTAGCAAACCTTGAGACACATAAAGTTTCGATCTTCAAGGGTCCCAAAGGCAATCACCCATGAGAATAGGTGCGGTTGTTGGAGGGATACACTCACTGACTTCAAGAGAAGCTTTGATATGCTTAAGAGAAACTTGTCTTTAGGAATTGGGACTAACGTAGAATTATAAGTTTAAGGTTTGTTTGTGAAGGATTTGTCATTAGGATGAACCAATAATCCCAAGACTCCTTTTATTTTTATTGTTTTCTTTTAAATAAAAACCCAAACTTTTTAACCTTTCAACTTTCATCCAATCATTATCAAAAGTTAATTGAATTCATAACTCCCTAGCGGAACGATACTCTTTTTACTACTACTTCGATAGACCGTGCACTTGCGGTTTGGCCTATCAAGTTTTTGGCGCCGTTGTCGGGGAGTTGTTGCAATTTGATTAACTTTTTTTTAACGATTAGACTGCAAAAAAAAAAAAATTTCGTTATTTTATTTTATTGTTTTTCTTTTTATATTTCTTACTGCAAAAATATATATATATATATATATATATATATATATATATATATATATATATCTTTCTCTCTCTCTCCCTCTCTCTCTCTCTCCCTCTCTCTCTTAATTTATTTATTTATTTTTTTTTTCTATCTTTTAACTGTTTTGATTTTAGGCATGGCTCAAAACTACTATCAATGGACTTCTACCCCTGTTTTACCTCCTTCAAGAGTTTATGGAATATTTGGTCATACTGGTGTTGAATGTCAACTAGGTAGTGTTGTTAGAAATCCTAAGCAAATTGCTCAATTTAACCAAGGGTTTAGGAATAGTCAATTTTTTTTTCAAAACCCTCAAAAAAAATTTGGACAATAAACAACACCACCTGTTTTTAACAACCAAGGAGTCCCTCAAAAATCCGACTTGAAACTTTTGATAGAAAATTTTGAATTAGATAACATCAGGCATAACCAAGAGTTTAAAGTCAAAGCTGAAATTTTGAATGACTCTCTCAATAGGCTTTCCGCAAAAGTGGATTCTCTTTTTACTCACAACAAAATGCTTGAGGCTCAAATCCCTCAAGTAGCCCAACAAGTAACCTCTTCCCCACAACCCTCCGGAGTATTCCCGAGTCAAACTAAAACCAACCACAAAGGCCCGAAAAATGCTATTACACTTAGGGATGATAAGAAATTAGAGGACCCTGTTGTAGAAACCTAGACAATTGAGGTTGGGGTAGAGAGTGAAAAACCAAACAGTGAGAAAGTTGTAGTAGAGAGTGAAAAACTTAACATACCACCACCATATAATCCAAACACTCCTTTACCACAAGGGTTTAATGTGTCTAAGTTAGATGAGCAGTTTAGGAAACTAATTGAAATAATTCAAGATAAATTGTCATCTAAACTTAAGGATCCAGAGCGTTATTCCATACCATGTGTCATAGGATCAGAGAAAATAGAAAGAGCCACATGTGAATTGGGGGAGAATATTAGTTTGATGCCATTGCCCCTTAGTGAGAGATTAGGTATCGGATAGAGAAACCTTTTGATCGTCAAGCTAATGACATTAAACGAGCGCTTCGTGGGAGGCAACCCACACATTTAATTGCTTTTGTTTTGTTTGTTTTTGGTTGTTTTAAGTGTTTTGTAGGTAATTGTCCGAGTATGATTCAGGAAAAGTGAAAATTTTTGAAGTCCCCATGTCCAGAAAGCTGGCACGGCCCGTGCTAAGGTTGGCACGGCCGTGCCAACCCAAAACCAAAAAAATGGCAGAATGTTGGCACTGCCCGTGCCAATGTTGGCATTGCCCGTGCCAAGCTTCTGAACCACATACCCTAAAAGTTTTTCTTCTCATTCCCCATTCACTCACTTCTCTCTAAAAACTTCATTAACCCCCAACCTCCAAACCTCCATAACTCCACCAAATCCAACAAATTCTTAACCAAATTATCCAAATTCATCATTCCAAACTTAACCACAAATCAAAACCAACCTTCATCCAACCAAACACCAAATTCATACACCATTAAACCCTAAACCAATTTCTTTACCAATCTTCATCATCAAACTCATAAACCTTACTAAAACATCAACCCCATCCCTAAACCAATCCTTTCCACCAAAAATCTTCCCTAACCCTAAACCTTCACACCAATCCACACCCAAGGTCAATGGATTCCAGAAGAATTGGTAAGGAACCAACAAGGTCTCAAGGAGGACCTCCCTCAAAGAAGCAAGCACAACTCAAGAATCATGGGATCAAGTTTAAGGACAACTCACAAAGGGATAGGTATAAAATTCTAATCTCTAAACCCTTGCATCCTTCTCGATATCCTGATTCTCATACTTTGAATATGCTAGAGCTTAGAGATGATGTCTATAGGTTGATAGGAAGGCTAGGTTGGACTGATAAGTTAGAACCTATGAGGGGTTATGAGAATTTCACCTATGAATTTTTGTGTTCCATTGTTTTTACTAAAGATAGGTTGAATTATGATAACCCTAACCATAGAGTCACCTTTAGGCTAATGAATATTGATTATGATATGTCTCTACAACACTTTTGTGGTGCCTTAGGTTTTGCAAACGAGGGGTATATCCATGATTCTTGGTATCCTGGCCTTAAGCCGGTTGACTATCAACCCGCTGTCTTTTGGGAACGTATCACCGGCCTTAGCTCCTTTGTCACTAGAGCCAATAAAGCTAGCAACATTCACAACCCCGTACTTAGGTACCTTCAAAGGGCAATGGCTTGCACTATTTGGGGTAGAACCGAGCTAGGAAATACTAGAACCGATGAGCTCTTCATGTTACGGGCAATGCTATACAACCACCCCGTCAACACTTGTTTCTACTTGATTGATTACCTAGACTTTGTAGGTACTAGACTAGCAGGTAAGGGAGACATAGTGGTGGGTGGCATCATTACATACATAGGTAGGTGTTTTGGCGTGGGTGAGGATGAGGGGATCAAACTGATTGAGGGAAACAATAGGCTCAATAGGGAAACCCTCATTGCTTTGAATTTCATAAAACATTGTCCACCCATGAAATACCAACTCAAGCTAAATGTGCCAATCATGTTTTTACTTCCTAACCCATCTCGGACTACCACCGAGGTGGAAGCGAATTGGCTGTATGTTGATGATGTGCAGGTTCTTGGTGAGCAAGATGATGATGCTGGAGAAGGTGCTAACTTGCACCATGATATGGGAGAAGGTGCTAACTTGCACCAAGAGGAGGGGCACCATGGCCATTAAGCCGGTGAGCTTAATGAAGATCAAAGATGGGCATGGATTCACAATGAAGTTGAAAGGATAAGCACCGAGCAACAAAGGCAAGGTGTTGAGATCTCCGGACTTCGAAACGATGTTCAAAGGGGCAACCGTTTAACACAAGAAAACAATGAGATGCTCCGCCGGATGATGCAACACTTTCATCTCCAAGGTCCTCCTTATGGACCTCAATAAACATTGTGAGATTTCCTCTTCCTCTTTTCTCTCCTCTTTTCTATCTTCCACTCTTTCTCTACTCCTTCTTATTCTTCTTCTTCTCTTTTAAATTTCTTTTTCTTTGAATCATTGAGGACAATGCTTCTCCTAAGTGTGGGGGGGGGGGGGGGGGGGGGGGGGGGGCTAATAAAGTGTCTAGAGTCGTAGTGTTTCCAAATTCCCTTGAACTTTATTCTTTTTGTCTTGTTTTTAAAGTGAAAGGCATGATTAAGTAGCTTGTTTTTATTGTAAAATATGGCATAAATTTTTTTGTTTTGTCTCTTCTTTAAAGTTTGTTTCTTATACATGAAAGTGGTTTCTTGTGTTTCTTGTATTCTTGCTATACCCACATCTTGTTTTATTGTGAAAATTCTCCAATGAGAAAAGCACCCGGTTGCAATCTTTGAGCAAATGTATGACTAGGTATTTTAAGGAGCACGTTCTATCTTTAGTGTTAACTTAGACCCTTTAAAGTCTTTAGAGTAAAAGTAGTATAAGTTTGTGTGGGAAATTAATCAATTGTGCTTTATTGTTATATTCTCTTAATTTGTTAAAGTTAAATGGGGCAGGAGAATGACACCAACATGTGGGGGAAAGGACAATCCCTAACTTCCTAATTGTGGTGGTGACTCCTTAATTTGAACTTAAAGTAAAATAATTTCATCAATGCTAGGGGGAAAGGACAATTACATCCAAAAAGACTTCCTACGCGGAGATGAAATAAAAATTTTGCAGCACTGCTTAGGGTGACTTTGAATCTAGGGGGAAAGGACAATTACATCCAAAAAGTCTTCCTACGAGGATAGATAGCCCCTAAGCATCTGCAGCCCCTTTGTGCTTAAATTGCTAATTTAATTTAATTTTAACTTAAATTCCCATCACTCTTATATGAAATGAAGAAAGGACTTTTCTCGGTTACTTTAGCATTAAGGATAGAACCTGTTCCTCATTATATCTGTCTTATACAGGAGCAAGAAAAGGGTTGGACTGCACACACACACTCACTTAAGACTTGTTGTTGGGTTGAATAGGTTCACAAGGAATTAGGGCTGGCAATGAACCGAACCAACTCAAAAATAGTTTGAGACTCGATTTGATAATTAACTCGTTGAACTTGGTTCATGAACCAAATGAGTCGAACTTGAGTTGAAAATTAAGTTCGTTGAATAAATGAGTTGAACTTGAACTATGTATAGTTCGACTCGTTTGGTTCATGAACCAGCTCGATATATATATATATATATATATATATATATATATATATATAATTTCTAGTTATGATCAACCGTTAGAAGTTTCACACTTAAAAACTCTCCCTAATATTGCATGTATATGTACCAACATAGAAGGTTTGATGTTGTAAATTAATAATTAAGAATGAAGAAGATTGAGACTTAGCTATTTTCAGTTTTCAGATGGAAGATTGAGATTACATTCACAAAGCTAAAACCAAGATACAATTACATTAAAGAAAGAAAGAATTACGTAAAAAATAAAATAAAATAAGGAAAGAGCAAAAGCTAGTACCATTTTAGTCCCACATCGCCTGAAACTAAATAGTACCAATTGCAATATTGTTATAAAAGAAGGTTTTATTCACGGGATGTTTATTAACAACTAGTAGCAAGTTGTGTCAATTTGTTTTTCCCAATACAAGGGTCTGGTTTTAGCAAACACCTTGCTAATATAGTTTTTTTTTTGGTTCATTTTATTTTTTGAGTGAACCTATCGAGCTGAACCGAGCTGTTCGTGAGCTTGAATCGAGCCGAGTTCGAGCTAAAAAAATAGTTCGTAACGAACTCGAGTCGAGTTTCGAGCCGAACTAAATTTTTGCGAGTTGAGCCGAGCTGCAGTAAGTTCGACTCAGCTCGACTCATTTCCAGCCCTACAAGGAATGCTTGAGGTCGTGATTAGTGTACATGAAACAAAACCTTAGGAGTGGCATGAGTTTTTGTGTTGCCATGATTAATCTTTCTTGTTGCTGCTATATATATATTGCCTTTTGCTTGAGGACAAGCAAAGATTCAAGTGTGGGGGAGTTTGATGAGTCTATATTTAGTCTATTTTTATGCATTATTTAGTTTCGTTTTAATTAGATTTAGTTTTATTTTATTTAAATAGTATTTCCTTTTTGAACTATTTTACTTCAATTGCATATTTTATATTTCAGGAACAAATATTGGATGGAAGGTGTCTTGGAGCAAAAGAAAGGAGTCTGGAGCTGATTTGGAGCGAAAATACGAAAGATTCGGAACAAAAATATAAAGCCCCCAAGTCAGAAGCCTGGCACGGCCCGTGCCAATATGTGGCACGGCCGTGCCACCTCACAGAAGGCCTTTTGCTGCTTTTCTTCAAGCCCAAGTTACTCTGTTTTAGTTTTACCGGAATGCCCTTATAGTTGCTTAGATTTTAAGTCAATTGTAAAGCTATAAATAGAGTAGCTCTCCATCACAAATATTTCATCTTTTGTTCTTGGAAATAATATGTGACAATTGTTTCTTTGAATAAAAGTTCACTTTTATTTTATTGTTCTTTTATTTTATGCTTTCTCTTTTCTTCCCCATATCTACAATGAACATTAGTGAGTAGATTTCTTTGTCTTGGGATTGTTGGATAAGTCTAATGACGTAATCAAGCCAAGCCTTAAACCCTAATTATATGTTAACTTAATTTCTAATCTAAATTCACCGCCTTAACATGAATTAACCATTATCAAACTGTGGAAGCGAACGCGGAGGGTTTGATAATTGTTAATTCATTATCTCAAATATCAATTCATAAAGCGAACGCGGAGCTTTGATATTCGAACAAGTGAATTTAGACAAGGTTTACGAAACATGAGAATAGTCTAGCAAACCTTGAGACATATAAAGTTTCGATCTTCAAGGGTCCCAAAGGCAATCTCCCATGAGAACAGGTGTGGTTGTTGGAGGGATACACTCACTGACTTCGAGAGAAGCTTTGATATGCTTAAGAGAAACTTGTCTTTATGAATTGGGACTAACGTAGAATTATAAGTTTAAGGTTTGTTTGTGAAGGATTTGTCATTAGGATGAACCAATAATCCCAAGGCTCCTTTTATTTTTATTGTTTTCTTTTAAATAAAAACCCAAACTTTTTAACCTTCCAACTTTCATCAAATCATTATCAAAAGTTAATTGAATTCATAACTCCCTAGCGGAACGATACTCTTTTTACTACTACTTCGATAGACCGTGCACTTGCGGTTTGGCCTATCAACTGTCTAGCTGGAACTCCAAATATTTATCCTTGGGTGGTCGTCTGGTTTTATTGAAGTCTGTCATGTCATCTCTGTCTGTTTATGCGCTTTCTTTTTCAAGGCTCCTTCAGGTATTGTCTCCTCTATAGAATCTATTTTAAATTGTTTTTTTTGGTGGGGGGGATCACATGAAAATATCTTGGATGGACTGGAGTTCTATTTGTAGCAGTAAGGAGGTTGGAGGTTTGGGGGTAAGGATAATTAGGGAGTTTAATAGTGCGTTACTAGGGAAGTGGTGTTGGCAAATGTTGGTGGAGAGGGAGAGTTTGTGGTTTAGAGTGCTGTCAGCGCGGTATGGGTTGGCAGAGAGGCAGTTGACGGGTGGTGGGGGGGGGGGCACTACTCATCTATGTGGTGGCGTGATATAGAGGTTTTGAGTAGGGAAGAGTGGTTTTGGGATAATGTCAAATGTGGTGTTGGAAATGGGGAGTGTACTCTATTTTGGTCCGATGTGTTTTTGCGATTTATAAAAGTCAACCCAGTCATAATTTCACTACGTATCTATTTCGGGGCGTAATGATACAAGAGACAATTATCATAATAAATCGCTAAAATATATATTCAATAACTAAGAAATGAAAACCTATTTGTTAGAAATAAATAGGTTTTCATTTCTAACAGGGATTCCTTTTTTCTTTTTTAGTTTAAGGTAAAGGTTCGGACGATGAAAGAAAAATTCCTTTTTCATTGCATCATAAAGTAATTTTTTTTTATTTGGTATGGATAAAAGATCTTCCTATGTTATACTATTTAATTTTCGACGATGAATTGATTTGATAGCTCAGATATTGTTATTCGTGATATTAATCCGATTTTATATCATCTAGATAAAATTTATACCACTGAATTTACTAACGAAAGATTTTTCATTTCTATGGGATTAAATCCCGAAGTATTTATTAGAAATAAAAGAGAAAGAAAACATAGAGATTATGGAAGTCAATATTCTCGCATTTATAGCTACTGCACTCTTCATTCTAGTTCCTACTGCCTTTTTACTTATAATTTACGTAAAAACGGTAAGTCAAAGTGACTAATTTTAATTAAACATGACTTCTGATTTCTTATCAATGCGATGACAATGATTGAATAAAGAAAAAAGGGTTTCCATTTCGGGTCTTTCTTTTAAATAAAATGATCAGACTACAATCAGCAGAATTCTATGAAATCCATAGAGTATAGTAGAAAGAAATCAAATCTATTTCTTTCTACTATATACTCTTACGGTATGGTAAAAATGGAATGTTTTACAGGTGTCGCTTCGAGTCAAGTTTCCTAGATTATTTGACTTGTCGTTGTGTCAGGAGGTTTCAGTGGCTGGGATGTGTCAGTTAGGGTGGGAGGATGAGGGTTAGACGTGGAGTTGGAGGCGGTGGTTCTTTGCATGGGAGGAGGAGTTGGTGGGGGAACTTAAATTATTAATTCAAAATGTCACTTTGCAGGTTGATAAAGATGACAAATGGCTTTGGAATTTGGAGACATCTCATGTTTTTTCCGTTCGTAGTGCTTATAATTTCATCACTGTTTAACTTCCTACTGCTTCTTCCGTGGCGGCATCTTCTATTTGGAATAAAGATGTCCCTCTAAAGGTCGGTTTGTTTGCTTGACGGCTGTTTTGTGATAGGTTGCCAATGAGGGATAATTTACTTAGATGTGGGGTAATTCATAATGATTCGAGGTTGTGTGTGGCTGGTTGTGGCTCTGACGAGAGCTCTTCACATTTATTTTTACATTGTCATCTTTTTGGTTCTGTTTGGCATCATATATCCAGGTGGTTGGGCATATCGACAGTATCTCCCTTGAATGTGGGGATCATTTTAATCAATTCATTTTTGTTGGTGGAGTTTCTAAGGCTTGTAACACCACAATATTTTAATATAATAATTATAATATGCTTGTGTTTGTCTTTTTTTGACAAAGCTTATGTTTGTCTTGTCAATTATTTTTGTGTTTTGATTTTCTATAGGTTTTTTATTTGTATCCCTAGCTGCATCAACTCATTGATTTAGTAAGGATGACGTTTTTGTAAAAATATAATATTAATATTATGATGATGTTTATTATTATATTTGTAAGTATTATTTGAAAATAAATAAAAAGTAGATGCCTTCGTTTTCTTTTCAAGAAGACTAAACGTGTTGGTGGCTTTGTTATAGATAAAACAAAACCTAATCCTTATTTATTAATTTTATTAGGGCTACATCAACTTAACCTAATAATTTCCCTCTAAAATGTTGCATTAGATTAACAACAACTTAACCTAACAAATTTCATCTAAAATGCAACACACCAATTTAACTTAACAATTTCCCTCTAAAATGCAGCAATCCCTAATATTTCTCCTCACTGATGAGCTTTTCATTCCTATCTTGCTGTTTTGTCGCTTGTATATATATATATATATATATATATATATATATATATATAGACACACACACACACACACACATATTGTTTCTGTAGACTTTTTTTTTTGCCAAGTTGTTGTACACTTATTTAATACGTTTACAAACAGGCTACCCTAATTTCCATGCAAACTCGGCTACACTAATTTTCATGCAAACTCGACTATATATAGCAAACCCTAAACAATGTTTCTCTAAACAAAAAACCCTAAACCGTGGTAAATTACAAACTCGGCTACCCAAATCTCCATGCAAACTCGACTACATATAGCAAACCCTAAACCGTGTTTCTCTAAAAAAAACTAAACCGTGGTAAATTACACAGACAGCAAAAGAATCATATAGATACACGATATCGATCACACAATGGAACCAGATTAGTTATCACTAGGATGGGGAGATACGTCATTGAGGGGAGGGTGATTTCCGGAAGTAGTGTTGGTGATCAGGTTTTTGTATCCAGGCTATCTCTATCACCTTCAGATGTCAGGATTCCCCTTAAGTTTCAATGAAGACAATTTCCTCTGGCTGTATCATTTGCAATGACAATTAACAAAAGTCAAGGGCAGTCGCTTAAACATGTTGGTGTATATCTACCAACACATGTATCCTTATTTATTAATTTTATTAGGTCTACAACAACTTAACCAAATAATTTCCCTCTAAAATGCTGCATTAGATTAGCAGCAACTTAACCTAACAAATTTCATCTAAAATGAAGCGCGCCAATTTAACTTAACAAATTCCCTCTAAAATGCAGCAATCCCTAATATTTCTCCTCACTGATGAGGTTTTCATTCCTATCATGTTGTGTCATCGTTTGTATATATCTATTGTTTCTGTAGACTTTTTTTTTGACAAGTTGTTGTACACTTATTTAATACGTTTACAAACAGAATACCCTAATTTCCTTGTAAACTCGGCTACCCTAACTTCCATGCAAACTCGGCTATATATAGCAAACCCTAAACCGTGTTTCTCTAAAAAAAACCCTAAACTGTGGTAAATTACAAACTCGGCTAACCTAATTTCCATGCAAACTCGACTATATATAGCAAAACCTAAATCGTGTTTCTCTAAAATAAAATAAACCTAAACCGTGGTAAATTACACAGAGAGCAGAAGAATAATATAGATACACGATATGGATTATGCAATGGAACCAGATTAGTTATCACTAGGATGGGAAGATACGTCATTGAGGGGAGGGTCATGTCCGAAAGTAATGTTGGTGATTAGGTTTTTGTATCCAGGCTATCTCTATCACCTTCAAATGTCAGGATTCCCTTTAAGTTTCAATGAAGACAATTTCCTTTGACTGTATCATTTGCAATGTCAATTAACAAAAGTCAAGGGCAGTCGCTTAAACATGTTGGTTTATATCTACCAACACCTGTATTTTCTCACGGACAGTTGTATGCTATTGTTTCAAGAGTTACATCCAGAGCGAGGACTAAAGATATTGATTACTGATGAAGATGGTGAAAATACCAATATGACGTCTAACGTCTTATATGAGGAAGTATTTCGCAATGTGTGATGAAACTACATGCCAATGTACTAAGATTTTCATATTTATTTTACCGAATTATTGATAGGATTACCGAATTTTCTTTTATAATATTTTCAGATTTTATACATTTTATGAAGTGTTTTATTTTGTCTATGGATTATCACCTGTTCTTTTTTTCACCGTCACCAATACATATTGCATTTTATTCTTCGTATGTCAATCCCTTAACAATAAATCGCACGGGTCAACAATCTAGTTCTATTTTACTAGTTCTATTTTACCCTAGTACAGCCGCCCACATCATTCACTTTCACGTGCAAAAACTTTCAGTTTCTCTACAACTCACCACAACCAACTGTCTATGCTTTGATGGTCGCGTAACGAACCCCTTTCTCAATATATCTGTGAATACTTGTTGTGATCGAAGGGGAAACACTCTTAGAAACAACAGCCGTGTCTCGCCGTCGTCACCGATATCTAGTTACTGTCGTTACTTTTTGTCTCTCGGTGAGTCAGTTTTTCGATTCCACTCTCCTTTGTTCTTTCTTAGATTTGAGATGCTAGTTCCATAAGGTGTTTCAAGTTCAAGTTTGGTTTTGCCTTTATCAAATATAATGATCATTATGATCTGAAATAGAATTAGTCATCTAAATAGAATGAAATTTGTTGAATACTTGACTTTGGCGTTGCCTTACTATATCAGTGGCAAGAATTAAGACCAAGATTCCCCGAATTTGAACCTATCAGTATCATTTGATTTATATTTCTAAAATTAGACACTGTTGCTAGGGAATAGAGTTAATTATGTAAGCTATTTTAACATTAACGTATCATCTTATTTTGATGGTTTAATATAGAACCCATTTCTATTTTTTTATGTTAAGAATTATGAAGTATTGTTTTATAGTTTAAGCTAAAATCGTATCTATATTAAAATTTTAACTACTATTGATTTGAAATATGCAATTGTATTTATATAGGTGTATATAATAACTTTACTATAAAATAAGTTTTAGATTATGAAAAAATGGTTAACAGTTTATTTATACCAGTTACTTATTTAGTATTTAGGGGTTATAGCCGCTGCATTGACGAAAAAGAGACGATGTCATGTGGAACTATTGAATTTGATTTCTGAAGTTGGGTTAATTATCTCTCGTGAAAGCTTCAATCCAGGTATGGGGTGAGAGAGAAGAGTTTGAGACCATGAGCATAAATTAAATGAGATGAATGGGAAAGTTGTATTTCCCTTAACTTCACTCGGGACTCTCTGTGATAGTTGCAACCCTTGAGATATAATGAGACTAATGTGCAAATATGGTGTTGTGAGATAAAATAAGAATTAGAAACATTATTAATGTGTTGCTTGATTTAAATAATTTTGAATATGTGGTTGCTGATGAATTTGACCTTGTATTATGTTTGATTTGTTGAATCATTTGATGATTGATAAAATTGTGATGTGACTTTAATATGTGTGGTGAATATTGTGTGTAATTGGTGTTGCTATAATTTGCTGCTCCGCTGCCATTGCGATGTTTAAATTAACTGTCTTGCTTTGTGATGTTTTAAATTAATTGTTTTGTTGACATTGAGTTATTGTGGATACTTGATTAGTTTGGTGTTATTGATGGAAATTATATATGACACAATTTATTGTGTGATGTGTAACTACTTGAATATAATGTGTTTGAAATACTTGATGTGATGAGATGAAAATTTGAGACGAAGAATAATTGATGTATATGAGATTTAGATGAACAAAATTGAGATTATCCCATAAATTAGAATAATGACAGTTTCAACCCGGCTTAAGATGGGACTCTTTAAAGGAGTGTCCTAGGCCAACGAGGGGAGGAACTGATGTTAAAGATTTAAAAAGTGAAAATCATTTTTGTCATAAGTGTCTTGGATTGAGGAGAGGGTCTATGAGGTCAGACTTCACTTGGCTTATCAATAATGATAAGACCACCACGATTTCCCCCGGCTTATCAGTTATGATAAGACCACCATTATATTCCCTCGGCTTATCAGTTATGATAAGACCACCATGATATTCCCTCGGCTTATCTATGATAAGACCACCATGATATTCCTCCTCCCGGGTTATCGATAATGACAAGACCACCATGATATTCCCCTCCCGGCTTATCAATAATGATAAGACCAACATGATATGGTGAATTGTCCGTCCATCCACGTGGTGGCATAGTACCATCGATCTCCTGACCAAGTACTTCAAAGTATAACCGTACAAAAAGGAAACAAAGAGTCTAGAGTCTAAGAGCATGCATATCATTGTTTGAATTGTGGCTGAACTGATTGGATGTGATGAGTTATATTGTTGTTTTATATACATTGATATCATGTGTTAAATATGATGTTTCTTATACTTGATGGTTGAATTGTGTTGATGTTTGACGATTTCTTCTAAATCTGGTTTAATATGTTATGGTGTTCCTTTCGACTTCTGGCGTGTTCCTTTCATTTATTTTATACTATTCCATGTTCTCAAAACTCATCGCTTCGTTGTTTGTGTTTGTTGGCTTGGCCCTGCGGTTGCGAAACCGTAGTTCTATAGGTTATGCGTCTTGGAGTCAAGTACGTGCTTTCCATGAAGACTTGTCTTGTGTCGTCTGTTATTTTGGGGAAAAAGCACCGCTCTGATAGTGACATGGAAAAAGGGATATGCTTACTTATTTAGTTTTGTACAAGAAAACCATTGTCTATTATGTAAATGAAAGCATTTTCAAAAGCAAAAGATTCGATGTTAATATTATTATAATTTTCAAGGAAGTGAAATGTGAATTATGTTTGTTATGAGTCGATGTGGTATCCTAAATCTTGTGGAAGAATTCTTATATTAACAGAAAACAAATTTATTTGACACTCTCTGCTGCCAATCAAACTCTATTTTTGAATAAATAATAGGCTAAAGTGCACTTTCCCCCCTAAGTTTCAAAAAGTTGTGATTTTTGCCCCCTATGTACAAAAACTACAATTTTGGCCCCCTAAGATTTAGCCTTTTTGGTCCTTTTGACCAATTTTGACCGGTCAACGCCCATGTGGCACGACATATGTGTAATTATTGGATTAAAATAAATTAAAAAAGCCACCTAATCATTTTTTTAATTAAATAAATGAAAAAGTAATTAAAAAATTTAAAAAATCAGAAGAAAAAAAATTAAAATAAAAACTCAATTCCCAATATTCATAACAATCCCAATCCAATCCAACCCGTATAATTTTTTTAACAAAACAAAGATAAAATTTAACTCAGAAAAATAAAGATGTGTTGTAAAAAAGAAAAAGAAAATAATGGTGATTTGCTTAAGTTAGCATAAGAATGATAGAGAGGAAGAGCAGGTTGGGGCATTGAACAATAGTACTTGCCTGCCGAACCTCAAAACAAAACTCTCTTCTGAAAAGTACACACAACAAAACACAAATCCCTTCTATCTCTCTTTGTCTCCAAAACTAACTCAGTTTTTTGATGTCATGGATGACAACGACGAATTCGGAGATTTATACACCTCCCTCCTCTGTCCCTCACAGATCCCCTGCGCCGCATCCCACTTTATCCATGATATACCTCATCAAATTGATCCTCCTGAAACCGCCCCAACACAAGATGAGCCGCCTGTTGAAAAGGAACTTGAAATGTCGGATTCGAAACCAGTCACGGTTGAGGCTGCCATTGAAGGCAATGATCCGATGGATCAAGATGAGGTTAAATTTGACATCGAGGAGAACGGAATTAGAAAAAAATGAAGAAATTTTTCTGGGTTGAATTGAGATTGATATGAAGGAATGAAGATGAAGAAATGAAGATTGGGACTTGGGTTTATTTTTAATTTTTTTCTTATTTTTAAAATATTTTTAATTAGATTTTTCATTTATTTAATTAAAACATGATTATGTGGCTTTTTTTTGTTTATTTAATTTAATAATTACACACGTGGCATGCCACATAGGCGTTGACAGGTCAAAATTGGCCAAAAGGACCAAAGATGCAAAGGGGCTAAATCTTAAGAGGCCAAAATTGTAGTTTTTGTATATAGGGGGCCAAAATCGCAATTTTTTGAAACTTAGGAGGGAAAAGTGCACTTTAGCATGAATAATAATAATTATTATTTTGGGATTTAAGGTGTCACAAGGCTCGCCGATCAATTCTCCAGGTTATTTGGTTTGCATCTGCGTGGGAAATTTGGACAGAAAGAAATCACAGACTACTCACAGGCAAAAAGTGCACAATTGTTGAGTTGGTTGATAAAATTAAGTCGCTCACTTTTATGTGGTTGAAGGCGAAGTTTCCTTTTCTTCCCTTTAACTACAATGGTTGGTGGCATAGTCCTTACACCATTTTGGGCAGTGGTTAATAGCTTGTTGTTTTCTTTTCTGTTGCTTTGTTGTTTATAGTTGTAAATACTGTTGTGACTTTGGTGTTCTTCTCTGACATACCTTGTGCTAGGGAGGACCTTTTGCAGTGTTAATATATCTCATTTTAGCCTTTAAAAAAAATTATGAATTTCTAACAAAACGTAAACAATTCATATTTAATTCATATTTTGTTATTTTATTTTGGGAAAAATTCTTATAATATTCTAAACAAACCTTCATGAAATTTTTCATTCAAAAATATGAAGGTTACATAGAGTTCATTTAAAAGTTGGGACCAAAAGTGGTGATTGAAAACTTTTGAGGGATTAAAAGTTAAGAAAAATAGAGGAACTAAAACAAAAAGTTTGTATTTTTTTTTTTTTTGGTCAGGTAGCCTAGTGGCTAGAATTAAGGTGAATAAGTGGGGTGTCCGGGGTTCGAACCCCAGCCCCTGCATATAATAATGCAATGTCCTACCAACTGAGCTATGCTCACGGGACAAAAGTTTGTATATTTATAGAGAAGAAGAAACATATTTAACCTTAAAATATATATTATTGAGAAAGAGAAAGTGACAACTATTAGATATTTAAAACGAAGAGAAAATAACATGCTTAACCCAGTTACGTAATACTCACTCAAATGGTAGGAAAAAAAATGGTAGAAAACCCAATAAGGAATTTTTTTTCTCTTCTTTCCATTGTTTTTTCTATTAATGGGTTAGGCTTATCCCTCACATTTTTTGTTTCAAATTTTATCTCAAGCAAATTTTTAGCTTAGGAAAACAAAAATAATTATGGGAAATAATGGTGAAATTGACGTGGAATACTATAGAAATTTTGAAATTGACATTCATAGTAGCTATGATGATTACAGTTGAGCGTATAAGCCAAATCTTAATCAAAATTGCACGATTTTCGTTTTTCTATTTACAATAAAAATTTCAAGCACTACTTGTGAATGAATGTCTTCAAAAATCTAAATAGGCAATTGATTACGTTAATTTTTATCCTATTATTATTTAATTCACTAAAAGAAAATATCGTTCACGTTAAGTTCAAGTACGACACATTATTTGGTCAATTCCTTTTCTGTCAATATGGTTGAAAGTGGCTGAATCCATCCAAAGTTCCACATGTAATTCTTAACATATCATGATGCCGGATATGTTTATTTACAAATAAGTAAAAGAGGCATTCATTTAAAAGTATTTTGTTGAGATGATAAAAAAATTCTTTCGATTTAATTAGAAGATTTGATTTCGAGAAATTTTTCGGAGAGACCGAAGGAGATCCAATTGGGACTATTTCATTTCATTTTTATTTTTGTTGAGATTTGGCTATTTAATAGTTTTTATAATATTTTGGTCCATATTTAGAAACTAAATATTTTATAAATTATTGGTTTGTGCAACCAATTTATAGATTCAAATATTTGTAAAAAAATAAATTATACTCTAGTAGTTCACGAGTTTTAATTAAAGACTAATTTTTCAAGGGAATCCAAATTAAATTTTTTATCCAAAAAATCACTTGTCTGACTTTATTTGATTGGTGTACAATGCAAACATTGTAGAGTGTTTATCATTTCCGAATAATGGAATTTTTTTCCTAAATATAGAAATAGATACGAGTTTTTGCCGCATTAAATATCTACTTCTCTGTATATTATTATACATTGTTTTGATATTTTCTCATATATTAAAAAGATATAGTTAATTTTATATTAGAACACAAAATTATAAGTGATTTTATAAAATTATCTTTCATAAATGACATGTGGAAGAGAGATTAAACAAATAAACAATCAAATACATAAGAGTCTTGCTAACGAATGCCCTAATGACACTCTTTAAGGATTTCTAATTAAAAAACTATTAATTGAAAAAACTTAATACTTCAATTTCCGATGCATTGAATGCGCAAATTTCTATCAAATTTACCATCTAAAATTCTCAAAGAGTATCCTTACGACATTCGTTAGCATTTATCAAAACATAATAAGAAAAAAAAACATTAAAGACGTATTGATATTGTAAAATAATATACGTTTGAGAGAGTAGAACAAAACAAAAATATTTTATCCAAAATGACATTTAATAAAATACAAAGGAAATATATATACATTTTCGGTCACTATTATAAGAAAAAATCTAAATTTTAGATTCACCAAATAAATGTTGTATATGGTCTTTATTATAGACCACATACATAATTTAATGAATAAATTTAAAATGTTGATTTTTCTTTATAATAGTGATCAAATAATGTATTTTTTATTTGGATCTTTCTAACCAGTGGTCCAACCAATGATTAAAGAATCTATAAATAGAAATTTTATCTTAGAAATATAAAATGTTACTTTTGATATCAAATAATGATTACACAACTTTTTCATATTTTTTTTCTTATTTTGGATGCTTAACTAATGTCCTTGGGTCACTTATTAACATTCTCCTTTTATTTTGATGATCGTTTACCGTTGAGATATCGATTGTGGGTAAAGTACTCCTTACAAGATAAATGTAAAACATTGGAAGTTGAGATGTCGTATATTCTCTATAAATAACCATTAATTAGATAGGCATACCATAACACAACCATTCAACAATATTCTACACTCACTAACACTAGAATTCACACAATCATGGCTAGTTCAATGCTTACCAAGGTTACTTGTTTGGCTATGATATGCTTGGTTTTGGGCATTCCACTAGCCAATTCTGCCCCTTCATGTCCTGAAGTGCAACAAACTATAGCACCATGCATTCCTTACCTAACAAACCCAGGTCCACCCCCTCCCCCTGAACCATGTTGCATTGGGTTTAAGACTTTAGAAGGCCAAATCAAAACTCCCAAAGATAGTCAAGATGTTTGCTATTGCCTCAAACCCATTGTGGAGAATCCCAAAGTCAATATTTCTGCCCTTGCTTCCCTCCCTAAAGACTGTGGTATGGACACAGGCAATGTGATTAGCCCTGACATGGACTGCAGCAAGTACATTTCTCACCATCAACCCTCTTTTTCTATTTCATATATACTCCTTTATTGTGGTTTAGGGTATACATAAAATTTATATATTATGCTGTGTTGTTACACATTTACAATATGTTAGGGACTAGATTACATGTGTGTCTTTTTTAGGAACTATAAGAAAAACAGTAAAAGATTTGTAAATAAAACTAATATCAATTTCACTTTACTAATTGCAGGGTAAACTAGTACTGAGCAGCTTGCGGGTTGGCGGTTAATGAATAAAGTAATAATTGGTGTTTGGTAATAAACAGTACCGACAGAATAAAAAGATGCCTTAATTTCTCCAGTTGTAAGTTGTAACTTAATCCCCACTAGGGATCACACACTATATATAATAAAAATAAAATCTAAAATGTTTCAGATCAAAATATTCCATTGTTCTAGTCTTTTTCTTCGAAACTTGTACTTGTGAGCCATCGTCTTTTTTGTTTATGTTTTCGCCCCTCAATCATTAGGTACCCATAACCATAAAAGTTTGCAATATTTGGATTTAGCTAGATAGTAACTATTTCAATCAAACTGAACTTAAGAGTAAACTCAACATCATTTCTCTGTTAGGTATTGCTTTTAATTTCAATAACCTTATTGGTATACTCCCTTCAAATATAGGGTTTTATATTTTTCAACATCAAAATTGATTGGATATATAATAAAAGTTGCATAACCCACAACTAGCAAAAACTATGAGGGCACTTGACCCACTACAATTATGAATTAAAAGAAAGAAGGGAATTCAAAAAAGAGTTAAAGAAACGGGTGATATTAATTCGGCAAACGATCTTATGAGAGATGTGGAAAGTTAGAAATGACAAGATTTTGAACAACGTAGTAGTTTATGTGGTGGAGGACGCTAAAATTAAAGTGACGGCATGGCATACAACATTTTAACCACGCCAATTTTTATTATGAATTAAATGAAAGAAGGGAATTCAGAAAAGATTTAAAGAAAGGGGTGATATTAATTCGGCAAACGATCTTATGAGAGATGTGGAAAGTTAGAAATGACAAGATTTTGAACAACGTAGTAGTTTATGTGGTGGAGGTCGCTAAAATTAAAGTGACGGCATGGCATTCAACATTTTAACCATATGACAACGCCAATTTTTTTCTTGTGTAATTTTTTTGGGTAGAATATCAACGACAACAATTTCAAATTACGTTGTTGTAATACATTATTTTTTAGATTTTTTTTGCATCACACCGGTTGATACTCGTTCTTACAGGAGAAATTAGAATAGTTTTTTTTTTTTTTAATTTATCCATTAAAGCAACACCTTGAAATCATTCACGCTTCCCCCCACAGACACAAGCCTTCATCCAAGCACTATGTATAAAGCCCCCCTTTCACCATCATATACTCCAAAAAACCTCAATCTATGAATCATACATTTTTTGAAATCCACTTTTAAGATCAAACATTGACCTTTAGTTTTTTTTTTCTCTCTCGTAAAATCCACAATTTTATTTACCACCATCACCCCCATCCACCAAATTTCTCCTTGCGAGAAAGACCGATTAGGAGGAGAAAATAATATAATTCATATTGCTGACCAACCTTCTAGCTAAGCCCTTTGAAAGGATCTTATACAAAATTCCAAGTAAGGAAATCAGGCGATAATCATCCAACACCATAGGAGATACAATTTTCGGAATCAAAGCCACAAAATAAGAGAGTAAGCATTTAGGCACAACTTCTCATTCACACAAAATTAATCAAACATTATACAAACCTCATCCTTGCTCAAATGCCAAAATTCTTTGACAAAAGAAAAACTAAAACTATTTTACCCCGGACTTTTGTTCCCCCTTCTCTCCTTTACCACCAATTCAATCAAAGGCACCCCATCCAACTTAGGTCGCTCCCACCAAGGCGACGTGACATCATTAGTAAAATACGCAACCACCTCTCTTCTCACCTCACTAGGATTTTGAACCCGCACATCATTCACTTTAGTGCCTTTAGTGCATCTGAGCTAAATCTCCTCTTGACACATCTATGAAAAAAACTTTCAATTCACATCACCTTCTTTCAACCACTTCGACCAAGATATTTGCATCATCATATACCATTTTTAGCCTTTAGAAGCCTCCATAAATCACCAAACATAGTTTTCCTAACTTAAACCTCTTTTCCATTCAAGAGGCCTACCTCCCTCTTCTCATCTAATTCCACAATATCCCACAATACAACTCCCCGTATCCCTCCCTATTCGACTCCTTCAAATGGTGATCCACAATAATATAATAAGAGAAAGTATGTGGTTGTGTCGTCTTATTGTTTTGTTTTTGTTTAAAAAGAGACTTAAAACATTACTTTTAATAACTTTTTTAATGAAAACACACAAAAATCTAAAATACATTTAACTGTATATTCGCGACTCTTGAAATTACGTTATCATATTTCTTTTCAATTTTAAGGTGAACCAGTTCAAAATTCGATTTTCTTTTATTATTTTTCTTTAGAAATCTCAAAACACTATTTCGTATTTGGTCCATGTCATAGTTAAAAGAGTAGATCAAATGGAGGAGAGTCAAGTTAAAAGAGGCAGAGGAAGACCTAGGAAAACTATTAGAAAAACTATTAGAAAAGATTTAGAGGTCAATGAGTTGGATCCAAATTTGGTTTATGATAGAACACTATGACGTCATTTGATCCATGTAGCTGACCCCACTTAGTGGGATAAGGCATGGTTGTTGTTGTTGTTGTTGTTGTTGTTGTTGTAGAAATCTCAAAACAAACATTTAAACGTGATTTCAGAGCCCTATAAAGGTCGTTTGATGTATTTTAATATTTGAACTAGTGTACCTTCAATCTTCTTTTATAAAAAAGAAAAACATTTTTAATGTTCTTTTTAAGAAAAACATAATCGAATTGAAGAGTAAACGACCGAATAGTAGTCAGTCCCATATAATTCTTACTTATAGGATCTTCATAGCTCCAACAATGTTGCTTGATCATATTTGAAAGTCTAAATTTAATCCACCGGTATTGCATTGACTTGCTCCTAGGCATGTGCGTTTTTTTCTTCGTTTTCAGGAGCAATGGTTCAATTAAAGGTTTAATTCAATTGATATTTGCATAGGATAGATGCAACTTTTTCTTGTATTGCATTGAAGGCGAGAGATAAATAATATACAATATGCAATAGTTTAATTGAACCACATTGATGTTTAACTTAAACATATGTATAGATGTCAACATGTGTATTTCTCAAACTAACAAACACTTCTACTTAAATTGAGTTCACCCATCTAGTGTTAGAACATTGGTGTGAAGTTGAAAGGAAATTGAAAGGTTGCAAGATTAAACATAAACTAGAACGCCGACCCGTGCGCCGCACGGGTCTTATAAGCTAAAAATTATAATATATAATTTCAATAATAACATTAAAACGGTACACCAAAAGAGTCGAATGTATGGATAATATTGTGTAACTAATACGAAAGTTTTGAGATAGTGAAAACAACATTGATTACAACGGAATCATACCCTTACATTTCGAAAAACTTCTTCATAGATAACATTAGACGTCTCATCCGTAAATTCACCTTCGTCGTTAGTTATTAGTATCTTTAGTCCTTCTCTAGACGTAACTCTGAAAACAACGACATAAAAAGTGAATTTTTGCTTATACTTGTGACCGGAGGGTGTATATAGCAGTGTGAAAAAACAAATAATAATCAACACTAAGTTATTTCCCAATACACGATGTGCATTAATAGTTGGTCTCCAATAACCAAAAAAACTAAAAGGAGCTTGGCATAACAGTCGTTCAATGAATCCATGAGAATGTTTAAAGTCTTTTTTTTTTTTTTGACACAAAAATGTTTAAAGTCATATAAAAGGCCTTGGAAACTAAACGACCGTTTCAACAAAAATACATTGAAATAATATATTTCATTGTAAAATGAATATAAGCAAACGTAATTAAATATGCTCAATACGTCAATCACAATCCCCTAATAATTAGCCTTGTTTTTTTGAACCTAATCCTCTAATAATTAGCTAGCAGTTGAAATCATCCCCGGATGTTTAGATTACAGATAACCAGCTTCCTTATTATTAATTGTTATCCATAAATAAATAAGTAAATTTCCTGCCATTCTTATGAAATATTTATTTATTTTTTTAACACATCACTAACGACGTCCTAACATGATGGCATCTGAGTAGTGCCAATTCTGATCCTTAATGAAAAATACCTATTACTATTAGACTGCAGTTGCCAGCTTGCCGAATTTTTTAAAGTTTTTATATAAGTTAAACGCATGTAAAAATCTCAATATAACAATGGCAAAAATATTAAGTTAACACAACAGAATTTCATATAAACGTAGAAACTGGTGCAAATAAAGTGGAACAATAATGCCTTTTCAATGATTCATGTCAGCAAGTCATTTTTTATAAAAACCATTTATATTGACCATTATGATGTTTTGATTGTTACTACAAATAAAAAGCTGTGAAAAATGTCTTCCAATTTTGATTTTTGATATGAAAGAATCGCTGTTAAGACTTTTTAGTTTTCAGCTTCAATTAATGGATCAACTATCAAATCTTATGATCTAGCATTTACTGGAAAAATTACATTTCAGATCACTTGCATTCACAGTTGCAAGATACAAAATTATAAGCTAAAACAGAACCATATGATAAAGATATAAAAGTGCTCAGTTGAATTATATATAACATAAAACAAAACTCATTCCATTGCAAAAGTATCTCAATGGATGATTAATCTTAGACAGGACATGGACGGAAAATAAAACATGATACTTCATTACAATGATAGTTGCCAAAATTGAAGCATCAAAACTTGAATTAAAACTAAAATAACAAAAAAGGAAATAACAATTCTGAGATGACAGCAGAAGACATAAAGGAACAAAATCTCTCAACAGAACAACTTCAACAGCAATGAGACGACACAAAATGCAATATTAGTTGGTGCGCCAATCCTAACCCTTGCACCTTCATAGAGCCTGCGACCTTCAACAAACCGCTTCCACTCCCCCCTATCTTGCAATGCTCATAAGGAGTCGAGCCAAACATCAACACGCAGTCCCAACAGTTTCCACAATCTTCCACCATCTTCATAGTTGTTGCATCGTTGTCCAAAATCCGAGCACATCTTCCTTCATACCTAAGCATCTGAAAGGAAAAAAATTAAATCATTAGATTACGTTTTTTACTGTTTTAAATTTAAACAAAAACAGTAAATTTAAATTTATTTATATACCAAAAACCCTTTGCTAACATCATGATCAGTCAGTCTTTTCACAAAATCAATATGTTGGTTGTTGACAGAGTGACGATAAGATAGAGCAGATGGAAATGGTGGGAGGTCATTGTTGAATTGTGGCTGTACATTAGATTTGTCAATGACAAATCGCATGCTTGGACCAAAAATTGGACACCTTACATTCTTTCCAAACCTATCTTTCACAGCCATTGCAAACTGACCAGCTCCAACAAACACCAAGGTAACCCATGCTCCTAAACCTATACCGTAAAAATCACGGAGGGCCTTCCATCCTTTGGAGAGAAAAAAGGATCCATTAATCCTCTCAACCAACACTTCGAATTGATTGTTCTTAGGATCAATGAGAGTCACGAAACGATTGATCTTGTCACCGAAATCATTGGCAAACATAGCTGGTAACATCACAGCACCCTACAAAAGATAAGCAATAATATTATGAACACAGATGCAACAATAAGCCAGGAACAACGTTGGAAACAAAATACGACTGGTACACACCTGCTCGATGTTATACTCAACTATGTACTTCAGTTTTAGCTTGTTCACAGCCTTGTCCAGCTCACAAACAGGATCGTTCATCAAATCCCCCAAGGAAAAACGAACAGAAACGTAAACAGAAGAAGGAAAAAGAATTGAATCTAATGAAAGGTAACTTATCCATACCAGTCAAGCAGTGGAAAGCCATTAAGAGTTCAACGGTGTGTCCAGCCATTGGAAAATCGAAATGGAAAAGGAAAAAGGAGTTTTGGATGAGGATATGATGTTCTGTACTCAAGTGTATATATAGCTCATAACTGAATGTATAAGGGATGTGTTGGAAACAGAAACAACATGGAGAAGTGGGTAGCTGATTTATTTTGCATGGGATATGGGAAAGGTCCTATTTAATAGCACACAAATGACCAGATAAAGCTCACGTTTTCTATTTTCAAGCAAGAAAATCAGGGAACACAACAATACACATTTGAATTTCAAATAAAGCATAATAGTGGAGGGAAAAATTGGAGGGCTAAATGACTAAAAACAATTAATGCAGGATTATGAGAGGGAAAAATTAGGTTTAGTTGTAGCATCACCTAATAAGCATTTAGAGTAAGGGATTATGAGACTTTAAGCTAGTGTTTTGTGAATTAAAAAAAATAGAGTTTGATGTCCCACATAAAATAGAACACACATTAATACTGTTAATATTCTGATATTTAAATTTTGAATACCCGATAATAATAAAAATGATAGTAATGATTAATTTTAATTCATGCATATTACAAATGATATTGTAACAACCCGTTTTTCGCTAGGATTATTTTATTTATTTATTTATTATATGTATTTAATTGCTTGTTTGTGTGTTTGATTTGGAATTAGTGGATTTTTAGTCGAGAAATGTATTTTGGTCGTTTTTAAGAATAAGGGTATTTTGGTAATTTGATGAGCGGGGGTAAATTAATAATTTTAGAATGTAGAATATTTTAGTATTTTGGTGTGAATAGTAACTTGCGGTAATTATTTTGAAGTGGTAATTAAATGATGTTTTAGCAAGTTAAGTGTGTAGTAACTTTTAGAATTAAGTGGTAAGAGTTTTTAGGCTCATTCTGAATTGAAGTAACCTAGCCATTTATTGGAGTATATATAGATAACTTATGACAGAAAATTAGAGTTTAGTTATTCATTCACACATTCTCACAAAAAAGGTGACTAGAGAATCATAGAGAGAAATGAAGATAAAAGATAGAAAAGAACCCAAGTGTAGAGGAAGTTAGGATTCAAAGTGGAAGTGAAGAGTCTTGGTGATTAGCTTAAGCTTAAGGAGAAACAAGGTAAGGGGGATAGGTTTGATCTTTCATAGTAATCTATAATCATTTTCGAGCTTATGGGTCATAATTGATTTGTTTGATTTTGTGAAATTTATGATTATGTGTTGAAATTCGGGTTTATATTTGAGTGGTAATTATTAGTATGTTGAAAGTTATGAAATTAAGTTGTTTATGTGTTAAAACTCATGGTTAATGTTTTGGAATAAGTTGTTTTGAGAATTTATTTTAATTGTGTGAAAACCATGTAATTTTTTATGATTTAAAAATATATTTAATTAGGTCTTTAATTAAATATGTCCTACTATTTTATTCAAAACAAATGACCTTCAACATTTGATTCGGAAAATCTCATTGGAATATTTACCAGTAATTTGATCAAACATTATGCAAACCTCATCCTTGCTCAAATGCAAAAATTCTTTGGCAAAAGAAAAATTAAAACTATTTTATCCCGGACTTTTATTCCCCCTTCTCTTCTTTACCACCAATTCAATTTTTTACAAGGAAAAATGAGTCACCAAGCTAGAGTTCTCATCCTCTATCAACCAATCAAAGGCACCCCATCCAACTTAGGTCGTTTCCACCAAGGTTTCGTGACATGATTAGTAAAATAAGCAACCACCTCTCCTCTCACCTCACTAGGATTTTGAACCCACACATCATTCACTTTAGTGCCTTTAATGCTTTTGAGCTAAATCTCCTATTGACACATCTGTGAAAAAAACTTTGAATTCACATCACCATTTTTCAACCACTTCGACCAAGATCTTTGCACCAATATACCATTTTTAGCCTTTAGATGCCTCGATAAATCACCAAACATAGTTTTCCAAACTTGAACATCTTTCCCATTCAAGAGGCCTACCTCCCTCTTCTCATCTAATTCCACAATATCCCACTATACATCTCCCTGTATTCCTCCATATTCCACTCCTTCAAATGATGATCCATAATAATATAATTAGAGAGAGTATGCGGTTGAGTCATCTTATTGTTTTGTTTTTGTTCAAAAAGATACTTAAAAACTTACTTTTAAAAACTTTTTTACCGAAAACGAACAAAAATTTAAAATACATTTAACTGTATATCTGTGGGATGGGGTTAAATGTACTGTTAAATGTATTGCATAATATTTCTAGACAGGTGGGGGATGAGGTTTCTTCATTGTTCTGGAAGGATCCTTGGTTGGATGGTGTTTCCTTAGATGTTAAAATACATTCACCCGTTTTGACTGGGTTTGGGTTTTCCTGGATTTCAAAACATTGGTATAGGACGGGTAAAGGGGATATAGGTACCCACCCTGAACTCATACCCAAACCTATCCCGAATGTAGAAAATTAATTTATTACCCCTTTTAAATAAATAGAAATTAAAACCATAAATTATTTCACTAACACAGTCAAAGTCTCAGTCTTTTAGATGACATTCACTTATCATAGTTCTCTCTTTTCTCCTTCCATATCTCACACTCTCGACCTCTCTTTTCTCTACCACCATAGACATCATCTATTTGTTGGATAATGCATTACAACATAGTGCTTGGAGATGAAAAATATTTTTATTTTTATTAATTTTTTTTATCAACTACGAAGATGGGGATGGGGAGGGGATACCCAAACCCGTCGAGGACAGGGATGAGTTTGATTTCTCATTCCGGTTGGGTATGGGTAGGGTGACGGGTAAGTACATGGAAGTAAGGTATGAGGTCTTTTTAAGAAAAACATAGTGGAATTGAACAGTAAACGACTGAACGGTAGTCAGTCCCATATAATTGTTACTTATAAAATCTTCATAGCTCCAACAACTGTAGCTTGATTATATTTGAAAGTCTAAATTTAATCCACTCGTATTGCATTGACTTACTCTTAGGCATGTGCATTTTTTTTTTACCAAAGCAAACTTAACAGATATTATTAATTAAAAAAATTCAATACAAGGAGGACAAAGGCATGTGATTTTTTTTTCCTTCTTATTCATGAACAATTGGTATTTGCATAGGATACATGCAACTTTTTCTTATTCAGAAACAACAAGTTAATAACTCTGCAATATGTAATAGTTTAATTAAACCTCGTTGATGTTTTCTTTTTTTTTTTTAAGCAAAAAGATAATATAATAAAATGAAAATAGAAAGATACAAAGACTGGGGGGACATAGGACCTGACCCAGGAAAACCCCAACGGGAATACAACTTTATAAATCAGCCTAGGTGTATCTACTTTAATCTATCCTAACATAAGTTCACTAATCATAGGCGCAATCCAGCGAACCCGCGTACGGGCGCGAAACCAGATTACAAAAAATAATGAAAAGTGAACATATGCATAGAACTGTTAACAACAGCTCCCTGAAAAACAACAAGTATAAAAGCTCTTTCGAGCAAGCAACGCGTAAGAACTCAGATCGCGGGATGAGTCCGATACGTCAGTAACCAGACCCTTTCGGGTTATTGTAACCGACCCTTTCGGGTTTTTGTAACCGACCCTTTCGGGATTTTGTAACCAAACCACCACAACAAGCAAGCTGTTAAATCACAACCAAACCACCAAGAAGGACAAAATCCAGAACCACCAGTCTTTGAACAAAAGCACGAAACCACCGGTGTCTAACGAGCAAAACAAAGAATCCGGTAATAGAACCTGAAAACAAACAAACAGCACAAAACAATAACGATACAAAAACAGAAAACAAAGCAGCTCCCAAGAACGAAGCACATTCACGACGACAAAAGCACTCTCTTTCGCCTCTGATGTAGATTGAAAACAGATCGGAACAGGGCCCAAACAGAACCATGGAATCTGAAACCGACCCAAACCAACACGTCCCAAGAACGACGTCGAACCATAGGAACGACGATGGAAAAGAGTTAAACGCGCAGATCTACTACCATCGGAATGAAAGAGATTGAATTTCCATTGATTTGTTTTAAAATGAACTATGGGTATTTGAGTTTCTCTGTTGAAATGTGTTCCAAAAAGAACGCTCTTCATGAGGTATATATTTAGATCTATCTATACTGATTCAGCTAACATAGAGAGAAGAATACTAGATTATGCATCTTATAGGTTCTTGGAGTGATGAAGTGTTATGGGAGAAGGCTATTCAACTCTATTCTGATTTGGAGATAAATTCAGATCCAATGGCTATGGTTGCTAGCTAGTATAACCTTATCAAATGCTATTATTGTTAGTGACATTTCAGAAACAACAAGTTTTGAAAGCTAAAGATGTTAAAGAAATTAAGCATATATTATGAGTTAAATATGTTTTTGATCTCTATAAATATATCAAAATCTTTTTTAGTCATTCTACAAAATTTCTTTAATTTTTAGTTCCCCAAAAAAAATTCACCAGCATTTTTTTGTCATTACTTTTAAGTCAACTCTTGTTATAAAACCTTCATATTTTAGAATATTATAAGAATCTCTCATAAAAGAAATGATTCTTTTTTTACAAAACATAAATTAAAGAAAATGATTTTTTTTTACAAAACATAAATTAAATAAGGAAAAAAAATGAGTGAGAGGACATCGTGGTCGAGAGAGAGAGAGGCGGTTCTCATCGGTTCCATCGTGGGCAACCGCGCCGGTATTCACCTTCACCGGAGGCGAGGTACTATGGGGGGAATGGGGTCCAAGCAGGGTGCCACCATATTGGGGGGTGGGGGTTTAGGGGAGAGGTGTCTGGTGCGAGACCGCGAAAGGGTAAAGCGTCTGAACAGGTGGATGGACAACGGGACAGGCTTCGAGAGGATCAACGACGCGGAGGAGCATGGGAGGAGCAGCATCGACGACAGTCTAGGGTTAGGGTTAGGTATGTTCCAAATTGAGCTACAGGGATTACGAGGATGAGCTGGATTTTTTTGAATTGGAGGTATATTACGATGGACGTGTTATTCTGAAGTACGGACATCCAGGTCGTTCAATGATCAATCATCATCATGAGAAGGAAGTTCCATGGCAGCGTTACGCTTCACGTCATGGCCGTTTTTCATCACGTCTGAAACAGCAGCAGGAACTTGCTTTCTTTTTTGGTGAAGCTGCGCGCCCATTATATGATGTGCAGCGATATAAAACGCAACAACATGCACAAAAGGAAAACCGCATCAATTGTGGACAGAAGGAAAACATAACAAATCATGGTGAAGCTGCGCGACTTCTTTATGATGTGCAGAGGTCTAAAGCGTATCAACATGAGGATGTCTTTCTTGACAATTGTGGTACTGAACTTAAGAAATTTGTGTCTTTTTACTTTACAAATGTACCAGAAGATATTTCCAATATTTCTTTACGTAAAGGTTTCGAGGTTTGTGGTATGATGGAGGATGTATACTTGGCTCGCAAACGTAATGTCAATGATGGTATTTTTGGCTTTGTGTGTTTTTGTAAAGTGTGTGATGTTGATAAATTTCTGAAAGCTTTGAATAATGTGTGGTTTGGGGATTGTAAGGTGGTGGTGAAGGTAGCTAGTTTTGATAGGTTTGGAAATAAGAAGCCAGTTGGTGGTACTAGGGTTGAGGGAGGAAAAATTATAGAGGGAGAAAAAAGAAAGATGAGGGATGGTAAGTTTAAAGAGGGAGAATATAATAAGGTGGATGTGGATCAAGTAGATGCGAAAGGTATGGGGAATGTTGTTGGCGGTAAACCGGTGTTGAAGGATGTGGCCATCCGTAAGGGGAAGGAGGAGTTAATGGTGCCTGTTTTGAATGGCGAAGCTATACCAGTTTTACAAAGGAATATCTTTGATACGGGTTTTGAAAAGCTTGTGATTATTCCGATGGGTGCTAATAAGGTATTTTTGAGATCTCTTGATGATGGGGATGTCTGTTCTTTGTTATCAGAAGCAGCTGGATTTTTCAATAATTTCTTTTCCAAACCTGTAATGTGGAATAAGAATACTTTGATTCGTGAACGCGGTGTGTGGGTAAGAATTTACGGTGTACCACTTTATGCCTGGAACATAGAGTTTTTTAAATTATATGTTCTGGATGTTGGTTGTTTGTTGAGAGTTGACGATATTACTGTGGACAGAGATCGTTTTGATTATGCAAGGGTGTTATTGTCAACAACATCTTTGAATATTATTCATATAGGGGCTCAAGTTATGGTAGATGGAGTGCTTTTTGAGTTTCAAGTTATTGAAGAATGGGATTTTTCATTGGGTGAGGATGCTTGCCTATTAGATGAAGAAGAGATTCAAGATGATGCTAATTCTGGTACACCTGATGAACATGTTGATGGTATTGGTTGTGGTGATGTTGATGATCTTTTACAACATCTTTCGGAAGACTAGAAGGATGACGATTTTGGGCAGCATGTTCATCATTCATCTCCTAAAAATGGCGCAGCTAAGGTGGAAACTACTATTAATTCACTTTCGACTTCTATTCAGCAGCATGATGTGATCCCTTCTTTGATACCGAAGGAAGTTACTAATTCAGAGCAGGCACCAGATGTCAGGGATGGAGGCAAGTCTCGAGATTTTTTATCTGGCGCTAAGAGAGTGGTTAAGCAAACTTCATCTTGTCCTTCTTGTCGGGTTCGTTCGACATCTTCAGGTCCGTGGAGTTTGGAGCGGGTTAACAGACATAGGTGTGACAATATTGGGGTTACTTTAAAGTCTAAGTATAAAGTTATTGGTAATTCTTTTTCTCAAGGTGTTCCTAAAATTACTAAAAAGAAGGGTAGTGGCTATCTCCGTCATTGTGCACAAAGTTTGAAGCGTATTGCTTGACTTTCTGAAAAAGATCGTAAATAGGTTCTTCGTGCCTTCCAAAGGACAATGAAGCAGCGTAAGTTGGCCTCTAATGGTTCCATGGTTAAGGTAACTTCAATTGACGGGTCATCACATAGTGCTTCTCAATCTTCAATTAACAATGATTGGGAAAATTGGTTGGTTCTTCATGGTAATAATAAGGTGGTTACTGATGATGTTTGTGAGATTGGGAAAATTGGTGGGTATTAAATTTAATGGTGACAAAAATAACATGTTTGATGTGTTGTCTGGGGTGAGAAGAAAAAATTCAGAGGGAGGAGGGAGAGGGGAATAGGCTGTGAGGCTTGTTGGTGGTGGGGGGAGGGAGTTGGTGTGGTGTTCGGTGTGTGTCATGAAGATAATGTCCTGGAATGTAAGGGGTTTAGGTGGGTTTGAAAAAAGGAGGGAGGTGTGTAAGTTGGTGAGGGAGAAACAACCTTTTATCCTTTGTATTCAAGTAACAAAGTTACCTATGTTTGATGCTCTTGTGTGTCGTTCAATATGGGGTGATATTAATGTTGATTTTTCTTACCAACCATCGATTGGCGCATCGGGTGGTTTAGTCACAATTTGGGATAGAAACGAGGTTGAAGTGTTGTCGTCTATGTCATTTGAGCATACTTTGGTGATTTTAGGTCGTTTTGTGAATACAGGAGATCAATTTGTTCTATTTAATGTTTATGCACCTTGTGATGTAATCCGTCAGGAGGCTCTCTGGAATAATATTTCTAACAGATTGAATTCTCTTACTGGCCATAATGACTGTATTTGTGGAGATTTTAATGTGGTCCGTAGATTTAATGAAAGACGGAGTGTGGGAAGTGGGTCTAGTCAAGCAGGTTGCGTCCCTTTTAATCAGTTTATTAAAGGAAATACTTTGATTGACCTTCCTCTTCGAGGTCATCGATTCACGTGGTTTAGGGGGGACGGGAGTTCAATGAGTCGTATCGACCGGTTTTTGCTATTAGAATGTTGGAGTTTGACTTGGCCAAATTGTTTTCAGATGGTGTCTGCTCGTGGGTTGTTTGATCATTGCCCGTTAGTTCTTACTGTGGATGATGAGAATTGGGGTCCGAGACCGTTACGAATGTTAAAGTGTTGGGAGAGTTTGCCTGGTTATCATACTCTCGTGTGTGACAGATGGACCTCTTTACAGATTGAAAGATGGGGTGGTTATGTCTTGAAAGAGCAATTGAAATTGATAAAGCTGGCTTTGCAGAAGTGGCATCATAATCACTCTCAAAATTTACTTGCTAAATTATTGTCTCTGAAAGATAAAATTTCAGCCGTTGACTTAAAAGGGGAATAAGTTGTTTTACCTGAGGAAGAGGTCGAGGATCTTCACGGTTTTATGGAGGAGCTGTTCTCATCATCGCGCATGAACTCTAGTATATGCTGGCAACAGTTGAGGCTGCAATGGCTTCGTGAAGGGGATGCAAATTCCAAGTTTTTTCATGGTATTATGTCCAGTCGAAGATGTAGAAATGCTAGCCCTTTCTTTTTTGGGGAATGGCGTGTTGGTTGAAGGTGTCGATAATGTTCACAATGCAGTGTTGTCTCACTTTTCTCCTCACTTTTGTCCTAGTGGTGTTGTGCTCCCCTCTATGGATAACGTGCATTTTTGCACCTTGTCTCATGGAGAGGGGGCTGATTTGATCAAGCTTTTTTCTATTGAGGAGGTGAAGGCAGTAGTGTGGGATTGTGATAATTTTAAGTGACCTGGTCATGATGGTATATCTTTTATTTTCATTAAAGATTTTTGGGACCTTTTGAAAGATGATGTCCTGCATTTTTTACAAGAGTTTCACAGGAACGGGAAGTTGTCTAAGGGGATAAATAGTACCTTTATTTCTCTTATCCCGAAGGTCGACAACCATCAGCGCTTGAATGATTTTTGTCCCATTTATTTAGTGGGAAGCATGTATAATTTTTTTGGAAAAGGTGTTAGCAAATAGACTACGATCGGTGATGTCCTGCATTTTTTACAAGAGTTTCACAGGAACGGGAAGTTGTCTAAGGGGATAAATAGTACCTTTATTTCTCTTATCCCGAAGGTCGACAACCATCAGCGCTTGAATGATTTTTGTCCCATTTATTTAGTGGGAAGCATGTATAATTTTTTTGGAAAAGGTGTTAGCAAATAGACTACGATCGGTGATTCCTTCAGTTATATCGAACCCTTAATCTGCTTTTATCAACGGTCGTTAGATTCTAGATGGAATTCTGGTGGCTAATGAAATTTTTGATGAAGCTAGTAGGCATAAGAAGGAGCTTTTACTGTTTAAGGTAGACTTCGAAAAGGCTTATGATTCTATTGATTAGGCCTATTTACAAGAGGAGATGTTGAAGATGGGGTTTCTGACTCTTTGGAGGAAATGGATTATAGAAGGCACTGAGACGGCTACAGCTAAGGTCTTAGTCCATGGCTCCCCGACGAACGAATTCTCTTTGGAGAGGCGATTGAGGCAGGGTGTCCCTCTTTCTCCTTTCTTGTTTCTTTTGGCTGCGGAAGGTTTCAATGTTTTGATGAAATCTTTGTCAGAAAATAATTTATTCTAAAGTTACAAGGTGGGAAGTAGCGCCCCTGTTGTGGTGTTCCATCTTCAATTAGCAGATTATACTCTTATCTCGGGGGAGAAATCGTGGGCAAATATTCGAGCTATGCGGGCGGTTCTTCTTCTTTTTGAATCTCTATCTGGGTTGCAGGTGGACTTTTCTAATAGTCAAATGGTCGGGGTAAATGTGCCCGCTTCCTGGTTATCTGAAGCAGCTATGGTGATGAATTGTAAGGTTGGATCCAACCCTTTTGTGTATCTCAGTTTGCCTATTGGTGGAAATGCGAGGCAGTTGGCTTTTTGGAAACTGTTACTGAACCGTATAAAGTCTAGACTGTTGATGAGTCTATATTTAGTCTATTTTTATGCATTATTTAGCTTCGTTTTAATTAGATTTAGTTTTATTTTTTTTAAATATTATTTCCTTTTTGAACTATTTTACTTCAATTGCATATTTTATATTTCAGGAACAAATATTGGATGGAAGGTGTCTTGGAGCAAAAGAAAGGAGTCTGGAGCTGATTTGGAGCGAAAATACGAAAGATTCAGAACAAAAATAGAAAGCCGCCATGTCAGAAGCTTGGCACGGCCCGTGCCAATATGTGGCACGGTCGTGCCACCTCACAGAAGGCCTTTTGCTGCTTTTCTTCAAGCCCAAGTTACTCTGTTTTAGTTTTACCGGAATGCCCTTATAGTTGCTTAGATTTTAAGTCAATTGTAAAGCTCTAAATAGAGTGGCTCTCCATCACAAATATTTCATCTTTTATTCTTGGAAATAATATGTGACAATTGTTCCTTTGAATAAAAGTTCACTTTTATTTTATTGTTCTTTTATTTTATGCTTTCTCTCTTCTTTCCCATATCTACAATGAACGTTAGTGAGTAGATTTCTTTGTCTTTGGATTGTTGGATAAGTCTAATGACGTAATCCGAATCAAGCCAAGCCTTAAACCCTAATTATATGTTACCTTAATTTTTAATCTAAATTCACCGCCTTAACATGAATTAACCATTATCAAACTGTGGAAGCGAACGCGGAGGGTTTGATAATTGTTAATTCATTATCTCAAATATCAATTCATAAAGCGAACGTGGAGCTTTGATATTCAAACAAGTGAATTTAGACAAGGTTTGCGAAACATGAGAATAGTCTAGCAAACCTTGAGACACATAAAGTTTCGATCTTCAAGGGTCCCAAAGGCAATCACCCATGAGAATAGGCTCGGTTGTTGGAAGGATACACTCACTGACTTCAAGAGAAGCTTTGATATGCTTAAGAGAAACTTGTCTTTAGGAATTGGGACTAACGTAGAATTATAAGTTTAAGGTTTGTTTGTGAAGGATTTGTCATTAGGATGAACCAATAATCCCAAGGCTCCTTTTATTTTTATTGTTTTCTTTTAAATAAAAACCCAAACTTTTTAACCTTTCAACTTTCATCCAATCATTATCAAAAGTTAATTGAATTCATGACTCCCTAGCGGAACGATACTCTTTTTACTACTACTTCGATAGACCGTGCACTTGCGGTTTGGCCTATCAAGTTTTTGGCGCCGTTGTCGGGGAGTTGTTGCAATTTGATTAACTTTTTTTTAACGATTAGACTGCAAAAAAAAATTCGTTATTTTATTTTATTTTATTGTTTTTCTTTTTATATTTCTTACTGCAAAAATATATATATATATATATATATATACCTTTCTCTCTCTCTCTCTCTCTCTCTCTCTCTCTCTCTCTCTATAACACCCATACTAGACGTATCTAGAAAGTCTAGCACATGCGTTAGCTTTAGTACTGGATACATTAAAATTTACAACAATAAAACTTCGAATGAATGTTTATACAACAACATGCGTTCGTACAAGAGATTACATCTTAACTTTCCTAATACATAATGTATACATCCTTGAAGATCCACATCATCCGGCATCAGGTACGAACCAACACTTTTCGCAGCATCCATTCGGCTACTAGCTTGCAAACCGTCCTGATATCTGAAACAAATAAGGATTGGGATGAGACATAATGTCTCAGTGAGTTCCACCTAACCCTAGACTATAGGCAACCTCGGGGGAAAACCTATAGTCGCCACGTGTCTACAATACAACCTGGCGGTTGATTATACGTGTGTGGAGTCTTGCTTTCCTAGACGGTAGTGCATGCTAAACGCGTCATAGGCTTATCTTACTTGTTATAGGCTTCTCATCTTACACGTGTCATGGCGGTTAAGGGGAAAACTAAAACCGCAATGCCAAGATACGATCTACGCATCAAGGCCTTCACTTGCTAAAGTCATGACACAACTCTAACCCGGACGATTAGGGAAACCTATGATTGTCGTCGGTATAACTCTCTTAACTTGCTTACTTGAATATGTTGCATCTAACAACATATCATCTCTTGCCACAAAAGTGACTCTTCCTAGCTTGCTAGTTCTTGACTACTTACTTCTATATTCTTTCTAGTTCTTGACAGTCTATGCCAAGGCTCTATGACATAACACATAAATGTATGATGAATATGCATAGTCAGCTTCATTGATTATGTTAGCGTGTAACAAACAATTATCTCGGTTCATTTTATGGATTAGTCCCGAGTGGAGTAACCCCGGAAGATAATCCCTTACTACCGGTGAAATGCTTAGCAAGAGCGCACCGGACTCCCTTAGTGAACGTGCGGGTCCCTTACGGCTTACCCCGTTCCCCTTGGAGAACCTTTTGTACCCAACCTTGGATGGAATACAAAAGACACGGCACCTTAGCTTAGTGAAATGCGGCTCCCTTGCGGCTTAACCATTCCCCTTGGGGAAACCCTTGAATCCAATTTGGATAACAAGAGACATGACACTCTTTCTTATAAGTCTTAGTCTTATGCATGAAAAAGTAAACTTAAACATGCCTTCTCTTTTACCTCGGACCCTTAAATGATCCCACTAGAGGTAAGCTTAATGCTTGCTTAACTTACTTCATGAATGGATATGGAATCGATTCATGTCTTGCCATACTCGTATGGCACTTAACTCTTATGCGAAGAGATTACACTTCGCGTCTTAACATTCTAGAGATTCTTGCTTAACTTGCTAGTTCTCAACAACTATGTCGAGGCTCTAGGTTTCCCTTACTTAAAGTATAACTTGCTACCCGAACATGACTTGATATATCTCTCACATATCATTTATCATCAAACATTGTTAGTGTTTTGCCATGCCTTACTCTTGTTCAAACCTTGTTTGGAATTGTACTTTAGACACTTGGAATCGAGGGATTTCATAGTTTAAAAATATAGTGCAAGATCGAGCCTCGGATAGCCCATGCTGGCCACAAAACGAATTGACAACACATGCTGTGCAGTCAATTTTGCCAGGCCAAATTCTCTCCGCCATGGCGAAAAATTTCGCCATGGCTAGCTAAATGGCGAGCTACTTCAGAGAGCCCTGATCCCCAGCTCGCCATGGCGAGCTAAATTCTGCCTGGCGAACTGTAGCAGTCCAGAATTTTGCAGAAAACGTGATTTTGCATAAAAACCTCAATTCAAGTGTTCTAATTCATTCTAATCATCCAAAACATCATAAAAACAGCTTATAACTTGTGCATGGCATCAATTAACAATATTTGATCATAAATGGTACCAAAGGGGTACTAAACATAATATTTGGAACCTGGAATTTTCATGTTAATCTTACATGACATAAACATAATCCCAAGGGTAGGATATCTATCTATGGAACTCACCTAGAAATTTTCTTGCAACATCTTCAAGCCTCAAGCTCAAGCAAATCCAAAACTCTAGCTTTTGTCCCACTTGCAATCCTTGATCAAAACATAACATCTTGTTATCCTTTCTTGCAAACTAGGATACCTTGTTCCATATCCATGAAGAAATCATCACTTGAACCATCTTTAAGCTTACCAAACACAAACCCTAACTCTTGTCTCCGTGATGAACTCTACCTCATGGTTGTATCTTGCTAAACTCTCTAATTCCATGAAATATAACCAACTTAAGTTCCAAACCAACTATCCAAAAGCCTTAGTTTCTTGCCAACATCCAAACCCTAGATTTTGAATGACTTGAAAAGAGGAGAAGAGTTGGAATCAAGCATCAATCTTATTTACCAATCTCATGAAGGGTGATGGAGGAACCAATTCTTGATCTTGAATCTTAAAGGAAGAGGATTTGATGAGATGGGAAGAGAAGGAGGGAACCGATGGAAAGGAGAGAAGGAAGAGAAAAATGTGTTCTCCAACCTAGAGAGAGAAAGAAGATAAGAAATGGGATATTTTTGGTGCCTTTGCCAAATAAATATCTTTTCCCATGCAATTACCTTTTTGCCCCTGCCTCAAGCGTTTTAAAAGCAACTCTGATACTTTTCCCGTAAAAAGCTGACATCTCGTAAAATATTTTCCATTAACTTACTTTTCCATGAATTTAGTTCCTCTGGCACGATCACGGGTAATATACCAATACTGACAGGCGGGATATTACATTCTACCCCCCTTAAAAAAAATTTCGTCCTCGAAATTTAGAGATCGTCTAACATTCATCATGACAAAATCTTAGCATCTTTGGTCTAGGCCATACATATTCGAAACACAAATTCTTGAGAAGTTCATCATTGCTTGTGCTTCATCTTGTTTCTTGATCCACGTATATAAACATATAGCTTTCTTGATCTTAATATCATTTAAACTTAGAGTTATCTTAGTACATCATGATTTGGAACATTCCTTGCTATACATAGACTCATTGTTTCGGATTCGTACCTTACCCACTTAACATAAACCGTTCATAAAGGTATCTTATCATTAACATGTACACTCAGGATTTGCCTTTTAACTGGAATCCTACCGGATACCAGGTTTTCCCTGCAGTGCTTACGTGCAACTTTAAAACATCTTTTCATGCATACATAATCTTATTTGGTAAACATATAATTCATACATCGGTTTACTCACTATACCTTGAGACACATGTCTCTTTCTTGCATTACTCATATAAACGATTCTACGAATCTCTTTCCGAGTCTTAAGAAATCTTCTGATCTCATTGAGAACTTATTGCATCTTATCGCACCCGAACTAATGGGTAACTCATATAACTTGACATGAAGATGTAGAATCAACAATACCGTTCATCTGACCATCAATCACCAACGTCGTGGTCCACATGCTCTTGAAACTTTCTAGCAAAACCACTTGCACATATATCAAACATTCTTAACACATTACCGTGTATCCTGTATGATATTGGTTTCATATAAACGTTGTTGTTTCCATAACGTGTGCATACTTTGAATTGCCACTACTTGTTAAATGATAACGATACATGTTCTAGCATCTTACTTAAAGAAATCTTCTTAAACTTTGGTATTCGGGTTCTTGGAACGTACAAATACATAACTAAAAAGATTTTCTCATTTCTAAAACTGATTGTGTAACGATCCCACAGAACCACCGGACGAGTTTCTATATTTTGAAAAAGATTTAACAACTCGCCCCAAACTTGTCCATGACAAGTTGGTCCTGAAGTTTGTACGTCTTAAGTGAGTTTACTTACGACGTATCTTATCAGTTTCAAAAATGTATAATTCTATGAGTTTAAATAAAAACATCGTTCCTAAGTTCCTTGATACCAATCTTAACTTTAAAAGCTATAAATCATGCTTTAACATATCTTAAAAAGTATCGTTTTCACTCAACACGTATTGTGTATGAAAGTATGATTCTCATTACCTAAAGCTCAAGATTGCATCTCCTTTCTTGATAACATGCTTAACTTCGAAGATAAATTCTTCCCATGTTTAACCGATATACATACTCGCAATTCCGCTTACATATCCATAGGAAAATCCTTGGACCTCTTGACATTAACTTGTTCCTCTCCTTCGGAACACCATACTTGATTCTCTACATCATCTCGTTCGGTTATCGCTTGAGCGTCAATAACTTTTCCGGAAACCGTTCATCATTCTTGATGCTTGGATTCTTTACTTGAGTCACGGAAGGTAACATTCTGAACCTTACATGTTTTCCATTATCATCATTCATACATCTTGGTCAATTAATATATGGCAACTCTTGTCTTTCTCATCTTACTTACGTAAAGGCACATACTTAAAACTTTTACCTTAGCCAGCACCGACTATATAAACATCCATACTTACTTATCACATCGAGAACTCCTCGCTTGTCTTAGGATGCATTCTTGTTACACTTGTGTTACCAACCAAATATTCTTCTCAAAGATTCTTTCATACTAATATCCCATGTTTCGTGTTTAACGATTAGCTTCCATGGCGCTACTCTGATTCCCACCGGTTGGCTTAAACCACTACTCTAATCCGATAGAGCAATTGAGACTTCATATTCCTACTTACCACTTGAATACTAACTTCTTGTAATGTTTTCAATATCTTCCATGTTGCAACCAACGTCATAACCTTACACTTATCTTGTAATTTCAAAACTCGTGATAACTTATCTTATACTCATAATACTTGACTTGGCGGTAAACCTTACATTCTTGCTGGTTGCATTCACCTACTGAGGTATACATATCATACTTGAACTTATTTCCGAATAAACTCAAATTCCTTTGACAACTCGTCTTGTACTTGAACAAATCTGTCTTAAACATTTAACCTTTGCATTCTCGCATACTATATTTTGCTTAATCATATCAATGCTTGCTCGTTAATTTTTCCTTTAAAGAAAAACTTCGTAAACTAACGCATGGGTCATTGACGTTGAAAATTTTCTACTATATAAATTGAGTTTAGGCACCGGCCGTTGCTCTAAAATCATAGAACGAGTTGATAACACATACGTGCCATCAAACTTAGACTCTTATAAGTCTAGCCCGCTCTACGAGTGTCGAAGCAAACCGGTTCCTAGAAAATCTCGTAAATTTTCAAAATGTCAACTTCAATCACCCATACGCGTAAATCCTTCTAAATTTATTTAAACTTTATGTTTCAACATCATATCGAACCTTAGCAAGTCTATTAAGCAAAACATAGGTTAGAGAGATACGTCATTATTCCACAAGATCCGTAAACCTTGTGATTTCCCATAACTTTACACCGCTTTAACTTCTCTTCATACCTCATGCATAAACATCTGTGACTTTCTTTCTAGATGCCGGAACTTCTATACTCTTGATTTTGGCTCATTCTTGACTCTTGACACATTAACTTTCCAAACTACCTTGAACCGTATCGGTTTCGTTGATGGTTGCCCATGTCTTTTTCCTTGAAAATCTTAGGATATGATATGCATTCGTTACTTGATGTCATAAAAGATTTTCGTCGCATAAAATATTATTGTGAAGACACCTCCCCAATAGTCATTGCAAACCATAGAAACAAACTAGTAGATTTCACAAAATGGGAAGTTTCGTCCCAGGCTTGCTATTGGTGAGCTTCTCCAACTCTATTTTTCAGAAACATTTATTGCATAAAATTCTTATTCTCAAGTATACAATGCACATCATTCATTCCTATCATCATAAAATATTCTATAACATATGCATGGCAACGTCAACCTTTTTCGATACAATTCTTGGCACGCCGAAAATCAATGCCTTACTCCTGATAACATAAAACTTTCTCTTGAATCCTTAACTTCCACTACGAATAACTTACCTCGTTACATTGCCACTTACGCAACTTTCTGAGCATACATGTCCTTAACTTCATTCACATATTGCTATTCCTGAGAGCCTGCTGACTCCGTCAACATATGTCGACTTCTCACTATCTTGTAGCCTTGTTCTGGCATTCCAGAATATCATAAACCCGTTCCAACAACAACTCTTACCGAACTTTCGGTCATACTTATATACATATCCAATTTCTTCACTTACGGATACATCAAGTATCGCTAACATCTTACCTGACATTGTCGGAACGTTCCTTCTTAACATGACCTTATATTCCCGGAGGATTCACACTTCTACTTAATTAGTTCACCAGCCACCTTTTGGCACGATCAAACCTCTTCATCACATACTTCGTTTCTCCCGGGTCCTATTCAGCTCTCAGGCATCCGTTCTAATTGTCGAATGCTAAATTGAGTTGATCAGGCTCAACTAACATCAACAACTAGAACATTTACCCGGAACCCAATGGTCCCACTACCTTAGTTGTAACTTAATGACCCAAGGCACGGTCTGAATCGACCTGCTCTGATACCAATTGTAACACCCATACTAGATATATCTAGAAAGTCTAGCACGTGCGTTAGCTTTAGTACTGGATACATTAAAATTTACAACAATAAAACTTCGAATGAATGTTTATACAACAACATGCGTTCGTACAAGAGATTACATCTTAACATTCCTAATACAAAATGTATACATCCTTGAAGATCCACATCATCCGGCATCAGGTACGAACCAACACTTGTCGCAGCATCCATTCGGCTACTAGCATGCAAACCGTCCTGATATCTGAAACAAATAAGGATTGGGATGAGACATAATGTCTCAGTGAGTTCCACCTAACCCTAGACTATAGGCAACCTCGGGGGAAAACCTATAGTCGCCACGTGTCTACAATACAACCTGGCGGTTGATTATACGTGTGTGGAGTCTTGCTTTCCTAGACGGTAGTGCATGCTAAACCCGTCATAGGCTTATCTTACTTGTTATAGGCTTCTCATCTTACACGTGTCATGGCGGTTAAGGGGAAAACTAAAACCGCAATGCCAAGATACGATCTACGCATCAAGGCCTTCATTTGCTAAAGTCATGACACAACTCTAACCCGGACGATTAGGGAAACCTATGATTGTCGTCGGTATAACTCTCTTAACTTGCTTACTTGAATATGTTGCATCTAACAACATATCATCTCTTGCCACAAAAGTGACTCTTCCTAGCTTGCTAGTTCTTGACTACTTACTTCTATATTCTTTCTAGTTCTTGACAGTCTATGCCAAGGCTCTATGACATAACACATAAATGTATGATGAATATGCATAGTCAGCTTCATTGATTATGTTAGCGTGTAACAAACAATTATCTCAGTTCATTTTATGGATTAGTCCCGAGTGGAGTAACCCCGGAAGATAATCCCTTACTACCGGTGAAATGCTTAGCAAAAGCGCACCAGACTCCCTTAGTGAACGTGCGGGTCCCTTACAGCTTACCCCGTTCCCCTTGGAGAACCTTTTGTACCCAACCTTGGATGGAATACAAAAGACACGGCACCTTAGCTTAGTGAAATGCGGCTCCCTTGCGGCTTAACCATTCCCCTTGGGGAACCCCTTGAATCCAATTTGGATAACAAGAGACATGACACTCTTTCTTATAAGTCTTAGTCTTATGCATGAAAAATAAACTTAAACATGCCTTCTCTTTTACCTCGGACCCTTAAACGATCCCACTAGAGGTAAGCATAATGCTTGCTTAACTTACTTCATGAATGGATATGGAATCGATTCACGTCTTGCCATACTCGTATGGCACTTAACTCTTATGCGAAGAGATTACACTTCGCGTCTTAACATTCTAGAGATTCTTGCTTAACTTGCTAGTTCTCAACAACTATGTCGAGGCTCTAGGTTTCCCTTACTTAAAGTATAACTTGCTACCCGAACATGACTTGATATATCTCTCACATATAATTTATCATCAAAGATTGTTAGTGTTTTGCCATGCCTTACTATTGTTCAAACCTTGTTTGGAATTTTACTTTAGACACTTGGAATTGAGGGGTTTCATAGTTTAAAAATAGTGCAAGATCGAGCCTCGGATAGCCCATGCTGGCCACAAAACGAATTGACAACACATGCTGTGCAATCAATTTTGCCAGGCCAAATTCTCTCCGCCATGGCGAAAAATTTCGCCATGGCTAGCTAAATGGTGAGCTACTCCAGAGAGCCCTGATCCCCAGCTCGCCATGGTGAGCTAAATTCCGCCTGGCGAACTGTAGCAGTCCAGAATTTTGCAGAAAACGTGATTTTGCATAAAAACCTCAATTCAAGTGTTCTAATTCATTCTAATCATCCAAAACATCATAAAAACAGCTTATAACTTGTGCATGGCATCAATTAACAATATTTGATCATAAATGGTACAAAAGGGGTACTAAACATAATATTTGGAACCTGGAATTTTCATGTTAATCTTACATGACATAAACATAATCCCAAGGGTAGGATATCTATCTATGGAACTCACCTAGAAATTTTCTTGCAACATCTTCAAGCCTCAAGCTCAAGCAAATCCAAAACTCTAGCTTTTGTCCCACTTGCAATCCTTGATCAAAACATAACATCTTGTTATCCTTTCTTGCAAACTAGGATACCCTGTTCCATATCCATGAAGAAATCATCACTTGAACCATCTTTAAGCTTACCAAACACAAACCCTAACTCTTGTCTCCATGATGAACTCTACCTCAAGGTTGTATCTTGCTAAACTCTCTAATTCCATGAAATATAACCAACTTAAGTTCCAAACCAACTATCCAAAAGCCTTAGTTTCTTGCCAACATCCAAACCCTAGATTTTGAATGACTTGAAAAGAGGAGAAGAGTTGGAATCAAGCATCAATCTTATTTACCAATCTCATGAAGGGTGATGGAGGAACCAATTCTTGATCTTGAATCTTAAAGGAAGAGGATTTGATGAGATGGGAAGAGAAGGAGGGAACCGATGGAAAGGAGAGAAGGAAGAGAAAAATGTGTTCTCCAACCTAGAGAGAGAAAGAAGATAAGAAATGGGATATTTTTGGTGCCTTTGCCAAATAAATATCTTTTCCCATGCAATTACCTTTTTGCCCCTGCCTCAAGCGTTTTAAAAGAAACTCTGATACTTTTCCCGTAAAAAGCTGACATCTCGTAAAATATTTTCCATTAACTTACTTTTCCATGAATTTAGTTCCTCTGGCACGATCACGGGTAATATACCGATACTGACAGGCGGGATATTACACTCTCTCTTAATTAATTAATTTATTTATTTATTTATTTATTTTTCTATCTTTTAACTGTTTTGATTTTAGGCATGGCTCAAAACTACTATCAATGGACTTCTACCCCTGTTTTACCTCCTTCAAGAGTTTATGGAATATTTGGTCATACTGGTGTTGAATGTCAACTAGGTAGTGTTGTTAGAAATCCTAAGCAAATTGCTCAATTTAACCAAGGGTTTAGGAATAGTCAAATTTTTTTTCAAAACCCTCAAAAAAAATTTGGACAACAAACAACACCACCTGTTTTTAACAACCAAGGAGTCCCTCAAAAATCCGACTTGAAACTTTTGATAGAAAATTTTGAATTAGATAACATCAGGCATAACCAAGAGTTTAAAGTCAAAGCTGGAATTCTGAATGACTCTCTCAATAGGCTTTCCGCAAAAGTGGATTCTCTTTTTACTCACAACAAAATGCTTGAGGCTCAAATCCCTCAAGTAGCCCAACAAGTAACCTCTTCCCCACAACCCTCCGGAGTATTCCCGAGTCAAACTAAAACCAACCACAAAGGCCCGAAAAATGCTATTACACTTAGGGATGATAAGAAATTAGAGGACCCTGTTGTAGAAACCAAGACAATTGAGGTTGGGGTAGAGAGTGAAAAACCAAACAATGAGAAAGTTGTAGTAGAGAGTGAAAAGCTTAACATACCACCACCATATAATCCAAACACTCCTTTACCACAAGGGTTTAATGAGTCTAAGTTAGATGAGCAGTTTAGGAAACTAATTGAAATAATTCAAGATAAATTGTCATCTAAACTTAAGGATCCAGAGCGTTATTCCATACCATGTGTCATAGGATCAGAGAAAATAGAAAGAGCCATATGTGAATTGGGGGAGAATATTAGTTTGATGCCATTGCCCCTTAGTGAGAGATTAGGTATCGGATAGAGAAACCTTTTGATCGTCAAGCTAATGACATTAAACGAGCGCTTCATGGGAGGCAACCCACACATTTAATTGCTTTTGTTTTGTTTGTTTTTGGTTGTTTTAAGTGTTTTGTAGGTAATTGTCCGAGTATGATTCAGGAAAAGTGAAAATTTTTGAAGTCCCCATGTCCAGAAAGTTGGCACGGCCCGTGCTAAGGTTGGCACGGCCGTGCCAACCCAAAACCAAAAAAATGGCAGAATGTTGGCACTGCCCGTGCCAAGCTTCTGCACCACATACCCTAAAAGTTTTTCTTCTCATTCCCCATTCACTCACTTCTCTCTAAAAACTTCATTAACCCCAACCTCCAAACCTCCATAACTCCACCAAATCCAACAAATTCTTAACCAAATTATCCAAATTCATCATTCCAAACTTAACCACAAATCAAAACCAACCTTCATCCAACCAAACACCAAATTCATACACCATTAAACCCTAAACCAATTTCTTTACCAATCTTCATCATCAAACTCATAAACCTTACTAAAACATCAACCCCAACCCTAAACCAATCTTTTCCACCAAAAATCTTCCCTAACCCTAAACTTTCACACCAATCCACACCCAAGGTCAATGGGTTCCAGAAGAAGTGGTAAGGAACCAGCAAGGTCTCAAGGAGGATCTCCCTCAAAGAAGCAAGCACAAGTCAAGAATCATGGGATCAAGTTTAAGGACAACTCACAAAGGGATATGTATAAAATTCTAATCTCTAAACCCTTGCATCCTTCTCGATATCCTGATTCTCATACTTTGAATATGCTAGAGCTTAGAGATGATGTCTATAGGTTGATAGGAAGGCTAGGTTGGACTGATATGTTAGAACCTATGAGGGGTTATGAGAATTTCACCTATGAATTTTTGAGTTCCATTGTTTTTACTAAAGATCTAACCATAGAGTCACCTTTAGGCTAATGAATATTGATTATGATATGTCTCTACAACACTTTTGTGGTGCCTTAGGTTTTGCAAATGAGGGGTATATCCATGATTCTTGGTATCCTAGCCTTAAGTCGGTTGACTATCAACCCGCTGTCTTTTGGGAACGTATCACCGGCCTTAGCTCCTTTGTCACTAGAGCCAATAAAGCTAGCAACATTCACAACCCCGCACTTAGGTACCTTCAAAGGGCAATGGCTTGCACTATTTGGGGTAGAACCGAGCTAGGAAATACTAGAACCGATGAGCTCTTCATGTTACGGGAAATGCTATACAACCACCCCGTCAACACTTGTTTCTACTTGATTGATTACCTAGACTTTGTAGGTACTAGACCAGCAGGTAAGGGAGACATAGTGGTGGGTGGCATCATTACATACATAGGTAGGTGTTTTGGCGTGGGTGAGGATGAGGGGATCAAACCGATTGAGGGAAACAATAGGCTCAATAGGGAAACCCTCATTGCTTTGAATTTCATAAAACATCGTCCACCCATGAAATACCAACTCAAGCTAAATGTGCCAATCATGTTTTTACTTCCTAACCCATCTCGGACTACCACCGAGGTGGAAGCGAATTGGTTGTATGTTGATGATGTGCAGGTTCTTGGTGAGCAAGATGATGATGCTGGAGAAGGTGCTAACTTGCACCATGATATGGGAGAAGGTGCTAACTTGAACCAAGAGGAGGGGCACCATGGCCATTAAGCCGGTGAGCTTAATGAAGATCAAAGATGGGCAAAGGTGTTGAGATCTCCGGACTTCGAAACGATGTTCAAAGGGGCAACCGTTTAACACAAGAAAACAATGAGATGCTCTGCCGGATGATGCAACACTTTCATCTCCAAGGTCCTCCTTATGGACCTCAATAAAAATTGTGAGATTTCCTCTTCCTCTTTTCTCTCCTCTTTTCTATCTTCCACTCTTCCTCTACTCCTTCTTATTCTTCTTCTTCTCTTTTAAATTTCTTTTTCTTTGAATCATTGAGGACAATGCTTCTCCTAAGTGTGGGGGGGGGGGGGGGGGGGGGCTAATAAAGTGTCTAGAGTCGTAGTGTTTCCAAACTCCCTTGAACTTTATTCTTTTTGTCTTGTTTTTAAAGTGAAAGGCATGATTAAGTAGCTTGCTTTTATCGTAAAATATGGCATAAATTTTTTTGTTTTGTCTCTTCTTTAAAGTTTGTTTCTTATACATGAAAGTGGTTTCTTGTGTTTCTTGTATTCTTGCTATACCCACATCTTGTTTTATTGTGAAAATTCTCCAATGAGAAAAGCACCCGGTTGCAATCTTTGAGCAAATGTATGAGTAGGTATTTTAAGGAGCACGTTCTATCTTTAGTGTTAACTTAGACCCTTTAAAGTCTTTAGAGTAAAAGTAGTATAAGTTTGTGTGGGAAATTAATCAATTGTGTTTTATTGTTATATTCTCTTAATTTGTTAAAGTTAAATGGGGCAGGAGAATGACACCAACATGTGGGGGAAAGGACAATCCCTAACTTCCTAATTGTGGTGGTGACTCCTTAATTTGAACTTAAAGTAAAATAATTTCATCAATGCTAGGGGGAAAGGACAATTACATCCAAAAAGACTTCCTACGCGGAGATGAAATAAAAATTTTGCAGCACTGCTTAGGGTGACTTTGAATCTAGGGGGAAAGGACAATTACATCCAAAAAGACTTCCTGCGAGGATAGATAGCCCCTAAGCATCTGCAGCCCCTTTGTGCTTAAATTGCTAATTTAATTTAATTTTAACTTAAATTCCCATCACTCTTATATGAAATGAAGAAAGGACTTTTCTCGGTTACTTTAGCATTAAGGATAGAACTTGTTCCTCATCATATCTGTCTTATACAGGAGCAAGAAAAGGGTTGGACTGCACACACACACTCACTTAAGACTTGTTGTTGGGTTGAATAGGTTCACAAGGAATTAGGGCTGGCAATGAACCGAACCAACTCGAAAATAGTTCGAGACTCGATTCGGTAATTAACTCGTTGAACTTGGTTCATGAACCAAATGAGTCGAACTTGAGTTGAAAATTAAGTTCATTGAATAAATGAGTTGAACTTGAACTATGTATAGTTCGACTCGTTTGGTTCATGAACCAGCTCGATATATATATATATATATATATATATATATATATATATATATATATATATATAATTTCTAGTTATGATCAACCGTTAGAAGTTTCACACTTAAAAACTCTCCCTAATATTGCATGTATATGTACCAACATAGAAGGTTTGATGTTGTAAATTAATAATTAAGAATGAAGAAGATTGAGACTTAGCTATTTTCAGTTTTCAGATGGAAGATTGAGATTACATTCACAAAGCTAAAACCAAGATACAATTACATTAAAGAAAGAAAGAATTACGTAAAAAATAAAATAAAATAAGGAAAGAGCAAAAGCTAGTACCGTTTTAGTCCCACATCGCCTGAAACTAAATAGTACCAATTGCAATATTGTTATAAAAGAAGGTTTTATTCACGGGATGTTTATTAACAACTAGTAGCAAGTTGTGTCAATTTGTTTTTCCCAATACAAGGGTCTGGTTTTAGCAAACACCTTGCTAATATAGTTTTTTTTTTGGTTCATTTTATTTTTTGAGTGAACCTATCGAGCTGAACCGAGATGTTCGTGAGCTTGAATCGAGCCGAGTTCGAGCTAAAAAAATAGTTCGTAACGAACTCGAATCGAGTTTCGAGCCGAACTAAATTTTTTCGAGTCGAGCCGAGCTGAAGTAAGTTCGACTCAACTCGACTCATTTCCAGCCCTACAAGGAATGCTTGAGGTCGTGATTAGTGTACTTGAAACAAAACCTTAGGAGTGGCATGAGTTTTTCAATTGTGTTGTCATGATTAATCTTTCTTGATGCTGCTATATATATTGCCTTTTGCTTGAGGACAAGCAAGGATTCAAGTGTGGGGGAGTTTGATGAGTCTATATTTAGTCTATTTTTATGCATTATTTAGTTTCGTTTTAATTAGATTTAGTTTTATTTTATTTAAATATTATTTCCTTTTTGAACTATTTTACTTCAATTGCATATTTTATATTTCAGGAACAAATATTGGATGGAAGGTGTCTTGGAGCAAAAGAAAGGAGTTTGGAGCTGATTTGGAGCGAAAATACGAAAGATTCGGAACAAAAATATAAAGCCCCCAAGTCAGAAGCTTGGCATGGCCCGTGCCAATATGTGGCACGGCCGTGCCACCTCACAGAAGGCCATTTGCTGCTTTTCTTCAAGCCCAAGTTACTCTGTTTTAGTTTTACCGGAATGCCCTTATAGTTGCTTAGATTTTAAGTCAATTGTAAAGCTATAAATAGAGTAGCTCTCCATCACAAATATTTCATCTTTTGTTCTTGGAAATAATATGTGACAATTGTTTCTTTGAATAAAAGTTCACTTTTATTTTATTGTTCTTTTATTTTATGCTTTCTCTCTTCTTCCCCATATCTACAATGAACATTAGTGAGTAGATTTCTTTGTCTTGGGATTGTTGGATAAGTCTAATGACGTAATCAAGCCAAACCTTAAACCCTAATTATATGTTACCTTAATTTCTAATCTAAATTCACCGCCTTAACATGAATTAACCATTATCAAATTGTGGAAGCGAACGCGGAGGGTTTGATAATTGTTAATTCATTATCTCAAATATCAATTCATAAAGCGAACGCGGAGCTTTGATATTCGAACAAGTGAATTTAGACAAGGTTTGCGAAACATGAGAATAGTCTAGCAAACCTTGAGACATATAAAGTTTCGATCTTCAAGGGTCCCAAAGGCAATCACCCATGAGAATAGGTGTGGTTGTTGGAGGGATACACTCACTGACTTCGAGAGAAGCTTTGATATGCTTAAGAGAAACTTGTCTTTATGAATTGGGACTAACGTAGAATTATAAGTTTAAGGTTTGTTTGTGAAGGATTTGTCATTAGGATGAACCAATAATCCCAAGGCTCCTTTTATTTTTATTGTTTTCTTTTAAATAAAAACCCAAACTTTTTAACCTTTCAACTTTCATCTAATCATTATCAAAAGTTAATTGAATTCATAACTCCCTAGCGGAACGATACTCTTTTTACTACTATTTCGATAGACCGTGCACTTGCGGTTTGGCCTATCAACTGTCTAGCTGGAACTCCAAATGTTTATCCTTGGGTGGTCGTCTGGTTTTATTGAAGTCTGTCATGTCATCTCTGCCTGTTTATGCGCTTTCTTTTTCAAGGCTCCTTCAGGTATTGTCTCCTCTATAGAATCTATTTTAAATTTTTTTTTTTTTGTGGGGGGGGGGGGGGGGGGGGGGGGGGGGATCACATGAAAATATCTTGGATGGACTGGAGTTCTATTTGTAGCAGTAAGGAGGTTGGAGGTTTTGGGGTAAGGATAATTAGGAAGTTTAATAGTGCGTTACTAGGGAAGTGGTGTTGGCAAATGTTGGTGGAGAGGGAGAGTTTGTGGTTTAGAGTGCTGTCAGCGCGGTATGGGTTGGCAGAGAGGCAGTTGACGGGTGGGTGGGGGGGGGGGGGCACTACTCATCTATTTGGTGGCGTGATATAGAGGTTTTGAGTAGGGAAGAGTGGTTTTGGGATAATGTCAAATGTGGTGTTGGAAATGGGGAGAGTACTCTATTTTGGTCCGATGTGTTTTTGCGATTTATAAAAGTCAACCCAGTCATAATTTCACTACGTATCTATTTCGGGGCGTAATGATACAAGAGACAATTATCATAATAAATCGCTAAAATATATATTCAATAACTAAGAAATGAAAACCTATTTGTTAGAAATAAATAGGTTTTCATTTCTAACAGGGATTCCTTTTTTCTTTTTTAGTTTAAGGTAAAGGTTCGGACGATGAAAGAAAAATTCCTTTTTCATTGCATCAGAAAGTAATTTTTTTTTATTTGGTATGGATAAAAGATCTTCCTATGTTATACTATTTAATTTTCGACGATGAATTGATTTGATAGCTCAGATATTGTTATTCGTGATATTAATCCGATTTTATATCATCTAGATAAAATTTATACCACTGAATTTACTAACGAAAGATTTTTCATTTCTATGGGATTAAATCCCGAAGTATTTATTAGAAATAAAAGAGAAAGAAAAAATAGAGATTATGGAAGTCAATATTCTCGCATTTATAGCTACTGCACTCTTCATTCTAGTTCCTACTGCCTTTTTACTTATAATTTACGTAAAAATGGTAAGTCAAAGTGACTAATTTTAATTAAACATGACTTCTGATTTCTTATCAATGCAATGACAATGATTGAATAAAGAAAAAAGGGTTTCCATTTCGGGTCTTTCTTTTAAATAAAATGATCAGACTACAATCAGCAGAATTCTATGAAATCCATAGAGTATAGTAGAAAGAAATCAAATCTATTCTTTCTACTATATACTATTACGGTATGGTAAAAATGGAATGTTTTATAGGTGTCGCTTCGAGTCAAGTTTCCTAGATTATTTGACTTGTCGTTGTGTCAGGAGGTTTCAGTAGCTGGGATGTGTCAGTTAGGGTGGGAGGATGAGGGTTAGACATGGAGTTGGAGGCGGTGGTTCTTTGCATGGGAGGAGGAGTTGGTGGGGGAACTTAAATTATTAATTCAAAATGTCACTTTGCAGGTTGATAAAGATGACAAATGGCTTTGGAATTTGGAGACATCTCATGTTTTTTCCGTTCGTAGTGCTTATAATTTCCTCACTGTTTAACTTCCTACTGCTTCTTCCGTGGCGGCATCTTCTATTTGGAATAAAGATGTCCCTCTAAAGGTCGGTTTGTTTGCTTGACGGCTGTTTTGTGATAGGTTGCCAATGAGGGATAATTTACTTAGATGTGGGGTAATTCATAATGATTCGAGGTTGTGTGTGGCTGGTTGTGGCTCTGACGAGAGCTCTTCACATTTATTTTTACGTTGTCATCTTTTTGGTTCTGTTTGGCATCATATATCCAGGTGGTTGGGCATATCGACAGTATCTCCCTTGAATGTGGAGATCATTTTAATCAATTCATTTTTGTTGGTGGAGTTTCTAAGGCTTGTAACACCACAATATTTTAATATAATAATTATAATATGCTTGTGTTTGTCTTTTTTTGACAAAGCTTCTGTTTGTCTTGTCAATTATTTTTGTGTTTTGATTTTCTATAGGTTTTTTATTTGTGTCCCTAGCTGCATCAACTCATTGATTTAGTAAGGATGACGTTTTTGTAAAAAAATAATATTAATATTATGATGATGTTTATTATTATATTTTTAAGTATTATTTGAAAATAAATAAAAAGTAGATGCCTTCGTTTTCTTTTCAAGAAGACAAACGTGTTGGTGGCTTTGTTATAGATAAAAAAAAAAAAAACCTAATCCTTATTTATTAATTTTATTAGGGCTACATCAACTTAACCTAATAATTTCCCTCTAAAATGTTGCATTAGATTAACAACAACTTAACCTAACAAATTTCATCTAAAATGCAACACACCAATTTAACTTAACAATTTCCCTCTAAAATACAGCAATCCCTAATATTTCTCCTCACTGATGAGCTTTTCATTCCTATCTTGTTGTTTTGTCGCTTGTGTGTGTGTGTGTGTGTGTGTGTGTGTGTGTGTGTATATATATATATATATATATATATATATATATATAGACACACACACACACACATATTGTTTCTGTAGACTTTTTTTTGACAAGTTGTTGTACACTTATTTAATACGTTTACAAACAGGCTACCCTAATTTCCATGCAAACTTGGCTACACTAATTTTCATGCAAACTCGACTATATATAGCAAACCCTAAACAGTGTTTCTCAAAACAAAAAACCCTAAACCGTGGTAAATTACAAACTCGGCTACCCTAATCTACTTGCAAACTATACTACATATAGCAAACCCTAAACCGTGTTTCTCTAAAAAAAACTAAACCGTGGTAAATTACACAGACAGCAAAAGAATCATATAGATACACGATATCGATCACGCAATGGAACCAGATTAGTTATCACTAGGATGGGGAGATACGTCATTGAGGGGAGGGTGATTTCCGGAAGTAGTGTTGGTGATCAGGTTTTTGTATCCAGGCTATCTCTATCACCTTCAGATGTCAGGATTCCCCTTAAGTTTCAATGAAGACAATTTCCTCTGGCTGTATCAGTTGCAATGACAATTAACAAAAGTCAAGGGCAGTCGCTTAAACATGTTGGTGTATATCTACCAACACATGTATCCTTATTTATTAATTTTATTAGGTCTACAATAACTTAACCAAATAATTTCCCTCTAAAATGCTGCATTAGATTAGCAGCAACTTAACCTAACAAATTTCATCTAAAATGAAGCGCACCAATTTAACTTAACAAATTCCCTCTAAAATGCAGCAATCCCTAATATTTCTCCTCACTGATGAGGTTTTCATTCCTATCATGTTGTGTCATCGTTTGTATATATCTATTGTTTCTGTAGACTTTTTTTTGACAAGTTGTTGTACACTTATTTAATACGTTTACAAACAGAATACCCTAATTTCCTTGTAAACTCGGCTACCCTAGCTTCCATGCAAACTCGGCTATATATAGCAAACCCTAAACCGTGTTTCTCTACAAAAAAACCCTAAACTGTGGTAAATTACAAACTCGGCTGACCTAATTTCCATACAAACTCGACTATATATAGCAAAACCTAAATCGTGTTTCTCTAAAAAAAACTAAACCGTGGTAAATTACACAGATAGCAAAAGAATCATATAGATACACAATATCGATCATGTTTTATCTTGGTTTTCGGGTGTTAAACATTGATTACGTTTGAACCTTTTTAACCGTTGATATCTTATTTTTTCTTGGGAAGGGAAAAAGTAAGCAAAACCCTTGAGAATCGAGGTCCGGGAGTTGTTTTCGCTACGGGAAGGTGTTAGGCACCCATAACGACTATAGTATCCTATAGGAACCGTCTTTACTTTCTACGCGCGCGCTTTATTTTTAAATGCTATTTGAAAAGTGATATTTACACCTAAGAGTTTCCTAAGTGAAGAATTGGAGGGAGAAGAAAGTGTTTGAATTTTTGTTTTATTTGAATTGAAGGAATTTTGATTCCTTGCCTACGTACCCGTTTAAGGGATCAAATCCACCATAGTTCTCTTCCAAAAAGGGTTTTTGTTTTTGTTGGTTGATTTTAAGTTTAAAAATTGGAATTTTGAAGAATGGAGATTGAGAGGCCTTAAAGGCATGAGATTTTAAGAAAAAGTGGGGTTTGATTAGTTATTTGCAAAAACAAGACAAAGTTGGAATTAGTTTCATTGATGCTTTTATTAAGAAAATAAAGAGAAAAATTCACTTGGAATGTGTTCCAAGAGTTTATTTAAAAAAAAATTGAGTGAGATGGTTCAAGTTTTTTGTTTGGAAAATTGGAATTTTCTCTAAGTGTAAAACCTAAGCATACATCTAAACATGCAATCCCTAAACATACATCTAAAAATATCTATGTGATGTGTGTGCATGTGTTGGTGCTTGTGTCGGTGTACATCATTAGAGTCCATTGTCCTTTACATCATTGGCCTAGATACATTCTATGGTCTTGCAAGAAATTAAAGGCATAAGAAAAAAAATGTTACAAAATTCCTAGGCTTCACATTCTAAGTCTTGGTAAAATTTAAAGTGCAAGAAATAAAGTGAAGAAGGAGATGAAGTATGGAATGCTCATGAGATGTACGAAACATGAAGTAAAGTGGTTAGTAATAATAGGCATAGAATAGTAGAAAAATTGGCAAAGAAATAAGGCATAATAACATGGTAAAATGGCAAGAAAAGGTGGCGAAAATGCACTTAATAGAACACCAAAATTCCAAAGCAAGCAAGAGACCCATAACTCTCACCTTTTGACATTTTTCAAAGGGTTTTATGTTCAGCCCCAATGTGAGAGTTATGAGAAACACAAGTCAAGGACTATGGCATTTTATTAAGCCTATTTTGCACTAATTCACATGTTAAAGAATCAAGTAACTTGCCATATAAGGAATCAATTATCACATATCACAAACCAGCACCAAAACACCAAATCAATCACTGAACAATACTCCAAAATTATTCAACAAACCACAATTATTATGAACCAAACAATTGGAATTAAAACATGCAAAAAAACTTCACAAAATTGGACAAAACAACACAAAATTCAAACAATTTCTCCATGTATTTTCTCTAACAATTTTCAGCATACAAAATTAACAAGAAACAATCCTAAATCAATCAACACAAATGCAAAAAGAACTCACCAAATTTTACAAGCTTTTCATCAAGATTTTTCAACAAAAAGTAAAAGAAAAAGCATTAAACCAAGGCAAAATAATTTTCTAGTATTTCTTGATCAATCTTGACATGAAATATATCAAAATGGATCAAAATATACTAGAAAAATTATAGGAATTTTCTTAGAATTTTTCAAAGAGATTTTAGGCATGCAAAGGTGTATTCAGCAGGAAGTAGCGTAGTAAACAGCAAAAAAAACATAAGAAAATAAAGTCTGTGTAGAAAAGAAGCCCAGGCCCAAGGTGAAATGGATCCTGGATCATCCAAACGCATCAGGAGCGTTGGATTAATCCAGCTAGATCTAACGGTTGAGGAACAAGAAGAAGAAACCAAAGTGAACCGGTCCGGTTCAAGCGAACCGAACCGGTTCGTTTACACCTATAAAAGCCATTTTCGGTTTATTTCCTTCATAATTCCTTCTTCTTCCTCTCTCTAAAAATTTCTAGTGAGAGAAGGTCTGCAAGTGCAGCCTTCTTCTCCGATCGACCTCCACCGGTCCGGCGCGGTGGCCGACCACCGCGAGGTGGCGGCACCACCGCGTCGGAAATTTTTTTTTTGCCCGATTCAAAACCTTTTTAGCTTTTTAACAATCCTTTTTCTTTCTAATCACGAATCCGGGCTTAGTTTTTCAAGAAAATCAACGGTGAAGCGTAGATCTAAGTTTGAAGTTTGAAATTTTTTGAAAGAGAAAGTAACAAAAAAGATGAAAGAAAGCTTCTAAATCTTTGCCTCAAGTCGAATCCGGTTCGCAAGCGTTCTTCCCTCTCCGGTTAAGCTCCGGCCGCGAGCTTTTTCCCTCCTCCTTGAGCTGGCCGCGCGTCCTCCCCTCCCCTTGGTGATGGCCGAATTCGGCCTTGTGTGTGTGGAGGAAGATGAGTCCGAAAATGGCTTTTTCCGGTGATGAACAGTGATGAACAGTGACGAATTTGTTATGTATGAGTGATAATGGTGTTGATTGATGATGATTTTTGTGGTTAGTGTTCTTGGAAAATTAGATGAAGGCTTGAATGTTCATGTGAAACTCATGTGATATTCATTGTGTTCTTGATTTTTTTGTGACTTTGATCCAAAATTTTGGAGAGAGAAAAGTGAAAATCTATTTTTGTGTGATGTGGCAGAAAATGAATATTGGATTGTGACTCAATGATGAGTTGACCTGCTTTTATAGGTGCCATGCAGTAATTCCTGACCAATGAAAAAGTGTCATGTGGACTACAAGTGTAACAAACTTTGACAGATCTCTAACTGCTTTGACTTTTGGGATTTTTCTGCAAAAAAGGAAAAATACAAGGACTGGACTGCAATTTTAACAAACTGGACTAAAAATGCAATTTTTAGAAACTTTAGGACTAAAAATAAAAATTAAAAATAAAATTGAATTAAAATTGGTAAACGGAAAATAACGTAAAGTGAAACGATTAAAAATGACAAAACGGACTAAAACGAACCAACTACTAAATGAGGTACTTCAAAGTAACCTCTCTCCGTTAATATTTCGCGTGAAATGACCAAAATGCCCCTGGGGACTAAAATGACTCGAAACGACTCAAATGCAATTTTAAAATGGTATTTAACAAGGAATTAAAGCAAGAGTTTATACAAGCAAATTAAAAGACTCATAGACAATTTTTTAGGGATTAAAAGGAATCTTAACACAGGAAATGACTAAAATGCCCCTAGGGGCTAAACTGACTCAAAATGACTCAGATGCAAATTCTTGAAATGGATTTTAACATGGAATTAAACAAAAAAAATCATTCAAACCAATTGAAAGGACTTAGGGACAATTTTTCGAAGATTGAAAGAAATTTTAACATAGGAAATGACTAAAATGTCCCTAGGGGCTAAACTGACCCAAAATGACTTTAAACGTAATTTTTGAAATGGATTTTGACATGAGATTGAAACAAGGACTTATACCAATTAAATGAAAAGACACAAACAATTTTCAAGGACTAAAATGAATTTGAATGCAGGAAATGACTAAAATACCCTTTTTCATGAATTTTGCAAATAACATTGAAATAAGATGCAGAGAAAGATGCAATTGATCAGAGATAATTTCAAATGACTTGGAATGTAAGAAAAAATATTTTGAATGACTTGAAAAGCAAGAAAACATGGACAAATACACAATTGAAAATATTTTCAAACATAGACAGTAGAAATATGCAAATACAGCAGAGTAAAATATCAGGGTAAACAGTAACAAATAGGCAATCTTTCAAAGGTCCAAAGACACATATCAGAGATAGAAAACATCTTGAGAAAAATATTTTTAGGTCCAAAATTAGGGTATAACAGCTGCCCCTATTTAAGTTTCTTTGTCCGGAGAATCACAAGACGAAATCTTTGTTTGACGAGACGAAGATACTTAAATATCAGACATGACGCTATTTTGGACCTAAAAATATGCTTTCACATTTTCAAACACTATGAATGCCATGCAACATTTCATTTATGAATGCAAGACAATCGAACCGGAATCTACGGGCTGTGTCACACCACCAAGGGATTTATAGACATCAAGGTAGAAAGAACGGGCAACAACTAGACAGGTACAAGCTGTTCTTTGGATCGAACTTGCAACTTGACCGGGAATACAAACAAAAGATAGGTAGATACAAGCTGTTCTTTGGATCGAACTTGCTACTTGATTGAAAACACAAACAGATAGGCAGGTACAAGCTGCTTTTTGGATCGAACTTGCCACTTGACCAAGAGATACAAACAAGAGATGGGTACAAGCTGTTCTTTGGATCGAACTTGCCACTTGACCGGAAACATAGACAGATAAGCAGATACAAGCTGTTCTTCGGATCGAACTTGCCGCTTGATTGATGATACAAACAGATAGAAGGGTACAAACTGTTCTTTGGATTGAACTTGCTGTTTGACCGGAGATATAGACAAAAGGATAGATACAAGCTGTTCTTTGGATCGAACTTGCCACTTGATTGATGATACAAACAGATAGACAGGTACAAACTGTTCTTTGGATCGAACTTGTTGTTTGACCTAGAAATATAGACAAAAGACTGATACAAGCTGTTCTTTGGATCGAACTTGCCGCTTGATCAGTATCACAACATGTAGGTAGGGACAAACTGTTCTTTGGATCGAACTTGCCGTTTGACCGATAACCTAACATAAGCAGGGTACAAATTGTTCTTTGGATCGAACTTGCCATTTGACCGGAAACATAGGCATATAAGCAGGTACAAGCTGCTCTTTGGATCGAACTAGCCACTTGACCCACAACAAGATACAAATTGGAAGTTTGTTTTAACAAGATACAAATTGAGGGTAAATTGACATTGACCTGATTTGAAAATAGACATGACCATTATTGTTGGCCCAAAAGCAAATTGAGAGTGAATTGACATTGATTTGAATTGAATTGAAAGTTGACATTGAAAGAGGTATTGAAAGTCGAAAGTAAACAGAAACAAATGCATTGACATGGTATTGAGTAGAGAGTTTAACAGAGACACAAACATAGACATAGACATAGACATAGACATAGACATTGACATTGATATTTGATTTGAGAGTTGGAATTGAATTGAATTGGGAGTTGAAATTGAATTGAATTGAACCTGGGGATTGAGTTGAATTTGAAAGTTTGAGATTGAGTTGAATTGACAGTTGAAATTGGGTTAAATTGAATGTTGAGATTGGAAATGCAACATGTATGTATGGTATAACAACATCGTTGAATGTATGAGCACGTAAAATGCATGCTTATGCATGTATGAATGCTTGGAAATGCATGATTGGTTTACAATTTGGCAAGAAAGTTTCACAGAGATAGACAAAACATTGGAAGATTGGGCACGTAGTGACTTGAGCTGCAACATACACACTCGGCTATCTTCAAAGGGGATGACGTCGTTGAAAGACGTATCAAAACCATAACTGAGAGAACCTGGTCATATCATACTTGCAATAGTACATGCTTCTTGGGGGAAGCCATTTGATCAAAACCTTGGTAGAAGTCGAAAGCTGGATAAACTTTGAAAATTGCCCCTGAAAATTCTTCTAACAAACTCGGGCAGAAGTTGCCATTTCTCAGGAATTAGTAATGGATATACATTGGATGTTTCACATGGAAGTCCTTTAGACAAGGCTTTGGCAGAGGTCGCCAGTCCTCCAGAACCAGCATTGGATAGACTTTGAATGTCGCACCTGTGGTCAATGCTTTCATTTTCATTTTTCATTCTTTCATTTTTCAATCCCATTTTTGCCTGAACCGCCCTTTCGGGTTTTCGATTCACCGGGAATAAATTCTTTTCATTGCCCCATTTTTGCCTGAATTGCCTTCATAGATTGTCAATCAGCGGGGTGCTCATTTTTGCCTAAGCCGCCCTTTCGGGTTTTCAACTTAGCGAGCTTTTTATTTGCATTTTTTTTACTTTCATTCTGTTTTTTCATTCTTGCCATTGACCACAGTTTGTCCTGGAGAGATTGTATGTTCATATTGCATGTTGAGATGGATGTTGATGCATGTTTCACCTGTTCATAAGTGCATGTTTGTTGTTTGCATAAAAAGATTTTTTTTTGAAAAAAGATTTTTTTGAAATTTTGCTTTAAGTATTAGCATCACAAATAGAAGAAATTTTGCAAGTAGAAGAAGTGAGAAGTCCAAATAAATGGGCGCAGGCTCAAATTGATGTAGGAGAGTAGTAACCGGCCGAGGGCGCAGCTCCACAGATCTAAAAAGTTTGGAAGATGGTAATCATATTTGAAAGGATACATTGAACACAATAACATTGTTCTCACTAGCAACTTTGAATTCATTTGTTCGAATGCTTGAATGGTAGACACTTCCGGATTGCAGATGCTTTGAAACACAGATGTTTTGGAGTTGTAAGTACGTTGAACTGGAGATGCTTTGAATTTACAGATACATTGAACCACAGAGACTTTGCATTGGAGATGTCTTGAATTTGATACGCCTTGTAGAGCAGAGGCTTTATATTAGAGGTATTCCGAACTGGAGTCCTCTGATAGATGACGTTTTGAATCGGGGTCCTTTGATAGCTGAGGTGCCCCAAGTGAGTCGTGACTGACTGATACAGTTACTTGTCTTTTCATTTCAATCTCATTTTTGCATGAACCGCCCTTTCGGGTTTTCGGTTCATCGAGACGCTCATTCTTGCCTGAGTTGCGTACAATCTCAGCGAGCTTTTCATATTCATTTTTTTGTCCCTAATTTTTGCCTGGATCGCCCTTTCGGGTTTTCGATCCACCGGGAAGCGCATTTTTGCCTAGGCCGCCCTTTCGGGTTTTCGACCTACCACGCTGTTCTTTTCATTATTTTTGACAAAGTATTTCTTGACTGCATCAGTATTCACAAGGCGAGAAAGTTCAACACCATTCATGATTGCACGAGTCATTACACCACTGGAGAAAATCATCCTGACGACATATGGGCCTTCATAGCTCAGCCTCCACTTGCCCCTGGAGTGGGCTTGAAAATATAAGACCATACTTAAACATGAGATCTCTTTCTTGAAAAGCACCGAGATGGACTTTATTGTCGAAAGTTTGATCCATCCTCCTCTTGATATAATTGACCATGGCACAAAGCATTAACATTCGAATTTAGCAGATCACATTTGTTTGAGCATCATTTAAACACAGACAAACTTGCCTTCCATGAGAATTTTCATTGACATGATCATGACTTCCACTAGGAGTACTGATTCCATTCCATATACCAGAGATAAAAGGATTGCCCAGGTGAATCTTGTCGGACCCGATGCAGTTGCTTTGTCATTAATCCTTAATTTTTGCATAGATCGCCCTTGCGGGTCTTCGATCTATCAGGATAAACTTTTTGTGTCTCTAACTTTTGCATGGACTGCTTTAGTCCATCGAGACGCTCTTTTTTGCCCAAGCCACCTTTTAGGTGTGTGACTTGTCGAGCTTTTGAATTTTTTTTTATTTTTCTTTCTCTTTTTTATTTTTATTTTTGACAAAGCATTCGTTGACTGCATTGTGGTTCATAGACATGCGAACTTGTCATTATCATTTGGAACTAGGCATCCCTTTGCTCTTGTTGATGTGTATTGAAGTACCATATCCATGCCAGACTAGTGGTAGCTCCCTGAATCAGTTTTTTGTAAGCAAATGTTCCTGCGGGACAATCTTCTTGATGCTCATATTTGCAGCTCAGATGACTAGAATGTTCCGGTGGGCGATATCTTATTGGAAAACTTCTCATCTCCAGCTCTTTCAGCTTCGAACATAGGAACTCAAAGTCGAGAGAGAGCACATTGTTACAGTGTTCAATGGGTTTATTAATGCATGCTTTGATTTTGAATAGAAATTATGATTATGCAGGTATTCAGAAATGATCAAAGTGAAGTAAATTTTTTTTTACGGTTTTTTGGTATTACCATTCTTTCCAAAGAAAGCACAAAGTAAAAAAACAAAGCCGCGATAGAAACGACTTTTTATTAATGATGCAAACACATGAAGCAAAGTGCCCTAAATATGTTCACTTTCGTCTTCGGGCGAGACGAAAGGTTTTTTTTTATATTTTTGAAAAACAGCAAACAAACACAATTATCAAACAAACAACCAGTAGAAAACATCAACAAAACATCTCAGTTGCGGCTGAATATCCCATGTATCAGCAGTAGGCGCCATGCCCCTGGTTCCCAAATTGACTTCCACATATGGACAGAAAGATGTTATCCTCAACCAATTTCTGGACTTCCATTTTCACAGAAAAAACAATGCTCGAGCTCAAGGCTTCGTGCCCCTTGGTGCAAGGTGTAGTAATGGTCGTGTCTTGCCAACAACAGATGCATGATTTGAAAGAGAATTGTCTCGGACATTTGAAGTATTATTTTCAAAAGTTAACTCTCCCTTGTCTATCAGCTTCTTCACAATATACCTCAGAGTATAGCATCCCTCAACATCATGGCCCCTAGCACCTTGGTGAAAAACACACCTGAGATCGGTACGGAATTCGGGATGCATAGGATTGGGTGGAGGTTTGCCCTTCCTAGTCTGACAATGACCTTTAGCAATAAGAAATGGGAGCAGTGTAGCATATTGCATTGGTATAGGAGGAAAGATTTGCTTAGGTTGGGGACCCTGATGTTGCCGTTGAGGCTGTTGAGATTGTTTGAGATTCTGTTGTCCTCGATGATGGTAAAGTTGAAACTGGGTCTGATAACTGGGACTTTGAGCAACTTTGATTACAGGTGTAACAGTAGCAACATGTTTCTGAGCAGCATGGAAGACAGGTATCACAGTTGCAGTAGATTGATGACCCAGGTTTTGGGCAGCCTTGATAATAGGTATAACAGTAGCAGCATTGAAGTTCACCATACTCGCTCTTTGTTCTTTCTCTTTAGGACCATCAGTGGGATCATTTCTTCTGACCAGGTGCGTAGGCATTGGAACCTCAAAGACATGGGGAAGAGGTACTTCATCAAGACCATAGAGCACAGGCATATGTTGGGGAGTATTGGCAACCTTCGTCAGAATCGGAACAGTAACATCAGGTATTTGAGCTTGAAAGCTGGCTGGTGATGAGAGTGTCGGCTGACCCTGTGCGGCTACCAATATTGTCACCAAGGCGCTTAACCTCTCCACCTCCCCACGGAGTGTTGTTACTTCCTCGCGAAGCTCCTGGATTTCTTGTTCAAATGGACTCATTCTGATTTCTTGTTTAGCCCGAGTGTTTTGCAGTTGTAGCTTGACTTTAGGCGGCAGAGACGACCCTTTTGTAGGAAAGAGAACACGTGAGACACGAACGAGAAACTATGAATGTAAAATGATGCATGATATGAAAATGCAAAAAGACTCTTTTTTTGTCAGAAGACTTGTCAAAGTGGTTGTGAACATCACGGAGAAACACGGTTTTATTTGAAGATCTTGAGCAAAACTAAAAGTTTAGTTGAGATGGTATCACTTGGTGTTCACATCCGTGATGTTCAAAAGATGACTTGTCTAAGTCCTCCGATAAATGCATGAAAAAAAGTTTATGCATGTATGCATGTATGCATGATCACATTCAAGCACGGAGAAAACATGGTGGGTTGAGGTTCAAAGTCAAGGAGTCATGGGTGGACACGGTGTCCGGTGAATCTAGGGCTTTAGGAGATAGTAAACGGGTTCTAAAAAGGTTCCCAAGTTGCAACCTCTCCGACGTATATCATGGTGCTACGAGACAAACATTCGCTCCATGATTATCCGTAAGAAGGTCTAACTCGAGTGTAGTATCGCGTGACGACTAAAATTCGAGACAACACTCGGTTTAGCCTCCGCACTACATTCTAGAAAATGGCCATGGATGGGTTCGGTTATCTACGGTTCATAGCGTCATAGAACAATTAGAAGTAAAGTGCCTAAACGTGACAACACACGCCGACAACATCACCCCCAAAATGCCTCAGCTATGTGGGATTGATCGCATAATCCAAAACACGAGGCAACCCCCAGAATGAATTGTCGATTATATCCCCCCTAAATCCTAAGTTCACTCAGCCCGGGTGTAGGACTTTTGATATTCTCACCCCACACGTTTGCAAGAATTTAAACATTTATTCACATAGGAAAACAAGTAAAAGAAATAAGTAAAAACGAAGCGCAAGCGTGGAAATAAAGACTAGGCGTAACTCTCGAATCTCCCCAGTGAAGTCGCCAGCTGTTTTATCTTGGTTTTCGGGTGTCAAACATTGATTACGTTTGAACCTTTTTAACCGTTGATATCTTATTTTTTCTTGGGAAGGGAAAAAGTAAGCAAAACCCTTGAGAATCGAGGTCCGGGAGTTGTTTTCGCTACGGGAAGGTGTTAGGCACCCATAACGACTATAGTATCCTATAGGAACCGTCTTTACTTTCTACGCGCGCGCTTTATTTTTAAATGCTATTTGAAAAGTGATATTTACACCTAAGAGTTTACTAAGTGAAGAATTGGTGGGAGAAGAAAGTGTTTGAATTTTTGTTTTATTTGAATTGAAGGAATTTTGATTCCTTGCCTACGTACCCGTTTAAGGGATCAAATCCACCGTAGTTCTCTTCCAAAAAGGGTTTTTGTTTTTGTTGGTTGATTTTAAGTTTAAAAATTGGAATTTTGAAGAATGGAGATTGAGAGGCCTTAAAGGCATGAGATTTTAAGAAAAAAGTGGGGTTTGATTAGTTATTTGCAAAAACAAGTCAAAGTTGGAATTAGTTTCATTGATGCTTTTATTAAGAAAATAAAGAGAAAAATTCACTTGGAATGTGTTCCAAGAGTTTATTTAAAAAAAAAAATTGAGTGAGATGGTTCAAATTTTTTGTTTAGAAAATTGGAATTTTCTCTAAGTGTAAAACCTAAGCATACATCTAAACATGCAATCTGTAAACATACATCTAAAAATATCTATGTGATGTGTGTGCATGTGTTGGTGCTTGTGTCGGTGTACATCATTAGAGTCCATTGTCCTTTACATCATTGGCCTAGATACATTCTATGGTCTTGCAAGAAATTAAAGGCATAAGAAAAAAAATGTTACAAAATTCCTAGGCTTCACATTCTAAGTCTTGGTAAAATTTAAAGTGCAAGAAATAAAGTGAAGAAGGAGATGAAGTATGGAATGCTCATGAGATGTACGAAACATGAAGTAAAGTGGTTAGTAATAATAGGCATAGAATAGTAGAAAAATTGGCAAAGAAATAAGGCATAATAACATGGTAAAATGGCAAGAAAAGGTGGCGAAAATGCACTTAATAGAACACCAAAATTCCAAAGCAAGCAAGAGACCCATAACTCTCACCTTTTGACATTTTTCAAAGGGTTTTATGTTCAGCCCCAATGTGAGAGTTATGAGAAACACAAGTCAAGGACTATGGCATTTTATTAAGCCTATTTTGCACTAATTCACATGTTAAAGAATCAAGTAACTTGCCATATAAGGAATCAATTATCACATATCACAAACCAGCACCAAAACACCAAATCAATCACTGAACAATACTCCAAAATTATTCAACAAACCACAATTATTATGAACCAAACAATTGGAATTAAAACATGCAAAAAAAACTTCACAAAATTGGACAAAACAACACAAAATTCAAACAATTTCTCCATGTATTTTCTCTAACAATTTTCAGCATACAAAATTAACAAGAAACAATCCTAAATCAATCAACACAAATGCAAAAAGAACTCACCAAATTTTACAAGCTTTTCATCAAGATTTTTCAACAAAAAGTAAAAGAAAAAGCATTAAACCAAGGCAAAATAATTTTCTAGTATTTCTTGATCAATCTTGACATGCAATATATCAAAATGGATCAAAATATACTAGAAAAATTATAGGAATTTTCTTAGAATTTTTCAAAGAGATTTTAGGCATGCAAAGGTCTATTCAGCAGGAAGTAGCGTAGTAAACAGCAAGAAAAACATAAGAAAATAAAGTCTGTGTAGAAAAGAAGCCCAGGCCCAAGGTTAAATGGATCCTGGATCATCCAAACGCATCAGGAGCGTTGGATTAATCCAGCTAGATCTAACGGTTGAGGAACAAGAAGAAGAAACCAAAGTGAACCGGTCCGGTTCAAGCGAACCGAACCGGTTCGTTTACACCTATAAAAGCCATTTTCGGTTTATTTCCTTCATAATTCCTTCTTCTTCCTCTCTCTAAAAATTTCTAGTGAGAGAAGGTCTGCAAGTGCAGCCTTCTTCTCCGATCGACCTCCACCGGTCCGGCGCGGTGGCCGACCACCGCGAGGTGGCGGCACCACCGCGTCGGGAATTTTTTTTTTGCCCGATTCAAAATCTTTTTAGCTTTTTAACAATCCTTTTTCTTTCTAATCACGAATCCGGGCTTAGTTTTTCAAGAAAATCAACGGTGAAGCGTAGATCTAAGTTTGAAGTTTGAAATTTTTTGAAAGAGAAAGTAACAAAAAAGATGAAAGAAAGCTTCTAAATCTTTACCTCAAGTCGAATCCGGTTCGCAAGCGTTCTTCCCTTTCCGGTTAAGCTCCGGCCGCGAGCTTTTTCCCTCCTCCTTGAGCTGGCCGCGCGTCCTCCCCTCCCCTTGGTGATGGCCGAATTCGGCCTTGTGTGTGTGGAGGAAGATGAGTCCGAAAATGGCTTTTTTCCGGTGATGAACAGTGATGAACAGTGACGAATTTGTTATGTATGAGTGATAATGGTGTTGATTGATGATGATTTTTGTGGTTAGTGTTCTTGGAAAATTAGATGAAGGCTTGAATGTTCATGTGAAACTCATGTGATATTCATTGTGTTCTTGATTTTTTTGTGACTTTGATCCAAAATTTTGGAGAGAGAAAAGTGAAAATCTGTTTTTGTGTGATGTGGCAGAAAATGAATAGTGGATTGTGACTCAATGATGAGTTGGCCTGCTTTTATAGGTGTCATGCAGTAATTCCTGACCAATGAGAAAGTGTCATGTGGACTACAAGTGTAACAAACTTTGACTGATCTCTAACTGCTTTGACTTTTGGGAATTTTCTGCAAAAAAGGAAAAATACAAGGACTGGACTGCAATTTTAACAAACTGGACGAAAAATGCAATTTTTAGAAACTTTAGGACTAAAAATAAAAATTTAAAATAAAATTGAATTAAAATTGGTAAACGGAAAATAACGTAAAGTGAAACGATTAAAAATGACAAAACGGACTAAAACGAACCAACTACTAAATGAGGTACTTCAAAGTAACCTCTCTCCGTCAAAATTTCGCGTGAAATGACCAAAATGCCCCTGGGGACTAAAATGACTCGAAACGACTCAAATTCAATTTTAAAATGGTATTTAACAAGGAATTAAAGCAAGAGTTTATACAAGCAAATTAAAAGACTCAGAGACAATTTTTTAGGGATTAAAAGGAATCTTAACACAGGAAATGACTAAAATGCCCCTAGGGGCTAAACTGACTCAAAATGACTCAGATGCAAATTCTTGAAATGGATTCTAACATGGAATTAAACAAAAAAAATCATTCAAACCAATTGAAAGGACTTAGGGACAATTTTTCGAAGATTGAAAGAAATTTTAACATAGGAAATGACTAAAATGCCCCTAGGGGCTAAACAGACCCAAAATGACTTTAAACGTAATTTTTGAAATGGATTTTGACATGAGATTGAAACAAGGACTTATACCAATCAAATGAAAAGACACAAACAATTTTCAAGGACTAAAATGAATTTGAATGCAGGAAATGACTAAAATACCCTTTTTCATGAATTTTGCAAATAACATTGAAATAAGATGTAGAGAAAGATGCAATTGATCAGAGATAATTTCAAATGACTTGGAATGTAAGAAAAAATATTTTGAATGACTTGAAATGCAAGAAAACATGGACAAATACACAATTGAAAGTATTTTCAAACATAGACAGTAGAAATATGCAAATACAGCAGAGTAAAATATCAGGGTAAACAGTAACAAATAGGCAATCTTTCAAAGGTCCAAAGACACATATCAGAGATAGAAAACATCTTGAGAAAAATATTTTTAGGTCCAAAATTAGGGTATAACAGATCACGCAATGGAACCAGATTAGTTATCACTAGGATGGGGAGATACGTCATTGAGGGGAGGGTGATTTCCGGAAGTAGTGTTGGTGATCAGGTTTTTGTATCCAGGCTATCTCTATCACCTTCAGATGTCAGGATTCCCCTTAAGTTTCAATGAAGACAATTTCCTCTGGCTGTATCAGTTGCAATGACAATTAACAAAAGTCAAGGGCAGTCACCAACACATGTATCCTTATTTATTAATTTTATTAGGTCTACAACAACTTAACCAAATAATTTCCCTCTAAAATGCTGCATTAGATTAGCAGCAACTTAACCTAACAAATTTCATCTAAAATGAAGCGCACCAATTTAACTTAACAAATTCCCTCTAAAATGCAGCAATCCCTAATATTTCTCCTCACTGATGAGGTTTTCATTCCTATCATGTTGTGTCATCGTTTGTATATATATATTGTTTTTGTAGACTTTTTTTTTTGACAAGTTGTTGTACACTTATTTAATACGTTTACAAACAGAATACCCTAATTTCCTTGTAAACTCGGCTACCCTAACTTCCATGCAAACTCGGCTATATATAGCAAACCCTAAACCGTGTTTCTCTAAAAAAAACCTAAACTGTGGTAAATTACAAACTCGGCTGACCTAATTTCCATGCAAACTCGACTATATATAGCAAAACCTAAATCGTGTTTCTCTAAAATAAAATAAACCTAAACCGTGGTAAATTACACAGAGAGCAGAAGAATAATATAGATACACGATATGGATTATGCAATGGAACCAGATTAGTTATCACTAGGATGGGAAGATACGTCATTGAGGGGAGGGTCATTTCCGAAAGTAATGTTGGTGATTAGGTTTTTGTATCCAGGCTATCTCTATCGCCTTCGAATGTCAGGATTCCCTTTAAGTTTCAATGAAGACAGTTTCCTTTGACTGTATCATTTGCAATGTCAATTAACAAAAGTCAAGGGCAGTCGCTTAAACATGTTGGTTTATATCTACCAACACCTGTATTTTCTCATGGACAGTTGTATGCTATTGTTTCAAGAGTTACATCCAGAGCGAGGACTAAAGATATTGATTACTGATGAAGATGGTGAAAATACCAATATGACGTCTAACGTCTTATATGAGGAAGTATTTCGCAATGTGTGATGAAACTACATGCCAATGTACTAAGATTTTCATATTTATTTTACCGAATTATTGATAGGATTACCGAATTTTCTTTTATAATATTTTCAGATTTTATACATTTTATGAAGTGTTTTATTTTGTCTATGGATTATCACCTGTTCTTTTTTTCACCGTCACCAATATATATTGCATTTTATTCTTCGTATGTCAATCCCTTAACAATAAATCGCACGGGTCAACAAGCTAGTTCTATTTTACTAGTTCTATTTTACCCTAGTACAGCCGCCCACATCATTCACTTTCACGTGCAGAAACTTTCAGTTTCTCTACAACTCACCACAACCAACTCTCTATGCTTTGATGGTCGCGTAACGAACCCCTTTCTCGATGTATCTGTGAATACTTGTTGTGATCGAAGGGGAAACACTCTTAGAAACAACAGCCGTGTCTCGCCATCGTCACCGATATCTGGTTACTGTCGTTACTTTTTGTCTCTCGGTGAGTCAGTTTTTCGATTCCACTCTCCTTTGTTCTTTCTTAGATTTGATATGCTAGTTCCATAAGGTGTTTCAAGTTCAAGTTTGGTTTTGCCTTTATCAAATATAATGATCATTATGATCTGAACTAGAATTAGTCATCTAAATAGAATGAAATTTGTTGAATACTTGACTTTGGCGTTGCCTTACTATATCAGTGGCAAGAATTAAGACCAAGATTCCCCGAATTTGAACCTACCAGTATCATTTGATTTATATTTCTAAAATTAGACCACTGTTGCTAGGGAATAGAGTTAATTATGTAAGCTATTTTAACATTAACGTATCATCTTATTTTGATGGTTTAATATAGAACCCATATCTATTTTTCTATGTTAAGAATTATGAAGTATTGTTTTATAGTTTAAGCTAAAATCGTATCTATTAAAATTTTCACTACTATTGATTTGAAATATGCAATTGTATTTATATAGGTGTATATACTAACTTTACTATAAAATAAGTTTTAGATTATGAAAAAATGGCTAACAGTTTATTTATACCGGTTACTTATTTAGTATTTAGGGGTTATTTGCCGCTGCATTGACGAAAAAGAGACGATGTCATGTGGAACTATTGAATTTGATTTCTGAAGTTGGGTTAATTATCTCTCGTGAAAGCTTCAATCCAGGTATGGGGTGAGAGAGAAGAGTTTGAGACTATGAGCATACATTAAATGAGATGAACGGAAAAGTTGTATTTCCCTTAACTTCACTCGGGGCTTTCTGCGATAGTTGCAACCCTTGAAAGATAATGAGACTAATGTGCAAATATGGTGTTGTGAGATAAAATAAGAATTAGAAACATTATATTAAGGTGTTGTTTGATTTAAATAATTTTGAATATGTGGTTGCTGAAGAATTTGACACTGTATTATGTTTGATTTGTTGAATCATTTGATGATTGATAAAATTCTGATGTGACTTTAATATGTGTGGTGAATATTGTGTGTAATTGGTGTTGCTATAATTTGCTGCTCCGCTGCCATTGTGATGTTTAAATTAACTGTTTTGTTTGTGATGTTTTAAATTAATTGTTTTGTTGCCATTGAGTTATTGTGGATACTTGATTAGTTTGGTGTCATTGATAGAAATTATATATGACACAATGTATTGTGTGATGTGTAACTACTTGAATATAATGTGTTTGAAATACTTGATGTGATGAGATGAAAATTTGCGACGAAGAATAATTGATGTATATGAGATTTAGATGAACAAAATCGAGATTATCCCATAAATTAGAATAATGATAGTTTCAACCCGGCTTAAGATGTGACTCTTTAAAGGAGTGTCCTAGGCTTAAGATGGGACTCTTTAAAGGAGTGTCCTAAGCTTAAGATGGGACTCTTTAAAGATTTAAAAAGTGAAAATCATTTTTGTCATAAGTGTCTTGGATTGAGGAGAGGGTTTATGAGGTCAAACTTCACCTGGCTTATCAATAATGATAAGACCACCACGATTTCCCCCCGGCTTATCAGTTATGATAAGACCACCATTATATTCCCTTGGCTTATCAGTTATGATAAGACCACCATGATATTCCCTCGGCTTATACGATTTCCCCCCGGCTTATCAGTTATGATAAGACCACTATTATATTCCCTTGGCTTATCAGTTATGATAAGACCACCATGATATTCCCTCGGCTTATCTATGATAAGACCAACATGATATTCCCCCTCCCCGGCTTATCGATAATGATAAGACCACCATGATATTACCCCTCCCGGCTTATCAATAATGATAAGACCAACATGATATGGTGAATTGTCCGTCCATCCACGTGGTGGCATAGTACCATCGATCTCCTGACCAAGTACTTCAAAGTATAACCATACAAAAAGGAAACAAAGAGTCTAGAGTCTAGAGCCTAAGAGCATGCATATCATTGTTTGAATTGTGGCTGAACTGATTGAATGTGATGAGTTATATTGTTGTTTTATATACCTTGATATCATGTGTTAAATATGATGTTTCTTATACTTGATGGTTGAATTATGTTGATGTTTGACGATTTCTTCTAAATCTGGTTTAATATGTTATGGTGTTCCTTTCGACTTCTGGCGTGTTTCTTTCATTTATTTTATACTATTCCATGTTCTGAAAACTCACCGCTTCGTTGTTTGTGTTTGTTGGCTTGGCTCTGCGGTTACGAAACCGTAGTTCTATAGGTTATGAGTCTTAAAGTCAAGTACGTGCTTTCCATGAAGACTTGTCTTGTGTCTTCTGTTATTTTGGGGAAAAAGCACTGCTCTGATAGTGACATGGAAAAAGGGATATGCTTACTTATTTAGTTTTGTACAAGAAAACCATTGTCTATTATGTAAATGAAAGTATTTTTAAAAGAAAAAGATTCGATGTTAACATTATTATAATTTTCAAGGAAGTGAAATGTGAATTATGTTTGTTATGAGTCGATGTGTTATCCTAAATCTTGTGGAAGAATTCTTATATTAATGGAAAACAAATTTATTTGACACTCTCCGCTGCCAATCAAACTCTATTTTTGAATAAATAATAGGCTAAAGTGCGCTTTCCCCCCTAAGCTTCAAAAAGTTGTGATTTTGGTCCCCCTATGTACAAAAACTACAATTTTGGCCCCCTGAGATTTAGCCTCTTTACATCTTTGGTCCTTTTAGTCAATTTTGACCGGTCAACGCCCATGTGGCACGCCATGTGTGTAATTATTGGATTAAAATAAATTAAAAAAGCCAACCAATCATTTTATTAATTAAATAAATGAAAAAGTAATTGAAAAATTTAAAAAATCAGAAGAAAAAAATTAAAATAAAAACTCAATTCCCAATCTTCATAACAATCCCAATCCAATCCAACCCATTTTTTTTTAACAAAACAAAGATGAATTTTAACTCAGGAAAATAAAGATGTGTTGAAAAAAGAAAAAGAAAATAATGGTGTTTTGCTTAAGTTAGCATAAGAATAGAGAGGAAGAGCAGGTTGGAGCATTGAACAACAGTATTTGCCCGCCGAACGTCAAAATAAAACTCTCTTCTGAAAAGTACACACAACAAAACACGAATCCCTTCTATCTCTCTTTGTCTCCAAAACTAACCCAGTTTTTGATGCCATGGATGACAACGACGAATTCAGAGATTTATACACCCCCCTCCTCTGTCCCTCACAGATCCCCTGCGCCGCATCCCACTTTATCCATGATATACCTCATCAAATTGATCCTCCTGAAACCGCCCCAACACAAAATGAGCCGCCTGTTGAAAAGGAACTTGAAATGTCGGATTCGAAACCAGTCACGGTTGAGGCTGTCATTGAAGGCAATGATCCGATGGATCAAGATGAGGTTAAATTTGACATCGAGGAGGAGAACGGAATTAGAAAAAAATGAAGAAATTTTTCTGGGTTGAATTGAGATTGATACGAAGGAATGAAGATGAAGAAATGAAGATTGGGACTTGGGTTTATTTTTAATTTTTTTTTCTGATTTTTTTAATATTTTAAATTAGATTTTTCATTTATTTAATTAAAATATGATTATGTCACATAGACGTTGACCGGTCAAAATTAGCAAAAAGGACCAAAGATGCAAATGGGCTAAATCTTACGGGGCCAAAATTGTAGTTTTTGTATATAGGGGGCCAAAATCGCAACTTTTAGAAACTTAGGGGGAAAAGTGCACTTTAGCATAAATAATAATTATTATTATTTTGGGATTTTGGGATTTAGGGGGTCACAAGGCTCGCCGATCAATTCTCCAGGTTATTTGGTTGGCATCTGCGTGGGAAATTTGGACAGAAAGAAATAACAGACTACTCACAGGCAAAGAGTGCACAATTGTTGAGTTGGTTGATAAAATTAAGTCGCTCACTTTTATGTGGTTGAAGGCGAAGTTTCCTTTTCTTCCCTTTAACTACAATGGTTGGTGGCTTAGTCCTTACACCATTTTGGGCATTGGTTAATAGCTTGTTGTTTTCTTTTTTGTTGCTTTGTTGGTTATAGTTGTAAATACTGATGTGACTTTGGTGTTCTTCTCTGGCATACCTTGGGCTAAGGAGGACCTTTTGCAGTGGTAATATATCTCATTTTTGCCTTTTAAAAAAATTATGAATTTCTAACAAAACATAAACAATTCATATTTAATTCATATTTTGTTATTTTATTTTGGGAAAAATTCTTATAATATTCTAAACAAACCTTCATGAAATTTTTCATTCAAAAATATGAAGGTTACATATGAGTTCATTTAAAAGTTGGGACTAAAAGTGGTGATTGAAAACTTTTGAGGGATTAAAAGTTAAGAAAAATAGAGGAACTAAAACGAAAAGTTTGTATATTTATAGAGAAGAAAAAACATATTTAACCTTAAAATATATATTATTGAGAAAGAGAAAGTGACAACTATTAGATATTTAAAACGAAGAGAAAATAATATGCTTAAGGAAGCCCAGTTACGTAATACTCACTCAAATGGTAGGAAAAAAAATGGTAGAAAACCCAACGAGGAATTTTTTTTCTCTTCTTTCCATTGTTTTTTCTATTAATGGGTTAGGCTTATCCCTCACATGTTTTGTTTCAAATTTTATCTCAAGCAAATTTTTAGCTTAGGAAAACAAAAATAATTATGGGAAATAATGGTGAAATTGACGTGCTATAGAAATTCTGAAATTGACATTCATAGTAGCTATGATGATTAGAGTTGAGCGTATAAGCCAAATCTTATTCAAAATTGCACGATTTTCGTTTTTCTATTTACAATCAAAATTTCAAGCACTACTTGTGAATGAAAGTCTTCAAAAATATAAAGAGGCAATTGATTACGTTAATTTTTATCTTATTATTATTTAATTCACTAAAAGAAAATATCGTTCACGTTAAGTTCAAGTAAGACACATTATTTGGTCAATTCCTTTTCTGTTAATATGGTTGAAAGTGGCTGAATCCATCCAAAGTTCCACATGTAATTCTTAACAAATCTCCTCAATTAAGCCTTTATTGAGTGAACTTTATCCATATATCATGATGCCAGATATGTTTATTTACAAGTAAAAATATAGTATGAGAAGTTATAGATGTATTCACCCTTCCTAAAATTTAAAAACAATAAAATAAAAGTAAAAGCGGTATTCATCTAAAAGTATTTTGTTGAGATGATAAAAAATTTCTTTCAATTTAATTAGAAGATTTGATTTCGAGAAATTTTTCGGAGAGACTTCATCACGACTCACCACTGTTGTACGCGTTGGCCGGGAAGCCACCGAAGGAGATCCAATTGGGGCTATTTCATTTTTGTTTTTGTTGAGATTTGGCTATTTAATAGTTTATTTTTCAGAATAGTTTTTATAATATTTTGGTCCATATTTAGAAACTAAATATTTTATAAATTATTGTTTTGTGCAACCAATTTATATATTCAAATATTTGTAAAAAAATAAATTATACTCTAGTAGTTCACGAGTTTTAATTAAAGACTAATTTTTCAAGGGAATCCAAATTAATTTTTTTATCCAAAAAATCACTTGTCTGACTTTATTTGATTGGTGTACAATGCAAACATTGTAGAGTGTTTATAATTTTCGAATAATGGAATTTTTTTTCCCTAAATATAGAAATAGATACGAGTTTTTGCCGCGTTAAATATCTACTTCTCTGTATATTATTATAAATTGTTTTGATATTTTCGCATATATTAAAAAGATATAGTTAATTTTATATTAGAACACAAAACTATAAGTGATTTTATAAAATTATCTTTCATAAATGACATGTGGAAGAGAGATTAAACAAATAAACAATCAAATACATAAGAGTCTTGCTAACGAATGCCCTAATGACACTCTTTAAGGATTTCTAATTAAAAAACTATTAATTGAAAAAACTTAATACTTCAATTTCTGATGCATTGAATGCGCAAATTTCTATCAAAATTACCATCTAAAATTCTTAAAGAGTATACATTCGTTAGCATTTATCAAAACATAATAAGAAAAAAAACATTAAAGATGTATTGATATTGTAAAATGATATACGCTTGAGAGAGTATAACAAAACAAAAATATTTTATCCAAAATGACATTTAATAAAATACAAAGGAAATATATATACATCTTTCTGTCACTATTATAAGAAAAAATCTAAATTTTAGATTCACCAAATAAATGTTGTATATGGTCTTTATTATAGACCACATACATAATTTAATGAATAAATTTAAAATGTTGATTTTTCTTTATAATAGTGATCAAATGATGTATTTTTTATTTGGATCTTTCTAACCGTGGTCCAGCTCTCAGGACAATGATTAAAGAATCTATAAATAGAAATTTTATCTTAGAAATATAAGATGTTACTTTTGATATCAAATAATGATTACACAATTTTTTCATAAATTTTTTCTTATTTTGGATGCTTAACTAATATCCTTGGATCACTTATTAACATTCTCCTTTTTATTTTGATGATCGTTTACCGTTGAGATATCAATTGTGGGTAAAGTACTCCTTACAAGATAAACGTAAAACATTTCTTCAAAAGATAAACGTAAAACATTGGAAGTTGAGATGTCGTATATTCTCTATAAATAGCCATTAATTAGATAGGCATACCATAACACAACCATTCAACAATATTCTACACTCACTAACACACTAGAATTCACACAATCATGGCTAGTTCAATGCTTACCAAGGTTACTTGTTTGGCTATGATATGCTTGGTTTTGGGCATTCCACTAGCCAATTCTTCCCCTTCATGTCCTGAAGTGCAACAAACTTTAGCACCATGCGTTCCGTACCTAACAAACCCAGGTCCACCCCCTCCCCCTGAACCATGTTGCAATGGGGTTAAGACTTTAAATGGCCAATCCAAAACTCCCCAAGATCGTCGAGATGTTTGCGGTTGCCTCAAATCCATTATTGTGGCCAATCCCGAACTCAATCTTCCTGCCGTTGCTTCCCTCCCTAAAGACTGTGGTGTTGACATAGGCTATGATATTAGCCCTGGCATGGACTGCAACAAGTACATCTCTTACCATCAACCCTCTTTTTCTATTTCATATATACTCTGGTATTAGGGTTTAGGGTTTAAATAAAATTTATACATTCTGGTGTGTTGTTACACATTTACAATATGTTAGGGACTATAATACATGTGTGTGTTTTTTTTAGGAACTAAAAGAAAAACAGTAAAAGATTTGTAAATAAAACTAATATCAATTTCACTTTACTAATTGCAGGATAAAATAGTACTGAGAAGCTTGCGGGGTTGCATGGCGGTTAATGAATAAAGTAATAATTGGTTTTTGGTAATAAACAATACCGACAGAATAAAGGGGATGACTTTACTCTTAAAAAAAAAAGATGGCTTAATTTCTCATGTTGTAAGTTGTAACTGAATCCCCATTTGGGATCACTACATATAATTAAAATAAAATCTGAAATGTTTCAAATCAAAATATTCAATATATGATGGACATTTGGATTTACCGCCATCTCTCTTAATTCTTACATTGAATTGAACTAGTTACATTTTACAGTGATTATTGCTATAGTGTGTACTTGTATGATGCATGAAGTTAATTATATTGAGAGTAATAACTAATAGATTATAGTTAAAATACAACATATTTTGAGGCAAAATATATAAAATAGTGACATAATATAAGATTAACAATCTTTAATAGAATTATAATGAACCGGCAAATTTTTTTCACTGTACCTTGTTTGGTTTTCTCTAACATATTCCTTATTCTTTTTTGAGAGTCGTTCTAGTCTTTTTCTTTGAAAAGTGTAATTGTGAGCCATCATCTTTTTTGTTTATGTTTTTGCCCCTCAATCACTAGGTAACCATAACCATAAAAGTTTGCAATATTTGGATTTAGCTAGATAGTAACTATTTCAATCGAATTGAACTTAATAACAAATTCAACACCATTTCTCTGTTAGATATTGCTTTTAATTTCAATAACCTTATTGGCACACTCCCTTCAAATATAGGGTTTTATATTTTTTAACATCAAAATTTATTGGATATATAATAAAAGTTGCATAACCCACAACTAGCAAAAACTATAAGTGCACTTGACCCACTACAATTATGAATTAAAATAAAGAAGGGAATTCAAAAAAGAGTTAAAGAAGGGGTGATATTAATTTGGCAAACGATCTTATGAGATATGGAAAGTTAGAAATGACAAGATTTTGAACAAGGTAGTAGTTTATGTGGTGGAGGTCACTAAAATTAAAGTGACGACGTAGCATATAGCATTTTAACCCTATGACAACGTCTATTATTTTCTTGTGTAATTTTTTTAATAGAATATCAACGACAATAATTCTAAATTACATTGTTGTATTACATTGTTGTAATACATTATTTTTAGATTTTTCTTTGCAGCACACCAGTTGATACTCGTTCTTACATGGAGAAATTAAAATAGTTTTTTTTCTTAATTTATCCATTAAAGCAACACCTTAAAATCGTTCACGTTGAATTTCTATTTTTATTAAAATAACATATGTATACTAATTAAATTGTTCTCTTCTCTCCCCCAAACAACATTGGTAACAACTAACTTTTAGACCTGACACTACTTCGAAACCTCTAAAAAATGCCTTCAACATCTAAAGATTACACATTGTCGCTTCCTCTATACATAGACTATCATCCACATATTGGAGATGTGAGATCACCATATAATAAAGGAAAATCTTAGCCAGCATGTTAACCAAATCAAAGTAAGAAATAATTAGGTTGGTGGGAGAAATCCCCCAACATGGACCATGATTGGGAGAAATCTCTCGATACCTTTCATGGTGTTTAGGATTTGCACAGATACCTTTCATGGTGTTTAGGATTTGCACAGAAAAAGTGTGACGTGGTATAGTGTTTTTTCATTCCTCTATCGTGATTTTTGCACATCTATTAATGTTAATAATGTATTGTTACGTCAATTAATGAATAAGAAAATATACAAGTTGTACATCAATTGACGTGGTAACATATTGTGGTCGCATGTGGTCGATATCTATACCTATTAATAGGCAATACTTTTTGGTTTGGTGTAGCCTATTTTACATTCCAATTTTATCCTCTAACTTCCACCCATTATGTAACTTCCAATTTTGACAGTATTTTTTCAAATGATAAAGCAGCAGTTTTTTTTTTTTAATCAAAGACAACAATTACTTTTATTGAATCAAAGAGAGCACGTTCATATCAACTTCCAAAAAATCCCCTCTTAACACAGTTTTTTATTCAACTTTATCTTTTCATCAAACCACTAAAAAGATTCATGGCAATTTTCTATCCCAAACTTGCGGGTGGTACAAGAAAGTGTACTAAATATTGTTTCTATCTTTTTCTCCCATTATCTACTCAAAAACAATATTTCCTATTCACATCACTTCAAAATTTAGTTGGTGAAATGGAAAGAGGTTGCTTCCAGGGAAATCAAAACAATTGAAGAATAGTGAAGATCAAAGTGAGTAGAAAGCATCATTGCAAACAAAAGGTATCTAAATTTATATCATAGATGAGATCATTATCTATCTATCTATATCATATATAAACCCAAAGAATTGTTTTGATGTAGCCTATTTTACTTCTCATTTTACCGTAAACTCAAAATGCCATTGTTGCTAATTAATAAATCAAACCCACTTAGAATTGAGCAGTTTTATGCGGTTCCACAATTTTTCTCAAGAGAGACAAACAATTGAAAGGAGCATGAGAGAGGTTATAAGTTTTTACAATTTGTTTGAATTTTTTTTTCCATTAATTAAACTCTGAATTTTGACTGTATATATGTTTCATTCTCACTTTCAATCTATTTTAATTAACGTTTTCATTCGAATGTTGCGATACACTCTCATTAACGTTTTCGTTCGAATCTTACTTGATGCCGATTGCACAATCTATTTGAATTCCTCAGGAACGAAATAGTTTTTTTTTCTTCTTCTTTATATGCATTTGAATTCCTCAGGAACGAATTATATTACCATCATGAATGTGTTTTTTTGGTTAATCCTCTAGGTGCAACAATTGGAGTATGTATCTGCAAGTTATGCTTTGATTAGTTCTTATGTTGATTTTATTTTTTAAGAATGACGGTGTTCTTTTTTATCCACAAGGGCTCTCTACCTCTTGCAAGAGTTGATTGATGGTCCTGATATTCTTCATAATATTTTGTGATGTTTTAGAGTATGTTTTATATCCTGATTTTGTATCTTTGCATAAATATGTATGTGATTTGTACAAAAAATAGAGAACAATGAATGTCTAAAGCATTCAAATGTCTATTACTTTGGAGACAGCGATGACGAAGAAGAAAAAAACCATATCAAATTGGAAATGAAACAAAAATTATCAGAGAGAATATAATATTGGGAAGATTGAGGTATATACATGAATCAAAGTGAGAGTCATTGTTTTGAATATATCTTATGGTACATATTTTACAAAAAATATTTTCTTTATTAGTCTTTCATTTCCTTCATCAACATTTAATGGATGGGGGATGTTCAATATATGTTTGTTAGATGATATTTATCTGAATTGTTGTCATTCTATTTGTATTATATTTCCGAAGAAAAAAAAATCTGAAAAAACAAGAGACGACGAAGATGGAAGAGGAGTTCCACTTGCATGCCGCCACTGACGAAGGTAATAAAGCATGCCACACTTGACACTCCATCGCCAGGATACCTTACATCTATGACGAGTACTACGCTCTACAACATCTAAAGGAAAGCTACACACAACCCAGTGCATCCATCAGTAAGCCAACATGGAAGTAGCTTCATTCCCTCCTTTTAATTTAATATATTTAATTATTTTTTTGGCACTGTTAAAAAAAACTCTTAATTTCCCTTTTCTTATTTTCATTATGATATTGGTTGTATATATTTTTGTTATTTACTCTGCTACTTTGTAATTTAATATTGAATGCATCAATGTTTTTTTTATTCAAAAAGGAAAAGGATGAAAAGTTAATTTAACGAGGAAAGAAAACAAAGGGTTCTCTACTGCTCTATATTTGTAGTGATTTACGAAAACTGTAATTTATTTTGTTGGAAAATGCTACTTCTCAAGAAAAATAGCTTTAAGAATTTTTCAAGAAATAGTTGGCAAATTTTAATTGGATGATTTATGGTGAGAACTACGTTACCCTCTCTTGTTTAGGGGGTAATTTACCCTCTCATGATATCAACCAATCAAAATGTAATATGCATAGACAACATTAAATGTCAAATAAATGAATCAATTTTTTCTAAAAATAAAAAAGTTCATCTTAATCATAAGGTAACTTTTAATACTTTTAATTTTTATTTAGAGTAAATTACACTCCCCTCCCCTCTTATGTTAAAATATACACTTCCCTCCCTTTAAAAATAAAATCTACATTCCTCTCCCTCTAAGATGCTTGAATTACAACCCTCTCCCTTAATAATTAAATATGTACTACACTTTAATCTATTTTCACATAAATAAATATTTTTATGATATATACTAATTTTGAACCACCATTTAAGAAAAATAAATTCATTTCTTTATAATTTAAATATCAATGGTAATTAAACTTAAATATTTTGCTATTAAGTTTATAATTTATAGTATAAAACTAATTTTTATATAACCATATTTTATTGTATTTAGTAATTATTGTAATTTTATTTTTTGGTTGTTTCATATTTTATAATAGGGTTTAAAATTATATGTTAATGTAATTGTGAATAAAAAATAGCGAAAAATATGTATTCAAATTTTGATTATGTTAAAATAGACCCGCGGTACTTTTTTTTTTTTAAGTGTGTTAGATTATTTTATTTTATTTTTGCTAGATTATTGAGGAAGTAAAGTGTAGATTTTAACATAAGAAGAGAGAAGAATGTAATTCAAGCTTCTCTTAAGGGAGAGGAATGAAATGTTTTCTAATATGTTTGGAATAAGGGGGAGGAGAGTGTATATTTTAACATAACAGGGGAGAGGAGTGTAATTCAAGAATCTTTGAGGGGAGAAGAGTGTAATGTACTCTTTTATTTAATTATATTAAGGTGTTCAATCTTAATTAATTTACACTACAAGACTTATAACAAATAAAATTTTTACATCAAATTTCTTTCATCTGGATGTCCTTAAATTCATCACTTACATTCATAAAATTTCTTCCATTCCACAACCCCGAACGTGAGAACAAAACATCTCCTTCATTCAAATTTCTTCTTTATTCTTCCCTATTGATCAATTCTTGTTTCTTTTTCGTTTTCTTCCCATTTTGATTGTTCAATTTTGTCGTTCCAAACTGCTGCAGTTTCAAATTATAGTGAGAATTGTCGTTGTTTCTAGAACCGCGTCAGGTATCGTGATTTTTTTTATTTAAGTAGCCAACCTAATAAAATCTGCTAACACGCATAGACCTGCCCCCACTATCAGCAAAAGCCTTTAAGTCCAAACAAAAGAACAAAAGCCTTGTGACATAACCATTTCAGCAGCAACCGAAAAAAATGCTAGCAAACTCCCAAAACATCACAGCAGCAACACCTGCTAGCGATCCTTAAAGTATAACGGATGACTTACTCAATTGTTAAAATTAACTACCTCACAACCAAGAAAAATCAAATCAAAAAGAAAAATCAACTCACCATATCTGACGTGGTTCTGGAAATAACGGTAATTCTCACGATATTTGGAATCAAACGAACGACGACGATTCTCACGAAAATTGAAAAATGCGGCAGTTTAGAACGACAAAATTGAACAATCAAAATGGGAAGAAGAAATTTTATGAATGTAACGGATAAATTTAAGGACATTCAGATGAAAGAAATTTGATGTGAAATTTTAATTGTTCTAATCCAGTCTTGTCGTGTAAACTAATTAAGATTGAACAACTAAATATAATTAAGGCAAGATTACATTTGGGGTCCTTTATCTTATTTTTTTTGTAACAATTTGGTCATTTATCTTTATTTTTTCCCGTTTAGGTCCTTTATCTCTCTTAAAAGCACATATACATCTTTTTTCTCATTTTTATTAAAAAATACATAATTTTATTTCTAAAAATATATTTTTATTGAAAATGAAAAAAAAATCCAGAAATATGATGAAGATGTTCATCATCTTCATCTTCTTCCTTTGAATCTTCATCATCTTCTTTAAATAAAAAAAAATTCTACTAAAATATATCTCAAAATATCATGAATTAATGTTATATTCACCTCAAATCTTCTTTTAAACACAAAAATCAAAACCTTAATTTCACAAATGTTGCAAGGCGGATGGTGGAGGCTTAGTCACTGGCGGAAGGGTTAGGCTTTACAAAAGTTAAGATTGTTCTGGAAACAACAAAATTGATGTGCAAAGCTGCTCTCAACTTTGGGGTTATTTTTATGCCGAGTTTGAATATTGAGTTAGAAAATAATAATAATATGTGATAATTTATATAACTTTTTTTTTTTATGAAACTAAATCTCTTTTCTATAGGGTTTTGATTTTTGTATTTAAAAGAAGATTTGAGGTGAACATAACATTAATTCATGATATTTGGAGATATATTTGTGTAGAATTTTTTTCTGATTCAATGAAGATGATGAAGATTCAAAGAAAGAAGATGGAGATGATGAACATCTTCATCATATTTCTGGATTTTTTCATTTTTAATAAAAATATATTTTAAAAAAATAAAATTATGTATTTTTTTTAATAAAAAAAATGAGAAAAAGGATGTATATGTGCTTTTATGAGAGATAAAAGACCTAAACGGAAAAAAATAAAGATAAAGGACCAAAGTGTTACAAATAAATAAGATAAAGGACCTATAATGTAATCTTGTCTATAATTAAATAAAAATTAAAAGTATTAAAAGTTACCTAAAACTGATTTTTTTTTTATAGAAAAAATTTACTCATTTATTTAACATTTAATGTTGCCAATGTATATTACATTTTGATTGGTTGATATCGTGAGGGGGTAAATACCCTCTAAATAAGAGAGGGTAATCTAGAAAAAACCATGATTTATTTGTCCACTTCCTATTTTTCAGCCACACCTCCTTGAATTGTGGCAAATAGTGCATTGTGATTGGCTATTCTTTATTCTTGAAGAATTCTTGATGTTATTTTTCTAGAGATATAGCATTGCTCTATTTTGTTACTACAATTATTTTAAATTTTTTCTCATTGTTATTATTGTATTTTAATCTTTAACTTATTTCTATTTTCTAATTATAATTATTGTACGTGTGTTTCCGTGAGCTTGACTCAGTTGGTAAGGATAATGCATAATATATGCAAGGTCCGGGGTTCGAATCCCAGCCACCACAAAAAAAAAATTGTAGGTCCGGGGTTCGAATCCCGGCCACCACAAAAAAAAATTGTACGTATTACATCTATTTTTTTTTCTATTGGTATTTGTTCAATGTGAAAATGGGGTGGAGAGAGAGAGAGATAGGGGTCACCCTCCAATGGCGGCCTAAATACATATCCTAATCGAAGTCGAACAAAATGATGGAAGAAGGGAAAGGTTGTGTCAATGGAAGGGGTAGGGGTGGAGAGGTTTGAATACTATTGTTAAACTCTACTCTTGTTATGTTTCAACCACCACTTCTTTTGTGGACATTGAGAGTGTGGTGTTAATTGAGATGATGAACACATCTTACACTTTGATGGTGAACTCTATATTTAACAATTTTGATTTATGTATTGAAGAATGCTCGGTTTTTTGAATCAGAGGGAAGTAGTAGTATAAGCAAGCTTGAAAAAGAAGGCACTAGATAGATCAAAGTACCAAGAAAAGGTGCAAACAATATGCAATTAAAGCCACATAGTGCGGGGATGAATATACATGCTCAAGTATTATGAAACACAATTTGGAACAGTCCAAAAATTATGGTTACCATTTATTTTTTTTGTTTAAGTCACGCGAGAAATTTGTTCCAAAAAAAATAAAAATAAAAAGTCACTCGAGAAATTTAGGTCTTTATGGTTTTTGTTTGGTGTTGTTGTAGTCATCACTACAACCTTTTATTTTAACTTTCAATTTGTAAAAGTTATACTCTTTAAGAAAGTGTTTCAAATATCATTCATGTATCTTTATTAACTAAAACGAATGTGTTGAAATAAAAGACAGCTAAAAATTAAGTAAAATATTCTATATATAAATGGTTGTTTCTTCTATATATAAATTAGTTATGAACCCAAACAAAATATAAAGAAATATAAAGAATTGTGATATATTATTTTATTTGTAGGTTCATGAAAAATATATAAATTACATGCAAACTTAAAACAAAACCAATATTTTCACAAGAGTCATAGTCAAGTCTATACATACATTAGCGTAGTAGAAAAAGCTGATAGACGGGCACGACGCTAGTAATTATACAATGATAAAACATACCGATTAAACTCTCTCCCTTTGCCTTTTTGTGGTTTTATCACGTGTTCTCTATGGCTGTTTCTAGAGTTTCATCATCGTCGACTCATGTCGTCAATAGAGTCTAGTGATATTGTACATTGCAATTCTCTCTCCGATTAATTGTCCGCTACCTATCCACCGTGGTCCTATGATTGTTGCAAAATTGATCTTCAAGGACCCCTTGGAATGCCACCATGGTTTCTTTGTGCTTTGGTTCCTTCATCACAGCCTAGTTTGAGATCTTTTGTCTTTGTCAGTGGGTTGACTTTTGACATATCATGTTTCTTTGATTGTGTTTCATCGTTAATTTTAGTTTGTTGAATGAGTAACTCATTTTATGGGTCGTATTTTGAGAAGGGTCTTATTATGGTTTATCACCGAATTCAATTTTCTCATAGCCTTCTAAATTTTTTGTTCCACATGTGACTGAATTGGTAATTTTAGAGATCACTTATAGTCAATATAAATGAACATGAAAAACAATTTTTTTGGATTATATGAAAGGCCGGAGATCATTCATTATCTTGATCATTGTTTTGGAGTTAATATCATTTTTGTTAGGAAACTAAGCAAAATTTCCCGTAGTCAAGCTAAATGCAGAATAATAGCACACACAAAATTGTTATCGAAATTCGGTCAATAATGCCTACTCTCTGGATTACTGTAGATCTCTTTAATAAATCTTGACTACTGGAGATAGCATTTAAAGGAAGCCAAAAATAAAATAAAATAGTTATTCAAATTTATTACTGGATTCTTATTTTTGGTATATTCGTTCCATTCGAAGTAATTATATTTAAAGTGTCTTGGACACTAAATATGGGTATATCTTTCGATCCATGTTGTAACATTGCTTTGTTATGTTGAAAGAGTTTAACCTCTTTCACTAGACTCAATGTCACTAATTACATTGCACTCTCATTTTATTTAAATGTATAGAAACAAGTGGACATTTAATTTAAAAAAAATTGAACATTAAATTAAGGACATCTTTAGTATACCATCATTGAATAGATGTATTTCTCACAAAAAAAAAACATTGAATAGATGCATTTGTCAAAAAAAAAAACCATTGAATAGATCTAGAAAAGTCGACATTTGTTTATAACCTAATTAATTAACTCAAATTGTTTTTTTCACAATCACAAGTGTTTAATTGTGGTCCAATTTTAATTAATTTATCAAAATAAAATTATGATTGGGAAATACTAAATGGTACGACAATGTTTTCGCTATAATTGCATGACACTACTAACTTGCTTCTTTTTAAATTTAAATATAACTTAAAATAATGCATTCAATTCCTGATTTATTCTTTTACAAGAAATCACCACAAGTTATAAATTATTAGTACATCATATTTCTTACCACTTCTCCGATATTTTGTCTTGTTTCATACCAACAATCCAACACTTAATGGGGTTAAAAGAGTTTTGAGTTTTGATCTTAAAGTCTTTGATTTTCTTTTTACGGGAAACTTGCATGTTGTTCAAGGGTTCGTGCGTATTCGTGTGTCAAGTATGTCGCACCATATATCAAATCTCTTTTTTTTTTTTTTGAGGGAAATATATCATATCTCTTATGATTACCTTCATTCTCATAATTGAATTGTAATTGTGTGTAGGTAACACGTCTCAAGTGTGGTGGTTTCATTTTTGCTCTTCGTCTAAACCATGCAATGAGTGATGCGACAGGTTTTGTCCAATTCATGAGTGCTGCAGGTGAAATTTCTCGCGGGATGAATGAACCTTCAATCTCACCGGTATGGCATAGAGAGCTTCTAAACACAAGGGATCCACCAAGAGTAACATGCACTCATCGGGAATACGAACAAGTTCCTGACACAAAAGGAACCATTATACCCTTAGATGACATGGTCCACCACTCTTTTTTCTTCGGTCCAACCGAGTTATCTGCACTTTGTCCCCTATTTCCACGTCACCTACAACAATCCAAATTCGAAATCATCACTGCATGCCTTTGGCGCTGCCGTACAATCGCATTACAACCAGGCACGGACGAGGGAGTTCGCATAATTTGCTTATACAATGCACGTCGCAAGTTTAATCCCCCGTTACCAAAAGGTTACTATGGAAACGCTTGTGCGTTTCCTGTTGCAATTACAACTACAGGAAAACTAATTGAAAATCCATTAGGGTATGCACTTGAGTTAGTTAAAAAAGCTAAATCATATGTCACTCAAGGGTCGACCACATTTCATAGTGGTGAGAATGTACTTAGTGTCTGATGTTACACATGCTGGACTTAGAAAGGTTGATTTTGGTTGGGGGAAGCTGGACTTAGAAAGGTTGATTTTGGTTGGGGGAAAGCTGTATATGTATGGAGGACCAGCTACCGGACTAGTTGGTGTTACACCTGGTGTTGAAATTTAGGGTCTAACTCATCCTTACAAAACCGGCTTGTGAGGTGAGGATTGCCTCCTCTTTATAAACTCTTCTCAAGAGTCTTATCTATCCGATGTGGGACTTGGGTTTTTCCTAATACACCCCCCTCACGCCCAGCACTCTTTGGGCTTGGTGCTTATAAAACTCTTCTCCAGAGTCTTATCTATCCGATGTGGGACTTGGGTTTTTCCCAATACACCCTCCTCACGCCCAGCACTCTTTAGGCTTGGTGCGTGAATAGGTTTAGGCGGCCCTTGAATTCGACAAGCTCTGATACCATGTTGAAATTTGGGCCTAACTCATCCTTACAAAACCGGCTTGTGAGGTGAGGATTACCTCCTCTTTATAAACTCTTCTCAAGAGTCTTATCTATCCGATGTGGGACTTGGGTTTTTCCCAATACCTGGTGTTGCTAGCTTTTATATACCTTTCAAAAATGCTGAAGGAGAGGAAGGTTTGGTTATACCACTTTGTTTGCCAACTCAAGCCATGGAGAGGTTCGTTAAAGAGTTAGATAGTTTACTGATGTAGAATTTCTACATGTCATATAACTATGTACACGTATATATAGGATCGTTTTCCACAGGGAGTTGCGTTAAATCATAAGCGTTTTCACAATCTTTCACATTAAGGTATCCTTTATGTAATGTTTGTTTGTAACACTATATCCATAGATGACATAAAAGTAAAAACGAGAGGAGATCGAACTATTTCGCTTGCGGTATAAGATAACGAGCAAGCATAATAGCAGTAATCTCTCGATCGATTAACAGACTCTAGCTTTATAATCAATATTATTACAATCATTTCTACAACATCCTTCGTGTCCAAAGCGACATCGTTATTTCTAAGTTAGCGTTTAAACATTCGTGTCCAAATCCCTTAAACGATAACAAAGTCGATCGGATAACTTAATCGACCGTGTCCAGCCTGATTAAATATCCGAAAGCATTAAATTCTTGATTAAAAGTAATTATCAAAAGTTTACAAACTTGTCAAGAGTGATATAACATAAGATAGATTGTTATTCTAGTTCTAGATTCAAGAGTTTGTGTTCAAATCATCTTGAATCTCTTTGAAAGCATTAAAAACAAGAATAACAACAATATTGAATCATTAAGCTAGAACCTTATATATTAAAAGATCAAAAGATTACATAATAGCTTATTTGTTACCTCAATACTACAAAGAAGATGATAGCTACACATAGACATGTATATTATGCAAAGGATGAAGGAAAGATGAAGATTCTATGTCAAGATCCTTCGTGTCCAAAGTGATCTTGAGTTAAATCTACTCCTAAACACCTTGCTTTGTGTTTCTCTCTTGGAAATAGCCCTGACCTCTCTCTTAGAATGTATGAAAATATCAATGGAATAGTGAATGACCTAAAAGAGAGGTAAAATTGCTATTTAAAGGGCCTGTGTTTTTGTACCTACGCTAATAGCGCAAATTACGCCAATAACGTGGTATGTCGGCCTATAATCTGGCCAATGGGCTTGTGCCACGTTGGCCTTGCCCTGCTTCTATGCTCCAGCTACGCTAATAGCGTGGTCCTATGGAGCTTTTACGCTAATAGCGTAAACCACACTAATAACGTGTTTCTTCATGACCAGCTTCTTCTTCTACGCTCCAGGTACGCTATTAGCGTACCTCTCTGGACTGAATACGCTAATAGCGTATCTCACGCTAATAGCGTGTATCTTCCCATCTGCCCAGAATCACGCCCCAGGTACGCTATTGGCGTATCTCTCTGGAGTTTGGCATTTCTTCATCACGCTAATAGCGTAGGACACGCTAATGGCGTAGGACTTTGAACTTTGACGTTTCTTGGTCCTTGCTTGTATTTTCCTGCACAAAAAGGGTAGAATAAGGCTCAAAAGCATATATGACATATTTGCATAATATTTGGAGTTTTCCATGGAGAATCTTGCAAAACAAGTCACTAAAATGTCTAAACTCCTATATGAAATATATCACTTTTAAACACTTATCAAACTCTCCCCAACTTGGCTTTTTGTTTGTCCTCAAACAAATCAATTGAAAAGGAAACTAACAAGGCTTTGGACAAGGTTTTTAACACGGTGTCAAACAATTCAAAACAAAAATTTAAACAAATGGTGATTCAAATATGATCGCGCTGGCAAGCATGAAGTCCTCCGCTACTCTAGGTGCAAACTAAGAATGCGAAATATGTCCTAAGCACAAACTATACATCATAAACTTCAAAACATAAACATAACTATCTATGAACCACACCTAACACACTTCTTTAAAAGTAAATGCAATACTATGATAACAATAAGTGAGGTAATGAACACACATCCAACAATCATGCTAACATCCTATTTAAGTTAGGTGTCCATCTAAATATCGTCTCGAAAAGCATAAAAACATGGATCAAAAGGTCTTGCAAGGGTTATAACTTGGCCGGGCTACAAAAGAAATGTCACATGTGGGGCAATTGATCAGAAAGCCTATCAAAGAGGAACATTCTTTGTAATACAACTTGAAATCCAATATCTTCCCTACCAATAATTACAACCTTTGGTGATTTACAATCAAACTAATAACCTTGACAACTTATTCTATTTTTGATTTTTTTCTTTATTTTTCTTCTTTTTCTTTTCTTTTCTTTTCTTTATCAAATGTACAACTTTTTCTTTGATTCAATGTTGTCAAGTTATTTTAACAATTTCACCACAAACTTGACATATAATGCCTCCTTTTTCTCCCCAACTTGAATACAACAAAACTCTAATTGAATGTTCCCCTATCCTAAGGCAAGGGACAAAGTACAAAAAGGTTAAGGGTTCAACAAAGTAAAAATATCAAAGTCCTATAAGATTCAACCATGAACTGGATTTTTGAAAAATTTCAGGCAAATTCAACAAGCATTGTGCTTATGAATATTGACAGTTCATGTTTGAGGACTTGATTCATTTGACTCAGATTGGGGTATCAGATACTCGCTCTTCTCACAGGTAGGCTTTTTGTGGTCAAGTAGGTTACTCTCAATTCAAAAAGTGCCTTGATCCTTTCCATGCTTTCAAACAATTCAAAATAATTATCAGATTTAACATAACTAAAACAAGTTAGACGGTGATTATCGATCTCCAGCATATATATACAACAGTTTAAAGTTACCTCACATTTAGGTAAAGTACTAAGTGGTTCATAAATATTTTTGTTTATGACAAGAATTAAATGAGATACATTTTGTGCAAAGTACAAGTTTCAAATTCTTAGTAAAAACCTAGAATAACGGGAAACTAATACCTTGGCTTTGCGCTTTCTCACAATTAATATCATTATCACTCACCTGCTTTTGCTCAAACATTGGCTCCATGGAGCACTTTAAAATTTATTGTTCATGAGCAATTTTCTTTTGAGAGACACAAGCAAGATTTAAACAAAAATTTCATCCAAAACATAAGTTAAAATCCACAAGATAAGTTATTAAACCAAATATAAAGTAACAAAGTATCAAATCAAGCACCAAAAACCACAGTGCTTGAAGAGTACAAAATACAACCAAATAGCATAAGTTTCAACAATAATAAAATAAAAACATAGAGTTCGAAAGCTAAATTAAAAACATCACTAAAAACCCATGATCACATCACTGATCATCATCAGCATCATCCATCTCAAGATCCTCCTCCACATCATCATCTTCACCTCCAGCATTATCAGGATCAGGTGTAGCCTCATCATCTACAGCATCTGCCACCCCCACATAAGGACCTGGCCTGCCCTCAGGCCAGTGAACATAACTCTGGTACTGATCAGGTGTCATAACCGGGTAATCAGCATTTCCCGGATACATGTGAGCATTATACAGGTCCTAATGAATACCCAAGTTGCTCCTCCAAATTGCCTCATTCTGATCCATCAAGAAGCTGTTCTGGTCCCGCACATATTGGTTGTGCATCTGTTGCTCCAGCATGAAGGTCTGCAAACCTGAAAAATCAAAAGAACCAGCTCCCTCAGATGGCCCACCCTCATCATCAGAAAAGTGATATTGGGCTGCCCTTTGCTCTCGCTTCTCCCAGGTATGAATGGAAGAGTCATTGATGGAGCTCTTAATGTCTTCATCAAAGGGCCCATAAATGGTCACTCCATTGGCCCTTAGCAAACCTATGATAAGTCCGGATAGAACAAAGCAACCTTCTTGGCACCTGTAGCACACTTTACAGCCACCTGCTTCAACTCATTAGCTATTATCCGAGCAATGTCGACCTGCACTCCTTTGATGATACACCAAATAAGTGGGATAACAGCCTTTGGGGCATCAGAAGTGTGGGCTCTAGGTAAGGCATTATGGACAAGAAACTGAAAAGCTAAACATGCTTCTGTGGTCATCTCTTTTGTTAGTGCATGTCTAACCTCATTGTTGTCTTTCCTCACAAAATACCTACCCTTCAGCATAATGTCCCTCTCTATCTGCTCATACTTCCAGCTACCTTTAGCATTTCTCTTAGCATAAGTACACATGGGTGGTATGGTTGGATCAGGAGATGGTTCAAGGTCACAAGCATTGTCGAGGAAAGCATTAATCGAATCCCTATCAAAAGGGATTTGCTTCCCTCTTACATGGGAAGTCCAGGAAAAAGTTTCATCAATGGTGGCGGGTGAGGCATCAGGGACAACATTACAATAAAACTCCCTCACTAAATCAGTGTTAATTTCGGTTTCAGGGGTGAGGAGCTTATCCCATTTACGCTTGGTAAACATGCGCAACAAATGATTGTTTGGGCCAACGGGGTTGATATCAAAAATTTTCTCATGCCAGGTTTTATATTGGGCCATCTTTTTGAACCTAGCAGAGTGGGCTGGTGTGGGAAAACGGTTAGGGATGCTGGGTGTAGCAGAGGTGGAGGCACCTTTGCCTCTAGGACGTTTGGTCCCGGTGATTTTTTCTTGGTTCTTAGGTGCCATCTGCAAAATAACCAGGAAATACCAACATATAGTATAGAAAAAATTAGCACATAGTGGAATTGATCATTTAAAAACATCAGAAATTTTGAAAATATGGGCAAGTCCGAAGAGCTACGCTAATAGCGTAATTCTTCGTTCCTGCAATTTTCAAATTTTCAAAATCTTTGTTCCTGCAATTTCAAAGCACAAGCCAGCATATTTCAACCCTAGGTTTCATCCTATGTCTCAACAATCACAATAGAATCATGAAAAGGAATCAAAATCACAACATTGGCACACAAAACATTCAAAACCCTTATTTTTCAAATTTTTACAAAATGGGTCAAAATCAAAAGATGAATGTTTGTTGCATGTGGGTTATGATTCTTGTTCCTTTTCCAACTATAATCAATGAAGAACAATCTCTATTCACAAATCAAAACTCTAACCCTAACCTAACCATCTAATCATGTCAAAACATGGATTTTTCTTTTTTTTTTAAATTTAAAACAAGGAAAGGATGGAGAATCAAACCTGTTAATCAATGAAGAGAAAAGCAAGTGCAAGAATAAAATTGATGCAGAGAATGAATGCTTGACTTGAATTGAAATGGGTTTGATTATTAGGGTTAGTGTGTGAGAGAGAGAAGTATTTGTGTGTGTTTGTGAGAAAAGGAAGAAAAGAAACCGTAAGAATGGAATAAGAATGGTTTGTGGGAAGTTAAGGGGAGTTACTACCCTAGGCCCACAAAATTTTTTTTTTCTACGCCAAACCTACGCTATTAGCGTAGCTCTCTGGAGCTTCCACGCTAATAGCGAAATTTACGCTATTGGCGTGAGGCTTCAGGATCAGTTTTTTTCAAAGTTGTTTCATTTTTGCTTTCAATGCTTATGTACTACTACTATATGCAATAAACATAAAAATACTTACAAAACTGGGTGTGCCTCCCAGCAAGAGCTTGTTTTACGTCATGAGCTCGACGCATTTTGAAGAAAACATGGTTCGATTAGTGAAATCGTCGACATACTCCGATCAATTTCACCACCGAAATAGGGCATAAGCCTTTGCCCATTCACCGTCCAGTTGGATTTTGTGACTGGATCCTCAAGTTCAACAGCTCCATATGGTTTGACCTCTTTAACCATGAAAGGTCCAGACCACTTAGACTTCAATTTGCCCGAAAACAGTCTTAGTCTTGAATTGAAAAGTAACACCATTTGCCCCGGCATGAATTGTCTCAGAATGATCTTCTTATCATGATACTTCTTGGTCCTTTCTTTGTAGAGCTTTGAAGATTCATAAGCTTGATTTCTCAATTCTTCAAGCTCATGCATTTGAACTTTTCTTCTTTCACCGGCCTTCTCTTGATCAAAGTTTAGGAACTTCAATGCCCAAAATGCTTTATGTTCGAGCTCGACCGGTAAGTGACAAGATTTGCCATAGACCATTTGGAAAGGAGTGAGGCCTATAGGAGACTTGTATGCAGTCCTATATGCCCACAAAGCTTCATCAAGTTTAGCCGACCAATCCTTTCGAGATGTAGAGATCGTCTTCTCAAGTATTCGTTTGACCTCTCGGTTGGAAACTTCGGCTTGTCCATTTGTTTGCGGATGATACGGTGATGCTACCTTGTGCTTGACTCCATAATGATCTAGGGCTTTGGCAAGTTGTGCATTGCAAAAGTGTGACCCTCCATCACTAATAAGAACTCTTGGTGTACCAAATCGGGTGAAAATATTCTTCTTTAGGAACTTCACTACCGTCTTGCTATCGGCTTTAGGCGATGCTACAGCTTCCACCCACTTTGAAACATAATCAACAGCGACCAAGATGTACTCATTGGAATATGAAGAAGGAAAGGGGCCAACAAAATCTATACCCCAACAATCAAACACTTCCACTTCAAGGATGAGTTGTAGAGGCATCTCATTTCTCTTTGACATTGATCCGGTTCTTTGGCATTCATCACAATGCTTGCAATGTGTATTGGCATCTTTGAATAGAGTTGGCCAATAGAACCCGGATTGAAGTACCTTTGTGGCGGTTCTTTCCCCGTTGAAGTGACCTCCATAGGGTGAATTGTGACATCGCCATAGGATCTTCTTTGCCTCTTCATCATCCATACACCTACGCAAGAGATTGTCCGCTCCAATTTTGAACAGGTAAGGCTCATCCCACACATAGTGGTTAGCATCATGGAGGAACTTCTTGCGTTGTTGCCATTCAAAATCTTCCGGAATGAACCCGGTTGCTTTGTAGTTCACCATGTCGGCAAACCACGGTCTCACATTGATTGCAAGCAACCTTTCATTGGTTACCTCATTGTTTGCCAACCTTGAAAGGTGATCAGCTACAAGATTCTCCGTGCCTTTCTTATCTTTGATCTCTAAGTCAAACTCTTGAAGCAACAACATCCAACGGATGAGCCTTGGCTTTGAGTCGGACTTAGTTAGGAGATACTTGATAGCTGCATGGTCAGTATAGACAACAATTTTGGAACCTACAAGGTAAGAACGAAATTTCTCCATTGCATATACTATTGCAAGTAACTTTTTTTCAGTTGTGGCATAATTGATTTGTGCCTCATTTAAAACCTTACTTGCATAGTGAATAGCATGAAAAATTTTGTCCTTACGTTGACCCAAGACCGCACCAACAGCATAATCACTTGCATCGCACATTAATTCAAAATTTAAGTTCCAATTAGGAGCAATGATTATTGGTGCAGTGATCAATCTTTCTTTCAAAGTTTCAAATGCTAAAAGACATTCATTATCAAAAATAAAAGACTTATCTTTATTGAGCAAGTTGCTCATAGGCTTTGCTATCTTTGAGAAGTCTTTGATGAATCTCCGGTAAAATCCAGCATGACCAAGAAAACTCCGAACACCTTTGACATTCACCGGTGGTGGAAGCTTTCCAATGACATCGACCTTTGCTTGGTCTACCTCAATACCCTTAGCAGAAATCTTATGACCAAGGACAATACCCTCGGTAACCATGAAGTGACATTTCTCCCAATTGAGCACCAAGCTAGTTTCAATACACCGCTTCAGCACGGTATCCAAGCTATTCAAACACATATCAAATGACGAACCGAAAACTGAGAAATCATCCATGAACACCTCCATGCATTTACCAATAAAGTTGGAGAAGATTGCTTGAACACACCGTTGAAAAGTTGCGGGTGCATTACACAAGCCAAATGGCATTCTTCGATAAGCAAAAATACCAAAGGGGCAAGTGAAAGCCGTCTTCTCGTGATCATCTGGGTTCACGGCGATTTGATTGTAACCGGAGTAACCATCTAGGAAGCAATAAAAGGATTATCATAATAAATCGCTAAAATATATATTCAATAACTAAGAAATGAAAACCTATTTGTTAGAAATAAATAGGTTTTCATTTCTAACAGGGATTCCTTTTTTCTTTTTTAGTTTAAGGTAAAGGTTCGGACGATGAAAGAAAAATTCCTTTTTCATTGCATCATAAAGTAATTTTTTTTTATTTGGTATGGATAAAAGATCTTCCTATGTTATACTATTTAATTTTCGACGATGAATTGATTTGATAGCTCAGATATTGTTATTCGTGATATTAATCCGATTTTATATCATCTAGATAAAATTTATACCACTGAATTTACTAATGAAAGATTTTTCATTTCTATGGGATTAAATCCCGAAGTATTTATTAGAAATAAAAGAGAAAGAAAAAATAGAGATTATGAAAGTCAATATTCTCGCATTTATAGCTACTGCACTCTTCATTCTAGTTCCTACTGCCTTTTTACTTATAATTTACGTAAAAACGGTAAGTCAAAGTGACTAATTTTAATTAAACATGACTTCTGATTTCTTATCAATGCGATGACAATGATTGAATAAAGAAAAAAGGGTTTCCATTTCGGGTCTTTCTTTTAAATAAAATGATCAGACTACAATCAGCAGAATTCTATGAAATCCATAGAGTATAGTAGAAAGAAATCAAATCTATTTCTTTCTACTATATACTATTATGGTATGGTAAAAATGGAATGTTTTACAGGTGTCGCTTCGAGTCAAGTTTCCTAGATTATTTGACTTGTCGTTGTGTCAGGAGGTTTCAGTGGCTGGGATGTGTCAGTTAGGGTGGGAGGATGAGGGTTAGACGTGGAGTTGGAGGCGGTGGTTCTTTGCATGGGAGGAGGAGTTGGTGGGGGAACTTAAATTATTAATTCAAAATGTCACTTTGCAGGTTGATAAAGATGACAAATGGCTTTGGAATTTGGAGACATCTCATGTTTTTTCCGTTCGTAGTGCTTATAATTTCCTCACTGTTTAACTTCCTACTGCTCCTTCCGTGGCGGCATCTTCTATTTGGAATAAAGATGTCCCTCTAAAGGTCGGTTTGTTTGCTTGACAGCTGTTTTGTGATAGGTTGCCAATGAGGGATAATTTACTTAGATGTGGGGTAATTCATAATGATTCGAGGTTGTGTGTGGCTGGTTGTGGCTCTGACGAGAGCTCTTCACATTTATTTTTACATTGTCATCTTTTTGGTTCTGTTTGGCATCATATATCCAGGTGGTTGGGCATATCGACAGTATCTCCCTTGAATGTGGGGATCATTTTAATCAATTCATTTTTGTTGGTGGAGTTTCTAAGGCTTGTAACACCACAATATTTTAATATAATAATTATAATATGCTTGTGTTTGTCTTTTTTTGACAAAGCTTCTGTTTGTCTTGTCAATTATTTTTGTGTTTTGATTTTCTATAGGTTTTTTATTTGTGTCCCTAGCTGCATCAACTCATTGATTTAGTAAGGATGACGTTTTTGTAAAAATATAATATTAATATTATGATGATGTTTATTATTATATTTGTAAGTATTATTTGAAAATAAATAAAAAGTAGATGCCTTCGTTTTCTTTTCAAGAAGACTAAACGTGTTGGTGGCTTTATTATAGATAAAAAAAAAAAACCTAATCCTTATTTATTAATTTTATTAGGGCTACATCAACTTAACCTAATAATTTCCCTCTAAAATGTTGCATTAGATTAACAACAACTTAACCTAACAAATTTCATCTAAAATGCAACACACCAATTTAACTTAACAATTTCCCTCTAAAATGCAGCAATCCCTAATATTTCTCCTCACCGATGAGCTTTTCATTCCTATCTTGTTGTTTTGTCGCTTGTATATATATATATATATATATATATATATATATATATATATATATATATATATATATATATATATAGACACACACACACACACACACACATATTGTTTCTGTAGACTTTTTTTTTGACAAGTTGTTGTACACTTATTTAATACGTTTACAAACAGGCTACCCTAATTTCCATGCAAACTCGGCTACACTAATTTTCATGCAAACTCGACTATATATAGCAAACCCTAAACAGTGTTTCTCTAAACAAAAAACCCTAAACCGTGGTAAATTACAAACTCGGCTACCCTAATCTCCATGCAAACTCGACTACATATAGCAAACCCTAAACCGTGTTTCTCTAAAAAAAACTAAACCGTGGTAAATTACACAGACAGCAAAAGAATCATATAGATACACGATATCGATCACGCAATGGAACCATATTAGTTATCACTAGAATGGGGAGATACGTCATTGAGGGGAGGGTGATTTCCGGAAGTAGTGTTGGTGATCAGCTTTTTGTATCCAGGCTATCTCTATCACCTTCAGATGTCAGGATTCCCCTTAAGTTTCAATGAAGACAATTTCCTCTGGCTGTATCATTTGCAATGACAATTAACAAAAGTCAAGGGCAGTTGCTTAAACATGTTGGTGTATATCTACCAACACATGTATCCTTATTTATTAATTGTATTAGGTCTACAACAACTTAACCAAATAATTTCCCTCTAAAATGCTGCATTAGATTAGCAGCAACTTAACCTAACAAATTTCACCTAAAATGAAGCGCACCAATTTAACTTAACAAATTCCCTCTAAAATGCAGCAATCCCTAATATTTCTCCTCACTGATGAGGTTTTCATTCCTATCATGTTGTGTCATCGTTTGTATATATCTATTGTTTCTGTAGACTTTTTTTTTGACAAGTTGTTGTACACTTATTTAATACGTTTACAAACAGAATACCCTAATTTCCTTGTAAACTCGGCTACCCTAGCTTCCATGCAAACTCGGCTATATATAGCAAACCCTAAACCGTGTTTCTCTAAAAAAAACCCTAAACTGTGGTAAATTACAAACTCGGCTAACCTAATTTCCATGCAAACTCGACTATATATAGCAAAACCTAAATCGTGTTTCTCTAAAATAAAATAAACCTAAACCGTGGTAAATTACACAGGGAGCAGAAGAATAATATAGATACACGATATGGATTATGCAATGGAACCAGATTAGTTATCACTAGGATGGGAAGATACGTCATTGAGGGGAGGGTCATTTCCGAAAGTAATGTTGGTGATTAGGTTTTTGTATCCAGGCTATCTCTATCGCCTTCAAATGTCAGGATTCCCTTTAAGTTTCAATGAAGACAATTTCCTTTGACTGTATCATTTGCAATGTCAATTAACAAAAGTCAAGGGCAGTCGCTTAAACATGTTGGTTTATATCTACCAACACCTGTATTTTCTCACGGACAGTTGTATGCTATTGTTTCAAGAGTTACATCCAGAGCGAGGATTAAAGATATTGATTACTGATGAAGATGGTGAAAATACCAATATGACGTCTAACGTCTTATATGAGGAAGTATTTCGCAATGTGTGATGAAACTACATGCCAATGTACTAAGATTTTCATATTTATTTTACCGAATTATTGATAGGATTACCGAATTTTCTTTTATAATATTTTCAGATTTTATACATTTTATGAAGTGTTTTATTTTGTCTATGGATTATCACCTGTTCTTTTTTTCACCGTCACCAATACATATTGCATTTTATTCTTCGTATGTCAATCCCTTAACAATAAATCGCACGGGTCAACAATCTAGTTCTATTTTACTAGTTCTATTTTACCCTAGTACAGCCGCCCACATCATTCACTTTCACGTGCAGAAACTTTCAGTTTCTCTACAACTCACCACAACCAACTCTCTATGCTTTGATGGTCGCGTAACGAACCCCTTTCTCGATGTATCTGTGAATACTTGTTGTGATCGAAGGGGAAACACTCTTAGAAACAACAGTCGTGTCTCGCCATCGTCACCGATATCTAGTTACTGTCGTTACTTTTTGTCTCTCGGTGAGTCAGTTTTTCGATTCCACTCTCCTTTGTTCTTTCTTAGATTTGAGATGCTAGTTCCATAAGGTGTTTCAAGTTCAAGTTTGGTTTTGCCTTTATCAAATATAATGATCATTATGATCTGAACTAGAATTAGTCATCTAAATAGAATGAAATTTGTTGAATACTTGACTTTGGCGTTGCCTTACTATATCAGTGGCAAGAATTAAGACCAAGATTCCCCGAATTTGAACCTACCAGTATCATTTGATTTATATTTCTAAAATTAGACCACTGTTGCTAGGGAATAGAGTTAATTATGTAAGCTATTTTAACATTAACGTATCATCTTATTTTGATGGTTTAATATAGAACCCATATCTATTTTTCTATGTTAAGAATTATGAAGTATTGTTTTATAGTTTAAGCTAAAATCGTATCTATTAAAATTTTCACTACTATTGATTTGAAATATGCAATTGTATTTATATAGGTGTATATACTAACTTTACTATAAAATAAGTTTTAGATTATGAAAAAATGGCTAACAGTTTATTTATACCGGTTACTTATTTAGTATTTAGGGGTTATTTTCCGCTGCATTGACGAAAAAGAGACGATGTCATGTGGAACTATTGAATTTGATTTCTGAAGTTGGGTTAATTATCTCTCCTGAAAGCTTGAATCCAGGTATGGGGTGAGAGAGAAGAGTTTGAGACTATGAGCATACATTAAATGAGATGAACGGAAAAGTTGTATTTCCCTTAACTTCACTCGGGGCTTTCTGCGATAGTTGCAACCCTTGAAAGATAATGAGACTAATGTGCAAATATGGTGTTGTGAGATAAAATAAGAATTAGAAACATTATATTAAGGTGTTGTTTGATTTAAATAATTTTGAATATGTGGTTGCTGAAGAATTTGACACTGTATTATGTTTGATTTGTTGAATCATTTTGATGATTGATAAAATTCTGATGTGACTTTAATATGTGTGGTGAATATTGTGTGTAATTGGTGTTGCTATAATTTGATGCTCCGCTGCCATTGTGATGTTTAAATTAACTGTTTTGTTTGTGATGTTTTAAATTAATTGTTTTGTTGCCATTGAGTTATTGTGGATACTTGATTAGTTTGGTGTCATTGATAGAAATTATATATGACACAATGTATTGTGTGATGTGTAACTACTTGAATATAATGTGTTTGAAATACTTGATGTGATGAGATGAAAATTTGCGACGAAGAATAATTGATGTATATGAGATTTAGATGAACAAAATAAAGATTATCCCATAAATTAGAATAATGATAGTTTCAACCCGGCTTAAGATGGGACTCTTTAAAGGAGTGTCCTAGGCTTAAGATGGGACTCTTTAAAGGAGTGTCCTAAGCTTAAGATGGGACTCTTTAAAGATTTAAAAAGTGAAAATCATTTTTGTCATAAGTGTCTTGGAGTGAGGAGAGGGTTTATGAGGTCAAACTTCACCTGGCTTATCAATAATGATAAGACCACCACGATTTCCCCCCGGCTTATCAGTTATGATAAGACCACCATTATATTCCCTTGGCTTATTAGTTATGATAAGACCACCATGATATTCCCTCGGCTTATACGATTTCCCCCCGGCTTATCAGTTATGATAAGACCACCATTATATTCCCTTGGCTTATCAGTTATGATAAGACCACCATGATATTCCCTCGGCTTATCTATGATAAGACCAACATGATATTCCCCCTCCCCGGCTTATCGATAATGATAAGACCACCATGATATTCCCCCTCCCGGCTTATCAATAATGATAAGACCAACATGATATGGTGAATTGTCCGTCCATCCACGTGGTGGCATAGTACCATCGATCTCCTGACCAAGTACTTCAAATTATAACCATACAAAAAGGAAACAAAGAGTCTAGAGTCTAGAGCCTAAGAGCATGCATATCATTGTTTGAATTGTGGCTGAACTGATTGAATGTGATGAGTTATATTGTTGTTTTATATACCTTGATATCATGTGTTAAATATGATGTTTCTTATACTTGATGGTTGAATTATGTTGATGTTTGACGATTTCTTCTAAATCTGGTTTAATATGTTATGGTGTTCCTTTCGACTTCTGGCGTGTTCCTTTCATTTATTTTATACTATTCCATGTTCTGAAAACTCACCGCTTCGTTGTTTGTGTTTGTTGGCTTGGCTCTGCGGTTACGAAACCGTAGTTCTATAGGTTATGAGTCTTGAAGTCAAGTACGTGCTTTCCATGAAGACTTGTCTTGTGTCGTCTGTTATTTTGGGGAAAAAGCACCGCTCTGATAGTGACATGGAAAAAGGGATATGCTTACTTATTTAGTTTTGTACAAGAAAACCATTGTCTATTATGTAAATGAAAGTATTTTTAAAAGCAAAAGATTCGATGTTAATATTATTATAATTTTCAAGGAAGTGAAATGTGAATTATGTTTGTTATGAGTCGATGTGGTATCCTAAATCTTGTGGAAGAATTCTTATATTAATAGAAAACAAATTTATTTGACACTCTCCGCTGCCAATCAAACTCTATTTTTGAATAAATAATAGGCTAAAGTGCGCTTTCCCCCCTAAGTTTCAAAAAGTTGTGATTTTGGCCCCTCTATGTACAAAAACTACAATTTTTGCCCCCTGAGATTTAGCCACTTTACATCTTTGGTCCTTTTAGTCAATTTTGACCGGTCAACGCCCATGTGGCACACCATGTGTGTAATTATTGGATTAAAATAAATTAAAAAAGCCAACCAATCATTTTATTAATTAAATAAATGAAAAAGTAATTGACAAATTTAAAAAATCAGAAGAAAAAAATTAAAATAAAAACTCAATTCCCAATCTTCATAACAATCCCAATCCAATCCAACCCATTTTTTTTAACAAAACAAAGATGAATTTTAACTCAGGAAAATAAAGATGTGTTGAAAAAAGAAAAAGAAAATAATGGTGTTTTGCTTAAGTTAGCATAAGAATAGAGAGGAAGAGCAGGTTGGAGCATTGATCAACAGTATTTGCCTGCCGAACGTCAAAATAAAACTCTCTTCTGAAAAGTACACACAACAAAACACAAATCCCTACTATCTCTCTTTGTCTCCAAAACTAACCCAGTTTTTGATGCCATGGATGACAACGACGAATTCAGAGATTTATACACCCCCTCCTCTGTCCCTCATAGATCCCCTGCGCCGCATCCCACTTTATCCATGATATACCTCATCAAATTGATCCTCCTGAAACCGCCCCAACACAAAATGAGCCGCCTGTTGAAAAGGAACTTGAAATGTCGGATTCGAAACCAGTCACGGTTGAGGCTGTCATTGAAGGCAATGATCCGATGGATCAAGATGAGGTTAAATTTGACATCAAGGAGGAGAACGGAATTAGAAAAAAATGAAGAAATTTTTCTGGGTTGAATTGAGATTGATACGAAGGAATGAAGATGAAGAAATGAAGATTGGGACTTGGGTTTATTTTTAATTTTTTTTTCTGATTTTTTTAATATTTTAAATTAGATTTTTCATTTATTTAATTAAAATATGATTATGTCACATAGACGTTGACCGGTCAAAATTGGCAAAAAGGACCAAAGATGCAAATGGGCTAAATCTTACGGGGCCAAAATTGTAGTTTTTGTATATAGGGGGCCAAAATCGCAACTTTTTGAAACTTAGGGGGAAAAGTGCACTTTAGCATAAATAATAATTATTATTATTTTGGGATTTTGGGATTTAGGGTGTCACAAGGCTCGCCGATCAATTCTCCAGGTTATTTGGTTTGCATCTGCGTGGGAAATTTGGACAGAAAGAAATAACAGACTACTCACAGGCAAAGAGTGCACAATTGTTGAGTTGGTTGATAAAATTAAGTCGCTCACTTTTATGTGGTTGAAGGCGAAGTTTCCTTTTCTTCCCTTTAACTACAATGGTTGGTGGCTTAGTCCTCACACCATTTTGGGCATTGGTTAATAGCTTGTTGTTTTCTTTTCTTTTCTGTTGCTTTGTTGTTTATAGTTGTAAATACTGATGTGACTTTGGTGTTCTTCTCTGGCATACCTTGGGCTAGGGAAGACCTTTTGCAGTGGTAATATATCTCATTTTAGCCTTTTAAAAAAATTATGAATTTCTAACAAAACATAAACAATTCATATTTAATTCATATTTTGTTATTTTATTTTGGGAAAAATTCTTATAATATTCTAAACAAACCTTCATGAAATTTTTCATTCAAAAATATGAAGGTTACATATGAGTTCATTTAAAAGTTGGGACTAAAAGTGGTGATTGAAAACTTTTGAGGGATTAAAAGTTAAGAAAAATAGAGGAACTAAAACGAAAAGTTTGTATATTTATAGAGAAGAAAAAACATATTTAACCTTAAAATATATATTATTGAGAAAGAGAAAGTGACAACTATTAGATATTTAAAACGAAGAGAAAATAATATGCTTAAGGAAGCCCAGTTACGTAATACTCACTCAAATGGTAGGAAAAAAAATGGTAGAAAACCCAATGAGGAATTTTTTTTCTCTTCTTTCCATTGTTTTTTCTATTAATGGGTTAGGCTTATCCCTCACATTTTTTGTTTCAAATTTTATCTCAAGCAAATTTTTAGCTTAGGAAAACAAAAATAATTGTGGGAAATAATGGTGAAATTGACGTGGAATACTATAGAAATTCTGAAATTGACATTCATAGTAGCTATGATGATTAGAGTTGAGCATATAAGCCAAATCTTATTCAAAATTGCACGATTTTCGTTTTTCTATTTACAATCAAAATTTCAAGCACTACTTGTGAATGAAAGTCTTCAAAAATATAAATAGGCAATTGATTACGTTAATTTTTATCTTATTATTATTTAATTCACTAAAAGAAAATATCGTTCACGTTAAGTTCAAGTAAGACACATTATTTGGTCAATTCCTTTTCTGTTAATATGGTTGAAAGTGGCTGAATCCATCCAAAGTTCCACATGTAATTCTTAACAAATCTCCTCAATTAAGCCTTTATTGAGTGAACTTTATCCATATGTCATGATGCCAGATATGTTTATTTACAAGTAAAAATATAGTATGAGAAGTTATAGATGTATTCACCCTTCCTAAAATTTAAAAACAATAAAATAAAAGTAAAAGAGGTATTCATCTAAAAGTATTTTGTTGAGATGATAAAAAATTTCTTTCAATTTAATTTCGAGAAATTTTTCGGAGAGACTTCATCACGACTCACCACTGTTGTACGCGTTGGCCGGGAAGCCACCGAAGGAGATCCAATTGGGGCTATTTCATTTTTGTTTTTGTTGAGATTTGGCTATTTAATAGTTTATTTTTCAGAATAGTTTTTATAATATTTTGGTCCATATTTAGAAACTAAATATTTTATAAATTATTGTTTTGTGCAACCAATTTATATATTCAAATATTTGTAAAAAAATAAATTATACTCTAGTAGTTCACGAGTTTTAATTAAAGACTAATTTTTCAAGGGAATCCAAATTAATTTTTTTATCCAAAAAATCACTTGTCTGACTTTATTTGATTGGTGTACAATGCAAACATTGTAGAGTGTTTATAATTTTCGAAAAATGGAATTTTTTTTTCCCTAAATATAGAAATAGATACGAGTTTTTGCCGCGTTAAATATCTACTTCTCTGTATATTATTATAAATTGTTTTGATATTTTCGCATATATTAAAAAGATATAGTTAATTTTATATTAGAACACAAAACTATAAGTGATTTTATAAAATTATCTTTCATAAATGACATGTGGAAGAGAGATTAAGCAAATAAACAATCAAATACATAAGAGTCTTGCTAATGAATGCCCTAATGACACTCTTTAAGGATTTCTAATTAAAAAACTATTAATTGAAAAAACTTAATACTTCAATTTCAGATGCATTGAATGCGCAAATTTCTATCAAAATTACCATCTAAAATTCTTAAAGAGTATACATTCGTTAGCATTTATCAAAACATAATAAGAAAAAAAACATTAAAGATGTATTGATATTGTAAAATGATATACGCTTGAGAGAGTATAACAAAACAAAAATATTTTATCCAAAATGACATTTAATAAAATACAAAGGAAATATATATACATCTTTCGGTCACTATTATAAGAAAAAATCTAAATTTTAGATTCACCAAATAAATGATGTATATGGTCTTTATTATAGACCACATACATAATTTAATGAATAAATTTAAAATGATGATTTTTCTTTATAATAGTGATCAAATGATGTATTTTTTATTTGGATCTTTCTAACCGTGGTCCAGCTCTCAGGACAATGATTAAAGAATCTATAAATAGAAATTTTATCTTAGAAATATAAGACGTTACTTTTGATATCAAATAATGATTACACAATTTTTTCATAAAATTTTTCTTATTTTGGATGCTTAACTAATATCCTTGGATCACTTAGTAACATTCTCCTTTTTATTTTGATGATCGTTTACCGTTGAGATATTGATTGTGGGTAAAGTACTCCTTACAAGATAAACGTAAAACATTTCTTCAAAAGATAAACGTAAAACATTGGAAGTTGAGATGTCGTATATTCTCTATAAATAGCCATTAATTAGATAGGCATACCATAACACAACCATTCAACAATATTCTACACTCACTAACACACTAGAATTCACACAATCATGGCTAGTTCAATGCTTACCAAGGTTACTTGTTTGGCTATGATATGCTTGGTTTTGGGCATTCCACTAGCCAATTCTGCCCCTTCATGTCCTGAAGTGCAACAAACTTTAGCTCCATGCGTTCCGTACCTAACAAACCCAGGTCCACCCCCTCCCCCTGAACCATGTTGCAATGGGGTTAAGACTTTAAATGGCCAATCCAAAACTCCCCAAGATCGTCGAGATGTTTGCGGTTGCCTCAAATCCATTATTGTGGCCAATCCCGAACTCAATCTTCCCGCGGTTGCTTCCCTCCCTAAAGACTGTGGTGTTGACATAGGCTATGATATTAGCCCTGGCATGGACTGCAACAAGTACATCTCTCACCATCAACCCTCTTTTTCTATTTCATATATACTCTGGTATTAGGGTTTAGGGTTTAAATAAAATTTATACATTCTGCTGTGTTGTTACACATTTACAATATGTTAGGGACTGTAATACATGTGTGTGTTTTTTTTTAGGAACTAAAAGAAAAACAGTAAAAGATTTGTAAAGAAAACTAATAGCAATTTCACTTTACTAATTGCAGGATAAAATAGTATTGAGAAGCTTGCGGGGTTGCATGGCGGTTAATGAATAAAGTAATAATTGGTTTTTGGTAATAAACAATACCGACAAAATAAAGGGGATGACTTTACTCTTAAAAAAAAAAAGATGGCTTAATTTCTCATGTTGTAAGTTGTAACTGAATCCCCATTTGGGATCACTACATATAATTAAAATAAAATCTGAAATGTTTCAAATCAAAATATTCAATATATGATGGACATTTGGATTTACCGCCATCTCTCTTAATTCTTACATTGAATTGAACTAGTTACATTTTACAGTGATTATTGCTATAGTGTGTACTTGTATGATGCATGAAGTTAATTATATTGAGAGTAATAACTAATAGATTATAGTTAAAATACAATATATTTTGAGGCAAAATATATAAAATAGTGACATAATATAAGATTAACAATCTTTAATCGAATTATAATGAACCGGCAAATTTTTTTCACTGTACCTTGTTTGGTTTTCTCTAACATATTCCTTATTCTTTTTTGAGAGTCGTTCTAGTCTTTTTCTTTGAAAAGTGTACTTGTGAGCCATCATCTTTTTTGTTTATGTTTTTGCCCCTCAATCACTAGGTAACCATAACCATAAAAGTTTGCAATATTTGGATTTAGCTAGATAGTAACTATTTCAATCGAATTGAACTTAATAACAAATTCAACACCATTTCTCTGTTGGATATTGCTTTTAATTTCAATAACCTTATTGGCACACTCCCTTCAAATATAGGGTTTTATATTTTTTAACATCAAAATTTATTGGATATATAATAAAAGTTGCATAACCCACAACTAGCAAAAACTATAAGTGCACTTGACCCACTACAATTATGAATTAAAATAAAGAAGGGAATTCGAAAAAGAGTTAAAGAAAGGGTGATATTAATTTGGCAAACGATCTTATGAGATATGGAAAGTTAGAAATGACAAGATTTTGAACAAGGTAGTAGTTTATGTGGTGGAGGTCACTAAAATTAAAGTGACGACGTAGCATATAGCATTTTAACCCTATGACAACGTCTATTATTTTCTTGTGTAATTTTTTTAATAGAATATCAACGACAATAATTCTAAATTACATTGTTGTAATACATTATTTTTAGATTTTTCTTTGTAGCACACCAGTTGATACTCGTTCTTACATGGAGAAATTAGAATAGTTTTTTTTTTCTTAATTTATCCATTAAAGCAACACCTTAAAATTGTTCACGTTGAATTTCTATTTTTATTAAAATAACATATATATACTAATTAAATTGTTCTCTTCTCTCCCCCAAACAACTTTGGTAACAACTAACTTTTAGACCTGACACTACTTCAAAACCTCTAAAAAATGCCTTCAACATCTAAAGATTACACATTGTCGCTTCCTCTATACATAGACTATCATCCACATATTGGAGATGTGAGATCACCATATAATAAAGGAAAATCTTAGCCAGCATGTTAACCAAATCAAAGTAATAAATAATTAGGTTGGTGGGAGAAATCCCCCAACATGGACCATGATTGGGAGAAATCTCTCGATACCTTTCATGGTGTTTAGGATTTGCACAGAAAAAGTGTGACGTGGTATAGTGTTTTTTCATTCCTCTATCGTGATTTATGCACATCTATTAATGTTAATAATGTATTGTTACGTCAATTAATGAATAAGAAAATGTACAAGTTGTCAATTGACGTGGTAACATGTGTTCGATATCTATACCTATTAATAAAGGCAATACTTTTTGGTTTGGTGTAGCCTATTTTACATTCCAATTTTATCCTCTAACTTCCACCCATTATGTAACTTCCAATTTTGACAGTATTTTTTCAAATGATAAAGCAGCAGTTTTTTTTTTTTTTAATTAAAGACAACAATTACTTTTATTGAATCAAAGAGAGCACGTTCATATCAACTTCCAAAATATCCCCTCTTAACACAGTTTTTTATTCAACTTTATCATTTCATCAAACCACTAAAAAGATTCATGGCAATTTTCTATCCCAAATTTGCGGGTGGTACAAGAAAGTGTACTAAATATTGTTTCTATCTTTTTCTCCCATTATCTATTCCAAAACAATATTTCCTATTCACATCACTTCAAAATTTAGTTGGTGAAATGGAAAGAGATTGCTTCCAGGGAAATCAAAGCAATTGAAGAATAGGGAAGATCAAAGTGAGTAGAAAGCATCATTGCAAACAAAAGGTATCTAAATTTATATCATAGATGAGATCATTATTTGATGAGATCATTATCTATCTATCTATAGCATATATAAACCCAAAGAATTGTTTTGATGTAGCCTATTTTACTTCTCATTTTACCGTAAACTCAAAATGCCATTGTTGCTAATTAATAAATCAAACCCACTTAGAATTGAGCAGTTTTATGCGGTTCCACAATTTTTCTCAAGAGAGACAAACAATTGAAAGGAGCATGAGAGAGGTTATAAGTTTTAACAATTTGTTTGAATTTTTTTTTCCATTAATTAAACTCTGAATTTTGACTGTATATATGTTTCATTCTCACTTTCAATCTATTTTAATTAACGTTTTCGTTCGAATGTTGCGATACACTCTCATTAACGTTTTCGTTCGAATCTTACTTGATGCCGATTGCACAATCTATTTGAATTCCTCAGGAACGAAATAGTTTTTTTTTTGCCTTTATATGCATTTGAATTCCTCAGGAACGAATTATATTACCATCATGAATGTGTTTTTTTGGTTAATCCTCTAGGTGCAACAGTTGGAGTATGTATCTGCAAGTTATGCTTTGATTAGTTCTTATGTTGATTTTATTTTTTAAGAATGACGGTGTTCTTTTTTATCCACAAGGGCTCTCTACCTCTTGCAAGAGTTGATTGATGGTCCTGATATTCTTCATAATATGTATGTGATGTTTTAGAGTATGTCTTATATCCTGATTTTGTATCTTTGCATAAATATGTATGTGATTTGTACAAAAAATAGAGAACAATGAATGTCTAAAGCATTCAAATGTCTATTACTTTGGAGACAGCGATGACGAAGAAGAAAAAAATCCATATCAAATTGGAAATGAAACAAAAATTATCAGAGAGAATATAATATTGGGAAGATTGAGGTATATACATGAATCAAAAAATATTTTCTTTATTAGTCTTTCATTTCCTTCATCAACATTTAATGGATGGGGGATGTTCAATATATGTTTGTTAGATGATATTTATCTGAATTGTTGTTATTCTATTTGTATTATATTTTCCGAAGAAAAAAAAATCTGAAAAAACAAGAGACGACGAAGATGGAAGAGGAGTTCCACTTGCATGCCGCCACTGACGAAGGTAATAAAGCATGTCACACTTGACACTCCATCGCCAGGATACCTTACATCTATGGCGAGTACTACGCTCTACAACATCGAAAGGAAAGCTACACACAACCCAGTGCATCCATCAGTAAGTCAACATGGAAGTAGCTTCATTCCCTCCTTTTAATTTAATATATTTAATTATTTTTTTGGCACTGTTAAAAAAAAAACTCTTAATTTCCCTTTTCTTATTTTCATTATGATATTGGTTGTATATATTTTTGTTATTTACTCTGCTACTTTGTAATTTAATATTGAATGCATCAATGTTTTTTTTATTCAAAAAGGAAAAGGATGAAAAGTTGATTTAATGAGGAAAGAAAACAAAGGGTTCTCTAGTGCTCTATATTTGTAGTGATTTACGAAAACTGTAATTTATTTTGTTGGAAAATGCTACTTCTCAAGAAAAATAGCTTTAAGAATTTTTCAAGAAATAGTTGGCAAATTTTAATTGGATGATTTATTTGTCCACTTCCTATTTTTCAGCACACCTCCTTGAATTGTAGCAAATAGTGCATTGTGATTGGCTATTCTTTATTCTTGAAGAATTCTTGATGTTATTTTTCTAGAGATATAGCATTGCTCTATTTTGTTACTACAATTATTTTAAATTTTTTCTCATTGTTATTATTGTATTTTAATCTTTAACTTATTTCTATTTTCTAATTATAATTATTGTACGTGTGTTTCCGTGAGCTTGACTCAGTTGGTAAGGATAATGCATAATATATGCAAGGTCCGGGGTTCGAATCCCAGCCACCACAAAAAAAAAATTGTAGGTCCGGGGTTCGAATCCCGGCCACCACAAAAAAAAATTGTACGTATTACATCTATTTTTTTTTTCTATTGGTATTTGTTCAATGTGAAAATGGGGTGGAGAGAGAGAGATAGGGGTCACCCTCCAATGGCGGCCTAAATACATATCCTAATCGAAGTCGAACAAAATGATGGAAGAAGGGAAAGGTTGTGTCAATGGAAGGGGTAGGGGTGGAGAGGTTTGAATACTATTGTTAAACTCTACTCTTGTTATGTTTCAACCACCACTTCTTTTGTGGACATTGAGAGTGTGGTGTTAATTGAGATGATGAACACATCTTACACTTTGATGGTGAACTCTATATTTAACAATTTTGATTTATGTATTGAAGAATGCTCGGTTTTTTGAATCAGAGGGAAGTAGTAGTATAAGCAAGCTTGAAAAAGAAGGCACTAGATAGATCAAAGTACCAAGAAAAGGTGCAAACAATATGCAATTAAAGCCACATAGTGCGGGGATGAATATACATGCTCAAGTATTATGAAACACAATTTGGAACAGTCCAAAAATTATGGTTACCATTTATTTTTTTTGTTTAAGTCACGCGAGAAATTTGTTCCAAAAAAAATAAAAATAAAAAGTCACTCGAGAAATTTAGGTCTTTATGGTTTTTGTTTGGTGTTGTTGTAGTCATCACTACAACCTTTTATTTTAACTTTCAATTTGTAAAAGTTATACTCTTTAAGAAAGTCTTTCAAATATCATTCATGTATCTTCATTAACTAAAAAGAATGTGTTGAAATAAAAGACAGCTAAAAATCAAGTTAAATATTCTATATATAAATGGTTGTTTCTTCTATATATAAATTAGTTATGAACCCAAACAAAATATAAAGAATTGTGATATATTATTTTATTTGTAGGTTCATGAAAAATATATAAATTACATGCAAACTTAAAACAAAACCAATATTTTCACAAGAATGATAGTCAATTCTATACATACATTAGTTCAGTAGAAAAAGCTCATAGACGGACACGCGACGCTAGTAATTATACAATGATAAAACATACATTGTCGTCAATAGAGTCTAGTGATATTGTACATTGCAATTCTCTCTCCGATTAATTGTCCGCTACCTATCAACCGTGGTCCTATGATTGTTGCAAAATTGATCTTCAAGGACCCCTTGGAATGCCACCATGGTTTCTTTGTGCTTTGGTTACTTCATCACAGCCTAGTTTGAGATCTTTTGTCTTTGTCAGTGGGTTGACTTTTGACATATCATGTTTCTTTGATTGTGTTTCATCGTTAATTTTAGTTTGTTGAATCAGTGACTCATTTTATGGGTCATATTTTGAGAAGGGTCTTATTATGGTTTATCACCGAATTCAATTTTCTCATAGCCTTCTAAATTTTTTGTTCCACATGTGACTGAATTGGTAATTTTAGAGATCACTTATAGTCGATATAAATGAACATGAAAAACCATTTTTTTGGATTATATGAAAGGCCGGATATCATTCATTATCCTTGACCATTGTTTTGGTGTTAATATCATTTTTGTTAGGAAACTACGCAAAATTTCCCCGTAGTCAAGCTAAATGCAGAATAATAGCACACACAAAATTGTTATCGAAATTCGCCATTCGGTCAATAATGTCTGCTCTCTGGACTACTGTAGATCTCTTTAATAAATCTAGACTACTGGAGATAGCATTTAAAGGAAGCCAAAAATAAAATAAAATAGTTATTCAAATTTATTACTGGATTCTTATTTTTGATATATTCATTCCATTCGAAGTAATTATATTTAAAGTGTCTTGGACACTAAATATGGGTATATCTTTCGATCCATGTTGTAACATTGCTTTGTTATGTTGAAAGAGTTTAACCTCTTTCACTAGACTCAATGTCACTACTTAAATTGCACTCTCATTTTATTTAAATGTATAGAAACAAGTGGACATTTAATTTAAAAAAAATTGAATATTAAATTAAGGACATCTTTAGTATACCATCATTGAATAGATGTATTTCTCACCAAAAAAAACATTGAATAGATGCATTTGTCAAAACAAAAAAACCATTGAATAGATCTAGAAAAGTCGACATTTGTTTATAACCTAATTAATTAACTCAAATTTTTTTTTAACAATCACAAGTGTTTTAATTGTGGTCCAATTTTAATTAATTTATCAAAATAAAATTATGATTAGGAAAATACTAAATGGTACGACAATGTTTTCGCTTTAATTGCACGACACTACTAACTTGCTTCTTTTTTAATTTAAATATAACTTAAAATAATGCATTCAATTCCTGATTTATTCTTTTACAAGAAATCACAAGTTATAAATTACTAGTACATCATATTTCTTGCCACTTCTCCGATGTTTTGTCTTGTTTGATACCAACAATCCAATACTTAATGGGGTTAAAAGAGTTTTGAGTTTTGATCTTAAAGTCTTTGATTTTCTTTTTATGGGAAACTTGCATGTTGTTAAAGGGTTCATGCGTATTCGTGTGTCAAGTATGTCGCACCACATATATCACATCTCTTACATAATTGATTTGTAACTATGTGCAGGTAACACGTCTCAAGTGTGGTGGTTTCATATTTGCTCTTCGTCTAAACCATACGATGAGCGATGCGACGGGTTTGGTCCAATTCATGAGTGCCTTGGGTGAAATTTCTTGCGGGATGAATGAACCTTCAATCTGATAGCAACTTGGGGCTGCAAGAGAGCAAAAGAATCAGCATCAAGCCTATGTGGACCAAAGATTACATTCTCAAATAAAGGGGTTCTCATTTAATAAAGGGGTTCTCATTTAGTCTTTATTGTTAGAGTCAGTTTTCTTGTAAGGCCCATGGCCCAATTCAGTACTAGGTCATAGTGTCTAAACCTACCTATATAAGGAGGTGTGTTGCTACTGAGAATGCTATGAAAAAAATTGCCGTTTTTATCTTCTTTTGTTTTCCTTTGTTTTTCTTTGTTTATCATTTGCATAGTTTTGAATTATGTTGATATCCAAACGTAAATCTATCATTGGTGCTTTCATTGCTGCACTCAATGCCTCCTAAACCCGTCAATCCAACCTCTAAGGATCTTGAGGATGCCATCCAAGCTACTCATCAGCTCATGGAGCAATCCCTCAACGCCACCAACTCAAACTTCACGGAGCAATTGGGCATCATGAATACCAAGTTAGAAAATCAACAACAACTTCTGGACTCTCGCGATTTCCATTTCCAGAAGCTTCTTGATGAAAGGCACGAAGCTCTCATGGCTTTGATTACCACCGCCTTACACTCCCGGCCTCCCCCATCCGACCCGCCGCCGTTAAGCATCCCAGGTAACACTGTTTCTTTCCCAGCCAACCACACCACAACACTACCTAGCTCACCCATAATTTCTTCTTCCACACATACACAACCCATCATAACTTTCACTCCTTCCCCGTCCCCCACTTCACCTCAACAAACCACTAATTTATCACAAATTCCCCTTCTGTCCACTACCGTCACACCAACTCAACAGACAACAAATTTCTCACAAATTTTCCCCTTTTCCCCCACCATCACAAACCCCATATTTACTTCCCCAACAACCCCAATTCCTGTTGCCTTACCCACGGCACCACCCCATACACCGCTACCCCAACCAACTGTCCACGCCTCTCCGTTCCAGACCACACCCCTATACACACCACAACCCTTGTTCAACAACGCCATCCCTTTCGGTACTTTCCAACCACCGCCTCAGCCATTTAACCACAACCTACAAAGCCCGTATGCCACACAATCAGCACAAGCCCTATTTCCTCCCACCTTTCGAACGCCAAAGATTGAACTCTCAATTTTTGATGGCTCTGAACCGCTTGAGTGGTTGTTCCAAGCGGAACAATTTTTCTCATTTTACAACATCCCAAGTGAAAACAGGTTATCTCTGGCTTCTTTTTACATGAAGGGTGATGCCCTCAACTGGTTTAAGTGGATGCACCAAAACCACCAACTGTTTAATTGGACCTCGTTTTCTAGAGCCCTAGAACTTAGGTTTGGACCATCTACCTATGAAAACCACCAAGCCCAACTCTTCAAGTTACGCCAATATGGCTCAGTCACCGATTACCAAACTCAATTTGAAAAGTTGGGAAATCGCGTTATCGGTCTTCCACCGGAAGCACTCCTAAACTGTTTTGTGTCGGGACTCATACCCGAAATTCGACACGAACTAGTTGTCCAAAAGCCTTATACCATCACACAAGCCATTGGCTTAGCCAAACTCATTGAAGCCAAAATAAAGGATTCTAAAATCCGCCCCAATCGTCAAACAACACCACGAAACGCAACAAACACCCCATTGCTGGCTTCTGGAAACCGTGCTCCAACCACTAACCCTACTGCCACACGACCTGCCCTACCACTACAAACAACTAACCCCAACCCACCACAAAACACCAAATTGCCAATTCGCCGTTTGTTCGCAGCCCAAATGCAAGAGAGGAGAGCCCAAGGCCTTTGCTATAATTGTGATGAGAAATACATTGTGGGCCACCGTTGTGCCACCGGGAAGTACCTCTTGCTTATCATCGACCCGGACGAAGAGCCTACAGATGTGCCGGATAGTATTGATCCAGAGGACGATACGGTTGCGTCTTATTTTTACCTCTCCTTGCAAGCAGTCACAGGCCAGCCATCGCCCAGGACCCTCAAGTTCAAAGGATACATCTACGGCCTCCCCGTATTTGTACTCATTGATACCGGGAGTACACACAACATCATGCAGCCACGGATTGCACACCACCTGCAGATTCCGCGCAACTCTATCCCTAGGTTCTCTGTTATGGTAGGAAATGGGTCCCGTATTCATTGTTCTGGTTTCTGCCCTCAAGTACCCATCAACCTTCAACAAAATTTTTCACATTCCATTTTACCTTATACCAATTGAAGGAGCAGATGTAGTGCTTGGCATGGAATGGCTACAAACACTTGGCCCAATTACTGCTGATTTCGCGGTCCCTTCAATATCCTTCTACCATCATAACAACACTATCACTCTCCAAAATGACCTACCAACGCATCCCTCACCTTCGACTTTCCACCACATCTGCCACCTTGTTCGAACCGAATCCATTGCTTCTATGCACCTCCTTACTTATACACCTATAACAAATCAAGAAACCAAACCGCCCCCTCCACAACTGCCCGACACCATCCCAGCCGACATAAAGCAGTTGATCAATACATATCCAGATGTCTTTCAAACCCCACATGGCCTACCCCAACCATGCCATCATGACCATCACATACCACTTCAACCCAACACGGCCCCAATAAACGTCAAACCTTACCGCTATCCACATTCTCAAAAGGAAGCCATGACCACAATCATCCATGATATGCTCAAAGAGGGTATAATCACTCCAAGCAACAACCCTTACTCATCAGCGGTTCTCTTAGTCCGCAAAAAAAGATGGCACTTGGCGTTTTTGCGTCGACTATCAGGCACTAAATGCAGTTACGATTCGCGATCGTTTCCCTATACCAACAATTGATGAGCTTTTGGATGAATTGGGATCAGCAACTGTATTCACTAAGATGGATTTACGATCGGGATATCATCAGATTCAGGTTATGCCAAATGATACTCACAAAATGGCTTTCCGCACTTTTGACGGCCATTATGAATTTTTGGTCATGCCTTTTGGTTTATCTAATGCCCCCTCTACTTTTCAATCAGCTATGAATGATCTATTCCGTCCCTACTTGCGTAAATTTGTTTTAGTATTTTTTGATGACATTCTCATTTTTAGTAACTCACACTCTGAGCATATACAACACCTTCAATTAGTTCTGCAATTATTACATGACAATAAATTTTTTGCCAAGCTATCTAAATGTATTTTTGCAGTCCCACAGGTTGACTACCTTGGTCATGTGATCTCAGCTGATGGTGTTCAGCCGGACCCAGAAAAGATCGAGGCCATTCTCAGCTGGCCGGTGCCAAAGTCTCTCACAGCACTACGCGGATTTCTCGGTCTCACCGGATTTTACCGTCGTTTTGTGCGTAACTACGCTACTATAGCCGCTCCACGCACGGATTTATTAAAAGTTACAAGGTTTGCATGGAATTTACAAGCAGCTGAAGCATTTACAACACTCAAGAAAGAAATGACTTCTACACCAGTATTAATTCTGCCAGACTTTTCGAAACCGTTTATGCTTGAAACGGATGCATCAGCAGTAGCTATAGGAGCGTTACTGTCTCAAGAAGGGCATCCTTTAGCTTTTTTCAGCAGGAAAATGTGCAACCGTATGCAGCAGGCTTCAGTTTATGTCCGTGAGCTCTTCGCCATCACCGAAGCGGTCAAAAAATGGCGCCAATACCTGATTGGAAGACATTTCCACATTTTCATAGATCAGAAAAGCCTCAAAGAACTGCTAATTCAGACCATTCAAACACCCGAGCAACAAAAATGGGCAGCAAAACTACAAGGATTTAGTTTTGACATTCACTACAAACCAGGAAAAACTAACCTGGTGGCGGACGCCCTCAGTAGGCAATTCAGTGATGACTCTAGCTCTGTCCTCCTGGCTATTTCTTCTACGGTTCCCAACATGTTGCAAGAGTTACGGACATTTTATCTGAACAATCCAGAAGGGAAACAGGTATGTACAAAGTTACTTCAAGATAACAGTCCCACTTCTCATTACACTTTCAAGGATGGACTCCTATTATTTAAAGGCAGAATATATGTTCCTGACGTACCTGACTGGAGGAGAGCATTGCTGGCTGAATTCCATGACACACCCACCGCAGGACACTCAGGTGCACAGCCAACTTACTCACGGCTTGCAGCTTCATTTCTCTGGCCTGGCGCACACAAATACACTTGTCAACACAACAAATACCTACCTACAAAAAAAACAAGGCATGTTACAACCTTTGGGTACTCCAGCACAAGTATGGGAAGATCTGTCCATGGACTTCATCACACACTTACCCAATTCTTTTGGCCACACAGCTATATGGGTAATTTGTGACCGTTTATCCAAGTTTGTTCACTTCATTGCTTTGCCTACCAAGTTCACAGCAAGAGATCTCGCTCTATGTTTCTCTTCTGAAGTCTGCCGCCTACATGGTGTCCCCAACTCCATCGTATCTGACAGAGACCCAATCTTCCTCAGCAATTTTTGGAAGGAACTTTTCAGAGTACAGGGAACAACTCTAAAGTTCAGCTCGGCCTACCACCCGGAAACAGACGGCCAGACTGAAGTTGTCAATAGAAGTCTGGAAACTTACCTAAGATGTTTCGCCAGCGACCATCCTCGTCAGTGGTTTAAGTTTTTGCACCTTGCTGAATACTGGTACAACACCTCCTTCCATTCAGCGATTCAGATGTCCCCCTTCCAAGCTTTATATGGACGCAGTCCTCCAACCGTCCTCAACTATGTCAAAGGTCACACTACCATTACAGACTTAGATGAGTCCCTGGAAAAAAGACAACAGCTCTTGAACACACTCAAGGATAACTTAAAAAGAAGCAGAGAAAAGATGAAACATCAAGCTGACAGGAAGCGCACAAACTGTACCTTTGAGCCTGGTGATCTGGTCCTTTTAAGACTTCAACCTTACCGTCAGCAAATAGTGAACATACTTGTCTCTCCGAAGCTCTCTAAGCGGTTCTATGGGCCGTTTGCAGTCCTCCGTCGTATAGGTGTCGTCGCCTACGAGTTGGACCTTCCAAAAACCTCAAAAATACATCCTATTATACATGTCTCACAACTCAGAAAATACCATGGCCAAAGCCCAGCAAACCATTTTTCACCCATACATGCAGAGCTAGAACAAAGCACTATTTTAGACCCTTCAACTGATAACAATGAAGACAAACAGCAAACCACTCACAAGAGTCACACAGAAAACGACAGTGAAGAGAAAGACTACCCAGATTCCCGACTGCTCAAGACCGGTGTACCCTCCCTCACACCATCATTTACCCCAAACCTTGAGGTCAAGGTTTCTTCTGAACCGGATAGCAATGATAGCAACTTGGGGCTGCAAGAGAGCAAAAGAATCAGCATCAAGCCTATGAGGACCAAAGATTACATTCTCAAATAAAGGGATTCTCATTTAATAAAGGGGTTCTCATTTAGTCTTTATTGTTAGAGTCAGTTTTCTTGTAAGGCCCATGGCCCAATTCAGTAGTGTCTAAACCTACCTATATAAGAAGGTGTGTTGCTACTGAGAATGCTATGAAAAAAATTGCCGTTTTTATCTTCTTTTGTTTTTCTTTGTTTATCATTTGCATAGTTTTGAATTCTGTTGATATCCAAACGTAAATCTATCACAATCTCACCGGTATGGCATAGAGAGCTTCTAAACGCAAGGGATCCACCAAGAGTAACATGCACTCATCGTGAATACGAACAAGTTCCTGACACAAAAGGAACCATTATACCCTTAGATGAAATGGTCCACCGCTCTTTTTTCTTCGGTCCAACGGAGTTATCTGCACTTCGTCCTCTATTTCCACGTCACCTACAACAACAATCCAAATTCGAAATCATCACTGCATGCCTTTGGCGTTGCCGTACAATCGCATTACAACCAGATACAGACGAGGAAGTTCGCATAATTTGCCTATACAATGCACGTCGCACGTTCAATCCCCCGTTGCCAAAAGGTTACTATGGAAATGCTTTTGCGTTTCCTGTTGCAATTACAACTGCAGGAAAACTAATTGAAAATCCATTAGGGTATGCACTTGAGTTAGTTAAAAAAGCTAAATCAGATGTCACTCAAGAATATATGCATTCAATGGCAGATTTAATGGTTATCAAGGGTCGACCACATTTCACAGTGGTGAGAATGTACTTAGTGTCTGATGTTACACATGCTGGGGACTTAGAGAGGTTGATTTTGGTTGGGGGAAAGCTGTATATGGAGGACCAGCTACAGGAGGAGTTGGTGTTACACCTGGTGTTGTTGCTAGCTTTTATATACCTTTCAAAAATGCTAAAGGAGAGGAAGGTTTGGTTATACCACTTTGTTTGCCAACTCAAGCTATGGAGAGGTTCGTTAAAGAGTTGGATAGTTTGCTTAAGAGCAACATTAGCCAGTCTACTAAACGTGATTCAAAATATGGCATCATTAATTCTTCGTTGTAGTGCTTAAAAGAATGTTTGTTTTGCTTTGTATCAAAAACCACCCAATGGAATTTTACTAGAAGTTTGTGTGATTATACACATTATACATATCATACACACGCTACATGTTGGACGACAAAAATCACCAAGATCAAACCAACACCATAGTCTTTTAACTAATTTAAAGTTGTAAGCATTTTTTGACAAGAATTTAAAGTTTTAAGCATGACATTTATTTTTTTTTTGTCAAACTAGTCATTTAGTTATAAAAATTCTAACACACTTAACCAACTTTTATTGTTACTCTACTAGTTTGAGACCCGTGCGCCTACACGGGATATGTTTCACCGAAAAGTTATTTTGTATATTTTAAGTACTATAAATTTTTAAACAAAAATATGCATTATAAAATGTACACAAATTTTTTTTGGCAAAAATGTAAATTAAAATTAAAAAAGTCATATTTTTATTTTGGAAAAACTTAGATGCATTTCATTAGTTGTTCTTCATATGATTCTTAACTTTAAATACAATTTTTGTGATTACTATAACTGATCTGTCCAAATATGATATCCGTGCGATGGATGACCAATACGGTAGACGAGATACTCCGATGAGTTTCTCGGTGATGGTTAGAGTGAGGGAAAAGTGTTCAAAGTTTAGCTTTGGGTTTATGAGTTTGCATAAAGTGATTGTGTACCAGGGGGCCAGTAGTGACTGTTGGATGGTAAAATGATAGATGAGGTTGTTAAGAGATCTCGTTTCGTGTTGTGATGAGCCCGAATTGTATTGTGTGAGCACCTTTGAAAGACATTGTGTGAGCACTGCAGGTCTTGAATAGATGGACCATTGTAAGGTCTTTGATGAGTCACTATTAGACCATTTAATAATATTGTTGACAAAATTCTGAGTAATTTAAGTGGTTGAAAACATCAGCGTTTAAGTTTTGCAGGTAGGAATCACTCTCTAAGTTTGGCCTCAATACGGTTCCTTACTATATGTGTAGTATGCTAAGATCCCTAAGACCATTGATCAATTATTGGCTGGAAACAGAATCCGCTGGGGCTGGTGGAGAACCGCGAATTGGTTCGCTGGAATCGAATTCTGGTTCTCTTTGGTTCGTCCCGATTCCTTTTTAATTCGGTTGAATTGAAGTACCAAAGAGACACAACAAGCTATTTATTCCCCTCGTGCACCTAATTTTTAAACCCTTGCACATCTAATTTTTTTTAGAGTGACGAACCGCGTATCCAAACTCATACCACTTACTGAAGAGAATGGTGAACCGTGTGACTATAGCCTAAACTATTGAATGATTAAAACCCGTGTGTTGTAAAAATTTCTCTAGAAGTTGAGTATCAACATTCTTAAAAAAGTACGCGAGTTATTGTTTTATTTGGTAAAAACTATAAATGTATTTGTTTTTTTTTTTTCCAAAAAAAGAATGATATTATTTGGTCAAAGAAAAAAAGAAAAGATATTATTTTTGTCAAAAAAGAAAAGAAAATAAAAAGAAATTATATTATTTGGTTTTAAAGCCTTTAAATGTCATTTACTAAAAAATTCAAATTAACCATTTGTGCATAATTTCTTTTTATTTTCTTTTCTTTTTATTTTATTTTATTTTATTTTTTGACAAAAATAATATCTTTTCTCTTATTCTGGCTCACTAGTATATATATATACAGCATCTCTACCTTCACTACTTGCATCAAAATCATTATCAATCTATGTACCCTTTAGTTAGAATTCATTCATAAATTGTTAACACTTGTTAATAGTTGTTAATAATTATGGCCAAATCTCTAGTATTCAAAGTGAAGAGGCGTGAACCTGAATTGATAACTCCATCCAAACCCACACCTCATGAAACTAAACTACTCTCAGACATTGATGACCAAGATTCATTACGTTGGCAAGTTCCTTTGATACAATTTTATAACCATGATCCAAATATGGCAGGGAAGGACCCTGTTGATATTATTAGAAAAGCATTAGCAAAAACACTTGTGTTTTATTATCCATAGCAAAAATTTCTCTAGGAAACTTATGGTGGATTGCACAGGAGAAGGTATTTTGTTTATTGAAGCTGATGCTGATGTTACTCTTAAACAATTTGGTGAAGCTCTTCATCCTCCATTTCCTTGCTTGGATGAGCTTCTTTATGATGTTCCTGGTTCTTCAGATGTGATTAACACTCCATTGCTACTTATCCAGGTATAGTATTGATCTTTTCACCATGCATATGTTATCGGAAAAATTTGGATGATAGTCGGTCATGAATTTCACGATTTCACGTTGTCTCTAGGTGAACATTTGTATTGAGATCACACGTTTCATATTTCAAAATCAATATAATTTTTTTTTTTAAATCTGCATTGAATTCTGACTCCTTTGGTTTCGATCCAACGAAACCATGCGTTGATTGTGTGATTGTATGAAAATCGTGACAAAGTCATCTGATTCTTAATTTTTATTTGATTTTAAGTCTCTAAAATATTTTATATCATTTAATTTTAGGCCATATTAAAAATAAGGTTCAAATATAGTTTTGTTAGTTGCAAGTATACAATTTTTTTGTTTTAGTCATTATAAAATTTGTTAAGATCAAAATTAGTCCCCATAATGATTATAATGTTCTAAACACGCCTTAAAAAAATGATTCAAATATCTTGTGGTGGCAAAAAGTCTAAAAAATATTTTATAGAGACTAAAGACTAAAATTTTAAATTTTATAGGGACTCAAAGCATATTTAATGCTTATATTTATACACTCATAAGTGTTTGATTGTGATCGGATTTTTATTATTTTGTAATTTATAGGGAAAAAATATTTATAACAGTTTTTTATTTTTTTCGCTATTTTTTATGCATTTATCCAATCATATCTCACCTTGTAACAATTTTTAACATTTTTTTGAAGGAAATTTTTTAACATGTTTTAGAAATCAACATTATGTGTATAAATATTATTATTTTAAAACTGGGCAAAGGGACATTTTTTATTAATTGAAGTGGTACTTGTTAATGACCATTTTTAACCCCAGAGAGATTGAACTTTCTACCTTGATGTTAAATTGCTATGTTTTAAACCACCAAAAAAAATTGCTATGTTTTTCCAACAAAGCTAGAACTTCAAGTTTAATTCACTCCATATTTAATAAATCTTTAATCATTCATTAATGATCATGAACATACTTGAATTGTAACCACGTGCAGGTAACACGCCTCAAGTGTGGTGGTTTTATCTCTGCTCTTCGTATGAACCATACATTGAGTGATGCATCAGGTATGCTTCAATTTTTGAGTGCCTTAGGAGAGATATCTCGCGGGATGAGTAAACCTTCAATCTCACCGGTGTGGAGCAGAGAGCTTCTTAACGCAAGGGATCCACCAAAAGTGACATTTACTCATCGTGAATACGAACCAGAACCCGACAACAAAGGAACCATGTTTCCCTTAGACGACATGGTTCACCGCACTTTCTTCATTGGTCCCACCGAGGTAGCAGCAATTCGCTCTCCTCTTCCGACTCACCAATTGCAACAATACTCCAATTTTGAAATCATTGCCACATACTTTTGGCATTGTCGTACAAAAGCCTTACAACTAGATTCTGACAAAGAAGTTCGCATAATCTGCATAGCCGATGCACGTAGTAAATCTGTTGACCAACAACTTCCAAATGGTTACTATGGTAACGCTTTAGCATTTCCCGTTGCGGTTACAACTGCAGGAAAACTTATTGAAAATCCATTGGAGTATGCATTGAATTTAGTTAAGAAAGCAAAAACTAATGTCAACAAAGAGTATATGCATTCAGTGGCCGATTTCGTGGTTATCAAGGGTCGTCCTCCTTTAACTACTGCTGGATTATATCTAGTGTCTGATGTTACACGTGCCGGATTTAGATATGTTGATTTTGGTTGGGGGAAAGCTGTTTATGGAGGACCAGCTAAAGGAGGGGATGGTGCTCTTCCTGGTCAAGCTGTCTTTCATATTCCTTTTAGAAATGATAAAGGAGAGAAAGGTTTGGTTATACCAGTTTTTTTGCCAACTCAAGTCATGGAGAGGTTGGTTAAAGAGTTGGATAGTGTTCTTAGAGGTTGGTTAAAGAGTTGGATAGTGTTCTTAAGAACAACATTAACCAGCCTACTAAGGGTGATCACAAATTTGGCTTCATTAAATCTTCGTTGTAGTCCTTTAAAAATGTTTTTGTTGTATTTTCTTTGTATCGAAAAAGGTTATGTTTGATGTGATTATATATACACACTACTAAATGTTGCGCAAGAAAAAATACCTTGATTAAAGCAACACCATAGTCCTTAATTTAAATTAGAAAAATGTTTTGAGAATCTTTGTTATTTTATTTTTTTTTGTCAAATTAGTCGGTTATCTTTCTTTAAAAATATTTGCACCGTTAAAACAAGTTTTATTCTCGGTATATTTATAGTACAACTTTGAGTCCAACAAGCAAGAGAGGAAATTGTGTTGCCTCTCTTTCTTTCGGGTGAGAATGGTAATTAAGCTTCCCTTTACTTTTGTACTTGTTCATAGTAATTTTGGGTATTTTGATTATAGCTCGTTGACGACAAGTTGTGAGATTGGGTATTTTGATTATAGCTCGACAGGGAGGATCCTGGTCCTACATATCCTTAAGTTGTTATGAAATCAGAGCTACATAGTTCTCTTGAGAATTGGAGATGCAGAGAAGAAGAAGTGAATGAATGAGGGAGGCATGATGCCTCTTATTTATAGCGTGGTCATATGAGGTAGTGAGTGAAGAAGTGGGGAGTTGACGAAGAGTAGTGGGCAAGTTAATGGAAATCATGAGGTGTCCCACTACTCCACCTCTCATAGATTTAATCGAAGGCTCACGTGTTTTATATGGGAATTAAGGTTTTAGTCAAAGCATGAGGTGTACTGACCATGTGGGCAGGGACACCCCTTCTTCTAGGGAGGTATGGTTCCTTAGTTAACATATTTCTCATGGAGGAACACAATCCCTCAAGTACGAGGCCTAAAGGGCTGAAGTATTTGAGTAACGTGTCTTTAACATTCTTATTTAGTGGTCGATTCCAAGGTTGACGGTACAATTTCATCTACTTTTCTATTTATTCTAATGTTTGTTTGAGATTATTTACATGATAAACTGATGGGGTGAGATGTCTTAGAGATAATATGGAATTGGATGGATGCCTTTTTCGTCCCTTTCTTTTGTCTGGTTGTGGCGTATAGTTTGGAGGTTCCTTTTTTCCTTTTTTGAATTTCTAGTGCATGGGTTAATCGAAAAAGTAAAATGTTGTGTACATTCATTGGGATGTATACATCTTGAGATAATTTATTGCCTTATTTAGTTTAGTTTTATTTTAGATTTGATTTTATTTTATTGCATTTTATTTTAGTTTAGAATATTTTATTTCAAATTGTCTTTTATTTTATTTTAGGAATAAACATATGGTGGAAGGTGCCTTGGAGCAAAAGAAAGAGGACTGGAGCAAAATACAACGCAAGAATACGAAGATACGGGGCAAAAATATATTCCCCCAACTCAGAAGCTTGGCACGGCCCGTGCCAACATGTGGCACGGCCGTGCCCGTCCCAGAAACCACTTTTGCTGCTTTTTCTTCAAGGCCAAGTTACCCTGTTGCGGCTTTACCGTTTTATCCTTTTAGTTGCTTAGTTTCTAAGTCAATTGTAAAGCTATAAATAGAGTAGCTCTCCACCATAAACGATCATGCTTTACTTTGTTTATTTCAATTGCTATTTTAATAAAAGTCTTTATTTTCCCTTTTACTTTCTTTGCAATTTATTTTACCGCATTTCTCTCTTCTTCCTCCATGTCTACGATGAACATGAGTGAGTAGACTTCTTAGTCTTAGGATTGTTGGGGAGTCTAATGACTCAATCCTAAACAAAACATGTCTAAACCCTAATTTCCATGTAACCCTAATTTCTAATCTAGATTCACCGTCTTAACGTGGATTAACAATTATCAAACTGTGGAAGCGAAAGCGGAGGGTTTGATAATCGTTAATCCATCATCCCAAACATCAATTCATAAAGCGAGAGCGGAGTCTTGATGTTGGAACAAGTGAATCTAGACAATAATTGCAAAACAGTGAAATAGTCTTTGCAATTATTGAGACAAAGAGTAGTTTCAATCCTCTATGCATCTTCTAGTAATCATGTCAGTGAAATAGGCTTGGTTGCTAGAAGTAAACTCTCACCGGACTTTCATCGGAAAGGTGAGGGGCTAAGGGAAACCGGTCTTTAGAAATTAGTGTGTAAATCATGAAATTAGATGTTTAGGTTTTGTCTAGTGAAGGATTAGTTATTAAGATGAACCAATGATCCTAAGGCCCTTTTATTATTATTGTTTTTACCTTCAGCAATCAAACCCTTTCTTATCAACTTTCTCTCCTCTAATCATTCATTAAAAGTTAATTAAGTTGAACAACTCCCTAGCGGAACGATACTCTACTTACCACTATTACTTCGATAGGCCGTGCACTTGCGGTTTGGCTCTATCAAGTTTTTGGCGCCGTTGCCGGGGAGTTAACTAATTTAATTAGCTTTTTCTTAGTGATTAGAATTCTCTCTTCTTCTCTTTCTTTTTCTGTTTTTATTTTTATTTTTATTTTTCTGTTATCACTAACTTCTTGGGTTCTCAAATTCTTATGCGAAAAACCAGAAATCGAGTTGTAATAATCAACGAGATCGAAAGGTATTTGCATAGACGAAGGAGAGACGCACAAAATAACACCGCCATGGCCAATCGCACTCTCAAAGAGTATGCAACGCCGTCTACGGCTGAGCCACAAGCTGTTATTGTGTACCCAACGGTTGAGGATGACAATTTTGAAATTAAGCCTGCCCTACTTAACTTGGTGCAGCAAAACCAATTCTCGGGATCCCCCACTGAGGATCCCAATCTTCACATCTCTGTTTTCCTACGAATTAGTGGAACCATGAAGGAGAACCAAGAGGCCGTAAGACTTCATCTCTTTCCCTTTTCCTTAAGGGATAGAGCTAGCGCTTGGTTCTATTCCCTCGAAGTCGGTTCCATTACTTCATGGGATCAGATGAGGCAAGCATTCCTTGCCCGCTTCTTCCCACCATCTAAAACCGCTAAACTTAGAGACCAAATCACGCGGTTCAACCAAAAAGATGGGGAATCTCTCTATGAGGCGTGGGAGCGTTTCAAAGAAATGCTAAGAGTTTGTCCCCACCATGGCCTAGAGAAGTGGCTTATAGTCCACACTTTTTATAATGGCTTGTCTTATACCACTAAGATGTCTGTTGATGCAGCTGCAGGTGGAGCACTTATGAACAAGAATTACACGGAGGCGTATGCCCTGATCGAAGACATGGCTCAAAATCACCACAAGTGGACCGACGAGAGAGCCATCACTAGTTCTTCACCCTCCAAAAGGGAGGCAGGTATACACGAAGTCTCTAACTATGACCACCTTGCTTCTAAAATTGATACACTAACCGAAAAACTTAAAAAATTCAATGTTAGTGCTATCAATTCTGCTTCTACTCCTTCTTGTGAAATATGTGGTATAACTGGTCATGCTGGTATTGATTGCCAACTAGGTAGTGCTATTAACGGTGTTGAGCAAATGAATTATGCTCAATACAACCAAGGGATGAGACAAAATCAAAATTTTTATAAAAACCAAAATCCCTATGGACAAGTAGCACCACCCGGTTATGCAAACAACCAAAGATTCACTCAAAAATCCAATTTGGAAATTTTGTTGGAAAACTCTATTGCCAACCAAAACAAACAACTTCAAGAACTCAAAAACCAAACTGGATTTCTGAATGATTCTCTTTCCAAGCTCAATACCAAGGTTGATTCTATTGCTACTCACTCTAAAATGCTTGAAACACAAATCGCCCAAATAGCCCAACAAGTGGCTACATCTTCCCAAACACCGGGGGTCTTTCCTGGTCAAACCGAAGCCAATCCCAAAGCCCAAGTTAATGTCATATCTTTTGGGGGTAGTAAGTTAGGCGAAACTTTTGCTAAGGTTAAAAACATTGGGAAAGAAAGTGTCAAGCCTTTAGGTGATAAAATTGTGATAGAAGAAGCAAAACCGCTTGAAGAAAACAAAACTCCATCCCCCTTAAATCTTGATAAGCTTAAACTAGAGGGTAAGTTTGAAAAATTTGTTAACATACTTAGGAAGATTTGCATTAAACTTCCCTTTGCTGAAGCTTTGTCTAGGATGCCTCTATATGCCAAGTTTTTAAAGGAAATTTTTTCAAAGAAAAGGGCTATAGAGCATAATGAGACAATAGCCTTGGCTAAGGAAACTAGTGCAATCATCCAAGAAGCACCCCCTAAGCTTAGAGATCCAGGTAGCTTTGCCATACCATGTGAAATTGGGAATGAAACCATAAACAAAGCTTTATGTGACTTAGGAGCTAGTGTTAGTTTGCTGCCTTTGTCTCTTCTTAAAAGGATAGGGATAGGAGAATTGAAACCTACCGAGATGGAATTGAAAATTGCTGATCGTTCTACCATGAAACTTGTAGGATTTGTCGAGGACATACCTGTTAAGATAGAGGGGATATACATCCCCACTGATTTTGTAGTCGTTGACATTGAAGAGGACGATGACGTCCCTATAATCCTAGGTAGACCTTTCCTTGCAACTGCAGGAGCTCTCATTGATGTTAAACTTGGTAGGATAGTCTTTCAAGTGAGTGATAAAATGGTAGGATTTGAGTTGGAAAACGTTATGAAAGGTCCCGCTCTTTACTCTTGTTGCATGCTTAACGATCATGTTGTGAAAGAACGTTTTATAGCGTCATCTACACAATATGATATCTTTGACCCATTCTAAGGACCCTTTCTAACCGTCAAGCTAATGACATTAAAAGAGCGCTTCGTGGGAGGCAACCCACGCATTTTACTGCTTTTGTTTTGTTTTTCTTTGTTTTAAGTTGTTTTGTAGGTACTTGTCCGAGTTGATTCGAAAAGATGGAAAAATTTTGAAGCCCCAGGACCAGAAAGGTGGCACGGCCCGTGCTAGGTATGGCACGGCCGTGCCAAGTTTTTAAAACAAATTTGGAATGTTGAAGTCAGGAAGATGGCACGGCCCGTGCCAAGGATGGCACGGCCGTGCCCGTGTTCTAGCCAATATAAACCTACTTTTTCTTCTTCTTCTCCATTCATTCTCAAACCACAAACCTCTCTCTACCTTCAAACTTCTCTCTAAATCTCCATAACCTTCAAACCTTCAAACCTCCCTATCTCACTCAAATCTTAACCAAACCACTTAATTCTTTCACCAATCAACCACAAACTTCATCCAAAACAAAAACCACCAATCAAAAACACCCTTCATCCATTCAAACCCATAATTCACCAAAACCCTAATCTTTCAAAACCTAACCCAAACACCACAAAACCTCAACCAATCTCCATAACTAAACCCTTAAACCTTACTTAAACATCCACCCCAACCCTAAACCAATCCTTTTCACCAAAAATCTTCCAAAACCCCAAACTTTCATACCAACCATAACCAAGGTCAAATGGCTTCAAGAAGAAGAAGTGGAAAGGAGCCAGCAAGTTCCTCCGGTCCTCCCCCAAAGAAGCAAGCACAAGTGAAGAATCATGGAATTCAGTTCAAAGACAACAAACAAAGGGACAGGTACAAAATTCTTACTTCTAAAACCTTACATCCCTCTAGATATCCTGATTCCTATGATTTGCAAGTGCTAGGGCTTAGAGATGATGTTTCTAGGTTGATGGGTAGGCTAGGTTGGACTGATATGCTAACACCTATGAGAGGTTATGAGAATTTTACTTATGAATTTTTAAGCTCACTTGTTTTTACCAAAGATAAGTTGAATTTTGATAACCCTAATCATAGAGTTGTTTTCCGGTTAATGAACATTGATTATAATATGTCTCTTCAGCACTTTTGTGAAGCCTTAGGTTTTGTCAATGAGGGGTATATTCATGATCATTGGGATGATAGTCTGAAACTGGATAACTATGACCCAGCTGCCTTTTGGAACCGTATCACCGACCTTGATAACTATGTCCCTAGAGCCAACAAAGCTAGCAACATTCACAACCCCGTACTTAGGTACCTTCAGAGGGTCATGGCTTGCACTATTTGGGGTAGAACAGAGCTAGGAAACACTAGAACCGATGAGTTGTTCATGTTATGGGCAATGCTTTACAACCACCCCGTCAACACTGGCTTTTATTTGATTGATTACCTAGACTTTGTAGCTACTAGACCAGCCGGTAGGGGAGACATAGTGGTGGGTGGCATCATTACATATATAGCTAAGTGTTTTGGTGTGAGTGAGGATGAGGGGATCAAACCAATTGAGGGAAACAATAAGCTTAACCGGGAAACCTCATTGCTATGAATTTCATTAAACATCGTCCACCACTCCATTACCAACTTAAGCTAAATGTGCCAATCGTGTTTTTATTGCCTAACCCATCTCGGACTACCACCGAGGTGGAAGAAAATTGGTTGTATGTCGATGATGTGCAGGTTCTAGAACAACAAGATGATGAAGGAGAAGGTGCTAACTTGCACCAAGAGGAGCACCATGGCCATGAAACCGGTGAGCTTAATGAGAACCAAAGATGGACATGGATTCACAATGAAATCGAGAGGATGAGCACCGAGCAACAAAGTCAAGGTGTTGAGATCTCCGGCCTTCGCAATGAAGTTCAAAGGGGCAACCGTGTCAATGATGAAAATAATGAGATGCTCCGTCGGATGATGCAACACCTCCAACTTCAAGGTCCTCCTTACGGACCTCAATAAACAAATGTGAGCTTTCCTCTTCCTCTCTTCCCTTCTTCTTCTTCCTATCTCTCTCATTCTTCTTCTACTCATCTCTTTCTCCTACTCTTCTTCTATTCCTTCTTTCTTCTTCTACTTCTTCTCCTTCTTTCATTTCTTTTTCTTTTGAATCATTGAGGACAATGCTTCCCCTAAGTGGGGGGGGGGGGGGGGGGGGGCCTAATAAAGTGTCTAGAGTCGTAGTGTGTCCAAACTCCCTTGAACTTTATTCTTTTGTTTTGTTTTTATAGCAAGAGGCATGACTAAGTAGCTTGTTTTTAATGTAAATATGGCATGAAAATTTTTGTTTTGTCTCTTTCTCAAAGGTTGTTTCTTGTACATGAAAGTGGTTTCTTGTGCTTCTTATGTTCTTGCTATACCCACATCTTGTTTTATTGTGAAAATCTCCAATGAGAAAAGCACTCGGTTGCAATCTTTGAGCAAATGTATGAATAGGTATTTTAAGGAGCACGTTCTATCTTTAGTGTTAACTTAGACCCTTTAAAGTCTTAAGAGTAAAAGTAGTATAAGTTTGTGTGGGAAAATTAATCAAATTGTTCTTAATTGTTATATTCTTTAATTTGTTAATGTTAAATGGGGCAGGAGAATGGCACCAACATGTGGGGGAAAGGACAATTACATCCTAACTTCCTAATTGTGGTGGTGACTCCTTAATTTGAACTTAAAGTGAAACTAATTCATCAAAGCTAGGGGGAAAGGACAATTACATCCAAAAAGACTTCCTACGCGGAGATGAAACAAATAATAATTTTGCAGCACTGCTTAGGGTGATTTTGAATCTAGGGGGAAAGGACAATTACATCCGAGAAGACTTCCTACGAGGATAGATAGCCCCTAAGCATCTGCAGCCCCTTGTGCTTAATTGTTAAATTAATTCAATCTTAACTTAAATTTCCATCACTCTTATATGAAATGAAGAAAGGAATTTTCTCGGTTACTTTAGCACTAAGGATAGAACCTATTCCTCATAATATCTGTCTTATACAGGAGCAAGAAAAGGGTTGGACTGCACACACACTCACTTGAGACTTGATGTTGGGTAGAATATGTTCATGAGAAGAATTTGAAATTGTAATTAGTGTACTTGAGGCAAAGCCTTTCTTTTGAGACACATTGTTCTTAATATTGTCATAATCAATCTTTTGTTGCTACTATGCTTGTTGCCTTTTGCTTGAGGACAAGCAAAGATTCAAGTGTGGGGGAGTTTGATGAGTCATAGATAGTCTAATTTATTGCCTTATTTAGTTTAGTTTTATTTTAGATTTGATTTTATTTTATTGCATTTTATTTTAGTTTAGAATATTTTACTTCAAATTGTCTTTTATTTTATTTTAGGAATAAACATATGGTGGAAGGTGCCTTGGAGCAAAAGAAAGAGGACTGGAGCAAAATACAGCGCAAGAATACGAAGATACGGGGCAAAAATATATTCCCCCAACTCAGAAGCTTGGCACGGCCCGTGCCAACATGTGGCACGGCCGTGCCCGTCCCAGAAACCACTTTTGCTGCTTTTTCTTCAAGGCCAAGTTACCCTGTTGCGGCTTTACCGTTTTATCCTTTTAGTTGCTTAGTTTCTAAGTCAATTGTAAAGCTATAAATAGAGTAGCTCTCCACCATAAACGATCATGCTTTACTTTGTTTATTTCAATTGCTATTTTAATAAAAGTCTTTATTTTCCCTTTTACTTTCTTTGCAATTTATTTTACCGCATTTCTCTCTTCTTCCTCCATGTCTACGATGAACATGAGTGAGTAGACTTCTTAGTCTTAGGATTGTTGGGGAGTCTAATGACTCAATCCTAAACAAAACATGTCTAAACCCTAATTTCCATGTAACCCTAATTTCTAATCTAGATTCACCGTCTTAACGTGGATTAACAATTATCAAACTGTGGAAGCGAAAGCGGAGGGTTTGATAATCGTTAATCCATCATCCCAAACATCAATTCATAAAGCGAGAGCGGAGTCTTGATGTTGGAACAAGTGAATCTAGACAATAATTGCAAAACAGTGAAATAGTCTTTGCAATTATTGAGACAAAGAGTAGTTTCAATCCTCTATGCATCTTCTAGTAATCATGTCAGTGAAATAGGCTTGGTTGCTAGAAGTAAACTCTCACCGGACTTTCATCGGAAAGGTGAGGGGCTAAGGGAAACCGGTCTTTAGAAATTAGTGTGTAAATCATGAAATTAGATGTTTAGGTTTTGTCTAGTGAAGGATTAGTTATTAAGATGAACCAATGATCCTAAGGCCCTTTTATTATTATTGTTTTTACCTTCAGCAATCAAACCCTTTCTTATCAACTTTCTCTCCTCTAATCATTCATTAAAAGTTAATTAAGTTGAACAACTCCCTAGCGGAACGATACTCTACTTACCACTATTACTTCGATAGGCCGTGCACTTGCGGTTTGGCTCTATCAGCGCCCATGTGGCAAATCATGATTAGGCGAGGTGGTTGGCTTAAATAGGTCTTTCGTCCCTGCAAATATAGGTCATTTGAATTTTCGTCCCTGAGGTTACTAATGAGATGTAATTAGGTCCATTTTTCAAATGATTAATATTTGCAATGGTGATAAGTGTTCAAAAGTGATATATTTCATATGGTAGTTTAGGCATTTTAGTGACTTCTTTTACAAGATTCTCCATGGAAAACTCCAAATATTATGCAAATATGTCATTTATGCTTTTGAGCCTTATTCTACCCTTTTTGTGCAGGAAAATACAAGCAAGGAGCAAGAAACTTCAAAGTTCAAAGCCATACGCTATTAGCATGATCTACGCTATTAGCGTGATCAAGAGATGCCAAAGTCCAGAGAGATACGCCAATAGCGTACCTGGAGCGAAATCCTGGAGCACTCTTGAAGAATACGCTATTAGCGTATACTGAGCTATTAGCGTACAAGCTCCAGAGAGATACGCCATTAGCGTACCTGGAGCGAAGCTGGTCATAAAGAAATACGCTATTAGCGTGAGATACGCTATTAGCGTAAAAGCTCCAGAGGGACACGCCATTAGCGTAGCTGGAGCGTAGAAGCAGGGTAAGACCAACGTGGCACAATCCCATTGGCCACAAACTTAAACCGCCACATTGCGCTATTAGCGTATATTTCGCTATTAGCGCAGGTTAAAAAACACAGGCCTTTTAAATAGAATTTTTACCTCTCTTTTAGGTCATTCACTATTCCATTGATATTTTCATACATTCTAAGAGAGAGGTCAGAGCTATTTCCAAGAGAGAAACACAAAGCAAGTGGTTTAGGAGTAGATTCAACTCAAGATCACTTTGGACACGAAGGATCTTGACATGGAATCTTCATCTTTCCTTCATCCTTTGCATAGTATACATGTCTATGTGTAGCTATCATCTACTTTGTAGTATTGAGGTAACAAACAAGCTATTATGTAATCTTTTGATCTTTTAATGTATAAGGTTCTAACTTAATGATTCAATATTGTTGTTATTCTTATGTTTAATGCTTTCAATGAGATTCAAGATGATTTGGGCACGAACTCTTGAATCTAGAACTAGAATAACAATCTATCTTAAGTTATATCATTCTTGACAAGTTTGTAAACCTTTGATAATTACTTTTAATCAAGAATTTAATGCTTTCGGATACTTAATCAGGCTGGACACGGTCGATTAAGTTATCCGATCGACTTTGTTATCGTTTAAGGGATTTGGACACAAATTTTTAAACGCTAACTTAGAAATAACGATGTCGCTTTGGACACGAAGGATGTTGTAGAAATGATTGTAATAATATTGGTTATAAAGCTAGAGTCTGTTAATCGATCGAGAGATTGCTGCTGTTATGCTTGCTCGTTATCTTATACCGCAAGCGAAATAGTTCGATCTCCTCTCGTTTTTACTTTTATGTCATCTTTGGATATAGTGTTACAAACAAACATTTTATAAACGATACCTTAATGTGAAAGATTGTGAAAATGCTTATGATTTAACGCAACTCCCTGCGGAAAACGATCCTATATATACTCACGTGTACATAGTTATATGACATGTAGAAATAAACTACATCAAAATGGCGCCGTTTCCGGGGAGTAGCGAATTTTAAATTATAAGTTTTGAAACAATTTTGTCATGTTAAGTCAATTTTGCACAAAATTCTTTCATGCATATACTTATACACTTATATCATTCATTATTTTTTATGCTAACCACCTGGTATAGTCCTTGTGAACTTTGTTTATGCGAGGTACCGTTTCTAAAGATGACCTTCAATTTGATCCTGAGATTGAGAAAACTGCTCGGTTACTTAAGGCACAAGCAAAGGAAGCTAAGAGACTAGCCAGGCTGGCTCAGCCGGACTCATCTAGTTCTATTCATTCTCCTTCGGGTTCGGTTCATACACTATCTCCGAGTGGTTCTCTACACTTGACTCCACCATCATCACCGGAAAGGAAAACAAGTGAAGTTATGGCTAATGAAAATCAAGAAGAGAATGCTCTTCCATGTTGGGTTAGTCCAAGAAGGCTTGCTAGCCTTGGTAATCAACATACCAAGCAAGTCGAGTTGAAATCGGGGTTGATACATTTGATTACTCAAAACCCTTTCACTGGAATGGATCATGAAGACCCTTACAAGCATCTCACAAACTTCTATGTTACCGCTGGTACTCTTGGTATGAAGGAAGATGAGGAAGAGAACATGTTTTGCAAATTATTTCCTCATTCTTTAATTGGTAAGGCTAAGGAGTGGTACTTAGATCAACCTACTTCTTTGATGAAAAATTGGCCTGAACTAGAGAAAACGTTTCAAGAGAGGTTCTTTCCGGATGATAGGCATCTTGAAGCTAAAACATCAATCACAACTTTTTCTCAATGCCAAAGTGAGTCTCTATGTGAAGCTTGGGAGCGATACAAATCTTTGCTTAGGAATTGTCCGAAGCATGGTTATGATAGCCAAATGCAACTCTACCTTTTTCGTCAAGGGCTTCAAGACATGTCCAAGACAATGTTAGATGCAAGTGCAGGCGGATCTATAGCTTTGAAAAATCCAGCTGATGCTGTTAAGATCATTAACCAAATGGCTCTCAACACTAGAAAATCATCTCACAACCGGAATCCTCAACAACGGAAAGCCGGTATCCTTGAACTAGAAGCAAATGATGCGGTTTTGGCTCAAAATAAGCTTCTCACTCAACAAATGGAAGCTATGCAAAAGGAGATGAGAGCTATGCCAAAACAAATTCTTGAATCTCTCATGAAAGAAGGAGGAACATCTCAAGTAAACACATGTGAGCTTTGCACGGGAGATCATCCCACCGGCTATTGTCCCGCACCTGGTTCTTTTGAAGAAGAAGAGGTAAATTATATGGGAAACCAACAACAAAGACCTAACCAACCACAACAAGCCGGAACCTCACAACAAGCCCAAAATCCGGGTACTTCCAACTTTCAAGGAAGATATCCGGGTAACCAAAACTTTTAAAGACCATGGAGAACCCCTTACAATAATAACTATCAATATCCACAATCCAACTTCTACCAACAACCGTACCCTCAATTCCAACAACCTTTCAATAACCAATATCAATTCCCACCACAAAATAACCCCCAACAACCTAACAATTCCCAAAGCACCGATGAGACTTTGAAGCAATTTATTCAAATGTCAATGGCTAATCAGAAGAATACCGACGCGTCAATCAAAGGCCTTGAAACGCAAGTTGGTCAATTAGCACAACAAATGGCTCAAGGTCCTCCGCAAGTGGGAACTTTCACCGCCAACACTCAACCAAATCCTAAGGAGCATCACAAAGCATAGCAGTCAAAAGCTATTGCGAAACGGAGTGGTAGAGTGATCGGTAAAGGGGTAGGTGAAGAGATTGTAGTTGAAAAGAAGGTTGAAGATGTTGTCGATGAGGAGGAAGTAGTGAAGTTCGAGGAGGATGTTGTGGAGATAGAGAAGGAAGTGTACATAGAAAATAAAGAAGAATTAGTTGAAAAAGAAAAAAATGAAAAAAGAGAACTAGTTGAACAAGAAGAGATGGAGAGGAAGAGAAAAGATGTGGGGCAAGATAAAGGCAAGAAAAAAGAAGTTGAGAAGCAAGTGGTGGCTCAACGCTTACCATACCCACATGCTCCATCGAAGAAAGATAAAGAGCGGCAATACGCAATGTTTCTTGAACTCTTCAAGAAGTTGCAAATTGATATACCATTCTCAGAAGCCTTGGAGCAAATGCCGGTCTATGCTAAATTCATGAAAGACATCCTTTCCAAGAAGAGAAGAGTCAATGATGAAGAGACTATCCAAATTGATGCCAATTGTAGTGCTATTATTCAAAGAAGGTTGCCTAAGAAAGAGCAAGATCCAGGAAGAGTCACTCTACCGGTAGCTATTAACACAACACATGTAGGTAAAGCACTACTTGATCTTGGATCAAGCATAAATCTCATGCCTTTGTCCGTTGCCAAAAGAGTTGGTGACCTTTGTATAAAGCGGACTAGGATGATGTTGCAATTGGCCGACAAATCCTTTGCAAAACCACTAGGTATGGCCGAAGATGTTCTTGTAAAAGTGGACAAATTTATTTTTTCGGCTGACTTTGTGGTTATGGATGCCGAAGAAGATGAGGATGTGCCTATCTTAATGGGAAGGAATTTCATGCAGACGGCTCGGATGATGATTGATCTTGATGATAATATCATGAAGGTTAAGGTAAATGATGAAGAGGTTACTTTCAACATCCGGGAAGCCTTAAAGTAATCAAAAGACAAGGGTGCATGCTTCAAAATGGATGCAACCGAAGAAGTCATCTTGACTACTCGGAAGCAATTGCACAAGAGAACACCTCTTGAGAGTGCTTTGGTGGATGCACTCAATGCTATTGATGAAGATGAAGCAAGAGACATTGAAGAGTGTTTGAAGGAGCTAGATTCCTTGAAGGAGATTCTTCCTAATCAAGCCATACTTGAAAATCTGAAAGAAGAATCCAAGGAAGAAGCAAAAGTTGATGACACCAAGGTAGAATTAAATGTTTTACCACCTAATTTGAAATATGTTTTTCTTGAGAAAGATGGTACAAAACCGGTGATCATTAGTAGCTCCTTGTCCATCAATGATGAAACAAAGTTGGTAGAGGTCCTCAAAGCCAACAAGGAAGTGATAGGGTGGAAGTTATCCGACTTGAAAGGGATAAGTCCATCTTATTGTATGCACAAGATTATGATGGAAGAAAACTACAAACCGGTAGCACAACCGCAACGCCGCTTAAATCCAAACATGAAAGAGGTGGTGCGAAAGGAAGGAGTGAAGTTGCTTGAAGCCGGCATGATCTATCCTATCTCGGATAGTGCTTGGGTAAGCCCGGTTCAAGTAGTTCCCAAGAAAGGAGGAATGACGGTGATCACTAATGATAAAGATGAGTAGATCCCAACTAGAACCGTCACCGGATGGAGGATGTGTATCGATTATAGAAGACTTAATCAAGCAACAAGGAAGGATCACTTCCCATTGCCCTTCATGGATCAAATGCTTGAAAGACTCTCCGGTCAATCCTTTTATTGCATCCTAGATGGTTACTCCGATTACAATCAAATCGCCGTGAACCCAGATGATCACGAGAAGACGGCTTTCACTTGCCCCTTTGGTATTTTTGCTTATCGAAGAATGCCATTTGGCTTGTGTAATGCACCCGCAACTTTTCAACGGTGTGTTCAAGCAATCTTCTCCAAGTTAATTGGTAAATGCATGGAGGTGTTCATGGATGATTTCTCGGTTTTTGGATCATTATTTGATATGTGTTTGAATAGCTTGGATACCGTGCTGAAGCGGTGTATTGAAACTAGCTTGGTGCTCAATTGGGAGAAATGTCATTTCATGGTTACCGAGGGTATTGTCCTTGGTCATAAGATTTCTTCAAAGGGTATCGAGGTAGACCAAGCAAAGGTCGATGTTATTGGAAAGCTTCCACCACCGGTGAATGTCAAAGGTGTTCGGAGTTTTCTTGGTCATGCCGGATTTTATCGGAGATTCATCAAAGACTTCTCAAAGATAGCAAAGCCTATGAGCAACTTGCTCAACAAAGATAAGTCTTTTATTTTTGATAATGAATGTCTTTTTGCATTTGAAACTTTGAAAGAAAGATTGACCACTGCACCAATAATCATTGCTCCTAATTGGGACTTAAATTTTGAATTAATGTGCGATGCAAGTGATTATGCTCTTGGTGCGGTCTTGGGTCAACGTAAGGACAAAATTTTTCATGCTATTCACTATGCAAGTAAGGTTTTAAATGAGGCACAAATTAATTATGCCACCACTGAGAAAGAGTTACTTGCAATAGTTTATGCAATGGAGAAATTTCGTTCTTACCTTGTAGGTTCCAAAATTGTTGTCTATACTGACCATGCAGCTATCAAGTATGTCCTCACTAAGTCCGACTCAAAGCCAAGGCTCATCCGATGGATGTTGTTGCTTCAAGAGTTTGACTTAGAGATCAAAGATAAGAAAGGCGCGGAGAATCTTGTAGCTGATCACCTTTCAAGGTTGAAAAATAATGAGGTGACAAAGAATGAACCGGAAGTTCGTGAAGAATTTCCCGATGAAAGGTTGCTTGCAATCAATGTGAGACCTTGGTTTGCCGACATGGTGAACTACAAAGCAACCGGGTTCATTCTGGAAGATTATGAATGGCAACAACGCAAGAAGTTCCTCCATGATGCTAATCACTATGTGTGGGATGAGCCATACTTGTTCAAAATTGGAGCGGACAATCTCTTGCGTAGGTGTGTGGATGATGAAGAGGCAAAGAAGATCTTATGGCAATGTCACAATTCACCCTATGGAGGTCACTTCAACGGGGAAAGAACCGCCACAAAGGTACTTCAATCCAGGTTCTATTGGTCAACTCTTCTCAAAGATGCCAATATGCATTGCAAATATTGTGATGAGTGTCAAAGAACCGGATCAATGTCAAAGAGAAATGAGATGCCTCTACAAATCATCCTTGAAGTGGAAGTGTTCGATTGTTGGGGTATAGATTTTGTTGGCCCTTTTCCTTCATCATTTTCCAATGAGTACATCTTGGTAGCAGTTGATTATGTTTCAAAGTGGGTGGAAGCCGTAGCATCGCCTAAAGCCGATAGCAAGACGGTGGTGAAGTTCCTAAAGAAGAATATTTTCACCCGGTTTGGTACACCAAGAGTTCTTATTAGTGATGGAGGGTCACACTTTTGCAACGCACAACTTGCCAAAGCCTTAGATCACTATGGAGTCAAGCACAAGGTAGCATCACCGTATCATCCGCAAACAAATGGACAAGTCGAATTTTTCAACCGGGAGGTCAAACGAATACTTGAGAAGACGGTCTCTACATCTCGGAAGGATTGGTCGGCTAAACTTGATGAAGCTTTGTGGGCATATAGGACTGCTTACAAGTCTCCTATAGGTCTCACTCCCTTTCAAATGGTCTATGGCAAATCTTGTCACTTACCGGTTGAGCTTGAACACAAAGCATTTTGGGCACTAAAATTCCTAAATTTTGATCAAGAGAAAGCTGGTGAAAGACGAAAAGTTCAAATGCATGAGCTTGAAGAAATGAGAAATCAAGTTTATGAGTCTTCAAAGCTTTACAAAGAACGGACCAAGAAATATCATGATAAGAAGATCATCCAAAGATAATTCATGCCGGGGCAAATGGTGTTACTTTTCAATTCAAGACTAAGACTGTTTCCGGGCAAATTGAAGTCTAAGTGGTCCGGACCTTTCATGGTTAAAGAGGTTAAACCATATGGAGCTGTTGAACTTGAGGATCCAGTCACAAAAACCAGCTGGACAGTTAATGGGCAAAGGCTTAAGCCCTATTTCGGTGGTGAAATTGATCGGAGTATGTCGACGATTTCACTAATCGAACCATGATTTCTTCAAGATAAATGCGTCGAGCTCATGACGTAAAACAAGCTCTTGTTGGGAGGCACACCCAGTTTTGTAAGTATTTTTATGTTTATTGCATATAGTAGTAGTACATAAGCATTGAAAGCAAAAATGAAACAACTTTGAAAAACTGATCCTGAAGCCTCACGCCATTAGCGTAATTTTCGCTATTAGCGTGGAAGCTCCAGAGAGCTGTGCTAATAGCGTAATTGTGGCGTGTGTGAAAAAAAAAATTTGGTGGGCCCAGGGGATTAACTCCCCTTAATTTCTCAAACCCACATTCTTTCCCCTTTTCACGGTTACACTTCTCATTCTCACAAAAACACACACAAATACTTCTCTCTCTCTCACACACTAACCCTAAAAATCAAACCCATTTCAATTCAAGTCAAGCATTCATTCTCTGCATCAATTTTCTTCTTGCACTTGCTTTCTCTTCATTGATTAACATGTTTGATCCTCCTTTCCTTTCCTTGTTTTTAATTTGAAAAAAATCCATGTTTGGACATGATTAAGCAATGGTTAGGTTAGGGTTAGAGTTTTACAATGTGATTAGAGATTGTTCTTCATTGATATTAGTTTGAAAAGGAACAAGAATCATAACTCACATCCAACAAACATTCATCTTTTGAATTTGACCCTAAAGTTGAAAAATAAGGGTTTTTGAATGATTTATATGCAAATGTTGTGATTTTGATTCCTTTTCATGATTCTATTGTGTTGTTGAGACATAGGGTGAAAATTAGGGTTAAAATATGCTGGTTTGTGCTGTCAAATTGCAGGAACAAAGATTTTGAAAATTTGAAAATTGCAGGAACCGAGAAATACGCTAATAGCGAAATCTACGCTAATAGCGAAATTTTTTCCAGAAAATTTCGCTATTAGCGTGGCAGGCGCTATTAGCGTGGTTCTTCAGACTTGCCCAGATTTTCAAAATTTTTGATGTTTTTAAATGATCAATTCCAGTTTGTGCTAATTTTTTCTATACAATATGTTGGTATTTCCTGGTTATTTTGCAGATGGCACCTAAGAACCAAGAAAAAATCACCGGGACCAAACGTCCTAGAGGCAAAGGTGCCTCAACATCTGCTACACCCAGTATCCCTAACCGTTTTCCCACACCAGCCCACTCTGCCCGGTTCAAAAAGATGGCACAATATAAAACCTGGCATGAGAAGACCTTTGATATCAACCCCGTTGGCCCAAACCTACATATGTTGCGCATGTTTACTAAACGCAAATGGGATAAGCTCCTCTATCCTGCAACCGAGATTAACACTGACCTGGTGAGGGAATTTTATTGCAATGCTGTTCCTGATGCCTCACCCACCACCCTTGCTGATGCTTTCTCCTGGACTTCCCATGTGAGAGGGAAGTAAATATATTCCATTTGATAGGGATTCAATTAATGATTTCCTCGACAATCCCTTAGACCTTGAGCCATCACTTGATCCAACCATGCCTACCTTGTGTACTTATGCTAAGAGAAATGCTCAAGGAAGCTGGAAGTATGAGCAGATAGAGAGGGATATTATGTTGAAAGGTAGGTACTTTGTGAAGAAAGACAACGGAGAGATCAGACATGCACTAACCAAAGAGATGATCGCAGAAGCATGTTTAGTTTTTCAGTTTTTAGTCCATAATGCTTTACCTAGAGCCCACACTTCTGATGCCCCAAAGGCTGTTATCCCACTTATTTGGTGTATCACGAAAGGAGTGCAGGTCGACATTGCTCGGATCATAGCTAATGAGATGAAAGTTGTGGCGTTGAAGGTTGCCACAGGTGCGAAGATGGTTGCTTTGTTCTATCCGGGACTTATCATGGCCTTGCTTAAGGCCCATGGAGTGACCATTTCTGGACCCTTTGATGAAGACATAGAGGGCACCATCACTGACACTGCCATTGCTACCTGGGAGAAGAGAGAGCAAAGGGCAGCCCAGTATCATTTTTCTGATGATGAGGGTGGCCCATCTGAGGGCACTGGTTCCTTTGATTTTTCAGGTTTTCAGACTTTCATGCTGGAGCAGCAGATGCACAACCAGTATGTGCGGGACCAGAACAGCTTCATAATGGATCAGAATGAGGCAATTTATAGGAGCAACATGGGCATTCATCAGAACCTTTATAATGCTCACATGTATCCAGGAAATGCTGATTACCCGGTTATGACACCTGACCAGTACCAGAGCTATGTTCACTGGCCTGAGGGCAGACCAGGTCCTTATGTGGGGGTGGCAGATGCTGCTGATGATGAGGCTACACCTGATGATGATGCTGAAGGTGAAGATGTGGATGTGGATCTTGACATGGACGACGCAGATGATGATCAGTGACCATTCTTTGGGTTTTTAGTGATGTTTTTATTTCTGCTTTCGAACTTTATGTTTTTAATTTTATGTTGAAACTTATTTTAATTTGGTTGTATTTTGTACTCTTCGAGCACTGTGGTTTTTAGTGCTCGACTTGATACTTTGTTACTTTATGTTTTGGTTTAATAACTTATGCTTTGGATGAATAATTTTTTGGTTTAAATCTTGCTTGTGTCTCTCAAAAGAAAATTGCTCATGAACAATAAGGTTTAAAGTGCTCCAAGGAGCCAAGTTTGAGCAAAAGCAGGTGAGTGATAATGATATTAATTGTGAGAATGCGTAAAGCCAAGGTATTGGTTTCCTGTTATTCTAGGTTTTAATAAGAATTTGAAACTTGTACTTTGCACAAAATATATCTCATTTAATTCTTGTCATAAACATAAATATTTTTGAACCACTTAGTACTTAACATAAATGTGAGGTAGCTTCAAAATATATGCTGAAGACCGATAATCACCGTCTAACTTGTTTTTGTTATGTTAAATCTGATAATTATTTTGAATTGTTTGAAAGCATGGAAAGGATCAAGGCACTTTTTGAATTGAGATTAACCGAATTGACCACATAAAGCCTACCTGTGAGAAGAGCGAGTATCTGATACCCCAATCTAAGCCAAATGAATCAAGTCCTCAAACATGAACTGTCAATATTCATAAGCACAATGCTCATTGAATTTGCCTGAAATTTTTCAAAAATCCAGTTCATGCTTGACTCTTATAGGACTTTGATATTTTTACTTTGTTGAACCCTTAACCTTATTGTACTTTGTCCCTTGCCTTAGGATAGGGGAACATTCAATTAGAGTTTTGTTGTATTCAAGTTGGGGAGAAAAGGAGGCATTATATGTCAAGTTTCTGGTGAAATTGTTAAAATAACCTGACAACATTGAACCAAAGAAAAAGTTGTACATTTGAAAAAGAAAAGAAAAGAAAAGAAAAAGAAGAAAAAGAAAGAAAAAAAATCAAAAATAGAATAAGTTCTCAAGGTTATTGGTTTGATTGTTTATCACCAAAGGTTGTGATTATTGGTAGGGAAGATTATAGATTTCAAGTTGTGTTACAAAGAATGTTCCTCTTTGATAGGCTTTCTGATCAATTGCCCCACATATGACATTTCTTTTGTAGCCCGGTCAAGTTATAACCCTTGAAAGACCTTTTGATCCATGCTTTTGTGCTTTTTGAGATGATATTTGGATGGACACCTAACTTAATCAGGATGTTAGCATGATTGTTGGATGTGTGTTCATTGCACTCGCTTATTGTTATCATAGTATTTCATTTACTTTTAAAGAAGTGTGTTAGGTGTGGTTCATAGATAGTTATGTTTATGTTTTGAATTTTATGATATATACTTTGTGTTTAGGACTAGTTTCACATCCTTAGTTTGCATCTAGAGTAGCGGAGGACTTCATGCTTGCCCGCGCGATCATATTTGAATCACCATTTGAAAATTTTTGTTTTGAATTGTTTGACACCGTGTTGAAAACCTTGTCCAAAGCCTTGTAAGTTTCCTTTTCGATTGATTTGTTTGAGGACAAACAAAAAGCCAAGTTGGGGAGAGTTTGATAAGTGTTCAAAAGTGATATATGTCATATGGTAGTTTAGGCATTTTAGTGACTTGTTTTACAAGATTCTCCATGGAAAACTCCAAATATTATGCAAATATAACATTTATGCTTTTGAGCCTTATTCTATCCTTTTTGTGCAGGAAAATACAAGCAAGGAGCAAGAAACGTCAAAGTTCAAAGCCATACGCTATTAGCGTGATCTACACTATTAGCGTGATCAAGAGATGCCAAAGTCCTGAGAGATACGCCAATAGCGTACCTGGAGCGAAATCCTGGAGCACTCTTGAAGAATACGCTATTAGCGTATACTGAGCTATTAGCGTACAAGCTCCAGAGAGATACGCCATTAGCGTACCTGGAGCGAAGCTGGTCATAAAGAAATACGCTATTAGCGTGAGATACGCTATTAGCGTAAAAGCTCCAGAGGGACACGCCATTAGCGTAGCTGGAGCGTAGAAGCAGGGCAAGACCAACGTGGCACAATCCCATTGGCCACAAACTTAAACCGCCACACTGCACTATTAGCGTATATTTTGCTATTAGCGCAGGTGTAAAAACACAGGCCCTTTAAATAGCATTTTTACCTCTCTTTTAGGTCATACACTATTCCATTGATATTTTCATACATTCTAAGAGAGAGGTCAGAGCTATTTCCAAGAGAGAAACACAAAGCAAGTGGTTTAGGAGTAGATTCAACTCAAGATCACTTTGGACACGAAGGATCTTGACATGGAATCTTCATCTTTCCTTCATCCTTTGCATAGTATACATGTCTATGTGTAGCTATCATCTACTTTGTAGTATTGAGGTAACAAACAAGCTATTATGTAATCTTTTGATCTTTTAATGTATAAGGTTCTAGCTTAATGATTCAATATTGTTGTTATTCTTATGTTTAATGCTTTCAATGAGATTCGAGATGATTTGGACACGGAACTAGAATAACAATCTATCTTAAGTAACATCATTCTTGACAAGTTTGTAAACCTTTGATAACTACTTTTAATCAAGAATTTAATGCTTTCGGATACTTAATCAGGCTGGACACGGTCGACTAAGTTATCCAATCGACTTTGTTATCGTTTAAGGGATTTGGACACGAATGTTTAAACGCTAACTTAGAAATAACGATGTCGCTTTGGACACGAAGGATGTTGTAGAAATGATTGTAATAATATTGGTTATAAAGCTAGAGTCTGTTAATCGATCGAGAGATTGCTGCTGTTATGCTTGCTCGTTATCTTATACCGCAAGCGAAATAGTTCGATCTCCTCTCGTTTTTACTTTTATGTCATCTTTGGATATAGTGTTACAAACAAACATTTTATAAACGATATCTTAATGTGAAAGATTGTGAAAATGCTTATGATTTAACGCAACTCCCTGCGGAAAACGATCCTATATATACTCACGTGTACATAGTTATATGACATGTAGAAATAAACTACATCAAATGGCAAAATGGAAGGATTAGTAACTTCAGAGACGAAAATTCAAATGACCTATATTTACAGGGACGAAAGACCTATTTAAGCCTAAATATAATATATTAAACCAATTAGGGACTTGGACCCCGTAGGCTTGTGGTCAGGAGTTCAATTCCTGACTCATGCGTACGAAAATTTTTTGTTGGGAGGCGAGAAGTCACCTTGTGTGTCCCACAAGTTCCTCGACGAATATCAATCACTATTAAATGGCAGTGAGAACTTCGTGTCAATATCATGGTAAATCAAAAATTATATATATATATATATATATATATATATATATATATATATATATATATATTAATGATGTGATATGAAGAGAGATATATAGAGATAAAATGCAGCGTTAAATGACTCATATACTCATTTAAAATGACTATATGAAATTAAAGGATATCTAAATATCACTGTTGATCGAGAAATAAGTGGTAATAAGACTCATGTACGATATATACTTGCTTGGTCACAAATTTAAATAAAATTTATTTAGACACACTGTAAAAAATATGAAAAAGAAAAGAACTAAAGAGAAATGTTAGAAACACTTTCTTTTAACACTCTTTGTAACACTCACTCTTTTCAAGAATAAAACTAATGTGAGTTTCGTTACTTTATGTGGGATTCGTTTCTAAAGTGTGAGACTTACATGTGTTTCAACATATACACCTTATTGAGTAATGATATTTTGACATCCATTTGATGACAACTTTGTTGACAACCTTGTTTTTCTCATTTCTTATTGGTCAAAAACAATGGAGAGAGAAAAAGGAAGAGAGAGTATAACAACATCATATGAGTATGAGAGATAAAATTATCCAAAAGTTGTCAAAAAGTGGTTGTCAAAATATCATTTATCCACCTTATTTTGTCCTATGCTCTCGGTTGTTGCGCAATCCCTTCCACAACTTGTCCTGTAATTGTGCCTTGGCCAACTCCAGATCCAATAGAAGCAAGCCCGATGACCAACCCAACAGCGATAACATAAGTAGCTGAAATCAGTGGATCTATGATAAGTTTTGAAGTGAGTGTAGTGAAAGACATTTTCTATGGCACTCAACTATACAGTTTCTCCTTTCTTCAAAATAAAAAAACTAACCAATTTCTCCTCTTAACCGAGTCTTTCTCAAAATCAAATGATTTATGTGATACATATCTATTAAAAAAACTTAATCAATGGATTGCGTTGGTTTTTATTATTATCATTGTTATTGGTACAAGATTACCTTGGATTTTTTTGAATAAATTTTGGATGAATTTGATTTTACTCTTGATTTTTGGTTTGACCAAAGTTTGTCATTTCATTCATAACAATGTCACCAGTATAATGTAGTGAAAAAAACACTTTTTAAAACAGGAATCAAAGTCAATAGCCATTTAAAAACGCTAACAGCATTAAAAATTGAACATGGAATTTATTTAAAAACATGTTTTCTAGTAACCGATTTAAAAATTGTATTTTGTAGTAATGCTCATCCATTACGGATCAAGATCTGTTGTAGAAATAAATACAATTAAAAAAAAACTATTTCAGCCATTGGATCTTTATCAGATGGTCTAGATTACAACTTTATCAACCCTTTTTATTTTTTGGGTACAAAACTTTATCAACCCTTATCTTGTGTCCTCGTGATGTTAGTTCAATTGGTAAGGACATTGCATAATATATACAAGGTCTAGGGTTCGAACCCCGGACACCACAAAAGGGTTCGAACCCCGGACACCACAAAAAAAAAAAAAAAACAAATCCAACAATTGAGACTAAGACTTCCTTATTGTCCAACAATTGAGACTAAGACTTCCTTATTGTATGTCCAACAATTGAGACTAAGACTTCCTTATTGTATATTTTGACTAAAAAAATAAATAAAAACGATGCATTATATTATATATACAACATCTCCACATTCAGCACTTGCCTTGCATATACCATAGCATCCAAAACCATTAGCATTGTTAAATTATAACCTCCCTCATTTAGTTCATAATTATGGCCCAATCTCTAGTATTCAAAGTGAAGAGGCGTGACCCTGAATTTGTAAGACCAGCAAAACCAACACCTCATGAAATAAAATTACTCTCAGACATAGATGACCAAGAGGGACTACGGTATCAAATTCCAGTGATACAATTTTATAAATATGATCCAAATATGGAAGGGAAAGACCCTGTTGATATTATTAGAAAAGCATTAGCAAAAACACTTGTGTTTTATTATCCATTTGCAGGTAGATTGAGGGAAGGTCCTGGTAGGAAACTTATGGTGGATTGCACTGGAGAAGGTGTTTTGTTTATTGAAGCTGATGCAGATGTTACCATTAAAGATTTGGGTGATACTCTTCATCCTCCATTTCGTTGTTTGGATGAACTTTATGATGTTCCTGGTTCTTCATATGTGCTTAACACTCCATTGTTGCTTATTCAGGTATAGTTTTTTAATCTTCATAATATGCTTCGTTTGGTTCGGGTATTGGGTTTAAAATTTTAAACCAAGGTATCTCTGAAACCAATCTAATGAAAAATATTATTTTGTTGGTTGGTCTAAAGCAAGGGGTTCGATGGCCTTAACCTAAGGCCGACCCGGCCTATCCTATTGATTTTTTCGCACGTCATATGCAGTTCGGATTATATAGTTCGAATGACACAATCTTCCCATAAAAACATTCAAAACATGTTAAAACATTTTAGATTTTCGAATCTGAATAGATGTATGAGAAACTCATAGGATGAAAAAAGTAATTGCCTAAAATTGAAGCATGTGTAATTTAAATGTTTTTTAAAGTTTGCTCTTTGAATTGTATATTTTTAAAACCCTAGTCCAATTCAATTATTTCATGTCCTGATAAGTTTGGTTTGATTTTAGTGTTAAAAGTAGGGTTGGTAATCCAACCCAAATAAGAGACAATTAGTTGGTTTAACTTTTTTGTGAAATTCAACCCAACCCAACTTATAAACACCACTATCTACATACAAGTTACTAATAATTGCGGTTCAACAAAAAAAAAAAAAGAAGCTAAATAATGTACACTAAGGCCACCTATTTGGTATGAATTAGAGAAATCAAGAACCAACCTCATACATATATTTGAAAAATATGCTAGATGCAAACATAAATATATAACCTAGCTAATGTATTGAACTGAAATTTAATTTTGAAAATAATCACATGTGTTTGATTTTGGTCAAATTTTAATTATTTTTTGAAAATAAAATTATATGTATTCCTACATTCATATACTTGAAGTGAAATTGTGTACAGGTAACACGTCTTAAGTGTGGTGGTTTCATATTTGCTCTTCGTCTAAACCATACAATGAGTGACGCAGCTGGTTTGGTCCAATTCATGAGTGCCTTAGGCGAAATATCTCATGGGATGAACAAACCTTCAATCTCACCGGTATGGCATAGAGAGCTTCTAAATGCACGGGATCCACCAAGAGTGACATGTACTCACAACGAATATGGACAAGTATCTAACATCAAAAGAACAATTATCCCCTTAGATGCCACAATTCTCCGTTCTTTCTTCTTCGGTCCCACTGAGGTAGCCGCAATTCGCGCTCTTCTTCCACCTCACCAACAACAACACTCTAATTTTGAAATCCTCACTGCATTCCTTTGGCGTTGTCGTACAATTGCGTTACAACCAGACATCAACGAAGAAGTTTGCATCATCTGCGTAGTCAACGCGCGTGGCAAGTTTATTAACCCACCCTTGCCAAACGGTTACTACGGTAACACTTTAGCATTTCCTGCTGCGGTTACAACTGCAGGGAAACTAATTGAAAATTCTTTGGAATATTCATTACAATTAGTTAAAAAAACAAAAGCTGAAGTCACTCAAGAATATATGCATTCAGTTGCAGATTTGATGGTTATAAAGAACCGACCTCATTTTACTGTGGTGAGATCATATCTAGTGGTTGATGTTAAACATGCTGGGTTTAGAGAGGTTGATTTCGGTTGGGGAAAACCTTGTTATGGAGGACCAGCTAAAGGAGGAGTTGTTTCTAGTTCGTATATACCTTTTAAAAATGCTAAAGGAGTAGAAGGTTTGGTTATACCGGTTTGTTTGCCAACACAAGCCATGGAAAGGTTCATTAAAGAGCTAGATAGTGTGCTTAAGAACAACATTAACCAACCTACTATGGGTGGTCCAAAACCTAGTATCATTATTTCTTCCTTGTAGACCTTGAACTAATGTTTGTTTGAATTTCCTTTGCTATGATTGGTGAGAGACTATATATAGCATGTTGCAAGAAATAATCACGATGTTCAATTTTATTTTATAGTCAAATGTTAGTTAATGTTGTTATTATGTTAATTTTGAGAGTTCCTTCAATAAAAAAATGTTAATTTGAGAGTTAGAATTCAAGAACTCTATTAAATATTCTGTCTCTTTATTAAGTTCATTAAAGAGTTGGATAGTGTGCTTAAGAACAACATTAGCCAACCTACTAAGGATGGTCCGAGATCTAGTCTCATTATTACTTCACTCTAAACCTTAATTAAAGATGTTTGTTTGAATTTGCTATGTCTTGGTAACCGCCAATTGAATTTTACAAGTTGCATATATGAGGAGGAATCAAAGTACACCGATGTAAGATTTATTGTTCGATTGTAAGTTTTACATTAATCTAAAATTATTTGATATGTCATTGAGATCCACAAAAATTAAGGGCCAACACAATTCAACCTACAAGGATCTAACTCAATTGAGAAGTTATGACAATGGTTAAATACAAAGTTTGTGATGGTGTGCCAAGTTTTATTCTCACAGTCACATAGAGTATTTTACACTTTCTATTTTGCCACGAACAAATCTATCAAAGTGTAAGTGTATAACAATGTGTTGCATTATGTTGATTTTCTTTTATGTCTTTCTTAAGAACATATTTGGATGAGATTTTTCTTTTTGGATCGTGATTTCTTTTTGCTCTTTCTTTTTGATGTTTTCTGGTATGTTTTGTTAAGAAACATGATATCTACAAAAACAAGAGGAAAAAACTTAAGAATCAATTATATTGATGGAAGTAGAAATGATGCAAATGAAAAGAATATACAAAATGAGTCAACCTCATGACTTATATACTAGCTAGGCTTATATGTTAAATAACAAGTAATCCTAACTAATTATATTTTCAAAAGTGCTTTAATGTTCTACTTCTTCAAGAGATCAAACATTTTTAATACAAGTAAAATCAGATTAGATCGTTGAGACAAGTATTTCTTTGGTCTTGAATCTGTTGTAAAGTTGTCTCTTCCACTGACATTTAAGCCTTGATAAGATATATCCTCGTCCTTAGCGTGAATCAGAACTTTTGTCTTCATGCATGTATGGATTCGGACGTTCTCAATAATATCTTGTTTAGCCTGATATCTGGTACCTCGTATCCTTTTGCCAATTGTCTTCTTCATTTGAATTCAGATCGTTTGGAGGGAAAGTTTCATCAGAAATTTAAGTACAATAGTTATATGAGGATGGACTTCCAAAGGATCGGTGACTTGGTAAGCATCTTGTGACTTGGTAAGCATCTTGATGACTAAAGGAAACACTTCAAGTAGGTGTTTATCAACGATGATCTTTAATGGAATAATGATCAATTTTTTTGTACAGAACGATCAAGGTAAATAACACGTGCATTCCAATAGAGCACAACCATTGATGGGTTAGAGATGCTGCACCCGTCGAGCGGGTTCTATACGGTGGCTTTCCAAGGACCTCTTGTCTCAATTTCTGTTTTTGCTTCTTGGACAAAACCGGAGTGAAAGGAACCTTCGCTGCCCTTTTATCATATTCCTTGATACGATTCCACGATTCCAAGTCATGCTGAATATTCGGGTTACTATGATGTTGAACTGCGTTCTGTGTGGACAATATATTGCTTGCAGGACCTGCTGTACTGTCTACATCACCATCTGCCAACAAATCATGACGGACAGAAGTATGCACAGGATCAATAGTGGCTGAAACCACAGCAACAGAAGAGCTGACATTGCCTGCGGCCAATTGAGAATGCTGAACGGAATTGTCTTGTGATTCAATATGCTGTAAAAGTAAGGGATCCAACTCCCTATTAGAGGAAACAGGAACAATGGCTACAGAATTCTCCAAAACGTGCACGTTCGGAGTCCTGAAGCGTTTGTTCTGCAACATGTGGATGCACGTCAACATGCTCTTCGACAGAAACCAAGTCCAACACGGGACTAGCAGTCCTACGCTCAGGAAGTTCGGTAGCAACATACTGCAATTCGAAACCAAAAGAATTAGTGGAAACATCTGTTTGTGCCTTATTGAGTTGGATCAGCAAGGGACTCATCTCCCTAGCAGAATCCATTAATTCAGAAGTCTCCTGCACGTCATCGTGCGCTAAAAAAAAGGTAGTGGAGCAGCAGCAACAGAAGTCGCAAGAGCGCGAACGTTCTGAGAATTATGTGACATTTGCTCTACAACCTGTAAATGCACGTCATCGTGCGCTTCGGTGGGAATCAATTCCAACACTTATGTATCAGGACCAGGTAACCTTCCCTGAGGAATCTCATCTGTCACATTCAGTAAAGCCAAGCTGAAAAAGTTGGCAGAGGCATCCTTCGATCTAGAGGGAATTAGAGGCCGACCATGATGGTGTAAAACCGCAACTTCTGATTGTTCTTGCACTACGGTTGCTGTAGAAATAGTAGTCGGTGGGGCAGTAGCATCAACATTATTCAAAGTGAATGTTGATGCACCTCCATCCCGACGGATCATACGGAACAGCGAACCAGGAGAGCAATCAAAATCGGATAATGGAACCAGGCTAGTATAATTGAATTATAAATAACTCCACATAATGGAATCAAACGGTGATGATGCACGCAAACCAACACTCCAACAATGAATTAGATGGTGTTGGCTAACAAAGCAAGTAGTGAAATCAAGAGTTTATTATTATTGGTCATATTTCTGCATAACCTCTAGACAAAGGGATTCTCAATCAGAATTTCATACAAATACAATGTTTACATAGACATTGTTACAAAGGAAAAACATAAGAGAGACACACTTGAAAATGATGACCACTTATTAATTAACTTCCCAAAACATAAATTAAAATCATAAGGTCTAACACTTAGTTCCAATGTAGAATGATGCTTACTAAGTTGATACCAAATCAACCTCCAATTTGTTATTAACCTTTTCAAGTTTGAATGACTTAAGCTCCTCAATAAGTTCTTTCAACTTAGTGTATGAAGAACCACCATCCTCTATAGCTTTCTTTGCAGCAACACTAAGTGCTTTAGCTTTCTTCCTCATTTCTAAACACTCTTCTCCACCTCCCATCAATAAAGCAATTGCCTTTCCTATCTCATCCCTCTTCACCACATCATCCCCAAACTCATTCCAGTTTCTCCATTCTTTTGCTCCAACTGCCACACCAATCTTCAACACATCAACCAACAATCTCTCATTGAAAAACTGTTCGGCAAACAATGGCCAAGTAGCCAATGGCAAACCTGCATTTACACTTTCCATAATAGTGTTCCACCCACAGTGAGTCACCACTGCTCCAACTGCAGCATGCTCTAGTATCAGCAATTGTGGTGCCCAACCCCATATCAAATACCCTTTGTTGCTTTCCTTCATTCTCTTCTCAAACTCAATCAAAAAATCACCATCTTCAACATCTTCAATTTTCCTGACAACCCAAATGAAATCATGGCCAGATTGTTCAAGTGCATGAGCTATTTCAACAAGCTGAGGAGTAGGGAACTTGTTCATGCTCCCAAAACTAACATAAAGAACAGAATCATCTTTCTTTGAATCAAGCCACTTAAGCACCCCTTCTTCATCTTCTTCTTTACCATGCCCTCTACCGGCTTTATCCGAATTGTCTTGGTTCACCCACAGAGAAACTGGTCCCAGGCTCCAACTCTTGGTTCCCATTGCTGTCTTGTAATGCTCCTCATATGTACCCTCAATTTCATGACTATCAAACAGTGATCCATAGCTTTTTCTCTCTGAATCTTTAATCATTTTCATCAAATAAGTGTAATCATTTGGTGCTCTAAGCCAATCCGGAAGTTGTAAACGTTTCATTTCCACCTTGTGAGGCAATCCAGGAAGAAGAAAACTCTCGCTATTCGATTTAACTTTCGCGTGAGGCGAGAAGAGTTCAATAGAGTTCATTGCAGAATGAGCAAAGTAACTTCCACTAATACTAATTAACCTTGGAATTCCCAATTCATCAGCAACATCAACACTCCAAGGATAGAACATGTCAGTGACTATGAAATCAGGTTTCATGTCACGGAATAGTTGCTTGAATTGCTCTTGGAGAATGATGAGTCCCTGATAGATTTTCGAACGTATTTCATTAGGAGTGTCGGCGTTGAAGCTTTCCATTCCTTGTGCCAAACCAGGTACTTGTGGAAACTTGACAGCATGAGTTCTAATGGGACGACCGCGGCTAGAATCGCGGTCGATGGAGGTTTGGAAAATGGCTGCATTTGATGGTGTGGTGATTATGGTTACATCCACACCATGCATAGCAAAAAGCCTTGCTATGTCTACTACGAAAATGAGGTGACTTTTTGATATAAAAGGAAGAAAAACAGCTTTTAGCATTGTTTCTGCTTCAACTTTGACTCCAAAGGATTCCATCAGAATCTAGTTTTTGTTTCAAGGCAAAGATTGATAACAGGAAGAGAAAATGTGTTTTTTTCTTACCCTACTGATGATGATGATGATGATGTTCTAGTCTGCATAATCAAAGACAAAAGAGAGCATGCATGAATGAATTTTGGTTACAGAACATGAATGAATTGGTATATTGGTTGTGTTTTGTATACCTATATATATGATGGGGATAAAGTTTGATGCATTTTTTATTTATTTATTTATTTCCCTAAAAAAAAATATCTTTACCATTCATTTAATTTATTTTATTTTCTTCAAATTTATCCTTCATTTGAACAATTATATTTATAATTTTATCCTCCTTTACCTTTTTTAAGTGTTACCCTTTGGTTTCCGAGGGAAAGGGACCTTGGTAATCCGGAGTTCAGTCGTGAGGTAAATATAGTGTGACCAAGAATTGTTTCATCTAAAAATCGAACTCGGGTTATCCTGAACAATTCGTCTTTTAACCACTTGAGTGCAATTGTTTGGTTTTTATCATCCTTTACCTAATCAAATCGTTGAATATTAAAAATCTTAATTTATAGTGTGTGTCTATATATATATATATATATATATATATATATATATATATATATAGAGAGAGAGAGAGAGAGAGAGAGAGAGTTAGTTTTGGTTTCTTTTTCAGCAGTTTTTATCTTTGATTTAAAATATATTTTTTGTAAATATATAAGGGATACCAAATTTTAATATGATTTTTTTTCTTTCCAATTTTACTAGTTTTTGATTTTTTTTTTTTTTTACAACTTTACTATGTTTTACTCAATCAAAGATTGAAAAAAGGAAAGAAAAATGTGAAACAACAAGAACAGGACAAATTGCACACTAGTTATACATAATATACTTAAATGCAGTTTTAACCCTCATATTTTGACTAAATTTGGATTTTAACCCTCCTATTATAAAATTTGGAATTTTTTCCCTCTTAGTTTATATTTTTCTAGATTTTTCCCACCATATTTGGGCTAATCAGTGTATATGTTGATTACATTGTATTATCTACCAAATTAATTACTTAACATTAAATATTATTTTATAGTTAATTATTAAAATTAAATTATTTTGAAGAAAAAAATGTTACAAACAAAAATATTACAAATAATAAAAAAATCAATATATTTTAATTTTACAAAATAAATAATAAAATAATATTTATAATAAGTAATTTTTTTTTTTGAAATAGTTTATGATAAGTAATTAATTAGGTGGATAATGAATTAAGGGTTAATTATGTTTCTAGTCCCTATAAAATAGCGACCTTGTAAGTTTAGTCCCTACTTAATTTTAATAGCATTTTTAGTCCCTATAAAAAAAAATTTACTTATAATTTTAGTCCCTGCTAAAACAAAGTTTGATTAATTATCCTTAAACTCTTAAATTTTTGAACGATTTTTTTGAGACAAGATTAGAACACTATGAAAGGTTCGTTTACTAAAATTTAGAATTTTCTGACATGAAATGAATTAAATATGAATTTTTTAAAACGACAAAAGTTAAAAATAAAAAGTAATAAAATCTGGATGTAGAAATCAAATTTTGCAATAATTTTTTGCGGACGAACTTTTAGTAATGTTCTAAACATGTCTGCAAAAAATTGTTCAAAAATTTAAGAGTTTAAGCATAAATTAAACAAATTTGAATTGAGTAGGGACTAATACTCAGTGCAGAAAAACAAAATTAGGGACTAAAAATGCTATTAAAATTAAGTAGGGACTAAACTTACAAGGTCGCTATTTTATAGGGACTAGAAACATAATTAACCCATGAATTAATATGATCTTTTTTTTTTTGAAGAAGCTAAAATGAAATTTATTTAAAACAAAAAGAATCCTAGCAAGCACAAGGAATGCTAAGCTAGGAGACTTAAAAGCAACATACAAAGGAAAAAGGAAAAGTGTCCGTATATATGCGGAACACCCAAACAAACACTCATCTATCAAATACAAACTTCTACAAGCAAACCAAAAACACCCTCCACCGAAAGCCCTCGAAACCAATAAAAACTAAACACCAAACCAAAAAGTCATCTCCAAAAACCAAAGTCCAAACGTGCAATAGCAGGAACAAATCTTATACCAAACCATTAAAAAACCTCTCCAAAATAACCATCAAACTTACCAAAAACCCATGTAACCGCACCTTAAACAAGCCATACCATCTAACATTCGTGTATTTGAAAACCCCATCAACAACAAACTCATGGAAGAAAACCCACAAAAGCACTACCACCACTAGCCACCAAAAGCACCACCACCACCAAAAAATACCATTAACCACCAAAAAAACCACCATTAATCCTCACCAAAAACAGCACCAGCGACCACGAAAATCAATAAACCCCACTGAGCCTCCCATCAGCGACCACCACACAACCACCACGAAGACAACAACGAAAATAGCTCGATGCTCTCTATCACCACTTCATCACCACCACCACCACACAAATCCATCACCACACCGCAGATCCGCAACCACAGATTCTAGATCCGCCACAACACCACCACAAGTCGGACTCTTCTCTCCACCGATCCACCAAAACAACATCGTCGCCACCACTGCAAAACCACCACGTCATCACCACCTTCACCTCCTATCACTGCCAAAACCGTGACCTACTCCACCACAACACACCAACAGAAAATAGAACACGCAACAATTCAAAACGAAAAAAAAATCGCCGTCATTTCGAAGAGGAACAAAAACAACCAAAACACACAAGACCATCGGAGAACAACAACCTTAACGCCGACGCCGATAGATCTCGCGTTTAGAGGTGGTGCGGAGGACTGGTGTCACTCGTCACACCACCACCCTAACCAGCTACATCTTGTAAATTGAGGGTTTGGATTGGGGTGGAAGAAGGTGTAAGCGGTGGGTTTTGTTTTTTTAGAGAGATGCAGCTATAATATTTAGGAATTGTTAGGATTAAAAAAATGTTGGCTACAATGTGTGTGTGTGTGAGAGAGATGAGTTAATATGATCTAATCCACATCAGTAAAAAATAACATGTTCAAGTGGGGTGGAGGGGGGAAAAATAGGAATAGGGAGACTAGATTCCAATTTTTAAAATATGGAGATTAAAACTGCATTTATGTTTTGTTTGAATTGATTTATTTTTTAATTTATAAAAAATAACATATATAAATAAATAAGTTTTTATGTTAATTCATTAGTTTATTAACGAAACTATTAGCTACTTTATGTAAATTACCTTGATAAACTTATGAATAATACATAAAAAAAATTTATTTGTATTAGTTTTTTATTTTAATTCATACTGATCTTTTAAGTTTATATAATTGAAATTTCCTTAAAAACAAGTTTACATAAAAGACCTTAGAAACGTGCATGAATATAATATAATATAATCACACTACCAAAAAAAATATATGTAATATAATCGATTGTAGATTCCGCGTGAAACATGCATGAATATTTAATAATTGTCTCTCGGTGCCACGAGAAAAACATAAGTGTCATCGAATATAATAGAACTTAGGTTAAGTATTGTAATAAAAAAAAAAGAACTTTGGTTAAGTCACTTTTACGTAAAAAAAGAAGAAGAATTTTTCTATCTAATATCAATGATAGGCTGGAAATGAGTCGAGTCGAATCGAACTCACCTGAGCTCGACTCGACTCGATAAAATTTGGTTCAGCTCAAAACTCAGTTCAAGTTTGACACGAGCCTTTTTTTCAGCTCGAGGTCGGCTCGTTTAAGGTTCACGAACAGTTTGGTTCGGCTCATTAGGTTTAGTTCAATTGCTCAAATTGCATAACTCAAAAATTAAATTTTTTTTGTCAAAAAAAAGTTTAAATTCATAGCATCCAGTGCAAAATCTCAAAAATCTATCTATTTAAAAAAAAAAAATCAAATTGGAGAAGCAAGCAATACACAATGTCTGCTCAGTCTCTCAATCGCAACAGTAAAAAAAATCAATATAGCATGCGTTTTACTACAACAAGGGACCTAATAAGCCTGCAAACATAATGTGAGAAACTAGAATTACATGGTGCAAGAGGAAATAGGAGGAAATGGTATACCTTCCAAAAAATAGCAACAGTTAGGTTGAAGAGAGATGAAAATGGTAGATGATTTGTGGATATGACATACCTTTTTAGGACTCCCTCTGGTCACTTATTTAAGCAAAAAAAAAACTGTTTACACACATATTAAGGAATTCAGTTAAGTGTAGTTAATGCTTTTGACTTGATAAAAAATATGAGTAAAATTTACTAAATTAACCTTGATACAAAAACAAACAGTTTATTCCTATAATAAATTTGGCTATTGAAAAGTTCAATACAACTCCATCATTTACTCTCGTTCAACTAAAAGCCACACGTGCCCAACAAAAGCATTGGTTCTATAACATGTGAACTTGTTCCCAGAGCAAAAAAGGACAGAAACAGACTGCACACGTGCCCAACAAAACAACACAAGAGAACTTAATTTGTAAAACTCTTTGTCTTCCTCTTCATTTCATCACTAAATTTAGCAATTCATTTTTTCCTACAACAACATTCATTTAGCGGGAATAAAAATGAAATTCAAATTTTGTCAAAATTTTCAAAAATCTGAAGCAGTTCATTTTCTTGTTACCCGCCAACATATTCAAAGGAGGTTCCTTTATAAATTGAACACCTATTCCCCATTTTTGCCCAAGGTCACCATGGTTTTGGTTATTGACTTGAATGAACCATACAATGATTTTGATGCTAGTGATGGTGCATCGGCACTAAACGAAAACAGAGCACTAACACCAATCGACTTAAACGTGGCTGTGTCGTCCGTAAATGAGAATAGAGCTCCACCAGCCATAGATTTAAATGTGTGCCCTTCCTTTGATGAAGATATTTTCGACTTGAATGTTTATCCTCCACATGCAGAAGTACCTTGGAACTCATAAGAAAAAAAAAGTGGATAGATATACTAGCACGCTGCACTATAAATGAGTGGAACTCATAAGAAAAAAGTGCAATATTAAATGAGGGTAAATTAGGAATAGCAGTATTAAATACTTTAAAAGTAGTTAAGTTTTGCTTATATTTGTGACCAAGATTTGAGAGTTTTTCTTTGCTTATATTTGTGACCGGAGGGAGTAGGCCTTAGAGATCGGTGTTAAGTTAAAATATTTAAGTTCATAGTAATCATGCCAATTTAGTTTTTTATTCTTCTTACCAACTAGACTACAGAGTTTCTTTGTATCACTTATGACTTACTCTTAAAGCTTATTAGGTCTTGCCATCACTTAACCTAATTTTTTCCCTCTAATTCTATTGCATTAATTGCTAATCACTTTAACCCTAATTTTTTTTCCCTCCATTTGTACTCTATATTTGAATTTCGAAAATGTTAAGAACAAGGTTTTTGGTTCCTTTTCCCTCTCAGCCGAAAATGATTAATGATGGTCTGATTGTTTTTTCATTTTCAATGTATGTATTCCTTTGGCTGATAATATTAGGGACCCTTGGTATACTCAAAGCAAATTTATACAGATTCCCAACATCAGCCCACAAAACTGTCTTTCCAACGCATGGTTATCTCCACCCTATTATAAACTGTAGTATATAAATGCCATTCATATTGTAAAATATTCAATTCATCTTGCAAAAATATCTCCACCTCAAAATCTTCTCTCCCCGATATCTCTACTCCATCATGAGTAGAAGCTTCAAGTGCAACTGCAAATCTGAGAATTCTAAAGTAATATGGTACCACCACCTATCCATTCTCTTACAATACATCTTTTTGATTCTTCCATCCTTTTACCACCCCATAATCAACCTCATCATCCACACTTTGTGAATCTCTAAACTATCCTCTGCACAAGTTTGCATATGCTTTGTTGCATAATGAATAAATATTATCAATCCAATAGTATTTTTTTATAATCTTCTTTGGAATTGTGTAAAGCTTACATCCAGCACAATCATATATTCAGAGAGGTTTTGTAACTGTGTCCTTTTGGTTTTTCGTTCTGGTGTGTGTGCAGCTTCTATCAAATAGTTTTGAGAGTTGTTTACAATTGAGAGCCCTGTAGGTTTGTCAGAGTGAGGTACTGATTTTTTTAATACCATTGTGGAATTAATAGGTAATGGCTTTTCTGGTTACTATCAGTTTTAGGGACTTGGTTTTATTTCCAAATGAGTAAACTTGGGTTTCTTCCTCACGTTCATTTTTATTCCTTCATATGTCAATACATATTTAAACTCTTTGCTTGTGTGGTTATCAATTAGTAAAGATTAATATTATGTGGCCGAAGCTGTAACTATAACTATCTACTCTCAGCACTATTTGTAGGTTTCTATGAGTAAAGTAATATTCTTCTTTTTTTTTTCTTTGTTTTTTATATTTTTGGTTTTACTTTTTTATTTTCTTGGTAAATACATTCAATTGGTTTGATAATTCTATGAGGGACTTTTCCAAACATGACGAAATTTGGTGAAAGAACCTTGCTCTTGACTTTGTAAAGAGAGTTTTGTGTTTGTAAACAAAAATTGACAGTGGTCTTTTAAGAATTTAATGTTAACATGTTGCTTTGGTTACGCTGTGGATGTATGTATCTATTAGCTCCTACTTTTAGTTACATATAAGGTATGCTTTCAACAATAAGCAAATCAAGTATAATCTAAAAAACAATAGCTTAGAAGATAATTGCTAAATTGTTCACAGTAATATGTTTGAGATTTCCATCAGAAAAGTATGCGTAAAGTAGTTTCAGTCTATATGACAGAGTACCCCATGCCACCGTCTTCCTTTGAAGGGCATTTTTTTCATAACAGCTGCCCTCTGCGGAATGATACTCTTTAACAGTGGATGTTGGAAGAAAATTTTATGATAACAATTGCAATATAGATATACTTCAATGTTATTGCCGCCCTTCAAAACTAAACTGTATTCTTAATCTGCATATTTTTTTCGTAAATACTAAATACACAATTTCCTTGCTCAATTTGTACATGAAAATAACAATTTGTACATGAGTCAGAATACTTTTCGACAGCATTCGGTATAGTTGTTTAACTTTAAATTGTTATAGCTGGATTTACTTATCAGAATAGTTATTTTCAGTGTTAACTTGCTGTCATATACATATACATTGCATGTAATTTTTGATTATAGAGGGATGGATATGTTGAAGCAACTGTTTTGATGTAGCTTTTATCCTTAATTGTAAAGCTGATTGTTATGCGTGTATATTGGTGTTTTTGCTATAATAGTTGGTTGTTTATTTTTGTTAATGCACCTTATATGACTCAGCCAAATAGAAATTAAGTTTCAAATAATAGTTACAATTTTGCTTTCATTTATAGAGTTATATGATTCTCGGCACAAGCCTAACTAAGGAGATTGGGTATGAATTGCATTGCTATGTCATGTTGATTGATCATGCTCTTAATCAGTTTGAGGTAATTGTGGACAAAAAGCATGGAAAGATGTAAGGATCTCTTTCAAGTTTTAACGCAGACAATTTATGTTGACTATCAACAAAAGTCAATGACAGTCTCTTAAAAATGTTGATGTATATTTGTTATCATCCATGTTTTCACATGGTCAATTATACGTTGCAATTTCAAGAGTTACATTAATAGATGGGTTGAAGATATTGATCACCGATGAAGATGGCGAACACACCAATGTGACTTCAAATGTCGCTTATTAAGAAGTATTCTATAATGTATGATGTTTAATATTCGAGAATGACAATTTGTCAAGTTGATTAATGTCTCATTTTGTTGTCTCGAATGACATAATCCTATTGAAAACTTAGTTTGAATAATGTAATACATCATAATCATCGTATGACTTATTCAATGACATCTCATCTATGCAGTATTATTTTTTCGTATTGGTATTAGTTTGTTAGACCCGTGCGGCGCACGGGTCATCAATCTAGTTGAAATCAAAGGAGAGCAAAAGTTTTGTTTTTGTGGACAATTGAACATAAAAAGGAACCAAAACGTAATAATAATGAAGATTGGAAATGAAATTGGAAATTGCAAAAGTAATAAAAGGGATATTATAAAGTCAAAGTTTCTATTTCCTAGGCTTTTTAAAATAAGGAACATAAACGTTTAAATTTTAAGGTCTTTTTTGAAATATTTAATTAATTTAATAAATATAAAAAGTTTCATAAACTAACTTAAAAATTATTTAAGTCTCTGAAATCGAGCTAACTCATGAACCAAACGAGTCAAACTATGTGTAATTCAAGTTCAGCTCATTTAATTAACGAACTTAATATTCTGCTCAAGTTCAGCTCATTAGGTTAATGAACCAAATTCAACGGACTAATTGTTGAGTCGAATTTCGAACTATATTCGAGTTGGTTCGATTCATTTTCAGCCCTAAGATTCAATGGCCATTGAACCTGTTTGGCTGTTTCTACGCTATTTACATAGAGGCTCACAAGGAGTTATCAAAGGATAATAATAAATAGAATTCTGCTCTTCTCCCAACAGAAAACGCTCGCGCCCAATTGAACTTCCCAGAATACCTCTGCATGAGTTAACTCACGTAACGTGAACTAACTCACACATGTGTTATATCCAGCGTGAGCTAACTCACGCTGCTTGAGTTAACTCACGCAGGGGTATTTTGGCCCTCGTGAGTTAAGTTACGTCAATTGCAATTTTCAATTCTCTTCTGCATGTTTGAATAAAATAGACCCTAATCATTTTCTTATATTTCTTTTGTCATGACTTCAATCATGTACTCACTTTAAATAATAGTTAGCTCGTTATAATTGGAATCAAAAGCATGCCGCTGGGTCCAAAGAACCGTCCAAGAATATAAATATTAGTAGAGTTTTACTTTTCCCACCCTACTGCCTTCTCGCGCGCCCTGCAAAAATTCCAAAAATACCCCTGGTCCGGATTACATTTTCCGAACCAGATTGTTAGTGTTTCCGGAATATAAAATCCGGACAAATACGATATGAACATTTTGTGTCTTTCTTTGATGTCAAGGGTCTCTATTGACCGTTATACGACCCCCGCATAAGCTGCAATGCAATTGCAGGGGTCGTATGAGCGGGCAACAATGACCATGACACCACAAACACTCCTAAAAGCTACCTAAAAAACTTAAAATTTTTGAAGAAATGTAAGAATGGAGGTGAAGAAGAATGAAGGAAAATGTTGAAGATCCAAGCCTTTTTATAACCTAAAACAAGTCCTAGGTGATTTGGAAGTCAAAGAAAACGTGTTTTTCATTCAAAACCGTCCAAAAAACGCTTTAAAACTCCACTAACCGGCCAAAGCTTTGGTGAAATGTCACCGGCCAAATTGTTATTGAGTAGTTCCGGATTTTATAATCCGGAATGCATGAAGTATTTCCGGATTATATAGTCCGAACTGCACCAGAATAACATAAATGATGAATCTTTTGGGAAGGTGGTTCGAAGAGGAGCTTTTGAACTCGATCCTGCCGGCCTGCCAACTGACATATTACGATCGGCAGGCCGACATGATCGAGTTCATAAGAACCTCTTCTTTGGAGTTAGATCTACAACACAATGAAGAAAGGCAAGGTGTTTTCAAGAGGATTTCTTTGAGTTAGATCCTGCTGCCTTGCCAAATGACATATTCATCTGGCAGGCAGCACGATCTAACTCATAGAAACCTCTTGATATTTTTGAGTTATCTATCTATCAAGGAGGCATCAAGGACTATCTATATATTTTTAACAGCATGCTGAGGATCTTCATCATGTCGTTATATAGAGATCTATATATTTAAAACAGCATGAGAAAGATCCTCAGCTTGATGACAAAAATTTGCATGGTTTGCTTTGGTGTGTTTGTGTGTTTTGATGGTATTGAAGGTGAAAACCGGAGAGGATGTATTTATAGAGGTCCTTGGATGTTGTGGACCACATAAACTCTTAGTGCAATGTGGTCCATACAAAAGAATCCTATGCTGAGGCATTCCGTATTTCGTTTTCCGGAATACACTTACGCCCTATGTTTTTCCGGATTTAGTAATCCGAAAAGCATATATTTGGTTATTTTATCGATTAAATGAACATCTTTGCCGTAAATTAAAACATAATAAAACACGCAATTAAATTCAACAACAGATAACTAACATGCAATAAAACACGCAATTAAAACATAATGCAACAACTTAATTCAACAACACATAACTAACACGCAATTAAAACAACATAAAACACACGATTAATTAAAACATAACACATTATCACGGATCATCTAAACTAACTTCTTCCTCCTCTGGTCCCTCCAGCAGAGCCCTGATCTCTTTGTAGTTCCTGGGCCGGTGCAAACTTTTCAGAATTTGTTCAGTAGATCTAACCAACGAAGCGTCCAACTCGATCGGTCCTCTAGCACTGTGCTGACCAAAGACAGAGAACATGGTTCTCACATCGTCCTCGTTTGTGAGTTTTATCCGGCTGAAGCGAAGAGATCCGGCTGAGTCGGACAATGGACATCGATATTCGACACCGACCACCCTCCTCGTGTCTCTGTGGTTGAGTTGACGGTTGATTTGATCCAGCTCATCCTTCAGCCCGGAGAGGGTGACATCGTCGCGAATCCTAAACAGATGGGGTGGTGTTCCGCCCTTGTAGTAGACTGTCGCTAGCTTGGTGTTCGGATCAAAGCCAGGGAATTCCATGTTGCAGAGGTATATGGGCGTTATGGACCACGAAAATTGTCGGTCCAATGTGGGACACACAAAAGAATCCAATGCTAAAGCAATCCGAATTTTAAAATCCGAACCAAGCATCGACATACACAAAGTTCCAAGTCCCCCTTTGATTCACCCCATGATCGTATCTTTCCGGAATATATAATCCGGAATGCACATACATTCCGGATTATATATTCCGCATTGCACCAGAAGCTTTTGGCCAGTGGTTTGCACCAAAAAGAAAACGTTTTTCAAACGTTTTGGGCGGTGGTCAAGTGTAAAGACACGTTTTTTGACCGGCATTGATGGCTTCCCCACCGTTTTTTTATCCCCCTTCCCCTATAAATATGGTCCTCTTCTACAATTTCTCACACCTTCTTCTTTCTTCTCTTCTCTTCTCCTCTTCTACAACAATGTGTTTCCATCGTTGGCCTTTCATAGAAAGAGGCCTCTTTGAAAATCCATCAGGGGTTATATGATCGGTCAATAGGGTAGGGGTCAGTCTGAATCTGAGGTTGGTTTGTCTGGGTGTCATGTTGGTCTCTTGTTCCCTAGAGGTACATGTGCCCCCTCTGTCTCCCCACCATTAGCATTTCTTCTTCCCCCCATCTTCTTTCCTCCCACCCTCTTTCCTCTCCACCAGTGGCTGGAGCTGGAGATGGAGCCACTGGTATAACTTATGTAATAGGATAGAATTAGAAATAGTTTTAGGATATAATAAGCTTAAAAAGCTTGAAAATTATTGTAATGTATTGTTCATATATTAATAAAATGATTTCTTTTTATTCTTATGTCTTTTTATTTCTGTTTATTATTTTTATTTGCATTTTATTTTATTTTTACTTCTGGTAAAACAGTATTCCGGAGTTTAAAATCCGGAAACATCTGCAAAATTCTAACAATGTAATCCGGAAAACGTAATCCGGATCAAGGGCAAAATTGGAAAAAAATAGGGTGCGCGAGGAAAGGCATAGGGTGGGAAAAGTAATACTCATATTAGTATTGTGGAGATTATGGTACACTATACTATACTTAGAGAAACAATATATAGATACTAGGATGTGTTACGCGTAAGCAAAAACGGAAATGAGTTAGATGACGCAGCATGTTCAAGCATATAACATGAATATAGACAAAACAACAAGCATATAGATCAAATTAGGCCGGCCCCACCAAAATTTACAAAGAAATTTATACAATAAAATAGACCAATAATAGCATGCAGGAGAGGTGAGGAATTAATAGCATGCAGGAGAGAATTGAAAATTGCAACTAGCGTGAGTTAACTCACGCGGGCCAAAATACCCCTGCGTGAGTTAACTCACACAGGGGTATTTTGGAAAGTTCAGTTGGACGCGAGCGTTTTCTGTTGGAAGAAGAGCAGAATTCTAATAAATAAGGATGACTTGAAAAAGTCACGCAGAGGTATTTTGGGAAGTTCAGTTGGACGCGAGCGTTTTCTGTTGGAAGAAGAGCAGAATTCTAATAAATAAGGATGACTTGAAAAAGCTCAAAGTATCAAACAAGTGTCTGTGTGTATGATAATATGACCAATCAGAGGCGGATTCAGCTATACTTGAGGGTGTGCACTGCACACCCTGAATTTTTGCTATTTGGACCAATATTCTTGCCTTTATTGTTATTTGCACACCCTGAAATTAATGTTTTGCACCTCACATCCAAGAGTGAGCCAGACTGACTCGTTGAGGGATTTGGGTTATTGACGTACTTACAAATAGCATAGTGGTGTTAATTTTTCGAGTATTACTTTTCCCACCCTATGTCTTTCCTCGTGTGCCCTATTTTTTTCCAATTTTGCCCCTGGTCCGGATTTCGTATTCCGGATTGTATTGTTAACGTTTTTCAGATGTTTCCGGATTTTAAAATCCAGAATAGTATTTTAGCAGAACTTTTGTAATTTTAAGCTCTACAATTCGTAAAATAAAATGCAAATAAAATAAAAAACAGAAATAAAAAGACACAAACATAAAAACAACTCATTTTATTAATATATGAACAATACATTACAATAATTTTCAAGCTTTTTAAGCTTATTACATAAGATCCTAAATTTATTTCTAATCTCCTAAGAGCCTAACCACTTGTATGTGATAGGACATACCAGTAGTTTGGCTATTGGAGGAAAACCGAAGGAGGAGGTAAGAGGAGGGCAAGAAGAAGAAAACAATGTCCCTGAGGGAGGTGGGGGGTACACGAACTTACGCCCAGACAGGCGAAGCTAAGAACCACACTGACTCACATGACCCTCAAATGAACCGCACTTCTTTGCAGCGCGGTTCCATCCTCATTGACCGTTCATACAAACCCTGAAAGTTTTCAACGAGGCCCTTATCTATGAAAGGCCAACGATGGAAAACCATGGTTGTAGAAGGAAGAAGAGGAGGAGAGGGTGGGAGAGGATGGTGTGAGAAATGGTGGGGTTTGGAAGGCTATTTATAGGGAGGGGTGGGTCAAAAACGGTTGGGAGGCCATAAATGCAGTCAAAAAACGTGGTAAAACGCGTTTTTTTTTACTTGACCGCCGACAAAAACGTGTGGTGCAGACCACCAGCCACGACTGATGCATTCTGAAATACAGGTATGTTTTCCGGAATATATTTTCCAGATTAATGCGATAATGGTGAACGAGGGAAAAGTTGGCACTTCTTGTAGGGCTAAGGACATTCCGGAATGTAAAATCCGGAAAGCTTCAGCATTGGATTCTTTTGAAAGAAAGCTTGGATTCTTTTTGAAAGAGAGCCATTAATGTGGGTTTGGACGGTTACAACCACTAACACGTTTTCATTGACTGTATTAATGACCTAGGACTTGTTTTAGGCTATAAATAGGCTTCCATCTTCAACAAATACATTCATTCTTCACTTCACCTCTTTTCTTCCATTTTCTTCAAATGTTTCTAGTTTTTTAGGGGTGTCGGTGGTGTCATAGTCATTGTTGACCGTTCATATGAACCCTGCAATTGCATTGCAGCTTGTGTGGGGTTCATATAACGGTCAACAGAGACCCTTGACATCAAAGAAAGACACAAAAAAGCACACAACATCTGGTTCGGATTTCATATTCCGGAAATCACTAACAATCTTGTCCGGATTATATAATCCGGACTAGGGGTATTTTTGAAAATTTTGCAGGGCGCGCGAGAAGGCAGTAGGGTGGGAAAAGTAAATCTCAAATTTTTCCATACATGGACTTTTATTGTTTTTAAGGACCATAAGTGGACTTTTAATGCTGCCCATAAAAGCCAAAAAGGGAAAAACATGAGTATGAAACTAAAGGTTAGTACATGAAGGTTGTTGCTAACAAATGTCTTGCATTGTTAAAGTATTTCAAATTTAAAAATTATTCCATAAAAAAGTTAAACACTTCAAATTTTAATTTTCATAAAATCTTAACATTTAAAGTCTTTAAACAGTGGTTCTAGAACATTTGTTAACATTTCTCATACTTCAATTACTAATCCATTGCGCCAAATCAAATGCATTTGAAATTACATGCAAAAATAATAATATAATGTAAACTACTAAAAAAAAATCTTTCCGCTCTCTAATTTCAAGTCATATTTTTATTCTTTTTCTTTTGCCTACAAAGATTATGATTATGACTAATAATAGTAAATAATGCAAATGATACTTTTTTTAATTCATAGTGATAAATGCTTTTCTTTTTGAGAGCTCTTAGTGATAAATACATGAATTTAGAATATTTCAAAAAATAATAAAATTTAATCTGATTAGTTATTAAAAAAATAAAACATTTAGTTTTTTTATTGGGTAAAAGTAAAAAAAATATAAATTTAGTAGTTTAAATTATATATTGAGAAGAAAAAGAGTATAATTTTTAAATGGTACATAAAAAAAGTATAATTTCTATGCACTAACCATAAAATTATTTTACACGTGCATCTAATGATATGTTTCTATGTCAATTAATAAATATGAATACTGATTTGTTTTCAACTACGATAAATGATACAACATCACATCATTAGATGCATGTGTATCAAATCATGTTACATTATCGGCGCATATTAATTTTTTTTGGTTACAATCGGCACATATTAATTAAATCCTAAGAAAAATTACTAGATCATAATCTAAATTTATCTTTATTAGGGAAGTGGTGTTGGAGGATGTTGGTAGATAAGGAGGGCTTATGGTATAGAGTTTTAAAAGCCCGATATGGTGAGGTTGGGAGGTGGTTACAGGAGGGTGGGAGACAGGGGTCTTCGTGGTGGAGGATGTTGTGTCAGATTCATGGTGGGATTGGTGAGGGAGTGGGGAGTTGGTTTGAAGAGAACACTCGCCGAGTTGTCGGTGATGGTAATAATACTTTATTCTGGTCTGATAATTGGGTTGGGGAAACACCTTTATGTATTAAATTTCCTCGGCTTTTTGATGTGGCTGTGAATAAGGAGTGTTCGGTGGGGGAGATGGCGAGATTAGGGTGAGCGGAAGGAGGGAGGGCGTGGGTGTGGAGACGTCGCCTGTTAGCTTGGGAGGAGGACAATGTTAGGGAGTGCATATTATTATTACATAACATTATTCTGCGGGTTAATGACCTTGACAAATGGAGATGGCTCCTGGATCCGATTAATGGTTATTCTGTTCGGGAAGCATATCGACATATAACAACTTCTGGTGAGCAGGTGGATCGAACTGTTGTTGATGATGTCTGGCATAGATACATTCCTGAAAAAGTGTATCTGTTTGTGTGGTGACTTCTTCGTATCCGTCTGCCCACTAAAGATAATTTGATGCAGAGACGGATTCTTCATGCAAATGATGTCGTTTGTGGCAATGGGTGTGGCGTGCTGGAATCCGCTACTCACCTCTTTTTAGAGTGCGGAATTCCTACCATGGTCTGGCTACAAGTACGAAATTGGTTAGGCATATCTACTGTGTTTCCTAGTCAGGTGCGCGAACATTTTACACAATTTACGTTAATGGCCGGTATGCCTAGAAGCTCACATTATGTCTTCAAAGTAATTTGGTTTGCTTATGTCTGGGTGATTTGGAAGGATCGTAATAACCGTGTCTTCAAAAATACGGGGTCAAATCATTCGGTATTATTTGAGAAGGTCAAGCTGAATTCCTTTTTGTGGCTGAAAGCTAAATGGCCGTCCTTAAATTTTTGTTATCATGATTGGTGGCAACACCCGTTTCCTTGTTTGGGTGTTCGCATGTAATTGTTTCATTTTTGGTGGTCCCTTTCATTTCTAGGCACGTGTCAGTTGTAAACATTTTCTTCGGTGCTTCTCCTTAGCACACCTTGTGCAGGGAATCGCATTGTTGTTGTTAATATATATATATATATATATATATATATATATATATATATATATATATATATATATATATATATATATATATATATTTCATTTTGGTTTGTGCAAAAAACAAAATTGAAAACCCACACACACACAGATATATATTAGAATTTATAATTTTAATATTAATAATATTAATGAAGTTAAAAATTTTGCACCCCTGACATAGGGTCCTGGATACACCACTGCGACCAATAGTTTGTAGTTACGGCTGATAATAAACCGAGCTAACTCGATCAAAGTTCGGAACTCGACTCGATAATTAATTCGTTGAACGTGGTTCTTGAACCAACTAAGCTGAACTTGAACTTAAAATTAAGTTAGATAAATAAATGAGTTGAACTTTGGCAATATATAGTTTGACTCAATTCATTCATGAGTTGACTCGATAATATATATATATATATATATATATATGTGTGTGTGTGTGTGTGTGTGTGTGTGTGTGTGTGTGTGTGTGTGTGTGTGTGTGAATTTGATGTATTTTGAGGATATTTTCAATTATAATCGTGGAATTTTGATATTTTTATGTTATTTGTATCAATTTTGGTGTATTTTTGTATTTTATTTTTGGTTGTTTGTATATGCATATTTAAACACTGTGTTTACGATTGAATAAACTATTAGTAAAAAAAAGTAAGATATAGGATGAAAAACTACCTAAACTTCATTACTAAGCTGGGTTTCCTGATTAGAAGATAATAATAATTGTTTTTCTTCCTAAAAAAAATAATAATTGTTTTTCTTAGAACTTTATCTTTGGAGAAAATGATAACACAGAAAGATAGGCAGATAGCACATGTTTTTTGTCTAACAATATGAAGCATTTTTTCTGTCTTGTTAGGTGAATTAGGCTATACTATAGCCTATATATTAAGTCGAACCAAATACTCTGCAAAGCAAATTCACTTAAACGCACCGTATAGGTGTAGACATGGCAATGGGGCGGGGTGGGGACGGGTTTTACATTCCCCGTCCCCATATCCGATTGTCATATACTTACCCGTTACCCTACCCATACCCAACGGGGATGAAAAATTGAACCCCAACCCCATCCCAACGGGTTCGGGTATCCCCGCCACATCCCCGTCCCCACAATGAATAATTTTTTTTAATAAAAAATAGGAGTTTTTTTGCAACCCCTAGAGAAATGTTGTAATGCATTATCCAACAATATGCTTACTTTAACATTTGTTAGATCGATTGATTTAGTTGCCTTTTTAAATATCAATGGTAGTTTTTATAACACGACAATTATTAAACAAAATAACATGACATATCAACATAAAATAGTTTTCTGCATTCGGGACGGGTTTGGGTACGGGTTTGGGGTGGGTACCTATATACCCATTACCCGTCCCATACCCGTGGTTTGGAATCGGGAAAAACCCAAACCCATACCCATACCCAGTCAAAACGGGGAAAACCCGTCAAATTGGGTTTGGTTCGGGTGGGTAACCATGGGTATGGGTTTTGTTGCCATGCCTATATAGGTGGGGTCGGTGATAATCACTTTCAAAACCCTAGTGTATTACTCCCTCTATCACAAATTATAAGTCGTTTTACAATACCAATAAAACATTAACGTTGTTTTTATATTATCTTTAACTATTTATTACTCTATCTTTTTTCAATTCTTTAATTTATCTTTTTCATATCATTTATTAAGGATAATTTTATAAAACAACAAATAATTTGTCTTTCATATAAAAAATTAATTACATTTCTTAATACATGTGAAATGACCAAAACGACTTATACATTGGGACAAAGATAGTATTTTTAAATTAGTCAAAACATTTAATTCGTTGGGATTGTTCACTGATACTTCTTAAATTAGTCATAACTAATTTTACGTGAGTATGAAATGAAGCTAACGAGTCGAACTGAGTTGTTCGTAAATATTAAACGAGTCGAACTCGAGCCAACAAATGGTTCATATCGAACTCGAGTCAAGTTTTGAGCCGAACTAGTTCTTATTAAGTCGATTCAAGCTTAAACATGTTGGATTCGACTCATTTCCAACCCTATCTGTAGCGAACCAATGCAAGCTCCTTAAAATCAATGGGTTGTCTCCCATCTAGCACTTGTTTAACGTCATTAGTTCGACGAGTCTACCACTATTGGGGTGGCTTATATGAGAGAAAGAACACATCGAATTTCTTCCTCTTATTTGGTAGGAATTTCATGAATTTGGCATACATAAGCCAATGTTCGTATAGAACAATGAGACTATTGTTGCAATTGAATCTTCCTTTGAATGTCCAACGTCATAGAGTTTGTGCAAAGAAAAGCTTGTTTACTTGCACAACCACGTCCTCCACAACTCCATATGAATGTTTAATTGATCTATTTGCAAGTGTTAGAGTGACATTTGATGGCTTCATATGAACTCTTCATATCTTTCTTAGCATTGAAGACAACTTCAAGTTAATACTTGCACCTCGCTCACATAGAGCTTTTCCTATGGATAACTTCACAATAAAGTTGAAACTTCCTGGTTTATTTTTCTATGGACGTAACCGTCATTGAAAGATTATATTACAACTTTTGGTTAGAGCAATATATTCTTCATCCTTCAACTTCTGCTTTTTGGAAAGAATTTATTTCATAAACTTTGCATAAACATGCATCTTCTGAAGAGCTTCAACAAGGAAAAGTTAATTTGCAAGTTCGTAAGTAATTCCGTGAATTTTTGGAAACAACTTGTCATGTTCTTCATTTTTTTTAAGATACAGGTAAGGTACCATGACGTAACTTGGGAGTTCACTGGGATTTCTTCTAAAATTTGTCGTTTATTCATCCTCAGGATGGAATTTTTGTCCACAAGTATTTCGGATATTGTGGTCTTCTCCTTCTCATTCTCTTTTGAGTTCTCATTTTCTTGTTACTTGTGTGTTTCAACAATTTCACTATTCGTCTTCTTCTTTTCATCCAAGGATGTTAATATCTTCTTCTTCTTCTTATTTTTGTCCAAGGATATTTGAATCAAATCAAACCAAACCAGATGAAGGTTGATACGAATCAAGACTTTGTGATACGATTCAAACAAGGAAACACAAGACCAGAGAAAAATTGATACGAATCAAAGCATTGTGATTTGATTCACTTGTGACACGATTCACGGATTCATGAATCGAATCAAAATTGCATGATCAACAAGAGATAAGGGCATAAACAATAAATGATATGATTCAAACTAATTTGAATCGAATCAAGGACCTAGAAAAATGGTTTTGCTACAAAAAAAAATTTCCCACACAAAGATAAACTTGACACACAAGACTCATATGACACAATGAGACAAGAATTACTAAGTGCTTTAACATGTTCTAGGCATTAACTAATCCTATCAAACATCATCAAGAGAATCTAGCTAATAAACATCATCAAAACATAAACCTACAACTAGGTGCAACTTCACATCGGGGCTGTGTGTAGTAGACATGCCACATCGTCCAATGTGGAGGTCATCTCCCCACTAAAAGATGGAAACTGCTAGTCTTCTCATACCACCTCTCACACAAGGCAATAAGCATGCCATGGCTCACATTCAAGAACCCTATTGCAACCAATGGGAAAAGAGCAAAATCTCTAATCAGATCCCAAAACCATCTCATATGTTATGTTGGGCATGTAAGATCTTATATCTTACCCCCATGACTGATGCACCAGAGTACACGCTTTTGTGAATCTGAAATACCAAAAAAAAAAAAAATAGATAGTCACTTGAAAATTAAACAATGATATTCAACATAAACACTTTTTATTAAAATACAAATAAAAAGGTTAAATAAATAAAAACAAGGGGAAATTACAATGACCTCCCTTGAGGTATGTTGAAATGTCATTCACACCCCCTCTATTTTTAAACATGACTTAGACCTCCCCTACTTAGTCTTACATGTGATGAATACCTCCCTTTATGTTAACCGCGTTTATACTCTGTTAACACTAACAAATGTGAAATTCCCAGTTTTCTTTCAACATCTTCTCACACGTTTCTACACACATTTTGCTGAAGTTACTCCCTCTTAAATTCCCCTTTCATTTCTTTCACTAACTTCATTGATATCTTGGCTATTACTTCAAACAAAACCAAAACATAGTACATGACAAATAAAAATATTAAGATTCGCTTATATGTGCATAGCTAGCAGTAAGAAGCATGGTTATTGGTGGTCAATCTAAAGTCATCATACAAAATAATTTGGATCCCAAACAAAACTTGAAACGGTGGAGCAGATCTAAGCATTGTATAGAGGAAATTTGAAGATTTGAAGTTTTGCGGTAAAAAAAAAATCGCATTTTTTTCCTCTGAAAATTTAATTTTTATTAGTCTCATTAACATGCATGGAATGGAAGAAAGGACAACGATCCGAAAACTGTAAAAGCATCGATTAGATTTTCACTCTTTTTCACTGTTCCAAATTAGTCGTTGGCTAAAAGTTCAGCATTTTTTGATCAGTTCTGTATCAGTGAGTTAACGGCGTCAAAGTCAGGGGAGGTCTATATCATATTACAAAATAGAGAGGTGTGAGTGACATTTCAACATACCTTAGGGGAGGTCATTGTAATTCACCCAAAAAACAATAAGTTAAACACAGGGGTGTACATGGGTTGGGTCAACCCATAAAATTCGGTCAAACCCACCCAAAAAAACAAAAAACAATGGGTTGGGTCGGGTAATTGGGTGGGTATGGTTTCCAAAAATAAAAAACCCATAAAAATAAATGGGTTTCGGGTAAAACCAGACCCAAAACCAAAAACCCCACTTACCCAATAATGTCAATATTTTTTATCTTTATTTTCATAAGGTAGAAGAAAAATAGTACTCCCTCCGTCCTGGATTAACTGAGCCATTTACTAAAAAAAAATGTCCCAAAATAACTGAGTCATTTCAATTTTCAATACTACTTTCATCATTCCCAATTTAATATATTCCACTTTTTCCCCTTTATAACTCTAATTAATACTACTTTCATCATTTCCAATTCAATATATTCCACTTTCCCCTTTATTTATACATTTTTCTTAATAAGTGTGAAATGAGCCAAGGGCTCAATTAATTCGGGACGGAGGGAGTAAAGGTTATGGTCATAAACCAAATTATATTTCGAAAAGATACACATTGTACCATATATAATGAAAATCAAAACATGCTAGAGTTACAAATCAAGATGTTGCAAAAAAAAAAAAAAAACAAGATGTTGCACTTGTTGGTTATTTTAACACTATTGCAATTTTATGTCATGCAACTTTAGTTTGTTGCAAGTATTTTATGATGAAGTTTATTATTTGATATTATAGTTTATTATTTTATGATGCATAAAATTATAGTAAAAATAAGTTAACCAATTTCTTTTAAGAAAATCAAAAAGTAGAGTAATATTTAAGAAAAATTATAAGTACTTGTCATTTAATTATTTAATATTAAAAATTAGAAAAATAAGTTGGGTAACCCATTACCCAATCCAACTCATCCCATAAATTAGTGGGTTTACCCAAACCCATCCATTGGTATAACGGGTGGTTATTTTACCACACCCAAACCGGAATACCCTATATGGTTTGGGTTTGGGTTGGGCCAAACCTAACCCAAACCGACTCATGTGCACCCCTAGTTAAACACTTGACAATTAAAAAGTCAAATGAATAGAAACAGAAAATTAACACTTACATCACCATCGGCATTCCAAATCTTAATAGCAACATGATGGGTGAATAAGCACATCAACGATAGATTCTCAGGCCCTCCAGAAAAGGTAGCAGGTGTTCTCAGGCCCTCCAGAAAAGGTAGCAGGTGTAACACCCTTGAACCCCTTATACAATATTTAATTACAAAGTAAACAATTATTCATAAATATTCAAGGTGCCACTTCATCAATCCAAAACATGCAAAGTTCATTTTCATAAAACAGTCGCAACGGAATAATGTCTCCAAGTATCATAAAATCACAAATCTCAATCTCAGATACATCATCATAAAACATCGAAGGTTCCTCAAATCATAGAATTCATAACTAAAAGTAGAATCCCGACAAATCCTAATCAGAACTTACAACTAGACTTCTAAAATAAAGCAAAGAAATGAGCAAGCCTCAAGCTGTCCTCAGGTACTCACGCCGATCACGCTTCCTCAACCTGCACGTCTACACCACAAAGGGAATAGGCGGAAACCCGCAAAAGGGTGATAAATACTCAACAAAGGAAATATTGAACATAAGAATAGTCTCAAGGCAACAACAACATACATATGATACAATTATAATATTCAAGCACAATTCTCATGTATATCTTTTCATGTAGATAATCACATCAATTCCTAAATCATAACACAGGATATAACATGTATTTGCACCATCATTTTATCACCAAGTCAAGTACATATAACTCACACTTCATCACCCTCACCAAAATAATAATCATCAAATGAGCCCAATTAGTCATATGCACAACCACCTGCGACTGGATCTCCTATGAGCCCTCTACTCAATCCAGGTACGTACGCCCACTTCCCCTCTAAGGGATATGGTGCGCCATCATCCTCTTCATGCGGGTGCTATTGGTCATAGTCTCTTTACCTAGTTGACTTCTATGTAAGTAGACACATCTACATAACAAAACGCAATGAAAAAATAAATGAAAAACTCATTCAGACATTTCATCATACATTTGTAGTGTAAAATATACAACATTGACTCATTGTGTTATTTCAAATTTTAAATAATCACATTGTGCTTAAACCTAATCTCAACAACATTGACAACCAAATCATTCATATATGTTATCACAAACTAACAAAAAAATCAATTATTTATACTACCCTAAACACCAACATTTTACCAAATTCAACAACAAAAAAAAACACCCTATAAAAATAACAATGTTAATACATGGGATTTGAACACTTGCCTGTTACATTCTTGATCAATTGTTCATCTTTGAAGAAACAAATTGAATGGAGATTGGATTGGGTGAGTTTGGAGCAAGTTTGGTGAGTTTGCAAGATTTTGAGTAATGAGAAGTTCTTGTTGTTGTTTTGGAATAAGTCCAGAACGCAACGACATTTAAACATCGCTAGAAAGAGAAAGAAGTAGTTAAATGTCATTGGGGTAATAACTTAATTTTGAGATGTGTGAGAGTAATTTCTGCAGTTTAAAGAGCAATATCCTATAACATAAATTGGGTTGGGCTCGGCCCATACCGAAACAAATATAAAAAAAAATGTCACTAATACACAACTATATGAGACAAATATTTGAACCGCAGTATCAAATTAGTGAAAACTAATCCTAATAATTAATTTTATGCATGAATTTAAAACAAAATCTAAACGAACATAATCATTTCATTCAATTAGGTTCTTAGATGAAAAACATATCTACTAATTGTTTAAAAAAAACATATTTACTACTCTCTTCGTTTCAAAATACATGTCGCAATTTTACAATATGCACTATTCACATAGTTTACTTTGACCATATTTTTTAACTAATATATAAATACAAATGTTAGCATGCAAGATGTTATTTGATTTGTTTCGATGAATATTTTCAAAATATAAAAAATTTATAATTTTTTATTATTTCGATGAATATTTTCAAAATATAAAAAATTTATAATTTTTTATTATATATAACTAAATATATGGAAAAAACTTAGGTACAATTCTTTACGTGCTTTTCGTATGGTTCTTAACTAAATTCATCATGATTTTCTTAAATCCATAATTTTCTCAAAGTTTGTTATATCAAAAAAAAAATACTCCCTCCGTCTCACAATTATTGTCTCTTTAGCATTTTTTTTCTTTTTCTCAAAATAATTGTCACTTTACAATACCAATGCAACATTTATTATTTTTTTTCCACTATTATACCCTTATTTATTGAATTTCATCCAACTTAACTACTCCACTAACTACAATTAATAAGGGTGTTTTAGTAAATGCTACTAATTTTACCATTGAAATCAACAAAATTAATCATTTCCTTAATAATCGTGCACAAACCTTAAACGACTAATATTGTGAGACGGAGGGAGTATGTATTTTTAGTTAAGAACCATATCAAAAGCACCTAGAGAATTGTACCTAAGTTTTTTCTTAAATATATTAATGGTCAAAGTTGTGTATTGACATGTGTGCAGTGGTTGACTGCGACATTTATTTTAAAACGAAGGGAGTAATACTTATGTTGTTTAATTGTGTCAATTAAATATTGTGTGTGTGTCTATATATATATATATATATATATATATATATATATATATATATATATATATATATATATATATATATATATATATATATATATATATTCCGTTACAAAATATAAACAAAAATAAAGCAAACAAAATTGATGTATTTTGTTCAAAATTTGATCCATATACATCAACTTGCTTTGACTTAATATATTTTAATTAATATTCCATCCAGTCTCAATTATAAACAAAGATTAACTTTTTAGATTTATTTAATAACTAATGTAAACGAAATTCATTAGTAATTAAATGAAGGTAAAAAGTGAACTTTTATTTATAATGAGATCAACCAGAGTAAATATATCATTTATTACATTTCTTTAATCGTTAATATCCCGCTCGCACATGTATTTGTCCAATAATCTATTATATTATGTCCAATGGTTTGATTATTACAATATATTAATCGTAAATTAAATAGACGAACCTAGAAAAATAATCTAAAAAAATCGTAAATTAAATAGACGAACCTAGAAAAATAATCTAAAAAAATCGTAAATTAAATAGACGAACATAGAAAAAATAATCTAATTAAATCCTAAATAAAATAGACGAACCTAGGAAAAATAATCTAAAAAAATCGTAAATTAAATAGACGAACATATAAAAATTAATCGAATTAAATTGTAAATTACATAGACGAACAAAATTAAATTTATTACCATCATAAGGGTCACACAACCAGTCATCGTCTTGTTACATGGACGGACGAAATCATCAAGGTAATGATATAGGTAGGCCAATGTCATCCCTCCCCACAACCACCTCCCAACCGTATTAAGGTCCATCATACACTCCAGATATATATCACGTCGATGTATCTATTCGTCTTGTCGGCAAACGATATACACCCAACGAGATATATGAGAAAACTCCTCACATAACACTGCCTCCTCCTATCCCTCTCCACCAACTCCTGCCTCAAATGTGGCACCTCCAGCCGTCTAGCTACATCAGGTGCTCCTCATAAAGCTGCTTCAATGCGGTATAAGTAATATGAGCACCATACTCATCCTTGCACGCCTTCGTCGCAACAGTATCCCACATACCCAGCAACCTCGTCATCATCCCATGCTCCCGATTCACCTTCTTCTCGAAGTCCAGCAGACGCCCTTCCATGGGAATGTGGAGAAGATTAGCCACATCGTCCAAGGTGATGGTCATCTCTCCCACCGGTAGATGGAAACTACTAGTCTTCGAGTGTCACCGCTCACACAATGCATGTATCATGGCATGTGCCACTGTCTTATACCCAGTGTATAAGAGGTCATATAATCCATACGCCCTTACAGGTTGCCAAAACGAAGCCAAATTATCCTCCGGGCTTGTAAGCTCTCTCACCTTTCTCCCGGAATTTATGCTTCTAAAGTTCCTCTCATACTAAATCTGAAAAACAAATAAATTAAGAATAAATCAATTAACCACTTAATAATTTAATCACCTAATCAGATAATGACTTAAACACATAAACGCTTAATATTTAATCACTTAACAATAAAAAAAATGTATCACTTAATAACTTAAACACATAAACATTTAGCATTTAACACTTAATTACTTAACAATAAAACAATTAATCAGTTAATCACTTAAACACATAAGCACTTAACATTTAATCACTTAACAATAAAACAATTAATCACTTAATAACTTAAACAGATAAACATTTACCATATAACATGTAATACTTAATTATTTAACAATAAAATAACTAATGACTTAATCACTAAAACACTTAACATTTAAAATTTACTAAATCAATAATATTAAATAAAAACTTTAAAGAATTATAACACTTACATTTTTAGTGTTATACAAAATAGCCACCGCCACATGCTTCATGTATTTAGACAATAGTGATATGTCCCGAGGACCTCCAGGAAAGGGAGGTCCTACAATAGGGACGCCATGTGCGGCTCCCTCGTCATCACCCTCATCCTCCTCCTCCTCCTCCTCCTCCTCCTCCTCCTCCTCCTCCTCCTGTGGCTGATAGAACAGATCTTATGGCACATCCACATAGTGATTGTCCGTCAGATTGTATCCCTTGTCAAACTGCAGCATAGGTGACAGATCAACCACCTGTGACTCGGCCGCATGTGAGCTCTCAACACCTCCCGGGTTCCTCTGTCTTCCACTCTTAGGCATATATGAGTTTGCCTCCCTCAACTCCTTCCTATAACTATTCGTCAAAGCTAGTCTGCCATGTCGCATCCTATGCTCGTCCATCCTACGTTCGTCCTTAGACATATATGTGCATAAAAAAATGCAAAAAAAGCAATTAATCACTCATTTGGGCATTTCTTCAAACACCTTATGTGCATATTATAAAACTATCACAATTGGTGTTAATTCAACTACAAAACAATCAAATTGAACCTAAACCTACTCTAAACAACAATGCCAACTACAACAATCCATTATAACATCAAAATCAGTCAAAATTTGCAATTTTCATACCTAACATAAACACTGATATTTTGCTAAAATTATGAAAAGTAACACCTTATACAACCTACATTGCATGTAAATAGGATTAAGATGACTTACTTGTGATTTACTTGAAGAAATTTGGATGATTTTCGTGCAAATGAAGTTTTGCTGATTTTGGTATGAAATTGAGCAATTTTTGTTTCAGTTTCTCCTGTAACCAAAAAAATTGGTGATTTTGGTATGAAATTGAGCAATTTTTGTTTCAGCTTCTGTAACCAGAAAATGAAGTTGTTGTGTTTTTTAATTTCGGGTAGCAGCGGCAGTTAACTACAACGGTAGTTAATTACCGTCGATTTTTTCAGCGGTAGTTAACTACCTCTGAGGTTATTTCAGTATTTTTCATGTGCTTTTATGAAGTATTTGATGTGAGAAAATCAACTTTCAATGATGAGTAATGCTAGCAACACTCTCTTTTGAATACTCTCTCAAATACTCACTCTCTTATTGGTTTAAATCATTGTGAGTGTACACTTTGGAAATAGAACCCACACAAAGTGGTGGGACATACATGAATCTCATCAAATAAAAGAGTGAGTGCTAGAGAGAGTGTTCAAAAGAGAGTGTTGCTAGCATTCCTCTTCAATGATTTATGTGATACATATCTATTAAAAAAAACTTAATCAATGGATTGCATTGGTTTTGTTATTGTTATTATTATTGGTACAAGATTGCGTTGGATTTTTTTAATAAATTATGGATGAATTTGATTTGACTCTTTCTAGTTTCACCCCATATAATCATAGTTACACCCAAATTTATTAAATTTTTTACAATAATACCAAAATTAGTCTCTTCTTCTAAATTTTCTAAAAACCTTTCTTTTACTATCATTCTGAATCATCACCCCTTTTTCACCCACAAACCACCATGGATATGCAATTAATACCTACTAAAATCGTCAATTGAATCAACATCTCTTCCATTGATACGTACTTGATTAATACAAGTAAGTGAATTTCATAAATTTTTTTGAGTTTCTATTTATCATTTGCTCTATGATTTATGGATGTTTATAGTTGTTGTTAATTTCACGTTTGTCTATCTACATCGATTTGTTTGATTTAAGTTTACGTAGAAAGGTAACGTAATTTAAGTTTACATATAGGTCTCACGTGAATTTAGTTTACGTACATATTCTAAAAAGGAATAACATACACCTAAACTCAGTTTACTTGGTGTATGTAAACTCAGTTTACATAAACTACGTAAACTCAGTTTACGTGGTGTATGTAAACTCAGTTTACATAAACTACGTAAACTCAGTTTACATGAACTAAAACTCAGTCTTAACTTACTTATGTAAATTCAGTTTACACAGTGTATGTAAACTTAGTGTATGCAGTGTATGTAAACTCAGTTTACTTAACTCATGTAAACTGAGTTTACATACACTACGTAAACTGAGTTTACATACACTGTGTAAACTGAATTTACGTATACATAATTAATGTGCAGTGAACATGAATAAAGGGTATATTAGTAACTTTGGGGTGTAACTTGGATTATTTGGGGTGTGGGTAGTATCTGTCATTTGATTTTACACTTGATTTTTTGTTTGACCAAAGAAGTTTGTCATTTCATTATAACAGTGTCACCAATACAATGTAGTAGAGGATAGAATTCTTGAGTTTTTAGTCGAGCTTAAATAAAATAATAGATTATTTTGATCCATCTGTTAAAATCCAATTCAAATTTATGAAATCTATTCATATCACTATCCTTAAAAATCTTCAATGAATTATTGCTTGAGCAGCACAAAGTGGGTTGGCTAGTGAAAAACACTTTTTAAAACAGGATTCTAAGTCAATAGCCAATTAAAATCGCAAACAGCTTTAAAAATTGACATATTATTTAAAATATGTTTTTCTAGTTAACTGATTTAAAAAGTGTATTTTGTACTAGTGTACTAGTGGTATTGGCTTGAGACATGGGAGTGTGATTCTTCTCAAGATCTCAGGTTTGATTATCTTCGGGTCAATTTAGGTGGACTAATTTAGTTTTCTAAAAAAAATAAATTATGCTCATCCATTACGGATCAAGATCTGTTTTTGTAGAGAAAAAATACAATTAAAAAAAAATATTTCGGCCATTGGATCTTTATCAGATGGTCATGATTACAACTTTATCTACCTTTTATCTTGTGTGATATAAACAAATCCAACAATTGAGACTAAGAAGACTTCCTTAAACATTAACAGCATCAAACCCTTTATTTTTATGATGTAACCAAAAAAAAAAAAAACCCTTTATTTTTATGCACCATTGCACATGGTGCATTATATTATATATATACAGCATCTCCACATTTATTACATGCATATGCCATAGCATCCAAAACCATTATCAAATTATAACTTCCCTCATTAGTTCATAATTATGGCCAATCTCTAGTATTCAAAGTGAAGAGGGGTGCCCCTGAATTTGTAAGACCATCAAAACCAACCCCTCATGAAATAAAATTACTTTCAGATATTGATGACCAAGAAGGATTACGTTATCAAACTCGTTTGATACAATTTTACAACCATGATCCAAATATGGCAGGGAAAGACCCTGTTGATATTATTAGAAAAGCATTAGCAAAAACACTTGTGTTTTACTATCCATTTGCAGGTAGGTTAAGGGAAGGTCGTAGTAGGAAACTTATGGTTGATTGTAATGATGAAGGTGTTTTGTTTATTGAAGCTGATGCTGATGTTACTCGTAAACAATTTGGTGAAGATCTTCATCCTCCATTTCCTTGCATAGGTGAGCTTCTTTATGATGTTCCTGGTTCTTCAGAAGTGCTTAACACTCCATTGCTGCTTATTCAGGTATAATATTGATCTTCTCACACTATACATGTTATCGGAGGAAATTAGATTCTTTACTCTCACAATTTTCACCTATTCAATAATTCGTACATTGATGACCGTTGGACTGAGATCAGATGATTTAGCTATCAATTTGAATATTTTGTATTTTAAAAAAAATTGAATCATGGGTTTGAAAATCAAAATCTACAACAAAATCTGAATCGTGAGATCTTGATCCAATGATCCTCGATGAAATATTAATTGCGTGAATATGTGGAAATCGTTAAAATAGAGAATTTGAATTGTTGTTGAAGTGTGATCTATCCATCTCAAGTTGTGGAATAATCTTTGGATTGTTATCTTGGTTTTGGTCTAGTCCTCTAAGTTCTATTTTCGTCATTTCATTTTAGTGTCAAATCTTTTTTATAAAAGATAAATGAGTCCGCAAATCTTAAAGCATTTTGGTTCATGATATGGATTAAACACATCAGCTTTTATTGACTCATTTGTCTCTTGTAAAAAAGATCGAAGATAGTATTAATAAATATATCTAGGTGATGGAAACAATAGTTGGTAGTTATAGGGTGTCATCATAGTTGGGATATCCCCTCGAGAAAAAAAAAATCATATTTGGAATATCATGGCTTCCATTTGATGCTTTTAGCACTCTAATCTTTACCTTAAAAAAAAATATCTATCCATCTCTTTCTTAAAAAAAAAATATTTTTATTAGTATCTTTTAAGAAATGATTCTTTGTCATAGCTGCATCGTATAGCTACAACAATGAATCCGCAGTCATACTATTGAAGGTTCTTATCTTGAACATTTATCATTTTAAAAAATATTTAACTTATCTAATGTTAAAAAATGGTAAATTTTTGTGCGGAACTTTTTATAATATTATAAATATGTGTGTAAAAAAATTTTTTAAAAATTTAAGCTTACTTTTTTTTTTGGTTACATAAAAATTTAAGCTTACTTAACATCATAAACTAAAACGGCATGCAATATTTTCTTTTAAAGGCCAAAAATTGACGAAATATTTTTTAGGGGACTAGAAGAGAGGTTTTGAAATTTTATAGAGATTAAAAACTTTTTTAACCCTATATTTTTTGTAATTAGTTTCTTCTGTTAGTTAACTTTAAAGGAACTAAATTTAAATATATATATATATATATATATATATATATATATATATATATATATATATATATATATGTGTGTGTGTGTGTGTGTGTATTAGTTCAAAGACTTCTTTTTGAGGTAAAAAATTAACTAATTTCATTATCAATAATAATAGCAATACAGTTTGACATCAACTCTAAAACTCAAGGATTAGTCATATATCTTGTCGCCCTCGCTAACTCGTGAGTAGAAACTAATTTCATATTACGACTTTTTCAAAGGCTCCACGTCGATGAACATCACATACTTCGTTTCACCTATGACATTTGATTGACAATATATAGCATAGAATAAATCAATAATACCGTCAACAGTCATAATGTGTGGCTCAATCATACCTCATAAACCCAAAGCCCTCCATTTTGCTTCGGCAATTGGACAAGTTGCAAAAATATTTCATGCATTTTTCCCACAACCGATGCAATTATTAGGACAAAGTACCTTTCTTGTTAGAAGCTTCAATCTAGTTGGCAAACAATCTCAAAACATTCCCCACGTGAAGTTCTTCACAACCGGAGGTGCTTCCAACCACCACCCATATATAAGCTAGAATCATTAACCAAATTATTTACAACAAGATGTAGACTCAATTAAAAACATACATCTTGAATCTGGCCACCAACAAATTGAGTCTTCCTCAACCGAATCCAATAAAGGTGTATGAAGCACTCTCTCCATTCTCTCAACCATTAGCATTAGGTGTTAGTTACTCCACCCATATTTTTTAGGTTAAAGATCTATTTAATCATTCTCAAATAGTTTTTTTTTTTTTTTGAGAAACATTCTCAAATAGTTGAGTAACCTACAAAATAAAAATAAAACCTATATTTAACTCATCCCATATATATATTTCCAGTTAAAAAAACTCATATTCAAACACATTCATAAGTGTTTGATTGTGGCCCAATTTGAATTATTTTGTAACTTATGTAAAAGTTTAATCAAAGTAAATTTTAAATTTATTTTATGCATGTACAGTTAATTTAATATTTTTATACATTTATCCAATCATCTGTTATCGTGTAATGTTTTTTAAGACATTTTAGCTGTGAAGCCCCGATACTTCAAAATGGACGACGTACCGTATCCCCTGTGTATCCTGCACCGATACCTGCCCGATACTCCCCGATACGTATCCGGAGAGTATCCAAATATTAAATTTTATTTTTAAAAAAATAATTATCCGATACTTTCGGATACGTCCCGATACACACGGATACTTGTGTTTTTTATATTATTTTGATTTCTGTTTTTTTTTTGTAAAAACTAAGAATAAAAACATTATATTGCTATAATATATATACATTTCCTTTATCTTTCTTTGGTGCCAGTACGACCCGCACCACACCATACAAACAATTGCATCTTTCCCTTTCTAAGATATTAGGGTTTCAACTTTTTCTTCCAAAGTGGTCGCCGTCCACTTTGGCCACCGTCGAATTGCTCGACCGTCGAGCTGATGGTGCTCTTTTTGGTATATATTGCGTATGTAATTGACTAATGATCACTCTCTTAATCGTCAATATTATTTATATTTATGTTAATGTGCTACGAGCCTGGTTTCTTGTGTTTGTTAATATATTTGCATATTAAAAAAATGGTTATAATTATATTGTACATGTAATTATATAATTTTTTTTATTAACGTATCCCAGCCGTATCGTATCTTGATTTTTGAAATTTTTCCGTATCGGCGTATCGGTGCAGTATCGTATCCGTATCGTATCTCGTATCCGGGCTTCACAGCATTTTAGCGTCATAAAAGATGCATTATAGTATGGTTTGATTGAATGTATATATGTTTAAACAAGTTTTATATTATCGGTGTATATCAATTAGTGTTAATAAATCTATAATCATTCATTATAATGTAACTATAACCATGTGCAGGTAACGCGTCTCAAGTGTGGTGGTTTCATATTTGCTCTTCGTCTAAACCATACAATTAGCGACTCATCAGGTTTATTTAAATTCCTAAGTGCATTAGGAGAAATATCATGTGGGATGAACGAACCTTCAATCTTACCAGTGTGGTGTAGAGAGCTTCTAAATGCAAGGAACCCACCTAGAGTTACGTGTACTCATCACGAATATGAAAAAGTACCTCAACAAAGAAACCATCATTCCCTTAGACAACATGGTTCATCGCACTTTCTTCTTTGGTCCGTTTGAGGTAGCCGCAATTCGTTCTCTCCTTCCACCTCACCCACTACAACAACACACTAACTTTGAAATCATCTCTGCATTTTGTTGGCGTTGTCGTACAATAGCATTACAACTAGATACTAACGATGAAGTTCACTTCATCTGCGTAGTCGATGGACGTAGTAAATCAGTTAACCTACAATTACCGAAAGGTTACTATGGTAACGCTTTAGCAAATTCCGCTATGGTAACAACCGCGGGAAAACTTATTGAAAATCCATTGGCGTACGCGTTGAATTTAGTTAAGAAAGCAAAAGCTAATGTCACCCAAGAGTACATGCATTCGATTGCGGATTTAATGGTTATCAAGGGTCGACCTCACTTTAATGTAGTAAAATCCTATCTTGTTTCTGATGTGACACGAGGTGGGTTTGAAAAGGTTGATTATGGTTGGGGGAAACCTGTCTATGGAGGACCAGCTAGAGGAGCAGATGGTGATATTCCTGGTCTTGCTAGCTTTCATATACCTTTTAGAAATGCTAAAGGAGAGGAAGGTGTGGTTATACCATTTTATTTTCCAAATCAAGTCATGGAGAGGTTTGTTAAAGAAATGGATAGTGTGCTTAAGAGCAACACTAACCAGCCTACTAAGGGTGATAAAAAATCTGGTATCATTGTTTCTTCATTGTAGTCCTTAAAATAGTGTTTGAACTTTGAATTTGCTCTGTATCGAAAATAGCCTAATGGAATTTCACAGGTTAAGTTCCATGAAAAATTTGATCATGATTAAAACAACATCATGGTCCATTTTAGTTTTTTTTTTTTTTTTATAGCAATTTGAAGTTTTAGATATGTCTTCTTGAACTTCTTTTTTTTTTTTTTTTGTATTGAGTTAGTCATTTATTTAAATGTGACAAGCTTTCATTGTTAGTTCTATTATAAATTTTTGTAGATAGTCATTGAATGAATAGTGATACACTAGAAAAATGTTTTCCCATTCAGCACCACAATTATACAGTCATTCAAAAAAATCCACAAAACAAGCACTCTCCATCAACACAATAGAACCTGTGTCCCCGTGAGCTTAGTTGAGTTGATAAGAGTTGATAAGGACAATGCATAATATATGTAAGGTCCGGGGTTCGAACCCCGAACACCACCAAAAAAAACACAATACAACCTCTAGGCTGTAGCCACAAATAAATCTTCCAACCGTGCCAAAAAAAAAAAAACACAACAGCTAGAAAAAACATACACCAGCCTTCATTTACTAGACCACATATAGCCAACGAATAATGTTATCTTGATGGGTTGAATATATAATTTATCTTTTACATTTTTTTTTTTAAAGTTTTTACCTTTTACATTGAGTATATACATTGAGTAAATTACTCCACTCCACCCTCCCTTGAATGATGGAGATATTACACTCCCCTCCCCTCATGTTTTGAAACACACACTTCCCTCCCTTAAATATTATAAAGAGTCCTGATAGGTATACCACTATAGGTGGCAATACCACTCCTACACCCACATAAAAAAATGACATTTGGCAATGTGGGGCCCACACTCCCACAACTCTTTCCAACCATTCTCTCTCTCCTCTTTACTTGCATCTTCTTCTCTCTCGCGTGTTGGAACAAAATGTGTTTAGCAATGAACCTTAAAGAGTTTTGATGATAACAAGGTATTAAAAATTGTAAATTGGACTAGCTAATATTTGTTCAAGTGTACAGGACCATAATTATAAAGTCACATCATCATTGGTTCTGAATGAGCAAATAAAGAGCAAAAGAAAATGAAGCTTAGATGATTCTGAAGGCAAAGCGCTCCTGAAGTCAAGCTGCTCCTGAAGAAATAGCGCCCCTGAAGTAAAGCTGCTCCTGAAGAATAGTGCTTCTGAAGACAAGAGGTCCAGAAGCCACATCATCAGAAGCTGCATCATCAGAAGCTGCCTCATCAGAAGCTATTTCACCAGAAGCTGAATCTCAACTGGATTTGCAAAAGATTCAAGAATTGAAGAATTATCAATGCAAAAGCTGTCCATTGGATTCGAAAACACAAACAAAGGATTAGTGGAATTTTGCAACGGTCATTTCAAAGGTGTTTGAAGGCTTGTGCTTGCATTTTGGACGAAAGCGTTGACATTGTACTTTGTACGAATTGTACAACCACGTTCTCCACTACTCTGTTTTGTGTCCACGCTTCAAGACAAGAAAACAGCTCCAGAATACGGTCTCGCCTGCATATATGTTCCTTTGGATAAGGAATGGATTTCAAATTGGTTCTTCATAGGACAACAACCAAATCAGGCAAAAGATCATTGGTGAAAGATCAAGCTTCACTAACGACTCTTTGGTGTGCTGGCAATTTCATAACGTCTCTTTCACACCTCTATATAAAGGAGTGAAGACCTAGAGAATTGGTAATGCAAGAACGCTAAACGAAAGACTCACAAGATTTTCACAAGTACCAAACCTCTGCTGAAATTGTTCTGCATTCACTTAGAATTTCTGTGTCTCAAAGTCATATCTTAGAAATTCTTAAGTTCATTGAGTCTGTATCTGATTTGTATTGTGAGCACCTCTGATTGTATATCAAGTGTTCAACCTTAAACAATTTTCTGTGTAATTTTGTTTAGTTAGGAAGTCTCTTGCAGTTGTGCTTGAGCAGGAAGTCTCTTGATTGTGTTCTTGAGCAAAGGAAGTCTCTAGCTTGTGTGCTTGAGCAAAGGAAGTCTCTTGCTTGTGTGCTTGAGCATTTGTAATCAGATATTACTCATAGTGAAATCTCCTTGGAAGTGCAAGGGGGACTGGACTACTTCCGGATTGTGGAAGGAACCAGTATAATTGCTTTGTGTCGTTCTTCTTCTCTCTCTCTGTTTTATTCCGCTGCATTTAGATTCTGATTATCACTTCAGAAGCTGTCTCACCTAGCTTCTGATCAGTGTGTTCAGTTTTTAGGAGAAACGAAGAATTTTTCAAAACACAATTCAACCCCCCTTCTTGTGTTTTTCTCACCTTCAATTGGTATCTAGAGCCTTGGTCTGTTGTGTATCACTTAACCGTGCAACAGTCAAAGATCTGAGAAAAACATGTCTACTCCTCCTCCTACTGGTCCTAGTGATACTAGCTATAAACATGTCTCACATGATTATAGTGATAGTAAGAAAACCAGTGTTGGAAAAGTTCCAAAGTTCAATGGAGATGCTGAAGAGTTCTCTTGGTGGAAGACCAACTTTTACAGTTACATCATGAGCCTGGATGAAGAATTATGGGATATTCTGGAAGATGGTGTTGGTGATTTAGTCCTTGATGAAGAAGGAGCTGCTGTGGATAGAAAGAAACATACTCCAGAACTGAGGAAACTTTACAAGAAGCATCATATTATCAGAGGAGCCCTTGTCACTGCCATACCCAAAGCAGAGTATATGAAGATGAGTGACAAATCCACTGCTAAAGCTATGTTTGCTTCTCTCTGTTCAAATTATGAAGGGAGCAAGAAGGTCAAAGAAGCAAAGGCTCTCCTGCTTGTACATCAGTATGAGTTATTCAAGATGAAGGATGATGAAACTATTGAGGAGATGTACTCAAGGTTTCAAACCTTAGTTTCTGGGCTACAGATTCTAAAGAAGAGCTATGTTGCTTCTGATCATGTAAGCAAGATACTCAGAAGCTTACCTGCCAGATGGAGACCAAAAGTGACTGCCATTGAGGAAGCTAAAGATTTAAACACTTTAAGTGTCGAAGATCTTGTTAGTTCTCTCAAAGTTCATGAGTTAAGTCTTAATGAACATGAGTCTACTAAGAAGAGTAAATCAATAGCTCTTCCATCCAAAGGCAAGTCATCAAAAGCTCTCAAAGTAGTTGAATCTGAAGAGGAAGAACAGTCAAGTTCAGATTCTGAACCAGATGCTGCTGAAATGGCCATGCTCTCAAACAGACTTCGATATCTGGCCAAGAAGAACAGAAAGTTTCTCTCCAGAAGGGGTAACTCCAGAAGCTCAAAGAAAGAAGATCAGAAGGGATGCTTCAACTGTAAGAAGCCTGGACACTTCATTGCTGAATGCCCTGATCTTCAAAGAGAAAAGTCAAAGGACAAGTCAAAGAGGTCTACATTTAAACCAAGCAAACTCAAGAAGCAGATTAAGCAGAGTTTAATGGCAACCTGGGATGATTTGGGTAGTGAATCTGGATCTGATAAAGAGGAAGCTGATGAAGATGCAAAGGTAGTTGTTGGGTTGGTAGCAACAGCAACTTCAGAAGCTGGATCAGATTCAGACTCAGAAGATGAAAACGAGGTATATTCCAAAATTCCCAGAGATGAACTTGTTGAGTCACTTAAAGAACTTCTTACACATTTTGAGGTAAGAACCAATGAGTTGAAGGATTTAAAAGAAAAATATGCTGATTTGGTACAACAGCAAAAATCAACTCTATTGGATCTGAAAGCTTCTGAACAAGGACTTAGGGGCTTTGACTTCATGTGTAAAACATATGAAGATCAGCTCAGGTTCTTATGTCAGAAGCTACAAGAAAAGTGTAATGAAAAACCTTTAAGTAACCATGAAATTGCTCTTGAAGATTTTATTATATCTGGCATTGACAGAAGCAGAGTAGCTTCTATGATTTATAGCATTTACAAGAACAATGGCAGAGGAATTGGTTTTCCAGAAGTGAAACTTGAGAAAACCAATCTAAAATCTTGTTGTGAATGCATCAAGGAAGATCTGAAAACATTCTTTGTACCAGAAGGGGCTGAGTTGGAAACTGTTGTTCAATCAGAACCTGAAGCTTCTAGTCCTAAGGCTAAGATTACTTCAACGCCAAAGAACTCTAAGTCAAAGGCTATGATCAAATCTGATTCCAAGACTTCAAAGGTCAGGATCCTGAAAAGATCAGAACCTATTCCTCAGAGTCTGGTGAAACCAAAATCTGGGGTTCTGAAGTCTAAGTTTCAGAAGAAGATAGTTACTGCTTCTGAAGTACCAAAACCTAAGGTGATGGTTAATCAGAAGCAACCCAACTCACAGCACAAGGTACAAGAAGTGAAGAGTAAAGCCTTAAGTACTAACCTTCCAGGACCCATAGAACAATGGGTACCTAAATCTAAAAATGTCAATGATGCAGGTATGTCTAAGAGCAGTGCCAAAGCAAAGATCATGGTACCTAGACAACGGTTGCTCAAGACACATGACAGGAGACAAGTCCATGTTCCTCAGCCTAACAATGAAAGAGGGAGGAAGTGTGAAATTTGGGGGCAACCAGTCAGGCAAGATCATAGGTACAGGAACTATTGGTAATTCCTCTACCTCAATTAATAATGTATGGTTGGTAGATGGTCTTGAACATAACCTTTTGAGCATTAGTCAATTTTGTGATAATGGTTATGATGTGCTTTTTGAAAAACCCAACTGTACAGTAATCAACAAGGAAGACAAATCCATTGTGTTCAAGGGAAAGAGAGTTGACAATGTCTATAAAATCAATTTTTCTGAACTGGCTGATCAGAAGGTGATTTGCCTACTATCAGTGAATTATAAGAAATGGATGTGGCACAGAAGGTTGGGACATGCTAACTGGAGGTTAATCTCTAAGCTTAGTAAGTTACAACTTGTAAAAGGGCTACCAGACATTGACTATCATTCAGATGCACTCTGTGGTGCATGTCAGAGAGGGAAAATTGTGAAATCATCTTTTAAAACCAAAGACATTGTTTCAACCTCAAGACCTTTAGAATTACTCCATATTGATTTATTTGGACCAGTGAGTACTGCATCCCTATATGGAAGTAGATATGGATTAGTCATTGTTGATGATTACAGCAGATGGACTTGGGTGAAATTCATAAAGAGTAAAGATGTTGCGTGTGATGTATTCAGTAGCTTCTGCACTCAAATTCAATCTGAAAAAGAATCAAAAATTTTGAAAGTCAGAAGTGATCATGGTGGAGAATTTGAAAATGAGCCATTTGAAGCTTTTTGTGAAAAACATGGAATTTTCCATGAGTTCTCTTCTCCTAGAACACCACAACAAAATGGGGTTGTAGAGAGAAAGAATAGAACTTTACAAGAAATGGCCAGAACCATGATTCATGAAAACAATTTACCAAAACATTTTTGGGCAGAAGCAGTGAATACAGCATGCTATGTTCAGAACAGGATCTATATTAGACCTATTTTGGAGAAAACAGCATATGAACTCTTTAAAGGAAGAAAACCCAATATCTCTTACTTTCATCAATTTGGATGTACATGTTACATTCTGAACAACAAGCTCTACCTAAAGAAATTTGATGCCAAGGCCCAAAGGGGAATCTTTTTAGGTTACTCTGAAAGGTCAAAGGCATACAGAGTGTATAATTCAGAAACACTTTGTGTTGAAGAATCTATGCACGTTAAATTTGATGACAAGGAGCTTGAAGATAAAACTTCAAAGCAAAGTGAAAGTTCTGCAGAGATACAGGTTCCTGAAGCTACTCCAGAACCTGATCAGATAGCTGAGTCTGAAGATAGTCCAAAAGCTAAACCCACATCAGAAGCACAAGATGAAGCTGCTTCTGATGAAGCACAAGATGGCTCACATCAAGCAGATCCTCCCAGAAACACATTCAAACACAAGTCTTCACATCCTGAGGAGCTAATCATTGGAAACAAGGATAGTCCAAGAAGAACAAGATCACATTTCAGACAAGAGGAGTCAATGATTGGACTAATCTCAATGATTGAACCTACAACAGTTGATGAAGCACTTTCAGATGATGGATGGATCCTAGCTATGCAAGAAGAGTTGAATCAATTTCAAAGAAATGATGTGTGGGATCTGGTACCCAAACCTCAGCACAAGAACATTATTGGAACAAAATGGGTATTCAGAAACAAGCTGAATGAGCAAGGTGAAGTAACAAGAAACAAAGCCAGGCTTGTTGCACAAGGGTATAGTCAACAAGAAGGCATTGATTACACTGAAACGTTTGCTCCAGTTGCAAGATTGGAAGCAATCAGGTTACTTCTTTCCTATGCAGTTAATCATGGCATAATATTATATCAAATGGATGTCAAGGGGGCTTTTCTAAATGGTGTCATAGAAGAAGAAGTGTATGTCAAGCAACCTCCTGGATTTGAGGATATTAAATATCCTGACCATGTTTTTAAACTGAAGAAATCACTATATGGCTTGAAACAAGCTCCCAGAGCTTGGTATGATAGACTAAGTAATTTCTTAATCAAAAATGATTTTAAAAGAGGACATGTTGATACTACACTCTTCAGAAGGACCCTTGGGAAAGATATTCTTGTTGTGCAAATATATGTTGATGATATAATATTTGGTTCTACTAATGCATCTCTTTGCAAGGAATTTTCTGAGTTGATGCAGGATGAATTTGAAATGAGCATGATGGGAGAGCTGAAGTTCTTCCTTGGCATTCAAATCAATCAATGCAAAGATGGAGTCTATGTTCATCAATCAAAGTACACAAAGGAGCTTCTAAAGAAGTTCAAACTTGAAGATTGTAAAGTGATGAACACTCCAATGCACCCCACGTGCAACTTAAGCAAAGAAGATGAAGGAGCTAAAGTAGATCAGAAGCTGTATAGAGGTATGATTGGTTCTTTGTTATACCTCACTGCATCTAGGCCAGATATTTTATTCAGTGTATGCTTGTGTGCAAGATTCCAATCAGATCCTAGAGAATCTCATATGACTTCTGTCAAGAGAATCTTCAGGTATTTGAAAGGAACAACTAATCTTGGACTCCTTTATAGGAAATCCTTAGATTATAAGCTAATTGGATTCTGTGATGCTGATTATGCTGGTGATAGGATTGAAAGAAAGTCAACCAGTGGCAACTGTCAATTTCTGGGTGATAATCTTATATCCTGGGCTAGCAAAAGACAAACAACTATTGCTATGTCTACAGCAGAAGCAGAATACATTTCAGCTGCAAGTTGTTGTACACAACTACTCTGGATGAAACATCAGTTGGAAGATTATCAGATGACTGCTAACAGTATTCCCATTTATTGTGATAATACTGCTGTTATTTGTTTGTCTAAAAATCCAATTTTGCATTCAAGAGCGAAGCACATTGAAATCAAACACCATTTTATCAGAGATTATGTTCAAAAAGGAATTTTAGATATACAATTCATTGATACTGAAAATCAATGGGCTGATATATTTACTAAGCCTTTAACTGTTGAAAGATTTGATTTTATAAAGAAAAATTTGAACATGCACTTTGTATCTGATTAAATGCTTGCTTGCTCCTGAATAGGATTTTAGGTTCTGAAGTTAGTTCAGAAGCGGTAGTCCATCAGAAGCTCTTTATTGAGGTTATGAGGAAAACTCGCTTCTGATGATGACGTCAGCATCTGAAGTCCAGAAGCTGGATTTGTTGCTTCTGAATAGTTGAATTAGTGGAAACGTTGGAAGTTACCTTTTAAAAAGTAACTTCTGGCCCACTAACTTGGTAGTCACTCTGTGAACTTCTTACGTGGCCTGTATGTGTTGGTGTATAACTAAAAGGGCAATGATGATTTAATAGCTTTGAAAGTACTTTTCACGCGCCCCCAATTTTGTCATTAATGTTATGTTTGTTTGTCTCTTTTGAATTGCAATCGTTTTACTTTTAACACTTTGACAATTCACACACTACTCACTCACAACAAACACATTTGCTCTCAAACCTCTTGCGAAGTAAGCGCATTCTCTCAACCTTAGAACCCTAAAATCTTCATCTTCTTCAAATCTTCGTCAATCATCAAATGGCATCATCAAGCTCGCAACGAGAAGTTTCAGTATCTACTTCACGAATGATCCCTGAATATGACTACAAAGGAAGAAGCATGAAATTGGAAGAATGGGAACTACAGGTTCAAATAGAAAATCCGGTGGATTTTGAATCACTCGCCTTCCATGAGTGTTGGATCAGAAGCTACTATGAAAAGCAGGAACTTATGCATTACTTCAAGATGCTAAATGGGCCAACATATGTGAACTTGGTCAAAGATTTCTGGTTAAGGGCTGAAATTGTCAATAGAAAGCCTGTGAAGGCAGCAGATAAACCAGCTGGGTCGAAGAAAGGAAAGAATGAGATTGAGTTGAATCCCACTTCCTTCAGTAGCCTTGAGATAAGGTCTGAAGTGATGGGTATTCCTGTAATCATCACAGAGGAGATAGTTGCTAAAGCTTGTAGAATGGATGCAGAAGGAAGGTTTCAAGAAATTGTTAAGAAGGATGATGTCCTTCTGCAAAACTACTACAACACTCTTCTGGGTGGAAACAAAGATGCTAAGCCTTCTAAAATGGAGATTCACAATAGAATGTTGGTGAAATTCAGCAATGATTGCTTCTTTCAAAGAGCAGGTGGGTCTGATCAACCCAACAACCAACAGAAGCTAGCAATCTATTTCATGACCAATCTGGAAAAGATAAACTTTCCAAGATATGTATTGGATCATCTCTGCTGGGCTATTAATGAAAGCACAGTCAAAGGAAGGAAACAAGTGCACTATGGAAGATTGCTCTCTGAGATCTTTTATCAAGGGAAAGTGCTGGATTTGTTGAGAAGAACAAGGGATGCTTCTGATAAATGCTTCGAAGTTTCTACTGCAGAGAAGACTATCAGTAGCAAGACTTTGCATTCAATGCACTTTTTCAAGACAGCTCCTAAAGATGAGAAATGGTTGGAGTTGACCATAGAAGAATCTGAGATTATCAGAGACTTTCCTTCCATAGTTAAGGAAAGTAATCCTGAACACTTAGCTAGATTAGTAGCTGAGTACGTCTTGGAGGAAGATGCGAGGTCTCAGGAGGAAGCTGCTCTTGCTAAAGGGAAAGGCAAGAAGGCCAAAGCAGTTGCTGTGTCAGAAGCTGCTGTTTCTGATGCACCTAAAGGGAAAAGGGCCAGAACTAGTTCTGAATCTGATGCTGCTCCTACTAAAGGAAAGAAGGCCAGAACCAGTACTGAGTCAGAAGCTGCTATTGCTAAAGTTGCTAAGTCTGAAGCTAAACCTGTTTCCATCAAGGATAAAGGAAAGATGCAGAAGATTGGTGCTGCTTCTATTCCTCAGAAGAGAAGAAAAGGTAAGGCAGACTTGGTAATCAATCAAGAGCAGCTGGAGGAAGCTCTTGAAGAAATGGAAAAGGAAGAGGCTGATCCCAAGCTGAAGAAGAAGAAGGCTCCCCTTCAACTTGTGAGTCCTATGGTTGAGATGACTCCAATAAGGAAAAGGATGGCAGATGAACGTGCTTCTGAACTTATTGCAGACAAAAAGGATCTAAAAGCACAATACACTCATCAAAGAGATGAAAAGCTCAAGGCTTTGGGATTGGAAGACTGTGATAGGTTCTACAAAGATAAATTGGCTGAAGTAAGAGCCATTGCTGGTAAGCCCACTGAAGACAATGAGGAAGACGATATGATGCTCATTTTTGAAAATGCTCCAGAAGAGGGAACTTCAGAAGTAGTTCCTCAAGCTGCTGATCCACAGAAGATCACTTCTGAAGCTGGCCCTGCAGATCAGGTAATTCAGATTCCAGTCACCTCTATCCCCATTTCACCTTCTTCACCATCTGTACCTGAACCAATAGAAGACACTTCTGTCTTAGACAATCTTGCTCTCCATTACTCAGGTGAGTTACCCATAGACAAATCTACTTCAGAAAAGGCCTCTGAAGCAACTCCAGAAGCAGCTGCTTCTGAAAACGTTGTTTCAGAAAACCCCCATCAACAAACACCTGAACCACATAAACCCACAACACCCCCACAATCACCAACAGCTACCATTGACCCCCAACTCAACACTCAAACATCAACTTCACCACAACAACCACCAACTGAAATTGAACACTCCCCACAACCAACTCCCATGGATGTTGACATCTCTCTAGTCAATGTTCAAGCCTCAACCTCTACCACTCACATTGCCTCTGACCAGCCTTCATCTTCAAACACACAAACACACTTTACCATTCCACTTCCTAACCCTGTTCAAGATCTGGAAATCAGTGATTCTGATCTTGAAATCCTTGAACAACCACCCACAAACATCCTGGAATTTGGATATATTAATTCTGAGCTTCTGACAATCCTTAGTAGATTGCATAATCTTGTGGATCAACGAAGGACAATTGATCTCACAAGTGCATATGAAGACTCCTGGACATCTCTTCAGAACCGGGCAGCTAAGCTTATTGAAGATATCAAGGCTAAATGCATCAGAGTCAAGCAAGCTTCAGTCAGAAGACTAATAGAGCATTTGAATCAGAGTCTCAGAGTAAGAAGTTCTACACTGCTCCTGGCAAACCAGCCTTTCTTCTTAGAAACGGATTACTTGACCAGAGAAGCAAGGTTGTGTAAGCTTCTGAAGAAACAGATGGCACAGCAGCAGCAAGAAGCTAAGGAAAGGGAACAGGCTCTTCTCCAGAGGCAACAACAGCTTGAAGAACTGTTGCAGAAGAAGATTGAAGAAATGGAGGAGATGAAGAAACAACATCAAACCAACACTTAGTTGCACACCCTTGTGTTTTTCTTTTTGTTTGTTGTTTGTTTTGAATTCCTAGTCCTTGCTTCTGAAACCATTCTGTTTTAATTCTCTTTGCTTCTGAATGCTTACTGATTCTGACTGTTTAGCTGCTTCTGATATTTTAGATATTCATGTTCATATATTTTTGATCTGATTAATTTCTTGTATACTCTCTTTTGATTAATTTCTTGTATACTCTCTTTTTGTCTTTTATGTTTTTTTTTATCTTTTTTGATAATGACAAAAGGGGGAGTATATGTGGCAAGTATTTAAAGGCTCTGAGCCCCATTAATGGCATTTGAAATTTTTTGAAAAACTTCTATCATTTTTTTTACCTTATTGGTATAAGCTATGAACGAACGAAGGAGTATCAAAAGTCAAGTAAAATTAATTGAACCATTCTTCTTATCTATAAGTTCATTCTTTCAATGATTCAATTTTGTTTTTAAGCTCTGATATTTTTTATTGTGCGGAAAATGAATTTAATTAACCTGGATAGAACTTAGGGGGAGCTTACAAACCTCACCTTAAATACTATCAGACTCAGGGGGAGTTTGAGCTTACAAACCTCAGATTCTGAGCTTACAAACCTTAGAACCCCAAAGTCAACTTGTTAATTAGATTAACAACAATTGATCAATTTTAAATACTTTTGTTTGTCATCATCAAAAAGGGGGAGATTGTTGGAACAAAATGTGTTTAGCAATGAACCTTAAAGAGTTTTGATGATAACAAGGTATTAAAAATTGTAAATTGGACTAGCTAATATTTGTTCAAGTGTACAGGACCATAATTATAAAGTCACATCATCATTGGTTCTGAATGAGCAAATAAAGAGCAAAAGAAAATGAAGCTTAGATGATTCTGAAGGCAAAGCGCTCCTGAAGTCAAGCTGCTCCTGAAGAAATAGCGCCCCTGAAGTAAAGCTGCTCCTGAAGAATAGTGCTTCTGAAGACAAGAGGTCCAGAAGCCACATCATCAGAAGCTGCATCATCAGAAGCTGCCTCATCAGAAGCTATTTCACCAGAAGCTGAATCTCAACTGGATTTGCAAAAGATTCAAGAATTGAAGAATTATCAATGCAAAAGCTGTCCATTGGATTCGAAAACACAAACAAAGGATTAGTGGAATTTTGCAACGGTCATTTCAAAGGTGTTTGAAGGCTTGTGCTTGCATTTTGGACGAAAGCGTTGACATTGTACTTTGTACGAATTGTACAACCACGTTCTCCACTACTCTGTTTTGTGTCCACGCTTCAAGACAAGAAAACAGCTCCAGAATACGGTCTCGCCTGCATATATGTTCCTTTGGATAAGGAATGGATTTCAAATTGGTTCTTCATAGGACAACAACCAAATCAGGCAAAAGATCATTGGTGAAAGATCAAGCTTCACTAACGACTCTTTGGTGTGCTGGCAATTTCATAACGTCTCTTTCACACCTCTATATAAAGGAGTGAAGACCTAGAGAATTGGTAATGCAAGAACGCTAAACGAAAGACTCACAAGATTTTCACAAGTACCAAACCTCTGCTGAAATTGTTCTGCATTCACTTAGAATTTCTGTGTCTCAAAGTCATATCTTAGAAATTCTTAAGTTCATTGAGTCTGTATCTGATTTGTATTGTGAGCACCTCTGATTGTATATCAAGTGTTCAACCTTAAACAATTTTCTGTGTAATTTTGTTTAGTTAGGAAGTCTCTTGCAGTTGTGCTTGAGCAGGAAGTCTCTTGATTGTGTTCTTGAGCAAAGGAAGTCTCTAGCTTGTGTGCTTGAGCAAAGGAAGTCTCTTGCTTGTGTGCTTGAGCATTTGTAATCAGATATTACTCATAGTGAAATCTCCTTGGAAGTGCAAGGGGGACTGGACTACTTCCGGATTGTGGAAGGAACCAGTATAATTGCTTTGTGTCGTTCTTCTTCTCTCTCTCTGTTTTATTCCGCTGCATTTAGATTCTGATTATCACTTCAGAAGCTGTCTCACCTAGCTTCTGATCAGTGTGTTCAGTTTTTAGGAGAAACGAAGAATTTTTCAAAACACAATTCAACCCCCCTTCTTGTGTTTTTCTCACCTTCATCGCGGACTCTCTCGGTCCCTTTTTTTTATGTATGGAGAAGCAAGAAAAACAAAAACCACACAAAAAAACAAATAGTTCTGAATCTGAATCAGGTAAAACTCAATTTTTAAGTAACCCACAACCTCTTCCTTTACCCTTTTTCACTCATTTTTGTGTTCCTTTTCTCCATGTTTCTTCTTCTACAGCCCATTGCTCTTGTATTTTAACAGTTGATGCTTCTGGTTCAGAGATTTGTGCAGTTTGACATCAAGCAGAACAAATTTGTGTTCTTTTCAGTTTATGTGAATGATCCATTATTCATTGATCTGATTCTGATAAAATTATCCTTTAAACTTAAGTGGAAAATTGAAAGACATTGAACAAATTTATGGATGATGATCATTTTTAAGTTAATGGACAGAACAGAGAATGGGTAATTGGAGAATGAGTTGCTGGAAATTAAAAGAAGATGGAGGCGAGGATTGGGTGTGGTGTGGAAAGGGAGAGAAGAGAGAGGGAAAATGGGTTTTGACTACATTTTTTATAGCCAAATATATGGTCTGTATGACCACATTTTTACACATGCGTGACCACTATTTTTTCATAAATTAGAACTTGTCCGTCCATAGGCGTGATAAACTTGCCGATTGTAAAACAGGTTATTTATGGTTGGAAATGCTTTTAGTGCAGTGATCAAATGAGATTATGCGTTCTATTCGCCTAAAACGAAATTATTTACATCTGGGAAATATAAACTAGCCAAATATATGGCTTGTATGACCACATTTTTACAAATACGTGACCACTATTTTTTCATAAATTAGAACTTGTCCGTCTTTAAGCGTGATATACTCGCCGATTGTAAAATAAGTTATTTATTGTTGGAATTGCTTTTAGTGCAGTGATCAAATTAGATTGTGTGTTTGATTCGCCTAAAACAAGATTATTTATACCAGGTAAATATAAACTAGCCAAATATATGGTATGTGTGACCACATTTTTTAATATGTGTGACCACTATTTTTTCATAAATTAGAACTTGTCTGTGTTTAGGTGTGATAAACTCGCAGATTGTAAAATAAGTTATTTATTGTTGGAATTGCTTTTAGTGTAGTGATCAAATTAGATTATGTGTTTGAGTCGCATAAAACAAGATTATTTATACATGGGAAATATAAACTAGCCAAATATATGTTTTGTGTGACCACATATTTTAAGGTGCATGACCACTATTTTTTCAGAAATTAGAACTTGTCCGTCTTTAGGCGTGATAAACTTGCAGATTGTAAAAGAAGTTATTTATCGTTTGAAAGGCTTTTAATGCAGTGATCAAATGAGATCATGCGTTCGATTCGCCTAAAACGAAATTATTTACATATGGGAAATATAAACTAGCCAAATATATGGTCTGTATGACCACATTTTTACATATGCATGACCACTATTTTTTCATAAATTAGAATGTCTCACTGACAATTGGCTTGAATTGATTTTTTTTTTGCACATGTAAGTTACAGATAACCAAATAAACGAACAATATATCCATAATTTTAGAATGTCTTTCATTAGTTTTCTATTGTGAGGCATGCAAACTTAAAGACGACTAGTTTTAAACACATGAAAGAAAAAAAACATGGTTACGCCTTTGTAAAATTGTGGTTACACACTTCAAATATTTGGTTATACATAATTTTCATGTGAAAACAATATTATTTTAAGGCGAGTTATCACTGAAATATCAAAAGTGATAAAATGTAGTACATCAAACAATAGAAAATACATGGTGAAATAAGTGTTTCAGACAATAAAACTAAAACTAAATAAGTTAGCCACATCATATACATGGCCGAATTAGTACATCACATAATAAAATAAAATTCAAAAAATTGAACGTAGTTGCTTGAAGTTGATTCTTCTGAGCTTGACTCAGATTTTTTATTGACTTCTATCAATGATTTCGTTTCAAAAACATGCCTTAACTGTACCTGAAAATGAACCATTTACACATCTATGGCTTTAGTCTGGGATAGTTATACAAACTTTGAAACCAAATCTAAGTGTACTTACATTACTTTCATTTGCCACATGAATTTTTTGTGTTTCAGATGGCCCATCTTGCGTCATTCATGTATGTCCTGTATACAAATGTATAAGAAAAGCAACATAGAGAGAAATATTTGCAACAAAGGCAATCTTTCAAAAGTTACAAACAATAAATAATTAAGAATAGAAAGACACACCTCAGGCTTGCCATAATTGTTCTTCCTAAATTTCAAGGATTTTGGATCAATTTGACAATTTGTCTGGTCTAACAGCAAAAAAAATTGTTTAAATACATTACCTCTATTGCGATATAGAAAGAATCAAAACCAAATGATACAAGAACAAGAACAATATACAAATAACAAATGTTCCACCAAACAAGTAGGCTATACGTCTATCAGAGAAAACATAAGCAAACCAATTATGTTAAAAGCTGTAACAAACAAAAATTAACATTAATCATCAGTTTGCATAACAATCACATCCCATCAGTGGAAAGATGTTTAAACATGCCGAAACAAAATGACTCAAACCTTGAGCAAATTTAAATTAAATACACAATATTTTCAACACCTCAATTTGATGGATCAAAGATGAATGAGAGGCTGCACAAGTCTTCACTATTCTTATCTCAAGATAACCCTCCACCAAAATTGAAGGTGTGGTTGTATTCAATTCATCTTGATGGTGGTGCATGACAATGCCACACCGTAATTATATGATGTCCAAATTTAATATCATCCTATATTGGCCACGAGATATGTCAGATGTTCTATTGAATTTTGGCGACAAGCAAGAAGATTCACTGTTATTTTGATTGAATTGAATCGAGCTGTAATAGACGTAAACCATCCCTAAACACTTGATCCTCAATTATACTTCCAACACCATTCAACCAAACCAACATTATCTAAAGCTTAAGTGATTCTCAAAATTCTTCATCATCTTTATCAAGTCTAATATTATCAGCAAATTAAATACTAAAAACCTAGAAAACTATCATGATAAGTGCTTATAACATTAAACCTAATTCATTAAATGCAAAAAATTAACTTTGATTTTGAAAAACTAATTTCAAAATCAGTGTTTACTAATTTCGAAACTAAGAAGAGTTTATCAGTGTTTACCAATTTCAAAACTAAAGTTGTTTTTCAATTATTAACATTATTCAATGTAATTTTTCAAAACCATTTTCAAAACACAAAATCCCTAAATTACAACCCTCAAACCCACAAATTGAAGGAAAATTTTGAGATAGATCTCACCTTCAACAAAGATGGAGAATCATCAATAGAGGCAGTCCGACCATAGAGAGTGGTAAATCTGTAGATGCAGTCCAGCAATGAGCCCAACACAATAAAAAAAAACGTGTGAGCAAATCAAAGGGAACAACTCCTAATTTATTGTCGCAAACTTCATTTCACTCATCTGAAAATCCAAACAAACTCTCTTCTTCTTTTTTGCTCAGATTCGAACAATACATATGAAAATTGAGATCTTGTTGATGATTGTGTTTCTAGTTAAAATCTATGTTTTGTTTTGCTGATTTTGAATGTTGTGTTTTCTGGGTTCTGATGGGGACGATGGGACACAATTGCAAGAATGACGGTGGTGTCAGATATGAGGCGGCGATGGTGGTGGTGGTGAGTGTGTGACGGTCGTCGGCTGTCGAGAATGATGAAGGTGTCGACGAAATAAGAATATGGATGGGAGAGAGATGAGAAAAGTGAGGATGAAGGTTGGACCTTTGGTCGTCACCGCCGTCGTCGCCGTAAACAGAAAAGGGTCGGTGGAGGTTGTGGAGATGGTGGAGGGTTTGAGAGAAGAGAAAGAAGGACAGAAAAAGTGAGGGTGAAGGAAGAAAGATAGGGTTTGTTTTGGACAAAATCACCCCTTATTTTTTACAAATGGACAAAATTGCCCCATGCCACATAAGGAGTGGTAGGAGGTGTATCACCAAAAGGGTGTTCACCAATCTTTTTCCTATTATAAAATACTACATTTTCATCATTTTTTTTTTAACTTTCGCATAACTTTTAAAAATAACTCTTGTCAACTTCTTTCTTTTACTAAAATAACCTTTCAGAGCTTCTAAGTAAGTTCTTTTATATCCTTCATTGTCATCAAAACGCCAAACATGTCTTCGCCTCTTCGGTGATTTCTCATGTGCCATGAAGGTTTGCAAAGTTGATTTAATAACCTTTTACCAACGACGAAAGTGACCACGGTGGTATGGTTCCTGGTTCATGGTTTGCAAAGCTCAGAAAAGGAAGTCTGGGAATTGAAATTCGGTTAACGATTGATTAAGGCAATGGGGTTTCTTGTCCATCTTGCTTGGAATCAGAATGAAATTGGTGAGAAGAGATTTTACAGTGGATTTTGGAATTCTCCTCTTCTTTTTTTTTTTAAATTCCAAGAATGATATTAAGAAAAATTCCAATCATAGACTTTGTCAAAATGTATCTGCAGTCGTGAAAGCACTTTTTTAAATGTTATCAAAGGAACTTGCTACTTGTAGTAAAATTATAGGGAAGGAACATGGATCAAATAAGAATAGGAAAGGGTATTTTGGTAACAAAGATTTTTATTTAACGGAAGTTAAGAAAATTTGACAGAAAACATAAAATTGGAGACTACAAAAACTATGTAATTTTTATAAAATAAAATAAAAACTGAAGCCACCTAAATCATAAACGTTTTTTTTTTTAAATAAAAGATGATTACAACATTGGTGATACAATGGGGTACTTCTAAGTATATGTTGGGACTAGCTGATAAAGTAGCTTCACTTGTAAAAGCATGCGCCACCACATTAGTTTGTCGCGAATTAAAAAACACCCTAGAGTTCACAAAATCAGAAGAAAGCATAGACTGACAAGCTGCAATAATCTGGCCAAATTTTGTAACATTTGTCTGTTGAGAGTTGAACGTATATGTTGTCGTCTTCGAATCCACCACAAAATCAACATTATCCATTTGTATATCTTGTAACCGTTGGAGCACATAAAACAACCCAAGAACCTCACCTACGTCAACAAAGGTCATAGGCGAGATGCATAGAGTTTTGGCCAACACATAGGCTCCGTCGTTATCCTGCACACATATACCAATACCAGTCCTATTCAAATCTGAGTTAAAAATGGCATCAATGTTGCATTTAACTCTCCTCGATTGCAGTTTTTTGCCAACGAGCCTGGGCATTTAGCTGCTGCTAGGCATCAACCATGGAAGGACTTATGTCTTGCTACTGTCGTGATCTATTGGTTTTAACAATTGCCTTAATCTAGTCGATCATTAGTTTATGTGCGCGATCAAGCACCTGTGCACACACTTCATTCTTGTTTTGCCAGAGTATAATATTGCGATGCTTCCAGAGACTCCATATAATAGCCATCATCTTATGGCACAGATCAACAACAAGACTCTGAAGGAAGAGAAATATAGCATATGTCGCCAAAGCATTGGTAGAGACTACATGAGAAACGACCTCCCAAAGACCAGCCAAGTGCCAAATCTGCACAACAAAAGAACAGGAGAAAAAAATATGGGAAAGGTCCTCCATAGGGTGGTCATAACTAACACAAGAAATAGGGAATTGAACTCCTTTATCTTGCAATCTAACTCGCATACAACACATTCTCCAAATTAGATTCTTAATTTTTTGTGGCACCTTTAATTTCCAGATGCCAGACCAGTAGCCCAGTTTGCTCATATGTGAAGTATTCGCAAATTCCTCCACATAAAGACGGTAAAAGCTCTTCATGTAATACAACACATCCTTCTCGACCTTCGAAACCAATTAGTCATGCTGCACTTGAGCAACCAAATGAGTGTTGAGAATATCCGAAGCTATATCGGTACTAAACATTTGTTGCACCATTGCTGAATTTCTGCTCTATGATCCAAACTCCATTAAATTTGCGACCTTTAAATTTTGAACGAAATTTGCCCCTTGAAAACTACCGTTAATACATCTATCATCCTTTAATCACGGTACATCCAAAATAGGAATGGAGGCCCCTATATTAATACAACATCGAGATCCTGTTTTCACAATGAACCTAGCACGAAGAATAGTTTGCCAAACATAACTCAGGTTGTGTCCTATATTCGTCGCAAGATAGCTACGATATGGGAATGACGTGCTTTAAAAATGCAAGAGACAAGTGAACGATGCTTGATCTCTAACTCCCACCCTTGCTTTCCAAACATATCGAGATTAAAAACTGTTAAATATTTGAAACCCATTCCACCATGAACTTTGTGCATAGACAGATTCTTCTAAGACAACCAATGGATGCCTCTATTATTAGACCCACCATGACCCCACCAAAACGAGTTCATCATGCTCTCGGTGTCTCCCCCCCCCCCCCCCCCCCCCCCAAAAAAAAAAAACTCCTTTGGGATTTTGACCACTTTCTTCCACACCTTCACTGACATCTTCAAGTAGATTGGTAGAGAATTCAACACCAAATTTAAGAGAACAATTCAATTACCAAGAATAATGTATTTATTCCCTTAAGAATGTGATTTCATGGTCAATTAGTCTAACAAAGTTTCACAAGTAGAGAGACAATTAGGATTTTCTACCACCAGTAAACCCAACTAACGAAACGGAACACTCCCTTCACTACAATTCAAATAATTGCTCGCCATTGCCATAAAGTCCTTAGACACATTTATCCCCACCATAGAACTTTTGAAAAAATTAACCTTTAGACTCAACGTCATTTCAAACCCTCTCAACAATGCCTTCAACGTTCAAATATTATCCACCATTGCCTCATCAATACAAAGAGTATCATCCACGTATTGGAGGTGAGAAACTACCAAACCATCTTGATGGAAGTTTAACCCCTTGAATCAATCATGCTTAACCGCATTTTGCATCAACTTGTTAAAACCCTCTGCCGCCAACATAAACAAAAATGGAGCTAGGGGATATCCTTGTTTAAGCTCTCTTTGGATATTGATCTCCTCCGTTGATGTTCTATTAACAAGAATAGACATACACACGCCTTCATCCATGCCACCCACTTTTGACACAACCCAACTCTACCCATCATATATTCCAAAATATCTCAATCTACCATATAATAAGCCTTAGCTTCTAGAAATCTTCCTTAAGAATCAACACTTGACCTTTTGCTTGTTTCGCAAAATCCACAATTTCATTCACCACCATCACATCATCCACCAAATTACGCCCCTTTAGAAAGACCGATTGGGATATAGAATTATTGTTTCCTTTGCTACATCCAACCTCCTTGCTATCACCTTTGAAAGGAGTTTATAAAGAGTATCCAACAAGTAAATTGGTCGGTAATCCTTCAAAGCCAATGACTAAGACACTTTCAAAATTAAAGTCACAAAGTAAGCTAGAAAACCCCTTGTAATTACTTCATCGGCGTGGAATTGGTCAAACATAATATGCGCCTCATATTTTATAAGATGCCGAAAATTCTTCACAAAAGAAAAATTAAAATCATCTGGACCCAAACGTTTGTTCCCATCACTATCCTTCACCACCAATTCAATCTCATCCAAAGCGAACGACGTAGATAAAACTCTATTCGCCTCCTTCGACGCCTTCTCAAAAGACACATTATCCAATTTCTGATGGTCCCAATTTGAAGATGAAACACGATTAGTAAAGTGCTCCACCACCTCTTTTATCACCTCACATGGAGATTGCACCCACACACCATTCACTTTAATTGCCTTAATATCATTTCTACTAGACCTCATCTTGACGCATCTATGAAAATATTTGTATTCACATCACCTTCCTTCAACCACTTTGATCTTAATCGTTGAATAGTTGTTGTCTTTTTTGTCTGTAAAATCCTCCATAGATCCATAAACATCTCTTTCCACCTTTGGACCTCGAAATCATTAAGAGTATCCACCTCCCCTTTCTCGTCGACTGTCTTAATCTATTCCACCAATCGAGAAATCATATCCACCATACCATCATATTCCGCCTTATGTCAATATTTCAAATGAATTTTTAGTCCATTCAGCTTTTCTTTCAAATTAACAAAACCCATCCAACCACTCACATTTTGATTCCTCCAACTCTCCTCCACAACCCCACTTAAACTCATATTTTCCAACCAATAGTTATTGAATCTAAAAGGCTTAGGACCCAATCCAAACCCTCCTCCTTTAGCACCAACATACAATGATCTGACACGACTGAGAGAAGACTTTCAACACCATTACTTCCTTTCCTCCAAAATGAGACTATATTAATCCTACTCATCGTGATACCATTCTGATGATACCAAGTGAAATGGCGCCTCAAAACATTCAAATCTTCCAACTCTAATTCACTAAGATAAAATTTCTCTTGAGCTCTCTTAACTTAATTCCATGTAACGATTTTGTCCCTTATCTTTTTTCACTTCATTTCACCTTTTTGATCAATTTGTATACCAATTTTTAAGGTTCAAATCTATGATTTTATTTTAATATGATCACTTAGTGCACAAATATATGATCATTCATTCATGTTTTCGTATGAAATTTAGATTTGATACTTGTAATTTATACGCAAATGAATTAAAAAGAAAAAAATGATATGAAAAAAAGAAGATAAAAGACAAAATCACCAAGAGCAAAAAAAGATAAAAGACAAATTATTATGTAAAATTAAGTTAAAGAACGACAAATATAATTTAACTTTATAAATATTATAATGACAACAACACATCTCATGTTTCAAGATTAAACTCGTCATCGTGTACTTAACTCGTTTGATAAAGACATTACATAATATATGCATGGTTGATGTTCGAACCTTAATCGTCCGACTTATTCATCTTTAAAATATAAATTTTCAACTAAAAAGATAATGATTGATTGCCCCTGACAAAAAATATGATTGTTTATCCCTACAAAAAATTTAGCCACTAGGACATCACATGTATGAAAATGGAAAAGCTTCTTTCAAAAAAAAAGTATGAAAGTGGGAAAACTACCCCCTTGCTGCGGTCCTACTATTTTTAATTGGTCTCGGTGTTTTACTTGCACCAAACATCAATCTGTCGTTTCCCGATCTGTATATTTTTGTCTTTTGGACAATGACATGCCATACATCATACAACTTTTTATGACATTTAATAAATAATTCTTCTAATAAAAATACTAGTGGCCAGAAAAACTTTATTATCAGATGCCGGAAAAAATTTATATTTTAAAAATATTAATCGAGATAAATCAAACAACATCTTATACATTAATATTTGTATTTATATATTAATTAAAAAAATAATCAAAGTAAACTATATAAATAGTGTACATTAGGGAGCATAAATTAAATTCAAAACGAAAATTAAATTTAAAATTCCCTAAAAAAATATTAAATTCAAAACGAAAATTATTTTTAGCCAAAACTGAGTAGTGACTGACCAGGAAGATTCTTTAGTGACTTTCAATTTCAATGGTTGTTGAGAATAGAGTAGTGACTGACCAGGAAGATTCTTTAGTGACTTTCAATTTCAATGGTTGTTGAGAATAGTAGTATGTCTTTTGAGTAGTGCGTATATCCATTGTACAATAATGACCATTGACTTCTAATCTAAGATATAAAGAAACATAATTGACCTCGACAGATTATTTTAACATTATGCTAAAAAAAAACTATTTTAACATTAGAGACATTAAAAAATTTACTTTTTTTACTATGAATTGATCTTAGTGATATTTAAAAAACTTATCTTTTCTCCCTTCAATATCAACTACACAAAGATCAAACGAATTTACATATTACAGGGACTAATTGCAAGTTTCAACATGAAAAAAGTTTACAAGGACTAAAAAAAACAAGGATCGAAATAGAAAAGTTGTATATTTGCAATGATTTTTTTAAAAAAAATACAGGTTTGGTGACTAACAACAAAAAGTTGTATATCTGTATAGATAAAAAATACATTTAAACCCATAACATAAAATAAAAAATACACTATTACTTTAATGAATAATTTGCGTCTATAAAAATTATTTAATCATTTTCCACTTTTTTTTATCATGCCACTAGTTTATAGATTTTTTCCTTCTTTTAAAAAAAAGGAAAATGCTAACTAATACCCGAAGGGCATTGGTTAAACAATTAAAACAAGTAAGTTTTTAATAAAAAAGAGGTGTGATGTCAAATGTAACATTTTACATTTCTAAAACAAAACTTCTACTTCTGGATTTTTTAACCATTGTCCTTAGGACACTGGTTAGCAAGACAAAAAAACTTTTAATTTCCTTGGTATTTTTACATCCCTATTTAGTTTATGAATTTGTCATTGACCAATGACCAGGACAGTGGCAGTCAAAGTCAAGTCATCGCCTAAGCTTCCGAGAAATTCATATAGGAATACCACTCAGAAGTGGAGGAGGAACTCACGGATTATGATGTTTCTTTACTCCCAACAAGTCCCAACTTTGCCTTTTGATTCTTAATTTAGTTGTTACTTGAGTTATACTCCTTCGGTTCCTAGGCAATTTCTCAAATCTCAATACACAACTTTTGAAAATATTCATTGGTATAGATTGAACAAAACTTTTATACACTAAGACCATCACATTAGTGGAATCTATCTTGATAAGACTTGATACCTAATACGAATTACTATTAGGGGGAAATTTTTTGAGTACCTAAGAGGTATATTATAGGTTAAGAGTCTCAACTAAGATCTCACTTTATTTGTGGGTCTTACATATTTTCAATATTAAAAATGAAATGTAATGATACAAAGTTATTGATAGATGAGTGACAAATTTCATTTAAGAAATTTGTGTAAGATGCTGAATTGGAGGGATTGAGTACTTATTAGTTACTACTATATTAGAAAATTGTAAATAAATGATATGTACACGTGAGACTCGTTTAAGAACCAAAAAATGAGTTTCTCAATTTCAAATGCTCTAACCTTTGTCTTAATATATTAATAAAAACATATGATCAAAGTAAATTATGTGAACAATGTAAATAGTCAAATTACAACATGTATTTAAGAATTAAAGATATATTGATTTTAAAAATAAGAGATGAGTTTTACTAAAATATTTTTCTTAATTGTATTAATATGGAGTTTAGTTAGGTGTGTTGGAATACAATACAAAATTTTAGTGGAACAAGTCAAATATTGCAAATAAAATATTGAACGAATTGAAGAGAGTATGAGTCCAAAAAAGAAAAATGACGAAGAGAGTAAGCATTTTAAGACTGTTCCATTAAAATATGCATGCGTTATTTTAGAAGTGGATCATCTCAATTTACTAAATAATTCAAATAGAAGAAAGATATTATAAATATAATAATATTTTTTTTTGAAGGAAAAAAAAACACACTTGGAAAGATATTATAAATATATTATATTATTATAATAATATAATAATATTTATTGGTTGTATTTTTCTCTCATCTATTTGAACTATCTTGGAGAGGAACCCGAGCTTTGTTTTTCTTTTGAACTACGCTAAATACAGGCAAAAAGGTGATACTTTTTTTTTTGGAAATGTTAACTTGTGCCCTCAAGGCACAAGTTTAGAAGCTAAATGTAGAAACTTAATTTTGGAAATCGTGCATTCAATGTCTTGAAAGTTTAAAAATTTATTTTTTCAATACAAACTTTATGTTTTAATTCCTTTTTTAGATTCTTAACTTGTGCCCTAAGGGCACAAGTTAACATGACATTTTTTTTTATAAATAAAGGTCAAAGCCTAGCAAAAAACTACACAACCACATTCAGCGGCGTATCCTTTCATTAGGAAGGGGTAGCCTTGGCTACCCCAAAAAAAATATTATCCTTGTATTAGTTGGTATGTATTTATATTCAGCAACCCCAAATAATAAATATTGAGTTACCCCAAATAAGTCCAGCCGCCGAAAAATAACATAAATAAGAAAGTAAAAAAAATATTACATGATTGATAGGTTTATTTGTATTGGTTTGGTACTTCCGCTCTCAATAACAATTATAGAGAGAACTTTTTCAACAATAAAAATTATCAAGACAATAGTCATAATTAAACTTAACGTATTTGTGTACATTGGGAATTATTAATCTATTTTGTAAATAGTTATTTATGGATAAAATTGGCTTCTTGAAACACAGTTTGGCCAACTTTTTTAAATAGTTATTGTCAATTTTTATCATTTGTTGCTGCTCTTAGTTAATTTTCATGTATTGGTTAATTTTCAGATTATTTTCATTTTAGTCTCTTCAACACTTGTGATTTTTAAGTTAAGTTCCTTAGATTTTGTTTAATATTAGTCCTTAATTTTTTATTATAATTTTTTATTATAAAGATGAAATCCAAGACTAAAAACACTTTTTTTTTGTAAAATTTAAAAAAAAAATCAAGACAAAAATTGAATAAATTTGTTTGTAAGGACCAAACCTAAAAAATTACAATTTATAGGACTCAAATATATTTTATCTTTAAATTTAATACATTGGTTTTAATTTTTTTTTTAATAGTTGGCCCCTGCATAAATTTTTCTCTAGCTTCGCCGCTGACCACATTAACACTTTTAGACATGCAAGTCACGTACATATCATCAAAGAGGAGATTCTGGAGCTTATAAGATGGAATCTCAAAAATTCTTACGTCATACGAACTTTGGTTGAGACTAAAGCTAACTAGCCAGTCAGCGCATCGATTTCCTTCATGTCAGATGTGCTTAAAAATAACATGCCATTGTAACTTTAAGAGGTCTTGGATACGACGAACCAAAATAAGGTTGTTTCGATTAAGCTTATGGCTCTCGGTTAACATATCAATTAAAAACTGAGAATCGTTTTCCACTAGGGAAATGTTAACCAGCGCCCCCGAAGCACTCTTTAAGTACTATAAGTAATAAGTATTTATGAAAATGTGTGTAATCAATGCATTGAAAATCGAAATATTTGACTTTTTTAAAGAATAATTGCTTATTTTAAAATGCTTAAAGAGTATCTTAGGGAACTAGTTAACAAGACCTTTTCCACTGTAAGATTTATATATCCTTGACTTTTCGCCACTTGCATTCATATATACATTCCCCATATTTCAACATAAATGTCGTCACAAGCTCCAATCTTTTAAGTATATCCTTGACCATCCGTGTCCCCAAAAAAGGTGATCATGGTTGGTGCACTAAATATAAACTAAGTCTCACTAAGTTAAAATGAGACAAATAATATACACTATCTTCGGCCATTATTATAAGAAAATTTTCACTTTTTAAATAAATTGAATAATTAATGTATCCAGTATCTATTATAGATCAGATATTTTAATTATTCAATGTATCTAAAAAGTAAAGTTTTGCTTATAATAATGACCAAGATAGAGTATTGACTAAGAATTAGTACTACACACTTTTTTAAAAAATACTAATATAATAAGAAATACAATAAACAATAACAAAATATATTCAATGATTTTATTTGGATTTTGAGTGATCAATTTTGAATTACATAAAATCAATACCTTCAACTCTATAGATTTGGTTCGGCTTAGATCCAAATATGAAAGGAAAAGAAAAAAACTAACAATTTTAATTGGTTTATATTGGATTTTAATTTTACCGGATCATTAATTTGTTGGGGGCTTCTATGGTGCATTCAGGAAACTGACTTTTTTGAAAAAGTTATTTTGTTTAGCCAATAGTATAATTGTCGACGCCATGTCAACTAGTGTCCTACTGGTGAACCACTCTAAGACTAAACTTTACCTTATTACAAATCAGTCCTCATACAAAATATTAAGGAGAATTTCAATCTTCGTGTACAAATGAGAATCTATGTGTTGAAGACGAAAAGCAGTATGCAGGAGGATGAGATGATTTTTTAGAATTTTCATTATTCTGTTTGTTTTCCGAGGAAATTGAAGAACTTTAGTTTATAAAGATTTAATTTTTAGGATTTCTAAGAAAAATGGGTTTTGTTAATTGAAGGATTGGAACCTTATGAAAATCGGTTTAACTTCACCAGAAAAGTCATTCTCATGACTTCACCATAGAATTTTCCTATTTTTTTTTTCTAATTTGATTCTTATATCCCTACTTGCTATAGCATGAAGTTATTATCATAAAAATATTACTCCACCAAATCTAAATCTAACAATTTTCTTCAAATCTAATTCGAACTTTATTTCATCTTATTGTGAAAGACTAACCATTTATGCTAAATGAGTGGATTTTATTTATGTAATCATTGATTTGTAATTATTAAGTTCTATAAATTTAATGGGCCCGGCCCACCTTTATAAACTCTTTATTTCAGAGGTAGATAGGAGTATTATAACAGGCAAAAAAGAGTGTGAACAGCTGGAATAAATTATAATTCTACAAACATTTTATGTCAATTTTTATGATAACTTTCTTTTTCATATTTATGAGTATTTTTAATTTCTCTCTCTATAATTTTGATTTTTGTATTAATATATATTTTTCTTTAAAAATTTATGGTTGTTCTATAAATTATCATACAAATTGTTGTTCAAATAACACATACTAAATTATTGCTTGTACCCAAAAAAAACATTAATTATTGCAGCAGCACTATGTGGGTTATCCCAATGCATGTGGCGCATTATATATACACTTGCATATACCGTACCTTCTATAATAACCACTATCAAATTTAGTACCCTTTCTTCAATTATACCTTTCCTCATTATGGCCCAATCTCTATCATTCACAGTGAAGAGGCATGCCCCTGAATTTGTAAGACCCTCAAAACAAACACCTCATGAAGTAAAATTACTCTCAGATATAGATGACCAAGAAGGGTTACGTTTTCAAATTCCAGTGATACAATTTTATAAGTATGATCCAAATATGGCAGGGAAAGACCCTGTTGATATTATTAGAAAAGCATTAGCAAAAACACTTGTGTTTTATTATCCATTTGCAGGTAGGTTAAGGGAAGGTCCTGACAGGAAACTTATGGTGGATTGTAATGATGAAGGTGTTTTGTTCATTGAGGCTGATGCTGATGTTAGTTTGAAAGAATTTGGTGATGCTCTTCAACCTCCTTTTCCTTGTTTGGATGAGCTACTTTTTGATGTTCCTGGTTCTTCAGAAGTGCTTAACTCTCCATTGTTGGTGATTCAGGTATTGTATTGATGTTCTTAATGCATAGTTATTTTGACAAAGCTATACTTTATATTTCATAAATTTACAGTGGTTCATCTTGATTTTTCAATTTCACCGCAAATCCGTACATACACTTGTACTATATTATATTTCAATTTCACCACTCATCCCAACATATACTCGTACTATATTAAGGATCCGTTAATTTTTCAAAAGAAATAGATAACTTTATATTATGGATTATTTGAAAGACTTTCAAGTCAATAAATATATATAAAATTAATAGACTACATGCTTATAAAAATAATTAATTATTCAACTTTGAAAGACTTTCAAGTCAATAAATATATATAAAATTAATAGACTACATGCTTATAAAAATAATTAATTATTCAACTTAGAGTTAGACAACATATACTCGTACTATATTAAAGATCCGTTAATTTTTCAAAAGAAATAGATAACTTTATATTATGGATTATTTGAAAGACTTTCAAGTCAATAAATATATATAAAATTAATAGACTACATGACACAATTATTCAACTTAGACACAACTTAAGTTGGTTAGATTTTGGACTTTTTTTTTTTTTGGTAGTGGCTGGGGTTTGGACCTCGGACCTTGCATACTTTATGCATTGTCCCAACCAACTGAGCTAAACTCACGAGGACACTTAGATTTTGGACTAATGGAAGAAGTTAGACTTTCACATCATATTGAAACAATATTTAAATCCTAGGAATAAAAGTGTCTTGCATTTAGTGTTTCTATCGAATAGAATCTTAGGAAACCAAAATAATAACCTAAAATAATTTTTTAAGGAAACACAAAATAATTGTTTATTCACAATTATTGTTAAGAATATCGTTTAAAAGTTCAACTTTGTTATTTATATTACCTACCATCTTATTTAATTGCATAAAAAACTGGAAATTTAATTTGAAAATATGAATATTAAATTAAAGACATCTTTAATACATTATCATTTTTCATTTTTTTGGGGGAAACTTACATGTAAATTTGTAAATGGCACATATATTTTTTTAAAGGTATAAATGACACATAGTTTTGTAAATGAAATGAAAATTTGCAACATATAGTTCACAAACAAAATTTTACAGGCAAGCACAAATAATTTTTTTGGGATCAAGATTATTTGTATTGATGCTGCGTAGAATTCTTCAAAGACAACCTTGACCTCACTTGAATCATTTGTGTAGGTTAAAATCTACTTTTTATCTTAAACAAAAAAATTTAATTCAGCTGAGGATACGTATGTTTGCAATAACTTTATTCTTTGTTTCCTAGAAAGAGTGGGGTTTGTCAAAAAAAAAAAAAAAGAGTGGGTGGGACCAAAATGTGTCGTTTCAATCAATCAATTAATACTTGTTCCTTTTAACTCTAGTGTGTGTCTCAATTTTAAAAATAAAATGCTCATTTGTTATATCTTTCTTTTAGCTGCTTCTATTCATCGTTTAATTAGAATGAATCACAATTAGACAAAATTTATACATCACGGATCAAGCTATTACATGGTTGGTATGAAGTCAATGTCTTATCTCATATTGTTTTTATAACAATCACAACAAGTGTTTCATTTGTGGTCCAATTTTAACTAATTAATTTATGAAAATAAAATTATTCATTCATTCACATACTTGAATTTTGACCATTTGTAGGTAACACGTCTCAAGTGTGGTGGTTTCATTTTTGCTCTCCGTCTAAACCATACAATGTGTGACGCAGCAGGTTTGGTCCAATTCATGAGTGCCTTAGGTGAAATTTCTTGCGGGATGAACGAACCTTCAATCTCACCGGTATGGCATAGGGAGCTTCTAAATGCAAGGGATCCACCAAGAGTAACATGTACTCATCGTGAATATGAACAAGTTCCCGACACCAAAGGAACAATTATTCCCTTAGATGACATGGCCCATCGCTCTTTTTTCTTCGGTCCAACCGAGGTAGCCACAATTCGCGCTCTTCTCCCACCTCACCAACAAAAACAATCCAATTTCGAAATCCTCACCGCATGCCTTTGGCGTTGTCGTACAATCGCATTACAACCAGACACTGACGAAGAAGTTCGCATAATCTGCATTGTCAATGCTCGTGGCAAGTTTAATCCACCGTTACCAAATGGTTACTACGGTAATGCTTTTGCGTTTCCCGTCGCGGTTACAACCGCTGGGAAACTAATGGAAAATCCGTTAGGGTATGCACTAGAGTTAGTTAAAAAAGCAAAATCCGATGTAACTCAAGAATACATGCATTCAGTTGCGGATTTAATGGTTATCAAGGGTAGACCACATTTTACTGTGGTTAGAAGTTATCTAGTGTCTGATGTGACACGTGCTGGATTTGGAGATGTTGACTTTGGTTGGGGAAAAGCTGTATATGGTGGACCAGCTAAAGGAGGAGTTGGTGCTATACCTGGTGTTGCTAGCTTTTATATACCTTTCAAAAATGCTAAAGGAGAGGAAGGTTTGGTTATACCACTTTGTTTACCAGCTCAAGCCATGGAGAAGTTCGTCAAAGAGTTAGATAGTGTACTTAAGAACAACATTAACGAACCTACTATTGGTGGTCCAAAACCTAGTTTCATTGTTTCTTCCTTGTAGACCTTAAACTAATGTTGGTTTGAATTTCCTTTGCTATGATTGGTGTGAGACTATATATAGTATGTTGCAAAAGATAATCACGATGGTCAATTTTGTGTCTTTTACCTTATTAATTGAGCTAAATACCCGTGAAAAATGTTGTTAAAGTTATACATTAGTATAATATATATAGTGTGCAAGTCATTCAGAAATGAGAAACATGTCATTGCTACTTCCATCATATAATGTCTTATCGTTTATATTTCTAAATTTCAAATTATTAATTATTTTAGAAGATTAATATTTCATTAATTTATCATGCATTCCTTATTATCATAAGTTCGTTTAAGATGATATACTCTTCCTCCTGAAAAATCATCATGTGAAATTTTTAAGTAAGAAAGAATGTTAAAACTATTTATAAAACATGTTAACACTAATGTGCAAACAAATAAGGTAAAGAATAATTTTAGAGCAATGTTATTTCCGGTGAATTATAGCATCACGAATCTAAAGCAAATTAATTAGCTATGGCCATTACATTTGCTATTATACTTGTTTGCTATGTTTAACGAAATTATTTTCGCCGTATACCGCGTTTATGTAATTTTTATAACTAATGGTGTGTGGTCTTGGGATTTGGTGTGGCGTCGTAGACTTTTCCTATGGGAACAATTTCTTGTGGTGAAGTTACTGGTGGTGTTGGATGCAAGGTCATTGTCGGCAGGGGCAGACTCATGTTCTTGGAATTTTTTGTCAGATGGAATTTATTCGGTTGGGTCAGCTTACGAATCACTCTCGAAGGAGGTTTTGGGTGTGGGAGGTGGGGTGATAGAGTTGTCTCACTTGCTTGTGAGGTTTTGGAAGAGTTGGGCTCCTTTTAATGTTCATGTTTTTTCTTGGTAGCTTCTGTTGATAGGATCCCAACTAGAGGTGATTTGCTTAGACGTAAGATCGTCAATCAAGTTGGTGCAATTTCTACCCTCTGTGGAGATTGTATTGAGTCGGTGAACCATCCTTTTGTGACTTGTGTGGTGGCCTTCTGGGGTGTGGTATTTATTTTTAGATGGTTAGGTTAGTCTTCGGTTTTGCATAGGGATTTGGTTTGTCTTTTTAAGGGTTTATAGGGTTAGTTGGGAGGGAGAAGATTATGAATGATTTTTTGTTGATATAGCATATAGTTGTATGGACTATCTAGATAGCCTAAAATGATCTTGTGTTTTCTGATAGAACTCTAGATGTGGAGGAAATGGTTCATAAGATACAATTCTCTTCGTGGTTTTGGTTTTTGGGTCTCATCCTGGTTCTCCATGTTCTCATTATGAGTGGATAGTGGAGCCTATTCACTCTTGGAGCCGACAATATTGTTGTTTAGGGGCTTGTTTGGGAGTCTTTGAGTGGGGTTTGGAGTCAATTTCCTAGTTTCATATGTTTTATCTCTTTGATGGAGATGACTTGGCCATTCTGCTATTGGTTTTCATCAATATGAGAGAGGGTGAGAGTTTTTGGTGTTGTTGCTTTTGAGGTGGGTTGGGTTTTTTGTGTTTGAGTTGTTTTTTACTTTTTGAATTCTGCTCTTTACCCAAAAGTTTTTGCTCATTCCTAAGTGAAATGACCAAAATGCCCATGCGTGAGTTAACTCACACTAATGTCAATCTCAGTGTGAGTTAACTCACGCAAATTTAACACAAGCGTTAGTTAACATGCGTAAGGCCATTTTGATCATTTCACTTGGGAATGAGCAAAAACTTTTGAGTAAAGAGCAGACCTCTTACTTTTTTTGATTCAGATGGGTTTTTTGGGCACCTTTAGTGCTCCACCATTTCTGATTGTATAGTCTTTTTCTTTGTCTCACACACACACACATATATTTGCCTTTAATAAACGGTTATTATCTAAAATTTCTCCAAAAATATTTACATGGTATGATTTAGTTGGGTGAATCTCTAACAAATTTGTCCGCGTGAGCTTAGCTCAGTTGGTAAGGACAATGCATAATATATGAAAAGTATCATGTTCGAACCCGGACACCACAAAAAATCTCTAACAAATTAAGTTTTACCAAAACAGTGGATTCAAATTAAATCAATGAAAATTGCTCTAGGCACCTAAATGTTTGCTTACAAACACTTTGAACTGACTAGAATACTCCAACGACAATTAACTACCGTTTACTATGGATCGGTAGTTAACAGTCGTTGGAACTCATCTATATATACGAACGGTACTTTTTTTAAGGAATTTAAGAATGGTAGTTATCAGAAATACAAATTTTGATTGGCTCTGTCACGCTTTGTTGTAACTCGTTGCAATTGATTTCACACACACATATATATACAGGAATGTTAAACAGTGTTCCCAGAGGTATTGGTTACGCATCCAAAACAAGAAAATTTTCATAAAAAAGTGATATAATAATTATTTGGTCAAAAGTAACAGCTTATGTTTTTAATACAAAATTTCTATTGATTGATTCCTTAACCAATGTCTCGGGAACACTGGTTAACAAAACCTATGTGTCTGTAATGTTGTGGAGGCACAGGTTAGTACTTTGTTTACTACATCCATACAAGATAACGTTGCAGTTGCATATATTATAACATTTTTATTGATCTGCATCCTGCTCAGGAAGGATAAGAACACCAGCTGGTGGCTATTAAAAAAACTGGCAGACTAGTCGATTGACTATTATGAATTCTTGGTTAGGGGCATGATTTGTATTCGACCCTTACACAAACAACATGCTGAGCATGGTGTAACGAGTTACAACAGAGACAACTTGGTTAACTTGTATAAAAAAGTATAAACTTTGTTGAATTACAAATGACATTTAATAGATCACATTTCGTAACTATTTTTTTAAGTGATATATGACTCATTTAAACCCAAAATGGAGTGTTATGTTATAATTAATTGGTCCTAGTCCTTAAAATAAAAGAGTCGACCCATATTCAATTGTGTTAAAATTGAGTAAAAATCTGATGTATAGTTCTCCCTTATTTTTTATTTTTTTGGTAGGGATGTCTAGTTCTCTTGGTGAGTACACAAATACAACAAAAAACAGAAACCCAAACCCAAACCCAAACCCAAACCCAAACCCAATCCTTTTAAATAACCTACCAGCAAATTAACATCATAAAATTAGGATAGTGTCACAAAGAGTTTCTCCGCCAATACCCGCCAGCTGTTTGACTCCCATATATATCTTACTTGAATCAATATTTTTATGTCATTTACACATTATTGCCACCCTCCTAACCACCCTCTGCACAACCGCAAACTGCAGAGTACATATCCTATCATTATTCAAGGTATCCTTTCAAAAAATATATCCTATCTTGATATTATAACAATGTGTCAATTAAATTAGCACACCAAGTACGACTACTCCACTTGCAGCCATATCCTGTGACTGTGAAGATATAATAAAGTTTCACAATGCATAACAATCAATACGCATAAGTTTTAGTAGTCTATAGCAGATAGAATTTATCTTTTAAGATAAATAAGTTGGATGTTTAGAGTTCGAATTTTGACCTGTATATTATAGTACATTGTCCATATCAAGTTAGTTATGCTCGCAAGAACAATACGTCTCTATTCACCCCTAAGAAATAAAATAAAATAAAATAAAATAGGTATATATTCACTTAAAGTCGAGAAATTGTCTTAATTTTAAAAGATATTTGCATATTATAACCAACTATCAAAATATTTAAGAAAATATAAGATACTAGTTAAATTATCCATCTAACATAATTTAACTAATTAACACATAGCCAAAATTGATGGTTATTTTATCAAAATAAGCTGAACTTTCTGTTTTCATTCCACAATATCCTATCTTTATATAAAATTTTCTTGCTTTTTGCAACAAACAACATTTTTTTATCTATTTTTCTTCCATCCTCCCTCTCTCTAACTTCTCTCTTTATCTATCACATTTTATTTAAAAAAAAATATTAAAAAAGAAACTATCCCACTCACCCTCCTCCTCTCATATTTATTTTTCTCTAACTTCATTTATCTTTCTACTCACTTTTACCCTATTTATTTTACTCATAAATAAAATATGTGTGACAAATGTTTTTCATGAATATGAATACATTAAGAACACAAGATAAATATTTGCTATATCAAAAAAAAAAAATACGGAAAAATATATTTGTCGCTGATGCCTAAAAGAATATATGAGAAAAATTGTTTTCATTGTAAAAATATTGGTCATTGATCATAAAAAATGAAAAAAAATTATTAGTTATCAACAAATATTTAAAAACATACGGGATACATATTTATCACCAATACATTAAAAAACAACACAGGGTAAATATTTATAACCGATGCATAAAAAAAATACAAAACAAATAATTTCTATTGATAAACATAGAAATGTTCGGAGCTAAAAATAAAAACATAGATTATATCTTTGTAATTTGATATTCTACATATTTTGATCATCCAGCAGTCTAGTCACATGAAATGTTGACGTCGTAGGAAATCTTGCCATGTGATTGGATGCTACTACGTTGATATTCTTCGTATGTTTTTTCAAAAATATTTTTTTGCCTTTTTTTTTTGCTATCATTATTTAAGAAATTGAAATAAAGAAATTTTTTTCTCTATAGACATAAAGTCCAGAAAAATGACTTAGTGGTAAAAAAATTTCATCATTTTTTTTGGGCTTGTTTAAGATGTTAAAATAGGATCTTGGCATAAAATTAGAATTTTTCAACGAGGAAATGATTAATTATGAATTTTTAAAATACCGAAAACTCAGATAATTTAAGAACAAAAACATCGACCTAAAAGTCAAATTTTGAGCTAATTATTTTTCAGAGAACTCAATAAAAATACATAGAAAAAAATCTACAAAGTTCATAGCATTCTGAAGATGTCTCGATTTATTTTCATTTTTCGACCAAAACATGCAAAATTGCAGGCATGTTTAAAATATCATAAGAACGTTCATCATAAAATTTTGGAGTTTTTAAACGAAGAAATAATTAATTGTGAATTTTTTAAGAAATTTATCTTCACGGGGAACAAAAATTCATAAGTAATTCATCTTTGTTTAAACACTTTAAAATTTCATAGTGGAGGTTCTTATGATATTATAAATATGCCTCAAAAACTGGGGAACAAAATTTACCCATGAGCATGTGTTTACTTGGAACAAAATTATAATTTTACACATTTGGATCTTAAAATAAAAATAATTTGAGCTGTCTTTAGAATGATATGAAATTTTTGAGATCTTTTCTATGTACTTTTAGAGAGGTCTCTGCAAAAATATCAACTCAAAATTTGATTTCTATGTCGAGATTTATGTTGTTTTGGTTTGAGTTTTTGTCGCTTTAAAAATTCATAATTAATTTGTTCTTTGTCAGAAAATTCTAATTTTATGTGGGTGACCTTATTTTAATGTAAACAAGCATGAAAAAAATTATAAGAAAATTCAACCTCTAAGCGAGTTTTCTTGACTTTAAGTCTTCCTCTAACCCAAGTATTACATTACACTAGAAAGAAAAAATAAAAACATCAAAAAAACCTCCAACGAAAAACCACCAGCACCCTCAAACATGCCAAAACCCCTAGCAACAGCTCCTCAATGAACCATCACCACCAACAGAGTTCAATTAAACACCCGATAATGATCTATTTTTCTTTATTTTAGTCTCTCGATTAATGATATAAAAAATTTGTTGGGGCAAAAAAAAAATTATATAGAAATTTCATGCCATAAAAAAGTACATGGAGCACTAGCCATGTCGCAAGATTCTCTGCCTCGTCAATTCTTCATGGGTGACTAGAATGTTAGAGGACCAAAATAGAAAATATCAAGTTACAGGAGTATAATCTATGTTTTTATTTTTACAGTGACTATTTTGAGATTTCGGATATATTATATGAGTTATTTCAACATACACGAGACAATATTATTAATAAAACTAGACCTTGCACCCGTGCTGCCGCACGGGTCATATTAACGGCAAATACATCATTCAAATAAATAAATAAAAAAGGTGCTTTAGTACCAATACAATGTGACCAATAAAATACAATTAAAATTATTTCATGTTGGTACATTGCGGAAAATTTCTTTGTAAACAACATTTGAAGTGTAGTGCAGCCACAAATAACACATTTTAGACAAAACAATCAACATGCATTTATATAATAATAAATGTATATATGAAAACTGTATGGTTAATTGACATAAAAAACAACAAAATATGATAGTCAAAAAGATATCGCACTTGAAGCGTCGTTAGAATAGATAACAAATAGCAACAACAAAGTGTGCACTTTGGAAGGATCAAATTCAAGCTCATAAGTTTGCATATTCAACATGGCTCATAGACTTATTTACATCAGATTGAAATAGTTTTGTTTGGTATGACTATTTATTTGTGTCTTTAAAGGAAAATATTTCAGTAGCAAGAATTATAGTAGAAGGAATTATAGTAGCAGGAATTATGTTTGATCACTTACATAGGAATGTCACAATTTGCAACTTAATTAATTCAGTACAACTTTGAATTAAACTCAAACAATGAAGTCTGATCATGGCTTCTTTCCTTAATCAAGTTAGTTAATGAAGTATGTCTATTATGCATGCTAAGAGCACACCATTGGTTATACCAAGTTTTGATAAGCATGCAAGTTAAGTAATAGTGCAGTAAGTTGCAGCCAAATATCTGGACAATATAGAAGAAGCTTGTATCACATTAGATTACATTGGAAGTGAAAAATATCTGGACGAATATTTTGCTTATCACTTAGTATAAGCATGCATACATTGGGTTCTTCAAGTAATATCATCACTTCATCAACCTAACAAACCTACAGCTAACAACATATGGCCAACTTTTTTTTTTGAACCAACAAATATTATTTAGACCGAAACTCTAGCAAGACGCTAAGAGGCGGTGAAAAAACACAGAAGCGTAACATCAAAGAAAAAAAAAACACCAGAAAACAACCAAAAACGCGAAAGCTTTGACCCTGCAATCCAATAAAAGTCATCAGATTTCAGACCCAAAGCTCTACTCCTACGATCACAAAAAACACAGCTCAAGAGGAGCACTCCAAAAAAGCCAAAACTGAGGCCGAAACAGGGAGGAACCAGGAAGCAACAACCGCAACCAACTGCACCAGCAGCAACAGGCATTGTAGAAAACCAACTGAGGCTAAAAACAGATGAGCCGCAAGGTAGTTTCAGCTACTGCCAGCTACACAACCAGCCACCAGGCAGCTGCCAAAGCTGCAGGCCACAACTACAGGGCCTCGACAATCCAGTCTCGGATAAAGAAAAAACCCAACTGCAGGACAGCAAACCAGAAATTATAAGTAGCTTATCTCGAGCACACAACCTATTAATAGGATCACATTTTGTCTGCTATATTTGTTAAGTCCTTATAAGTAACATCATACTCAAGTAATAATGATCGTTATGAATTCAAATCCCAAAACTTGCATATACTGCTCAGTTGCAAAGCATGCTTAAAAGGCTGGTCAGACCTACCATAGCGTTCTCAATGCCATCTTGTATATCCAATCAAATAGTTAGCTCAATATCCATAACTTCATTGAGATATGTGTTTAGTTAGTGAAGTAACTGTACCTGAGTATGCAAAGAGACAATTAAAAAAAAATTAAACACGATTCACTATAGGTTGCACAATGATTATTTTAGCTAAAAATCTCAGCACTTGCTTATCTATATCAGTTCTAAACCGTGTTGATACCACTCAACCAGGAAGGACAAAACGTCATTAATAGGTTGGTCTGTGTATTTTGAATATTTGTGTTCTCAATGCTTAGTTGTATACCCAGTCAAGGCTTAGCTTAATACACATGCTTTCATTGATCTATGCAATAGATAATGAAGTAGTTGGACTTAACCATTCAAAAACACAATTAACAAAGTATAAGAACTTGGTTTACTGCAGCAGTGCTATTATCTCTGAATAAAAGCACACTGTTGATTATACCCAGGCATGGTTGCCTTGTAATAAACCAATTTTCTAGTATGTTGAAACAAACCATCCCTTTTGTAAACACACCTGCCATCAAATTAAATTACATTGAAACCATCAAATATCTAGACTATATGTTGCTTAGCAGATAGTATAAGCATGATAAGGTTTTAGCAGATAGTATAAGCATGATTAGGTTGAGTTCTTCAAGTAATATCATCATTAGAGGGAGGTCTTACCAACAACCAACTTCCTATAGGTAGCCTTCTACTGAATTGTGAATATAATAATTATAAGTAGCTTACATTGTGCACACAACCTAAGTTTAGGATGACATTGAGCAACAAAAAAAATGGAATACCACATTCAAAATCGACATATCACAACAATAACTTAGGTGTTTTTAATACTTATGCAGTTCACGCCAAAATCAACCTCTCAAATATGTTATTACGGGCTTTATCTTATTTTAAAAATAAGTAATATAACACAACATGTTCACAGATCAAGTCAATATATGGAGTATTTTAAATTTGAAATGGGTTTTAAAATTTTGAATGAAAAACCAATTATAAGTGAAAATTCGTAGAGACAATAGAGACAATATATCAAACAGGCAGTGGACAAACCTATTTGTAAAGAGGAATTTGTATTTACCTTTTGTAGCTTCTGTCTTATGCATTCAGTGGTTGTTGCTTGTCCTCGTGATAATTTGCCAAGGCTGAAACAAACAAAAAATGGAACATATATTAAATAGATATGTTGAGAAAGAAAAAAATAGAAACAAAATCCTTTACTTGTTTACCTAATACGCAAATGAAAGAACAGCAGAACACAAACGCTCTCCACATAAAAAACCTTTCAAACCCAAAGAATCTTATAAGATGTTAAGGATAATGAATTTTCAAAAGTGCGTAGAGGCGCATCCAAATAAGTTGTTACCGAACTCATCCTATTAGTCCCGTAAAATACCAAAAAGTGATGAAACACAGTTACATTAGTTGTACATTTACATACACGGGAACATAATAGATAAACGATCAGCCTTATTAGATACGTCCTCCTTTTTTTTTTTGAATTGCTAAATTTTATTAAGCAGGACTGAGGTGTAAGACACACCTAGAATGCAACAGAAAAACATATTACAAAGGGTGCAAGATAAAAAACACAGCCACACCAAAAGCACCAAAACTCCTACACGGCAAAGGGAACCATTGTTGCTCTAACAACTAACAAAAGCACTCACAGAGGCTTAGCAGAAGCGCTAACAGAAGCCGTGCAAAGCCAAACAGCAATGGTTTTAGCAGCAGACAGAACTGCCGCACCCCACACCTAAAAAACAGCACCTGCAACACCATAACAGCAAAAACAGCAGTAGAGGGTATCTATCAAAAGCCATAATAAAAAAAAAGTAATGCATGTTTTCCTTCACTCTTAGCATCTATTAGCAGAAGAGGGTTTCTAACGTAAATGAAATGGTGCAAAACCCAGATTTGTTAAAATCTAGAACAAAACCCATTTTTTTCGACAACCTCATCTACCCGTAAAAAGAAGTATGTTAACTGTAATGTAAATGAAACAGAACCAGACCCAGATGTTTATTGTGAAATTAAACAAAATTAGCATAAATTAAAAATAAAACTGAAAAAATTAGCCATATTTTCAACATATCAATCAATCAACCGTCAAATGTCATATATCTTTAACCAAAGGAAATCTATAAAGTATGCATTTACAAAACGAAAATTATAGAGAAAATTCATCCCTTTACTTGGCAGAAGAGAGAAGAAAATAAAATTTAAAGTAAACTCCTTCTAAACAATTCTAGGAACCACCATAAAAATTATGAAGTGATGCATATATATGTCCATGACGTCAGTGCATCCCCCTCATAATTTGTTAAGACCAAACCAGCCCTTGATGATATAATTGCACTATCCCATTTCTAACAATAGAAAATCCTTTGATAACACCAATTTCAGAAAATGTCAAACTAACTATCGACCACAATTTAATAAATCAATATAAAATTCCAGTGAAACAAAACATTACCCAATTTTATAAAACTCAGTGGTAGCTTCAAAGTTAACATTTTGAGAAGTTGTAAGGGAATATTAAGTATACAAACCAATCAGAGCAACAAACAAACATGTTTTCCCGATTGACAAAAATAACATCTTATAAGATTGAGAACCTGAACATTTAAGCGGATCTCTTCCAATCAAATACTTCCTTGCACAAAGTAACATCATGTGGGATGGATGCTACCTTCTTGATCTAAAACAAATGAGAAGCCAACACCCGTGAAATAATAGAGGAAGAACAAATCCAACCAGCTGAGTAGATTTTTAGGGGAAGCACCAGGTCTGAAATGAATTGATATCAGTTTGTAACAATTAACCGATGATGAATGAATTGAGAAAGAGAGTAAGAGGGGAAGATTCAACCTGTGAAGAGAGAAGGGAGAAACGGAGGTTAGTTCCAGTACCAGCGCCCTTGCACTTCCACCGGTTATCAGCAGGTTTGGCATCGAGAAGCAGATTTTGGCATGGTGAAACGTTGGTGATTGAACTTTGAAGAGAGAGAAAACGGTGAAGGAAGAGAAAGGGTCGATGAGTGTGAGAGAAAAGGGAGAGAGAGAGGGTTAGGTTGCAACACCAAATATTGAAAACAAATGACATTAATGGTTTGTCATTTACAATACAAATAAAAGATTGGAAAGGCACCAACATTTAATGTAGTTGGAATACATGTGGGTGGCTGCACTCGGTTCATTGTAACCTTTTAGTGGGGATTTGAATTTCAAATTCAGCATTTAATGAGATTAGGAGATGCATTTCCCGCTCAAAATCTAGGGTTAAGGGTTTGCAAGTTTTGTTTACATTGTAGCTTAGGATTATATAATAAGGATTGTTCCGGCTTGGGGTGATGCCCAACCCTACATATGTTCTGAAGGGCTTTATATGCAAGGTTCAATAGGTCCATCGCACTAACTGCACTTGGTACCACGTGTAACAGCCCGATTTTCGCTAGTTTTATTTTATTATTTATTTATGTGTGTTATATGTGCTCTTATGTGATTATTTGCCTCTGTGTGTATTTTTGGTTGGGAATTGTAGAATTCGGTGTAGAAGGGTATTTTAGTCATTGTGAACTTAGGGGCGTTTTGGTCATTTGAGGGCAGTGGCAATTTTGTAATTTTGCAGAAAGTTATTATTTTTTTAAGTGCTTAGTAAGAGTATTATTTTACCAAGTTACTAGAGAGGGGGTAGTAATTATTTTAATTACCATTAAGTGACCGTTAGTGTTATAATTTACCATTAAGTGAGTAGTGACATTTTGGAGTGTTAGAATAGAAATGGGTTAGGCCCATTAAGGTTTAAGAGATAAGCCCAATTGAGTAGAGATAGTATATAAACTCTAGTTGTTAGTAAAACTAGGTTTTACAAACATTATTCATTTCATTTCATTTGAGAAAGAGATAGAGATAGAGACTAGAGGCAACAACAACAACAAGGGTTAGAAGGCAAAGAGGGATTCAACATCTAGGAGCAAAATTGAAGCTTGGGTTAGAGAATCTTGGTGTTAGAGGTAAGAGGGTTAGGTTTCAACCATAATTCACAACTTTTTCTCTTTACCCATTTTTGTAAAATTGTTGAATTGAACCTATTTGTTTTCAAATTCGTGTTCATGTTTTGATGCAATGTTTGAGTATGTAATTTGAATGATAATTGAGTTGTTAGTGATGAAATTACATGCTTAAGTGGTGGTTATATGTATACTTTGCATTTTTGTCCAAAAATGGTGATATGAGATGTTGTTGTGATGAATTGTTGGTAAATTCATGAGATATAGCTATTGTTGTTGCTGATATATGTTGTTGTTGATGAATAAAATATTGGGTAGTCATAATTGGATGATTTTGTGTTGTTTTTGAGTATTTGATGAAAAATAGGTCAAATGATGATTTTTGTTTAGAGAATGTTTTGGGGCAAATTTTATATGGAATTGAGTGTCTTTTCATGTTTAGAAATGTTTAGACAAACTTTGGGATCAAATTTGGGCATTGGGAAGTCAAAATTGGGGTTTTGGGGTGAAAATGGGGTTTTTCCCGAGAGGAACTTGTCACAACTCGCAATGGCGAGTAACGTTTACTCGCAATTGCGAGCACTCGCAATGGCGAGCAACCTGCTCGCAGTTGCGAGCTGTTCAGTGCAGGCCCCCTGTTTTTGCGTTTTCGTGCCTTTTCACTCGTTTTTGTTTTGAACTGGTTTTTGGTGAAAACATGAATATTGTAGAGAATATTTTTATCTTTCTAAGGGCGTTGGTTTGACTTGAATACGATTTTTGGTTTGCAAGTTATGGGGAAACTACTCTTGAAACGTTTTATTGAAAAATCCCGCGTAACTCGTTCCAAGTCGACCCAATCCTTGTAGAATGTTTTTAATCTTTGAAAACTTGATTTTTAAGAGTGCAACAGTGATGGTTAAGCTGTGTTGAGGTGAACCTACTCATTTTTTTTTGGGAAATTCTTTGAAAAATGATAATGGAGACGAACTTTGTGATTTTTATGAATTCGTCGGATTTGGCCGATGAAATGCTTACGTATCCTCTACTGCACACACATGTGGACTGTGAGAATACAAGGCATAGGCTATCGAGCTGGTTTACTTGGTTTTGAATTAATTGTTCGATTAATTTTAAGTTATGACTTGGAGAGACGAACTTGACTAAAGATGACTTTTGAGAATCAATTGATTGTGAATCCTTTATGGGGAAATGTTCTATGTTATGTGAAGATGATTGGTGGTGCAATTATGTGACAACTCTATGTTGTGTGATTTTTGATGTTGTTAGTGATTGTATATGTGTTAATTGGTGATGAATTGTTGATGATTGCATATATACATGTATTGGTGAAGGTGAGGTGATTATTGTTTGTGTGAACATATGCATTTGTAGTTGAGTCATATGTTCATGCATTCATGACTGATGGTGGTGGATTTTATATCCAAGACTGATGGTGGCGGATTTTATATCCAATGGAGGTGAGTACGATGTTTTTGTTGCATCGAAGGTGACGACCTTGGAGTGATTGGTACCACATGCATCTAGATGAGTCTAGAATCATTGCATAAACTGTTGGTGGGTTGAATTGCATTTGCAATGTGTTTGATGATTGTTCTGCTAACGGTGAATTGTGGATTGTATTATTGATTGTTAATTGTTGATTGACAAGGTGAGTTGGATATATGTGTATGATACACTTGTGGAGATGAACTTGGAATGATAGTATGTATATGTTGATATTACTTATGAATAATATGCATGAATTGTCATTCTTGAATATATCCTTCCATTTCCAATATTCATGATAAATGTTTTTCGTGAATTATGATGATGTAATGCTAACCCTCAATGGTTTACCACCTACCTTTCTGTATGGACGGGTAGATGGAGTGCAGGATGCTTAGTGTTGCTTGTTGATGCCGAGGAGTGGAGTCCTCTTTTTCATGCAAGTGTCTAGATTAGGGCTCTGATCTAGGATAGTCTTTGCATGTTGTTATTTGACTTTGTATTTTGGAGTTGTTGAGCTATTTTGTTATTTGGAGTTTGGAGAATACAGTTGTATTTTATTGGAGATCCAGATATGTCTATGAATTATATGTTGTTCCGCTGCTATGTTGTGTAACATGATCTTTATGCATGTATGATTTGTGGTTTATCCGGAGACGTAGCATCTATTTCTAGAATATTTCTGATATATTCGCGCGTTTTACCGCTTAATAGAAATAGGGTGTTACAAGTTGGTATCAGAGTCGTGGTCAGTCTTGTCTAGACTAATAGACTAGTGTTTGTTGTTTTACCCTGTCAGTATGCGAATGGTAATGAGTTACCTTCGGTACTTGTTCTTGTAGTGTTGTGTTGTTGTTCTTACCTGTTGGTTGGTTTTGTGTAGAAGTGAGATGGCCGGTGGTAGAGATGATGGAGCGATTGCTCAGGCTTTGACTTCAGTGGCTCAGGTGTTGGCTCTGGTTAATGAGCAGGCGGCAGCTGGTCATCGTGATCCTGGTGAGGCGGAGGAGCTGAGGTTGGATCGTTTCTTGCGAAACAGTCCACTGACGTTCAAGGGTAGGTATAACCCGGATGGAGCTCAGAAGTGGGTGCAAGACATGGAGAGGATCTTTCGTGCTATGGTGACTAGTGAGGACCAGAAGGTCAGGTTGGCTACTCACATGCTTGCTGAGGAGGCTGAGTATTGGTGGACCAATGCTAAGGGGAGACTTGAGGTTGGTGGAGCTGTGACTTGGGCTAGGTTCAAGACTGAGTTTTTGAGGAAGTACTTTCCAGAGGATTTGAGGACTAAGAAGGAAGTGGAATTCTTGAACTTGAAGCAAGAGAACCGTTCAGTGGCTGAGTATGCGGCAAAGTTTGAGGAGCTTTCGAGGTTTTGTCCGTACATCAATGCGGAGGATGCTATGGTTTCCAAGTGTGTGAAGTTCGAGAGCGGGTTGAGGCCCGACATCTACCAGTATATGTGTGTTCAGGAGATCCGTGATTTTGATACTTTGGTGCATAAGTGTCGCATGTTTGATGATGCTGGAAGAGCTAAGGTTAATCACTACAAGGCTCAGAATGAGAAGAAAGGAAAAAGTCATGGATATGGGAAGCCGTACAACAAAGACAAAGGCAAGAAGAAGGAATCTGGTGGAGGCTCTAAAGTGAATGTTGCTGAGGTGAGGTGCTACAAGTGTGGCACATTGGGTCATTTTGCTAATGATTGCAAGGGTAGTGAGAAATGCTACAAATGTGGAGAAGCAGGTCACAAGGCTGTTGAGTGCAAGAAGGAGATCACTTGCTACAATTGTGGTGAGAGTGGACATATCAGTACTAGGTGTACCAAACCGAAGAAGGCTGCGGGCAAGGTGTTTGCATTGAATGCGGAAGAGGTAGAGCATCCGGATAATCTCATCCGAGGTATGTGTTTTATCAATAGTACTCCTTTGATTGCAATTATTGATACTGGTGCTACTCATTCTTTTATCGCGGCTAGTTGTGTTGAGCGTTTGGGTTTGGTTGTGACTCCGTTGTCTCGTGGGATGGTTATCGATACCCCAGCTAGTGGTTCAGTGACTACTTCTTTAGTGTGTGCTAAGTGTCCTGTTAGTTTTGGCAATGTTGATTTTGAGTTGGATCTTGTGTGTCTTCCGTTGAAGCATATGGACGTTATTTTTGGTATGGATTGGATGTTGACTTTTGGTGTTAACATTAATTGTTTGACCAAGAGTGTGACGTTTTCTAAGCCGGTAGTTGAGGAAGGTAGAAGGTTTTTGACCGCGGAGCAAGTGAAGAAGTCTTTGGACGGTGAAGCTAGTGTGTTCATGATGTTTGCTTCCTTGAAGGAAAGTAGTGAGAAAGGAGTTGGTGATTTGCCGGTAGTGCAAGAGTTTCCAGAAGTTTTTCCGGACGACATTACCGAGTTACCGCCGGAGAGGGAAGTTGAGTTTGCAATTGATTTGGTTCCTGGAACGAGTCCTATTTCGATTGCGCCGTATCGGATGTCTGCATCAGAGTTGGGAGAGTTGAAGAAGCAGTTGGAAGAGTTGTTGGAGAAACAGTTTATCAGGCCAAGTGTTTCGCCGTGGGGAGCTCCTGTGTTGTTGGTTAAGAAGAAAGATGGAAGCATGAGGTTATGTGTGGATTATCGGCAGTTGAACAAGGTGACAATCAAGAATCGGAATCCGCTTCCGAGGATTGATGATTTGATGGGTCAGTTGGTTAGTGCAGAAGTGTTTAGCAAGATTGATTTAAGGTCAGGATATCATCAGATTAGAGTAAAGGCGGAAGATATATCCAAAACTGAGTTCAGAACGAGGTATGGACACTATGAGTATTCTGTGATGCCATTTGGAGTGTCTAATGCGCCAGGTGTCTTCATGGAATACATGAATAGAATATTTCATCCTTTTCTGGATCGTTTTGTGGTGGTGTTTATAGATGATATTTTGGTGTATTCGAAGTCTGAAGAAGAGCATGCTGAACATTTGAGGATTGTGTTAGGAGTTTTGAAGGAGAAGAAGTTGTTTGCTAAGTTGTCGAAGTGTGAGTTTTGGTTGCGGGAAGTGAGTTTCCTTGGTCATGTGATTTCTAAAGGTGGCATTGCGGTGGATCCGTCGAAGGTTGATGCGGTTTTGCAATGGGAATCGCCTAAGTCTGTTTTTGAAGTTAGAAGCTTCCTTGGTTTGGCAGGTTATTATCGGAGGTTCATTGAGGGATTCTCTAAGTTGGCGTTGCCATTGACGCAGTTGACTCGGATAGGACAAGCTTATGTTTGGGATGCTAAGTGTGAGAAGAGTTTCCAAGAGTTGAAGAAGAGGTTGACTTCAGCTCCAGTGTTGATTTTGCCGAATCCTAAGGAATCGTTTGTTGTGTATTGTGATGCTTCTAAGATGGGTCTTGGTGGTGTGCTTATGCAGAATCGTCAGGTTGTGGCTTATGCTTCGAGGCAGTTGAAAGTGCATGAGAAGAACTATCCAACTCATGATTTGGAATTAGCGGCCGTTGTGTATGTGCTGAAGATTTGGAGGCATTATCTGTATGGTTCTAAGTTTGAGGTGTTCAGTGACCATAAGAGTTTGAAGTATCTGTTTGACCAGAAGGAGTTGAATATGAGGCAGAGAAGGTGGTTGGAGTATCTTAATGATTTTGATTTTCAGCTGAGTTATCACCCTGGAAAGGCTAATGTTGTTGCTGATGCTTTGAGCAGGAAGTCGTTGCATATGTCTTCTTTGATGGTTAAAGAGTTGGAGTTGATTGAGCAGTTTCGAGATTTGAGTTTGGTTAGTGAGTTGACACCGGATGGTGTGAGGTTGGGCATGTTGAAGTTAACAAGTAATATTTTGGAGGAGATCAAGAATGGTCAGACGGAGAGGACTATTCAGAGTTTGGAAGATTTGTTGAGAGCTTGTGTGTTGGAGCAAAGTGTCAGTTGGATTGAATGTTTACCGTTGATTGAGTTCACTTACAACAACAGTTTTCATTCTAGTATCGGGATGGCACCGTTTGAGGCTTTGTATGGTCAGAGGTGTAGAACTCCTTTGTGTTGGTATGAGTCAGGAGAAAGTGCTTTGTTAGGACCGGAAGTTGTGCAAGAGACGACCAAGAAGGTTAAGATGATCCAAGAGAAGATGAGAGCGTCTCAGAGTAGGCAGAAGAGTTATCATGATAAGAGGAGGAAAGACCTTGAGTTTAAGGTTGGTGATCATGTGTTTTTGAGAGTGAATCCTGTAACTGGTGTTGGACGTGCTTTGAAGTGTCGGAAGTTGACTCCTCGTTTTGTTGGACCTTTTGAGATTGTTGAAAAGGTTGGGGTTGTGGCGTATCGGATTGCGTTACCGCCATCTTTGTCGAATCTTCATGATGTGTTTCATGTGTCTCAGTTGAGGAAGTATGTGTATGATGCGTCTCATGTGATTCAAGTGGATGATTTGGAAGTAAGGGATAATTTGACCGTTGAGACTTGGCCAGTTAGGATTGAGGATCGTGAAGTGAAGCGTTTGCGTGGCAAGGAGATCGTTTTGGTTAAAGTGATTTGGGTTGGACCGACCGGTGAGAGTGCCACTTGGGAATCGGAGAGTAGGATGAGAGTTGCGTATCCAGAGTTGTTTCCCTCAGGTAATTTTCGAGGGCGAAAATTCTTTTTAGTGGGGGAGAGTTGTAACAACCCGATTTTCGCTAGTTTTATTTTATTATTTATTTATGTGTGTTATATGTGCTCTTATGTGATTATTTGCCTCTGTGTGTATTTTTGGTTGGGAATTGTAGAATTCGGTGTAGAAGGGTATTTTAGTCATTGTGAACTTAGGGGCGTTTTGGTCATTTGAGGGCAGTGGCAATTTTGTAATTTTGCAGAAAGTTATTATTTTTTTTTAGTGCTTAGTAAGAGTATTATTTTACCAAGTTACTAGAGAGGGGGTAGTAATTATTTTAATTACCATTAAGTGACCGTTAGTGTTATAATTTACCATTAAGTGAGTAGTGACATTTTGGAGTGTTAGAATAGAAATGGGTTAGGCCCATTAAGGTTTAAGAGATAAGCCCAATTGAGTAGAGATAGTATATAAACTCTAGTTGTTAGTAAAACTAGGTTTTACAAACATTATTCATTTCATTTCATTTGAGAAAGAGATAGAGATAGAGACTAGAGGCAACAACAACAACAACAAGGGTTAGAAGGCAAAGAGGGATTCAACATCTAGGAGCAAAATTGAAGCTTGGGTTAGAGAATCTTGGTGTTAGAGGTAAGAGGGTTAGGTTTCAACCATAATTCACAACTTTTTCTCTTTACCCATTTTTGTAAAATTGTTGAATTGAACCTATTTGTTTTCAAATTCGTGTTCATGTTTTGATGCAATGTTTGAGTATGTAATTTGAATGATAATTGAGTTGTTAGTGATGAAATTACATGCTTAAGTGATGGTTATATGTATACTTTGCATTTTTGTCCAAAAATGGTGATATGAGATGTTGTTGTGATGAATTGTTGGTAAATTCATGAGATATAGCTACTGTTGTTGCTGATATATGTTGTTGTTGATGAATAAAATATTGGGTAGTCATAATTGGATGATTTTGTGTTGTTTTTGAGTATTTGATGAAAAATGGGTCAAATGATGATTTTTGTTTAGAGAATGTTTTGGGGCAAATTTTATATGGAATTGAGTGTCTTTTCATGTTTAGAAATGTTTAGACAAACTTTGGGATCAAATTTGGGCATTGGGAAGTCAAAATTGGGGTTTTGGGGTGAAAATGGGGTTTTTCCCTAGAGGAACCTGTCACAACTCGCAATGGCGAGTAACGTTTACTCGCAATTGCGAGCACTCGCAATGGCGAGCAACCTGCTCGCAGTTGCGAGCTGTTCAGTGCAGGCCCCCTGTTTTTGCGTTTTCGTGCCTTTTCACTCGTTTTTGTTTTGAACTGGTTTTTGGTGAAAACATGAATATTGTAGAGAATATTTTTATCTTTCTAAGGGCGTTGGTTTGACTTGAATACGATTTTTGGTTTGCAAGTTATGGGGAAACTACTCTTGAAACGTTTTATTGAAAAATCCCGCGTAACTCGTTCCAAGTCGACCCAATCCTTGTAGAATGTTTTTAATCTTTGAAAACTTGATTTTTAAGAGTGCAACAGTGATGGTTAAGCTGTGTTGAGGTGAACCTACTCATTTTTTTTTTTTGGGAAATTCTTTGAAAAATGATAATGGAGACGAGCTTTGTGATTTTTATGAATTCGTCGGATTTGGCCGATGAAATGCTTACGTATCCTCTACTGCACACACATGTGGACTGTGAGAATACAAGGCATAGGCTATTGAGCTGGTTTACTTGGTTTTGAATTAATTGTTCGATTAATTTTAAGTTATGACTTGGAGAGACGAACTTGACTAAAGATTACTTTTGAGAATCAATTGATTGCGAATCCTTTATGGGGAAATGTTCTATGTTATGTGAAGATGATTGGTGGTGCAATTATGTGACAACTCTATGTTGTGTGATTTTTGATGTTGTTAGTGATTGTATATGTGTTAATTGGTGATGAATTGTTGATGATTGCATATATACATGTATTGATGAAGGTGAGGTGATTATTGTTTATGTGAACATATGCATTTGTAGTTGAGTCATATGTTCATGCATTCATGACTGATGGTGGTGGATTTTATATCCAAGACTGATGGTCGCGGATTTTATATCCAATGGAGGTGAGTACGATGTTTTTGTTGCATCGAAGGTGACGACCTTGGAGTGATTGGTACCACATGCATCTAGATGAGTCTAGAATCATTGCATAAACTGTTGGTGGGTTGAATTGCATTTGCAATGTGTTTGATGATTGTTCTGCTAACGGTGAATTGTGGATTGTATTATTGATTGTTAATTGTTGATTGACAAGGTGAGTTGGATATATGTGTATGATACACTTGTGGAGATGAACTTGGAATGATAGTATGTATATGTTGATATTACTTATGAATAATATGCATGAATTGTCATTCTTGAATATATCCTTCCATTTCCAATATTCATGATAAATGTTTTTCGTGAATTATGATGATGTAATGCTAACCCTCAGTGGTTTACCACCTACCTTTCTGTATGGACGGGTAGATGGAGTGCAGGATGCTTAGTGTTGCTTGTTGATGCCGAGGAGTGGAGTCCTCTTTTTCATGCAAGTGTCTAGATTAGGGCTCTGATCTAGGATAGTCTTTGCATGTTGTTATTTGACTTTGTATTTTGGAGTTGTTGAGCTATTTTGTTATTTGGAGTTTGGAGAATACAGTTGTATTTTATTGGAGATCCAGATATGTCTATGAATTATATGTTGTTCCGCTGCTATGTTGTGTAACATGATCTTTATGCATGTATGATTTGTGGTTTATCCGGAGACGTAGCATCTATTTCTAGAATATTTCTGATATATTCGCGCGTTTTACCGCTTAATAGAAATAGGGTGTTACAAGTTGGTATCAGAGTCGTGGTCAGTCTTGTCTAGACTAATAGACTAGTGTTTGTTGTTTTACCCTGTCAGTATGCGAATGGTAATGAGTTACCTTCGGTACTTGTTCTTGTAGTGTTGTGTTGTTGTTCTTACCTGTTGGTTGGTTTTGTGTAGAAGTGAGATGGCCGGTGGTAGAGATGATGGAGCGATTGCTCAGGCTTTGACTTCAGTGGCTCAGGTGTTGGCTCTGGTTAATGAGCAGGCGGCAGCTGGTCATCGTGATCCTGGTGAGGCGGAGGAGCGGAGGTTGGATCGTTTCTTGCGAAACAGTCCACCGACGTTCAAGTGTAGGTATAACCCGGATGGAGCTCAGAAGTGGGTGCAAGACATGGAGAGGATCTTTCGTGCTATGGTGACTAGTGAGGACCAGAAGGTCAGGTTGGCTACTCACATGCTTGCTGAGGAGGCTGAGTATTGGTGGACCAATGCTAAGGGGAGACTTGAGGTTGGTGGAGCTGTGACTTGGGCTAGGTTCAAGACTGAGTTATTGAGGAAGTACTTTCCAGAGGATTTGAGGACTAAGAAGGAAGTGGAATTCTTGAACTTGAAGCAAGAGAACCGTTCAGTGGCTGAGTATGCGGCAAAGTTTGAGGAGCTTTCGAGGTTTTGTCCGTACATCAATGCGGAGGATGCTATGGTTTCCAAGTGTGTGAAGTTCGAGAGCGGGTTGAGGCCCGACATCTACCAGTATATGTGTGTTCAGGAGATCCGTGATTTTGATACTTTGGTGCATAAGTGTCGCATGTTTGATGATGCTGGAAGAGCTAAGGTTAATCACTACAAGGCTCAGAATGAGAAGAAAGGAAAAAGTCATGGATATGGGAAGCCGTACAACAAAGACAAAGGCAAGAAGAAGGAATCTGGTGGAGGCTCTAAAGTGAATGTTGCTGAGGTGAGGTGCTACAAGTGTGGCACATTGGGTCATTTTGCTAATGATTGCAAGGGTAGTGAGAAATGCTACAAATGTGGAGAAGCAGGTCACAAGGCTGTTGAGTGCAAGAAGGAGATCACTTGCTACAATTGTGGTGAGAGTGGACATATCAGTACTAGGTGTACCAAACCGAAGAAGGCTGCGGGCAAGGTGTTTGCATTGAATGCGGAAGAGGTAGAGCATCCGGATAATCTCATCCGAGGTATGTGTTTTATCAATAGTACTCCTTTGATTGCAATTATTGATACTGGTGCTACTCATTCTTTTATCGCGGCTAGTTGTGTTGAGCGTTTGGGTTTGGTTGTGACTCCGTTGTCTCGTGGGATGGTTATCGATACCCCAGCTAGTGGTTCAGTGACTACTTCTTTAGTGTGTGCTAAGTGTCCTGTTAGTTTTGGCAATGTTGATTTTGAGTTGGATCTTGTGTGTCTTCCGTTGAAGCATATGGACGTTATTTTTGGTATGGATTGGATGTTGACTTTTGGTGTTAACATTAATTGTTTGACCAAGAGTGTGACGTTTTCTAAGCCGGTAGTTGAGGAAGGTAGAAGGTTTTTGACCGCGGAGCAAGTGAAGAAGTCTTTGGACGGTGAAGCTAGTGTGTTCATGATGTTTGCTTCCTTGAAGGAAAGTAGTGAGAAAGGAGTTGGTGATTTGCCGGTAGTGCAAGAGTTTCCAGAAGTTTTTCCGGACGACATTACCGAGTTACCGCCGGAGAGGGAAGTTGAGTTTGCAATTGATTTGGTTCCTGGAACGAGTCCTATTTCGATTGCGTCGTATCGGATGTCTGCATCAGAGTTGGGAGAGTTGAAGAAGCAGTTGGAAGAGTTGTTGGAGAAACAGTTTATCAGGCCAAGTGTTTCGCCGTGGGGAGCTCCTGTGTTGTTGGTTAAGAAGAAAGATGGAAGCATGAGGTTATGTGTGGATTATCGGCAGTTGAACAAGGTGACAATCAAGAATCGGAATCCGCTTCCGAGGATTGATGATTTGATGGATCAGTTGGTTGGTGCAGAAGTGTTTAGCAAGATTGATTTAAGGTCAGGATATCATCAGATTAGAGTAAAGGCGGAAGATATATCCAAAACTGAGTTCAGAACGAGGTATGGACACTATGAGTATTCTGTGATGCCATTTGGAGTGTCTAATGCGCCAGGTGTCTTCATGGAATACATGAATAGAATATTTCATCCTTTTTTGGATCGTTTTGTGGTGGTGTTTATAGATGATATTTTGGTGTATTCGAAGTCTGAAGAAGAGCATGCTGAACATTTGAGGATTGTGTTAGGAGTTTTGAAGGAGAAGAAGTTGTTTGCTAAGTTGTCGAAGTGTGAGTTTTGGTTGCGGGAAGTGAGTTTCCTTGGTCATGTGATTTCTAAAGGTGGCATTGCGGTGGATCCGTCGAAGGTTGATGCGGTTTTGCAATGGGAATCGCCTAAGTCTGTTTTTGAAGTTAGAAGCTTCCTTGGTTTGGCAGGTTATTATCGGAGGTTCATTGAGGGATTCTCTAAGTTGGCGTTGCCATTGACGCAGTTGACTCGGATAGGACAAGCTTATGTTTGGGATGCTAAGTGTGAGAAGAGTTTCCAAGAGTTGAAGAAGAGGTTGACTTCAGCTCCAGTGTTGATTTTGCCGAATCCTAAGGAATCGTTTGTTGTGTATTGTGATGCTTCTAAGATGGGTCTTGGTGGTGTGCTTATGCAGAATCGTCAGGTTGTGGCTTATGCTTCGAGGCAGTTGAAAGTGCATGAGAAGAACTATCCAACTCATGATTTGGAATTAGCGGCCGTTGTGTATGTGCTGAAGATTTGGAGGCATTATCTGTATGGTTCTAAGTTTGAGGTGTTCAGTGACCATAAGAGTTTGAAGTATCTGTTTGACCAGAAGGAGTTGAATATGAGGCAGAGAAGGTGGTTGGAGTATCTTAATGATTTTGATTTTCAACTGAGTTATCACCCTGGAAAGGCTAATGTTGTTGCTGATGCTTTGAGCAGGAAGTCGTTGCATATGTCTTCTTTGATGGTTAAAGAGTTGGAGTTGATTGAGCAGTTTCGAGATTTGAGTTTGGTTAGTGAGTTGACACCGGATGGTGTGAGGTTGGGCATGTTGAAGTTAACAAGTAATATTTTGGAGGAGATCAAGAATGGTCAGACGGAGAGGACTATTCAGAGTTTGGAAGATTTGTTGAGAGCTTGTGTGTTGGAGCAAAGTGTCAGTTGGATTGAATGTTTACCGTTGATTGAGTTCACTTACAACAACAGTTTTCATTCTAGTATCGGGATGGCACCGTTTGAGGCTTTGTATGGTCAGAGGTGTAGAACTCCTTTGTGTTGGTATGAGTCAGGAGAAAGTGCTTTGTTAGGACCGGAAGTTGTGCAAGAGACGACCAAGAAGGTTAAGATGATCCAAGAGAAGATGAGAGCGTCTCAGAGTAGGCAGAAGAGTTATCATGATAAGAGGAGGAAAGACCTTGAGTTTAAGGTTGGTGATCATGTGTTTTTGAGAGTGAATCCTGTAACTGGTGTTGGACGTGCTTTGAAGTGTCGGAAGTTGACTCCTCGTTTTGTTGGACCTTTTGAGATTGTTGAAAAGGTTGGGGTTGTGGCGTATCGGATTGCGTTACCGCCATCTTTGTCGAATCTTCATGATGTGTTTCATGTGTCTCAGTTGAGGAAGTATGTGTATGATGCGTCTCATGTGATTCAAGTGGATGATTTGGAAGTAAGGGATAATTTGACCGTTGAGACTTGGCCAGTTAGGATTGAGGATCGTGAAGTGAAGCGTTTGCGTGGCAAGGAGATCGTTTTGGTTAAAGTGATTTGGGTTGGACCGACCGGTGAGAGTGCCACTTGGGAATCGGAGAGTAGGATGAGAGTTGCGTATCCAGAGTTGTTTCCCTCAGGTAATTTTCGAGGGCGAAAATTCTTTTTAGTGGGGGAGAGTTGTAACAACCCGATTTTCGCTAGTTTTATTTTATTATTTATTTATGTGTGTTATATGTGCTCTTATGTGATTATTTGCCTCTGTGTGTATTTTTGGTTGGGAATTGTAGAATTCGGTGTAGAAGGGTATTTTAGTCATTGTGAACTTAGGGGCGTTTTGGTCATTTGAGGGCAGTGGCAATTTTGTAATTTTGCAGAAAGTTATTATTTTTTTTTTAGTGCTTAGTAAGAGTATTATTTTACCAAGTTACTAGAGAGGGGGTAGTAATTATTTTAATTACCATTAAGTGACCGTTAGTGTTATAATTTACCATTAAGTGAGTAGTGACATTTTGGAGTGTTAGAATAGAAATGGGTTAGGCCCATTAAGGTTTAAGAGATAAGCCCAATTGAGTAGAGATAGTATATAAACTCTAGTTGTTAGTAAAACTAGGTTTTACAAACATTATTCATTTCATTTCATTTGAGAAAGAGATAGAGATAGAGACTAGAGGCAACAACAACAACAACAAGGGTTAGAAGGCAAAGAGGGATTCAACATCTAGGAGCAAAATTGAAGCTTGGGTTAGAGAATCTTGGTGTTAGAGGTAAGAGGGTTAGGTTTCAACCATAATTCACAACTTTTTCTCTTTACCCATTTTTGTAAAATTGTTGAATTGAACCTATTTGTTTTCAAATTCGTGTTCATGTTTTGATGCAATGTTTGAGTATGTAATTTGAATGATAATTGAGTTGTTAGTGATGAAATTACATGCTTAAGTGATGGTTATATGTATACTTTGCATTTTTGTCCAAAAATGGTGATATGAGATGTTGTTGTGATGAATTGTTGGTAAATTCATGAGATATAGCTACTGTTGTTGCTGATATATGTTGTTGTTGATGAATAAAATATTGGGTAGTCATAATTGGATGATTTTGTGTTGTTTTTAAGTATTTGATGAAAAATGGGTCAAATGATGATTTTTGTTTAGAGAATGTTTTGGGGCAAATTTTATATGGAATTGAGTGTCTTTTCATGTTTAGAAATGTTTAGACAAACTTTGGGATCAAATTTGGGCATTGGGAAGTCAAAATTGGGGTTTTGGGGTGAAAATGGGGTTTTTCCCGAGAGGAACCTGTCACAACTCGCAATGGCGAGTAACGTTTACTCGCAATTGCGAGCACTCGCAATGGCGAGCAACCTGCTCGCAGTTGCGAGCTGTTCAGTGCAGGCCCCCTGTTTTTGCATTTTCGTGCCTTTTCACTCGTTTTTGTTTTGAACTGGTTTTTGGTGAAAACATGAATATTATAGAGAATATTTTTATCTTTCTAAGGGCGTTGGTTTGACTTGAATACGATTTTTGGTTTGCAAGTTATGAGGAAACTACTCTTGAAACGTTTTATTGAAAAATCCCGCGTAACTCGTTCCAAGTCGACCCAATCCTTGTAGAATGTTTTTAATCTTTGAAAACTTGATTTTTAAGAGTGCAACAGTGATGGTTAAGCTGTGTTGAGGTGAACCTACTCATTTTTTTTTTGGGAAATTCTTTGAAAAATGATAATGGAGACGAACTTTGTGATTTTTATGAATTCGTCGGATTTGGCCGATGAAATGCTTACGTATCCTCTACTGCACACACATGTGGACTGTGAGAATACAAGGCATAGGCTATTGAGCTGGTTTACTTGGTTTTGAATTAATTGTTCGATTAATTTTAAGTTATGACTTGGAGAGACGAACTTGACTAAAGATGACTTTTGAGAATCAATTGATTGTGAATCCTTTGTGGGGAAATGTTCTATGTTATGTGAAGATGATTGGTGGTGCAATTATGTGACAACTCTATGTTGTGTGATTTTTGATGTTGTTAGTGATTGTATATGTGTTAATTGGTGATGAATTGTTGATGATTGCATATATACATGTATTGGTGAAGGTGAGGTGATTATTGTTTGTGTGAACATATGCATTTGTAGTTGAGTCATATGTTCATGCATTCATGACTGATGGTGGTGGATTTTATATCCAAGACTGATGGTGGCGGATTTTATATCCAATGGAGGTGAGTACGATGTTTTTGTTGCATCGAAGGTGACGACCTTGGAGTGATTGGTACCACATGCATCTAGATGAGTCTAGAATCATTGCATAAACTGTTAGTGGGTTGAATTGCATTTGCAATGTGTTTGATGATTGTTCTGCTAACGGTGAATTGTGGATTGTATTATTGATTGTTAATTGTTGATTGACAAGGTGAGTTGGATATATGTGTATTATACACTTGTGGAGATGAACTTGGAATGATAGTATGTATATGTTGATATTACTTATGAATAATATGCATGAATTGTCATTCTTGAATATATCCTTCCATTTCCAATATTCATGATAAATGTTTTTCGTGAATTATGATGATGTAATGCTAACCCTCAGTGGTTTACCACCTACCTTTCTGTATGGACGGGTAGATGGAGTGCAGGATGCTTAGTGTTGCTTGTTGATGCCGAGGAGTGGAGTTCTCTTTTTCATGCAAGTGTCTAGATTTGGGCTCTGATCTAGGATAGTCTTTGCATGTTGTTATTTGACTTTGTATTTTGGAGTTGTTGAGCTATTTTGTTATTTGGAGTTTGGAGAATACAGTTGTATTTTATTGGAGATCCAGATATGTCTATGAATTATATGTTGTTCCGCTGCTATGTTGTGTAACATGATCTTTATGCATGTATGATTTGTGGTTTATCCGGAGACGTAGCATCTATTTCTAGAATATTTCTGATATATTCGCGCGTTTTACCGCTTAATAGAAATAGGGTGTTACACCACGCACCAAATGGATTAGTTTGTGGCACAAGTTGTACACTGGAGCATGCACCAAATGATCATTTAGTGGCACAAGTTACACTCGGAACCATCCATAAAACAGTTGTCCCTAAATGACAACAATTATTCTTCAACAATAGTGGTACATGTAAAAGTACGAGGGCAAAAACCCTAAACCTACTCTATAAATACTGTCTCATTCATATTAGGTTAGTTACACTCACTTTTATCCAAATATATCATTTAACGACGCTTACATACTTGGTCATCAGAGCACGTGCAAGTACATTACCCGCATACCCTTTGAGAAGAAGGCAGCATACAACGGGGAAGAAGGATGCATCTAACTGAAGTGTAATATTTAAAGGTCATTCAACGACATCACCCAAAGATCTCAGGTCAGAAAAAATCAAAAACATCTTTATTGGTTGAATAAGATTTACATGAAATTCCACCATAACGAGGCCCGAACCTGGGCATAGGCATGGGGTACGACGAAAAATTAGTTAAAATTATTGTTTTTAAATATCGTCGGCATAAAAATGAGAAAAATATTATGATACTGACAATCATCTAGAGTTTAAGTGTGACACTGTCATGGCAAAAAACATCGTTGTTGTATTTAAATTATCTCGACGATACTAAATATCTATAACTTCTATTATTATATTTTAGTTACTGCCATTATAAAGTTATTTCTATGTAATTTCTTCTGCATCTACATCTATCAAGCCCTTTAGCTTGTTTGGGCATTGGCTAACTACTATCGTGTTCACCTTTCGTTACTGACATACTTTGTTGTACTGTAGTAGTTCTCTAGGCACACCTTGTGCTTGGGAACTGCTTTTTATTTTGGTTATATAATTCCATTTTGGCTTCTTAAAAAAAAAATCAAATATTTTCCCGAGTTAATTTGGTCCTTAAAATCAATTAATATTGCATTTTCATTTATGGTTTAACTTAGGGATCATATCTGTACAACTAATTACATTTACATCAACTAATTACTACTGATTAATATTTATATTATTATACTTTAAATATTTTCGATATTTTCACCATTGACCAAAATAAATTCACTATTCCCTTTCCTAAAAAAAAATCACTATTCCCAGCGCACCCATGCCGCGACGTGAGGCAAAGCCGCAACACGCAGCGAATCTGCGTCGTACAACGTAGCGAAGCCGCACTACACATGCTGTAACGGGTATCTCGACTAGTATTTAATTATATTAAGAAGATGGGTAGTTTTCACTCCAATAGCACTTCATATTCTTTGCCATCAAGATTTTCACACAATCACGCAATCATTGCATCATTAATCGTTGGATCAAGATTAACGGTTCAAATTTTATTTTATTTTTTGAAATATAAAATATTATGCTTGAAATCTTGACTGTTTGGTCACGATATACTTAAATTGTTATTTGGTTGGCCGAAGATATAAAAACATAAGCATTGAAATCCGATTAACCGCGGTTACTATTTTCTTGCATTCACACATCCAAGGCATTAGTGACTGTCTGATCTTGATCGGATGATTCAGAAAAAACATATTTAGTTATTATTTTATAATTCCTAAAATATCGAGCTTTAATGAGAACCAAACTCCATTTACTTCTATATATTTATGTAACCAAATATCTTACTCCACCATTTCAAATATGTAAATTACATCTTCAACTCATCAAGATAATATTTAAATTACATCATAATGACTGTTAATGTATAATCCATCAAAATTAACATGAACTCTTTTAGTTGTTATTTAAGATTGCAACTTCATTGTTGTCAATGGTCGTTTAATTCTGGTTCTGAATAGTGAAACATTTTTTCAAATACATATTCAATGACTTGAGCACACCAGATTTTGGATCACCCTTAGTAGGCTCGTTAATGTTGCACATAAGCACACTATCTAACTCTTTAACCAACCTCTCCATGACTTGAGCTGGCAAGAAAAGTGGTATAACTAAACCTTCCTCTCCTTTAGCATTTTTGAAAGGTATATGAAAGACATTTTGACCAAGACTAGCAACATCAGCTCCTTTAGCTATTCCTCCATAACAGCTTTCCCCCAACCAAAATCAATATCTCTAAATCCAGCACGCGTAATATCTGCCACTGAATGCATATACTCTTTGTTGACATTAGCTTTTGCTTTCTTAACTAAATCCAATGCATATGCCAATGGATTTCCAATAAGTTTTCCTGCAGTTGTAACCGCAGCGGGAAACGCTAAAGCGTTACCATAGTAACCATTTGGAAGTTACTGGTTAACAGATTTGCTACGTGCATCGACTACACAGATTATTCGAACTTCTTCATCAACATCTAATTGTAACGCTATTGTACGACAACGCCAAAAGTATGCGGCTATGATTTCAAAATTGGAGTGTTGTTGTAATTGGTGAGGTGGAAGGAGAGAGCGAATTGCAGATACCTCGGTGGGACCAATGAAGAAAGTGCGGTGAACCATGTCGTCTAAGGGAAACATGGTTCCTTTGTTGTTGGGTTCTGGTTCGTATTCATTATGAGTACATGTCACTCTTGGTGGATCCCTTGCATTAAGAAGCTCTCTACACCACACCGGTGAGATTGAAGGTTCACTCATACCACGAGATATTTCTCCTATGGAAATGACTAATTGAAGCATACCTGATGCATCACTCATTGTATGGTTTATACGAAAAGCAAAAATGAAACCACCACACTTGAGGCGTGTTACCTGCGCATGGTAACAATTCAAGTATATGAATGAACTAACTAATGATTAAAGATTTATCAAGATTAATTAATATTAGGTGACATGCAATTTTTTAAACATAATGTTACTTTTTAACATATCTAAACAACGTATTATGTGCTGAGACATGATTGAATGATAGTATAAAAATAGCAATGATGGTGCATAAAATTGAATTAAAAGTAATTTTTATAAACTTTTTGTAATATCCCGCATGTCAGTATTGGAATATTATCAGTCAATCGTGCCAGAGGATTAATATTACGGAAAGAAAGTTTAATGGAAATATTTATTATGTGATATCAGCTAAATACGGAAAGAAGCGGTACTAGGAAGTATGCAGAAACTGTAGAGGATAAAGTTTTTTGAAGAAATGACTAAATTCATGTGAAACTAATAACGTACGGGATGCACGGATTTGTGCTAAGAGTGTTCAATACAAGTGTAAATGGACTTAGTAGGAAGTTTTAAGAGCATGTTATCTGCAAGATTGGTTAGTGGATTGCCAGATGAATCAGTGTAATTGATTTCGCTTCTCCAAGACAAGTTATGTGAGATACCCATGATTTCATGTGCAAGGAGTTTGTGGAAAGATAGAAAAGTTTCTTTAGATTCTGAAAAGAGACAAGAGATATGTAGAATCATCAAGATGAGTAACATAAGTAAGAAGAATAAGTCGCATTGTGCGGTAAGAAAGATTATGTATGCATAGAAGAATGTATACATGATAAGATGTTTTATCTAAGTAAGCAATGCAGGGCAAACCTGGATTTCATTAGGACCCCAGTTTAAAGGCAAATCCTGAGTGTTTTAGATAATGGAAGGTTACCTAGATGCATGGTTAAAACTAATTGGATAAGTTTCAGATCCGAGACAGCTAATCCTCATGTGGTAGAGGTAAGTACAAGCACTATGTTCTAAGATAGTTCTGTGTTTTTTTAAAAGCGATGTTAAGATTAAAGAGACTATGTTCGTTTATGCGGTAAAAGAAAGAGGATGAATTACATGTTTTGTTGAGAAAAGTATGCTTCGAACTCCTTGGAGTGGTGTTGATCAGATATTGTATAGCTGAAACCGAAGGAGGCAGATTTTAGTTACGATGATTGGTAGTGGATTTCTAAATTTCGAGGACGAAATTTATTTATGGGGGGTAGAATGTAATATCCCGCCTGTCAGTATCGGAATATTACCAGTCGATCGTGCCAGAGGATTAATATTACGGAAAGAAAGTTTAATGGAAATATTTATTATGTGATATCAGCTAAATACGGATAAAGTATCGATGTTGTATTTAACACGCTTAAGGCAAGGGCAAATTGGTAATTGCACTCAAAGAGATATTTATTGGATTTTGGCACAAAATATCTTCATAACCATTTTTCCTTTCTCTCTCTAGGGTTTGAAGTTGGCAACTTCTCTCCCTTCTCTCTATCTCCAACGCCATCTCTCACTTCTCTCCCTACCTCATCAAATCATCAAATCTTCTTCCTCAAGGATTCCTAAGTTAGGGTTGGATCATACAACATGGTTTTCTTATTCTCCTCCCTCAAGAACAGCTAGAAGCCTTGGTTAATTTCACTATTTCTTCTCCTCACCAAGAGAAATCCTTGAGGCTAGGGTTTGTTTATGCTATGGTTTCTTTGTTGATTCAAGTCAAGCAATGTTTCTTTTATGAGATCATAAGTACAAGAAAGCAAGTGGATCAAAGCTAGGGTTCTTTTTGAAGTGATGATTATGCTTGAAAGCTTGGTGGATCATTATGGATGTTAGAAACTTATCTAGCAAGGATTAACCATGGGTTTGATTTGAAGCTTGAGGACAAACTTGGAATCAAGATCAAGAGTTAGGGTTTGAGCTTGAGCAAGAAAGTTGTAAGTTTGATTGATGCTGCAATATTAGGTGAGTTCCTTAGTTAGTTCTGCATATATTCGACTTCCAAGGTTGATTTTATCATTTTCAAACACGGACAAAATGAGGGTTAAGTGAATTTCCTGGTTAATTTACGGATTTTACTCGTCTTTGACCTTTTTAATTCACTAAAAAGGTCATAAAGTGGCCTAGCCTTATCGAATCGAAGCATGTAATAGTTCCTATGAAATCTAACAAGCATATATTCGACTTCCAAGGTTGATTTTATCATTTTCAAACACGGACAAAATCAAGGGTTAAGTGAATTTCCTTGTTAATTTACGGATTTTACTCGTCTTTGACCTTTTTAATTCACTAAAAAGGTCATAAAGTGGCCTAGCCTTATCGAATCGAAGCATGTAACAGTTCCTATGAAATCTAACAAGCATATATTCGACTTCCAAGGTTTATTTTATCATTTTCAAACACGAACAAAATGAGGGTTAAGTGAATTTCCTTGTTAATTTACGGATTTTACTCATTTTTGACCCTTTTTAATTCACTAAAAAGGTCATAAAGTGGCCTAGCCTTATCGAATCGAAGCATGTAATAGTTCCTAGGAAATCTAACAAGCATATCTACGATATCCATGGTTTATTTTTGAATTTTTTAAAAAGGAAAAGATGGGGGTTAAGTGAATTTCCTTGTTAATATACGAATTTTACTCGTTTTTGACCTTTTTTCTTTCACTAAAAAGGGCTTAAAGTGGTCGAGGCTTGTCGAATCGAAGCATGTAATAGTTCCTATGAAATCTAACAAGCATATATTCGACTTCCAAGGTTGATTTTATCATTTTCAAACACGGACAAAATGAGGGTTAAGTGAATTTCCTTGTTAATTTACGGATTTTACTCGTTTTTGACCTTTTTAATTCACTAAAAAGGTCATAAAGTGGCCTAGCCTTATCGAATCGAAGCATGTAATAGTTCCTATGAAATCTAACAAGCATATATTCGAATTCCAAGGTTGATTTTATCATTTTCAAAAATGGACAAAATGAGGGTTAATTGAATTTCCTTGTTAATTTACGGATTTTACTCGTTTTTGACCCATTTTCTTTCACTAAAAAGGTCATAAAGTGGCATAGCCTTATCGAATCGAAGCATGTAATAGTTCCTAGGAAATATAACAAGCATATCTACGACATCCATGGTTTATTTTAGAATTTTTTAATGAGGCCAAAATGGGGGTTAAGTGAATTTCCTTGTTAATATACGGATTTTACTCGTTTTTGACCCTTTTTCTTTCACTAAAAAGGTCATAAAGTGGCCTATCCTTATCGAATCGAAGCATGTAATAGTTCCTATGAAATCTAACAAGCATATATTCGACTTCCAAGGTTGATTTTATCAATTTCAAACACGGACAAAATGAGGGTTAAGTGAATTTCCTTGTTAATTTACGGATTTTACTTGTCTTTGACCTTTTTAATTCACTAAAAAGGTCATAAAGTGGCCTAGCCTTATCGAATCGAAGCATGTAATAGTTCCTAGGAAATCTAACAAGCATATCTACGACATCCATGGTTTATTTTTGAATTTTTTAAAATGGCCAAAATGGGGCTTAAGTGAATTTCCTTGTTAATATACAGATTTTACTCGTTCTTGACCTTTTTTCTTTCACTAAAAAGGGCTTAAAGTGGTCGAGGCTTGTCGAATCGAAGCATGTAATAGTTCCTATGAAATCTAACAAGAATATATTCGACTTCCAAGGTTGATTTTATCATTTTCAAACACGGACAAAATGAGGGTTAAGTGAATTTCCTTGTTAATTTACGGATTTTACTCGTCTTTGACCCTTTTTAATTCACTAAAAAGGTCAAAAAGTGGCATAGCCTTATCGAATCGAAGCATGTAATAGTTCCTATGAAATCTAACAAGCATATATTTGAATTCCAAGGTTGATTTTATCATTTTCAAAAATGGACAAAATGAGGGTTAAGTGAATTTCCTTGTTAATTTACGGATTTTACTCGTTTTTGACCCTTTTTCTTTCACGAAAAAGGTCATAAAGTGGCCTAGCCTTATCGAATCGAAGCATGTAATAGTTCCTAGGAAATCTAACAAGCATATCTACGACATCCATGGTTTATTTTAGAATTTTTTAAAAAGGCCAAAATGGGGGTTAAGTGAATTTCCTTGTTAATTTATGAATTTTACTCGTTTTTGACCTTTTTTCTTTCACTAAAAAGGGCTTAAAGTGGTCGAGGCTTGTCGAATCGAAGCATGTAATAGTTCCTATGAAATCTAACAAGCATATATTCGACTTCCAAGGTTGATTTTATCATTTTCAAACACGAACAAAATGAGGGTTAAGTGAATTTCCTTGTTAATTTACGGATTTTACTCGTTTTTGACCCTTTTTAATTTAGTAAAAAGGTCATAAAGTGGCCTAGCCTTATCGAATCGAAGCATGTAATAGTTCCAAGGAAATCTAAAAAGCATATCTACGACATCCATGGTTTATTTTAGAATTTTTAAAAACGGCCAAAATGGGGGTTAAGTGAATCTCCTTGTTAATTTACGGATTTTACTCGTTTTTGTCCCTTTTTCTTTCACCAAAAAGGTCGTAAAGTGGCCTAGCCTTATCGAATCGAAGCATGTAATAGTTCCTAGGAAATCTAACAAGCATATCTACGACATCCATGGTTTATTTTAGATTTTTTTTAAAAAGGCCAAAACGGGGGTTAAGTGAATTTCCTTGTTAATTTACGGATTTTACTCATTTTTTACCCTTTTTCTTTCACTAAAAAGGTCATAAAGTGGCCTTGCCTTATCGAATCAAAGCATGTAATAGTTCCTATGAAATCTAACAAGCATATATTCGACTTCCAAGGTTGATTTCATCATTTTCAAACACGGACAAAATGAGGGTTAAGTGAATTTCCTTGTTAATTTACGGATTTTACTCGTCTTTGACCTTTTTAATTCACTAAAAAGGTCATAAAGTGGCCTAGCCTTATCGAATCGAAGCATGTAATAGTTCCTATGAAATCTAACAAGCATATATTCGAATTCCAAGGTTGATTTTATCATTTATAAAAATGGAAAAAATGAGGGTTAAGTGAATTTCCTTGTTAATTTACGGATTTTACTCGTTTATGACCCTTTTTCTTTCACTAAAAAGGTCATAAAGTGGCCTAGCCTTATCGAATCGAAGCATGTAATAGTTCCTAGGAAATCTAACAAGCATATCTACGACATCCATGATTTATTTTAGAATTTTTTAAAAAGGCCAAAATGGGGGTTAAGTGAATTTCCTTGTTAATATACGGATCTTGACCTTTTTTCTTTCACTAAAAAGGGCTTAAAGTGGTCGAGGCTTGTCGAATCGAAGCATGTAATAGTTCCTATGAAATCTAACAAGCATATATTCGACTTCCAAGGTTGATTTTACCATTTTCAAACACGGACAAAATGAGGGTTAAGTGAATTTCCTTGTTAATTTACGGATTTTACTCGTCTTTGAACCTTTTTGATTCACTAAAAAGGTCAAAAAGTTGCATAGCCTTATCGAATCGAAGCATGTAATAGTTCTTATGAAATCTAACAAGCATATATTTGAATTCCAAGGTTGATTTTATCATTTTCAAAAATGGACAAAATGAGGATTAAGTGAATTTCCTTGTTAATTTACGGATTTTACTCGTCTTTGACCCATTTTGATTCGCTAAAAAGGTCAAAAAGTTGCATAGCCTTATCGAATCGAAGCATGTAATAGTTCCTATGAAATCTAACAAGCATATATTTGAATTCCAAGGTTGATTTTATCATTTTCAAAAATGGACAAAATGAGGGTTAAGTGAATTTCCTTGTTAATTTACGGATTTTACTCGTTTTTGACCCTTTTTCTTTCACGAAAAAGGTCATAAAGTGGCCTAGCCTTATCGAATCGAAGCAAGTAGTAGTTCCTAGGAAATCTAACAAGCATATCTACGACATCCATGGTTTATTTTTGAATTTTTTAAAAAGGAAAAGATGGGGGTTAAGTGAATTTCCTTGTTAATATACGAATTTTACTCGTTTTTGACCTTTTTTCTTTCACTAAAAAGGGCTTAAAGTGATCGAGGCTTGTCGAATCGAAGCATGTAATAGTTCCTATGAAATCTAACAAGCATATATTCGACTTCCAAGGTTGATTTTACCATTTTCAAACACGGACAAAATGAGGGTTAAGTGAATTTCCTTGTTAATTTACGGATTTTACTCGTTTTTGACCCTTTTTAATTTAGTAAAAAGGTCATAAAGTGGCCTAGCCTTATCGAATCGAAGCATGTAATAGTTCCAAGGAAATCTAAAAAGCATATCTACGACATCCATGGTTTATTTTAGAATTTTTAAAAACGGCCAAAATGGGGGTTAAGTGAATCTCCTTGTTAATTTACGGATTTTACTCGTTTTTGTCCCTTTTTCTTTCACCAAAAAGGTCGTAAAGTGGCCTAGCCTTATCGAATCGAAGCATGTAATAGTTCCTAGGAAATCTAACAAGCATATCTACGACATCCATGGTTTATTTTAGAATTTTTTTAAAAAGGCCAAAACGGGGGTTAAGTGAATTTCCTTGTTAATTTACGGATTTTACTCATTTTTTACCCTTTTTCTTTCACTAAAAAGGTCATAAAGTGGCCTTGCCTTATCGAATCAAAGCATGTAATAGTTCCTATGAAATCTAACAAGCATATATTCGACTTCCAAGGTTGATTTTATCATTTTCAAACACGGACAAAATGAGGGTTAAGTGAATTTCCTTGTTAATTTACGGATTTTACTCGTCTTTGACCTTTTTAATTCACTAAAAAGGTCATAAAGTGGCCTAGCCTTATCGAATCGAAGCATGTAATAGTTCCTATGAAATCTAACAAGCATATATTCGAATTCCAAGGTTGATTTTATCATTTATAAAAATGGAAAAAATGAGGGTTAAGTGAATTTCCTTGTTAATTTACGGATTTTACTCGTTTATGACCCTTTTTCTTTCACTAAAAAGGTCATAAAGTGGCCTAGCCTTATCGAATCGAAGCATGTAATAGTTCCTAGGAAATCTAACAAGCATATCTACGACATCCATGATTTATTTTAGAATTTTTTAAAAAGGCCAAAATGGGGGTTAAGTGAATTTCCTTGTTAATATACGGATCTTGACCTTTTTTCTTTCACTAAAAAGGGCTTAAAGTGGTCGAGGCTTGTCGAATCGAAGCATGTAATAGTTCCTATGAAATCTAACAAGCATATATTCGACTTCCAAGGTTGATTTTACCATTTTCAAACACGGACAAAATGAGGGTTAAGTGAATTTCCTTGTTAATTTACGGATTTTACTCGTCTTTGAACCTTTTTGATTCACTAAAAAGGTCAAAAAGTTGCATAGCCTTATCGAATCGAAGCATGTAATAGTTCTTATGAAATCTAACAAGCATATATTTGAATTCCAAGGTTGATTTTATCATTTTCAAAAATGGACAAAATGAGGATTAAGTGAATTTCCTTGTTAATTTACGGATTTTACTCGTCTTTGACCCTTTTTGATTCGCTAAAAAGGTCAAAAAGTTGCATAGCCTTATCGAATCGAAGCATGTAATAGTTCCTATGAAATCTAACAAGCATATATTTGAATTCCAAGGTTGATTTTATCATTTTCAAAAATGGACAAAATGAGGGTTAAGTGAATTTCCTTGTTAATTTACGGATTTTACTCGTTTTTGACCCTTTTTCTTTCACGAAAAAGGTCATAAAGTGGCCTAGCCTTATCGAATCGAAGCAAGTAGTAGTTCCTAGGAAATCTAACAAGCATATCTACGACATCCATGGTTTATTTTTGAATTTTTTAAAAAGGAAAAGATGGGGGTTAAGTGAATTTCCTTGTTAATATACGAATTTTACTCGTTTTTGACCTTTTTTCTTTCACTAAAAAGGGCTTAAAGTGATCGAGGCTTGTCGAATCGAAGCATGTAATAGTTCCTATGAAATCTAACAAGCATATATTCGACTTCCAAGGTTGATTTTACCATTTTCAAACACGGACAAAATGAGGGTTAAGTGAATTTCCTTGTTAATTTACGGATTTTACTCGTCTTTGACCGTTTTTGATTCACTAAAAAGGTCAAAAAGTTGCATAGCCTTATCGAATCGAAGCATGTAATAGTTCTTATGAAATCTAACAAGCATATATTTGAATTCCAAGGTTGATTTTATCATTTTCAAAAATGGACAAAATGAGGGTTAAGTTAATTTCCTTGTTAATTTACGGATTTTACTCGTCTTTGACCCTTTTTGATTCACTAAAAAGGTCAAAAAGTTGCATAGCCTTATCGAATCGAAGCATGTAATAGTTCCTATGAAATCTAACAAGCATATATTTGAATTCCAAGGTTGATTTTATCATTTTCAAAAATGGACAAAATGAGGGTTAAGTGAATTTCCTTGTTAATTTACGGATTTTACTCGTTTTTGACCCTTTTTCTTTCACGAAAAAGGTCATAAAGTGGCCTAGCCTTATCGAATCAAAGCAAGTAGTAGTTCCTAGGAAATCTAACAAGCATATCTACGACATCCATGGTTTAATTTTGAATTTTTTTAAAAAGGAAAAGATGGGGGTTAAGTGAATTTCCTTGTTAATATACGAATTTTACTCGTTTTTGACCTTTTTTCTTTCACTAAAAAGGGCTTAAAGTGGTCGAGGCTTGTCGAATCGAAGCATGTAATAGTTCCTATGAAATCTAACAAGCATATATTCGAATTCCAAGGTTGATTTTATCATTTTCAAAAATGGACAAAATGAGGGTTAATTGAATTTCCTTGTTAATTTACGGATTTTACTCGTTTTTGACCCATTTTCTTTCACTAAAAAGGTCATAAAGTGGCCTAGCCTTATCGAATCGAAGCATGTAATAGTTCCTAGGAAATCTAACAAGCATATCTACGACATCCATGGTTTATTTTAGAATTTTTTAATGAGGCCAAAATGGGGGTTAAGTGAATTTCCTTGTTAATATACGGATTTTACTCGTTTTTGACCCTTTTTCTTTCACTAAAAAGGTCATAAAGTGGCCTATCCTTATCGAATCGAAGCATGTAATAGTTCCTTTGAAATCTAACAAGCATATATTCGACTTCCAAGGTTGATTTTATCAATTTCAAACACGGACAAAATGAGGGTTAAGTGAATTTCCTTGTTAATTTACGGATTTTACTCGTCTTTGACCTTTTTAATTCACTAAAACGGTCATAAAGTGGCCCAGCCTTATCGAATCGAAGCATGTAATAGTTCCTAGGAAATCTAACAAGCATATCTACGACATCCATGGTTTATTTTTGAATTTTTTAAAATGGCCAATGTAACACCCATACTAGAGGTATCTAGAAAGTCTAGCATGTGTATTAGTTTAGTACTGGATACATTAAAAATTTACAACATAAAAACTTCGAATGAATATTATATACAACAAATACGTTCGTACAATAATATTACAACTCAGCTTTTCTAAAGAATAATAAATGCATCCCTTAAAGTCCACATCATCCAGCAGCAGGTACGAACGGACACTTGTCGCATCATCCATTCGGCTACTAGCTTGCTAATCCATCTTGATATCTGAAACAAATAAGGATTGGGATGAGACATAATGTCTCAGTGAGTTCCACCTAACCCTAGGCTATAGGCAACCTCGGGGGAAACCTACGGTCACCACGTGTCTACAATACAACCTGACGGTTGATTATACGTGTGTGGGGACATGCTTTCTTAGACGGCGGTGCTTGCTAGGGCCGTCTTAATATTCTTAACTTGTTATAGGCTTCTCTGTTATACGTGTCATGGCGGTGAAGGGGGAACTAAAACCGCATTGCCAAGAGTACACTCTAAGCATCAAGGCTCTCTTATATCTCTATCATGACACGATTCTAAACCGGACGATTAGGGGTAACCTAAGATCGTCGTCGGCATATCTTTCTTTACTTGCTTCTACTTGCTTAATATGTTGTATCTACAACATATCATCTCTTATCACCTAAGTGATTCTTGCTATTTACTACTTCTTGACGAACTACGCGAAGTCTCTACTTGTTCTTGACGATCTACGTCAAGGCTCTATGACATAACATGAACATGTATAATAGATATGCATAGTTAGCTTCATTGATTATGTTAGCGTGTAACAAACAACTTATCTGAGTTCATTTTACGGATTAGTCCCGAGTGGAGTAACCCCGGAAGATAATCCCTTACTACCGGTGATATGCTTAGCAAGAGCGCACCGGACTCCCTTAGTGAACGTGCGGGTCCCTTACGGCTTACCCCATTCCCCTTGGAGAACCTTTTGTACCCAACCTTGGAAGGAATACAAAAGACACGACACCTTAACTTAGTGAAATGCGGCTCCCTTGCGGCTTAACCATTCCCCTTGGGGAACCCCTTGAATCCAATTTGGATAACAAGAGACATGACACTCTTTCTTTCTTAAAAGTCTTAGTCTTATGCATGAAAATTAACTTAAACATGCTAACTCTTTACCTCGGATCCCTAGACGATCCCATTAGAGGTAACTATATGCTTGCTCAACTTACTTTGTGAATGGATATAAAATCAATTCACGTCTTGCCATACTCGTATGGCACTTGCTTCTATGCGAAGATAATACTCTCATTACCTCGCGTCTATCAAGCATATTACTAATGCAAAGCATTCTATTCTTTCTAACTATTCTAGTTCTCGATAACTATACCGAGGCTCTAGTTCTTCCCTTTTCTTAAGGATTATCTTGCTACCCGAATCAACCTTCATACTCTCGCTTACCATGCTTTACCATACTTGCCAAACACTTGGTTCATTTAAAAGAAAGTCTCCTTTCAAAGCTTAACAATTAGGACCTTGGTTTGAGGGGTTTATTTCTCTTAAAAAGACTGCACAAGAAAAACCGCTCGCGAAACGCCGAAACGACCTGAGGCGAACAAACAATGGGTTTCCCCACTGTGTAGCTCGCCTAGGCGAGTAAATTGGTGTGGGAGGCGAGCTCCTACTCGCCATGGCGAGTTGGGGGCGAGCAGGACCCCCTGTTCGGCCCTCTAGCTCGCCTCGCGAGCCATTTGCTCGCCGTGGCGAGCTGTGACAGTCCTGCAACTTCAAAATTGATATTTTTGACTTAAAAACCTCAAACCAAGCATCTCCAAGTGCTATATGACCCTTAGGATCATTAGAAACCTGTAAAAACAGTCATGGAACAAGTATACACAAGTGTAGCAAGCATGGTAAGAAAAGGGGCAACTAGCTTATATTTTAAGAACCCTAAAATACATATTATCTTTGCAAGATAAATACACAATCCCAAAGGGTGGGTAACTATCTAAGGAACTCACCTAGCAAGTTTCTTGTGACGTCTCCAAGCCTCAAGCTCCATCAAGCCAAAACCCTAGCTCTTGATCAACTTGCTTCCTTTGATTATACCATTTCATTCTTGTTGCTTTCTTGCAATCTAAGACACCTTGATCCTTAATCATGAAGAACCATCACTTGAATCTTCTTTGAACTCATCAATATACAAACCCTAAAACTTACTTCCAAGGTGACTTCAAACTTCCACTCATTTCCATAGTTATTTCTTGCTTACTTTCCAATTCCATGAAATATACCCAACACAAGCTCCAAATCAACTATCAAAAACCTTTACTTCATGCACAAATCCATACCTTAACTTTGAATCCATTCTTGAAAGGAAAGAAAAGAGGAATCAAACCAAATACAAGCTCCCACATGCTTAGAGATCAAGAGGAAACATAATTTCAAGGCTTATCATGGGAGAAGGAAGTTTTAGAAAGGTTTTGTGAAGAGAAGAGAGGAAGAGGGCGTGTGGTAGGAGAGAGAAGGAGGAGAGAAAAATCTTCCAAGAACTTAGAGAGAGAAAGGATGAGATGAAATGAGATATTTTGGGGCCAACTTACTTAAATACCCTTATTGCGTGCAATTACCAATACGCCCTTGCCTTAAACACGTTTGATGCGACACTGATACTTATTCCGTAATGAGCTGATATTCCATAATAAATATTTCCATTACACTTATTTTCCTTAAACTTTAATCCTCTGGCACGATCGACTGGTAATATACCGATACTGACAGGCGGGATGTTACAGCCAAAATGGGGGTTAAGTGAATTTCCTTGTTAATATACGGATTTTACTCGTTCTTGACCTTTTTTCTTTCACTAAAAAGGGCTTAAAGTGGTCGAGGCTTGTCGAATCGAAGCATGTAATAGTTCCTATGAAATCTAACAAGCATATATTCGACTTCCAAGGTTGATTTTACCATTTTCAAACACGGACAAAATGAGGGTTAAGTGAATTTCCTTGTTAATTTACGGATTTTACTCGTCTTTGAACCTTTTTGATTCACTAAAAAGGTCAAAAAGTTGCATAGCCTTATCGAATCGAAGCATGTAATAGTTCTTATGAAATCTAACAAGCATATATTTGAATTCCAAGGTTGATTTTATCATTTTCAAAAATGGACAAAATGAGGATTAAGTGAATTTCCTTGTTAATTTACGGATTTTACTCGTCTTTGACCCTTTTTGATTCACTAAAAAGGTCAAAAAGTTGCATAGCCTTATCGAATCGAAGCATGTAATAGTTCCTATGAAATCTAACAAGCATATATTTGAATTCCAAGGTTGATTTTATCATTTTCAAAAATGGACAAAATGAGGGTTAAGTGAATTTCCTTGTTAATTTACGGATTTTACTCGTTTTTGACCCTTTTTCTTTCACGAAAAAGGTCATAAAGTGGCCTAGCCTTATCGAATCGAAGCAAGTAGTAGTTCCTAGGAAATCTAACAAGCATATCTACGACATCCATGGTTTATTTTTGAATTTTTTAAAAAGGAAAAGATGGGGGTTAAGTGAATTTCCTTGTTAATATACGAATTTTACTCGTTTTTGACCTTTTTTCTTTCACTAAAAAGGGCTTAAAGTGGTCGAGGCTTGTCGAATCGAAGCATGTAATAGTTCCTATGAAATCTAACAAGCATATATTCGACTTCCAAGGTTGATTTTACCATTTTCAAACACGGACAAAATGAGGGTTAAGTGAATTTCCTTGTTAATTTACGGATTTTACTCGTCTTTGACCCTTTTTGATTCACTAAAAAGGTCAAAAAGTTGCATAGCCTTATCGAATCGAAGCATGTAATAGTTCTTATGAAATCTAACAAGCATATATTTGAATTCCAAGGTTGATTTTATCATTTTCAAAAATGGACAAAATGAGGGTTAAGTTAATTTCCTTGTTAATTTACGGATTTTACTCGTCTTTGACCCTTTTTGATTCACTAAAAAGGTCAAAAAGTTGCATAGCCTTATCGAATCGAAGCATGTAATAGTTCCTATGAAATCTAACAAGCATATATTTGAATTCCAAGGTTGATTTTATCATTTTCAAAAATGGACAAAATGAGGGTTAAGTGAATTTCCTTGTTAATTTACGGATTTTACTCGTTTTTGACCCTTTTTCTTTCACTAAAAAGGTCATAAAGTGGCCTAGCCTTATCGAATCAAAGCAAGTAGTAGTTCCTAGGAAATCTAACAAGCATATCTACGACATCCATGGTTTAATTTTGAATTTTTTAAAAAGGAAAAGATGGGGGTTGAGTGAATTTCCTTGTTAATATACGAATTTTACTCGTTTTTGACCTTTTTTCTTTCACTAAAAAGGGCTTAAAGTGGTCGAGGCTTGTCGAATCGAAGCATGTAATAGTTCCTATGAAATCTAACAAGCATATATTCGAATTCCAAGGTTGATTTTATCATTTTCAAAAATGGACAAAATGAGGGTTAATTGAATTTCCTTGTTAATTTACGGATTTTACTCGTTTTTGACCCATTTTCTTTCACTAAAAAGGTCATAAAGTGGCCTAGCCTTATCGAATCGAAGCATGTAATAGTTCCTAGGAAATCTAACAAGCATATCTACGACATCCATGGTTTATTTTAGAATTTTTTAATGAGGCCAAAATGGGGGTTAAGTGAATTTCCTTGTTAATATACGGATTTTACTCGTTTTTGACCCTTTTTCTTTCACTAAAAAGGTCATAAAGTGGCCTATCCTTATCGAATCGAAGCATGTAATAGTTCCTATGAAATCTAACAAGCATATATTCGACTTCCAAGGTTGATTTTATCAATTCAAACACGGACAAAATGAGGGTTAAGTGAATTTCCTTGTTAATTTACGGATTTTACTCGTCTTTGACCTTTTTAATTCACTAAAACGGTCATAAAGTGGCCTAGCCTTATCGAATCGAAGCATGTAATAGTTCCTAGGAAATCTAACAAGCATATCTACGACATCCATGGTTTATTTTTGAATTTTTTAAAATGGCCAAAATGGGGGTTAAGTGAATTTCCTTGTTAATATACGGATTTTACTCGTTCTTGACCTTTTTTCTTTCACTAAAAAGGGCTTAAAGTGGTCGAGGCTTGTCGAATCGAAGCATGTAATAGTTCCTATGAAATCTAACAAGCATATATTCGACTTCCTAGGTTGATTTTACCATTTTCAAACACGGACAAAATGAGGGTTAAGTGAATTTCCTTGTTAATTTACGGATTTTTCTCGTCTTTGAACCTTTTTGATTCACTAAAAAGGTCAAAAAGTTGCATAGCCTTATCGAATCGAAGCATGTAATAGTTCTTATGAAATCTAACAAGCATATATTTGAATTCCAAGGTTGATTTTATCATTTTCAAAAATGGACAAAATGAGGATTAAGTGAATTTCCTTGTTAATTTACGGATTTTACTCGTCTTTAACCCTTTTTGATTCACTAAAAAGGTCAAAAAGTTGCATAGCCTTATCGAATCGAAGCATGTAATAGTTCCTATGAAATCTAACAAGCATATATTTGAATTCCAAGGTTGATTTTATCATTTTCAAAAATGGACAAAATGAGGGTTAAGTGAATTTCCTTGTTAATTTACGGATTTTACTCGTTTTTGACCCTTTTTCTTTCACGAAAAAGGTCATAAAGTGGCCTAGCCTTATCGAATCGAAGCAAGTAGTAGTTCCTAGGAAATCTAACAAGCATATCTACGACATCCATGGTTTATTTTTGAATTTTTTAAAAAGGAAAAGATGGGGGTTAAGTGAATTTCCTTGTTAATATACGAATTTTACTCGTTTTTGACCTTTTTTCTTTCACTAAAAAGGGCTTAAAGTGGTCGAGGCTTGTCGAATCGAAGCATGTAATAGTTCCTATGAAATCTAACAAGCATATATTCGACTTCCAAGGTTGATTTTACCATTTTCAAACACGGACAAAATGAGGGTTAAGTGAATTTCCTTGTTAATTTACGGATTTTACTCGTCTTTGACCCTTTTTGATTCACTAAAAAGGTCAAAAAGTTGCATAGCCTTATCGAATCGAAGCATGTAATAGTTCTTATGAAATCTAACGAGCATATATTTGAATTCCAAGGTTGATTTTATCATTTTCAAAAATGGACAAAATGAGGGTTAAGTTAATTTCCTTGTTAATTTACGGATTTTACTCGTCTTTGACCCTTTTTGATTCACTAAAAAGGTCAAAAAGTTGCATAGCCTTATCGAATCGAAGCATGTAATAGTTCCTATGAAATCTAACAAGCATATATTTGAATTCCAAGGTTGATTTTATCATTTTCAAAAATGGACAAAATGAGGGTTAAGTGAATTTCCTTGTTAATTTACGGATTTTACTCGTTTTTGACCCTTTTTCTTTCACGAAAAAGGTCATAAAGTGGCCTAGCCTTATCGAATCAAAGCAAGTAGTAGTTCCTAGGAAATCTAACAAGCATATCTACGACATCCATGGTTTAATTTTGAATTTTTTAAAAAGGAAAAGATGGGGGTTAAGTGAATTTCCTTGTTAATATACGAATTTTACTCGTTTTTGACCTTTTTTCTTTCACTAAAAAGGGCTTAAAGTGGTCGAGGCTTGTCGAATCGAAGCATGTAATAGTTCCTATGAAATCTAACAAGCATATATTCGAATTCCAAGGTTGATTTTATCATTTTCCAAAATGGACAAAATGAGGGTTAATTGAATTTCCTTGTTAATTTACGGATTTTACTCGTTTTTGACCCATTTTCTTTCACTAAAAAGGTCATAAAGTGGCCTAGCCTTATCGAATCGAAGCATGTAATAGTTCCTAGGAAATCTAACAAGCATATCTACGACATCCATGGTTTATTTTAGAATTTTTTAATGAGGCCAAAATGGGGGTTAAGTGAATTTCCTTGTTAATATACGGATTTTACTCGTTTTTGACCCTTTTTCTTTCACTAAAAAGGTCATAAAGTGGCCTATCCTTATCGAATCGAAGCATGTAATAGTTCCTATGAAATCTAACAAGCATATATTCGACTTCCAAGGTTGATTTTATCAATTTCAAACACGGACAAAATGAGGGTTAAGTGAATTTCCTTGTTAATTTACGGATTTTACTCGTCTTTGACCTTTTTAATTCACTAAAACGGTCATAAAGTGGCCTAGCCTTATCGAATCGAAGCATGTAATAGTTCCTAGGAAATCTAACAAGCATATCTACGACATCCATGGTTTATTTTTGAATTTTTTAAAATGGCCAAAATGGGGGTTAAGTGAATTTCCTTGTTAATATACGGATTTTACTCGTTCTTGACCTTTTTTCTTTCACTAAAAAGGGCTTAAAGTGGTCGAGGCTTGTCGAATCGAAGCATGTAATAGTTCCTATGAAATCTAACAAGCATATATTCGACTTCCAAGGTTGATTTTATCATTTTCAAACACGGACAAAATGAGGGTTAAGTGAATTTCCTTGTTAATTTACGGATTTTACTCGTCTTTGACCCTTTTTAATTCACTAAAAAGGTCAAAAAGTGGCATAGCCTTATCGAATCGAAGCATGTAATAGTTCCTATGAAATCTAACAAGCATATATTTGAATTCCAAGGTTGATTTTATCATTTTCAAAAATGGACAAAATGAGGGTTAAGTGAGTTTCCTTGTTAATTTACGGATTTTACTCGTTTTTGACCCTTTTTCTTTCACGAAAAAGGTCATAAAGTGGCCTAGCCTTATCGAATCGAAGCATGTAATAGTTCCTAGGAAATCTAACAAGCATATCTACGACATCCATGGTTTATTTTAGAATTTTTTAAAAAGGCCAAAATGGGGGTTAAGTGAATTTCCTTGTTAATATATGAATTTTACTCGTTTTTGACCTTTTTTCTTTCACTAAAAAGGGCTTAAAGTGGTCGAGGCTTGTCGAATCGAAGCATGTAATAGTTCCTATGAAATCTAACAAGCATATATTCGACTTCCAAGGTTGATTATATCATTTTCAAACACGAACAAAATGAGGGTTAAGTGAATTTCCTTGTTAATTTACGGATTTTACTCGTTTTTGACCCTTTTTAATTTAGTAAAAAGGTCATAAAGTGGCCTAGCCTTATCGAATCGAAGCATGTAATAGTTCCTAGGAAATCTAACAAGCATATCTACGACATCCATGGTTTATTTTAGAATTTTTAAAAACGGCCAAAATGGGGGTTAAGTGAATCTCCTTGATAATTTACGGATTTTACTCGTTTTTGACCCTTTTTCTTTCACCAAAAAGGTCGTAAAGTGGCCTAGCCTTATCGAATCGAAGCATGTAATAGTTCCTAGGAAATCTAACAAGCATATCTACGACATCCATGGTTTATTTTAGAATTTTTTAAAAAGGCCGAAACGGGGGTTAAGTGAATTTCCTTGTTAATTTACGGATTTTACTCATTTTTTACCCTTTTTCTTTCACTAAAAAGGTCATAAAGTGGCCTTGCCTTATCGAATCAAAGCATGAAATAGTTCCTATGAAATCTAACAAGCATATATTCGACTTCCAAGGTTGATTTTATCATTTTAAAAAATGGACAAAGTGAGGGTTAAGTGAATTTCCTTGTTAATTTACGGATTTTACTCGTTTATGACCTTTTTTCTTTCACTAAAAAGGTCATAAAGTGGCCTAGCCTTATCGAATCGAAGCATGTAATAGTTCCTAGGAAATCTAACAAGCATATCTACGACATCCATGATTTATTTTAGAATTTTTTAAAAAGGCCAAAATGGGGGTTAAGTGAATTTCCTTGTTAATTTACGGATTTTACTCGTCTTTGATCCTTTTTGATTCACTAAAAAGGTCAAAAAGTTGCATAGCCTTATCGAATCGAAGCATGTAATAGTTCTTATGAAATCTAACAAGCATATATTTGAATTCCAAGGTTGATTTTATCATTTTCAAAAATGGACAAAATGAGTGTTAAGTGAATTTCCTTGTTAATTTACGGATTTTACTCGTCTCTGACCGTTTTTGATTCACTAAAAAGGTCAAAAAGTTGCATAGCCTTATCGAATCGAAGCATGTAATAGTTCCTATGAAATCTAACAAGCATATATTTGAATTCCAAGGTTGATTTTATCATTTTCAAAAATGGACAAAATGAGGGTTAAGTGAATTTCCTTGTTAATTTGCGGATTTTACTCATTTTTGACCCTTTTTCTTTCACGAAAAAGGTCATAAAGTGGCCTAGCCTTATCGAATCGAAGCATGTAATAGTTCCTAGGAAATCTAACAAGCATATCTACGACATCCATGGTTTATTTTAGAATTTTTTAAAAAGGCCAAAATGAGGGTTAAGTGAATTTCCTTGTTAATTTATGAATTTTACTCGTTTTTGACCTTTTTTCTTTCACTAAAAAGGGCTTAAAATGGTCGAGGCTTGTCGAATCGAAGCATGTAATAGTTCCTATGAAATCTAACAAGCATATATTCGACTTCCAAGGTTGATTTTATCATTTTCAAACACGAACAAAATGAGGGTTAAGCGAATTTCCTTGTTAATTTACGGATTTTACTCGTTTTTGACCCTTTTTAATTTAGTAAAAAGGTCATAAAGTGGCCTAGCCTTATCGAATCGAAGCATGTAATAGTTCCTAGGAAATCTAACAAGCATATCTACGACATCCATGGTTTATTTTAGAATTTTTAAAAACGGCCAAAATGGGGGTTAAGTGAATCTCCTTGTTAATTTACGGATTTTACTCGTTTTTGACCCTTTTTCTTTCACCAAAAAGGTCGTAAAGTGGCCTAGCCTTATCGAATCGAAGCATGTAATAGTTCCTAGGAAATCTAACAAGCATATCTACGACATCCATGGTTTATTTTAGAATTTTTTTAAAAAGGCCGAAACGGGGGTTAAGTGAATTTCCTTGTTAATTTACGGATTTTGATAGAGCCAAACCGCAAGTGCACGACCTATCGAAGTAATAGTAGTAAGTAGAGTATCGTTCCGCTAGGGAGTTGTTCAAACCCTCCGCTTTCGCTTCCACAGTTTGATAATTGTTAATCCACGTTAAGACGGTGAATCTAGATTAGAAATTAGGTTTACATAGAAATTAGGGTTTAGGCTTGTTTTGTTTAGGATCGAGTCATTAGACCCCCCAATAATCCTAAGACGAAGAAGTCTACTCACTCATGTTCATCGTAGACGTGGGGGAAGAAGAGAGATAAACAGTAAAATAAATTGCAACGAAAGTAAAAAGGAAATAAAGACTTTTTATTGAAATAATACTTGAAATAAACAAAGTAAAGGATGATTGTTTATGGTGGAGAGCTACTCTATTTATAGCTTTACATCTGACTTAGAAACTAAGCAACTAAAAGGATAAAACGGTAAAGCTGCAACATGGTAACTTGGGCTTGAAGAAAAGCAGCAAAAGTGGACTCTGGGATCGCGCACGGCCGTGCCACATGTTCGCACGGGCCGTGCCAAGCTTCTGGTAAGGGGAGATTATATTTTTGCCCCGTATCTTCGTATTCTTGCGCTGTATTTGCTCCAGTCCTCTTTCTTTTGCTCCAAGGCACCTTCCACCATATATTCATTCCTAAAATAAAATAAAAGACAATTTAAAGTAAAATATTCTAAAAGAAAATAAAATGCAATAAAATAAAATCAAATCTAAAATAAAACTAAACTAAATAAGGCAATAAATTAGACTATCTATGACTCATCAAACTCCCCCACACTTGAATCTTTGCTTGTCCTCAAGCAAAAGGCAATGGACATGGCAGCAACTAAAAGATTATTATGGCAATATTAAGAACATAAGTCTCAAAGAAAGGTTTTGCTTCAAGTACACTAATTACAATTTCAAATACTTCTCAAGAACCTATTCTACCCAACATCAAGTCTCAAGTGAGTGTGTGTGTGCAGTCCAACCTTTTTCTTGCTCCTGTATAAGACAGATATTATGAGGAGTAGGTTCTATCCTTAGTGCTAAAGTAACCGAGAAAAGTCCTTTCTTCATTTCATATAAGAGTGATGGGAATTTAAGTTAAAATTAGATTAGATTAACAATTAAGCACAAGGGGCTGTAGATGCTTAGGGGCTATCTATCCTCGTAGAAAGTCTTCTCGGATGTAATTGTCCTTTCCCCCTAGATTCAAAATCACCCTAAGCAGTGCTGCAAAATTATTATTTGTTTCATCTCCGCGTAGGAAGTCTTTTTGGATGTAATTGTCCTTTCCCCCTAGCATTGATGAATTTGTTTCATTTAAGTTCAAATTAAGGAGTCATCACCACAATTAGGAAGTTAGGATGTAATTGTCCTTTCCCCCACATGTTGGTGCCATTCTCCCGCCCCATTTAACATTAACAAATTAAGAAGAATATAACAATTAAGAATCAATTTGATTAATTTTCCCACACAAACTTATACTACTTTTACTCTTAAGACTTTAAAGGGTCTAAGTTAACACTAAAGATAGAACGTGCTCCTTAAAATACCTATTCATACATTTACTCAAGGATTGCAACCGGGTGCTTTTCTCATTGGAGAATTTCACAATAAAACAAGATATGGGTATAGCAAGAACACAAGAAACACAAGAAACTACTTTTATGTACAAGAAACAACCTTTAAAGAAGAGACAAAACAAAAAAATTTCATGCCATATTTACATTAAAAACAAGCTACTTAGTTATGCCTCTTGCTATAAAAACAAAACAAAAGAATAAAGTTCAAGGGAGTTTGGACACTACGACTCTAGACACTTTATTAGGCCCCCCCCCCTCCCACACTTAGGGGAAGCATTGTCCTCAATGATTCAAAAGAAAAAGAAATTAAAAGAGAAGAAGAAGTAGAGGAAGAAGAAAGAAGTAGTAGAAGAAGAGGAGTAGAGAGAGAGAAGAAGGGAAGAGAGGAAGAGGAAAGCTCACATGTTATTGAGGTCCATAAGGGGGACCTTGAAGTTGGAGGTGTTGCATCATTCGACGGAGCATCTCATTATTTTCATCATTTACACGGTTGCCCCTTTGAACTTCATTGCGAAGGCCGGAGATCTCAACACCTTGCCTTTGTTGCTCGGTGCTCATCCTCTCGATTTCATTGTGAATCCATGTCCATCTTTGATTTTCATTAAGCTCACCGGCTTCATGGCCATGGTGCCCCTCTTGGTGCAAGTTAGCACCTTCTCCTTCATCATGGTGCAAGCTAGCACCCTCTCCTTCATCATCTTGTTGTTCTAGAACCTGCACATCATCAACATACAACCAATTTTCTTCCACCTCGGTGGTAGTCCGAGGTGGGTTAGGCAATAAAAACATGATTGACACATTAAGCTTAAGTTGGTAATTGAGTGGTGGACGATGTTTAATGAAATTCATAGCAATGAGGGTTTCCCGGTTAAGCTTTTTGTTTCCCTCAATTGGTTTGATCCCCTCATCCTCACTCACACCAAAACACCTAGCTATGTATGTAATGATGCCACCCACCACTATGTCTCCCCTACCGGCTGGTCTAGTAGCTACAAAGTCTGGGTAATCAATCAAATAAAAGCCAGTGTTGACGGGGTGGTTGTAGAGCATTGCCCATAACATGAACAACTCATCGGTTCTAGTGTTTCCTAGCTCGGTTCTACCCCAAATAGTGCAAGCCATGACCCTCTGAAGGTACCTAAGTACGGGGTTGTGAATATTGCTAGCTTTGTTGGCTCTAGGGACATAGTTATCAAGGCCGGTGATACGGTTCCAAGAGGCAGCTGGGTCATAGTTATCCGGTTTTAGACTATCATCCCAATGATCATGAATATACCCCTCATTGACAAAACCTAAGGCTTCACAAAAGTGCTGAAGAGACATATTATAATCAATGTTCATTAACCGGAAAACAACTCTATGATTAGGGTTATCAAAATTCAACTTATCTTTGGTAAAAACAAGTGAGCTTAAAAATTCATAAGTAAAATTCTCATAACCCCTAATAGGTGTTAGCATATCAGTCCAACCTAGCCTACCCATTAACCTAAAAACATCATCTCTAAGCCCTAGCACTTGCAAATCATAGGAATCAGGATATCTAGAGGGATGTAAGGTTTTAGAAGTAAGAATTTTATACCTGTCCCTTTGTTTGTTGTCTTTGAACTGAATTCCATGATTCTTGACTTGTGTTTGCTTCTTTGGGGGTGGACCTCCTTGAGAACTTGCTGGTTCTTTACCACTTATTCTTGAAGCCATTGACCTTTGTTTGGATTGTTTTTGAAGGTTTAGGGTTTGGGAAGATTTTTGGTGGAGAGGATTGGGTTAGGTTTGGGGTTGATGTTTAAGTAAGGTTTGTGGGTTTAGATGTGAAGATTGGTTAAGGTTTTGTGGTGTTTGGGTTAGGTTTTGGAAGATTAGGGTTTTGGTGAATTATAGGTTTGGATGGTTGAAAGTTGTTTTTGATTGGTGGTTTTTGTTTTGGATGAAGTTTGTGATTGATTGGTGAAAGAATGGAGTAGATTGATGAAGATTTGAGTGAGATATGGAGGTTTGAAGGTTTGAAGGTTATGGAGGTTTAGAGAGAAGTTTGAAGGTAGAGAGAGGTTTGTGGTTTGAGAATGAATGGAGAAGAAGAGAAAAATTGGGTTTATAAGAGGCTAGAACACGGGCACGGCCATGCCACCCTTGGCACGGGCCGTGCCAACACTCTGTGGCTCCAAGCCTTTTTTCCTTCAAAAATACTGGTACGGCCGTGCCAGCTCCAGCACGGGCCGTGCCAACACTCTGGTCAGAGGGACTTCAAAATTTTTCATTTTCTTGATTTTTTTTTCCGAATCACACTTGGACAATTACCTACAAAACAACTTAAAACAAAGAAAAACAAAACAAAAGCAATTAAATGCGTGGGTTGCCTCCCACGAAGCGCTCTTTTAATGTCATTAGCTTGACGGTTAGAAAGAGTCCTTAGAATGGATCAAAGATATCATGTTGTGTAGATGGCGCTATAAAACGTTCTTTCACAACATGATCGTTAAGCATGCAACAAGAGTAAAGAGCGGGACCCTTCATAACATTTTCCAACTCGTATCCTACCATTTGATCACTCACTTGAAACACTATCCTACCAAGTTTAACATCAATGAGAGCTCCTGTAGTTGCGAGGAAAGGTCTACCTAGGATTATAGGGACGTCATCGTCCTCTTCAATGTCAACGACTACAAAATCAGTTGGGATGTATATCCCTTCTATCTTAACGGGTATGTCCTCGACAAATCCTACAAGTTTCATGGTAGAACGATCAGCAATTTTCAATTCCATCTCGGTAGGTTTCAATTCTCCTATCCCTATCCTTTTAAGAAGAGACAAAGGCAGCAAACTAACACTAGCTCCTAAGTCACATAAGGCTTTGTTTATGGTTTCATTCCCAATTTCACATGGTATGGCAAAGCTACCTGGATCTCTAAGCTTAGGGGGTGCTTCTTGGATGATTGCACTAGTTTCCTTGGCCAAGGCTATTGTCTCATGATGCTCTATAGCCCTTTTCTTTGAAAAAATTTCCTTTAAAAACTTGGCATATAGAGGCATCCTAGACAAAGCTTCAGCAAAGGGAAGTTTAATGCAAATCTTCCTAAGTATGTTAACAAATTTTTCAAACTTACCCTCTAGTTTAAGCTTATTAAGATTTAAGGGAGATTGAGTTTTGTTTTCTTCAAGCGGTTTTGCTTCTTCTATCACAACTTTATCACCTAAAGGCTTGACGTTTTCTTTCCCAATGTTTTTAACCTTAGCAAATGTTTCGCCTAACTTACTACCCCCAAAAGATATGACATTAACTTGGGCTTTGGGATTGGCTTCGGTTTGACCAGGAAAGACTCCCGGTGTTTGGGAAGATGTAGCCACTTGTTGGGCTATTTGGGCGATTTGTGTTTCAAGCATTTTAGAGTGAGTAGAAATAGAATCGACCTTGGTATTGAGCTTGGAAAGAGAATCATTCAGAAATCCAGTTTGGTTTTTAAGTTCTTGAAGTTGTTTGTTTTGGTTGGCAATGGAATTTTCCAACAAAATTTCCAAATTGGACTTCTGAGTGAATCTTTGGTTGTTTGCATAACCGGGTGGTGCTACTTGTCCATAGGGATTTTGGTTTTTATAAAAATTTTGATTTTGTCTCATCCCTTGGTTGTATTGAGCATAATTCATTTGCTCAACACCGTTAATAGCACTACCTAGTTGGCAATCAACACTATCATGACCAGTTATACCACATATTTCACAAGAAGGAGTAGAAGCAGAATTGATAGCACTAACATTGAGTTTTTCAAGTTTTTCGCTTAGTGTATCAATTTTAGAAGCAAGGTGGTCATAGTTAGAGACTTCGTACATACCTGCCTCCTTTTTGGAGGATGAAGAACTAGTGATGGCTCTCTCGTCGGTCCATTTGTAATGATTCTGAGCCATGTCTTCAATTAGGGCATACGCCTCCGTGTAGTTCTTGTTCATAAGTGCTCCACCTGCAGCTGCATCAACAGACATCTTAGTGGTATAAGACAAGCCATTATAAAAAGTGTGGACTATAAGCCACTTCTCTAGGCCATGGTGGGGACAAAGTCGTAGCATTTCTTTGAAACGCTCCCACGCATCATAGAGAGATTCCCCATCTTTTTGGTTGAACCGCGTGATTTGGTCTCTAAGTTTAGCGGTTTTAGATGGTGGAAAGAAACGGGCAAGGAATGCTTGCCTCATCTGATCCCATGAAGTAATGGAACCGACTTCGAGGGAATGGAACCAAGCGCTAGCTCTATCCCTTAAGGAAAAGGGAAAGAGATGAAGTCTTACGGCCTCTTGGTTCTCCTTCATGGTTCCACTAATTCGTAGGAGAACAGAGATGTGAAGATTGGGATCCTCAGTGGGGGATCCCGAGAATTGGTTTTGCTGCACCAAGTTAAGTAGGGCATGCTTAATTTCAAAATTGTCATCCTCAACCGTTGGGTACACAATAACAGCTTGTGGCTCAGCCGTAGACGGTGTTGCATACTCTTTGAGAGTGCGATTGGCCATGGCGGTGTTATTTTGTGCCGCTCTCCTTCTTCTATGCAAATACCTTTCGATCTCGTTGATTATTACAACTCGATTTCTGGTTTTTCGCATAAAAAATTGAGAACCCAAGAAGTTAACGATAACAGAAAAATAAAAAGTTAAAAATAAAAAGAAAAGAGAAAGAAGAGAGAATTCTAATCACTAAGAAAAAGCTAATTAAATTAGTTAACTCCCCGGCAACGGCGCCAAAAACTTGATAGAGCCAAACCGCAAGTGCACGGCCTATCGAAGTAATTGTAGTAAGTAGAGTATCGTTCCGCTAGGGAGTTGTTCAACTTAATTAACTTTTTAAAGAATGATTAGAAGAGGAGAAAGTTTAGTAAAAGGAGGTTTGATTGCTGAAGGTAAAAACAATAATAATAAAGGGCATCGGGATCATTGGTTTATCATAATGACAAATCCTTCACTAGACAAGACCTAAACATTTAATTTCATGGTTTACACACTAATTTCTAAAGACCGGTTTCCCTTAGCCCCTCACCTTTCCGATGAAAGTCCGATGAGAGTTTACTTCTAGCAACCAAGCCTATTTCGCTGACATGATTACTAGAAGATGCATAGATGATTGAAACTACTCTTTGTCTCAATAATTGCAAAGACTATTTCACTATTTTGCAATTATTGTCTAGATTCACTTGTTCCAACATCAAGACTCCGCTCTCGCTTTATGAATTGATGTTTGGGATGATGGATTAACGATTATCAAACCCTCCGCTTTCGCTTCCACAGTTTGATAATTGTTAATCCACGTTAAGACGGTGAATCTAGATTAGAAATTAGGTTTACATAGAAATTAGGGTTTAGGCTTGTTTTGTTTAGGATCGAGTCATTAGACTCCCCAATAATCCCAAGACGAAGAAGTCTACTCACTCATGTTCATCGTAGACATGGGGGAAGAAGAGAGATAAACAGTAAAATAAATTGCAACGAAAGTAAAAAGGAAATAAAGACTTTTTATTGAAATAATACTTGAAATAAACAAAGTAAAGGATGATTGTTTATAGTGGAGAGCTACTCTATTTATAGCTTTACATCTGACTTAGAAACTAAGCAACTAAAAGGATAAAACGGTAAAGCTGCAACAGGGTAACTTGGGCTTGAAGAAAAGCAGCAAAAGTGGACTCTGGGATCGCGCACGGCCGTGCCACATGTTGGCACGGGGCGTGCCAAGCTTCTGGTAAGGGGAGATTATATTTTTGCCCCGTATCTTCGTATTCTTGCACTGTATTTGCTCCAGTCCTCTTTCTTTTGCTCCAAGGCACCTTCCACCATATATTCATTCCTAAAATAAAATAATAGACAATTTAAAGTAAAATATTCTAAAAGAAAATAAAATGCAATAAAATAAAATCAAATCTAAAATAAAACTAAACTAAATAAGGCAATAAATTAGACTATCTATGACTCATCAGATTTTACTCATTTTTTACCCTTTTTCTTTCACTAAAAAGGTCATAAAGTGGCCTAGCCTTATCGAATCGAAGCATGTAATAGTTCCTATGAAATCTAACAAGCATATATTCGAATTCCAAGGTTGATTTTATCATTTTCAAAAATGGACAAAATGAGGGTTAAGTGAATTTCCTTGTTAATTTACGGATTTTACTCGTTTTTGACCCTTTTTCTTTCACTAAAAAGGTCATAAAGTGGCCTAGCCTTATCGAATCGAAGCATGTAATAGTTCCTAGGAAATCTAACAAGCATATCTACGACATCCATGATTTATTTTAGAATTTTTTAAAAAGGCCAAAATGGGGGTTAAGTGAATTTCCTGGTTAATATACGGATTTTACTCGTTCTTGACCTTTTTTCTTTCACTAAAAAGGGCTTAAAGTGGCCTAGCCTTATCGAATCCAAGCATGTAATAGTTCCTATGAAATCTAACAAGCATATATTTGAATTCCAAGGTTGATTTTATCATTTTCAGAAATGGACAAAATGAGGGTTAAGTGAATTTCCTTGTTAATTTACGGATTTTACTCGTTTTTGACCCTTTTTCTTTCACGAAAAAGGTCATAAAGTGGCCTAGCCTTATCGAATCGAAGCATGTAATAGTTCCTAGAAAATCTAACAAGCATATCTACGACATCCATGGTTTATTTTAGAATTTTTTAAAAAGGCCAAAATGGGGGTTAAGTGAATTTCCTTGTTAATATACGGATTTTACTCGTTCTTGACCTTTTTTCTTTCACTAAAAAGGGCTTAAAGTGGTCGAGGCTTGTCGAATCGAAGCATGTAATAGTTCCTATGAAATCTAACAAGCATATATTCGACTTCCAAGGTTGATTTTATCATTTTCAAACACGGACAAAATGAGGTTTAAGTGAATTTCCTTGTTAATTTACGGATTTTACTCGTCTTTGACCCTTTTTAATTCACTAAAAGGTCAAAAAGTGGCATAGCCTTATCGAATCGAAGCATGTAATAGTTCCTATGAAATCTAACAAGCATATATTTGAATTCCAAGGTTGATTTTATCATTTTCAAAAATGGACAAAATGAGGGTTAAGTGAATTTCCTTGTTAATTTACGGATTTTTCTCGTTTTTGACCCTTTTTCTTTCACGAAAAAGGTCATTAAGTGGCCTAGCCTTATCGAATCGAAGCATGTAATAGTTCTTAGGAAATCTAACAAGCATATCTACGACATCCATGGTTTATTTTAGAATTTTTTAAAAGGCCAAAATGGGGGTTAAGTGAATTTCCTTATTAATATACGGATTTTACTCGTTCTTGACCTTTTTTCTTTCACTAAAAAGGGCTTAAAGTGGTCGAGGCTTGTCGAATCGAAGCATGTAATAGTTCCTATGAAATCTAACAAGCATATATTCGACTTCCAAGGTTGATTTTATCATTTTCAAACACGAACAAAATGAGGGTTAAGTGAATTTCCTTGTTAATTTACGGATTTTACTCGTTTTTGACCCTTTTTAATTTAGTAAAAAGGTCATAAAGTGGCCTAGCCTTATCGAATCGAAGCATGTAATAGTTCCTAGGAAATCTAACAAGCATATCTACGACATCCATGGTTTATTTTAGAATTTTTAAAAACGGCCAAAATGGGGGTTATGTGAATCTCCTAGTTAATTTACAGATTTTACTCGTTTTTGACCCTTTTTCTTTCACCAAAAAGGTCATAAAGTGGCCTAGCCTTATCGAATCGAAGCATGTAATAGTTCCTAGGAAATTTAACAAGCATATCTACGACATCCATGGTTTATTTTAGAATGTTTTAAAAAGGCCAAAACGGGGGTTAAGTGAAGTTCCTTGTTAATTTACGGATTTTACTCATTTTTGACTCTTTTTCTTTCACTAAAAAGGTCATAAAGTGGTCTTGCCTTATCGAATCAAAGCATGTAATAGTTCCTATGAAATCTAACAAGCATATATTCGACTTCCAAGGTTGATTTTATCATTTTCAAACACGGACAAAATGAGGGTTAAGTGAATTTCCTTGTTAATTTACAGATTTTACTCGTCTTTGACCTTTTTAATTCACTAAAAAGGTCAAAAAGTGGCATAGCCTTATCGAATCGAAGCATGTAATAGTTCCTTTGAAATCTAACAAGCATATATTTGAATTCCAAGGTTGATTTTATCATTTTCAAAAATGGACAAAATGAGGGTTAAGTGAATTTCCTTGTTAATTTACGGATTTTACTCGTTTTTGACCCTTTTTCTTTCACTAAAAAGGTCATAAAGTGGCCTAGCCTTATCGAATCGAAGCATGTAATAGTTCCTAGGAAATCTAACAAGCATATCTACGACATCCATGGTTTATTTTAGAATTTTTTAAAAAGGCCAAAATGGGGGTTAAGTGAATTTCCTTGTTAATTTATGAATTTTACTCGTTTTTGACCTTTTTTCTTTCACTAAAAAGGGCTTAAAGTGGTCGAGGCTTGTCGAATCGAAGCATGTAATAGTTCCTATGAAATCTAACAAGCATATATTCGACTTCCAAGGTTGATTTTATCATTTTCAAACACGAACAAAATGACGGTTAAGTGAATTTCCTTGTTAATTTACGGATTTTACTCGTTTTTGACCCTTTTTAATTTAGTAAAAAGGTCATAAAGTGGCCTAGCCTTATCGAATCGAAGCATGTAATAGTTCCTAGGAAATCTAACAAGCATATCTACGACATCCATGGTTTATTTTAGAATTTTTAAAAACGGCCAAAATGGGGGTTAAGTGAATCTCCTTGTTAATTTACGGATTTTACTCGTTTTTGACCCTTTTTCTTTCACCAAAAAGGTCGTAAAGTGGCCTAGCCTTATCGAATCGAAGCATGTAATAGTTCCTAGGAAATCTAACAAGCATATCTACGACATCCATGGTTTATTTTAGAATTTTTTTTAAAAAGGCCAAAACGGGGGTTAAGTGAATTTCCTTGTTAATTTACGGATTTTACTCATTTTTTACCCTTTTTCTTTCACTAAAAAGGTCATAAAGTGGCCTTGCCTTATCGAATCAAAGCATGTAATAGTTCCTATGAAATCTAACAAGCATATATTCGACTTCCAAGGTTGATTTTATCATTTTCAAACACGGACAAAATGAGGGTTAAGTGAATTTCCTTGTTAATTTACGGATTTTACTCGTCTTTGACCTTTTTAATTCACTAAAAAGGTCATAAAGTGGCCTAGCCTTATCGAATCGAAGCATGTAATAGTTCCTATGAAATCTAACAAGCATATATTCGAATTCCAAGGTTGATTTTATCATTTTCAGAAATGGACAAAATGAGGGTTAAGTGAATTTCCTTGTTAATTTACGGATTTTACTCGTTTTTGACCCTTTTTCTTTCACGAAAAAGGTCATAAAGTGGCCTAGCCTTATCGAATCGAAGCATGTAATAGTTCCTAGGAAATCTAACAAGCATATCTACGACATTCATGGTTTATTTTAGAATTTTTTAAAAAGGCCAAAATGGGGGTTAAGTGAATTTCCTTGTTAATATACGGATTTTACTCGTTCTTGACCTTTTTTCTTTCACTAAAAAGGGCTTAAAGTGGTCGAGGCTTGTCGAATCGAAGCATGTAATAGTTCCTATGAAATCTAACAAGCATATATTCGACTTCCAAGGTTGATTTTATCATTTTCAAACACGGACAAAATGAGGTTTAAGTGAATTTCGTTGTTAATTTACGGATTTTACTCGTCTTTGACCCTTTTTAATTCACTAAAAGGTCAAAAAGTGGCATAGCCTTATCGAATCGAAGCATGTAATAGTTCCTATGAAATCTAACAAGCATATATTTGAATTCCAAGGTTGATTTTATCATTTTCAAAAATGGACAAAATGAGGGTTAAGTGAATTTCCTTGTTAATTTACGGATTTTTCTCGTTTTTGACCCTTTTTCTTTCACGAAAAAGGTCATTAAGTGGCCTAGCCTTATCGAATCGAAGCATGTAATAGTTCTTAGGAAATCTAACAAGCATATCTACGACATCCATGGTTTATTTTAGAATTTTTTAAAAGGCCAAAATGGGGGTTAAGTGAATTTCCTTGTTAATATACGGATTTTACTCGTTCTTGACCTTTTTTCTTTCACTAAAAAGGGCTTAAAGTGGTCGAGGCTTGTCGAATCGAAGCATGTAATAGTTCCTATGAAATCTAACAAGCATATATTCGACTTCCAAGGTTGATTTTATCATTTTCAAACACGAACAAAATGAGGGTTAAGTGAATTTCCTTGTTAATTTACGGATTTTACTCGTTTTTGACCCTTTTTAATTTAGTAAAAAGGTCATAAAGTGGCCTAGCCTTATCGAATCGAAGCATGTAATAGTTCCTAGGAAATCTAACAAGCATATCTACGACATCCATGGTTTATTTTAGAATTTTTAAAAACGGCCAAAATGGGGGTTATGTGAATCTCCTAGTTAATTTACAGATTTTACTCGTTTTTGACCCTTTTTCTTTCACCAAAAAGGTCATAAAGTGGCCTAGCCTTATCGAATCGAAGCATGTAATAGTTCCTAGGAAATTTAACAAGCATATCTACGACATCCATGGTTTATTTTAGAATGTTTTAAAAAGGCCAAAACGGGGGTTAAGTGAAGTTCCTTGTTAATTTACGGATTTTACTCATTTTTGACCCTTTTTCTTTCACTAAAAAGGTCATAAAGTGGTCTTGCCTTATCGAATCAAAGCATGTAATAGTTCCTATGAAATCTAACAAGCATATATTCGACTTCCAAGGTTGATTTTATCATTTTCAAACACGGACAAAATGAGGGTTAAGTGAATTTCCTTGTTAATTTACAGATTTTACTCGTCTTTGACCTTTTTAATTCACTAAAAAGGTCAAAAAGTGGCATAGCCTTATCGAATCGAAGCATGTAATAGTTCCTTTGAAATCTAACAAGCATATATTTGAATTCCAAGGTTGATTTTATCATTTTCAAAAATGGACAAAATGAGGGTTAAGTGAATTTCCTTGTTAATTTACGGATTTTACTCGTTTTTGACCCTTTTTCTTTCACTAAAAAGGTCATAAAGTGGCCTAGCCTTATCGAATCGAAGCATGTAATAGTTCCTAGGAAATCTAACAAGCATATCTACGACATCCATGGTTTATTTTAGAATTTTTTAAAAAGGCCAAAATGGGGGTTAAGTGAATTTCCTTGTTAATTTATGAATTTTACTCGTTTTTGACCTTTTTTCTTTCACTAAAAAGGGCTTAAAGTGGTCGAGGCTTGTCGAATCGAAGCATGTAATAGTTCCTATGAAATCTAACAAGCATATATTCGACTTCCAAGGTTGATTTTATCATTTTCAAACACGAACAAAATGACGGTTAAGTGAATTTCCTTGTTAATTTACGGATTTTACTCGTTTTTGACCCTTTTTAATTTAGTAAAAAGGTCATAAAGTGGCCTAGCCTTATCGAATCGAAGCATGTAATAGTTCCTAGGAAATCTAACAAGCATATCTACGACATCCATGGTTTATTTTAGAATTTTTAAAAACGGCCAAAATGGGGGTTAAGTGAATCTCCTTGTTAATTTACGGATTTTACTCGTTTTTGACCCTTTTTCTTTCACCAAAAAGGTCGTAAAGTGGCCTAGCCTTATCGAATCGAAGCATGTAATAGTTCCTAGGAAATCTAACAAGCATATCTACGACATCCATGGTTTATTTTAGAATTTTTTTAAAAAGGCCAAAACGGGGGTTAAGTGAATTTCCTTGTTAATTTACGGATTTTACTCATTTTTTACCCTTTTTCTTTCACTAAAAAGGTCATAAAGTGGCCTTGCCTTATCGAATCAAAGCATGTAATAGTTCCTATGAAATCTAACAAGCATATATTCGACTTCCAAGGTTGATTTTATCATTTTCAAACACGGACAAAATGAGGGTTAAGTGAATTTCCTTGTTAATTTACGGATTTTACTCGTCTTTGACCTTTTTAATTCACTAAAAAGGTCATAAAGTGGCCTAGCCTTATCGAATCGAAGCATGTAATAGTTCCTATGAAATCTAACAAGCATATATTCGAATTCCAAGGTTGATTTTATCATTTTCAGAAATGGACAAAATGAGGGTTAAGTGAATTTCCTTGTTAATTTACGGATTTTACTCGTTTTTGACCCTTTTTCTTTCACGAAAAAGGTCATAAAGTGGCCTAGCCTTATCGAATCGAAGCATGTAATAGTTCCTAGGAAATCTAACAAGCATATCTACGACATCCATGGTTTATTTTAGAATTTTTTAAAAAGGCCAAAATGGGGGTTAAGTGAATTTCCTTGTTAATATACGGATTTTACTCGTTCTTGACCTTTTTTCTTTCACTAAAAAGGGCTTAAAGTGGTCGAGGCTTGTCGAATCGAAGCATGTAATAGTTCCTATGAAATCTAACAAGCATATATTCGACTTCCAAGGTTGATTTTATCATTTTCAAACACGGACAAAATGAGGTTTAAGTGAATTTCCTTGTTAATTTACGGATTTTACTCGTCTTTGACCCTTTTTAATTCACTAAAAGGTCAAAAAGTGGCATAGCCTTATCGAATCGAAGCATGTAATAGTTCCTATGAAATCTAACAAGCATATATTTGAATTCCAAGGTTGATTTTATCATTTTCAAAAATGGACAAAATGAGGGTTAAGTGAATTTCCTTGTTAATTTACGGATTTTTCTCGTTTTTGACCCTTTTTCTTTCACGAAAAAGGTCATTAAGTGGCCTAGCCTTATCGAATCGAAGCATGTAATAGTTCTTAGGAAATCTAACAAGCATATCTACGACATCCATGGTTTATTTTAGAATTTTTTAAAAGGCCAAAATGGGGGTTAAGTGAATTTCCTTGTTAATATACGGATTTTACTCGTTCTTGACCTTTTTTCTTTCACTAAAAAGGGCTTAAAGTGGTCGAGGCTTGTCGAATCGAAGCATGTAATAGTTCCTATGAAATCTAACAAGCATATATTCGACTTCCAAGGTTGATTTTATCATTTTCAAACACGAACAAAATGAGGGTTAAGTGAATTTCCTTGTTAATTTACGGATTTTACTCGTTTTTGACCCTTTTTAATTTAGTAAAAAGGTCATAAAGTGGCCTAGCCTTATCGAATCGAAGCATGTAATAGTTCCTAGGAAATCTAACAAGCATATCTACGACATCCATGGTTTATTTTAGAATTTTTAAAAACGGCCAAAATGGGGGTTATGTGAATCTCCTAGTTAATTTACAGATTTTACTCGTTTTTGACCCTTTTTCTTTCACCAAAAAGGTCATAAAGTGGCCTAGCCTTATCGAATCGAAGCATGTAATAGTTCCTAGGAAATTTAACAAGCATATCTACGACATCCATGGTTTATTTTAGAATGTTTTAAAAAGGCCAAAACGGGGGTTAAGTGAAGTTCCTTGTTAATTTACGGATTTTACTCATTTTTGACCCTTTTTCTTTCACTAAAAAGGTCATAAAGTGGTCTTGCCTTATCGAATCAAAGCATGTAATAGTTCCTATGAAATCTAACAAGCATATATTCGACTTCCAAGGTTGATTTTATCATTTTCAAACACGGACAAAATGAGGGTTAAGTGAATTTCCTTGTTAATTTACAGATTTTACTCGTCTTTGACCTTTTTAATTCACTAAAAAGGTCAAAAAGTGGCATAGCCTTATCGAATCGAAGCATGTAATAGTTCCTTTGAAATCTAACAAGCATATATTTGAATTCCAAGGTTGATTTTATCATTTTCAAAAATGGACAAAATGAGGGTTAAGTGAATTTCCTTGTTAATTTACGGATTTTACTCGTTTTTGACCCTTTTTCTTTCACTAAAAAGGTCATAAAGTGGCCTAGCCTTATCGAATCGAAGCATGTAATAGTTCCTAGGAAATCTAACAAGCATATCTACGACATCCATGGTTTATTTTAGAATTTTTTAAAAAGGCCAAAATGGGGGTTAAGTGAATTTCCTTGTTAATTTATGAATTTTACTCGTTTTTGACCTTTTTTCTTTCACTAAAAAGGGCTTAAAGTGGTCGAGGCTTGTCGAATCGAAGCATGTAATAGTTCCTATGAAATCTAACAAGCATATATTCGACTTCCAAGGTTGATTTTATCATTTTCAAACACGAACAAAATGACGGTTAAGTGAATTTCCTTGTTAATTTACGGATTTTACTCGTTTTTGACCCTTTTTAATTTAGTAAAAAGGTCATAAAGTGGCCTAGCCTTATCGAATCGAAGCATGTAATAGTTCCTAGGAAATCTAACAAGCATATCTACGACATCCATGGTTTATTTTAGAATTTTTAAAAACGGCCAAAATGGGGGTTAAGTGAATCTCCTTGTTAATTTACGGATTTTACTCGTTTTTGACCCTTTTTCTTTCACCAAAAAGGTCGTAAAGTGGCCTAGCCTTATCGAATCGAAGCATGTAATAGTTCCTAGGAAATCTAACAAGCATATCTACGACATCCATGGTTTATTTTAGAATTTTTTTTAAAAAGGCCAAAACGGGGGTTAAGTGAATTTCCTTGTTAATTTACGGATTTTACTCATTTTTTACCCTTTTTCTTTCACTAAAAAGGTCATAAAGTGGCCTTGCCTTATCGAATCAAAGCATGTAATAGTTCCTATGAAATCTAACAAGCATATATTCGACTTCCAAGGTTGATTTTATCATTTTCAAACACGGACAAAATGAGGGTTAAGTGAATTTCCTTGTTAATTTACAGATTTTACTCGTCTTTGACCTTTTTAATTCACTAAAAAGGTCAAAAAGTGGCATAGCCTTATCGAATCGAAGCATGTAATAGTTCCTTTGAAATCTAACAAGCATATATTTGAATTCCAAGGTTGATTTTATCATTTTCAAAAATGGACAAAATGAGGGTTAAGTGAATTTCCTTGTTAATTTACGGATTTTACTCGTTTTTGACCCTTTTTCTTTCACTAAAAAGGTCATAAAGTGGCCTAGCCTTATCGAATCGAAGCATGTAATAGTTCCTAGGAAATCTAACAAGCATATCTACGACATCCATGGTTTATTTTAGAATTTTTTAAAAAGGCCAAAATGGGGGTTAAGTGAATTTCCTTGTTAATTTATGAATTTTACTCGTTTTTGACCTTTTTTCTTTCACTAAAAAGGGCTTAAAGTGGTCGAGGCTTGTCGAATCGAAGCATGTAATAGTTCCTATGAAATCTAACAAGCATATATTCGACTTCCAAGGTTGATTTTATCATTTTCAAACACGAACAAAATGACGGTTAAGTGAATTTCCTTGTTAATTTACGGATTTTACTCGTTTTTGACCCTTTTTAATTTAGTAAAAAGGTCATAAAGTGGCCTAGCCTTATCGAATCGAAGCATGTAATAGTTCCTAGGAAATCTAACAAGCATATCTACGACATCCATGGTTTATTTTAGAATTTTTAAAAACGGCCAAAATGGGGGTTAAGTGAATCTCCTTGTTAATTTACGGATTTTACTCGTTTTTGACCCTTTTTCTTTCACCAAAAAGGTCGTAAAGTGGCCTAGCCTTATCGAATCGAAGCATGTAATAGTTCCTAGGAAATCTAACAAGCATATCTACGACATCCATGGTTTATTTTAGAATTTTTTTTAAAAAGGCCAAAACGGGGGTTAAGTGAATTTCCTTGTTAATTTACGGATTTTACTCATTTTTTACCCTTTTTCTTTCACTAAAAAGGTCATAAAGTGGCCTTGCCTTATCGAATCAAAGCATGTAATAGTTCCTATGAAATCTAACAAGCATATATTCGACTTCCAAGGTTGATTTTATCATTTTCAAACACGGACAAAATGAGGGTTAAGTGAATTTCCTTGTTAATTTACGGATTTTACTCGTCTTTGACCTTTTTAATTCACTAAAAAGGTCATAACGTGGCCTAGCCTTATCGAATCGAAGCATGTAATAGTTCCTATGAAATCTAACAAGCATATATTCGAATTCCAAGGTTGATTTTATCATTTTCAAAAATGGAGAAAATGAGGGTTAAGTGAATTTCCATGTTAATTTACGGATTTTACTCGTTTTTGACCCTTTTCCTTACACTAAAAAGGTCATAAAGTGGCCTAGCCTTATCGAATCGAAGCATGTAATAGTTCCTAGGAAATCTAACAAGCATATCTACGACATCCATGGTTTATTTTAGAATTTTTTAAAAAGGCCAAAATGGGGGTTAAGTGAATTTCCTTGTTAATATACGGATTTTACTCGATCTTGACCTTTTTTCTTTCACTAAAAAGGGCTTAAAGTGGTCGAGGCTTGTCGAATCGAAGCATGTAATAGTTCCTATGAAATCTAACAAGCATATATTCGACTTCCAAGGTTGATTTTATCATTTTCAAACACGAACAAAATGACGGTTAAGTGAATTTCCTTGTTAATTTACGGATTTTACTCGTTTTTGACCCTTTTTAATTTAGTAAAATGGTCATAAAGTGGCCTAGCCTTATCGAATCGAAGCATGTAATAGTTCCTAGGAAATCTAACAAGCATATCTACGACATCCATGGTTTATTTTAGAATTTTTAAAAACGGCCAAAATGGGGGTTAAGTGAATCTCCTTGTTAATTTACGGATTTTACTCGTTTTTGACCCTTTTTCTTTCACCAAAAAGGTCGTAAAGTGGCCTAGCCTTATCGAATCGAAGCATGTAATAGTTCCTAGGAAATCTAACAAGCATATCTACGACATCCATGGTTTATTTTAGAATTTTTTTTAAAAAGGCCAAAACGGGGGTTAAGTGAATTTCCTTGTTAATTTACGGATTTTACTCATTTTTTACCCTTTTTCTTTCACTAAAAAGGTCATAAAGTGGCCTTGCCTTATCGAATCAAAGCATGTAATAGTTCCTATGAAATCTAACAAGCATATATTCGACTTCCAAGGTTGATTTTATCATATTCAAACACGGACAAAATGAGGGTTAAGTGAATTTCCTTGTTAATTTACGGATTTTACTCGTCTTTGACCTTTTTAATTCACTAAAAAGGTCATAAAGTGGCCTAGCCTTATCGAATCGAAGCATGTAATAGTTCCTATGAAATCTAACAAGCATATATTCGAATTCCAAGGTTGATTTTATCATTTTCAAAAATGGAGAAAATGAGGGTTAAGTGAATTTCCATGTTAATTTACGGTTTTTACTCGTTTTTGACCCTTTTCCTTACACTAAAAAGGTCATAAAGTGGCCTAGCCTTATCGAATCGAAGCATGTAATAGTTCCTAGGAAATCTAACAAGCATATCTACGACATCCATGGTTTATTTTAGAATTTTTTAAAAAGGCCAAAATGGGGGTTAAGTGAATTTCCTTGTTAATATACGGATTTTACTCGATCTTGACCTTTTTTCTTTCACTAAAAAGGGCTTAAAGTGGTCGAGGCTTGTCGAATCGAAGCATGTAATAGTTCCTATGAAATCTAACATGCATATATTCGACTTCCAAGGTTGATTTTATCATTTTCAAACACGGACAAAATGAGGGTTATATGAATTTCCTTGTTAATTTACGGATTTTACTCGTCTTTGACCCTTTTTAATTCACTAAAAAGGTCAAAAAGTGGCATAGCCTTATCGAATCGAAGCATGCAATAGTTCCTAGAAAATCTAACAAGCATATATTCGAATTCCAAGGATGATTTTATCATTTTAAAAAATGGACAAAATGAGGGTTAAGTGAATTTCCTTGTTAATTTACGGATTTTACTCGTTTTTGACCCTTTTCCTTACACTAAAAAGGTCATAAAGTGGCCTAGCCTTATCGAATCGAAGCATGTAATAGTTCCTAGGAAATCTAACAAGCATATCTACGACATCCATGGTTTATTTTAGAATTTTTTAAAAAGGCCAAAATGGGGGTTAAGTGAATTTCCTTGTTAATATACGGATTTTACTCGTTCTTGACCTTTTTTCTTTCACTAAAAAGGGCTTAAAGTGGTCGAGGCTTGTCGAATCGAAGCATGTAATAGTTCCTATGAAATCTAACAAGCATATATTCGACTTCCAAGGTTGATTTTATCATTTTCAAACACGGAAAAAATGAGGGTTAAGTGAATTTCCTTGTTAATTTACGGATTTTACTCGTCTTTGACCCTTTTTAATTCACTAAAAAGGTCAAAAAGTGGCATAGCCTTATCGAATCGAAGCATGTAATAGTTCCTATGAAATCTAACAAGCATATATTTGAATTCCAAGGTTGATTTTATCATTTTCAAAAATGGACAAAATGAGGGTTAAGTGAATTTCCTTGTTAATTTACGGATTTTACTCGTTTTTGACCCTTTTTCTTTCACTAAAAAGGTCATAAAGTGGCCTAGCCTTATCGAATCGAAGCATGTAATAGTTCCTAGGAAATCTAACAAGCATATCTACGACATCCATGGTTTATTTTAGAATTTTTTAAAAAGGCCAAAATGGGGGTTAAGTGAATTTCCTTGTTAATATACGGATTTTACTCGTTCTTGACCTTTTTTCTTTCACTAAAAAGGGCTTAAAGTGGTCGAGGCTTGTCGAATCGAAGCATGTAATAGTTCCTATGAAATCTAACAAGCATATATTCGACTTCCAAGGTTGATTTTATCATTTTCAAACACGGAAAAAATGAGGGTTAAGTGAATTTCCTTGTTAATTTACGGATTTTACTCGTCTTTGACCCTTTTTAATTCACTAAAAAGGTCAAAAAGTGGCATAGCCTTATCGAATCGAAGCATGTAATAGTTCCTATGAAATCTAACAAGCATATATTTGAATTCCAAGGTTGATTTTATCATTTTCAAAAATGGAGAAAATGAGGGTTAAGTGAATTTCCATGTTAATTTACGGATTTTACTCGTTTTTGACCCTTTTCCTTACACTAAAAAGGTCATAAAGTGGCCTAGCCTTATCGAATCGAAGCATGTAATAGTTCCTAGGAAATCTAACAAGCATATCTACGACATCCATAGTTTATTTTAGAATTTTTTAAAAAGGCCAAAATGGGGGTTAAGTGAATTTCCTTGTTAATATACGGATTTTACTCGATCTTGACCTTTTTTCTTTCACTAAAAAGGGCTTAAAGTGGTCGAGGCTTGTCGAATCGAAGCATGTAATAGTTCCTATGAAATCTAACAAGCATATATTCGACTTCCAAGGTTGATTTTATCATTTTCAAACACGGACAAAATGAGGGTTATATGAATTTCCTTGTTAATTTACGGATTTTACTCGTCTTTGACCCTTTTTAATTCACTAAAAAGGTCAAAAAGTGGCATAGCCTTATCGAATCGAAGCATGCAATAGTTCCTAGAAAATCTAACAAGCATATATTCGAATTCCAAGGATGATTTTATCATTTTAAAAAATGGACAAAATGAGGGTTAAGTGAATTTCCTTGTTAATTTACGGATTTTACTCGTTTTTGACCCTTTTCCTTACACTAAAAAGGTCATAAAGTGGCCTAGCCTTATCGAATCGAAGCATGTAATAGTTCCTAGGAAATCTAACAAGCATATCTACGACATCCATGGTTTATTTTAGAATTTTTTAAAAAGGCCAAAATGGGGGTTAAGTGAATTTCCTTGTTAATATACGGATTTTACTCGTTCTTGACCTTTTTTCTTTCACTAAAAAGGGCTTAAAGTGGTCGAGGCTTGTCGAATCGAAGCATGTAATAGTTCCTATGAAATCTAACAAGCATATATTCGACTTCCAAGGTTGATTTTATCATTTTCAAACACGGACAAAATGAGGGTTATATGAATTTCCTTGTTAATTTACGGATTTTACTCGTCTTTGACCTTTTTAATTCACTAAAAAGGTCATAAAGTGGCCTAGCCTTATCGAATCGAAGCATGTAATAGTTCCTATGAAATCTAACAAGCATATATTTGAATTCCAAGGTTGATTTTATCATTTTCAAAAATGGACAAAATGAGGGTTAAGTGAATTTCCTTGTTAATTTACGGATTTTACTCGTTTTTGACCCTTTTTCTTTCACTAAAAAGGTCATAAAGTGGCCTAGCCTTATCGAATCGAAGCATGTAATAGTTCCTAGGAAATCTAACAAGCATATCTACAACATCCATGGTTTATTTTAGAATTTTTTAAAAAGGCCAAAATGGGGGTTAAGTGAATTTCCTTGTTATTTATGAATTTTACTCGTTTTTGACCTTTTTTCTTTCACTAAAAAGGGCTTAAAGTGGTCGAGGCTTGTCGAATCGAAGCATGTAATAGTTCCTATGAAATCTAACAAGCATATATTCAACTTCCAAGGTTGATTTTATCATTTTCAAACACGCACAAAATGAGGGTTAAGTGAATTTCCTTGTTAATTTACGGATTTTACTCGTTTTTGACCCTTTTCCTTACACTAAAAAGGTCATAAAGTGGCCTAGCCTTATCGAATCGAAGCATGTAATAGTTCCTAGGAAATCTAACAAGCATATCTAGGACATCCATGGTTTATTTTAGAATTTTTAAAAACGGCCAAAATGGGGGTTAAGTGAATCTCCTTGTTAATTTACGGATTTTACTCGTTTTTGACCCTTTTTCTTTCACCAAAAAGGTCGTAAAGTGGTCTAGCCTTATCGAATCGAAGCATGTAATAGTTCCTAGGAAATCTAACAAGCATATCTACGACATCCATGGTTTATTTTAGAATTTTTTTTAAAAAGGCCAAAACGGGGGTTAAGTGAATTTCCTTGTTAATTTACGGATTTTACTCATTTTTTACCCTTTTTCTTTCACTAAAAAGGTCATAAAGTGGCCTTGCCTTATCGAATCAAAGCATGTAATAGTTCCTATGAAATCTAACAAGCATATATTCGACTTCCAAGGTTGATTTTATCATTTTCAAACACGGACAAAATGAGGGTTAAGTGAATTTCCTTGTTAATTTACGGATTTTACTCGTCTTTGACCTTTTTAATTCACTAAAAAGGTCATAAAGTGGCCTAGCCTTATCGAATCGAAGCATGTAATAGTTCCTAGGAAATCTAACAAGCATATCTACGACATCCATGGTTTATTTTAGAATTTTTAAAAACGGCCAAAATGGGGGTTAAGTGAATCTCCTTGTTAATTTACGGATTTTACTCGTTTTTGACCCTTTTTCTTTCACCAAAAAGGTCGTAAAGTGGCCTAGCCTTATCGAATCGAAGCATGTAATAGTTCCTAGGAAATCTAACAAGCATATCTACGACATCCATGGTTTATTTTAGAATTTTTTTTAAAAAGGCCAAAACGGGGGTTAAGTGAATTTCCTTGTTAATTTACGGATTTTACTCATTTTTTACCCTTTTTCTTTCACTAAAAAGGTCATAAAGTGGCCTTGCCTTATCGAATCAAAGCATGTAATAGTTCCTATGAAATCTAACAAGCATATATTCGACTTCCAAGGTTGATTTTATCATTTTCAAACACGGACAAAATGAGGGTTAAGTGAATTTCCTTGTTAATTTACGGATTTTACTCGTCTTTGACCTTTTTAATTCACTAAAAAGGTCATAAAGTGGCCTAGCCTTATCGAATCGAAGCATGTAATAGTTCCTAGGAAATCTAACAAGCATATCTACGACATCCATGGTTTATTTTAGAATTTTTAAAAACGGCCAAAATGGGGGTTAAGTGAATCTCCTTGTTAATTTACGGATTTTACTCGTTTTTGACCCTTTTTCTTTCACCAAAAAGGTCGTAAAGTGGCCTAGCCTTATCGAATCGAAGCATGTAATAGTTCCTAGGAAATCTAACAAGCATATCTACGACATCCATGGTTTATTTTAGAATTTTTTTTAAAAAGGCCAAAACGGGGGTTAAGTGAATTTCCTTGTTAATTTACGGATTTTACTCATTTTTTACCCTTTTTCTTTCACTAAAAAGGTCATAAAGTGGCCTTGCCTTATCGAATCAAAGCATGTAATAGTTCCTATGAAATCTAACAAGCATATATTCGACTTCCAAGGTTGATTTTATCATTTTCAAACACGGACAAAATGAGGGTTAAGTGAATTTCCTTGTTAATTTACGGATTTTACTCGTCTTTGACCTTTTTAATTCACTAAAAAGGTCATAAAGTGGCCTAGCTTTATCGAATCGAAGCATGTAATAGTTCCTAGGAAATCTAACAAGCATATCTACGACATCCATGGTTTATTTTAGAATTTTTAAAAACGGCCAAAATGGGGGTTAAGTGAATCTCCTTGTTAATTTACGGATTTTACTCGTTTTTGACCCTTTTTCTTTCACCAAAAAGGTCGTAAAGTGGCCTAGCCTTATCGAATCGAAGCATGTAATAGTTCCTAGGAAATCTAACAAGCATATCTACGACATCCATGGTTTATTTTAGAATTTTTTTAAAAAAGGCCAAAACGGGGGTTAAGTGAATTTCCTTGTTAATTTACGGATTTAACTCGTCTTTGACCCTTTTTAATTCACTAAAAAGGTCAAAAAGTGGCATAGCCTTATCGAATCGAAGCATGTAATAGTTCCTTTGAAATCTAACAAGCATATATTTGAATTCCAAGGTTGATTTTATCATTTTCAAAAATGGACAAAATGAGGGTTAAGTGAATTTCATTGTTAATTTACGGATTTTACTCGTTTTTGACCCTTTTTCTTTCACTAAAAAGGTCATAAAGTGGCCTAGCCTTATCGAATCGAAGCTTGTAATAGTTCCTAGGAAATCTAACAAGCATATCTACGACATCCATGGTTTATTTTAGAATTTTTTAAAAAGGCCAAAATGGGGGTTAAGTGAATTTCCTTGTTAATTTATGAATTTTACTCGTTTTTGACCTTTTTTCTTTCACTAAAAAGGGCTTAAAGTGGTTGAGGCTTGTCGAATCGAAGCATGTAATAGTTCCTATGAAATCTAACAAGCATATATTCGACTTCCAAGGTTGATTTTATCATTTTCAAACACGAACAAAATGACGGTTAAGTGAATTTCCTTGTTAATTTACGGATTTTACTCGTTTTTGACCCTTTTTAATTTAGTAAAAAGGTCATAAAGTGGCCTAGCCTTATCGAATCGAAGCATGTAATAGTTCCTAGGAAATCTAACAAGCATATCTACGACATTCATGGTTTATTTTAGAATTTTTAAAAACGGCCAAAATGGGGGTTAAGTGAATCTCCTTGTTAATTTACGGATTTTACTCGTTTTTGACCCTTTTTCTTTCACCAAAAAGGTCGTAAAGTGGCCTAGCCTTATCGAATCGAAGCATGTAATAGTTCCTAGGAAATCTAACAAGCATATCTACGACATCCATGGTTTATTTTAGAATTTTTTTTAAAAAGGCCAAAACGGGGGTTAAGTGAATTTCCTTGTTAATTTACGGATTTTACTCATTTTTTACCCTTTTTCTTTCACTAAAAAGGTCATAAAGTGGCCTTGCCTTATCGAATCAAAGCATGTAATAGTTCCTATGAAATCTAACAAGCATATATTCGACTTCCAAGGTTGATTTTATCATTTTCAAACACGGACAAAATGAGGGTTAAGTGAATTTCCTTGTTAATTTACGGATTTTACTCGTCTTTGACCTTTTTAATTCACTAAAAAGGTCATAAAGTGGCCTAGCCTTATCGAATCGAAGCATGTAATAGTTCCTAGGAAATCTAACAAGCATATCTACGACATCCATGGTTTATTTTAGAATTTTTAAAAACGGCCAAAATGGGGGTTAAGTGAATCTCCTTGTTAATTTACGGATTTTACTCGTTTTTGACCCTTTTTCTTTCACCAAAAAGGTCGTAAAGTGGCCTAGCCTTATCGAATCGAAGCATGTAATAGTTCCTAGGAAATCTAACAAGCATATCTACGACATCCATGGTTTATTTTAGAATTTTTTTTAAAAAGGCCAAAACGGGGGTTAAGTGAATTTCCTTGTTAATTTACGGATTTTACTCATTTTTTACCCTTTTTCTTTCACAAAAAAGGTCATAAAGTGGCCTTGCCTTATCGAATCAAAGCATGTAATAGTTCCTATGAAATCTAACAAGCATATATTCGACTTCCAAGGTTGATTTTATCATTTTCAAACACGGACAAAATGAGGGTTAAGTGAATTTCCTTGTTAATTTACGGATTTAACTCGTCTTTGACCCTTTTTAATTCACTAAAAAGGTCAAAAAGTGGCATAGCCTTATCGAATCGAAGCATGTAATAGTTCCTTTGAAATCTAACAAGCATATATTTGGATTCCAAGGTTGATTTTATCATTTTCAAAAATGGAGAAAATGAGGGTTAAGTGAATTTCCATGTTAATTTACGGATTTTACTCGTTTTTGACCCTTTTCCTTACACTAAAAAGGTCATAAAGTGGCCTAGCCTTATCGAATCGAAGCATGTAATAGTTCCTAGGAAATCTAACAAGCATATCTACGACATCCATGGTTTATTTTAGAATTTTTTAAAAAGGCCAAAATGGGGGTTAAGTGAATTTCCTTGTTAATATACGAATTTTACTCGATCTTGACCTTTTTTCTTTCACTAAAAAGGGCTTAAAGTGGTCGAGGCTTGTCGAATCGAAGCATGTAATAGTTCCTATGAAATCTAACAAGCATATATTCGACTTCCAAGGTTGATTTTATCATTTTCAAACACGGACAAAATGAGGGTTATATGAATTTCCTTGTTAATTTACGGATTTTACTCGTCTTTGACCTTTTTAATTCACTAAAAAGGTCATAAAGTGGCCTAGCCTTATCGAATCGAAGCATGTAATAGTTCCTAGGAAATCTAACAAGCATATCTACGACATCCATGGTTTATTTTAGAATTTTTTTTAAAAAGGCCAAAACGGGGGTTAAGTGAATTTCCTTGTTAATTTACGGATTTTACTCATTTTTTACCCTTTTTCTTTCACTAAAAAGGTCATAAAGTGGCCTTGCCTTATCGAATCAAAGCATGTAATAGTTCCTATGAAATCTAACAAGCATATATTCGACTTCCAAGGTTGATTTTATCATTTTCAAACACGGACAAAATGAGGGTTAAGTGAATTTCCTTGTTAATTTACGGATTTTACTCGTCTTTGACCTTTTTAATTCACTAAAAAGGTCATAAAGTGGCCTAGCCTTATCGAATCGAAGCATGTAATAGTTCCTAGGAAATCTAACAAGCATATCTACGACATCCATGGTTTATTTTAGAATTTTTAAAAACGGCCAAAATGGGGGTTAAGTGAATCTCCTTGTTAATTTACGGATTTTACTCGTTTTTGACCCTTTTTCTTTCACCAAAAAGGTCGTAAAGTGGCCTAGCCTTATCGAATCGAAGCATGTAATAGTTCCTAGGAAATCTAACAAGCATATATACGACATCCATGGTTTATTTTAGAATTTTTTTTAAAAAGGCCAAAACGGGGGTTAAGTGAATTTCCTTGTTAATTTACGGATTTTACTCATTTTTTACCCTTTTTCTTTCACTAAAAAGGTCATAAAGTGGCCTTGCCTTATCGAATCAAAGCATGTAATAGTTCCTATGAAATCTAACAAGCATATATTCGACTTCCAAGGTTGATTTTATCATTTTCAAACACGGACAAAATGAGGGTTAAGTGAATTTCCTTGTTAATTTACGGATTTTACTCGTCTTTGACCTTTTTAATTCACTAAAAAGGTCATAAAGTGGCCTAGCCTTATCGAATCGAAGCATGTAATAGTTCCTAGGAAATCTAACAAGCATATCTACGACATCCATGGTTTATTTTAGAATTTTTAAAAACGGCCAAAATGGGGGTTAAGTGAATCTCCTTGTTAATTTACGGATTTTACTCGTTTTTGACCCTTTTTCTTTCACCAAAAAGGTCGTAAAGTGGCCTAGCCTTATCGAATCGAAGCATGTAATAGTTCCTAGGAAATCTAACAAGCATATCTACGACATCCATGGTTTATTTTAGAATTTTTTTAAAAAAGGCCAAAACGGGGGTTAAGTGAATTTCCTTGTTAATTTACGGATTTTACTCATTTTTTACCCTTTTTCTTTCACAAAAAAGGTCATAAAGTGGCCTTGCCTTATCGAATCAAAGCATGTAATAGTTCCTATGAAATCTAACAAGCATATATTCGACTTCCAAGGTTGATTTTATCATATTCAAACACGGACAAAATGAGGGTTAAGTGAATTTCCTTGTTAATTTACGGATTTAACTCGTCTTTGACCCTTTTTAATTCACTAAAAAGGTCAAAAAGTGGCATAGCCTTATCGAATCGAAGCATGTAATAGTTCCTTTGAAATCTAACAAGCATATATTTGAATTCCAAGGTTGATTTTATCATTTTCAAAAATGGACAAAATGAGGGTTAAGTGAATTTCCTTGTTAATTTACGGATTTTACTCGTTTTTGACCCTTTTTCTTTCACTAAAAAGGTCATAAAGTGGCCTAGCCTTATCGAATCCAAGCATGTAATAGTTCCTAGGAAATCTAACAAGCATATCTACGACATCCATGGTTTATTTTAGAATTTTTTAAAAAGGCCAAAATGGGGGTTAAGTGAATTTCCTTGTTAATTTATGAATTTTACTCGTTTTTGACCTTTTTTCTTTCACTAAAAAGGGCTTAAAGTGGTCGAGGCTTGTCGAATCGAAGCATGTAATAGTTCCTATGAAATCTAACAAGCATATATTCGACTTCCAAGGTTGATTTTATCATTTTCAAAAATGGAGAAAATGATGGTTAAGTGAATTTCCATGTTAATTTACGGATTTTACTCGTTTTTGACCCTTTTCCTTACACTAAAAAGGTCATAAAGTGGCCTAGCCTTATCGAATCGAAGCATGTAATAGTTCCTAGGAAATCTAACAAGCATATCTACGACATCCATGGTTTATTTTAGAATTTTTTAAAAAGGCCAAAATGGGGGTTAAGTGAATTTCCTTGTTAATATACGGATTTTACTCGATCTTGACCTTTTTTCTTTCACTAAAAAGGGCTTAAAGTGGTCGAGGCTTGTCGAATCGAAGCATGTAATAGTTCCTATGAAATCTAACAAGCATATATTCGACTTCCAAGGTTGATTTTATCATTTTCAAACACGGACAAAATGAGGGTTATATGAATTTCCTTGTTAATTTACGGATTTTACTCGTCTTTGACCTTTTTAATTCACTAAAAAGGTCATAAAGTGGCCTAGCCTTATCGAATCGAAGCATGTAATAGTTCCTAGGAAATCTAACAAGCATATCTACGACATCCATGGTTTATTTTAGAATTTTTAAAAACGGCCAAAATGGGGGTTAAGTGAATCTCCTTGTTAATTTACGGATTTTACTCGTTTTTGACCCTTTTTCTTTCACCAAAAAGGTCGTAAAGTGGCCTAGCCTTATCGAATCGAAGCATGTAATAGTTCCTAGGAAATCTAACAAGCATATCTACGACATCCATGGTTTATTTTAGAATTTTTTTTAAAAAGGCCAAAACGGGGGTTAAGTGAATTTCCTTGTTAATTTACGGATTTTACTCATTTTTTACCCTTTTTCTTTCACAAAAAAGGTCATAAAGTGGCCTTGCCTTATCGAATCAAAGCATGTAATAGTTCCTATGAAATCTAACAAGCATATATTCGACTTCCAAGGTTGATTTTATCATATTCAAACACGGACAAAATGAGGGTTAAGTGAATTTCCTTGTTAATTTACGGATTTAACTCGTCTTTGACCCTTTTTAATTCACTAAAAAGGTCAAAAAGTGGCATAGCCTTATCGAATCGAAGCATGTAATAGTTCCTTTGAAATCTAACAAGCATATATTTGAATTCCAAGGTTGATTTTATCATTTTCAAAAATGGACAAAATGAGGGTTAAGTGAATTTCCTTGTTAATTTACGGATTTTACTCGTTTTTGACCCTTTTTCTTTCACTAAAAAGGTCATAAAGTGGCCTAGCCTTATCGAATCCAAGCATGTAATAGTTCCTAGGAAATCTAACAAGCATATCTACGACATCCATGGTTTATTTTAGAATTTTTTAAAAAGGCCAAAATGGGGGTTAAGTGAATTTCCTTGTTAATTTATGAATTTTACTCGTTTTTGACCTTTTTTCTTTCACTAAAAAGGGCTTAAAGTGGTCGAGGCTTGTCGAATCGAAGCATGTAATAGTTCCTATGAAATCTAACAAGCATATATTCGACTTCCAAGGTTGATTTTATCATTTTCAAAAATGGAGAAAATGATGGTTAAGTGAATTTCCATGTTAATTTACGGATTTTACTCGTTTTTGACCCTTTTCCTTACACTAAAAAGGTCATAAAGTGGCCTAGCCTTATCGAATCGAAGCATGTAATAGTTCCTAGGAAATCTAACAAGCATATCTACGACATCCATGGTTTATTTTAGAATTTTTTAAAAAGGCCAAAATGGGGGTTAAGTGAATTTCCTTGTTAATATACGGATTTTACTCGATCTTGACCTTTTTTCTTTCACTAAAAAGGGCTTAAAGTGGTCGAGGCTTGTCGAATCGAAGCATGTAATAGTTCCTATGAAATCTAACAAGCATATATTCGACTTCCAAGGTTGATTTTATCATTTTCAAACACGGACAAAATGAGGGTTATATGAATTTCCTTGTTAATTTACGGATTTTACTCGTCTTTGACCTTTTTAATTCACTAAAAAGGTCATAAAGTGGCCTAGCCTTATCGAATCGAAGCATGTAATAGTTCCTAGGAAATCTAACAAGCATATCTACGACATCCATGGTTTATTTTAGAATTTTTAAAAACGGCCAAAATGGGGGTTAAGTGAATCTCCTTGTTAATTTACGGATTTTACTCGTTTTTGACCCTTTTTCTTTCACCAAAAAGGTCGTAAAGTGGCCTAGCCTTATCGAATCGAAGCATGTAATAGTTCCTAGGAAATCTAACAAGCATATCTACGACATCCATGGTTTATTTTAGAATTTTTTTTAAAAAGGCCAAAACGGGGGTTAAGTGAATTTCCTTGTTAATTTACGGATTTTACTCATTTTTTACCCTTTTTCTTTCACTAAAAAGGTCATAAAGTGGCCTTGCCTTATCGAATCAAAGCATGTAATAGTTCCTATGAAATCTAACAAGCATATATTCGACTTCCAAGGTTGATTTTATCATTTTCAAACACGGACAAAATGAGGGTTAAGTGAATTTCCTTGTTAATTTACGGATTTTACTCGTCTTTGACCTTTTTAATTCACTAAAAAGGTCATAAAGTGGCCTAGCCTTATCGAATCGAAGCATGTAATAGTTCCTAGGAAATCTAACAAGCATATCTACGACATCCATGGTTTATTTTAGAATTTTTAAAAACGGCCAAAATGGGGGTTAAGTGAATCTCCTTGTTAATTTACGGATTTTACTCGTTTTTGACCCTTTTTCTTTCACCAAAAAGGTCGTAAAGTGGCCTAGCCTTATCGAATCGAAGCATGTAATAGTTCCTAGGAAATCTAACAAGCATATCTACGACATCCATGGTTTATTTTAGAATTTATTTTAAAAAGGCCAAAACGGGGGTTAAGTGAATTTCCTTGTTAATTTACGGATTTTACTCATTTTTTACCCTTTTTCTTTCACTAAAAAGGTCATAAAGTGGCCTTGCCTTATCGAATCAAAGCATGTAATAGTTCCTATGAAATCTAACAAGCATATATTCGACTTCCAAGGTTGATTTTATCATTTTCAAACACGGACAAAATGAGGGTTAAGTGAATTTCCTTGTTAATTTACGGATTTTACTCGTCTTTGACCTTTTTAATTCACTAAAAAGGTCATAAAGTGGCCTAGCCTTATCGAATCGAAGCATGTAATAGTTCCTAGGAAATCTAACAAGCATATCTACGACATCCATGGTTTATTTTAGAATTTTTAAAAACGGCCAAAATGGGGGTTAAGTGAATCTCCTTGTTAATTTACGGATTTTACTCGTTTTTGACCCTTTTTCTTTCACCAAAAAGGTCGTAAAGTGGCCTAGCCTTATCGAATCGAAGCATGTAATAGTTCCTAGGAAATCTAACAAGCATATCTACGACATCCATGGTTTATTTTAGAATTTTTTTTAAAAAGGCCAAAACGGGGGTTAAGTGAATTTCCTTGTTAATTTACGGATTTTACTCATTTTTTACCCTTTTTCTTTCACAAAAAAGGTCATAAAGTGGCCTTGCCTTATCGAATCAAAGCATGTAATAGTTCCTATGAAATCTAACAAGCATATATTCGACTTCCAAGGTTGATTTTATCATTTTCAAACACGGACAAAATGAGGGTTAAGTGAATTTCCTTGTTAATTTACGGATTTAACTCGTCTTTGACCCTTTTTAATTCACTAAAAAGGTCAAAAAGTGGCATAGCCTTATCGAATCGAAGCATGTAATAGTTCCTTTGAAATCTAACAAGCATATATTTGAATTCCAAGGTTGATTTTATCATTTTCAAAAATGGACAAAATGAGGGTTAAGTGAATTTCCTTGTTAATTTACGGATTTTACTCGTTTTTGACCCTTTTTCTTTCACTAAAAAGGTCATAAAGTGGCCTAGCCTTATCGAATCGAAGCATGTAATAGTTCCTAGGAAATCTAACAAGCATATCTACGACATCCATGGTTTATTTTAGAATTTTTTAAAAAGGCCAAAATGGGGGTTAAGTGAATTTCCTTGTTAATTTATGAATTTTACTCGTTTTTGACCTTTTTTCTTTCACTAAAAAGGGCTTAAAGTGGTCGAGGCTTGTCGAATCGAAGCATGTAATAGTTCCTATGAAATCTAACAAGCATATATTCGACTTCCAAGGTTGGTTTTATCATTTTCAAAAATGGAGAAAATGAGGGTTAAGTGAATTTCCATGTTAATTTACGGATTTTACTCGTTTTTGACCCTTTTCCTTACACTAAAAAGGTCATAAAGTGGCCTAGCCTTATCGAATCGAAGCATGTAATAGTTCCTAGGAAATCTAACAAGCATATCTACGACATCCATGGTTTATTTTAGAATTTTTTAAAAAGGCCAAAATGGGGGTTAAGTGAATTTCCTTGTTAATATACGGATTTTACTCGATCTTGACCTTTTTTCTTTCACTAAAAAGGGCTTAAAGTGGTCGAGGCTTGTCGAATCGAAGCATGTAATAGTTCCTATGAAATCTAACAAGCATATATTCGACTTCCAAGGTTGATTTTATCATTTTCAAACACGGACAAAATGAGGGTTATATGAATTTCCTTGTTAATTTACGGATTTTACTCGTCTTTGACCTTTTTAATTCACTAAAAAGGTCATAAAGTGGCCTAGCCTTATCGAATCGAAGCATGTAATAGTTCCTAGGAAATCTAACAAGCATATCTACGACATCCATGGTTTATTTTAGAATTTTTAAAAACGGCCAAAATGGGGGTTAAGTGAATCTCCTTGTTAATTTACGGATTTTACTCGTTTTTGACCCTTTTTCTTTCACCAAAAAGGTCGTAAAGTGGCCTAGCCTTATCGAATCGAAGCATGTAATAGTTCCTAGGAAATCTAACAAGCATATCTACGACATCCATGGTTTATTTTAGAATTTTTTAAAAAGGCCAAAATGGGGGTTAAGTGAATTTCCTTGTTAATTTATGAATTTTACTCGTTTTTGACCTTTTTTCTTTCACTAAAAAGGGCTTAAAGTGGTCGAGGCTTGTCGAATCGAAGCATGTAATAGTTCCTATGAAATCTAACAAGCATATATTCGACTTCCAAGGTTGATTTTATCATTTTCAAAAATGGAGAAAATGATGGTTAAGTGAATTTCCATGTTAATTTACGGATTTTACTCGTTTTTGACCCTTTTCCTTACACTAAAAAGGTCATAAAGTGGCCTAGCCTTATCGAATCGAAGCATGTAATAGTTCCTAGGAAATCTAACAAGCATATCTACGACATCCATGGTTTATTTTAGAATTTTTTAAAAAGGCCAAAATGGGGGTTAAGTGAATTTCCTTGTTAATATACGGATTTTACTCGATCTTGACCTTTTTTCTTTCACTAAAAAGGGCTTAAAGTGGTCGAGGCTTGTCGAATCGAAGCATGTAATAGTTCCTATGAAATCTAACAAGCATATATTCGACTTCCAAGGTTGATTTTATCATTTTCAAACACGGACAAAATGAGGGTTATATGAATTTCCTTGTTAATTTACGGATTTTACTTGTCTTTGACCTTTTTAATTCACTAAAAAGGTCATAAAGTGGCCTAGCCTTATCGAATCGAAGCATGTAATAGTTCCTAGGAAATCTAACAAGCATATCTACGACATCCATGGTTTATTTTAGAATTTTTAAAAACGGCCAAAATGGGGGTTAAGTGAATCTCCTTGTTAATTTACGGATTTTACTCGTTTTTGACCCTTTTTCTTTCACCAAAAAGGTCGTAAAGTGGCCTAGCCTTATCGAATCGAAGCATGTAATAGTTCCTAGGAAATCTAACAAGCATATCTACGACATCCATGGTTTATTTTAGAATTTTTTTAAAAAAGGCCAAAACGGGGGTTAAGTGAATTTCCTTGTTAATTTACGGATTTTACTCATTTTTTACCCTTTTTCTTTCACAAAAAAGGTCATAAAGTGGCCTTGCCTTATCGAATCAAAGCATGTAATAGTTCCTATGAAATCTAACAAGCATATATTCGACTTCCAAGGTTGATTTTATCATATTCAAACACGGACAAAATGAGGGTTAAGTGAATTTCCTTGTTAATTTACGGATTTAACTCGTCTTTGACCCTTTTTAATTCACTAAAAAGGTCAAAAAGTGGCATAGCCTTATCGAATCGAAGCATGTAATAGTTCCTTTGAAATCTAACAAGCATATATTTGAATTCCAAGGTTGATTTTATCATTTTCAAAAATGGACAAAATGAGGGTTAAGTGAATTTCCTTGTTAATTTACGGATTTTACTCGTTTTTGACCCTTTTTCTTTCACTAAAAAGGTCATAAAGTGGCCTAGCCTTATCGAATCCAAGCATGTAATAGTTCCTAGGAAATCTAACAAGCATATCTACGACATCCATGGTTTATTTTAGAATTTTTTAAAAAGGCCAAAATGGGGGTTAAGTGAATTTCCTTGTTAATTTATGAATTTTACTCGTTTTTGACCTTTTTTCTTTCACTAAAAAGGGCTTAAAGTGGTCGAGGCTTGTCGAATCGAAGCATGTAATAGTTCCTATGAAATCTAACAAGCATATATTCGACTTCCAAGGTTGATTTTATCATTTTCAAAAATGGAGAAAATGATGGTTAAGTGAATTTCCATGTTAATTTACGGATTTTACTCGTTTTTGACCCTTTTCCTTACACTAAAAAGGTCATAAAGTGGCCTAGCCTTATCGAATCGAAGCATGTAATAGTTCCTAGGAAATCTAACAAGCATATCTACGACATCCATGGTTTATTTTAGAATTTTTTAAAAAGGCCAAAATGGGGGTTAAGTGAATTTCCTTGTTAATATACGGATTTTACTCGATCTTGACCTTTTTTCTTTCACTAAAAAGGGCTTAAAGTGGTCGAGGCTTGTCGAATCGAAGCATGTAATAGTTCCTATGAAATCTAACAAGCATATATTCGACTTCCAAGGTTGATTTTATCATTTTCAAACACGGACAAAATGAGGGTTATATGAATTTCCTTGTTAATTTACGGATTTTACTCGTCTTTGACCTTTTTAATTCACTAAAAAGGTCATAAAGTGGCCTAGCCTTATCGAATCGAAGCATGTAATAGTTCCTAGGAAATCTAACAAGCATATCTACGACATCCATGGTTTATTTTAGAATTTTTAAAAACGGCCAAAATGGGGGTTAAGTGAATCTCCTTGTTAATTTACGGATTTTACTCGTTTTTGACCCTTTTTCTTTCACCAAAAAGGTCGTAAAGTGGCCTAGCCTTATCGAATCGAAGCATGTAATAGTTCCTAGGAAATCTAACAAGCATATCTACGACATCCATGGTTTATTTTAGAATTTTTTTTAAAAAGGCCAAAACGGGGGTTAAGTGAATTTCCTTGTTAATTTACGGATTTTACTCATTTTTTACCCTTTTTCTTTCACTAAAAAGGTCATAAAGTGGCCTTGCCTTATCGAATCAAAGCATGTAATAGTTCCTATGAAATCTAACAAGCATATATTCGACTTCCAAGGTTGATTTTATCATTTTCAAACACGGACAAAATGAGGGTTAAGTGAATTTCCTTGTTAATTTACGGATTTTACTCGTCTTTGACCTTTTTAATTCACTAAAAAGGTCATAAAGTGGCCTAGCCTTATCGAATCGAAGCATGTAATAGTTCCTAGGAAATCTAACAAGCATATCTACGACATCCATGGTTTATTTTAGAATTTTTAAAAACGGCCAAAATGGGGGTTAAGTGAATCTCCTTGTTAATTTACGGATTTTACTCGTTTTTGACCCTTTTTCTTTCACCAAAAAGGTCGTAAAGTGGCCTAGCCTTATCGAATCGAAGCATGTAATAGTTCCTAGGAAATCTAACAAGCATATCTACGACATCCATGGTTTATTTTAGAATTTTTTTTAAAAAGGCCAAAACGGGGGTTAAGTGAATTTCCTTGTTAATTTACGGATTTTACTCATTTTTTACCCTTTTTCTTTCACAAAAAAGGTCATAAAGTGGCCTTGCCTTATCGAATCAAAGCATGTAATAGTTCCTATGAAATCTAACAAGCATATATTCGACTTCCAAGGTTGATTTTATCATATTCAAACACGGACAAAATGAGGGTTAAGTGAATTTCCTTGTTAATTTACGGATTTAACTCGTCTTTGACCCTTTTTAATTCACTAAAAAGGTCAAAAAGTGGCATAGCCTTATCGAATCGAAGCATGTAATAGTTCCTTTGAAATCTAACAAGCATATATTTGAATTCCAAGGTTGATTTTATCATTTTCAAAAATGGACAAAATGAGGGTTAAGTGAATTTCCTTGTTAATTTACGGATTTTACTCGTTTTTGACCCTTTTTCTTTCACTAAAAAGGTCATAAAGTGGCCTAGCCTTATCGAATCCAAGCATGTAATAGTTCCTAGGAAATCTAACAAGCATATCTACGACATCCATGGTTTATTTTAGAATTTTTTAAAAAGGCCAAAATGGGGGTTAAGTGAATTTCCTTGTTAATTTATGAATTTTACTCGTTTTTGACCTTTTTTCTTTCACTAAAAAGGGCTTAAAGTGGTCGAGGCTTGTCGAATCGAAGCATGTAATAGTTCCTATGAAATCTAACAAGCATATATTCGACTTCCAAGGTTGATTTTATCATTTTCAAAAATGGAGAAAATGATGGTTAAGTGAATTTCCATGTTAATTTACGGATTTTACTCGTTTTTGACCCTTTTCCTTACACTAAAAAGGTCATAAAGTGGCCTAGCCTTATCGAATCGAAGCATGTAATAGTTCCTAGGAAATCTAACAAGCATATCTACGACATCCATGGTTTATTTTAGAATTTTTTAAAAAGGCCAAAATGGGGGTTAAGTGAATTTCCTTGTTAATATACGGATTTTACTCGATCTTGACCTTTTTTCTTTCACTAAAAAGGGCTTAAAGTGGTCGAGGCTTGTCGAATCGAAGCATGTAATAGTTCCTATGAAATCTAACAAGCATATATTCGACTTCCAAGGTTGATTTTATCATTTTCAAACACGGACAAAATGAGGGTTATATGAATTTCCTTGTTAATTTACGGATTTTACTCGTCTTTGACCTTTTTAATTCACTAAAAAGGTCATAAAGTGGCCTAGCCTTATCGAATCGAAGCATGTAATAGTTCCTAGGAAATCTAACAAGCATATCTACGACATCCATGGTTTATTTTAGAATTTTTAAAAACGGCCAAAATGGGGGTTAAGTGAATCTCCTTGTTAATTTACGGATTTTACTCGTTTTTGACCCTTTTTCTTTCACCAAAAAGGTCGTAAAGTGGCCTAGCCTTATCGAATCGAAGCATGTAATAGTTCCTAGGAAATCTAACAAGCATATCTACGACATCCATGGTTTATTTTAGAATTTTTTTTAAAAAGGCCAAAACGGGGGTTAAGTGAATTTCCTTGTTAATTTACGGATTTTACTCATTTTTTACCCTTTTTCTTTCACTAAAAAGGTCATAAAGTGGCCTTGCCTTATCGAATCAAAGCATGTAATAGTTCCTATGAAATCTAACAAGCATATATTCGACTTCCAAGGTTGATTTTATCATTTTCAAACACGGACAAAATGAGGGTTAAGTGAATTTCCTTGTTAATTTACGGATTTTACTCGTCTTTGACCTTTTTAATTCACTAAAAAGGTCATAAAGTGGCCTAGCCTTATCGAATCGAAGCATGTAATAGTTCCTAGGAAATCTAACAAGCATATCTACGACATCCATGGTTTATTTTAGAATTTTTAAAAACGGCCAAAATGGGGGTTAAGTGAATCTCCTTGTTAATTTACGGATTTTACTCGTTTTTGACCCTTTTTCTTTCACCAAAAAGGTCGTAAAGTGGCCTAGCCTTATCGAATCGAAGCATGTAATAGTTCCTAGGAAATCTAACAAGCATATCTACGACATCCATGGTTTATTTTAGAATTTTTTTTAAAAAGGCCAAAACGGGGGTTAAGTGAATTTCCTTGTTAATTTACGGATTTTACTCATTTTTTACCCTTTTTCTTTCACTAAAAAGGTCATAAAGTGGCCTTGCCTTATCGAATCAAAGCATGTAATAGTTCCTATGAAATCTAACAAGCATATATTCGACTTCCAAGGTTGATTTTATCATTTTCAAACACGGACAAAATGAGGGTTAAGTGAATTTCCTTGTTAATTTACGGATTTTACTCGTCTTTGACCTTTTTAATTCACTAAAAAGGTCATAAAGTGGCCTAGCCTTATCGAATCGAAGCATGTAATAGTTCCTAGGAAATCTAACAAGCATATCTACGACATCCATGGTTTATCTTAGAATTTTTAAAAACGGCCAAAATGGGGGTTAAGTGAATCTCCTTGTTAATTTACGGATTTTACTCGTTTTTGACCCTTTTTCTTTCACCAAAAAGGTCGTAAAGTGGCCTAGCCTTATCGAATCGAAGCATGTAATAGTTCCTAGGAAATCTAACAAGCATATCTACGACATCCATGGTTTATTTTAGAATTTTTTTTAAAAAGGCCAAAACGGGGGTTAAGTGAATTTCCTTGTTAATTTACGGATTTTACTCATTTTTTACCCTTTTTCTTTCACAAAAAAGGTCATAAAGTGGCCTTGCCTTATCGAATCAAAGCATGTAATAGTTCCTATGAAATCTAACAAGCATATATTCGACTTCCAAGGTTGATTTTATCATTTTCAAACACGGACAAAATGAGGGTTAAGTGAATTTCCTTGTTAATTTACGGATTTAACTCGTCTTTGACCCTTTTTAATTCACTAAAAAGGTCAAAAAGTGGCATAGCCTTATCGAATCGAAGCATGTAATAGTTCCTTTGAAATCTAACAAGCATATATTTGAATTCCAAGGTTGATTTTATCATTTTCAAAAATGGACAAAATGAGGGTTAAGTGAATTTCCTTGTTAATTTACGGATTTTACTCGTTTTTGACCCTTTTTCTTTCACTAAAAAGGTCATAAAGTGGCCTAGCCTTATCGAATCGAAGCATGTAATAGTTCCTAGGAAATCTAACAAGCATATCTACGACATCCATGGTTTATTTTAGAATTTTTTAAAAAGGCCAAAATGGGGGTTAAGTGAATTTCCTTGTTAATTTATGAATTTTACTCGTTTTTGACCTTTTTTCTTTCACTAAAAAGGGCTTAAAGTGGTCGAGGCTTGTCGAATCGAAGCATGTAATAGTTCCTATGAAATCTAACAAGCATATATTCGACTTCCAAGGTTGGTTTTATCATTTTCAAAAATGGAGAAAATGAGGGTTAAGTGAATTTCCATGTTAATTTACGGATTTTACTCGTTTTTGACCCTTTTCCTTACACTAAAAAGGTCATAAAGTGGCCTAGCCTTATCGAATCGAAGCATGTAATAGTTCCTAGGAAATCTAACAAGCATATCTACGACATCCATGGTTTATTTTAGAATTTTTTAAAAAGGCCAAAATGGGGGTTAAGTGAATTTCCTTGTTAATATACGGATTTTACTCGATCTTGACCTTTTTTCTTTCACTAAAAAGGGCTTAAAGTGGTCGAGGCTTGTCGAATCGAAGCATGTAATAGTTCCTATGAAATCTAACAAGCATATATTCGACTTCCAAGGTTGATTTTATCATTTTCAAACACGGACAAAATGAGGGTTATATGAATTTCCTTGTTAATTTACGGATTTTACTCGTCTTTGACCTTTTTAATTCACTAAAAAGGTCATAAAGTGGCCTAGCCTTATCGAATCGAAGCATGTAATAGTTCCTAGGAAATCTAACAAGCATATCTACGACATCCATGGTTTATTTTAGAATTTTTAAAAACGGCCAAAATGGGGGTTAAGTGAATCTCCTTGTTTATTTACGGATTTTACTCGTTTTTGACCCTTTTTCTTTCACCAAAAAGGTCGTAAAGTGGCCTAGCCTTATCGAATCGAAGCATGTAATAGTTCCTAGGAAATCTAACAAGCATATCTACGACATCCATGGTTTATTTTAGAATTTTTTTTAAAAAGGCCAAAACGGGGGTTAAGTGAATTTCCTTGTTAATTTACGGATTTTACTCATTTTTTACCCTTTTTCTTTCACTAAAAAGGTCATAAAGTGGCCTTGCCTTATCGAATCAAAGCATGTAATAGTTCCTATGAAATCTAACAAGCATATATTCGACTTCCAAGGTTGATTTTATCATTTTCAAACACGGACAAAATGAGGGTTAAGTGAATTTCCTTGTTAATTTACGGATTTTACTCGTCTTTGACCTTTTTAATTCACTAAAAAGGTCATAAAGTGGCCCAGCCTTATCGAATCGAAGCATGTAATAGTTCCTAGGAAATCTAACAAGCATATCTACGACATCCATGGTTTATTTTAGAATTTTTAAAAACGGCCAAAATGGGGGTTAAGTGAATCTCCTTGTTAATTTACGGATTTTACTCGTTTTTGACCCTTTTTCTTTCACCAAAAAGGTCGTAAAGTGGCCTAGCCTTATCGAATCGAAGCATGTAATAGTTCCTAGGAAATCTAACAAGCATATCTACGACATCCATGGTTTATTTTAGAATTTTTTTTAAAAAGGCCAAAACGGGGGTTAAGTGAATTTCCTTGTTAATTTACGGATTTTACTCATTTTTTACCCTTTTTCTTTCACTAAAAAGGTCATAAAGTGGCCTTGCCTTATCGAATCAAAGCATGTAATAGTTCCTATGAAATCTAACAAGCATATATTCGACTTCCAAGGTTGATTTTATCATTTTCAAACACGGACAAAATGAGGGTTAAGTGAATTTCCTTGTTAATTTACGGATTTTACTCGTCTTTGACCTTTTTAATTCACTAAAAAGGTCATAAAGTGGCCTAGCCTTATCGAATCGAAGCATGTAATAGTTCCTAGGAAATCTAACAAGCATATCTACGACATCCATGGTTTATTTTAGAATTTTTAAAAACGGCCAAAATGGGGGTTAAGTGAATCTCCTTGTTAATTTACGGATTTTACTCGTTTTTGACCCTTTTTCTTTCACCAAAAAGGTCGTAAAGTGGCCTAGCCTTATCGAATCGAAGCATGTAATAGTTCCTAGGAAATCTAACAAGCATATCTACGACATCCATGGTTTATTTTAGAATTTTTTTTAAAAAGGCCAAAACGGGGGTTAAGTGAATTTCCTTGTTAATTTACGGATTTTACTCGATCTTGACCTTTTTTCTTTCACTAAAAAGGGCTTAAAGTGGTCGAGGCTTGTCGAATCGAAGCATGTAATAGTTCCTATGAAATCTAACAAGCATATATTCGACTTCCAAGGTTGATTTTATCATTTTCAAACACGGACAAAATGAGGGTTATATGAATTTCCTTGTTAATTTACGGATTTTACTCGTCTTTGACCTTTTTAATTCACTAAAAAGGTCATAAAGTGGCCTAGCCTTATCGAATCGAAGCATGTAATAGTTCCTAGGAAATCTAACAAGCATATCTACGACATCCATGGTTTATTTTAGAATTTTTAAAAACGGCCAAAATGGGGGTTAAGTGAATCTCCTTGTTTATTTACGGATTTTACTCGTTTTTGACCCTTTTTCTTTCACCAAAAAGGTCGTAAAGTGGCCTAGCCTTATCGAATCGAAGCATGTAATAGTTCCTAGGAAATCTAACAAGCATATCTACGACATCCATGGTTTATTTTAGAATTTTTTTTAAAAAGGCCAAAACGGGGGTTAAGTGAATTTCCTTGTTAATTTACGGATTTTACTCATTTTTTACCCTTTTTCTTTCACTAAAAAGGTCATAAAGTGGCCTTGCCTTATCGAATCAAAGCATGTAATAGTTCCTATGAAATCTAACAAGCATATATTCGACTTCCAAGGTTGATTTTATCATTTTCAAACACGGACAAAATGAGGGTTAAGTGAATTTCCTTGTTAATTTACGGATTTTACTCGTCTTTGACCTTTTTAATTCACTAAAAAGGTCATAAAGTGGCCTAGCCTTATCGAATCGAAGCATGTAATAGTTCCTAGGAAATCTAACAAGCATATCTACGACATCCATGGTTTATTTTAGAATTTTTAAAAACGGCCAAAATGGGGGTTAAGTGAATCTCCTTGTTAATTTACGGATTTTACTCGTTTTTGACCCTTTTTCTTTCACCAAAAAGGTCGTAAAGTGGCCTAGCCTTATCGAATCGAAGCATGTAATAGTTCCTAGGAAATCTAACAAGCATATCTACGACATCCATGGTTTATTTTAGAATTTTTTTTAAAAAGGCCAAAACGGGGGTTAAGTGAATTTCCTTGTTAATTTACGGATTTTACTCATTTTTTACCCTTTTTCTTTCACTAAAAAGGTCATAAAGTGGCCTTGCCTTATCGAATCAAAGCATGTAATAGTTCCTATGAAATCTAACAAGCATATATTCGACTTCCAAGGTTGATTTTATCATTTTCAAACACGGACAAAATGAGGGTTAAGTGAATTTCCTTGTTAATTTACGGATTTTACTCGTCTTTGACCTTTTTAATTCACTAAAAAGGTCATAAAGTGGCCTAGCCTTATCGAATCGAAGCATGTAATAGTTCCTAGGAAATCTAACAAGCATATCTACGACATCCATGGTTTATTTTAGAATTTTTAAAAACGGCCAAAATGGGGGTTAAGTGAATCTCCTTGTTAATTTACGGATTTTACTCGTTTTTGACCCTTTTTCTTTCACCAAAAAGGTCGTAAAGTGGCCTAGCCTTATCGAATCGAAGCATGTAATAGTTCCTAGGAAATCTAACAAGCATATCTACGACATCCATGGTTTATTTTAGAATTTTTTTTAAAAAGGCCAAAACGGGGGTTAAGTGAATTTCCTTGTTAATTTACGGATTTTACTCGATCTTGACCTTTTTTCTTTCACTAAAAAGGGCTTAAAGTGGTCGAGGCTTGTCGAATCGAAGCATGTAATAGTTCCTATGAAATCTAACAAGCATATATTCGACTTCCAAGGTTGATTTTATCATTTTCAAACACGGACAAAATGAGGGTTATATGAATTTCCTTGTTAATTTACGGATTTTAGTCGTCTTTGACCTTTTTAATTCACTAAAAAGGTCATAAAGTGGCCTAGCCTTATCGAATCGAAGCATGTAATAGTTCCTAGGAAATCTAACAAGCATATCTACGACATCCATGGTTTATTTTAGAATTTTTAAAAACGGCCAAAATGGGGGTTAAGTGAATCTCCTTGTTTATTTACGGATTTTACTCGTTTTTGACCCTTTTTCTTTCACCAAAAAGGTCGTAAAGTGGCCTAGCCTTATCGAATCGAAGCATGTAATAGTTCCTAGGAAATCTAACAAGCATATCTACGACATCCATGGTTTATTTTAGAATTTTTTTTAAAAAGGCCAAAACGGGGGTTAAGTGAATTTCCTTGTTAATTTACGGATTTTACTCATTTTTTACCCTTTTTCTTTCACTAAAAAGGTCATAAAGTGGCCTTGCCTTATCGAATCAAAGCATGTAATAGTTCCTATGAAATCTAACAAGCATATATTCGACTTCCAAGGTTGATTTTATCATTTTCAAACACGGACAAAATGAGGGTTAAGTGAATTTCCTTGTTAATTTACGGATTTTACTCGTCTTTGACCTTTTTAATTCACTAAAAAGGTCATAAAGTGGCCTAGCCTTATCGAATCGAAGCATGTAATAGTTCCTAGGAAATCTAACAAGCATATCTACGACATCCATGGTTTATTTTAGAATTTTTAAAAACGGCCAAAATGGGGGTTAAGTGAATCTCCTTGTTAATTTACGGATTTTACTCGTTTTTGACCCTTTTTCTTTCACCAAAAAGGTCGTAAAGTGGCCTAGCCTTATCGAATCGAAGCATGTAATAGTTCCTAGGAAATCTAACAAGCATATCTACGACATCCATGGTTTATTTTAGAATTTTTTTTAAAAAGGCCAAAACGGGGGTTAAGTGAATTTCCTTGTTAATTTACGGATTTTACTCATTTTTTACCCTTTTTCTTTCACTAAAAAGGTCATAAAGTGGCCTTGCCTTATCGAATCAAAGCATGTAATAGTTCCTATGAAATCTAACAAGCATATATTCGACTTCCAAGGTTGATTTTATCATTTTCAAACACGGACAAAATGAGGGTTAAGTGAATTTCCTTGTTAATTTACGGATTTTACTCGTCTTTGACCTTTTTAATTCACTAAAAAGGTCATAAAGTGGCCCAGCCTTATCGAATCGAAGCATGTAATAGTTCCTAGGAAATCTAACAAGCATATCTACGACATCCATGGTTTATTTTAGAATTTTTAAAAACGGCCAAAATGGGGGTTAAGTGAATCTCCTTGTTAATTTACGGATTTTACTCGTTTTTGACCCTTTTTCTTTCACCAAAAAGGTCGTAAAGTGGCCTAGCCTTATCGAATCGAAGCATGTAATAGTTCCTAGGAAATCTAACAAGCATATCTACGACATCCATGGTTTATTTTAGAATTTTTTTTAAAATGGCCAAAACGGGGGTTAAGTGAATTTCCTTGTTAATTTACGGATTTTACTCATTTTTTACCCTTTTTCTTTCACTAAAAAGGTCATAAAGTGGCCTTGCCTTATCGAATCAAAGCATGTAATAGTTCCTATGAAATCTAACAAGCATATATTCGACTTCCAAGGTTGATTTTATCATTTTCAAACACGGACAAAATGAGGGTTAAGTGAATTTCCTTGTTAATTTACGGATTTTACTCGTCTTTGACCTTTTTAATTCACTAAAAAGGTCATAAAGTGGCCTAGCCTTATCGAATCGAAGCATGTAATAGTTCCTAGGAAATCTAACAAGCATATCTACGACATCCATGGTTTATTTTAGAATTTTTAAAAACGGCCAAAATGGGGGTTAAGTGAATCTCCTTGTTAATTTACGGATTTTACTCGTTTTTGACCCTTTTTCTTTCACCAAAAAGGTCGTAAAGTGGCCTAGCCTTATCGAATCGAAGCATGTAATAGTTCCTAGGAAATCTAACAAGCATATCTACGACATCCATGGTTTATTTTAGAATTTTTTTTAAAAAGGCCAAAACGGGGGTTAAGTGAATTTCCTTGTTAATTTACGGATTTTACTCGATCTTGACCTTTTTTCTTTCACTAAAAAGGGCTTAAAGTGGTCGAGGCTTGTCGAATCGAAGCATGTAATAGTTCCTATGAAATCTAACAAGCATATATTCGACTTCCAAGGTTGATTTTATCATTTTCAAACACGGACAAAATGAGGGTTATATGAATTTCCTTGTTAATTTACGGATTTTACTCGTCTTTGACCTTTTTAATTCACTAAAAAGGTCATAAAGTGGCCTAGCCTTATCGAATCGAAGCATGTAATAGTTCCTAGGAAATCTAACAAGCATATCTACGACATCCATGGTTTATTTTAGAATTTTTAAAAACGGCCAAAATGGGGATTAAGTGAATCTCCTTGTTTATTTACGGATTTTACTCGTTTTTGACCCTTTTTCTTTCACCAAAAAGGTCGTAAAGTGGCCTAGCCTTATCGAATCGAAGCATGTAATAGTTCCTAGGAAATCTAACAAGCATATCTACGACATCCATGGTTTATTTTAGAATTTTTTTTAAAAAGGCCAAAACGGGGGTTAAGTGAATTTCCTTGTTAATTTACGGATTTTACTCATTTTTTACCCTTTTTCTTTCACTAAAAAGGTCATAAAGTGGCCTTGCCTTATCGAATCAAAGCATGTAATAGTTCCTATGAAATCTAACAAGCATATATTCGACTTCCAAGGTTGATTTTATCATTTTCAAACACGGACAAAATGAGGGTTAAGTGAATTTCCTTGTTAATTTACGGATTTTACTCGTCTTTGACCTTTTTAATTCACTAAAAAGGTCATAAAGTGGCCTAGCCTTATCGAATCGAAGCATGTAATAGTTCCTAGGAAATCTAACAAGCATATCTACGACATCCATGGTTTATTTTAGAATTTTTAAAAACGGCCAAAATGGGGGTTAAGTGAATCTCCTTGTTAATTTACGGATTTTACTCGTTTTTGACCCTTTTTCTTTCACCAAAAAGGTCGTAAAGTGGCCTAGCCTTATCGAATCGAAGCATGTAATAGTTCCTAGGAAATCTAACAAGCATATCTACGACATCCATGGTTTATTTTAGAATTTTTTTTAAAAAGGCCAAAACGGGGGTTAAGTGAATTTCCTTGTTAATTTACGGATTTTACTCATTTTTTACCCTTTTTCTTTCACTAAAAAGGTCATAAAGTGGCCTTGCCTTATCGAATCAAAGCATGTAATAGTTCCTATGAAATCTAACAAGCATATATTCGACTTCCAAGGTTGATTTTATCATTTTCAAACACGGACAAAATGAGGGTTAAGTGAATTTCCTTGTTAATTTACGGATTTTACTCGTCTTTGACCTTTTTAATTCACTAAAAAGGTCATAAAGTGGCCTAGCCTTATCGAATCGAAGCATGTAATAGTTCCTAGGAAATCTAACAAGCATATCTACGACATCCATGGTTTATTTTAGAATTTTTAAAAACGGCCAAAATGGGGGTTAAGTGAATCTCCTTGTTAATTTACGGATTTTACTCGTTTTTGACCCTTTTTCTTTCACCAAAAAGGTCGTAAAGTGGCCTAGCCTTATCGAATCGAAGCATGTAATAGTTCCTAGGAAATCTAACAAGCATATCTACGACATCCATGGTTTATTTTAGAATTTTTTTTAAAAAGGCCAAAACGGGGGTTAAGTGAATTTCCTTGTTAATTTACGGATTTTACTCATTTTTTACCCTTTTTCTTTCACTAAAAAGGTCATAAAGTGGCCTTGCCTTATCGAATCAAAGCATGTAATAGTTCCTATGAAATCTAACAAGCATATATTCGACTTCCAAGGTTGATTTTATCATTTTCAAACACGGACAAAATGAGGGTTAAGTGAATTTCCTTGTTAATTTACGGATTTTACTCGTCTTTGACCTTTTTAATTCACTAAAAAGGTCATAAAGTGGCCTAGCCTTATCGAATCGAAGCATGTAATAGTTCCTAGGAAATCTAACAAGCATATCTACGACATCCATGGTTTATTTTAGAATTTTTAAAAACGGCCAAAATGGGGGTTAAGTGAATCTCCTTGTTAATTTACGGATTTTACTCGTTTTTGACCCTTTTTCTTTCACCAAAAAGGTCGTAAAGTGGCCTAGCCTTATCGAATCGAAGCATGTAATAGTTCCTAGGAAATCTAACAAGCATATCTACGACATCCATGGTTTATTTTAGAATTTTTTTTAAAAAGGCCAAAACGGGGGTTAAGTGAATTTCCTTGTTAATTTACGGATTTTACTCATTTTTTACCCTTTTTCTTTCACAAAAAAGGTCATAAAGTGGCCTTGCCTTATCGAATCAAAGCATGTAATAGTTCCTATGAAATCTAACAAGCATATATTCGACTTCCAAGGTTGATTTTATCATTTTCAAACACGGACAAAATGAGGGTTAAGTGAATTTCCTTGTTAATTTACGGATTTAACTCGTCTTTGACCCTTTTTAATTCACTAAAAAGGTCAAAAAGTGGCATAGCCTTATCGAATCGAAGCATGTAATAGTTCCTTTGAAATCTAACAAGCATATATTTGAATTCCAAGGTTGATTTTATCATTTTCAAAAATGGACAAAATGAGGGTTAAGTGAATTTCCTTGTTAATTTACGGATTTTACTCGTTTTTGACCCTTTTTCTTTCACTAAAAAGGTCATAAAGTGGCCTAGCCTTATCGAATCGAAGCATGTAATAGTTCCTAGGAAATCTAACAAGCATATCTACGACATCCAAGGTTTATTTTAGAATTTTTTAAAAAGGCCAAAATGGGGGTTAAGTGAATTTCCTTGTTAATTTATGAATTTTACTCGTTTTTGACCTTTTTTCTTTCACTAAAAAGGGCTTAAAGTGGTCGAGGCTTGTCGAATCGAAGCATGTAATAGTTCCTATGAAATCTAACAAGCATATATTCGACTTCCAAGGTTGATTTTATCATTTTCAAACACGAACAAAATGACGGTTAAGTGAATTTCCTTATTAATTTACGGATTTTACTCGTTTTTGACCCTTTTTAATTTAGTAAAAAGGTCATAAAGTGGCCTAGCCTTATCGAATCGAAGCATGTAATAGTTCCTAGGAAATCTAACAAGCATATCTACGACATCCATGGTTTATTTTAGAATTTTTAAAAACGGCCAAAATGGGGGTTAAGTGAATCTCCTTGTTAATTTACGGATTTTACTCGTTTTTGACCCTTTTTCTTTCACCAAAAAGGTCGTAAAGTGGCCTAGCCTTATCGAATCGAAGCATGTAATAGTTCCTAGGAAATCTAACAAGCATATCTACGACATCCATGGTTTATTTTAGAATTTTTTTTAAAAAGGCCAAAACGGGGGTTAAGTGAATTTCCTTGTTAATTTACGGATTTTACTCATTTTTTACCCTTTTTCTTAAACTAAAAAGGTCATAAAGTGGCCTTGCCTTATCGAATCAAAGCATGTAATAGTTCCTATGAAATATAACAAGCATATATTCGACTTCCAAGGTTGATTTTATCATTTTCAAACACGGACAAAATGAGGGTTAAGTGAATTTCCTTGTTAATTTACGGATTTTACTCGTCTTTGACCTTTTTAATTCACTAAAAAGGTCATAAAGTGGCCTAGCCTTATCGAATCGAAGCATGTAATAGTTCCTAGGAAATCTAACAAGCATATCTACGACATCCATGGTTTATTTTAGAATTTTTAAAAACGGCCAAAATGGGGGTTAAGTGAATCTCCTTGTTAATTTACGGATTTTACTCGTTTTTGACCCTTTTTCTTTCACCAAAAAGGTCGTAAAGTGGCCTAGCCTTATCGAATCGAAGCATGTAATAGTTCCTAGGAAATCTAACAAGCATATCTACGACATCCATGGTTTATTTTAGAATTTTTTTTAAAAAGGCCAAAACGGGGGTTAAGTGAATTTCCTTGTTAATTTACGGATTTTACTCATTTTTTACCCTTTTTCTTTCACAAAAAAGGTCATAAAGTGGCCTTGCCTTATCGAATCAAAGCATGTAATAGTTCCTATGAAATCTAACAAGCATATATTCGACCTCCAAGGTTGATTTTATCATTTTCAAACACGGACAAAATGAGGGTTAAGTGAATTTCCTTGTTAATTTACGGATTTAACTCGTCTTTGACCCTTTTTAATTCACTAAAAAGGTCAAAAAGTGGCATAGCCTTATCGAATCGAAGCATGTAATAGTTCCTTTGAAATCTAACAAGCATATATTTGAATTCCAAGGTTGATTTTATCATTTTCAAAAATGGACAAAATGAGGGTTAAGTGAATTTCCTTGTTAATTTACGGATTTTACTCGTTTTTGACCCTTTTTCTTTCACTAAAAAGGTCATAAAGTGGCCTAGCCTTATCGAATCGAAGCATGTAATAGTTCCTAGGAAATCTAACAAGCATATCTACGACATCCATGGTTTATTTTAGAATTTTTTAAAAAGGCCAAAATGGGGGTTAAGTGAATTTCCTTGTTAATTTATGAATTTTACTCGTTTTTGACCTTTTTTCTTTCACTAAAAAGGGCTTAAAGTGGTCGAGGCTTGTCGAATCGAAGCATGTAATAGTTCCTATGAAATCTAACAAGCATATATTCGACTTCCAAGGTTGATTTTATCATTTTCAAACACGAACAAAATGACGGTTAAGTGAATTTCCTTATTAATTTACGGATTTTACTCGTTTTTGACCCTTTTTAATTTAGTAAAAAGGTCATAAAGTGGCCTAGCCTTATCGAATCGAAGCATGTAATAGTTCCTAGGAAATCTAACAAGCATATCTACGACATCCATGGTTTATTTTAGAATTTTTAAAAACGGCCAAAATGGGGGTTAAGTGAATCTCCTTGTTAATTTACGGATTTTACTCGTTTTTGACCCTTTTTCTTTCACCAAAAAGGTCGTAAAGTGGCCTAGCCTTATCGAATCGAAGCATGTAATAGTTCCTAGGAAATCTAACAAGCATATCTACGACATCCATGGTTTATTTTAGAATTTTTTTTAAAAAGGCCAAAACGGGGGTTAAGTGAATTTCCTTGTTAATTTACGGATTTTACTCATTTTTTACCCTTTTTCTTTCACTAAAAAGGTCATAAAGTGGCCTTGCCTTATCGAATCAAAGCATGTAATAGTTCCTATGAAATCTAACAAGCATATATTCGACTTCCAAGGTTGATTTTATCATTTTCAAACACGGACAAAATGAGGGTTAAGTGAATTTCCTTGTTAATTTACGGATTTTACTCGTCTTTGACCTTTTTAATTCACTAAAAAGGTCATAAAGTGGCCTAGCCTTATCGAATCGAAGCATGTAATAGTTCCTAGGAAATCTAACAAGCATATCTACGACATCCATGGTTTATTTTAGAATTTTTAAAAACGGCCAAAATGGGGGTTAAGTGAATCTCCTTGTTAATTTACGGATTTTACTCGTTTTTGACCCTTTTTCTTTCACCAAAAAGGTCGTAAAGTGGCCTAGCCTTATCGAATCGAAGCATGTAATAGTTCCTAGGAAATCTAACAAGCATATCTACGACATCCATGGTTTATTTTAGAATTTTTTTTAAAAAGGCCAAAACGGGGGTTAAGTGAATTTCCTTGTTAATTTACGGATTTTACTCATTTTTTACCCTTTTTCTTTCACAAAAAAGGTCATAAAGTGGCCTTGCCTTATCGAATCAAAGCATGTAATAGTTCCTATGAAATCTAACAAGCATATATTCGACTTCCAAGGTTGATTTTATCATTTTCAAACACGGACAAAATGAGGGTTAAGTGAATTTCCTTGTTAATTTACGGATTTAACTCGTCTTTGACCCTTTTTAATTCACTAAAAAGGTCAAAAAGTGGCATAGCCTTATCGAATCGAAGCATGTAATAGTTCCTTTGAAATCTAACAAGCATATATTTGAATTCCAAGGTTGATTTTATCATTTTCAAAAATGGACAAAATGAGGGTTAAGTGAATTTCCTTGTTAATTTACGGATTTTACTCGTTTTTGACCCTTTTTCTTTCACTAAAAAGGTCATAAAGTGGCCTAGCCTTATCGAATCGAAGCATGTAATAGTTCCTAGGAAATCTAACAAGCATATCTACGACATCCATGGTTTATTTTAGAATTTTTTAAAAAGGCCAAAATGGGGGTTAAGTGAATTTCCTTGTTAATTTATGAATTTTACTCGTTTTTGACCTTTTTTCTTTCACTAAAAAGGGCTTAAAGTGGTCGAGGCTTGTCGAATCGAAGCATGTAATAGTTCCTATGAAATCTAACAAGCATATATTCGACTTCCAAGGTTGATTTTATCATTTTCAAACACGAACAAAATGACGGTTAAGTGAATTTCCTTGTTAATTTACGGATTTTACTCGTTTTTGACCCTTTTTAATTTAGTAAAAAGGTCATAAAGTGGCCTAGCCTTATCGAATCGAAGCATGTAATAGTTCCTAGGAAATCTAACAAGCATATCTACGACATCCATGGTTTATTTTAGAATTTTTAAAAACGGCCAAAATGGGGGTTAAGTGAATCTCCTTGTTAATTTACGGATTTTACTCGTTTTTGACCCTTTTTCTTTCACCAAAAAGGTCGTAAAGTGGCCTAGCCTTATCGAATCGAAGCATGTAATAGTTCCTAGGAAATCTAACAAGCATATCTACGACATCCATGGTTTATTTTAGAATTTTTTTTAAAAAGGCCAAAACGGGGGTTAAGTGAATTTCCTTGTTAATTTACGGATTTTCCTCATTTTTTACCCTTTTTCTTTCACTAAAAAGGTCATAAAGTGGCCTTGCCTTATCGAATCAAAGCATGTAATAGTTCCTATGAAATCTAACAAGCATATATTCGACTTCCAAGGTTGATTTTATCATTTTCAAACACGGACAAAATGAGGGTTAAGTGAATTTCCTTGTTAATTTACGGATTTTACTCGTCTTTGACCTTTTTAATTCACTAAAAAGGTCATAAAGTGGCCTAGCCTTATCGAATCGAAGCATGTAATAGTTCCTATGAAATCTAACAAGCATATATTCGAATTCCAAGGTTGATTTTATCATTTTCAAAAATGGAGAAAATGAGGGTTAAGTGAATTTCCATGTTAATTTACGGATTTTACTCGTTTTTGACCCTTTTCCTTACACTAAAAAGGTCATAAAGTGGCCTAGCCTTATCGAATCGAAGCATGTAATAGTTCCTAGGAAATCTAACAAGCATATCTACGACATCCATGGTTTATTTTAGAATTTTTTAAAAAGGCCAAAATGGGGGTTAAGTGAATTTCCTTGTTAATATACGGATTTTACTCGATCTTGACCTTTTTTCTTTCACTAAAAAGGGCTTAAAGTGGTCGAGGCTTGTCGAATCGAAGCATGTAATAGTTCCTATGAAATCTAACAAGCATATATTCGACTTCCAAGGTTGATTTTATCATTTTCAAACACGGACAAAATGAGGGTTATATGAATTTCCTTGTTAATTTACGGATTTTACTCGTCTTTGACCCTTTTCCTTACACAAAAAAGGTCATAAAGTGGCCTAGCCTTATCGAATCGAAGCATGTAATAGTTCCTAGGAAATCTAACAAGCATATCTACGACATCCATGGTTTATTTTAGAATTTTTTAAAAAGGCCAAAATGGGGGTTAAGTGAATTTCCTTGTTAATATACGGATTTTACTCGTTCTTGACCTTTTTTCTTTCACTAAAAAGGGCTTAAAGTGGTCGAGGCTTGTCGAATCGAAGCATGTAATAGTTCCTATGAAATCTAACAAGCATATATTCGACTTCCAAGGTTGATTTTATCATTTTCAAACACGGACAAAATGAGGGTTAAGTGAATTTCCTTGTTAATTTACAGATTTTACTCGTCTTTGACCCTTTTTAATTCACTAAAAAGGTCAAAAAGTGGCATAGCCTTATCGAATCGAAGCATGTAATAGTTCCTAGAAAATCTAACAAGCATATATTCGAATTCCAAGGATGATTTTATCATTTTAAAAAATGGACAAAATGAGGGTTAAGTGAATTTCCTTGTTAATTTACGGATTTTACTCGTTTTTGACCCTTTTCCTTACACTAAAAAGGTCATAAAGTGGCCTAGCCTTATCGAATCGAAGCATGTAATAGTTCCTAGGAAATCTAATAAGCATATGACATCCATGGTTTATTTTAGAATTTTTTAAAAAGGCCAAAATGGGGGTTAAGTGAATTTCCTTGTTAATATACGGATTTTACTCGTTCTTGACCTTTTTTCTTTCACTAAAAAGGGCTTAAAGTGGTCGAGGCTTGTCGAATCGAAGCATGTAATAGTTCCTTTGAAATCTAACAAGCATATATTCGACTTCCAAGGTTGATTTTATCATTTTCAAACACGGACAAAATGAGGGTTAAGTGAATTTCCTTGTTAATTTACGGATTTTACTCGTCTTTGACCCTTTTTAATTCACTAAAAAGGTCAAAAAGTGGCATAGCCTTATCGAATCGAAGCATGTAATAGTTCCTATGAAATCTAACAAGCATATATTTGAATTCCAAGGTTGATTTTATCATTTTCAAAAATGGACAAAATGAGGGTTAAGTGAATTTCCTTGTTAATTTACGGATTTTACTCGTTTTTGACCCTTTTTCTTTCACTAAAAAGGTCATAAAGTGGCCTCGCCTTATCGAATCGAAGCATGTAATAGTTCCTAGGAAATCTAACAAGCATATCTACAACATCCATGGTTTATTTTAGAATTTTTTAAAAAGGCCAAAATGGGGGTTAAGTGAATTTCCTTGTTATTTATGAATTTTATTCGTTTTTGACCTTTTTTCTTTCACTAAAAAGGGCTTAAAGTGGTCGAGGCTTGTCGAATCGAAGCATGTAATAGTTCCTATGAAATCTAACAAGCATATATTCAACTTCCAAGGTTGATTTTATCATTTTCAAACACGCACAAAATGAGGGTTAAGTGAATTTCCTTGTTAATTTACGGATTTTACTCGTTTTTGACCCTTTTTCTTTCACCAAAAAGGTCGTAAAGTGGCCTAGCCTTATCGAATCGAAGCATGTAATAGTTCCTAGGAAATCTAACAAGCATATCTACGACATCCATGGTTTATTTTAGAATTTTTTTTAAAAAGGCCAAAACGGGGGTTAAGTGAATTTCCTTGTTAATTTACGGATTTTACTCATTTTTTACCCTTTTTCTTTCACTAAAAAGGTCATAAAGTGGCCTTGCCTTATCGAATCAAAGCATGTAATAGTTCCTATGAAATCTAACAAGCATATATTCGACTTCCAAGGTCGATTTTATCATTTTCAAACACGGACAAAATGAGGGTTAAGTGAATTTCCTTGTTAATATACGGATTTTACTCATTTTTGACCTTTTTTCTTTCACTAAAAAGGTCATAAAGTGGCCTAGCCTTATCGAATCGAAGCATGTAATAGTTCCTATGAAATCTAACAAGCATATATTCGAATTCCAAGGTTGATTTTATCATTTTCGAAAATGGACAAAATGAGGGTTAAGTGAATTTCCTTGTTAATTTACGGATTTTACTCGTTTTTGACCCTTTTTCTTTCACTAAAAAGGTCATAAAGTGGCCTAGCCTTATCGAATCGAAGCATGTAATAGTTCTTAGGAAAGCTAACAAGCATATCTACGACATCCATGGTTTATTTTAGAATTTTTTAAAAAGGCCAAAATGGGGGTTAAGTGAATTTCCTTGTTAATTTATGGATTTTACTCGTTTTTGACCATTTTTCTTTCACTAAAAAGGTCATAAAGTGGCCTAGCCTTATCGAATCGAAGCATGTAATAGTTCCTAGGAAATCTATCAAGCATATCTACGACATCCATGGTTTATTTTAGAATTTTTTAAAAAGGCCAAAATGGGGGTTAAGTGAATTTCCTTGTTAATTTATGGATTTTACTCGTTTTTGACCTTTTTCTTTCACTAAAAAGGTCATAAAGTGGCCTAGCCTTATCGAATCGAAGCATGTAATAGTTCCTAGGAAATCTAACAAGCATATCTACGACATCCATGGTTTATTTTAGAATTTTTTAAAAAGGCCAAAATGGGGGTTAAGTGAATTTCCTTGTTAATTTATGAATTTTACTCGTTTTTGACCTTTTTTTTTCACTAAAAAGGGCTTAAAGTGGTCGAGGCTTGTCGAATCGAAGCATGTAATAGTTCCTATGAAATCTAACAAGCATATATTCGACTTCCAAGGTTGATTTTATCATTTTCAAACACGAACAAAATGACGGTTAAGTGAATTTCCTTGTTAATTTACGGATTTTACTCGTTTTTGACCCTTTTTAATTTAGTAAAAAGGTCATAAAGTGGCCTAGCCTTATCGAATCGAAGCATGTAATAGTTCCTAGGAAATCTAACAAGCATATCTACGACATCCATGGTTTATTTTAGAATTTTTAAAAACGGCCAAAATGGGGGTTAAGTGAATCTCCTTGTTAATTTACGGATTTTACTCGTTTTTGACCCTTTTTCTTTCACCAAAAAGGTCGTAAAGTGGCCTAGCCTTATCGAATCGAAGCATGTAATAGTTCCTAGGAAATCTAACAAGCATATCTACGACATCCATGGTTTATTTTAGAATTTTTTTTAAAAAGGCCAAAACGGGGGTTAAGTGAATTTCCTTGTTAATTTACGGATTTTCCTCATTTTTTACCCTTTTTCTTTCACTAAAAAGGTCATAAAGTGGCCTTGCCTTATCGAATCAAAGCATGTAATAGTTCCTATGAAATCTAACAAGCATATATTCGACTTCCAAGGTTGATTTTATCATTTTCAAACACGGACAAAATGAGGGTTAAGTGAATTTCCTTGTTAATTTACGGATTTTACTCGTCTTTGACCTTTTTAATTCACTAAAAAGGTCATAAAGTGGCCTAGCCTTATCGAATCGAAGCATGTAATAGTTCCTATGAAATCTAACAAGCATATATTCGAATTCCAAGGTTGATTTTATCATTTTCAAAAATGGAGAAAATGAGGGTTAAGTGAATTTCCATGTTAATTTACGGATTTTACTCGTTTTTGACCCTTTTCCTTACACTAAAAAGGTCATAAAGTGGCCTAGCCTTATCGAATCGAAGCATGTAATAGTTCCTAGGAAATCTAACAAGCATATCTACGACATCCATGGTTTATTTTAGAATTTTTTAAAAAGGCCAAAATGGGGGTTAAGTGAATTTCCTTGTTAATATACGGATTTTACTCGATCTTGACCTTTTTTCTTTCACTAAAAAGGGCTTAAAGTGGTCGAGGCTTGTCGAATCGAAGCATGTAATAGTTCCTATGAAATCTAACAAGCATATATTCGACTTCCAAGGTTGATTTTATCATTTTCAAACACGGACAAAATGAGGGTTATATGAATTTCCTTGTTAATTTACGGATTTTACTCGTCTTTGACCCTTTTCCTTACACAAAAAAGGTCATAAAGTGGCCTAGCCTTATCGAATCGAAGCATGTAATAGTTCCTAGGAAATCTAACAAGCATATCTACGACATCCATGGTTTATTTTAGAATTTTTTAAAAAGGCCAAAATGGGGGTTAAGTGAATTTCCTTGTTAATATACGGATTTTACTCGTTCTTGACCTTTTTTCTTTCACTAAAAAGGGCTTAAAGTGGTCGAGGCTTGTCGAATCGAAGCATGTAATAGTTCCTATGAAATCTAACAAGCATATATTCGACTTCCAAGGTTGATTTTATCATTTTCAAACACGGACAAAATGAGGGTTAAGTGAATTTCCTTGTTAATTTACAGATTTTACTCGTCTTTGACCCTTTTTAATTCACTAAAAAGGTCAAAAAGTGGCATAGCCTTATCGAATCGAAGCATGTAATAGTTCCTAGAAAATCTAACAAGCATATATTCGAATTCCAAGGATGATTTTATCATTTTAAAAAATGGACAAAATGAGGGTTAAGTGAATTTCCTTGTTAATTTACGGATTTTACTCGTTTTTGACCCTTTTCCTTACACTAAAAAGGTCATAAAGTGGCCTAGCCTTATCGAATCGAAGCATGTAATAGTTCCTAGGAAATCTAACAAGCATATGACATCCATGGTTTATTTTAGAATTTTTTAAAAAGGCCAAAATGGGGGTTAAGTGAATTTCCTTGTTAATATACGGATTTTACTCGTTCTTGACCTTTTTTCTTTCACTAAAAAGGGCTTAAAGTGGTCGAGGCTTGTCGAATCGAAGCATGTAATAGTTCCTTTGAAATCTAACAAGCATATATTCGACTTCCAAGGTTGATTTTATCATTTTCAAACACGGACAAAATGAGGGTTAAGTGAATTTCCTTGTTAATTTACGGATTTTACTCGTCTTTGACCCTTTTTAATTCACTAAAAAGGTCAAAAAGTGGCATAGCCTTATCGAATCGAAGCATGTAATAGTTCCTATGAAATCTAACAAGCATATATTTGAATTCCAAGGTTGATTTTATCATTTTCAAAAATGGACAAAATGAGGGTTAAGTGAATTTCCTTGTTAATTTACGGATTTTACTCGTTTTTGACCCTTTTTCTTTCACTAAAAAGGTCATAAAGTGGCCTAGCCTTATCGAATCGAAGCATGTAATAGTTCCTAGGAAATCTAACAAGCATATCTACAACATCCATGGTTTATTTTAGAATTTTTTAAAAAGGCCAAAATGGGGGTTAAGTGAATTTCCTTGTTATTTATGAATTTTATTCGTTTTTGACCTTTTTTCTTTCACTAAAAAGGGCTTAAAGTGGTCGAGGCTTGTCGAATCGAAGCATGTAATAGTTCCTATGAAATCTAACAAGCATATATTCAACTTCCAAGGTTGATTTTATCATTTTCAAACACGCACAAAATGAGGGTTAAGTGAATTTCCTTGTTAATTTACGGATTTTACTCGTTTTTGACCCTTTTTCTTTCACCAAAAAGGTCGTAAAGTGGCCTAGCCTTATCGAATCGAAGCATGTAATAGTTCCTAGGAAATCTAACAAGCATATCTACGACATCCATGGTTTATTTTAGAATTTTTTTTAAAAAGGCCAAAACGGGGGTTAAGTGAATTTTCTTGTTAATTTACGGATTTTACTCATTTTTTACCCTTTTTCTTTCACTAAAAAGGTCATAAAGTGGCCTTGCCTTATCGAATCAAAGCATGTAATAGTTCCTATGAAATCTAACAAGCATATATTCGACTTCCAAGGTCGATTTTATCATTTTCAAACACGGACAAAATGAGGGTTAAGTGAATTTCCTTGTTAATATACGGATTTTACTCATTTTTGACCTTTTTTCTTTCACTAAAAAGGTCATAAAGTGGCCTAGCCTTATCGAATCGAAGCATGTAATAGTTCCTATGAAATCTAACAAGCATATATTCGAATTCCAAGGTTGATTTTATCATTTTCGAAAATGGACAAAATGAGGGTTAAGTGAATTTCCTTGTTAATTTACGGATTTTACTCGTTTTTGACCCTTTTTCTTTCACTAAAAAGGTCATAAAGTGGCCTAGCCTTATCGAATCGAAGCATGTAATAGTTCTTAGGAAAGCTAACAAGCATATCTACGACATCCATGGTTTATTTTAGAATTTTTTAAAAAGGCCAAAATGGGGGTTAAGTGAATTTCCTTGTTAATTTATGGATTTTACTCGTTTTTGACCATTTTTCTTTCACTAAAAAGGTCATAAAGTGGCCTAGCCTTATCGAATCGAAGCATGTAATAGTTCCTAGGAAATCTATCAAGCATATCTACGACATCCATGGTTTATTTTAGAATTTTTTAAAAAGGCCAAAATGGGGGTTAAGTGAATTTCCTTGTTAATTTATGGATTTTACTCGTTTTTGACCTTTTTCTTTCACTAAAAAGGTCATAAAGTGGCCTAGCCTTATCGAATCGAAGCATGTAATAGTTCCTAGGAAATCTAACAAGCATATCTACGACATCCATGGTTTATTTTAGAATTTTTTAAAAATGCCAAAATGGGGGTTAAGTGAATTTCCTTGTTAATTTATGGATTTTACTCGTTTTTGACCTTTTTCTTTCACTAAAAAGGTCATAAAGTGGCCTAGCCTTATCGAATCGAAGCGTGTAATAGTTCCTATGAAATCTAACGAGCATATATTCGAATTCCAAGGTTGATTTTATCATTTTCAAAAATGGACAAAATGAGGGTTAAGTGAATTTCCTTGTTAATTTACGGATTTTACTCGTTTTTGACCCTTTTTCTTTCACTAAAAAGGTCATAAAGTGGCCTAGGCTTATCGAATCGAAGCATGTAATAGTTCCTAGGAAATCTAACAAGTATATCTACGACATCCATGGTTTATTTTAGAATTTTTAAAAACGGCCAAAATGGGGGTTAAGTGAATTTTCTTGTTAATTTACGGATTTTACTCGTTTTTGACCCTTTTTCTTTCACTGAAAAGGTCATAAAGTGGCCTAGCCTTATCGAATCGAAGCATGTAATATTTCCTAGGAAATCTAACAAGCATATCTACGACATCCATGGTTTATTTTAGAATTTTTTAAAAAGGCCAAAATGGGGGTTAAGTGAATTTCCTTGTTAATATACAGATTTTACTCATTTTTGACCCTTTTTCTTTCACTAAAAAGGTCAAAAAGTGGCCTAGCCTTATCGAATCGAAGCATGTAATAGTTCCTATGAAATCTAACAAGCATATATTCGAATTCCAAGGTTGATTTTATCATTTTCGAAAATGGACAAAATGAGGGTTAAGTGAATTTCCTTGTTAATTTACGGATTTTACTCGTTTTTGACCTTTTTTAATTCACTAAAAAGGTCATAAAGTGGCCTAGCCTTATCGAATCGAAGCATGTAATAGTTCCTAGGAAATCTATCAAGCATATCTACGACATCCATGGTTTATTTTAGAATTTTTAAAAACGGCCAAAATGGGGGTTAATTGAATTTCCTTGTTAATTTACGGATTTTACTCGTTTTTGACCATTTTTCTTTCACTAAAAAGGTCATAAAGTGGCCTAGCCTTATCGAATCGAAACATGTAATAGTTCCTAGGAAATCTAACAAGCATATCTACGACATCCATGGTTTATTTTAGAATTTTTTAAAAAGGCCAAAATGGGGGTTAAGTGAATTTCCTTGTTAATATACAGATTTTACTCATTTTTGACCCTTTTTCTTTCACTAAAAAGGTCAAAAAGTGGCCTAGCCTTATCGAATCGAAGCATGTAATAGTTCCTATGAAATCTAACAAGCATATATTCGAATTCCAAGGTTGATTTTATCATTTTCGAAAATGGACAAAATGAGGGTTAAGTGAATTTCCTTGTTAATTTACGGATTTTACTCGTTTTTGACCTTTTTTAATTCACTAAAAAGGTCATAAAGTGGCCTAGCCTTATCGAATCGAAGCATGTAATAGTTCCTAGGAAATCTATCAAGCATATCTACGACATCCATGGTTTATTTTAGAATTTTTAAAAACGGCCAAAATGGGGGTTAATTGAATTTCCTTGTTAATTTACGGATTTTACTCGTTTTTGACCATTTTTCTTTCACTAAAAAGGTCATAAAGTGGCCTAGCCTTATCGAATCGAAACATGTAATAGTTCCTAGGAAATCTAACAAGCATATCTACGACATCCATGGTTTATTTTAGAATTTTTTAAAAAGGCCAAAATGGGGGTTAAGTGAATTTCCTTGTTAATATACGGATTTTACTCGTTCTTGACCTTTTTTCTTTCACTAAAAAGGGCTTAAAGTGGTCGAGGCTTGTCGAATCGAAGCATGTAATAGTTCCTATGAAATCTAACAAGCATATATTCGACTTCCAAGGTTGATTTTATCATTTTCAAACACGGAAAAAATGAGGGTTAAGTGAATTTCCTTGTTAATTTACGGATTTTACTCGTCTTTGACCCTTTTTAATTCACTAAAAAGGTCAAAAAGTGGCATAGCCTTATCGAATCGAAGCATGTAATAGTTCCTATGAAATCTAACAAGCATATATTAGAATTCCAAGGTTGATTTTATCATTTTCAAAAATGGACAAAATGAGGGTTAAGTGAATTTCCTTGTTAATTTACGGATTTTACTCGTTTTTGACCCTTTTTCTTTCACTAAAAAGGCCATAAAGTGGCCTAGCCTTATCGAATCGAAGCATGTAATAGTTCCTAGGAAATCTAACAAGCATATCTACGACATCCATGGTTTATTTTAGAATTTTTTAAAAAGGCCAAAATGGGGGTTAAGTGAATTTCCTTGTTAATATACGGATTTTACTCGTTCTTGACCTTTTTTCTTTCACTAAAAAGGGCTTAAAGTGGTCGAGGCTTGTCGAATCGAAGCATGTAATAGTTCCTATGAAATCTAACAAGCATATATTCGACTTCCAAGGTTGATTTTATCATTTTCAAACACGGAAAAAATGAGGGTTAAGTGAATTTCCTTGTTAATTTACGGATTTTACTCGTCTTTGACCCTTTTTAATTCACTAAAAAGGTCAAAAAGTGGCATAGCCTTATCGAATCGAAGCATGTAATAGTTCCTATGAAATCTAACAAGCATATATTTGAATTCCAAGGTTGATTTTATCATTTTCAAAAATGGACAAAATGAGGGTTAAGTGAATTTCCTTGTTAATTTACGGATTTTACTCGTTTTTGACCCTTTTTCTTTCACTAAAAAGGTCATAAAGTGGCCTAGCCTTATCGAATCGAAGCATGTAATAGTTCCTAGGAAATCTAACAAGCATATCTACAACATCCATGGTTTATTTTAGAATTTTTTAAAAAGGCCAAAATGGGGGTTAAGTGAATTTCCTTGTTATTTATGAATTTTACTCGTTTTTGACCTTTTTTCTTTCACTAAAAAGGGCTTAAAGTGGTCGAGGCTTGTCGAATCGAAGCATGTAATAGTTCCTATGAAATCTAACAAGCATATATTCAACTTCCAAGGTTGATTTGATCATTTTCAAACACGCACAAAATGAGGGTTAAGTGAATTTCCTTGTTAATTTACGGATTTTACTCGTTTTTGACCCTTTTTAATCTAGTAAAAAGGTCATAAAGTGGCCTAGCCTTATCGAATCGAAGCATGTAATAGTTCCTAGGAAATCTAACAAGCATATCTACGACATCCATGGTTTATTTTAGAATTTTTAAAAACGGCCAAAATGGGGGTTAAGTGAATCTCCTTGTTAATTTACGGATTTTACTCGTTTTTGACCCTTTTTCTTTCACCAAAAAGGTCGTAAAGTGGCCTAGCCTTATCGAATCGAAGCATGTAATAGTTCCTATGAAATCTAACAAGCATATATTCGAATTCCAAGGTTGATTTTATCATTTTCGAAAATGGACAAAATGAGGGTTAAGTGAATTTCCTTGTTAATTTACGGATTTTACTCGTTTTTGACCTTTTTTAATTCACTAAAAAGGTCATAAAGTGGCCTAGCCTTATCGAATCGAAGCATGTAATAGTTCCTAGGAAATCTATCAAGCATATCTACGACATCCATGGTTTATTTTAGAATTTTTAAAAACGGCCAAAATGGGGGTTAATTGAATTTCCTTGTTAATTTACGGATTTTACTCGTTTTTGACCATTTTTCTTTCACTAAAAAGGTCATAAAGTGGCCTAGCCTTATCGAATCGAAACATGTAATAGTTCCTAGGAAATCTAACAAGCATATCTACGACATCCATGGTTTATTTTAGAATTTTTTAAAAAGGCCAAAATGGGGGTTAAGTGAATTTCCTTGTTAATATACGGATTTTACTCGTTCTTGACCTTTTTTCTTTCACTAAAAAGGGCTTAAAGTGGTCGAGGCTTGTCGAATCGAAGCATGTAATAGTTCCTATGAAATCTAACAAGCATATATTCGACTTCCAAGGTTGATTTTATCATTTTCAAACACGGAAAAAATGAGGGTTAAGTGAATTTCCTTGTTAATTTACGGATTTTACTCGTCTTTGACCCTTTTTAATTCACTAAAAAGGTCAAAAAGTGGCATAGCCTTATCGAATCGAAGCATGTAATAGTTCCTATGAAATCTAACAAGCATATATTAGAATTCCAAGGTTGATTTTATCATTTTCAAAAATGGACAAAATGAGGGTTAAGTGAATTTCCTTGTTAATTTACGGATTTTACTCGTTTTTGACCCTTTTTCTTTCACTAAAAAGGCCATAAAGTGGCCTAGCCTTATCGAATCGAAGCATGTAATAGTTCCTAGGAAATCTAACAAGCATATCTACGACATCCATGGTTTATTTTAGAATTTTTTAAAAAGGCCAAAATGGGGGTTAAGTGAATTTCCTTGTTAATATACGGATTTTACTCGTTCTTGACCTTTTTTCTTTCACTAAAAAGGGCTTAAAGTGGTCGAGGCTTGTCGAATCGAAGCATGTAATAGTTCCTATGAAATCTAACAAGCATATATTCGACTTCCAAGGTTGATTTTATCATTTTCAAACACGGAAAAAATGAGGGTTAAGTGAATTTCCTTGTTAATTTACGGATTTTACTCGTCTTTGACCCTTTTTAATTCACTAAAAAGGTCAAAAAGTGGCATAGCCTTATCGAATCGAAGCATGTAATAGTTCCTATGAAATCTAACAAGCATATATTTGAATTCCAAGGTTGATTTTATCATTTTCAAAAATGGACAAAATGAGGGTTAAGTGAATTTCCTTGTTAATTTACGGATTTTACTCGTTTTTGACCCTTTTTCTTTCACTAAAAAGGTCATAAAGTGGCCTAGCCTTATCGAATCGAAGCATGTAATAGTTCCTAGGAAATCTAACAAGCATATCTACAACATCCATGGTTTATTTTAGAATTTTTTAAAAAGGCCAAAATGGGGGTTAAGTGAATTTCCTTGTTATTTATGAATTTTACTCGTTTTTGACCTTTTTTCTTTCACTAAAAAGGGCTTAAAGTGGTCGAGGCTTGTCGAATCGAAGCATGTAATAGTTCCTATGAAATCTAACAAGCATATATTCAACTTCCAAGGTTGATTTGATCATTTTCAAACACGCACAAAATGAGGGTTAAGTGAATTTCCTTGTTAATTTACGGATTTTACTCGTTTTTGACCCTTTTTAATCTAGTAAAAAGGTCATAAAGTGGCCTAGCCTTATCGAATCGAAGCATGTAATAGTTCCTAGGAAATCTAACAAGCATATCTACGACATCCATGGTTTATTTTAGAATTTTTAAAAACGGCCAAAATGGGGGTTAAGTGAATCTCCTTGTTAATTTACGGATTTTACTCGTTTTTGACCCTTTTTCTTTCACCAAAAAGGTCGTAAAGTGGCCTAGCCTTATCGAATCGAAGCATGTAATAGTTCCTATGAAATCTAACAAGCATATATTCGAATTCCAAGGTTGATTTTATCATTTTCGAAAATGGACAAAATGAGGGTTAAGTGAATTTCCTTGTTAATTTACGGATTTTACTCGTTTTTGACCTTTTTTAATTCACTAAAAAGGTCATAAAGTGGCCTAGCCTTATCGAATCGAAGCATGTAATAGTTCCTAGGAAATCTATCAAGCATATCTACGACATCCATGGTTTATTTTAGAATTTTTAAAAACGGCCAAAATGGGGGTTAATTGAATTTCCTTGTTAATTTACGGATTTTACTCGTTTTTGACCATTTTTCTTTCACTAAAAAGGTCATAAAGTGGCCTAGCCTTATCGAATCGAAACATGTAATAGTTCCTAGGAAATCTAACAAGCATATCTACGACATCCATGGTTTATTTTAGAATTTTTTAAAAAGGCCAAAATGGGGGTTAAGTGAATTTCCTTGTTAATATACGGATTTTACTCGTTCTTGACCTTTTTTCTTTCACTAAAAAGGGCTTAAAGTGGTCGAGGCTTGTCGAATCGAAGCATGTAATAGTTCCTATGAAATCTAACAAGCATATATTCGACTTCCAAGGTTGATTTTATCATTTTCAAACACGGAAAAAATGAGGGTTAAGTGAATTTCCTTGTTAATTTACGGATTTTACTCGTCTTTGACCCTTTTTAATTCACTAAAAAGGTCAAAAAGTGGCATAGCCTTATCGAATCGAAGCATGTAATAGTTCCTATGAAATCTAACAAGCATATATTAGAATTCCAAGGTTGATTTTATCATTTTCAAAAATGGACAAAATGAGGGTTAAGTGAATTTCCTTGTTAATTTACGGATTTTACTCGTTTTTGACCCTTTTTCTTTCACTAAAAAGGCCATAAAGTGGCCTAGCCTTATCGAATCGAAGCATGTAATAGTTCCTAGGAAATCTAACAAGCATATCTACGACATCCATGGTTTATTTTAGAATTTTTTAAAAAGGCCAAAATGGGGGTTAAGTGAATTTCCTTGTTAATATACGGATTTTACTCGTTCTTGACCTTTTTTCTTTCACTAAAAAGGGCTTAAAGTGGTCGAGGCTTGTCGAATCGAAGCATGTAATAGTTCCTATGAAATCTAACAAGCATATATTCGACTTCCAAGGTTGATTTTATCATTTTCAAACACGGAAAAAATGAGGGTTAAGTGAATTTCCTTGTTAATTTACGGATTTTACTCGTCTTTGACCCTTTTTAATTCACTAAAAAGGTCAAAAAGTGGCATAGCCTTATCGAATCGAAGCATGTAATAGTTCCTATGAAATCTAACAAGCATATATTTGAATTCCAAGGTTGATTTTATCATTTTCAAAAATGGACAAAATGAGGGTTAAGTGAATTTCCTTGTTAATTTACGGATTTTACTCGTTTTTGACCCTTTTTCTTTCACTAAAAAGGTCATAAAGTGGCCTAGCCTTATCGAATCGAAGCATGTAATAGTTCCTAGGAAATCTAACAAGCATATCTACAACATCCATGGTTTATTTTAGAATTTTTTAAAAAGGCCAAAATGGGGGTTAAGTGAATTTCCTTGTTATTTATGAATTTTACTCGTTTTTGACCTTTTTTCTTTCACTAAAAAGGGCTTAAAGTGGTCGAGGCTTGTCGAATCGAAGCATGTAATAGTTCCTATGAAATCTAACAAGCATATATTCAACTTCCAAGGTTGATTTGATCATTTTCAAACACGCACAAAATGAGGGTTAAGTGAATTTCCTTGTTAATTTACGGATTTTACTCGTTTTTGACCCTTTTTAATCTAGTAAAAAGGTCATAAAGTGGCCTAGCCTTATCGAATCGAAGCATGTAATAGTTCCTAGGAAATCTAACAAGCATATCTACGACATCCATGGTTTATTTTAGAATTTTTAAAAACGGCCAAAATGGGGGTTAAGTGAATCTCCTTGTTAATTTACGGATTTTACTCGTTTTTGACCCTTTTTCTTTCACCAAAAAGGTCGTAAAGTGGCCTAGCCTTATCGAATCGAAGCATGTAATAGTTCCTAGGAAATATAACAAGCATATCTACGACATCCATGGTTTATTTTAGAATTTTTTTTAAAAAGGCCAAAACGGGGGTTAAGTGAATTTCCTTGTTAATTTACGGATTTTACTCATTTTTTACCCTTTTTCTTTCACTAAAAAGGTCATAAAGTGGCCTTGCCTTATCGAATCAAAGCATGTAATAGTTCCTATGAAATCTAACAAGCATATATTCGACTTCCAAGGTTGATTTTATCATTTTCAAACACGGACAAAATGAGGGTTAAGTGAATTTCCTTGTTAATTTACGGATTTTACTCGTCTTTGACCTTTTTAATTCACTAAAAAGGTCATAAAGTGGCCTAGCCTTATCGAATTGAAGCATGTAATAGTTCCTAGGAAATCTAACAAGCATATCTACGACATCCATGGTTTATTTTAGAATTTTTAAAAACGGCCAAAATGGGGGTTAAGTGAATCTCCTTGTTAATTTACGGATTTTACTCGTTTTTGACCATTTTTCTTTCACCAAAAAGGTCGTAAAGTGGCCTAGCCTTATCGAATCGAAGCATGTAATAGTTCCTAGGAAATCTAACAAGCATATCTACGACATCCATGGTTTATTTTAGAATTTTTTTTAAAAAGGCCAAAACGGGGGTTAAGTGAATTTCCTTGTTAATTTACGGATTTTACTCATTTTTTTACCCTTTTTCTTTCACTAAAAAGGTCATAAAGTGGCCTTGCCTTATCGAATCAAAGCATGTAATAGTTCCTATGAAATCTAACAAGCATATATTCGACTTCCAAGGTTGATTTTATCATTTTCAAACACGGACAAAATGAGGGTTAAGTGAATTTCCTTGTTAATTTACGGATTTTACTCGTCTTTGACCTTTTTAATTCACTAAAAAGGTCATAAAGTGGCCTAGCCTTATCGAATCGAAGCATGTAATAGTTCCTAGGAAATCTAACAAGCATATCTACGACATCCATGGTTTATTTTAGAATTTTTAAAAACGGCCAAAATGGGGGTTAAGTGAATCTCCTTGTTAATTTACGGATTTTACTCGTTTTTGACCCTTTTTCTTTCACCAAAAAGGTCGTAAAGTGGCCTAGCCTTATCGAATCGAAGCATGTAATAGTTCCTAGGAAATCTAACAAGCATATCTACGACATCCATGGTTTATTTTAGAATTTTTTTTAAAAAGGCCAAAACGGGGGTTAAGTGAATTTCCTTGTTAATTTACGGATTTTACTCATTTTTTACCCTTTTTCTTTCACAAAAAAGGTCATAAAGTGGCCTTGCCTTATCGAATCAAAGCATGTAATAGTTCCTATGAAATCTAACAAGCATATATTCGACTTCCAAGGTTGATTTTATCATTTTCAAACACGGACAAAATGAGGGTTAAGTGAATTTCCTTGTTAATTTACGGATTTAACTCGTCTTTGACCCTTTTTAATTCACTAAAAAGGTCAAAAAGTGGCATAGCCTTATCGAATCGAAGCATGTAATAGTTCCTTTGAAATCTAACAAGCATATATTTGAATTCCAAGGTTGATTTTATCATTTTCAAAAATGGACAAAATGAGGGTTAAGTGAATTTCCTTGTTAATTTACAGATTTTACTCGTTTTTGACCCTTTTTCTTTCCCTAAAAAGGTCATAAAGTGGCCTAGCCTTATCGAATCGAAGCATGTAATAGTTCCTAGGAAATCTAACAAGCATATTTACGACATCCATGGTTTATTTTAGAATTTTTTAAAAAGGCCAAAATGGGGGTTAAGTGAATTTCCTTGTTAATATACGGATTTTACTCGATCTTGACCTTTTTTCTTTCACTAAAAAGGGCTTAAAGTGGTCGAGGCTTGTCGAATCGAAGCATGTAATAGTTCCTATGAAATCTAACAAGCATATATTCGACTTCCAAGGTTGATTTTATCATTTTCAAACACGAACAAAATGACGGTTAAGTGAATTTCCTTGTTAATTTACGGATTTTACTCGTTTTTGACCCTTTTTAATTTAGTAAAAAGGTCATAAAGTGGCCTAGCCTTATCGAATCGAAGCATGTAATAGTTCCTAGGAAATCTAACAAGCATATCTACGACATCCATGGTTTATTTTAGAATTTTTAAAAACGGCCAAAATGGGGGTTAAGTGAATCTCCTTGTTAATTTACGGATTTTACTCGTTTTTGACCCTTTTTCTTTCACCAAAAAGGTCGTAAAGTGGCCTAGCCTTATCGAATCGAAGCATGTAATAGTTCCTAGGAAATCTAACAAGCATATCTACGACATCCATGGTTTATTTTAGAATTTTTTTTAAAAAGGCCAAAACGGGGGTTAAGTGAATTTCCTTGTTAATTTACGGATTTTACTCATTTTTTACCCTTTTTCTTTCACTAAAAAGGTCATAAAGTGGCCTTGCCTTATCGAATCAAAGCATGTAATAGTTCCTATGAAATCTAACAAGCATATATTCGACTTCCAAGGTTGATTTTATCATTTTCAAACACGGACAAAATGAGGGTTAAGTGAATTTCCTTGTTAATTTACGGATTTTACTCGTCTTTGACCTTTTTAATTCACTAAAAAGGTCATAAAGTGGCCTAGCCTTATCGAATCGAAGCATGTAATAGTTCCTATGAAATCTAACAAGCATATATTGGAATTCCAAGGTTGATTTTATCATTTTCAAAAATGGAGAAAATGAGGGTTAAGTGAATTTCCATGTTAATTTACGGATTTTACTCGTTTTTGACCCTTTTCCTTACACTAAAAAGGTCATAAAGTGGCCTAGCCTTATCGAATCGAAGCATGTAATAGTTCCTAGGAAATCTAACAAGCATATCTACGACATCCATGGTTTATTTTAGAATTTTTTAAAAAGGCCAAAATGGGGGTTAAGTGAATTTCCTTGTTAATATACGGATTTTACTCGATCTTGACCTTTTTTCTTTCACTAAAAAGGGCTTAAAGTGGTCGAGGCTTGTCGAATCGAAGCATGTAATAGTTCCTATGAAATCTAACAAGCATATATTCGACTTCCAAGGTTGATTTTATCATTTTCAAACACGGACAAAATGAGGGTTATATGAATTTCCTTGTTAATTTACGGATTTTACTCGTCTTTGACCCTTTTTAATTCACTAAAAAGGTCAAAAAGTGGCATAGCCTTATCGAATCGAAGCATGCAATAGTTCCTAGAAAATCTAACAAGCATATATTCGAATTCCAAGGATGATTTTATCATTTTAAAAAATGGACAAAATGAGGGTTAAGTGAATTTCCTTGTTAATTTACGGATTTTACTCGTTTTTGACCCTTTTCCGTACACTAAAAAGGTCATAAAATGGCCTAGCCTTATCGAATCGAAGCATGTAATAGTTCCTAGGAAATCTAACAAGCATATCTACGACATCCATGGTTTATTTTAGAATTTTTTAAAAAGGCCAAAATGGGGGTTAAGTGAATTTCCTTGTTAATTTACGGATTTTACTCATTTTTTACCCTTTTTCTTTCACAAAAAAGGTCATAAAGTGGCCTTGCCTTATCGAATCAAAGCATGTAATAGTTCCTATGAAATCTAACAAGCATATATTCGACTTCCAAGGTTGATTTTATCATTTTCAAACACGGACAAAATGAGGGTTAAGTGAATTTCCTTGTTAATTTACGGATTTAACTCGTCTTTGACCCTTTTTAATTCACTAAAAAGGTCAAAAAGTGGCATAGCCTTATCGAATCGAAGCATGTAATAGTTCCTTTGAAATCTAACAAGCATATATTTGAATTCCAAGGTTGATTTTATCATTTTCAAAAATGGACAAAATGAGGGTTAAGTGAATTTCCTTGTTAATTTACGGATTTTACTCGTTTTTGACCCTTTTTCTTTCCCTAAAAAGGTCATAAAGTGGCCTAGCCTTATCGAATCGAAGCATGTAATAGTTCCTAGGAAATCTAACAAGCATATCTACGACATCCATGGTTTATTTTAGAATTTTTTAAAAAGGCCAAAATGGGGGTTAAGTGAATTTCCTTGTTAATATACGGATTTTACTCGATCTTGACCTTTTTTCTTTCACTAAAAAGGGCTTAAAGTGGTCGAGGCTTGTCGAATCGAAGCATGTAATAGTTCCTATGAAATCTAACAAGCATATATTCGACTTCCAAGGTTGATTTTATCATTTTCAAACACGAACAAAATGACGGTTAAGTGAATTTCCTTGTTAATTTACGGATTTTACTCGTTTTTGACCCTTTTTAATTTAGTAAAAAGGTCATAAAGTGGCCTAGCCTTATCGAATCGAAGCATGTAATAGTTCCTAGGAAATCTAACAAGCATATCTACGACATCCATGGTTTATTTTAGAATTTTTAAAAACGGCCAAAATGGGGGTTAAGTGAATCTCCTTGTTAATTTACGGATTTTACTCGTTTTTGACCCTTTTTCTTTCACCAAAAAGGTCGTAAAGTGGCCTAGCCTTATCGAATCGAAGCATGTAATAGTTCCTAGGAAATCTAACAAGCATATCTACGACATCCATGGTTTATTTTAGAATTTTTTTTAAAAAGGCCAAAACGGGGGTTAAGTGAATTTCCTTGTTAATTTACGGATTTTACTCATTTTTTACCCTTTTTCTTTCACTAAAAAGGTCATAAAGTGGCCTTGCCTTATCGAATCAAAGCATGTAATAGTTCCTATGAAATCTAACAAGCATATATTCGACTTCCAAGGTTGATTTTATCATTTTCAAACACGGACAAAATGAGGGTTAAGTGAATTTCCTTGTTAATTTACGGATTTTACTCGTCTTTGACCTTTTTAATTCACTAAAAAGGTCATAAAGTGGCCTAGCCTTATCGAATCGAAGCATGTAATAGTTCCTAGGAAATCTAACAAGCATATCTACGACATCCATGGTTTATTTTAGAATTTTTAAAAACGGCCAAAATGGGGGTTAAGTGAATCTCCTTGTTAATTTACGGATTTTACTCGTTTTTGACCCTTTTTCTTTCACCAAAAAGGTCGTAAAGTGGCCTAGCCTTATCGAATCGAAGCATGTAATAGTTCCTAGGAAATCTAACAAGCATATCTACGACATCCATGGTTTATTTTAGAATTTTTTAAAAAGGCCAAAATGGGGGTTAAGTGAATTTCCTTGTTAATATACGGATTTTACTCGATCTTGACCTTTTTTCTTTCACTAAAAAGGGCTTAAAGTGGTCGAGGCTTGTCGAATCGAAGCATGTAATAGTTCCTATGAAATCTAACAAGCATATATTCGACTTCCAAGGTTGATTTTATCATTTTCAAACACGGACAAAATGAGGGTTAAGTGAATTTCCTTGTTAATTTACGGATTTTACTCGTCTTTGACCCTTTTTAATTCACTAAAAAGGTCAAAAAGTGGCATAGCCTTATCGAATCGAAGCATGTAATAGTTCCTAGAAAATCTAACAAGCATATATTCGAATTCCAAGGATGATTTTATCATTTTAAAAAATGGACAAAATGAGGGTTAAGTGAATTTCCTTGTTAATTTACGGATTTTACTCGTTTTTGACCCTTTTCCGTACACTAAAAAGGTCATAAAGTGGCCTAGCCTTATCGAATCGAAGCATGTAATAGTTCCTAGGAAATCTAACAAGCATATCTACGACATCCATGGTTTATTTTAGAATTTTTTAAAAAGGCCAAAATGGGGGTTAAGTGAATTTCCTTGTTAATATACGGATTTTACTCGATCTTGACCTTTTTTCTTTCACTAAAAAGGGCTTAAAGTGGTCGAGGCTTGTCGAATCGAAGCATGTAATAGTTCCTATGAAATCTAACAAGCATATATTCGACTTCCAAGGTTGATTTTATCATTTTCAAACACGGACAAAATGAGGGTTAAGTGAATTTCCTTGTTAATTTACGGATTTTACTCGTCTTTGACCCTTTTTAATTCACTAAAAAGGTCAAAAAGTGGCATAGCCTTATCGAATCGAAGCATGTAATAGTTCCTAGAAAATCTAACAAGCATATATTCGAATTCCAAGGATGATTTTATCATTTTAAAAAATGGACAAAATGAGGGTTAAGTGAATTTCCTTGTTAATTTACGGATTTTACTCGTTTTTGACCCTTTTCCTTACACTAAAAAGGTCATAAAGTGGCCTAGCCTTATCGAATCGAAGCATGTAATAGTTCCTAGGAAATCTAACAAGCATATCTACGACATCCATGGTTTATTTTAGAATTTTTTAAAAAGGCCAAAATGGGGGTTAAGTGAATTTCCTTGTTAATATACGGATTTTACTCGTTCTTGACCTTTTTTCTTTCACTAAAAAGGGCTTAAAGTGGTCGAGGCTTGTCGAATCGAAGCATGTAATAGTTCCTATGAAATCTAACAAGCATATATTCGACTTCCAAGGTTGATTTTATCATTTTCAAACACGGACAAAATGAGGGTTAAGTGAATTTCCTTGTTAATTTACGGATTTTACTCGTCTTTGACCCTTTTTAATTCACTAAAAAGGTCAAAAAGTGGCATAGCCTTATCGAATCGAAGCATGTAATAGTTCCTATGAAATCTAACAAGCATATATTTGAATTCCAAGGTTGATTTTATCATTTTCAAAAATGGACAAAATGAGGGTTAAGTGAATTTCCTTGTTAATTTACGGATTTTACTCGTTTTTGACCCTTTTTCTTTCACTAAAAAGGTCATAAAGTGGCCTAGCCTTATCGAATCGAAGCATGTAATAGTTCCTAGGAAATCTAACAAGCATATCTACAACATCCATGGTTTATTTTAGAATTTTTTAAAAAGGCCAAAATGGGGGTTAAGTGAATTTCCTTGTTATTTATGAATTTTACTCGTTTTTGACCTTTTTTCTTTCACTAAAAAGGGCTTAAAGTGGTCGAGGCTTGTCGAATCGAAGCATGTAATAGTTCCTATGAAATCTAACAAGCATATATTCAACTTCCAAGGTTGATTTTATCATTTTCAAACACGCACAAAATGAGGGTTAAGTGAATTTCCTTGTTAATTTACGGATTTTACTCGTTTTTGACCCTTTTTAATCTAGTAAAAAGGTCATAAAGTGGCCTAGCCTTATCGAATCGAAGCATGTAATAGTTCCTAGGAAATCTAACAAGCATATCTACGACATCCATGGTTTATTTTAGAATTTTTAAAAACGGCCAAAATGGGGATTAAGTGAATCTCCTTGTTAATTTACGGATTTTACTCGTTTTTGACCCTTTTTCTTTCACCAAAAAGGTCGTAAAGTGGCCTAGCCTTATCGAATCGAAGCATGTAATAGTTCCTAGGAAATCTAACAAGCATATCTACGACATCCATGGTTTATTTTAGAATTTTTTTTAAAAAGGCCAAAACGGGGGTTAAGTGAATTTCCTTGTTAATTTACGGATTTTACTCATTTTTTACCCTTTTTCTTTCACTAAAAAGGTCATAAAGTGGCCTTGCCTTATCGAATCAAAGCATGTAATAGTTCCTATGAAATCTAACAAGCATATATTCGACTTCCAAGGTTGATTTTATCATTTTCAAACACGGACAAAATGAGGGTTAAGTGAATTTCCTTGTTAATTTACGGATTTTACTCGTTTTTGACCCTTTTTCTTTCACTAAAAAGGTCATAAAGTGGCCTAGCCTTATCGAATCGAAGCATGTAATAGTTCCTAGGAAATCTAACAAGCATATCTACAACATCCATGGTTTATTTTAGAATTTTTTAAAAAGGCCAAAATGGGGGTTAAGTGAATTTCCTTGTTATTTATGAATTTTACTCGTTTTTGACCTTTTTTCTTTCACTAAAAAGGGCTTAAAGTGGTCGAGGCTTGTCGAATCGAAGCATGTAATAGTTCCTATGAAATCTAACAAGCATATATTCAACTTCCAAGGTTGATTTTATCATTTTCAAACACGCACAAAATGAGGGTTAAGTGAATTTCCTTGTTAATTTACGGATTTTACTCGTTTTTGACCCTTTTTAATCTAGTAAAAAGGTCATAAAGTGGCCTAGCCTTATCGAATCGAAGCATGTAATAGTTCCTAGGAAATCTAACAAGCATATCTACGACATCCATGGTTTATTTTAGAATTTTTAAAAACGGCCAAAATGGGGATTAAGTGAATCTCCTTGTTAATTTACGGATTTTACTCGTTTTTGACCCTTTTTCTTTCACCAAAAAGGTCGTAAAGTGGCCTAGCCTTATCGAATCGAAGCATGTAATAGTTCCTAGGAAATCTAACAAGCATATCTACGACATCCATGGTTTATTTTAGAATTTTTTTTAAAAAGGCCAAAACGGGGGTTAAGTGAATTTCCTTGTTAATTTACGGATTTTACTCATTTTTTACCCTTTTTCTTTCACTAAAAAGGTCATAAAGTGGCCTTGCCTTATCGAATCAAAGCATGTAATAGTTCCTATGAAATCTAACAAGCATATATTCGACTTCCAAGGTTGATTTTATCATTTTCAAACACGGACAAAATGAGGGTTAAGTGAATTTCCTTGTTAATTTACGGATTTTACTCGTCTTTGACCTTTTTAATTCACTAAAAAGGTCATAAAGTGGCCTAGCCTTATCGAATCGAAGCATGTAATAGTTCCTATGAAATCTAACAAGCATATATTCGAATTCCAAGGTTGATTTTATCATTTTCAAAAATGGAGAAAATGAGGGTTAAGTGAATTTCCATGTTAATTTACGGATTTTACTCGTTTTTGACCCTTTTCCTTACACTAAAAAGGTCATAAAGTGGCCTAGCCTTATCGAATCGAAGCATGTAATAGTTCCTAGGAAATCTAACAAGCATATCTACGACATCCATGGTTTATTTTAGAATTTTTTAAAAAGGCCAAAATGGGGGTTAAGTGAATTTCCTTGTTAATATACGGATTTTACTCGATCTTGACCTTTTTTCTTTCACTAAAAAGGGCTTAAAGTGGTCGAGGCTTGTCGAATCGAAGCATGTAATAGTTCCTATGAAATCTAACAAGCATATATTCGACTTCCAAGGTTGATTTTATCATTTTCAAACACGGACAAAATGAGGGTTATATGAATTTCCTTGTTAATTTACGGATTTTACTCGTCTTTGACCCTTTTTAATTCACTAAAAAGGTCAAAAAGTGGCATAGCCTTATCGAATCGAAGCATGCAATAGTTCCTAGAAAATCTAACAAGCATATATTCGAATTCCAAGGATGATTTTATCATTTTAAAAAATGGACAAAATGAGGGTTAAGTGAATTTCCTTGTTAATTTACGGATTTTACTCGTTTTTGACCCTTTTCCTTACACTAAAAAGGTCATAAAGTGGCCTAGCCTTATCGAATCGAAGCATGTAATAGTTCCTAGGAAATCTAACAAGCATATCTACGACATCCATGGTTTATTTTAGAATTTTTTAAAAAGGCCAAAATGGGGGTTAAGTGAATTTCCTTGTTAATATACGGATTTTACTCGATCTTGACCTTTTTTCTTTCACTAAAAAGGGCTTAAAGTGGTCGAGGCTTGTCGAATCGAAGCATGTAATAGTTCCTATGAAATCTAACAAGCATATATTCGACTTCCAAGGTTGATTTTATCATTTTCAAACACGGACAAAATGAGGGTTAAGTGAATTTCCTTGTTAATTTACGGATTTTACTCGTCTTTGACCCCTTTTAATTCACTAAAAAGGTCAAAAAGTGGCATAGCCTTATCGAATCGAAGCATGTAATAGTTCCTAGAAAATCTAACAAGCATATATTCGAATTCCAAGGATGATTTTATCATTTTAAAAAATGGACAAAATGAGGGTTAAGTGAATTTCCTTGTTAATTTACGGATTTTACTCGTTTTTGACCCTTTTCCTTACACTAAAAAGGTCATAAAGTGGCCTAGCCTTATCGAATCGAAGCATGTAATAGTTCCTAGGAAATCTGACAAGCATAACTACGACATCCATGGTTTATTTTAGAATTTTTTAAAAAGGCCAAAATGGGGGTTAAGTGAATTTCCTTGTTAATATACGGATTTTACTCGTTCTTGACCTTTTTTCTTTCACTAAAAAGGGCTTAAAGTGGTCGAGGCTTGTCGAATCGAAGCATGTAATAGTTCCTATGAAATCTAACAAGCATATATTCGACTTCCAAGGTTGATTTTATCATTTTCAAACACGGACAAAATGAGGGTTAAGTGAATTTCCTTGTTAATTTACGGATTTTACTCGTCTTTGACCTTTTTAATTCACTAAAAAGGTCATAAAGTGGCCTAGCCTTATCGAATCGAAGCATGTAATAGTTCCTATGAAATCTAACAAGCATATATTCGAATTCCAAGGTTGATTTTATCATTTTCAAAAATGGAGAAAATGAGGGTTAAGTGAATTTCCATGTTAATTTACGGATTTTACTCGTTTTTGACCCTTTTCCTTACACTAAAAAGGTCATAAAGTGGCCTAGCCTTATCGAATCGAAGCATGTAATAGTTCCTAGGAAATCTAACAAGCATATCTACGACATCCATGGTTTATTTTAGAATTTTTTAAAAAGGCCAAAATGGGGGTTAAGTGAATTTCCTTGTTAAGATACGGATTTTACTCGATCTTGACCTTTTTTCTTTCACTAAAAAGGGCTTAAAGTGGTCGAGGCTTGTCGAATCGAAGCATGTAATAGTTCCTATGAAATCTAACAAGCATATATTCGACTTCCAAGGTTGATTTTATCATTTTCAAACACGGACAAAATGAGGGTTATATGAATTTCCTTGTTAATTTACGGATTTTACTCGTCTTTGACCCTTTTTAATTCACTAAAAAGGTCAAAAAGTGGCATAGCCTTATCGAATCGAAGCATGCAATAGTTCCTAGAAAATCTAACAAGCATATATTCGAATTCCAAGGATGATTTTATCATTTTAAAAAATGGACAAAATGAGGGTTAAGTGAATTTCCTTGTTAATTTACGGATTTTACTCGTTTTTGACCCTTTTCCTTACACTAAAAAGGTCATAAAGTGGCCTAGCCTTATCGAATCGAAGCATGTAATAGTTCCTAGGAAATCTAACAAGCATATCTACGACATCCATGGTTTATTTTAGAATTTTTTAAAAAGGCCAAAATGGGGGTTAAGTGAATTTCCTTGTTAATATACGGATTTTACTCGATCTTGACCTTTTTTCTTTCACTAAAAAGGGCTTAAAGTGGTCGAGGCTTGTCGAATCGAAGCATGTAATAGTTCCTATGAAATCTAACAAGCATATATTCGACTTCCAAGGTTGATTTTATCATTTTCAAACACGGACAAAATGAGGGTTAAGTGAATTTCCTTGTTAATTTACGGATTTTACTCGTCTTTGACCCTTTTTAATTCACTAAAAAGGTCAAAAAGTGGCATAGCCTTATCGAATCGAAGCATGTAATAGTTCCTAGAAAATCTAACAAGCATATATTCGAATTCCAAGGATGATTTTATCATTTTAAAAAATGGACAAAATGAGGGTTAAGTGAATTTCCTTGTTAATTTACGGATTTTACTCGTTTTTGACCCTTTTCCTTACACTAAAAAGGTCATAAAGTGGCCTAGCCTTATCGAATCGAAGCATGTAATAGTTCCTAGGAAATCTAACAAGCATATCTACGACATCCATGGTTTATTTTAGAATTTTTTAAAAAGGCCAAAATGGGGGTTAAGTGAATTTCCTTGTTAATATACGGATTTTACTCGTTCTTGACCTTTTTTCTTTCACTAAAAAGGGCTTAAAGTGGTCGAGGCTTGTCGAATCGAAGCATGTAATAGTTCCTATGAAATCTAACAAGCATATATTCGACTTCCAAGGTTGATTTTATCATTTTCAAACACGGACAAAATGAGGGTTAAGTGAATTTCCTTGTTAATTTACGGATTTTACTCGTCTTTGACCCTTTTTAATTCACTAAAAAGGTCAAAAAGTGGCATAGCCTTATCGAATCGAAGCATGTAATAGTTCCTATGAAATCTAACAAGCATATATTTGAATTCCAAGGTTGATTTTTTCATTTTCAAAAATGGACAAAATGAGGGTTAAGTGAATTTCCTTGTTAATTTACGGATTTTACTCGTTTTTGACCCTTTTTCTTTCACTAAAAAGGTCATAAAGTGGCCTAGCCTTATCGAATCGAAGCATGTAATAGTTCCTAGGAAATCTAACAAGCATATCTACAACATCCATGGTTTATTTTAGAATTTTTTAAAAAGGCCAAAATGGGGGTTAAGTGAATGTCCTTGTTATTTATGAATTTTACTCGTTTTTGACCTTTTTTCTTTCACTAAAAAGGGCTTAAAGTGGTCGAGGCTTGTCGAATCGAAGCATGTAATAGTTCCTATGAAATCTAACAAGCATATATTCGACTTCCAAGGTTGATTTTATCATTTTCAAACACGGACAAAATGAGGGTTAAGTGAATTTCATTGTTAATTTACGGATTTTACTCGTCTTTGACCTTTTTAATTCACTAAAAAGGTCATAAAGTGGCCTAGCCTTATCGAATCGAAGCATGTAATAGTTCCTATGAAATCTAACAAGCATATATTCGAATTCCAAGGTTGATTTTATCATTTTCAAAAATGGAGAAAATGAGGGTTAAGTGAATTTCCATGTTAATTTACGGATTTTACTCGTTTTTGACCCTTTTCCTTACACTAAAAAGGTCATAAAGTGGCCTAGCCTTATCGAATCGAAGCATGTAATAGTTCCTAGGAAATCTAACAAGCATATCTACGACATCCATGGTTTATTTTAGAATTTTTTAAAAAGGCCAAAATGGGGGTTAAGTGAATTTCCTTGTTAAGATACGGATTTTACTCGATCTTGACCTTTTTTCTTTCACTAAAAAGGGCTTAAAGTGGTCGAGGCTTGTCGAATCGAAGCATGTAATAGTTCCTATGAAATCTAACAAGCATATATTCGACTTCCAAGGTTGATTTTATCATTTTCAACCACGGACAAAATGAGGGTTATATGAATTTCCTTGTTAATTTACGGATTTTACTCGTCTTTGACCCTTTTTAATTCACTAAAAAGGTCAAAAAGTGGCATAGCCTTATCGAATCGAAGCATGCAATAGTTCCTAGAAAATCTAACAAGCATATATTCGAATTCCAAGGATGATTTTATCATTTTAAAAAATGGACAAAATGAGGGTTAAGTGAATTTCCTTGTTAATTTACGGATTTTACTCGTTTTTGACCCTTTTCCTTACACTAAAAAGGTCATAAAGTGGCCTAGCCTTATCGAATCGAAGCATGTAATAGTTCCTAGGAAATCTAACAAGCATATCTACGACATCCATGGTTTATTTTAGAATTTTTTAAAAAGGCCAAAATGGGGGTTAAGTGAATTTCCTTGTTAATATACGGATTTTACTCGATCTTGACCTTTTTTCTTTCACTAAAAAGGGCTTAAAGTGGTCGAGGCTTGTCGAATCGAAGCATGTAATAGTTCCTATGAAATCTAACAAGCATATATTCGAATTCCAAGGTTGATTTTATCATTTTCAAAAATGGAGAAAATGAGGGTTAAGTGAATTTCCATGTTAATTTACGGATTTTACTCGTTTTTGACCCTTTTCCTTACACTAAAAAGGTCATAAAGTGGCCTAGCCTTATCGAATCGAAGCATGTAATAGTTCCTAGGAAATCTAACAAGCATATCTACGACATCCATGGTTTATTTTAGAATTTTTTAAAAAGGCCAAAATGGGGGTTAAGTGAATTTCCTTGTTAAGATACGGATTTTACTCGATCTTGACCTTTTTTCTTTCACTAAAAAGGGCTTAAAGTGGTCGAGGCTTGTCGAATCGAAGCATGTAATAGTTCCTATGAAATCTAAAAAGCATATATTCGACTTCCAAGGTTGATTTTATCATTTTCAACCACGGACAAAATGAGGGTTATATGAATTTCCTTGTTAATTTACGGATTTTACTCGTCTTTGACCCTTTTTAATTCACTAAAAAGGTCAAAAAGTGGCATAGCCTTATCGAATCGAAGCATGCAATAGTTCCTAGAAAATCTAACAAGCATATATTCGAATTCCAAGGATGATTTTATCATTTTAAAAAATGGACAAAATGAGGGTTAAGTGAATTTCCTTGTTAATTTACGGATTTTACTCGTTTTTGACCCTTTTCCTTACACTAAAAAGGTCATAAAGTGGCCTAGCCTTATCGAATCGAAGCATGTAATAGTTCCTAGGAAATCTAACAAGCATATCTACGACATCCATGGTTTATTTTAGAATTTTTTAAAAAGGCCAAAATGGGGGTTAAGTGAATTTCCTTGTTAATATACGGATTTTACTCGATCTTGACCTTTTTTCTTTCACTAAAAAGGGCTTAAAGTGGTCGAGGCTTGTCGAATCGAAGCATGTAATAGTTCCTATGAAATCTAACAAGCATATATTCGAATTCCAAGGTTGATTTTATCATTTTCAAAAATGGAGAAAATGAGGGTTAAGTGAATTTCCATGTTAATTTACGGATTTTACTCGTTTTTGACCCTTTTCCTTACACTAAAAAGGTCATAAAGTGGCCTAGCCTTATCGAATCGAAGCATGTAATAGTTCCTAGGAAATCTAACAAGCATATCTACGACATCCATGGTTTATTTTAGAATTTTTTAAAAAGGCCAAAATGGGGGTTAAGTGAATTTCCTTGTTAAGATACGGATTTTACTCGATCTTGACCTTTTTTCTTTCACTAAAAAGGGCTTAAAGTGGTCGAGGCTTGTCGAATCAAAGCATGTAATAGTTCCTATGAAATCTAACAAGCATATATTCGACTTCCAAGGTTGATTTTATCATTTTCAACCACGGACAAAATGAGGGTTATATGAATTTCCTTGTTAATTTACGGATTTTACTCGTGTTTGACCCTTTTTAATTCACTAAAAAGGTCAAAAAGTGGCATAGCCTTATCGAATCGAAGCATGCAATAGTTTCTAGAAAATCTAACAAGCATATATTCGAATTCCAAGGATGATTTTATCATTTTAAAAAATGGACAAAATGAGGGTTAAGTGAATTTCCTTGTTAATTTACGGATTTTACTCGTTTTTGACCCTTTTCCTTACACTAAAAAGGTCATAAAGTGGCCTAGCCTTATCGAATCGAAGCATGTAATAGTTCCTAGGAAATCTAACAAGCATATCTACGACATCCATGGTTTATTTTAGAATTTTTTAAAAAGGCCAAAATGGGGGTTAAGTGAATTTCCTTGTTAATATACGGATTTTACTCGATCTTGACCTTTTTTCTTTCACTAAAAAGGGCTTAAAGTGGTCGAGGCTTGTCGAATCGAAGCATGTAATAGTTCCTATGAAATCTAACAAGCATATATTCGACTTCCAAGGTTGATTTTATCATTTTCAAACACGGACAAAATGAGGGTTAAGTGAATTTCCTTGTTAATTTACGGATTTTACTCGTCTTTGACCCTTTTTAATTCACTAAAAAGGTCAAAAAGTGGCATAGCCTTATCGAATCGAAGCATGTAATAGTTCCTAGAAAATCTAACAAGCATATATTCGAATTCCAAGGATGATTTTATCATTTTAAAAAATGGACAAAATGAGGGTTAAGTGAATTTCCTTGTTAATTTACGGATTTTACTCGTTTTTGACCCTTTTCCTTACACTAAAAAGGTCATAAAGTGGCCTAGCCTTATCGAATCGAAGCATGTAATAGTTCCTAGGAAATCTAACAAGCATATCTACGACATCCATGGTTTATTTTAGAATTTTTTAAAAAGGCCAAAATGGGGGTTAAGTGAATTTCCTTGTTAATATACGGATTTTACTCGTTCTTGACCTTTTTTCTTTCACTAAAAAGGGCTTAAAGTGGTCGAGGCTTGTCGAATCGAAGCATGTAATAGTTCCTATGAAATCTAACAAGCATATATTCGACTTCCAAGGTTGATTTTATCATTTTCAAACACGGACAAAATGAGGGTTAAGTGAATTTCCTTGTTAATTTACGGATTTTACTCGTCTTTGACCCTTTTTAATTCACTAAAAAGGTCAAAAAGTGGCATAGCCTTATCGAATCGAAGCATGTAATAGTTCCTATGAAATCTAACAAGCATATATTTGAATTCCAAGGTTGATTTTATCATTTTCAAAAATGGACAAAATGAGGGTTAAGTGAATTTCCTTGTTAATTTACGGATTTTACTCGTTTTTGACCCTTTTTCTTTCACTAAAAAGGTCATAAAGTGGCCTAGCCTTATCGAATCGAAGCATGTAATAGTTCCTAGGAAATCTAACAAGCATATCTACAACATGCATGGTTTATTTTAGAATTTTTTAAAAAGGCCAAAATGGGGGTTAAGTGAATTTCCTTGTTATTTATGAATTTTACTCGTTTTTGACCTTTTTTCTTTCACTAAAAAGGGCTTAAAGTGGTCGAGGCTTGTCGAATCGAAGCATGTAATAGTTCCTATGAAATCTAACAAGCATATATTCAACTTCCAAGGTTGATTTTATCATTTTCAAACACGCACAAAATGAGGGTTAAGTGAATTTCCTTGTTAATTTACGGATTTTACTCGTTTTTGACCCTTTTTAATCTAGTAAAAAGGTCATAAAGTGGCCTAGCCTTATCGAATCGAAGCATGTAATAGTTCCTAGGAAATCTAACAAGCATATCTACGACATCCATGGTTTATTTTAGAATTTTTTAAAAAGGCCAAAATGGGGGTTAATTGAATTTCCTTGTTAATATACGGATTTTACACATTTTTGACCTTTTTTCTTTCACTAAAAAGGTCATAAAGTGGCCTAGCCTTATCGAATCGAAGCATGTAATAGTTCCTATGAAATCTAACAAGCATATATTCGAATTCCAAGGTTGATTTTATCATTTTCGAAAATGGACAAAATGAGGGTTAAGTGAATTTCCTTGTTAATTTACGGATTTTACTCGTTTTTGACCCTTTTTCTTTCACTAAAAAGGTCATAAAGTGGCCAAGCCTTATCGAATCGAAGCATGTAATAGTTCTTAGGAAAGCTAACAAGCATATCTACGACATCCATGGTTTATTTTAGAATTTTTTAAAAAGGCCAAAATGGGGGTTAAGTGAATTTCCTTATTAATTTATGGATTTTACTCGTTTTTGACCTTTTTCTTTCACTAAAAAGGTCATAAAGTGGCCTAGCCTTATCGAATCGAAGCATGTAATAGTTCCTAGGAAATCTATCAAGCATATCTACGACATCCATGGTTTATTTTAGAATTTTTTAAAAAGGCCAAAATGGGGGTTAAGTGAATTTCCTTGTTAATTTATGGATTTTACTCGTTTTTGACCTTTTTCTTTCACTAAAAAGGTCATAAAGTGGCCTAGCCTTATCGAATCGAAGCATGTAATAGTTCCTAGGAAATCTAACAAGCATATCTAAGACATCCATGGTTTATTTTAGAATTTTTTAAAAATGCCAAAATGGGGGTTAAGTGAATTTCCTTGTTAATTTATGGATTTTACTCGTTTTTGACCTTTTTCTTTCACTAAAAAGGTCATAAAGTGGCCTAGCCTTATCGAATCGAAGCATGTAATAGTTCCTATGAAATCTAACAAGCATATATTCGAATTCCAAGGTTGATTTTATCATTTTCAAAAATGGACAAAATGAGGGTTAAGGGAATTTCCTTGTTAATTTACGGATTTTACTCGTTTTTGACCCATTTTCTTTCACTAAAAAGGTCATAAAGTGGCCTAGGCTTATCGAATCGAATCATGTAATAGTTCCTAGGAAATCTAACAAGCATATCTACGACATCCATGGTTTATTTTAGAATTTTTAAAAACGGCCAAAATGGGGGTTAAGTGAATTTTCTTGTTAATTTACGGATTTTACTCGTTTTTGACCCTTTTTCTTTCACTGAAAAGGTCATAAAGTGGCCTAGCCTTATCGAATCGAAACATGTAATAGTACCTAGGAAATCTAACAAGCATATCTACGACATCCATGGTTTATTTTAGAATTTTTTAAAAAGGCCAAAATGGGGGTTAATTGAATTTCCTTGTTAATATACGGATTTTACACATTTTTGACCTTTTTTCTTTCACTAAAAAGGTCATAAAGTGGCCTAGCCTTATCGAATCGAAGCATGTAATAGTTCCTATGAAATCTAACAAGCATATATTCGAATTCCAAGGTTGATTTTATCATTTTCGAAAATGGACAAAATGAGGGTTAAGTGAATTTCCTTGTTAATTTACGGATTTTACTCGTTTTTGACCCTTTTTGTTTCACTAAAAAGGTCATAAAGTGGCCAAGCCTTATCGAATCGAAGCATGTAATAGTTCTTAGGAAAGCTAACAAGCATATCTACGACATCCATGGTTTATTTTAGAATTTTTTAAAAAGGCCAAAATGGGGGTTAAGTGAATTTCCTTGTTAATTTATGGATTTTACTCGTTTTTGACCTTTTTCTTTCACTAAAAAGGTCATAAAGTGGCCTAGCCTTATCGAATCGAAGTTTGTAATAGTTCCTATGAAATCTAACAAGCATATATTCGAATTCCAAGGTTGATTTTATCATTTTCGAAAATGGATAAAATGAGGGTTAAGTGAATTTCCTTGTTAATTTACGGATTTTACTCGTTTTTGACCCTTTTTCTTTCACTAAAAAGGTCATAAAGTGGCATAGCCTTATCGAATCGAAGCATGTAATAGTTCCTAGGAAATCTAACAAGCATATCTACGACATCCATGGTTTATTTTAGAATTTTTAAAAACGGCCAAAATGGGGGTTAATTGAATTTCCTTGTTAATTTACGGATTTTACTCGTTTTTGACCCTTTTTCTTTCACTAAAAAGGTCATAAAGTGGCCGAGCCTTATCGAATCGAAGCATGTAATAGTTCCTAGGAAATCTAACAAGCATATCTACGACATCCATGGTTTATTTTAGAATTTTTTAAAAAGGCCAAAATGGGGGTTAATTGAATTTCCTTGTTAATATACGGATTTTACACATTTTTGACCTTTTTTCTTTCACTAAAAAGGTCATAAAGTGGCCTAGCCTTATCGAATCGAAGCATGTAATAGTTCCTATGAAATCTAACAAGCATATATTCGAATTCCAAGGTTGATTTTATCATTTTCGAAAATGGACAAAATGAGGGTTAAGTGAATTTCCTTGTTAATTTACGGATTTTACTCGTTTTTGACCCTTTTTCTTTCACTAAAAAGGTCATAAAGTGGCCAAGCCTTATCGAATCGAAGCATGTAATAGTTCTTAGGAAAGCTAACAAGCATATCTACGACATCCATGGTTTATTTTAGAATTTTTTAAAAAGGCCAAAATGGGGGTTAAGTGAATTTCCTTGTTAATTTATGGATTTTACTCGTTTTTGACCTTTTTCTTTCACTAAAAAGGTCATAAAGTGGCCTAGCCTTATCGAATCGAAGCATGTAATAGTTCCTAAGAAATCTATCAAGCATATCTACGACATCCATGGTTTATTTTAGAATTTTTTAAAAAGGCCAAAATGGGGGTTAAGTGAATTTCCTTGTTAATTTATGGATTTTACTCGTTTTTGACCTTTTTCTTTCACTAAAAAGGTCATAAAGTGGCCTAGCCTTATCGAATCGAAGCATGTAATAGTTCCTAGGAAATCTAACAAGCATATCTACGACATCCATGGTTTATTTTAGAATTTTTTAAAAATGCCAAAATGGGGGTTAAGTGAATTTCCTTGATAATTTATGGATTTTACTCGTTTTTGACCTTTTTCTTTCACTAAAAAGGTCATAAAGTGGCCTAGCCTTATCGAATCGAAGCATGTAATAGTTCCTATGAAATCTAACAAGCATATATTCGAATTCCAAGGTTGATTTTATCATTTTCAAAAATGGACAAAATGAGGGTTAAGTGAATTTCCTTGTTAATTTACGGATTTTACTCGTTTTTGACCCTTTTTCTTTCACTAAAAAGGTCATAAAGTGGCCTAGGCTTATCGAATCGAAGCATGTAATAGTTCCTAGGAAATCTAACAAGTATATCTACGACATCCATGGTTTATTTTAGAATTTTTAAAAACGGCCAAAATGGGGGTTAAGTGAATTTTCTTGTTAATTTACGGATTTTACTCGTTTTTGACCCTTTTTCTTTCACTAAAAAGGTCATAAAGTGGCCTAGCCTTATCGAATCGAAGCATGTAATATTTCCTAGGAAATCTAACAAGCATATCTACGACATCCATGGTTTATTTTAGAATTTTTTAAAAAGGCCAAAATGGGGGTTAAGTGAATTTCCTTGTTAATATACGGATTTTACTCATTTTTGACCCTTTTTCTTTCACTAAAAAAGTCAAAAAGTGGCCTACCCTTATCGAATCGAAGCATGTAATAGTTCCTATGAAATCTAACAAGCATATATTCGAATTCCAAGGTTGATTTTATCATTTTCGAAAATGGACAAAATGAGGGTTAAGTGAATTTCCTTGTTAATTTACGGATTTTACTCGTTTTTGACCTTTTTTAATTCACTAAAAAGGTCATAAAGTGGCCTAGCCTTAACGAATCGAAGCATGTAATAGTTCCTAGGAAATCTATCAAGCATATCTACGACATCCATGGTTTATTTTAGAATTTTTAAAAACGGCCAAAATGGGGGTTAATTGAATTTCCTTGTTAATTTACAGATTTTACTCGTTTTTGACCATTTTTCTTTCACTAAAAAGGTCATAAAGTGGCCTAGCCTTATCGAATCGAAACATGTAATTGTTCCTAGGAAATCTAACAAGCATATCTACGACATCCATGGTTTATTTTAGAATTTTTTAAAAAGGCCAAAATGGGGGTTAAGTGAATTTCCTTGTTAATATACGGATTTTACTCATTTTTGACCATTTTTCTTTCACTAAAAAGGTCATAAAGTGGCCTAGCCTTATCGAATCGAAGCGTGTAATAGTTCCTATGAAATCTAACAAGCATATATTCGACTTCCAAGGTTGATTTTATCATTTTCAAACACGGACAAAATGAGGGTTAAGTGAATTTCCTTGTTAATTTACGGATTTTACTCGTTTTTGACCCTTTTTCTTTCACTAAAACGGTCATAAAGTCGCCTAGCCTTATCGAATCGAAGCATGTAATAGTTCCTAGGAAATCTAACAAGCATATCTACGACATCCATGGTTTATTTCAGAATTTTTTAAAAAGGCCAAAATGGGGGTTAAGTGAATTTCCTTGTTAATTTATGGATTTTACTCGTTTTTGACCTTTTTCTTTCACTAAAAAGGTCATAAAGTGGCCTAGCCTTATCGAATCGAAGCATGTAATAGTTCCTATGAAATCTAACAAGCATATATTCGAATTCCAAGGTTGATTTTATCATTTTCGAAAATGGACAAAATGAGGGTTAAGTGAATTTCCTTGTTAATTTACGGATTTTACTCGTTTTTGACCCTTTTTCTTTCACTAAAAAGGTCATAAAGTGGCCTAGCCTTATCGAATCGAAGCATGTAATAGTTCTTAGGAAAGCTAACAAGCATATCTACGACATCCATGGTTTATTTTAGAATTTTTTAAAAAGGCCAAAATGGGGGTTAAGTGAATTTCCTTGTTAATTTATGGATTTTACTCGTTTTTGACCTTTTTCTTTCACTAAAAAGGTCATAAAGTGGCCTAGCCTTATCGAATCGAAGCATGTAATAGTTCCTAAGAAATCTATCAAGCATATCTACGACATCCATGGTTTATTTTAGAATTTTTTAAAAAGGCCAAAATGGGGGTTAAGTGAATTTCCTTGTTAATTTATGGATTTTACTCGTTTTTGACCTTTTTCTTTCACTAAAAAGGTCATAAAGTGGCCTAGCCTTATCGAATCGAAGCATGTAATAGTTCCTAGGAAATCTAACAAGCATATCTAAGACATCCATGGTTTATTTTAGAATTTTTTAAAAATGCCAAAATGGGGGTTAAGTGAATTTCCTTGATAATTTATGGATTTTACTCGTTTTTGACCTTTTTCTTTCACTAAAAAGGTCATAAAGTGGCCTAGCCTTATCGAATCGAAGCATGTAATAGTTCCTATGAAATCTAACAAGCATATATTCGAATTCCAAGGTTGATTTTATCATTTTCAAAAATGGACAAAATGAGGGTTAAGTGAATTTCCTTGTTAATTTACGGATTTTACTCGTTTTTGACCCTTTTTCTTTCACTAAAAAGGTCATAAAGTGGCCTAGGCTTATCGAATCGAAGCATGTAATAGTTCCTAGGAAATCTAACAAGCATATCTAAGACATCCATGGTTTATTTTAGAATTTTTTAAAAATGCCAAAATGGGGGTTAAGTGAATTTCCTTGATAATTTATGGATTTTACTCGTTTTTGACCTTTTTCTTTCACTAAAAAGGTCATAAAGTGGCCTAGCCTTATCGAATCGAAGCATGTAATAGTTCCTATGAAATCTAACAAGCATATATTCGAATTCCAAGGTTGATTTTATCATTTTCAAAAATGGACAAAATGAGGGTTAAGTGAATTTCCTTGTTAATTTACGGATTTTACTCGGTTTTGACCCTTTTTCTTTCACTAAAAAGGTCATAAAGTGGCCTAGCCTTATCGAATCGAAGCATGTAATAGTTCTTAGGAAAGCTAACAAGCATATCTACGACATCCATGGTTTATTTTAGAATTTTTTAAAAAGGCCAAAATGGGGGTTAAGTGAATTTCCTTGTTAATTTATGGATTTTACTCGTTTTTGACCTTTTTCTTTCACTAAAAAGGTCATAAAGTGGCCTAGCCTTATCGAATCGAAGCATGTAATAGTTCCTAAGAAATCTATCAAGCATATCTACGACATCCATGGTTTATTTTAGAATTTTTTAAAAAGGCCAAAATGGGGGTTAAGTGAATTTCCTTGTTAATTTATGGATTTTACTCGTTTTTGACCTTTTTCTTTCACTAAAAAGGTCATAAAGTGGCCTAGCCTTATCGAATCGAAGCATGTAATAGTTCCTAGGAAATCTAACAAGCATATCTAAGACATCCATGGTTTATTTTAGAATTTTTTAAAAATGCCAAAATGGGGGTTAAGTGAATTTCCTTGATAATTTATGGATTTTACTCGTTTTTGACCTTTTTCTTTCACTAAAAAGGTCATAAAGTGGCCTAGCCTTATCGAATCGAAGCATGTAATAGTTCCTATGAAATCTAACAAGCATATATTCGAATTCCAAGGTTGATTTTATCATTTTCAAAAATGGACAAAATGAGGGTTAAGTGAATTTCCTTGTTAATTTACGGATTTTACTCGTTTTTGACCCTTTTTCTTTCACTAAAAAGGTCATAAAGTGGCCTAGGCTTATCGAATCGAAGCATGTAATAGTTCCTAGGAAATCTAACAAGTATATCTACGACATCCATGGTTTATTTTAGAATTTTTAAAAACGGCCAAAATGGGGGTTAAGTGAATTTTCTTGTTAATTTACGGATTTTACTCGTTTTTGACCCTTTTTCTTTCACTAAAAAGGTCATAAAGTGGCCTAGCCTTATCGAATCGAAGCATGTAATATTTCCTAGGAAATCTAACAAGCATATCTACGACATCCATGGTTTATTTTAGAATTTTTTAAAAAGGCCAAAATGGGGGTTAAGTGAATTTCCTTGTTAATATACGGATTTTACTCATTTTTGACCCTTTTTCTTTCACTAAAAAAGTCAAAAAGTGGCCTACCCTTATCGAATCGAAGCATGTAATAGTTCCTATGAAATCTAACAAGCATATATTCGAATTCCAAGGTTGATTTTATCATTTTCGAAAATGGACAAAATGAGGGTTAAGTGAATTTCCTTGTTAATTTACGGATTTTACTCGTTTTTGACCTTTTTTAATTCACTAAAAAGGTCATAAAGTGGCCTAGCCTTAACGAATCGAAGCATGTAATAGTTCCTAGGAAATCTATCAAGCATATCTACGACATCCATGGTTTATTTTAGAATTTTTAAAAACGGCCAAAATGGGGGTTAATTTAATTTCCTTGTTAATTTACGGATTTTACTCGTTTTTGACCATTTTTCTTTCACTAAAAAGGTCATAAAGTGGCCTAGCCTTATCGAATCGAAACATGTAATTGTTCCTAGGAAATCTAACAAGCATATCTACGACATCCATGGTTTATTTTAGAATTTTTTAAAAAGGCCAAAATGGGGGTTAAGTGAATTTCCTTGTTAATATACGGATTTTACTCATTTTTGACCATTTTTCTTTCACTAAAAAGGTCATAAAGTGGCCTAGCCTTATCGAATCGAAGCGTGTAATAGTTCCTATGAAATCTAACAAGCATATATTCGACTTCCAAGGTTGATTTTATCATTTTCAAACACGGACAAAATGAGGGTTAAGTGAATTTCCTTGTTAATTTACGGATTTTACTCGTTTTTGACCCTTTTTCTTTCACTAAAACGGTCATAAAGTCGCCTAGCCTTATCGAATCGAAGCATGTAATAGTTCCTAGGAAATCTAACAAGCATATCTACGACATCCATGGTTTATTTCAGAATTTTTTAAAAAGGCCAAAATGGGGGTTAAGTGAATTTCCTTGTTAATTTATGGATTTTACTCGTTTTTGACCTTTTTCTTTCACTAAAAAGGTCATAAAGTGGCCTAGCCTTATCGAATCGAAGCATGTAATAGTTCCTATGAAATCTAACAAGCATATATTCGAATTCCAAGGTTGATTTTATCATTTTCGAAAATGGACAAAATGAGGGTTAAGTGAATTTCCTTGTTAATTTACGGATTTTACTCGTTTTTGACCCTTTTTCTTTCACTAAAAAGGTCATAAAGTGGCCTAGCCTTATCGAATCGAAGCATGTAATAGTTCTTAGGAAAGCTAACAAGCATATCTACGACATCCATGGTTTATTTTAGAATTTTTTAAAAAGGCCAAAATGGGGGTTAAGTGAATTTCCTTGTTAATTTATGGATTTTACTCGTTTTTGACCTTTTTCTTTCACTAAAAAGGTCATAAAGTGGCCTAGCCTTATCGAATCGAAGCATGTAATAGTTCCTAAGAAATCTATCAAGCATATCTACGACATCCATGGTTTATTTTAGAATTTTTTAAAAAGGCCAAAATGGGGGTTAAGTGAATTTCCTTGTTAATTTATGGATTTTACTCGTTTTTGACCTTTTTCTTTCACTAAAAAGGTCATAAAGTGGCCTAGCCTTATCGAATCGAAGCATGTAATAGTTCCTAGGAAATCTAACAAGCATATCTACGACATCCATGGTTTATTTTAGAATTTTTTAAAAATGCCAAAATGGGGGTTAAGTGAATTTCCTTGATAATTTATGGATTTTACTCGTTTTTGACCTTTTTCTTTCACTAAAAAGGTCATAAAGTGGCCTAGCCTTATCGAATCGAAGCATGTAATAGTTCCTATGAAATCTAACAAGCATATATTCGAATTCCAAGGTTGATTTTATCATTTTCAAAAATGGACAAAATGAGGGTTAAGTGAATTTCCTTGTTAATTTACGGATTTTACTCGTTTTTGACCCTTTTTCTTTCACTAAAAAGGTCATAAAGTGGCCTAGGCTTATCGAATCGAAGCATGTAATAGTTCCTAGGAAATCTAACAAGTATATCTACGACATCCATGGTTTATTTTAGAATTTTTAAAAACGGCCAAAATGGGGGTTAAGTGAATTTTCTTGTTAATTTACGGATTTTACTCGTTTTTGACCCTTTTTCTTTCACTAAAAAGGTCATAAAGTGGCCTAGCCTTATCGAATCGAAACATGTAATAGTTCCTAGGAAATCTAACAAGCATATCTACGACATCCATGGTTTATTTTAGAATTTTTTAAAAAGGCCAAAATGGGGGTTAAGTGAATTTCCTTGTTAATATACGGATTTTACTCATTTTTGACCATTTTTCTTTCACTAAAAAGGTCATAAAGTGGCCTAGCCTTATCGAATCGAAGCGTGTAATAGTTCCTATGAAATCTAACAAGCATATATTCGACTTCCAAGGTTGATTTTATCATTTTCAAACACGGACAAAATGAGGGTTAAGTGAATTTCCTTGTTAATTTACGGATTTTACTCGTTTTTGACCCTTTTTCTTTCACTAAAACGGTCATAAAGTCGCCTAGCCTTATCGAATCGAAGCATGTAATAGTTCCTAGGAAATCTAACAAGCATATCTACGACATCCATGGTTTATTTCAGAATTTTTTAAAAAGGCCAAAATGGGGGTTAAGTGAATTTCCTTGTTAATTTATGGATTTTACTCGTTTTTGACCTTTTTCTCTCACTAAAAAGGTCATAAAGTGGCCTAGCCTTATCGAATCGAAGCATGTAATAGTTCCTATGAAATCTAACAAGCATATATTCGAATTCCAAGGTTGATTTTATCATTTTCAAAAATGGACAAAATGAGGGTTAAGTGAATTTCCTTGTTAATTTACGGATTTTACTCGTTTTTGACCCATTTTCTTTCACTAAAAAGGTCATAAAGTGGCCTAGGCTTATCGAATCGAAGCATGTAATAGTTCCTAGGAAATCTAACAAGCATATCTACGACATCCATGGTTTATTTTAGAATTTTTAAAAACGGCCAAAATGGGGGTTAAGTGAATTTTCTTGTTAATTTACGGATTTTACTCGTTTTTGACCCTTTTTCTTTCACTGAAAAGGTCATAAATTGGCCTAGCCTTATCGAATCGAAACATGTAATAGTTCCTAGGAAATCTAACAAGCATATCTACGACATCCATGGTTTATTTTAGAATTTTTTAAAAAGGCCAAAATGGGGGTTAAGTGAATTTCCTTGTTAAGATACGGATTTTACTCATTTTTGACCCTTTTTCTTTCACTAAAAAGGTCATAAAGTGGCCTAGCCTAATCGAATCGAAGCTTGTAATAGTTCCTATGAAATCTAACAAGCATATATTCGAATTCCAAGGTTGATTTTATCATTTTCGAAAATGGATAAAATGAGGGTTAAGTGAATTTCCTTGTTAATTTACGGATTTTACTCGTTTTTGACCCTTTTTCTTTCACTAAAAAGGTCATAAAGTGGCATAGCCTTATCGAATTGAAGCATGTAATAGTTCCTAGGAAATCTAACAAGCATATCTACGACATCCATGGTTTATTTTAGAATTTTTAAAAACGGCCAAAATGGGGGTTAATTGAATTTCCTTGTTAATTTACGGATTTTACTCGTTTTTGACCCTTTTTCTTTCACTAAAAAGGTCATAAAGTGGCCGAGCCTTATCGAATCGAAGCATGTAATAGTTCGTAGGAAATCTAACAAGCATATCTACGACATCCATGGTTTATTTTAGAATTTTTTAAAAAGGCCAAAATGGGGGTTAATTGAATTTCCTTGTTAATATACGGATTTTACTCATTTTTGACCTTTTTTTTCTCACTAAAAAGGTCATAAAGTGGCCTAGCCTTATCGAATCGAAGCATGTAATAGTTCCTATGAAATCTAACAAGCATATATTCGAATTCCAAGGTTGATTTTATCATTTTCGAAAATGGACAAAATGAGGGTTAAGTGAATTTCCTTGTTAATTTACGGATTTTACTCGTTTTTGACCCTTTTTCTTTCACTAAAAAGGTCATAAAGTGGCCTAGCCTTATCAAATCGAAGCATGTAATAGTTCTTAGGAAAGCTAACAAGCATGTCTACGACATCCATGGTTTATTTTAGAATTTTTTAAAAAGGCCAAAATGGGGGTTAAGTGAATTTCCTTGTTAATTTATGGATTTTACTCGTTTTTGACCTTTTTCTTTCACTAAAAAGGTCATAAAGTGGCCTAGCCTTATCGAATCGAAGCATGTAATAGTTCCTAGGAAATCTATCAAGCATATCTACGACATCCATGGTTTATTTTAGAATTTTTTAAAAAGGCCAAAATGGGGGTTAAGTGAATTTCCTTGTTAATTTATGGATTTTACTCGTTTTTGACCTTTTTCTTTCACTAAAAAGGTCATAAAGTGGCCTAGCCTTATCGAATCGAAGCATGTAATAGTTCCTAGGAAATCTAACAAGCATATCTACGACATCCATGGTTTATTTTAGAATTTTTTAAAAATGCCAAAATGGGGGTTAAGTGAATTTCCTTGTTAATTTATGGATTTTACTCGTTTTTGACCTTTTTCATTCACTAAAAAGGTCATAAAGTGGCCTAGGCTTATCGAATCGAAGCATGTAATAGTTCCTAGAAAATCTAACAAGTATATCTACGACATCCATGGTTTATTTCAGAATTTTTAAAAACGGCCAAAATGGGGGTTAAGTGAATTTTCTTGTTAATTTACGGATTTTACTCGTTTTTGACCCTTTTTCTTTCACTGAAAAGGTCATAAAGTGGCCTAGCCTTATCGAATCGAAACATGTAATAGTTCCTAGGAAATCTAACAAGCATATCTACGACATCCATGGTTTATTTTAGAATTTTTTAAAAAGGCCAAAATGGGGGTTAAGTGAATTTCCTTGTTAATATACGGATTTTACTCATTTTTGACCCTTTTTCTTTCACTAAAAAGGTCATAAAGTGGCCTAGCCTAATCGAATCGAAGCATGTAATAGTTCCTATGAAATCTAACAAGCATATATTCGAATTCCAAGGTTGATTTTATCATTTTCGAAAATGGATAAAATGAGGGTTACGTGAATTTCCTTGTTAATTTACGGATTTTACTCGTTTTTGACCCTTTTTCTTTCACTAAAACGGTCATAAAGTCGCCTAACCTTATCGAATCGAAGCATGTAATAGTTCCTAGGAAATCTAACAAGCATATCTACGACATCCATGGTTTATTTCAAAATTTTTTAAAAAGGCCAAAATGGGGGTTAAGTGAATTTCCTTGTTAATTTATGGATTTTACTCGTTTTTGACCTTGTTCTTTCACTAAAAAGGTCATAAAGTGGCCTAGCCTTATCGAATCGAAGCATGTAATAGTTCCTATGAAATCTAACAAGCATATATTCGAATTCCAAGGTTGATTTTATCATTTTCAAAAATGGACAAAATGAGGGTTAAGTGAATTTCCTTGTTAATTTACGGATTTTACTCGTTTTTGACCCATTTTCTTTCACTAAAAAGGTCATAAAGTGGCCTAGGCTTATCGAATCGAAGCATGTAATAGTTCCTAGGAAATCTAACAAGCATATCTACGACATCCATGGTTTATTTTAGAATTTTTAAAAACGGCCAAAATGGGGGTTAAGTGAATTTTCTTGTTAATTTACGGATTTTACTCGTTTTTGACCCTTTTTCTTTCACTGAAAAGGTCATAAAGTGGCCTAGCCTTATCGAATCGAAACATGTAATAGTTCCTAGGAAATCTAACAAGCATATCTACGACATCCATGGTTTATTTTAGAATTTTTTAAAAAGGCCAAAATGGGGGTTAAGTGAATTTCCTTGTTAAGATACGGATTTTACTCATTTTTGACCCTTTTTCTTTCACTAAAAAGGTCATAAAGTGGCCTAGCCTAATCGAATCGAAGCTTGTAATAGTTCCTATGAAATCTAACAAGCATATATTCGAATTCCAAGGTTGATTTTATCATTTTCGAAAATGGATAAAATGAGGGTTAAGTGAATTTCCTTGTTAATTTACGGATTTTACTCGTTTTTGACCCTTTTTCTTTCACTAAAAAGGTCATAAAGTGGCATAGCCTTATCGAATCGAAGCATGTAATAGTTCCTAGGAAATCTAACAAGCATATCTACGACATCCATGGTTTATTTTAGAATTTTTAAAAACGGCCAAAATGGGGGTTAATTGAATTTCCTTGTTAATTTACGGATTTTACTCGTTTTTGACCCTTTTTCTTTCACTAAAAAGGTCATAAAGTGGCCGAGCCTTATCGAATCGAAGCATGTAATAGTTCCTAGGAAATCTAACAAGCATATCTACGACATCCATGGTTTATTTTAGAATTTTTTAAAAAGGCCAAAATGGGGGTTAATTGAATTTCCTTGTTAATATACGGATTTTACTCATTTTTGACCTTTTTTTTTCACTAAAAAGGTCATAAAGTGGCCTAGCCTTATCGAATCGAAGCATGTAATAGTTCCTATGAAATCTAACAAGCATATATTCGAATTCCAAGGTTGATTTTATCATTTTCGAAAATGGACAAAATGAGGGTTAAGTGAATTTCCTTGTTAATTTACGGATTTTACTCGTTTTTGACCCTTTTTCTTTCACTAAAAAAGTCATAAAGTGGCCTAGCCTTATCGAATCGAAGCATGTAATAGTTCTTAGGAAAGCTAACAAGCATATCTACGACATCCATGGTTTATTTTAGAATTTTTTAAAAAGGCCAAAATGGGGGTTAAGTGAATTTCCTTGTTAATTTATGGATTTTACTCGTTTTTGACCTTTTTCTTTCACTAAAAAGGTCATAAAGTGGCCTAGCCTTATCGAATCGAAGCATGTAATAGTTCCTAGGAAATCTATCAAGCATATCTACGACATCCATGGTTTATTTTAGAATTTTTTAAAAAGGCCAAAATGGGGGTTAAGTGAATTTCCTTGTTAATTTATGGATTTTACTCGTTTTTGACCTTTTTCTTTCACTAAAAAGGTCATAAAGTGGCCTAGCCTTATCGAATCGAAGCACGTAATAGTTCCTATGAAATCTAACAAGCATATATTCGAATTTCAAGGTTGATTTTATCATTTTCAAAAATGGATAAAATGAGGGTTAAGTGAATTTCCTTGTTAATTTACGGATTTTACTCGTTTTTGACCCTTTTTCTTTCACTAAAACGGTCATAAAGTCGCCTAGCCTTATCGAATCGAAGCATGTAATAGTTCCTAGGAAATCTAACAAGCATATCTACGACATCCATGGTTTATTTCAGAATTTTTTAAAAAGGCCAAAATGGGGGTTAAGTGAATTTCCTTGTTAATTTATGGATTTTACTCGTTTTTGACCTTGTTCTTTCACTAAAAAGGTCATAAAGTGGCCTAGCCTTATCGAATCGAAGCATGTAATAGTTCCTATGAAATCTAACAAGCATATATTCGAATTCCAAGGTTGATTTTATCATTTTCAAAAATGGACAAAATGAGGGTTAAGTGAATTTCCTTGTTAATTTACGGATTTTACTCGTTTTTGACCCATTTTCTTTCACTAAAAAGGTCACAAAGTGGCCTAGGCTTATCGAATCGAAGCATGTAATAGTTCCTAGGAAATCTAACAAGCATATCTACGACATCCATGGTTTATTTTAGAATTTTTAAAAACGGCCAAAATGGGGGTTAAGTGAATTTTCTTGTTAATTTACGGATTTTACTCGTTTTTGACCCTTTTTCTTTCACTGAAAAGGTCATAAAGTGGCCTAGCCTTATCGAATCGAAACATGTAATAGTTCCTAGGAAATCTAACAAGCATATCTACGACATCCATGGTTTATTTTAGAATTTTTTAAAAAGGCCAAAATGGGGGTTAAGTGAATTTCCTTGTTAAGATACGGATTTTACTCATTTTTGACATTTTTTCTTTCACTAAAAAGGTCATAAAGTGGCCTAGCCTAATCGAATCGAAGCTTGTAATAGTTCCTATGAAATCTAACAAGCATATATTCGAATTCCAAGGTTGATTTTATCATTTTCGAAAATGGATAAAATGAGGGTTAAGTGAATTTCCTTGTTAATTTACGGATTTTACTCGTTTTTGACCCTTTTTCTTTCACTAAAAAGGTCATAAAGTGGCATAGCCTTATCGAATCGAAGCATGTAATAGTTCCTAGGAAATCTAACAAGCATATCTACGACATCCATGGTTTATTTTAGAATTTTTAAAAACGGCCAAAATGGGGGTTAATTGAATTTCCTTGTTAATTTACGGATTTTACTCGTTTTTGACCCTTTTTCTTTCACTAAAAAGGTCATAAAGTGGCCGAGCCTTATCGAATCGAAGCATGTAATAGTTCCTAGGAAATCTAACAAGCATATCTACGACATCCATGGTTTATTTTAGAATTTTTTAAAAAGGGCAAAATGGGGGTTAATTGAATTTCCTTGTTAATATACGGATTTTACACATTTTTGACCTTTTTTCTTTCACTAAAAAGGTCATAAAGTGGCCTAGCCTTATCGAATCGAAGCATGTAATAGTTCCTATGAAATCTAACAAGCATATATTCGAATTCCAAGGTTGATTTTATCATTTTCGAAAATGGACAAAATGAGGGTTAAGTGAATTTCCTTGTTAATTTACGGATTTTACTCGTTTTTGACCCTTTTTCTTTCACTAAAAAGGTCATAAAGTGGCCTAGCCTTACCGAATCGAAGCATGTAATAGTTCTTAGGAAAGCTAACAAGCATATCTACGACATCCATGGTTTATTTTAGAATTTTTTAAAAAGGCCAAAATGGGGGTTAAGTGAATTTCCTTGTTAATTTATGGATTTTACTCGTTTTTGACCTTTTTCTTTCACTAAAAAGGTCATAAAGTGGCCTAGCCTTATCGAATCGAAGCATGTAATAGTTCCTAGGAAATCTATCAAGCATATCTACGACATCCATGGTTTATTTTAGAATTTTTTAAAAAGGCCAAAATGGGGGTTAAGTGAATTTCCTTGTTAATTTATGGATTTTACTCGTTTTTGACCTTTTTCTTTCACTAAAAAGGTCATAAAGTGGCCTAGCCTTATCGAATCGAAGCATGTAATAGTTCCTAGGAAATCTAACAAGCATATCTACGACATCCATGGTTTATTTTAGAATTTTTTAAAAATGCCAAAATGGAGGTTAAGTGAATTTCCTTGTTAATTTATGGATTTTACTCGTTTTTGACCTTTTTCTTTCAGTAAAAAGGTCATAAAGTGGCCTAGCCTTATCGAATCGAAGCATGTAATAGTTCCTATGAAATCTAACAAGCATATATTCGAATTCCAAGGTTGATTTTATCATTTTCAAAAATGGACAAAATGAGTGTTAAGTGAATTTCCTTGTTAATTTACGGATTTTACTCGTTTTTGACCCTTTTTCTTTCACTGAAAAGGTCATAAAGTGGCCTAGCCTTATCGAATCGAAACATGTAATAGTTCCTAGGAAATCTAACAAGCATATCTACGACATCCATGGTTTATTTTAGAATTTTTTAAAAAGGCCAAAATGGGGGTTAATTGAATTTCCTTGTTAATATACGGATTTTACACATTTTTGACCTTTTTTCTTTCACTAAAAAGGTCATAAAGAGGCCTAGCCTTATCGAATCGAAGCATGTAATAGTTCCTATGAAATCTAACAAGCATATATTCGAATTCCAAGGTTGATTTTATCATTTTCGAAAATGGACAAAATGAGGGTTAAGTGAATTTCCTTGTTAATTTACGGATTTTACTCGTTTTTGACCCTTTTTCTTTCACTAAAAAGGTCATAAAGTGGCCTAGCCTTACCGAATCGAAGCATGTAATAGTTCTTAGGAAAGCTAACAAGCATATCTACGACATCCATGGTTTATTTTAGAATTTTTTAAAAAGGCCAAAATGGGGGTTAAGTGAATTTCCTTGTTAATTTATGGATTTTACTCGTTATTGACCTTTTTCTTTCACTAAAAAGGTCATAAAGTGGCCTAGCCTTATCGAATCGAAGCATGTAATAGTTCCTAGGAAATCTATCAAGCATATCTACGACATCCATGGTTTATTTTAGAATTTTTTAAAAAGGCCAAAATGGGGGTTAAGTGAATTTCCTTGTTAATTTTTGGATTTTACTCGTTTTTGACCTTTTTCTTTCACTAAAAAGGTCATAAAGTGGCCTAGCCTTATCGAATCGAAGCATGTAATAGTTCCTAGGAAATCTAACAAGCATATCTACGACATCCATGGTTTATTTTAGAATTTTTTAAAAATGCCAAAATGGAGGTTAAGTGAATTTCCTTGTTAATTTATGGATTTTACTCGTTTTTGACCTTTTTCTTTCAGTAAAAAGGTCATAAAGTGGCCTAGCCTTATCGAATCGAAGCATGTAATAGTTCCTATGAAATCTAACAAGCATATATTCGAATTCCAAGGTTGATTTTATCATTTTCAAAAATGGACAAAATGAGTGTTAAGTGAATTTCCTTGTTAATTTACGGATTTTACTCGTTTTTGACCCTTTTTCTTTCACTGAAAAGGTCATAAAGTGGCCTAGCCTTATCGAATCGAAACATGTAATAGTTCCTAGGAAATCTAACAAGCATATCTACGACATCCATGGTTTATTTTAGAATTTTTAAAAACGGCCAAAATGGGGGTTAATTGAATTTCCTTGTTAATTTACGGATTTTACTCGTTTTTGACCCTTTTTCTTTCACTAAAAAGGTCATAAAGTGGCCTAGCCTTACCGAATCGAAGCATGTAATAGTTCTTAGGAAAGCTAACAAGCATATCTACGACATCCATGGTTTATTTTAGAATTTTTTAAAAAGGCCAAAATGGGGGTTAAGTGAATTTCCTTGTTAATTTATGGATTTTACTCGTTTTTGACCTTTTTCTTTCACTAAAAAGGTCATAAAGTGGCCTAGCCTTATCGAATCGAAGCATGTAATAGTTCCTAGGAAATCTATCAAGCATATCTACGACATCCATGGTTTATTTTAGAATTTTTTAAAAAGGCCAAAATGGGGGTTAAGTGAATTTCCTTGTTAATTTATGGATTTTACTCGTTTTTGACCTTTTTCTTTCACTAAAAAGGTCATAAAGTGGCCTAGCCTTATCGAATCGAAGCATGTAATAGTTCCTAGGAAATCTAACAAGCATATCTACGACATCCATGGTTTATTTTAGAATTTTTTAAAAATGCCAAAATGGAGGTTAAGTGAATTTCCTTGTTAATTTATGGATTTTACTCGTTTTTGACCTTTTTCTTTCAGTAAAAAGGTCATAAAGTGGCCTAGCCTTATCGAATCGAAGCATGTAATAGTTCCTATGAAATCTAACAAGCATATATTCGAATTCCAAGGTTGATTTTATCATTTTCAAAAATGGACAAAATGAGTGTTAAGTGAATTTCCTTGTTAATTTACGGATTTTACTCGTTTTTGACCCTTTTTCTTTCACTGAAAAGGTCATAAAGTGGCCTAGCCTTATCGAATCGAAACATGTAATAGTTCCTAGGAAATCTAACAAGCATATCTACGACATCCATGGTTTATTTTAGAATTTTTTAAAAAGGCCAAAATGGGGGTTAATTGAATTTCCTTGTTAATATACGGATTTTACACATTTTTGACCTTTTTTCTTTCACTAAAAAGGTCATAAAGTGGCCTAGCCTTATCGAATCGAAGCATGTAATAGTTCCTATGAAATCTAACAAGCATATATTCGAATTCCAAGGTTGATTTTATCATTTTCGAAAATGGACAAAATGAGGGTTAAGTGAATTTCCTTGTTAATTTACGGATTTTACTCGTTTTTGACCCTTTTTCTTTCACTAAAAAGGTCATAAAGTGGCCTAGCCTTACCGAATCGAAGCATGTAATAGTTCTTAGAAAAGCTAACAAGCATATCTACGACATCCATGGTTTATTTTAGAATTTTTTAAAAAGGCCAAAATGGGGGTTAAGTGAATTTCCTTGTTAATTTATGGATTTTACTCGTTTTTGACCTTTTTCTTTCACTAAAAAGGTCATAAAGTGGCCTAGCCTTATCGAATCGAAGCATGTAATAGTTCTTAGGAAAGCTAACAAGCATATCTACGACATCCATGGTTTATTTTAGAATTTTTTAAAAAGGCCAAAATGGGGGTTAAGTGAATTTCCTTGTTAATTTATGGATTTTACTCGTTTTTGACCTTTTTCTTTCACTAAAAAGGTCATAAAGTGGCCTAGCCTTATCGAATCGAAGCATGTAATAGTTCCTAGGAAATCTATCAAGCATATCTACGACATCCATGGTTTATTTTAGAATTTTTTAAAAAGGCCAAAATGGGGGTTAAGTGAATTTCCTTGTTAATTTATGGATTTTACTCGTTTTTGACCTTTTTCTTTCACTAAAAAGGTCATAAAGTGGCCTAGCCTTATCGAATCGAAGCATGTAATAGTTCCTAGGAAATCTAACAAGCATATCTACGACATCCATGGTTTATTTTAGAATTTTTTAAAAATGCCAAAATGGAGGTTAAGTGAATTTCCTTGTTAATTTATGGATTTTACTCGTTTTTGACTTTTTTCTTTCAGTAAAAAGGTCATAAAGTGGCCTAGCCTTATCGAATCGAAGCATGTAATAGTTCCTATGAAATCTAACAAGCATATATTCGAATTCCAAGGTTGATTTTATCATTTTCAAAAATGGACAAAATGAGTGTTAAGTGAATTTCCTTGTTAATTTACGGATTTTACTCGTTTTTGACCCTTTTTCTTTCACTGAAAAGGTCATAAAGTGGCCTAGCCTTATCGAATCGAAACATGTAATAGTTCCTAGGAAATCTAACAAGCATATCTACGACATCCATGGTTTATTTTAGAATTTTTTAAAAAGGCCAAAATGGGGGTTAATTGAATTTCCTTGTTAATATACGGATTTTACACATTTTTGACCTTTTTTCTTTCACTAAAAAGGTCATAAAGTGGCCTAGCCTTATCGAATCGAAGCATGTAATAGTTCCTATGAAATCTAACAAGCATATATTCGAATTCCAAGGTTGATTTTATCATTTTCGAAAATGGACAAAATGAGGGTTAAGTGAATTTCCTTGTTAATTTACGGATTTTACTCGTTTTTGACCCTTTTTCTTTCACTAAAAAGGTCATAAAGTGGCCTAGCCTTACCGAATCGAAGCATGTAATAGTTCTTAGGAAAGCTAACAAGCATATCTACGACATCCATGGTTTATTTTAGAATTTTTTAAAAAGGCCAAAATGGGGGTTAAGTGAATTTCCTTGTTAATTTATGGATTTTACTCGTTTTTGACCTTTTTCTTTCACTAAAAAGGTCATAAAGTGGCCTAGCCTTATCGAATCGAAGCATGTAATAGTTCCTAGGAAATCTATCAAGCATATCTACGACATCCATGGTTTATTTTAGAATTTTTTAAAAAGGCCAAAATGGGGGTTAAGTGAATTTCCTTGTTAATTTATGGATTTTACTCGTTTTTGACCTTTTTCTTTCACTAAAAAGGTCATAAAGTGGCCTAGCCTTATCGAATCGAAGCATGTAATAGTTCCTAGGAAATCTAACAAGCATATCTACGACATCCATGGTTTATTTTAGAATTTTTTAAAAATGCCAAAATGGAGGTTAAGTGAATTTCCTTGTTAATTTATGGATTTTACTCGTTTTTGACCTTTTTCTTTCAGTAAAAAGGTCATAAAGTGGCCTAGCCTTATCGAATCGAAGCATGTAATAGTTCCTAGGAAATCTAACAAGCATATCTACGACATCCATGGTTTATTTTAGAATTTTTAAAAACGGCCAAAATGGGGGTTAATTGAATTTCCTTGTTAATTTACGGATTTTACTCGTTTTTGACCCTTTTTCTTTCACTAAAAAGGTCATAAAGTGGCCGAGCCTTATCGAATCGAAGCATGTAATAGTTCCTAGGAAATCTAACAAGCATATCTACGACATCCATGGTTTATTTTAGAATTTTTTAAAAAGGCCAAAATGGGGGTTAATTGAATTTCCTTGTTAATATACGGATTTTACACATTTTTGACCTTTTTTCTTTCACTAAAAAGGTCATAAAGTGGCCTAGCCTTATCGAATCGAAGCATGTAATAGTTCCTATGAAATCTAACAAGCATATATTCGAATTCCAAGGTTGATTTTATCATTTTCGAAAATGGACAAAATGAGGGTTAAGTGAATTTCCTTGTTAATTTACGGATTTTACTCGTTTTTGACCCTTTTTCTTTCACTAAAAAGGTCATAAAGTGGCCTAGCCTTACCGAATCGAAGCATGTAATAGTTCTTAGGAAAGCTAACAAGCATATCTACGACATCCATGGTTTATTTTAGAATTTTTTAAAAAGGCCAAAATGGGGGTTAAGTGAATTTCCTTGTTAATTTATGGATTTTACTCGTTTTTGACCTTTTTCTTTCACTAAAAAGGTCATAAAGTGGCCTAGCCTTATCGAATCGAAGCATGTAATAGTCCCTAGGAAATCTATCAAGCATATCTACGACATCCATGGTTTATTTTAGAATTTTTTAAAAAGGCCAAAATGGGGGTTAAGTGAATTTCCTTGTTAATTTATGGATTTTACTCGTTTTTGACCTTTTTCTTTCACTAAAAAGGTCATAAAGTGGCCTAGCCTTATCGAATCGAAGCATGTAATAGTTCCTAGGAAATCTAACAAGCATATCTACGACATCCATGGTTTATTTTAGAATTTTTTAAAAATGCCAAAATGGAGGTTAAGTGAATTTCCTTGTTAATTTATGGATTTTACTCGTTTTTGACCTTTTTCTTTCAGTAAAAAGGTCATAAAGTGGCCTAGCCTTATCGAATCGAAGCATGTAATAGTTCCTATGAAATCTAACAAGCATATATTCGAATTCCAAGGTTGATTTTATCATTTTCAAAAATGGACAAAATGAGTGTTAAGTGAATTTCCTTGTTAATTTACGGATTTTACTCGTTTTTGACCCTTTTTCTTTCACTGAAAAGGTCATAAAGTGGCCTAGCCTTATCGAATCGAAACATGTAATAGTTCCTAGGAAATCTAACAAGCATATCTACGACATCCATGGTTTATTTTAGAATTTTTTAAAAAGGCCAAAATGGGGGTTAATTGAATTTCCTTGTTAATATACGGATTTTACACATTTTTGACCTTTTTTCTTTCACTAAAAAGGTCATAAAGTGGCCTAGCCTTATCGAATCGAAGCATGTAATAGTTCCTATGAAATCTAACAAGCATATATTCGAATTCCAAGGTTGATTTTATCATTTTCGAAAATGGACAAAATGAGGGTTAAGTGAATTTCCTTGTTAATTTACGGATTTTACTCGTTTTTGACCCTTTTTCTTTCACTAAAAAGGTCATAAAGTGGCCTAGCCTTACCGAATCGAAGCATGTAATAGTTCTTAGGAAAGCTAACAAGCATATCTACGACATCCATGGTTTATTTTAGAATTTTTTAAAAAGGCCAAAATGGGGGTTAAGTGAATTTCCTTGTTAATTTATGGATTTTACTCGTTTTTGACCTTTTTCTTTCACTAAAAAGGTCATAAAGTGGCCTAGCCTTATCGAATCGAAGCATGTAATAGTTCCTAGGAAATCTATCAAGCATATCTACGACATCCATGGTTTATTTTAGAATTTTTTAAAAAGGCCAAAATGGGGGTTAAGTGAATTTCCTTGTTAATTTATGGATTTTACTCGTTTTTGACCTTTTTCTTTCACTAAAAAGGTCATAAAGTGGCCTAGCCTTATCGAATCGAAGCATGTAATAGTTCCTAGGAAATCTAACAAGCATATATTCGAATTCCAAGGTTGATTTTATCATTTTCGAAAATGGACAAAATGAGGGTTAAGTGAATTTCCTTGTTAATTTACGGATTTTACTCGTTTTTGACCCTTTTTCTTTCACTAAAAAGGTCATAAAGTGGCCTAGCCTTACCGAATCGAAGCATGTAATAGTTCTTAGGAAAGCTAACAAGCATATCTACGACATCCATGGTTTATTTTAGAATTTTTTAAAAAGGCCAAAATGGGGGTTAAGTGAATTTCCTTGTTAATTTATGGATTTTACTCGTTTTTGACCTTTTTCTTTCACTAAAAAGGTCATAAAGTGGCCTAGCCTTATCGAATCGAAGCATGTAATAGTTCCTAGGAAATCTATCAAGCATATCTACGACATCCATGGTTTATTTTAGAATTTTTTAAAAAGGCCAAAATGGGGGTTAAGTGAATTTCCTTGTTAATTTATGGATTTTACTCGTTTTTGACCTTTTTCTTTCACTAAAAAGGTCATAAAGTGGCCTAGCCTTATCGAATCGAAGCATGTAATAGTTCCTAGGAAATCTAACAAGCATATCTACGACATCCATGGTTTATTTTAGAATTTTTTAAAAATGCCAAAATGGAGGTTAAGTGAATTTCCTTGTTAATTTATGGATTTTACTCGTTTTTGACCTTTTTCTTTCAGTAAAAAGGTCATAAAGTGGCCTAGCCTTATCGAATCGAAGCATGTAATAGTTCCTATGAAATCTAACAAGCATATATTCGAATTCCAAGGTTGATTTTATCATTTTCAAAAATGGACAAAATGAGTGTTAAGTGAATTTCCTTGTTAATTTACGGATTTTACTCGTTTTTGACCCTTTTTCTTTCACTAAAAAGGTCATAAAGTGGCCTAGGCTTATCGAATCGAAGCATGTAATAGTTCCTAGGAAATCTAACAAGTATATCTACGACATCCATGGTTTATTTTAGAATTTTTAAAAACGGCCAAAATGGGGGTTAAGTGAATTTTCTTGTTAATTTACGGATTTTACTCGTTTTTGACCCTTTTTCTTTCACTGAAAAGGTCATAAAGTGGCCTAGCCTTATCGAATCGAAACATGTAATAGTTCCTAGGAAATCTAACAAGCATATCTACGACATCCGTGGTTTATTTTAGAATTTTTTTAAAAAGGCCAAAATGGGGGTTAAGTGAATTTCCTTGTTAATATACGGATTTTACTCATTTTTGACCTTTTTTCTTTCACTAAAAAGGTCATAAAGTGGCCTAGCCTTATCGAATCGAAGCATGTAATAGTTCCTATGAAATCTAACAAGCATATATTCGAATTCCAAGGTTGATTTTATCATTTTCGAAAATGGATAAAATGACGGTTAAGTGAATTTCCTTGTTAATTTACGGATTTTACTCGTTTTTGACCCTTTTTCTTTCACTAAAAAGGTCATAAGGTGGCCTAGCCTTATCGAATCGAAGCATGTAATAGTTCCTAGGAAATATAACAAGCATATCTACGACATCCATGGTTTATTTTAGAATTTTTAAAAACGGCCAAAATGGGGGTTAAGTGAATTTTCTTGTTAATTTACGGATTTTACTCGTTTTTGACCCTTTTTCTTTCACTGAAAAGGTCATAAAGTGGCCTAGCCTTATCGAATCGAAACATGTAATAGTTCCTAGGAAATCTAACAAGCATATCTACGACATCCATGGTTTATTTTAGAATTTTTTAAAAAGGCCAAAATGGGGGTTAATTGAATTTCCTAATTAATATACGGATTTTACTCATTTTTGACCTTTTTTCTTTCACTAAAAAGGTCATAAAGTGGCCTAGCCTTATCGAATCGAAGCATGTAATAGTTCCTATGAAATCTAACAAGCATATATTCGAATTCCAAGGTTGATTTTATCATTTTCGAAAATGGATAAAATGAGGGTTAAGTGAATTTCCTTGTTAATTTACGGATTTTACTCGTTTTTGACCCTTTTTCTTTCACTAAAAAGGTCATAAAGTGGCCTAGCCTTATCGAATCGAAGCATGTAATAGTTCCTAGGAAATCTAACAAGCATATCTACGACATCCATGGTTTATTTTAGAATTTTTAAAAACGGCCAAAATGGGGGTTAATTGAATTTCCTTTTAATTTACGGATTTTACTCGTTTTTGACCCTTTTTCTTTCACTAAAAAGGTCATAAAGTGGCATAGCCTTATCGAATCGAAGCATGTAATAGTTCCTAGGAAATCTAACAAGCATATCTACGACATCCATGGTTTATTTTAGAATTTTTAAAAACGGCCAAAATGGGGGTTAATTGAATTTCCTTGTTAATTTACGAATTTTACTCGTTTTTGACCCTTTTTCTTTCACTAAAAAGGTCATAAAGTGGCCGAGCCTTATCGAATCGAAGCATGTAATAGTTCCTAGGAAATCTAACAAGCATATCTACGACATCCATGGTTTATTTTAGAATTTTTTAAAAAGGCCAAAATGGGGGTTAATTGAATTTCCTTGTTAATATACGGATTTTACACATTTTTGACCTTTTTTCTTTCACTAAAAAGGTCATAAAGTGGCCTAGCCTTATCGAATCGAAGCATGTAATAGTTCCTAGGAAATCTAACAAGCATATCTACGACATCCATGGTTTATTTTAGAATTTTTTAAAAATGCCAAAATGGAGGTTAAGTGAATTTCCTTGTTAATTTATGGATTTTACTCGTTTTTGACCTTTTTCTTTCAGTAAAAAGGTCATAAAGTGGCCTAGCCTTATCGAATCGAAGCATGTAATAGTTCCTATGAAATCTAACAAGCATATATTCGAATTCCAAGGTTGATTTTATCATTTTCAAAAATGGACAAAATGAGTGTTAAGTGAATTTCCTTGTTAATTTACGGATTTTACTCGTTTTTGACCCTTTTTCTTTCACTAAAAAGGTCATAAAGTGGCCTAGGCTTATCGAATCGAAGCATGTAATAGTTCCTAGGAAATCTAACAAGTATATCTACGACATCCATGGTTTATTTTAGAATTTTTAAAAACGGCCAAAATGGGGGTTAAGTGAATTTTCTTGTTAATTTACGGATTTTACTCGTTTTTGACCCTTTTTCTTTCACTGAAAAGGTCATAAAGTGGCCTAGCCTTATCGAATCGAAACATGTAATAGTTCCTAGGAAATCTAACAAGCATATCTACGACATCCGTGGTTTATTTTAGAATTTTTTTAAAAAGGCCAAAATGGGGGTTAAGTGAATTTCCTTGTTAATATACGGATTTTACTCATTTTTGACCTTTTTTCTTTCACTAAAAAGGTCATAAAGTGGCCTAGCCTTATCGAATCGAAGCATGTAATAGTTCCTATGAAATCTAACAAGCATATATTCGAATTCCAAGGTTGATTTTATCATTTTCGAAAATGGATAAAATGACGGTTAAGTGAATTTCCTTGTTAATTTACGGATTTTACTCGTTTTTGACCCTTTTTCTTTCACTAAAAAGGTCATAAGGTGGCCTAGCCTTATCGAATCGAAGCATGTAATAGTTCCTAGGAAATATAACAAGCATATCTACGACATCCATGGTTTATTTTAGAATTTTTAAAAACGGCCAAAATGGGGGTTAAGTGAATTTTCTTGTTAATTTACGGATTTTACTCGTTTTTGACCCTTTTTCTTTCACTGAAAAGGTCATAAAGTGGCCTAGCCTTATCGAATCGAAACATGTAATAGTTCCTAGGAAATCTAACAAGCATATCTACGACATCCATGGTTTATTTTAGAATTTTTTAAAAAGGCCAAAATGGGGGTTAATTGAATTTCCTAATTAATATACGGATTTTACTCATTTTTGACCTTTTTTCTTTCACTAAAAAGGTCATAAAGTGGCCTAGCCTTATCGAATCGAAGCATGTAATAGTTCCTATGAAATCTAACAAGCATATATTCGAATTCCAAGGTTGATTTTATCATTTTCGAAAATGGATAAAATGAGGGTTAAGTGAATTTCCTTGTTAATTTACGGATTTTACTCGTTTTTGACCCTTTTTCTTTCACTAAAAAGGTCATAAAGTGGCCTAGCCTTATCGAATCGAAGCATGTAATAGTTCCTAGGAAATCTAACAAGCATATCTACGACATCCATGGTTTATTTTAGAATTTTTAAAAACGGCCAAAATGGGGGTTAATTGAATTTCCTTTTAATTTACGGATTTTACTCGTTTTTGACCCTTTTTCTTTCACTAAAAAGGTCATAAAGTGGCATAGCCTTATCGAATCGAAGCATGTAATAGTTCCTAGGAAATCTAACAAGCATATCTACGACATCCATGGTTTATTTTAGAATTTTTAAAAACGGCCAAAATGGGGGTTAATTGAATTTCCTTGTTAATTTACGAATTTTACTCGTTTTTGACCCTTTTTCTTTCACTAAAAAGGTCATAAAGTGGCCGAGCCTTATCGAATCGAAGCATGTAATAGTTCCTAGGAAATCTAACAAGCATATCTACGACATCCATGGTTTATTTTAGAATTTTTTAAAAAGGCCAAAATGGGGGTTAATTGAATTTCCTTGTTAATATACGGATTTTACACATTTTTGACCTTTTTTCTTTCACTAAAAAGGTCATAAAGTGGCCTAGCCTTATCGAATCGAAGCATGTAATAGTTCCTAGGAAATCTATCAAGCATATCTACGACATCCATGGTTTATTTTAGAATTTTTTAAAAAGGCCAAAATGGGGGTTAAGTGAATTTCCTTGTTAATTTATGGATTTTACTCGTTTTTGACCTTTTTCTATCACTAAAAAGGTCATAAACTGGCCTAGCCTTATCGAATCGAAGCATGTAATAGTTCCTAGGAAATCTAACAAGCATATCTACGACATCCATGGTTTATTTTAGAATTTTTTAAAAAGGCCAAAATGGGGGTTAATTGAATTTCCTTGTTAATATACGGATTTTACTCATTTTTGACCTTTTTTCTTTCACTAAAAAGATCATAAAGTGGCCTAGCCTTATCGAATCGAAGCATGTAATAGTTCCTAGGAAATCTAACAAGCATATCTACGACATCCATGGTTTATTTTAGAATTTTTTAAAAATGCCAAAATGGAGGTTAAGTGAATTTCCTTGTTAATTTATGGATTTTACTCGTTTTTGACCTTTTTCTTTCAGTAAAAAGGTCATAAAGTGGCCTAGCCTTATCGAATCGAAGCATGTAATAGTTCCTATGAAATCTAACAAGCATATATTCGAATTCCAAGGTTGATTTTATCATTTTCAAAAATGGACAAAATGAGTGTTAAGTGAATTTCCTTGTTAATTTACGGATTTTACTCGTTTTTGACCCTTTTTCTTTCACTGAAAAGGTCATAAAGTGGCCTAGCCTTATCGAATCGAAACATGTAATAGTTCCTAGGAAATCTAACAAGCATATCTACGACATCCATGGTTTATTTTAGAATTTTTTAAAAAGGCCAAAATGGGGGTTAATTGAATTTCCTTGTTAATATACGGATTTTACACATTTTTGACCTTTTTTCTTTCACTAAAAAGTTCATAAAGTGGCCTAGCCTTATCGAATCGAAGCATGTAATAGTTCCTATGAAATCTAACAAGCATATATTCGAATTCCAAGGTTGATTTTATCATTTTCGAAAATGGACAAAATGAGGGTTAAGTGAATTTCCTTGTTAATTTACGGATTTTACTCGTTTTTGACCCTTTTTCTTTCACTAAAAAGGTCATAAAGTGGCCTAGCCTTACCGAATCGAAGCATGTAATAGTTCTTAGGAAAGCTAACAAGCATATCTACGACATCCATGGTTTATTTTAGAATTTTTTAAAAAGGCCAAAATGGGGGTTAAGTGAATTTCCTTGTTAATTTATGGATTTTACTCGTTTTTGACCTTTTTCTTTCACTAAAAAGGTCATAAAGTGGCCTAGCCTTATCGAATCGAAGCATGTAATAGTTCCTAGGAAATCTATCAAGCATATCTACGACATCCATGGTTTATTTTAGAATTTTTTAAAAAGGCCAAAATGGGGGTTAAGTGAATTTCCTTGTTAATTTATGGATTTTACTCGTTTTTGACCTTTTTCTTTCACTAAAAAGGTCATAAAGTGGCCTAGCCTTATCGAATCGAAGCATGTAATAGTTCCTAGGAAATCTAACAAGCATATATTCGAATTCCAAGGTTGATTTTATCATTTTCGAAAATGGACAAAATGAGGGTTAAGTGAATTTCCTTGTTAATTTACGGATTTTACTCGTTTTTGACCCTTTTTCTTTCACTAAAAAGGTCATAAAGTGGCCTAGCCTTACCGAATCGAAGCATGTAATAGTTCTTAGGAAAGCTAACAAGCATATCTACGACATCCATGGTTTTTTTAGAATTTTTTAAAAAGGCCAAAATGGGGGTTAAGTGAATTTCCTTGTTAATTTATGGATTTTACTCGTTTTTGACCTTTTTCTTTCACTAAAAAGGTCATAAAGTGGCCTAGCCTTATCGAATCGAAGCATGTAATAGTTCCTAGGAAATCTATCAAGCATATCTACGACATCCATGGTTTATTTTAGAATTTTTTAAAAAGGCCAAAATGGGGGTTAAGTGAATTTCCTTGTTAATTTATGGATTTTACTCGTTTTTGACCTTTTTCTTTCACTAAAAAGGTCATAAAGTGGCCTAGCCTTATCGAATCGAAGCATGTAATAGTTCCTAGGAAATCTAACAAGCATATCTACGACATCCATGGTTTATTTTAGAATTTTTTAAAAATGCCAAAATGGAGGTTAAGTGAATTTCCTTGTTAATTTATGGATTTTACTCGTTTTTGACCTTTTTCTTTCAGTAAAAAGGTCATAAAGTGGCCTAGCCTTATCGAATCGAAGCATGTAATAGTTCCTATGAAATCTAACAAGCATATATTCGAATTCCAAGGTTGATTTTATCATTTTCAAAAATGGACAAAATGAGTGTTAAGTGAATTTCCTTGTTAATTTACGGATTTTACTCGTTTTTGACCCTTTTTCTTTCACTGAAAAGGTCATAAAGTGGCCTAGCCTTATCGAATCGAAACATGTAATAGTTCCTAGGAAATCTAACAAGCATATCTACGACATCCATGGTTTATTTTAGAATTTTTTAAAAAGGCCAAAATGGGGGTTAATTGAATTTCCTTGTTAATATACGGATTTTACACATTTTTGACCTTTTTTCTTTCACTAAAAAGGTCATAAAGTGGCCTAGCCTTATCGAATCGAAGCATGTAATAGTTCCTATGAAATCTAACAAGCATATATTCGAATTCCAAGGTTGATTTTATCATTTTCGAAAATGGACAAAATGAGGGTTAAGTGAATTTCCTTGTTAATTTACGGATTTTACTCGTTTTTGACCCTTTTTCTTTCACTAAAAAGGTCATAAAGTGGCCTAGCCTTACCGAATCGAAGCATGTAATAGTTCTTAGGAAAGCTAACAAGCATATCTACGACATCCATGGTTTATTTTAGAATTTTTTAAAAAGGCCAAAATGGGGGTTAAGTGAATTTCCTTGTTAATTTATGGATTTTACTCGTTTTTGACCTTTTTCTTTCACTAAAAAGGTCATAAAGTGGCCTAGCCTTATCGAATCGAAGCATGTAATAGTTCCTAGGAAATCTATCAAGCATATCTACGACATCCATGGTTTATTTTAGAATTTTTTAAAAAGGCCAAAATGGGGGTTAAGTGAATTTCCTTGTTAATTTATGGATTTTACTCGTTTTTGACCTTTTTCTTTCACTAAAAAGGTCATAAAGTGGCCTAGCCTTATCGAATCGAAGCATGTAATAGTTTCTAGGAAATCTAACAAGCATATATTCGAATTCCAAGGTTGATTTTATCATTTTCGAAAATGGACAAAATGAGGGTTAAGTGAATTTCCTTGTTAATTTACGGATTTTACTCGTTTTTGACCCTTTTTCTTTCACTAAAAAGGTCATAAAGTGGCCTAGCCTTACCGAATCGAAGCATGTAATAGTTCTTAGGAAAGCTAACAAGCATATCTACGACATCCATGGTTTATTTTAGAATTTTTTAAAAAGGCCAAAATGGGGGTTAAGTGAATTTCCTTGTTAATTTATGGATTTTACTCGTTTTTGACCTTTTTCTTTCACTAAAAAGGTCATAAAGTGGCCTAGCCTTATCGAATCGAAGCATGTAATAGTTCCTAGGAAATCTATCAAGCATATCTACGACATCCATGGTTTATTTTAGAATTTTTTAAAAAGGCCAAAATGGGGGTTAAGTGAATTTCCTTGTTAATTTATGGATTTTACTCGTTTTTGACCTTTTTCTTTCACTAAAAAGGTCATAAAGTGGCCTAGCCTTATCGAATCGAAGCATGTAATAGTTCCTGTGAAATCTAACAAGCATATATTCGAATTCCAAGGTTGATTTTATCATTTTCGAAAATGGACAATATGAGGGTTAAGTGAATTTCCTTGTTAATTTACGGATTTTACTCGTTTTTGACCCTTTTTCTTTCACTAAAAAGGTCATAAAGTGGCCTAGGCTTATCGAATCGAAGCATGTAATAGTTCCTATGAAATCTAACAAGCATATATTCGAATTCCAAGGTTGATTTTATCATTTTCAAAAATGGACAAAATGAGGGTTAAGTGAATTTCCTTGTTAATTTACGGATTTTACTCGTTTTTGACCCTTTTTCTTTCACTGAAAAGGTCATAAAGTGGCCTAGCCTTATCGAATCGAAACATGTAATAGTTCCTAGGAAATCTAACAAGCATATCTACGACATCCATGGTTTATTTTAGAATTTTTTAAAAAGGCCAAAATGGGGGTTAATTGAATTTCCTTGTTAATATACGGATTTTACACATTTTTGACCTTTTTTCTTTCACTAAAAAGGTCATAAAGTGGCCTAGCCTTATCGAATCGAAGCATGTAATAGTTCCTATGAAATCTAACAAGCATATATTCGAATTCCAAGGTTGATTTTATCATTTTCGAAAATGGACAAAATGAGGGTTAAGTGAATTTCCTTGTTAATTTACGGATTTTACTCGTTTTTGACCCTTTTTCTTTCACTGAAAAGGTCATAAAGTGGCCTAGCCTTATCGAATCGAAACATGTAATAGTTCCTAGGAAATCTAACAAGCATATCTACGACATCCATGGTTTATTTTAGAATTTTTTAAAAAGGCCAAAATGGGGGTTAATTGAATTTCCTTGTTAATATACGGATTTTACACATTTTTGACCTTTTTTCTTTCACTAAAAAGGTCATAAAGTGGCCTAGCCTTATCGAATCGAAGCATGTAATAGTTCCTATGAAATCTAACAAGCATATATTCGAATTCCAAGGTTGATTTTATCATTTTCGAAAATGGACAAAATGAGGGTTAAGTGAATTTCCTTGTTAATTTACGGATTTTACTCGTTTTTGACCCTTTTTCTTTCACTAAAAAGGTCATAAAGTGGCCTAGCCTTACCGAATCGAAGCATGTAATAGTTCTTAGGAAAGCTAACAAGCATATCTACGACATCCATGGTTTATTTTAGAATTTTTTAAAAAGGCCAAAATGGGGGTTAAGTGAATTTCCTTGTTAATTTATGGATTTTACTCGTTTTTGACCTTTTTCTTTCACTAAAAAGGTCATAAAGTGGCCTAGCCTTATCGAATCGAAGCATGTAATAGTTCCTAGGAAATCTATCAAGCATATCTACGACATCCATGGTTTATTTTAGAATTTTTTAAAAAGGCCAAAATGGGGGTTAAGTGAATTTCCTTGTTAATTTATGGATTTTACTCGTTTTTGACCTTTTTCTTTCACTAAAAAGGTCATAAAGTGGCCTAGCCTTATCGAATCGAAGCATGTAATAGTTTCTAGGAAATCTAACAAGCATATATTCGAATTCCAAGGTTGATTTTATCATTTTCGAAAATGGACAAAATGAGGGTTAAGTGAATTTCCTTGTTAATTTACGGATTTTACTCGTTTTTGACCCTTTTTCTTTCACTAAAAAGGTCATAAAGTGGCCTAGCCTTACCGAATCGAAGCATGTAATAGTTCTTAGGAAAGCTAACAAGCATATCTACGACATCCATGGTTTATTTTAGAATTTTTTAAAAAGGCCAAAATGGGGGTTAAGTGAATTTCCTTGTTAATTTATGGATTTTACTCGTTTTTGACCTTTTTCTTTCACTAAAAAGGTCATAAAGTGGCCTAGCCTTATCGAATCGAAGCATGTAATAGTTCCTAGGAAATCTATCAAGCATATCTACGACATCCATGGTTTATTTTAGAATTTTTTAAAAAGGCCAAAATGGGGGTTAAGTGAATTTCCTTGTTAATTTATGGATTTTACTCGTTTTTGACCTTTTTCTTTCACTAAAAAGGTCATAAAGTGGCCTAGCCTTATCGAATCGAAGCATGTAATAGTTCCTGTGAAATCTAACAAGCATATATTCGAATTCCAAGGTTGATTTTATCATTTTCGAAAATGGACAATATGAGGGTTAAGTGAATTTCCTTGTTAATTTACGGATTTTACTCGTTTTTGACCCTTTTTCTTTCACTAAAAAGGTCATAAAGTGGCCTAGGCTTATCGAATCGAAGCATGTAATAGTTCCTATGAAATCTAACAAGCATATATTCGAATTCCAAGGTTGATTTTATCATTTTCAAAAATGGACAAAATGAGTGATAAGTGAATTTCCTTGTTAATTTACGGATTTTACTCGTTTTTGACCCTTTTTCTTTCACTAAAAAGGTCATAAAGTGGCCTAGCCTTATCGAATCGAAGCATGTAATAGTTCCTATGAAATCTAACAAGCATATATTCGAATTCCAAGGTTGATTTTATCATTTTCAAAAATGGACAAAATGAGTGTTAAGTGAATTTCCTTGTTAATTTACGGATTTTACTCGTTTTTGACCCTTTTTCTTTCACTAAAAAGGTCATAAAGTGGCCTAGGCTTATCGAATCGAAGCATGTAATAGTTCCTAGGAAATCTAACAAGTATATCTACGACATCCATGGTTTATTTTAGAATTTTTAAAAACGGCCAAAATGGGGGTTAAGTGAATTTTCTTGTTAATTTACGGATTTTACTCGTTTTTGACCCTTTTTCTTTCACTAAAAAGGTCATAAAGTGGCCTAGCCTTACCGAATCGAAGCATGTAATAGTTCTTAGGAAAGCTAACAAGCATATCTACGACATCCATGGTTTATTTTAGAATTTTTTAAAAAGGCCAAAATGGGGGTTAAGTGAATTTCCTTGTTAATTTATGGATTTTACTCGTTTTTGACCTTTTTCTTTCACTAAAAAGGTCATAAAGTGGCCTAGCCTTATCGAATCGAAGCATGTAATAGTTCCTAGGAAATCTATCAAGCATATCTACGACATCCATGGTTTATTTTAGAATTTTTTAAAAAGGCCAAAATGGGGGTTAAGTGAATTTCCTTGTTAATTTATGGATTTTACTCGTTTTTGACCTTTTTCTTTCACTAAAAAGGTCATAAAGTGGCCTAGCCTTATCGAATCGAAGCATGTAATAGTTCCTATGAAATCTAACAAGCATATATTCGAATTCCAAGGTTGATTTTATCATTTTCAAAAATGGACAAAATGAGGGTTAAGTGAATTTCCTTGTTAATTTACGGATTTTACTCGTTTTTGACCCTTTTTCTTTCACTGAAAAGGTCATAAAGTGGCCTAGCCTTATCGAATCGAAACATGTAATAGTTCCTAGGAAATCTAACAAGCATATCTACGACATCCATGGTTTATTTTAGAATTTTTTAAAAAGGCCAAAATGGGGGTTAATTGAATTTCCTTGTTAATATACGGATTTTACACATTTTTGACCTTTTTTCTTTCACTAAAAAGGTCATAAAGTGGCCTAGCCTTATCGAATCGAAGCATGTAATAGTTCCTATGAAATCTAACAAGCATATATTCGAATTCCAAGGTTGATTTTATCATTTTCGAAAATGGACAAAATGAGGGTTAAGTGAATTTCCTTGTTAATTTACGGATTTTACTCGTTTTTGACCCTTTTTCTTTCACTAAAAAGGTCATAAAGTGGCCTAGCCTTACCGAATCGAAGCATGTAATAGTTCTTAGGAAAGCTAACAAGCATATCTACGACATCCATGGTTTATTTTAGAATTTTTTAAAAAGGCCAAAATGGGGGTTAAGTGAATTTCCTTGTTAATTTATGGATTTTACTCGTTTTTGACCTTTTTCTTTCACTAAAAAGGTCATAAAGTGGCCTAGCCTTATCGAATCGAAGCATGTAATAGTTCCTAGGAAATCTATCAAGCATATCTACGACATCCATGGTTTATTTTAGAATTTTTTAAAAAGGCCAAAATGGGGGTTAAGTGAATTTCCTTGTTAATTTATGGATTTTACTCGTTTTTGACCTTTTTCTTTCACTAAAAAGGTCATAAAGTGGCCTAGCCTTATCGAATCGAAGCATGTAATAGTTTCTAGGAAATCTAACAAGCATATATTCGAATTCCAAGGTTGATTTTATCATTTTCGAAAATGGACAAAATGAGGGTTAAGTGAATTTCCTTGTTAATTTACGGATTTTACTCGTTTTTGACCCTTTTTCTTTCACTAAAAAGGTCATAAAGTGGCCTAGCCTTACCGAATCGAAGCATGTAATAGTTCTTAGGAAAGCTAACAAGCATATCTACGACATCCATGGTTTATTTTAGAATTTTTTAAAAAGGCCAAAATGGGGGTTAAGTGAATTTCCTTGTTAATTTATGGATTTTACTCGTTTTTGACCTTTTTCTTTCACTAAAAAGGTCATAAAGTGGCCTAGCCTTATCGAATCGAAGCATGTAATAGTTCCTAGGAAATCTATCAAGCATATCTACGACATCCATGGTTTATTTTAGAATTTTTTAAAAAGGCCAAAATGGGGGTTAAGTGAATTTCCTTGTTAATTTATGGATTTTACTCGTTTTTGACCTTTTTCTTTCACTAAAAAGGTCATAAAGTGGCCTAGCCTTATCGAATCGAAGCATGTAATAGTTCCTGTGAAATCTAACAAGCATATATTCGAATTCCAAGGTTGATTTTATCATTTTCGAAAATGGACAATATGAGGGTTAAGTGAATTTCCTTGTTAATTTACGGATTTTACTCGTTTTTGACCCTTTTTCTTTCACTAAAAAGGTCATAAAGTGGCCTAGGCTTATCGAATCGAAGCATGTAATAGTTCCTATGAAATCTAACAAGCATATATTCGAATTCCAAGGTTGATTTTATCATTTTCAAAAATGGACAAAATGAGTGAGAAGTGAATTTCCTTGTTAATTTACGGATTTTACTCGTTTTTGACCCTTTTTCTTTCACTAAAAAGGTCATAAAGTGGCCTAGCCTTATCGAATCGAAGCATGTAATAGTTCCTATGAAATCTAACAAGCATATATTCGAATTCCAAGGTTGATTTTATCATTTTCAAAAATGGACAAAATGAGTGTTAAGTGAATTTCCTTGTTAATTTACGGATTTTACTCGTTTTTGACCCTTTTTCTTTCACTAAAAAGGTCATAAAGTGGCCTAGGCTTATCGAATCGAAGCATGTAATAGTTCCTAGGAAATCTAACAAGTATATCTACGACATCCATGGTTTATTTTAGAATTTTTAAAAACGGCCAAAATGGGGGTTAAGTGAATTTTCTTGTTAATTTACGGATTTTACTCGTTTTTGACCCTTTTTCTTTCACTAAAAAGGTCATAAAGTGGCCTAGCCTTACCGAATCGAAGCATGTAATAGTTCTTAGGAAAGCTAACAAGCATATCTACGACATCCATGGTTTATTTTAGAATTTTTTAAAAAGGCCAAAATGGGGGTTAAGTGAATTTCCTTGTTAATTTATGGATTTTACTCGTTTTTGACCTTTTTCTTTCACTAAAAAGGTCATAAAGTGGCCTAGCCTTATCGAATCGAAGCATGTAATAGTTCCTAGGAAATCTATCAAGCATATCTACGACATCCATGGTTTATTTTAGAATTTTTTAAAAAGGCCAAAATGGGGGTTAAGTGAATTTCCTTGTTAATTTATGGATTTTACTCGTTTTTGACCTTTTTCTTTCACTAAAAAGGTCATAAAGTGGCCTAGCCTTATCGAATCGAAGCATGTAATAGTTCCTAGGAAATCTAACAAGCATATATTCGAATTCCAAGGTTGATTTTATCATTTTCGAAAATGGACAAAATGAGGGTTAAGTGAATTTCCTTGTTAATTTACGGATTTTACTCGTTTTTGACCCTTTTTCTTTCACTAAAAAGGTCATAAAGTGGCCTAGCCTTACCGAATCGAAGCATGTAATAGTTCTTAGGAAAGCTAACAAGCATATCTACGACATCCATGGTTTATTTTAGAATTTTTTAAAAAGGCCAAAATGGGGGTTAAGTGAATTTCCTTGTTAATTTATGGATTTTACTCGTTTTTGACCTTTTTCTTTCACTAAAAAGGTCATAAAGTGGCCTAGCCTTATCGAATCGAAGCATGTAATAGTTCCTAGGAAATCTATCAAGCATATCTACGACATCCATGGTTTATTTTAGAATTTTTTAAAAAGGCCAAAATGGGGGTTAAGTGAATTTCCTTGTTAATTTATGGATTTTACTCGTTTTTGACCTTTTTCTTTCACTAAAAAGGTCATAAAGTGGCCTAGCCTTATCGAATCGAAGCATGTAATAGTTCCTGAGAAATCTAACAAGCATATATTCGAATTCCAAGGTTGATTTTATCATTTTCGAAAATGGACAATATGAGGGTTAAGTGAATTTCCTTGTTAATTTACGGATTTTACTCGTTTTTGACCCTTTTTCTTTCACTAAAAAGGTCATAAAGTGGCCTAGGCTTATCGAATCGAAGCATGTAATAGTTCCTATGAAATCTAACAAGCATATATTCGAATTCCAAGGTTGATTTTATCATTTTCAAAAATGGACAAAATGAGTGATAAGTGAATTTCCTTGTTAATTTACGGATTTTACTCGTTTTTGACCCTTTTTCTTTCACTAAAAAGGTCATAAAGTGGCCTAGCCTTATCGAATCGAAGCATGTAATAGTTCCTATGAAATCTAACAAGCATATATTCGAATTCCAAGGTTGATTTTATCATTTTCAAAAATGGACAAAATGAGTGTTAAGTGAATTTCCTTGTTAATTTACGGATTTTACTCGTTTTTGACCCTTTTTCTTTCACTAAAAAGGTCATAAAGTGGCCTAGGCTTATCGAATCGAAGCATGTAATAGTTCCTAGGAAATCTAACAAGTATATCTACGACATCCATGGTTTATTTTAGAATTTTTAAAAACGGCCAAAATGGGGGTTAAGTGAATTTTCTTGTTAATTTACGGATTTTACTCGTTTTTGACCCTTTTTCTTTCACTGAAAAGGTCATAAAGTGGCCTAGCCTTATCGAATCGAAACATGTAATAGTTCCTAGGAAATCTAACAAGCATATCTACGACATCCGTGGTTTATTTTAGAATTTTTTTAAAAAGGCCAAAATGGGGGTTAAGTGAATTTCCTTGTTAATATACGGATTTTACTCATTTTTGACCTTTTTTCTTTCACTAAAAAGGTCATAAAGTGGCCTAGCCTTATCGAATCGAAGCATGTAATAGTTCCTATGAAATCTAACAAGCATATATTCGAATTCCAAGGTTGATTTTATCATTTTCGAAAATGGATAAAATGAGGGTTAAGTGAATTTCCTTGTTAATTTACGGATTTTACTCGTTTTTGACCCTTTTTCTTTCACTAAAAAGGTCATAAGGTGGCCTAGCCTTATCGAATCGAAGCATGTAATAGTTCCTAGGAAATATAACAACCATATCTACGACATCCATGGTTTATTTTAGAATTTTTAAAAACGGCCAAAATGGGGGTTAAGTGAATTTTCTTGTTAATTTACGGATTTTACTCGTTTTTGAACCTTTTTCTTTCACTGAAAAGGTCATAAAGTGGCCTAGCCTTATCGAATCGAAACATGTAATAGTTCCTAGGAAATCTAACAAGCATATCTACGACATCCATGGTTTATTTTAGAATTTTTTAAGAAGGCCAAAATGGGGGTTAATTGAATTTCCTTGTTAATATACGGATTTTACTCATTTTTGACCTTTTTTCTTTCACTAAAAAGGTCATAAAGTGGCCTAGCCTTATCGAATCGAAGCATGTAATAGTTCCTATGAAATCTAACAAGCATATATTCGAATTCCAAGGTTGATTTTATCATTTTCGAAAATGGATAAAATGAGGGTTAAGTGAATTTCCTTGTTAATTTACGGATTTTACTCGTTTTTGACCCTTTTTCTTTCACTAAAAAGGTCATAAAGTGGCCTAGCCTTATCGAATCGAAGCATGTAATAGTTCCTAGGAAATCTAACAAGCATATCTACGACATCCATGGTTTATTTTAGAATTTTTAAAAACGGCCAAAATGGGGGTTAATTGAATTTCCTTTTAATTTACGGATTTTACTCGTTTTTGACCCTTTTTCTTTCACTAAAAAGGTCATAAAGTGGCATAGCCTTATCGAATCGAAGCATGTAATAGTTCCTAGGAAATCTAACAAGCATATCTACGACATCCATGGTTTATTTTAGAATTTTTAAAAACGGCCAAAATGGGGGTTAATTGAATTTCCTTGTTAATTTACGAATTTTACTCGTTTTTGACCCTTTTTCTTTCACTAAAAAGGTCATAAAGTGGCCGAGCCTTATCGAATCGAAGCATGTAATAGTTCCTAGGAAATCTAACAAGCATATCTACGACATCCATGGTTTATTTTAGAATTTTTTAAAAAGGCCAAAATGGGGGTTAATTGAATTTCCTTGTTAATATACGGATTTTACACATTTTTGACCTTTTTTCTTTCACTAAAAAGGTCATAAAGTGGCCTAGCCTTATCGAATCGAAGCATGTAATAGTTCCTAGGAAATCTATCAAGCATATCTACGACATCCATGGTTTATTTTAGAATTTTTTAAAAAGGCCAAAATGGGGGTTAAGTGAATTTCCTTGTTAATTTATGGATTTTACTCGTTTTTGACCTTTTTCTATCACTAAAAAGGTCATAAACTGGCCTAGCCTTATCGAATCGAAGCATGTAATAGTTCCTAGGAAATCTAACAAGCATATCTACGACATCCATGGTTTATTTTAGAATTTTTTAAAAAGGCCAAAATGGGGGTTAATTGAATTTCCTTGTTAATATACGGATTTTACTCATTTTTGACCTTTTTTCTTTCACTAAAAAGATCATAAAGTGGCCTAGCCTTATCGAATCGAAGCATGTAATAGTTCCTATGAAATCTAACAAGCATATATTCGAATTCCAAGGTTGATTTTATCATTTTCGAAAATGGATAAAATGAGGGTTAAGTGAATTTCCTTGTTAATTTACGGATTTTACTCGTTTTTGACCCTTTTTCTTTCACTAAAACGGTCATAAATTGGCCTAGCCTTATCGAATCGAAGCATGTAATAGTTCCTAGGAAATCTAACAAGCATATCTACGACATCCATGGTTTATTTTAGAATTTTTAAAAACGGCCAAAATGGGGGTTAATTGAATTTCCTTGTTAATTTACGGATTTTACTCGTTTTTGACCCTTTTTCTTTCACTAAAAAGGTCATAAAGTGGCCGAGCCTTATCGAATCGAAGCATGTAATAGTTCCTAGGAAATCTAACAAGCATATCTACGACATCCATGGTTTATTTTAGAATTTTTAAAAACGGCCAAAATGGGGGTTAATTGAATTTCCTTGTTAATTTACGGATTTTACTCGTTTTTGACCCTTTTTCTTTCACTAAAACGGTCATAAATTGGCCTAGCCTTATCGAATCGAAGCATGTAATAGTTCCTAGGAAATCTAACAAGCATATCTACGACATCCATGGTTTATTTTAGAATTTTTAAAAACGGCCAAAATGGGGGTTAATTGAATTTCCTTGTTAATTTACGGATTTTACTCGTTTTTGACCCTTTTTCTTTCACTAAAAAGGTCATAAACTGGCCGAGCCTTATCGAATCGAAGCATGTTATAGTTCCTAGGAAATCTAACAAGCATATCTACGACATCCATGGTTTATTTTAGAATTTTTTAAAAAGGCCAAAATGGGGGTTAATTGAATTTCCTTGTTAATATACGGATTTTACACATTTTTGACCTTTTTTCTTTCACTAAAAAGGTCATAAAGTGGCCTAGCCTTATCGAATCGAAGCATGTAATAGTTCCTAGGAAATCTATCAAGCATATCTACGACATCCATGGTTTATTTTAGAATTTTTTAAAAAGGCCAAAATGGGGGTTAAGTGAATTTCCTTGTTAATTTATGGATTTTACTCGTTTTTGACCTTTTTCTATCACTAAAAAGGTCATAAACTGGCCTAGCCTTATCGAATCGAAGCATGTAATAGTTCCTAGGAAAACTAACAAGCATATCTACGACATCCATGGTTTATTTTAGAATTTTTTAAAAAGGCCAAAATGGGGGTTAATTGAATTTCCTTGTTAATATACGGATTTTACTCATTTTTGACCTTTTTTCTTTCACTAAAAAGATCATAAAGTGGCCTAGCCTTATCGAATCGAAGCATGTAATAGTTCCTATGAAATCTAAAAAGCATATATTCGAATTCCAAGGTTGATTTTATCATTTTCGAAAATGGATAAAATGAGGGTTAAGTGAATTTCCTTGTTAATTTACGGATTTTACTCGTTTTTGACCCTTTTTCTTTCACTAAAACGGTCATAAATTGGCCTAGCCTTATCGAATCGAAGCATGTAATAGTTCCTAGGAAATCTAACAAGCATATCTACGACATCCATGGTTTATTTTAGAATTTTTAAAAACGGCCAAAATGGGGGTTAATTGAATTTCCTTGTTAATTTACGGATTTTACTCGTTTTTGACCCTTTTTCTTTCACTAAAAAGGTCATAAAGTGGCCGAGCCTTATCGAATCGAAGCATGTAATAGTTCCTAGGAAATCTAACAAGCATATCTACGACATCCATGGTTTATTTTAGAATTTTTAAAAACGGCCAAAATGGGGGTTAATTGAATTTCCTTATTAATTTACGGATTTTACTCGTTTTTGACCCTTTTTCTTTCACTAAAACGGTCATAAATTGGCCTAGCCTTATCGAATCGAAGCATGTAATAGTTCCTAGGAAATCTAACAAGCATATCTACGACATCCATGGTTTATTTTAGAATTTTTAAAAACGGCCAAAATGGGGGTTAATTGAATTTCCTTGTTAATTTACGGATTTTACTCGTTTTTGACCCTTTTTCTTTCACTAAAAAGGTCATAAAGTGGCCGAGCCTTATCGAATCGAAGCATGTAATAGTTCCTATGAAATCTAACAAGCATATATTCGAATTCCAAGGTTGATTTTATCATTTTCGAAAATGGACAAAATGAGGGTTAAGTGAATTTCCTTGTTAATTTACGGATTTTACTCGTTTTTGACCCTTTTTCTTTCACTAAAAAGGTCATAAAGTGGCTTAGCCTTATCGAATCGAAGCATGTAATAGTTCTTAGGAAAGCTAACAAGCATATCTACGACATCCATGGTTTATTTTAGAATTTTTTAAAAAGGCCAAAATGGGGGTTAAGTGAATTTCCTTGTTAATTTATGGATTTTACTCGTTTTTGACCTTTTTCTTTCACTAAAAAGGTCATAAAGTGGCCTAGCCTTATCGAATCGAAGCATGTAATAGTTCCTAGGAAATCTATCAAGCATATCTACGACATCCATGGTTTATTTTAGAATTTTTTAAAAAGGCCAAAATGGGGGTTAAGTGAATTTCCTTGTTAATTTATGGATTTTACTCGTTTTTGACCTTTTTCTTTCACTAAAAAGGTCATAAAGTGGCCTAGCCTTATCGAATCGAAGCATGTAATAGTTCCTAGGAAATCTAACAAGCATATCTACGACATCCATGGTTTATTTTAGAATTTTTTAAAAATGCCAAAATGGAGGTTAAGTGAATTTCCTTGTTAATTTATGGATTTTACTCGTTTTTGACCTTTTTCTTTCAGTAAAAAGGTCATAAAGTGGCCTAGCCTTATCGAATCGAAGCATGTAATAGTTCCTATGAAATCTAACAAGCATATATTCGAATTCCAAGGTTGATTTTATCATTTTCAAAAATGGACAAAATGAGTGTTAAGTGAATTTCCTTGTTAATTTACGGATTTTACTCGTTTTTGACCCTTTTTCTTTCACTAAAAAGGTCATAAAGTGGCATAGCCTTATCGAATCGAAGCATGTAATAGTTCCTAGGAAATCTATCAAGCATATCTACGACATCCATGGTTTATTTTAGAATTTTTTAAAAAGGCCAAAATGGGGGTTAAGTGAATTTCCTTGTTAATTTATGGATTTTACTCGTTTTTGACCTTTTTCTTTCACTAAAAAGGTCATAAAGTGGCCTAGCCTTATCGAATCGAAGCATGTAATAGTTCCTAGGAAATCTAACAAGCATATCTACGACATCCATGGTTTATTTTAGAATTTTTTAAAAATGCCAAAATGGAGGTTAAGTGAATTTCCTTGTTAATTTATGGATTTTACTCGTTTTTGACCTTTTTCTTTCAGTAAAAAGGTCATAAAGTGGCCTAGCCTTATCGAATCGAAGCATGTAATAGTTCCTATGAAATCTAACAAGCATATATTCGAATTCCAAGGTTGATTTTATCATTTTCGAAAATGGATAAAATGAGGGTTAAGTGAATTTCCTTGTTAATTTACGGATTTTACTCGTTTTTGACCCTTTTTCTTTCACTAAAACGGTCATAAATTGGCCTAGCCTTATCGAATCGAAGCATGTAATAGTTCCTAGGAAATCTAACAAGCATATCTACGACATCCATGGTTTATTTTAGAATTTTTAAAAACGGCCAAAATGGGGGTTAATTGAATTTCCTTGTTAATTTACGGATTTTACTCGTTTTTGACCCTTTTTCTTTCACTAAAAAGGTCATAAAGTGGCCGAGCCTTATCGAATCGAAGCATGTAATAGTTCCTAGGAAATCTAACAAGCATATCTACGACATCCATGGTTTATTTTAGAATTTTTAAAAACGGCCAAAATGGGGGTTAATTGAATTTCCTTGTTAATTTACGGATTTTACTCGTTTTTGACCCTTTTTCTTTCACTAAAACGGTCATAAATTGGCCTAGCCTTATCGAATCGAAGCATGTAATAGTTCCTAGGAAATCTAACAAGCATATCTACGACATCCATGGTTTATTTTAGAATTTTTAAAAACGGCCAAAATGGGGGTTAATTGAATTTCCTTGTTAATTTACGGATTTTACTCGTTTTTGACCCTTTTTCTTTCACTAAAAAGGTCATAAAGTGGCCGAGCCTTATCGAATCGAAGCATGTAATAGTTCCTATGAAATCTAACAAGCATATATTCGAATTCCAAGGTTGATTTTATCATTTTCGAAAATGGACAAAATGAGGGTTAAGTGAATTTCCTTGTTAATTTACGGATTTTACTCGTTTTTGACCCTTTTTCTTTCACTAAAAAGGTCATAAAGTGGCTTAGCCTTATCGAATCGAAGCATGTAATAGTTCTTAGGAAAGCTAACAAGCATATCTACGACATCCATGGTTTATTTTAGAATTTTTTAAAAAGGCCAAAATGGGGGTTAAGTGAATTTCCTTGTTAATTTATGGATTTTACTCGTTTTTGACCTTTTTCTTTCACTAAAAAGGTCATAAAGTGGCCTAGCCTTATCGAATCGAAGCATGTAATAGTTCCTAGGAAATATATCAAGCATATCTACGACATCCATGGTTTATTTTAGAATTTTTTAAAAAGACCAAAATGGGGGTTAAGTGAATTTCCTTGTTAATTTATGGATTTTACTCGTTTTTGACCTTTTTCTTTCACTAAAAAGGTCATAAAGTGGCCTAGCCTTATCGAATCGAAGCATGTAATAGTTCCTAGGAAATCTAACAAGCATATCTACGACATCCATGGTTTATTTTAGAATTTTTTAAAAATGCCAAAATGGAGGTTAAGTGAATTTCCTTGTTAATTTATGGATTTTACTCGTTTTTGACCTTTTTCTTTCAGTAAAAAGGTCATAAAGTGGCCTAGCCTTATCGAATCGAAGCATGTAATAGTTCCTATGAAATCTAACAAGCATATATTCGAATTCCAAGGTTGATTTTATCATTTTCAAAAATGGACAAAATGAGTGTTAAGTGAATTTCCTTGTTAATTTACGGATTTTACTCGTTTTTGACCCTTTTTCTTTCACTAAAAAGGTCATAAAGTGGCCTAGGCTTATCGAATCGAAGCATGTAATAGTTCCTAGGAAATCTAACAAGTATATCTACGACATCCATGGTTTATTTTAGAATTTTTAAAAACGGCCAAAATGGGGGTTAAGTGAATTTTCTTGTTAATTTACGGATTTTACTCGTTTTTGACCCTTTTTCTTTCACTGAAAAGGTCATAAAGTGGCCTAGCCTTATCGAATCGAAACATGTAATAGTTCCTAGGAAATCTAACAAGCATATCTACGACATCCATGGTTTATTTTAGAATTTTTTAAAAAGGCCAAAATGGGGGTTAAGTGAATTTCCTTGTTAATATACGGATTTTACTCATTTTTGACCTTTTTTCTTTCACTAAAAAGGTCATAAAGTGGCCTAGCCTTATCGAATCGAAGCATGTAATAGTTCCTATGAAATCTAACAAGCATATATTCGAATTCCAAGGTTGATTTTATCATTTTCGAAAATGGATAAAATGAGGGTTAAGTGAATTTCCTTGTTAATTTACGGATTTTACTCGTTTTTGACCCTTTTTCTTTCACTAAAAAGGTCATAAAGTGGCCTAGCCTTATCGTATCGAAGCATGTAATAGTTCCTAGGAAATCTAACAAGCATATCTACGACATCCATGGTTTATTTTAGAATTTTTAAAAACGGCCAAAATGGGGGTTAAGTGAATTTTCTTGTTAATTTACGGATTTTACTCGTTTTTGACCCTTTTTCTTTCACTGAAAAGGTCATAAAGTGGCCTAGCCTTATCGAATCGAAACATGTAATAGTTCCTAGGAAATCTAACAAGCATATCTACGACATCCATGGTTTATTTTAGAATTTTTTAAAAAGGCCAAAATGGGGGTTAATTGAATTTCCTTGTTAATATACGGATTTTACTCATTTTTGACCTTTTTTCTTTCACTAAAAAGGTCATAAAGTGGCCTAGCCTTATCGAATCGAAGCATGTAATAGTTCCTATGAAATCTAACAAGCATATATTCGAATTCCAAGGTTGATTTTATCATTTTCGAAAATGGATAAAATGAGGGTTAAGTGAATTTCCTTGTTAATTTACGGATTTTACTCGTTTTTGACCCTTTTTCTTTCACTAAAAAGGTCATAAAGTGGCCTAGCCTTATCGAATCGAAGCATGTAATAGTTCCTAGGAAATCTAACAAGCATATCTACGACATCCATGGTTTTTTTTAGAATTTTTAAAAACGGCCAAAATGGGGGTTAATTGAATTTCCTTTTAATTTACGGATTTTACTCGTTTTTGACCCTTTTTCTTTCACTAAAAAGGTCATAAAGTGGCCTAGCCTTATCGAATCGAAGCATGTAATAGTTCCTAGGAAATCTAACAAGCATATCTATGACATCCATGGTTTATTTTAGAATTTTTTAAAAAGGCCAAAATGGGGGTTAATTGAATTTCCTTGTTAATATACGGATTTTACTCATTTTTGACCTTTTTTCTTTCACTAAAAAGGTCATACAGTGGCCTAGCCTTATCGAATCGAAGCATGTAATAGTTCCTATGAAATCTAACAAGCATATATTCGAATTCCAAGGTTGATTTTATCATTTTCGAAAATGGACAATATGAGGGTTAAGTGAATTTCCTTGTTAATTTACGGATTTTACTCGTTTTTGACCTTTTTCTTTCACTAAAAAGGTCATAAAGTGGCCTAGCCTTATCGAATCGAAGCATGTAATAGTTCCTAGGAAATCTATCAAGCATATCTACGACATCCATGGTTTATTTTAGAATTTTTTAAAAAGGCCAAAATGGGGGTTAAGTGAATTTCCTTGTTAATTTATGGATTTTACTCGTTTTTGACCTTTTTCTATCACTAAAAAGGTCATAAACTGGCCTAGCCTTATCGAATCGAAGCATGTAATAGTTCCTAGGAAATCTAACAAGCATATCTACGACATCCATGGTTTATTTTAGAATTTTTTTAAAAAGGCCAAAATGGGGGTTAATTGAATTTCCTTGTTAATATACGGATTTTACTCATTTTTGACCTTTTTTCTTTCACTAAAAAGATCATAAAGTGGCCTAGCCTTATCGAATCGAAGCATGTAATAGTTCCTATGAAATCTAACAAGCATATATTCGAATTCCAAGGTTGATTTTATCATTTTCGAAAATGGACAAAATAAGGGTTAAGTGAATTTCCTTGTTAATTTACGGATATTACTCGTTTTTGACCCTTTTTCTTTCACTAAAAAGGTCATAAAGTGGCCTAGCCTTATCAAATCGAAGCATGTAATAGTTCCTAGGAAATCTAACAAGCATATCTACGACATCCATGGTTTATTTTAGAATTTTTTAAAAAGGCCAAAATGGGGGTTAAGTGAATTTCCTTGTTAATTTATGGATTTTACTCGTTTTTGACCTTTTTCTTTCACTAAAAAGGTCATAAAGTGGCCTAGCCTTATCGAATCGAAGCATGTAATAGTTCTTAGGAAATCTAACAAGCATATCTACGACATCCATGGTTTATTTCAGAATTTTTTAAAAATGCCCAAATGGGGATTAAGTGAATTTCCTTGTTAATTTATGGATTTTACTCGTTTTTGACCTTTTTCTTTCACTAAAAAGGTCATAAAGTGGCCTAGCCTTATCGAATCGAAGCATGTAATAGTTCCTGTGAAATCTAACAAGCATATATTCGAATTCCAAGGTTGATTTTATCATTTTCGAAAATGGACAATATGAGGGTTAAGTGAATTTCCTTGTTAATTTACGGATTTTACTCGTTTTTGACCCTTTTTCTTTCACTAAAAAGGTCATAAAGTGGCCTAGCCTTATCGAATCGAAGCATGTAATAGTTCCTAGGAAATCTAACAAGCATATCTACGACATCCATGGTTTATTTTAGAATTTTTTAAAAAGGCCAAAATGGGGGTTAAGTGAATTTCCTTGTTAATTTATGGATTTTACTCGTTTTTGACCTTTTTCTTTCACTAAAAAGGTCATAAAGTGGCCTAGCCTTATCGAATCGAAACATGTAATAGTTCCTATGAAATCTAACAAGCATATATTCGAATTCCAAGGTTGATTTTATCATTTTCGAAAATGGACAAAATGAGGGTTAAGTGAATTTCCTTGTTAATTTACGGATTTTACTCGTTTTTGACCCTTTTTCTTTCACTAAAAAGGTCATAAAGTGGCCTAGCCTTATCGAATCGAAGCATGTAATAGTTCTTAGGAAAGCTAACAAGCATATCTACGACATCCATGGTTTATTTTAGAATTTTTTAAAAAGGCCAAAATGGGGGTTAAGTGAATTTCCTTGTTAATTTATGGATTTTACTCGTTTTTGACCTTTTTCTTTCACTAAAAAGGTCATAAAGTGGCCTAGCCTTATCGAATCGAAGCATGTAATAGTTCCTAGGAAATCTATCAAGCATATCTACGACATCCATGGTTTATTTTAGAATTTTTTAAAAAGGCCAAAATGGGGGTTAAGTGAATTTCCTTGTTAATTTACGGATTTTACTCGTTTTTGACCCTTTTTCTTTCACTAAAAAGGTCATAAAGTGGCCTAGCCTTATCGAATCGAAGCATGAAATAGTTCCTAGGAAATCTAACAAGCATATCTACGACATCCATGGTTTATTTTAGAATTTTTTAAAAAGGCCAAAATGGGGGTTAATTGAATCTCCTTGTTAATATACGGATTTTACTCATTTTTGACCTTTTTTCTTTCACTAAAAAGATCATAAAGTGGCCTAGCCTTATCGAATCGAAGCATGTAATAGTTCCTATGAAATCTAACAAGCATATATTCGAATTCCAAGGTTGATTTTATCATTTTCGAAAATGGACAAAATGAGGGTTAAGTGAATTTCCTTGTTAATTTACGGATTTTACTCGTTTTTGACCCTTTTTCTTTCACTAAAAAGGTCATAAAGTGGCCTAGCCTTATCGAATCGAAGCATGTAATAGTTCTTAGGAAAGCTAACAAGCATATCTACGACATCCATGGTTTATTTTAGAATTTTTTAAAAAGGCCAAAATGGGGGTTAAGTGAATTTCCTTGTTAATTTATGGATTTTACTCGTTTTTGACCTTTTTCTTTCACTAAAAAGGTCATAAAGTGGCCTAGCCTTATCGAATCGAAGCATGTAATAGTTCCTAGAAAATCTATCAAGCATATCTACGACATCCATGGTTTATTTTAGAATTTTTTAAAAAGGCCAAAATGGGGGTTAAGTGAATTTCCTTGTTAATTTACGGATTTTACTCCTTTTTGACCCTTTTTCTTTCACTAAAAAGGTCATAAAGTGGCCTAGCCTTATCGAATCGAAGCATGAAATAGTTCCTAGGAAATCTAACAAGCATATCTACGACATCCATGGTTTATTTTAGAATTTTTTAAAAAGGCCAAAATGGGGGTTAATTGAATCTCCTTGTTAATATACGGATTTTACTCATTTTTGACCTTTTTTCTTTCACTAAAAAGATCATAAAGTGGCCTAGCCTTATCGAATTGAAGCATGTAATAGTTCCTATGAAATCTAACAAGCATATATTCGAATTCCAAGGTTGATTTTATCATTTTTGAAAATGGACAAAATAAGGGTTAAGTGAATTTCCTTGTTAATTTACGGATATTACTCGTTTTTGACCCTTTTTCTTTCACTAAAAAGGTCATAAAGTGGCCTAGCCTTATCGAATCGAAGCATGTAATAGTTCCTATGAAATCTAACAAGCATATATTCGAATTCCAAGGTTGATTTTATCATTTTCAAAAATGGACAAAATGAGGGTTAAGTGAATTTCCTTGTTAATTTACGGATTTTACTCGTTTTTGACCCTTTTTCTTTCACTAAAAAGGTCATAAAGTGGCCTAGGCTTTCGAATCGAAGCATGTAATAGTTCCTAGGAAATCTAACAAGTATATCTACGACATCCATGGTTTATTTTAGAATTTTTAAAAACGGCCAAAATGGGGGTTAAGTGAATTTTCTTGTTAATTTACGGATTTTACTCGTTTTTGACCCTTTTTCTTTCACTGAAAAGGTCATAAAGTGGCCTAGCCTTATCGAATCGAAACATGTAATAGTTCCTAGGAAATCTAACAAGCATATCTACGACATCCATGATTTATTTTAGAATTTTTTAAAAAGGCCAAAATGGGGGTTAAGTGAATTTCCTTGTTAATATACGGATTTTACTCATTTTTGACCCTTTTTCTTTCACTAAAAAGGTCATAAAGTGGCCTAGCCTAATCGAATCGAAGCATGTAATAGTTCCTATGAAATCTAACAAGCATATATTCGAATTCCAAGGTTTATTTTATCATTTTCGAAAATGGATAAAATGAGGGTTAAGTGAATTTCCTTGTTAATTTACGGATTTTACTCGTTTTTGACCATTTTTCTTTCACTAAAAAGGTCATAAAGTGGCCTAGCCTTATCGAATCGAAGCATGTAATAGTTCTTAGGAAATCTAACAAGCATATCTACGACATCCATGGTTTATTTCAGAATTTTTTAAAAATGCCCAAATGGGGATTAAGTGAATTTCCTTGTTAATTTATGGATTTTACTCGTTTTTGACCTTTTTCTTTCACTAAAAAGGTCATAAAGTGGCCTAGCCTTATCGAATCGAAGCATGTAATAGTTCCTGTGAAATCTAACAAGCATATATTCGAATTCCAAGGTTGATTTTATCATTTTCGAAAATGGACAATATGAGGGTTAAGTGAATTTCCTTGTTAATTTACGGATTTTACTCGTTTTTGACCCTTTTTCTTTCACTAAAAAGGTCATAAAGTGGCCTAGCCTTATCGAATCGAAGCATGTAATAGTTCCTAGGAAATCTAACAAGCATATCTACGACATCCATGGTTTATTTTAGAATTTTTTAAAAAGGCCAAAATGGGGGTTAAGTGAATTTCCTTGTTAATTTATGGATTTTACTCGTTTTTGACCTTTTTCTTTCACTAAAAAGGTCATAAAGTGGCCTAGCCTTATCGAATCGAAACATGTAATAGTTCCTATGAAATCTAACAAGCATATATTCGAATTCCAAGGTTGATTTTATCATTTTCGAAAATGGACAAAATGAGGGTTAAGTGAATTTCCTTGTTAATTTACGGATTTTACTCGTTTTTGACCCTTTTTCTTTCACTAAAAAGGTCATAAAGTGGCCTAGCCTTATCGAATCGAAGCATGTAATAGTTCTTAGGAAAGCTAACAAGCATATCTACGACATCCATGGTTTATTTTAGAATTTTTTAAAAAGGCCAAAATGGGGGTTAAGTGAATTTCCTTGTTAATTTATGGATTTTACTCGTTTTTGACCTTTTTCTTTCACTAAAAAGGTCATAAAGTGGCCTAGCCTTATCGAATCGAAGCATGTAATAGTTCCTAGGAAATCTATCAAGCATATCTACGACATCCATGGTTTATTTTAGAATTTTTTAAAAAGGCCAAAATGGGGGTTAAGTGAATTTCCTTGTTAATTTACGGATTTTACTCGTTTTTGACCCTTTTTCTTTCACTAAAAAGGTCATAAAGTGGCCTAGCCTTATCGAATCGAAGCATGAAATAGTTCCTAGGAAATCTAACAAGCATATCTACGACATCCATGGTTTATTTTAGAATTTTTTAAAAAGGCCAAAATGGGGGTTAATTGAATCTCCTTGTTAATATACGGATTTTACTCATTTTTGACCTTTTTTCTTTCACTATAAAGATCATAAAGTGGCCTAGCCTTATCGAATCGAAGCATGTTATAGTTCCTATGAAATCTAACAAGCATATATTCGAATTCCAAGGTTGATTTTATCATTTTCGAAAATGGACAAAATGAGGGTTAAGTGAATTTCCTTGTTAATTTACGGATTTTACTCGTTTTTGACCCTTTTTCTTTCACTAAAAAGGTCATAAAGTGGCCTAGCCTTATCGAATCGAAGCATGTAATAGTTCTTAGGAAAGCTAACAAGCATATCTACGACATCCATGGTTTATTTTAGAATTTTTTAAAAAGGCCAAAATGGGGGTTAAGTGAATTTCCTTGTTAATTTATGGATTTTACTCGTTTTTGACCTTTTTCTTTCACTAAAAAGGTCATAAAGTGGCCTAGCCTTATCGAATCGAAGCATGTAATAGTTCCTAGAAAATCTATCAAGCATATCTACGACATCCATGGTTTATTTTAGAATTTTTTAAAAAGGCCAAAATGGGGGTTAAGTGAATTTCCTTGTTAATTTACGGATTTTACTCCTTTTTGACCCTTTTTCTTTCACTAAAAAGGTCATAAAGTGGCCTAGCCTTATCGAATCGAAGCATGAAATAGTTCCTAGGAAATCTAACAAGCATATCTACGACATCCATGGTTTATTTTAGAATTTTTTAAAAAGGCCAAAATGGGGGTTAATTGAATCTCCTTGTTAATATACGGATTTTACTCATTTTTGACCTTTTTTCTTTCACTAAAAAGATCATAAAGTGGCCTAGCCTTATCGAATTGAAGCATGTAATAGTTCCTATGAAATCTAACAAGCATATATTCGAATTCCAAGGTTGATTTTATCATTTTTGAAAATGGACAAAATAAGGGTTAAGTGAATTTCCTTGTTAATTTACGGATATTACTCGTTTTTGACCCTTTTTCTTTCACTAAAAAGGTCATAAAGTGGCCTAGCCTTATCGAATCGAAGCATGTAATAGTTCCTATGAAATCTAACAAGCATATATTCGAATTCCAAGGTTGATTTTATCATTTTCAAAAATGGACAAAATGAGGGTTAAGTGAATTTCCTTGTTAATTTACGGATTTTACTCGTTTTTGACCCTTTTTCTTTCACTAAAAAGGTCATAAAGTGGCCTAGGCTTTCGAATCGAAGCATGTAATAGTTCCTAGGAAATCTAACAAGTATATCTACGACATCCATGGTTTATTTTAGAATTTTTAAAAACGGCCAAAATGGGGGTTAAGTGAATTTTCTTGTTAATTTACGGATTTTACTCGTTTTTGACCCTTTTTCTTTCACTGAAAAGGTCATAAAGTGGCCTAGCCTTATCGAATCGAAACATGTAATAGTTCCTAGGAAATCTAACAAGCATATCTACGACATCCATGATTTATTTTAGAATTTTTTAAAAAGGCCAAAATGGGGGTTAAGTGAATTTCCTTGTTAATATACGCATTTTACTCATTTTTGACCCTTTTTCTTTCACTAAAAAGGTCATAAAGTGGCCTAGCCTAATCGAATCGAAGCATGTAATAGTTCCTATGAAATCTAACAAGCATATATTCGAATTCCAAGGTTTATTTTATCATTTTCGAAAATGGATAAAATGAGGGTTAAGTGAATTTCCTTGTTAATTTACGGATTTTACTCGTTTTTGACCCTTTTTCTTTCACTAAAAAGGTCATAAAGTGGCCTAGCCTTATCGAATCGAAGCATGTAATAGTTCCTAGAATCTAACAAGCATATCTACGACATCCATGGTTTATTTTAGAATTTTTAAAAACGGCCAAAATGGGGGTTAATGGAATTTCCTTGTTAATTTACGGATTTTACTCGTTTTTGACCCTTTTTCTTTCACTAAAAAGGTCATAAAGTGGCCTAGCCTTATCGAATCGAAGCATGTAATAGTTCCTAGGAAATCTAACAAGCATATCTATGACATCCATGGTTTATTTTAGAATTTTTTAAAAAGGCCAAAATGGGGGTTAATTGAATTTCCTTGTTAATATACGGATTTTACTCATTTTTGACCTTTTTTCTTTCACTAAAAAGGTCATAAAGTGGCCTAGCCTTATCAAATCGAAGCATGTAATAGTTCCTAGGAAATCTAACAAGCATATCTACGACATCCATGGTTTATTTTAGAATTTTTTAAAAAGGCCAAAATGGGGGTTAAGTGAATTTCCTTGTTAATTTATGGATTTTACTCGTTTTTGACCTTTTTCTTTCACTAAAAAGGTCATAAAGTGGCCTAGCCTTATCGAATCGAAGCATGTAATAGTTCTTAGGAAATCTAACAAGCATATCTACGACATCCATGGTTTATTTCAGAATTTTTTAAAAATGCCAAAATGGGGGTTAAGTGAATTTCCTTGTTAATTTATGGATTTTACTCGTTTTTGACCTTTTTCTTTCACTAAAAAGGTCATAAAGTGGCCTAGCCTTATCGAATCGAAGCATGTAATAGTTCCTAGGAAATCTAACAAGCATATCTACGACATCCATGGTTTATTTTAGAATTTTTTAAAAAGGCCAAAATGGGGGTTAAGTGAATTTCCTTGTTAATTTACGGATTTTACTCGTTTTTGACCCTTTTTCTTTCACTAAAAAGGTCATAAAGTGGCCTAGCCTTATCGAATCGAAGCATGAAATAGTTCCTAGGAAATCTAACAAGCATATCTACGACATCCATGGTTTATTTTAGAATTTTTTAAAAAGGCCAAAATGGGGGTTAATTGAATCTCCTTGTTAATATACGGATTTTACTCATTTTTGACCTTTTTTCTTTCACTAAAAAGATCATAAAGTGGCCTAGCCTTATCGAATCGAAGCATGTAATAGTTCCTATGAAATCTAACAAGCATATATTCGAATTCCAAGGTTGATTTTATCATTTTTGAAAATGGAAAAAATAAGGGTTAAGTGAATTTCCTTGTTAATTTACGGATATTACTCGTTTTTGACCCTTTTTCTTTCACTAAAAAGGTCATAAAGTGGCCTAGCCTTATCGAATCGAAGCATGTAATAGTTCCTATGAAATCTAACAAGCATATATTCGAATTCCAAGGTTGATTTTATCATTTTCAAAAATGGACAAAATGAGGGTTAAGTGAATTTCCTTGTTAATTTACGGATTTTACTCGTTTTTGACCCTTTTTCTTTCACTAAAAAGGTCATAAAGTGGCCTAGGCTTTCGAATCGAAGCATGTAATAGTTCCTAGGAAATCTAACAAGTATATCTACGACATCCATGGTTTATTTTAGAATTTTTAAAAACGGCCAAAATGGGGGTTAAGTGAATTTTCTTGTTAATTTACGGATTTTACTCGTTTTTGACCCTTTTTCTTTCACTGAAAAGGTCATAAAGTGGCCTAGCCTTATCGAATCGAAACATGTAATAGTTCCTAGGAAATCTAACAAGCATATCTACGACATCCATGATTTATTTTAGAATTTTTTAAAAAGGCCAAAATGGGGGTTAAGTGAATTTCCTTGTTAATATACGGATTTTACTCATTTTTGACCCTTTTTCTTTCACTAAAAAGGTCATAAAGTGGCCTAGCCTAATCGAATCGAAGCATGTAATAGTTCCTATGAAATCTAACAAGCATATATTCGAATTCCAAGGTTTATTTTATCATTTTCGAAAATGGATAAAATGAGGGTTAAGTGAATTTCCTTGTTAATTTACGGATTTTACTCGTTTTTGACCCTTTTTCTTTCACTAAAAAGGTCATAAAGTGGCCTAGCCTTATCGAATCGAAGCATGTAATAGTTCCTAGGAAATCTAACAAGCATATCTACGACATCCATGGTTTATTTTAGAATTTTTAAAAACGGCCAAAATGGGGGTTAATGGAATTTCCTTGTTAATTTACGGATTTTACTCGTTTTTGACCCTTTTTCTTTCACTAAAAAGGTCATAAAGTGGCCTAGCCTTATCGAATCGAAGCATGTAATAGTTCCTAGGAAATCTAACAAGCATATCTATGACATCCATGGTTTATTTTAGAATTTTTTAAAAAGGCCAAAATGGGGGTTAATTGAATTTCCTTGTTAATATACGGATTTTACTCATTTTTGACCTTTTTTCTTTCACTAAAAAGGTCATAAAGTGGCCTAGCCTTATCAAATCGAAGCATGTAATAGTTCCTAGGAAATCTAACAAGCATATCTACGACATCCATGGTTTATTTTAGAATTTTTTAAAAAGGCCAAAATGGGGGTTAAGTGAATTTCCTTGTTAATTTATGGATTTTACTCGTTTTTGACCTTTTTCTTTCACTAAAAAGGTCATAAAGTGGCCTAGCCTTATCGAATCGAAGCATGTAATAGTTCTTAGGAAATCTAACAAGCATATCTACGACATCCATGGTTTATTTCAGAATTTTTTAAAAATGCCAAAATGGGGGTTAAGTGAATTTCCTTGTTAATTTATGGATTTTACTCGTTTTTGACCTTTTTCTTTCACTAAAAAGGTCATAAAGTGGCCTAGCCTTATCGAATCGAAGCGTGTAATAGTTCCTAGGAAATCTAACAAGCATATCTACGACATCCATGGTTTATTTTAGAATTTTTTAAAAAGGCCAAAATGGGGGTTAAGTGAATTTCCTTGTTAATTTACGGATTTTACTCGTTTTTGACCCTTTTTCTTTCACTAAAAAGGTCATAAAGTGGCCTAGCCTTATCGAATCGAAGCATGAAATAGTTCCTAGGAAATCTAACAAGCATATCTACGACATCCATGGTTTATTTTAGAATTTTTTAAAAAGGCCAAAATGGGGGTTAATTGAATCTCCTTGTTAATATACGGATTTTACTCATTTTTGACCTTTTTTCTTTCACTAAAAAGATCATAAAGTGGCCTAGCCTTATCGAATCGAAGCATGTAATAGTTCCTATGAAATCTAACAAGCATATATTCGAATTCCAAGGTTGATTTTATCATTTTTGAAAATGGACAAAATAAGGGTTAAGTGAATTTCCTTGTTAATTTACGGATATTACTCGTTTTTGACCCTTTTTCTTTCACTAAAAAGGTCATAAAGTGGCCTAGCCTTATCGAATCGAAGCATGTAATAGTTCCTATGAAATCTAACAAGCATATATTCGAATTCCAAGGTTGATTTTATCATTTTCAAAAATGGACAAAATGAGGGTTAAGTGAATTTCCTTGTTAATTTACGGATTTTACTCGTTTTTGACCCTTTTTCTTTCACTAAAAAGGTCATAAAGTGGCCTAGGCTTTCGAATCGAAGCATGTAATAGTTCCTAGGAAATCTAACAAGTATATCTACGACATCCATGGTTTATTTTAGAATTTTTAAAAACGGCCAAAATGGGGGTTAAGTGAATTTTCTTGTTAATTTACGGATTTTACTCATTTTTGACCCTTTTTCTTTCACTAAAAAGGTCATAAAGTGGCCTAGCCTAATCGAATCGAAGCATGTAATAGTTCCTATGAAATCTAACAAGCATATATTCGAATTCCAAGGTTTATTTTATCATTTTCGAAAATGGATAAAATGAGGGTTAAGTGAATTTCCTTGTTAATTTACGGATTTTACTCGTTTTTGACCCTTTTTCTTTCACTAAAAAGGTCATAAAGTGGCCTAGCCTTATCGAATCGAAGCATGTAATAGTTCCTAGAATCTAACAAGCATATCTACGACATCCATGGTTTATTTTAGAATTTTTAAAAACGGCCAAAATGGGGGTTAATTGAATTTCCTTGTTAATTTACGGATTTTACTCGTTTTTGACCCTTTTTCTTTCACTAAAAAGGTCATAAAGTGGCCTAGCCTTATCGAATCGAAGCATGTAATAGTTCCTAGGAAATCTAACAAGCATATCTATGACATCCATGGTTTATTTTAGAATTTTTTAAAAAGGCCAAAATGGGGGTTAATTGAATTTCCTTGTTAATATACGGATTTTACTCATTTTTGACCTTTTTTCTTTCACTAAAAAGGTCATAAAGTGGCCTAGCCTTATCAAATCGAAGCATGTAATAGTTCCTAGGAAATCTAACAAGCATATCTACGACATCCATGGTTTATTTTAGAATTTTTTAAAAAGGCCAAAATGGGGGTTAAGTGAATTTCCTTGTTAATTTATGGATTTTACTCGTTTTTGACCTTTTTCTTTCACTAAAAAGGTCATAAAGTGGCCTAGCCTTATCGAATCGAAGCATGTAATAGTTCTTAGGAAATCTAACAAGCATATCTACGACATCCATGGTTTATTTCAGAATTTTTTAAAAATGCCAAAATGGGGGTTAAGTGAATTTCCTTGTTAATTTATGGATTTTACTCGTTTTTGACCTTTTTCTTTCACTAAAAAGGTCATAAAGTGGCCTAGCCTTATCGAATCGAAGCATGTAATAGTTCCTGTGAAATCTAACAAGCATATATTCGAATTCCAAGGTTGATTTTATCATTTTCGAAAATGGACAATATGAGGGTTAAGTGAATTTCCTTGTTAATTTACGGATTTTACTCGTTTTTGACCCTTTTTCTTTCACTAAAAAGGTCATAAAGTGGCCTAGCCTTATCGAATCGAAGCATGTAATAGTTCCTAGGAAATCTAACAAGCATATCTACGACATCCATGGTTTATTTTAGAATTTTTTAAAAAGGCCAAAATGGGGGTTAAGTGAATTTCCTTGTTAATTTATGGATTTTACTCGTTTTTGACCTTTTTCTTTCACTAAAAAGGTCATAAAGTGGCCTAGCCTTATCGAATCGAAGCATGTAATAGTTCCTATGAAATCTAACAAGCATATATTCGAATTCCAAGGTTGATTTTATCATTTTCGAAAATGGACAAAATGAGGGTTAAGTGAATTTCCTTGTTAATTTACGGATTTTACTCGTTTTTGACCCTTTTTCTTTCACTAAAAAGGTCATAAAGTGGCCTAGCCTTATCGAATCGAAGCATGTAATAGTTCTTAGGAAAGCTAACAAGCATATCTACGACATCCATGGTTTATTTTAGATTTTTTTAAAAAGGCCAAAATGGGGGTTAAGTGAATTTCCTTGTTAATTTATGGATTTTACTCGTTTTTGACCTTTTTCTTTCACTAAAAAGGTCATAAAGTGGCCTAGGCTTATCGAATCGAAGCATGTAATAGTTCCTAGGAAATCTAACAACTATATCTACGACATCCATGGTTTATTTTAGAATTTTTAAAAACGGCCAAAATGGGGGTTAAGTGAATTTTCTTGTTAATTTACGGATTTTACTCGTTTTTGACCCTTTTTCTTTCACTGAAAAGGTCATAAAGTGGCCTAGCCTTATCGAATCGAAGCATGTAATAGTTCCTATGAAATCTAACAAGCATATATTCGAATTCCAAGGTTGATTTTATCATTTTCAAAAATGGACAAAATGAGGGTTAAGTGAATTTCCTTGTTAATTTACGGATTTTACTCATTTTTGACCCTTTTTCTTTCACTAAAAAGGTCATAAAGTGGCCTAGGCTTATCGAATCGAAGCATGTAATAGTTCCTAGGAAATCTAACAAGTATATCTACGACATCCATGGTTTATTTTAGAATTTTTAAAAACGGCCAAAATGGGGGTTAAGTGAATTTTCTTGTTAATTTACGGATTTTACTCGTTTTTGACCCTTTTTCTTTCACTGAAAAGGTCATAAAGTGGCCTAGCCTTATCGAATCGAAACATGTAATAGTTCCTAGGAAATCTAACAAGCATATCTACGACATCCATGATTTATTTTATAATTTTTTAAAAAGGCCAAAATGGGGGTTAAGTGAATTTCCTTGTTAATATACGGATTTTACTCATTTTTGACCCTTTTTCTTTCACTAAAAAGGTCATAAAGTGGCCTAGCCTAATCGAATCGAAGCATGTAATAGTTCCTGTGAAATCTAACAAGCATATATTCGAATTCCAAGGTTGATTTTATCATTTTCGAAAATGGACAATATGAGGGTTAAGTGAATTTCCTTGTTAATTTACGGATTTTACTCGTTTTTGACCCTTTTTCTTTCACTAAAAAGGTCATAAAGTGGCCTAGCCTTATCGAATCGAAGCATGTAATAGTTCCTAGGAAATCTAACAAGCATATCTACGACATCCATGGTTTATTTTAGAATTTTTTAAAAAGGCCAAAATGGGGGTTAAGTGAATTTCCTTGTTAATTTATGGATTTTACTCGTTTTTGACCTTTTTCTTTCACTAAAAAGGTCATAAAGTGGCCTAGCCTTATCGAATCGAAGCATGTAATAGTTCCTATGAAATCTAACAAGCATATATTCGAATTCCAAGGTTGATTTTATCATTTTCGAAAATGGACAAAATGAGGGTTAAGTGAATTTCCTTGTTAATTTACGGATTTTACTCGTTTTTGACCCTTTTTCTTTCACTAAAAAGGTCATAAAGTGGCCTAGCCTTATCGAATCGAAGCATGTAATAGTTCTTAGGAAAGCTAACAAGCATATCTACGACATCCATGGTTTATTTTAGATTTTTTTAAAAAGGCCAAAATGGGGGTTAAGTGAATTTCCTTGTTAATTTATGGATTTTACTCGTTTTTGACCTTTTTCTTTCACTAAAAAGGTCATAAAGTGGCCTAGGCTTATCGAATCGAAGCATGTAATAGTTCCTAGGAAATCTAACAAGTATATCTACGACATCCATGGTTTATTTTAGAATTTTTAAAAACGGCCAAAATGGGGGTTAAGTGAATTTTCTTGTTAATTTACGGATTTTACTCGTTTTTGACCCTTTTTCTTTCACTGAAAAGGTCATAAAGTGGCCTAGCCTTATCGAATCGAAGCATGTAATAGTTCCTATGAAATCTAACAAGCATATATTCGAATTCCAAGGTTGATTTTATCATTTTCAAAAATGGACAAAATGAGGGTTAAGTGAATTTCCTTGTTAATTTACGGATTTTACTCATTTTTGACCCTTTTTCTTTCACTAAAAAGGTCATAAAGTGGCCTAGGCTTATCGAATCGAAGCATGTAATAGTTCCTAGGAAATCTAACAAGTATATCTACGACATCCATGGTTTATTTTAGAATTTTTAAAAACGGCCAAAATGGGGGTTAAGTGAATTTTCTTGTTAATTTACGGATTTTACTCGTTTTTGACCCTTTTTCTTTCACTGAAAAGGTCATAAAGTGGCCTAGCCTTATCGAATCGAAACATGTAATAGTTCCTAGGAAATCTAACAAGCATATCTACGACATCCATGATTTATTTTATAATTTTTTAAAAAGGCCAAAATGGGGGTTAAGTGAATTTCCTTGTTAATATACGGATTTTACTCATTTTTGACCCTTTTTCTTTCACTAAAAAGGTCATAAAGTGGCCTTGCCTAATCGAATCGAAGCATGTAATTGTTCCTGTGAAATCTAACAAGCATATATTCGAATTCCAAGGTTGATTTTATCATTTTCGAAAATGGACAATATGAGGGTTAAGTGAATTTCCTTGTTAATTTACGGATTTTACTCGTTTTTGACCCTTTTTCTTTCACTAAAAAGGTCATAAAGTGGCCTAGCCTTATCGAATCGAAGCATGTAATAGTTCCTAGGAAATCTAACAAGCATATCTACGACATCCATGGTTTATTTTAGAATTTTTTAAAAAGGCCAAAATGGGGGTTAAGTGAATTTCCTTGTTAATTTATGGATTTTACTCGTTTTTGACCTTTTTCTTTCACTAAAAAGGTCATAAAGTGGCCTAGCCTTATCGAATCGAAGCATGTAATAGTTCCTATGAAATCTAACAAGCATATATTCGAATTCCAAGGTTGATTTTATCATTTTCGAAAATGGACAAAATGAGGGTTAAGTGAATTTCCTTGTTAATTTACGGATTTTACTCGTTTTTGACCCTTTTTCTTTCACTAAAAAGGTCATAAAGTGGCCTAGCCTTATCGAATCGAAGCATGTAATAGTTCTTAGGAAAGCTAACAAGCATATCTACGACATCCATGGTTTATTTTAGATTTTTTTAAAAAGGCCAAAATGAGGGTTAAGTGAATTTCCTTGTTAATTTACGGATTTTACTCGTTTTTGACCCTTTTTCTTTCACTAAAAAGGTCATAAAGTGGCCTAGCCTTATCGAATCGAAGCATGTAATAGTTCCTAGGAAATCTAACAAGTATATCTACGACATCCATGGTTTATTTTAGAATTTTTAAAAACGGCCAAAATGGGGGTTAAGTGAATTTTCTTGTTAACTTACGGATTTTACTCGTTTTTGACCCTTTTTCTTTCACTGAAAAGGTCATAAAGTGGCCTAGCCTTATCGAATCGAAGCATGTAATAGTTCCTATGAAATCTAACAAGCATATATTCGAATTCCAAGGTTGATTTTATCATTTTCAAAAATGGACAAAATGAGGGTTAAGTGAATTTCCTTGTTAATTTACGGATTTTACTCATTTTTGACCCTTTTTCTTTCACTAAAAAGGTCATAAAGTGGCCTAGGCTTATCGAATCGAAGCATGTAATAGTTCCTAGGAAATCTAACAAGTATATCTACGACATCCATGGTTTATTTTAGAATTTTTAAAAACGGCCAAAATGGGGGTTAAGTGAATTTTCTTGTTAATTTACGGATTTTACTCGTTTTTGACCCTTTTTCTTTCACTGAAAAGGTCATAAAGTGGCCTAGCCTTATCGAATCGAAACATGTAATAGTTCCTAGGAAATCTAACAAGCATATCTACGACATCCATGATTTATTTTATAATTTTTTAAAAAGGCCAAAATGGGGGTTAAGTGAATTTCCTTGTTAACTTACGGATTTTACTCATTTTTGACCCTTTTTCTTTCACTAAAAAGGTCATAAAGTGGCCTAGCCTAATCGAATCGAAGCATGTAATAGTTCCTATGAAATCTAACAAGCATATATTCGAATTCCAAGGTTTATTTTATCATTTTCGAAAATGGATAAAATGAGGGTTAAGTGAATTTCCTTGTTAATTTACGGATTTTACTCGTTTTTGACCCTTTTTCTTTCACTAAAAAGGTCATAAAGTGGCCTAGCCTTATCGAATCGAAGCATGTAATAGTTCCTAGGAAATCTAACAAGCATATCTACGACATCCATGGTTTATTTTAGAATTTTTAAAAACGGCCAAAATGGGGGTTAATTGAATTTCCTTGTTAATTTACGGATTTTACTCGTTTTTGACCCTTTTTCTTTCACTAAAAAGGTCATAAAGTGGCCTAGCCTTATCGAATCGAAGCATGTAATAGTTCCTAGGAAATCTAACAAGCATATCTATGACATCCATGGTTTATTTTAGAATTTTTTAAAAAGGCCAAAATGGGGGTTAATTGAATTTCCTTGTTAATATACGGATTTTACTCATTTTTGACCTTTTTTCTTTCACTAAAAAGGTCATAAAGTGGCCTAGCCTTATCAAATCGAAGCATGTAATAGTTCCTAGGAAATCTAACAAGCATATCTACGACATCCATGGTTTATTTTTGAATTTTTTAAAAAGGCCAAAATGGGGGTTAAGTGAATTTCCTTGTTAATTTATGGATTTTACTCGTTTTTGACCTTTTTCTTTCACTAAAAAGGTCATAAAGTGGCCTAGCCTTATCGAATCGAAGCATGTAATAGTTCTTAGGAAATCTAACAAGCATATCTACGACATCCATGGTTTATTTCAGAATTTTTTAAAAATGCCAAAATGGGGGTTAAGTGAATTTCCTTGTTAATTTATGGATTTTACTCGTTTTTGACCTTTTTCTTTCACTAAAAAGGTCATAAAGTGGCCTAGCCTTATCGAATCGAAGCATGTAATAGTTCCTGTGAAATCTAACAAGCATATATTCGAATTCCAAGGTTGATTTTATCATTTTCGAAAATGGACAATATGAGGGTTAAGTGAATTTCCTTGTTAATTTACGGATTTTACTCGTTTTTGACCCTTTTTCTTTCACTAAAAAGGTCATAAATTGGCCTAGCCTTATCGAATCGAAGCATGTAATAGTTCCTAGGAAATCTAACAAGCATATCTACGACATCCATGGTTTATTTTAGAATTTTTTAAAAAGGCCAAAATGGGGGTTAAGTGAATTTCCTTGTTAATTTATGGATTTTACTCGTTTTTGACCTTTTTCTTTCACTAAAAAGGTCATAAAGTGGCCTAGCCTTATCGAATCGAAGCATGTAATAGTTCCTAGGAAATCTAACAAGCATATCTACGACATCCATGGTTTATTTTAGAATTTTTAAAAACGGCCAAAATGGGGGTTAATTGAATTTCCTTGTTAATTTACGGATTTTACTCGTTTTTGACCCTTTTTCTTTCACTAAAAAGGTCATAAAGTGGCCTAGCCTTATCGAATCGAAGCATGTAATAGTTCCTAGGAAATCTAACAAGCATATCTATGACATCCATGGTTTATTTTAGAATTTTTTAAAAAGGCCAAAATGGGGGTTAATTGAATTTCCTTGTTAATATACGGATTTTACTCATTTTTGACCTTTTTTCTTTCACTAAAAAGGTCATAAAGTGGCCTAGCCTTATCAAATCGAAGCATGTAATAGTTCCTAGGAAATCTAACAAGCATATCTACGACATCCATGGTTTATTTTTGAATTTTTTAAAAAGGCCAAAATGGGGGTTAAGTGAATTTCCTTGTTAATTTTTGGATTTTACTCGTTTTTGACCTTTTTCTTTCACTAAAAAGGTCATAATGTGGCCTAGCCTTATCGAATCGAAGCATGTAATAGTTCTTAGGAAATCTAACAAGCATATCTACGACATCCATGGTTTATTTCAGAATTTTTTAAAAATACCAAAATGGGGGTTAAGTGAATTTCCTTGTTAATTTATGGATTTTACTCGTTTTTGACCTTTTTCTTTCACTAAAAAGGTCATAAAGTGGCCTAGCCTTATCGAATCGAAGCATGTAATAGTTCCTGTGAAATCTAACAAGCATATATTCGAATTCCAAGGTTGATTTTATCATTTTCGAAAATGGACAATATGAGGGTTAAGTGAATTTCCTTGTTAATTTACGGATTTTACTCGTTTTTGACCCTTTTTCTTTCACTAAAAAGGTCATAAAGTGGCCTAGCCTTATCGAATCGAAGCATGTAATAGTTCCTAGGAAATCTAACAAGCATATCTACGACATCCATGGTTTATTTTAGAATTTTTTAAAAAGGCCAAAATGGGGGTTAAGTGAATTTCCTTGTTAATTTATGGATTTTACTCGTTTTTGACCTTTTTCTTTCACTAAAAAGGTCATAAAGTGGCCTAGCCTTATCGAATCGAAGCATGTAATAGTTCCTCTGAAATCTAACAAGCATATATTCGAATTCCAAGGTTGATTTTATCATTTTCGAAAATGGACAAAATGAGGGTTAAGTGAATTTCCTTGTTAATTTACGGATTTTACTCGTTTTTGACCCTTTTTCTTTCACTAAAAAGGTCATAAAGTGGCCTAGCCTTATCGAATCGAAGCATGTAATAGTTCTTAGTAAAGCTAACAAGCATATCTACGACATCCATGGTTTATTTTAGAATTTTTTAAAAAGGCCAAAATGGGGGTTAAGTGAATTTCCTTGTTAATTTATGGATTTTACTCGTTTTTGACCTTTTTCTTTCACTAAAAAGGTCATAAAGTGGCCTAGCCTTATCGAATCGAAGCATGTAATAGTTCTTAGGAAATCTAACAAGCATATCTACGACATCCATGGTTTATTTCAGAATTTTTTAAAAATACCAAAATGGGGGTTAAGTGAATTTCCTTGTTAATTTATGGATTTTACTCGTTTTTGACCTTTTTCTTTCACTAAAAAGGTCATAAAGTGGCCTAGCCTTATCGAATCGAAGCATGTAATAGTTCCTGTGAAATCTAACAAGCATATATTCGAATTCCAAGGTTGATTTTATCATTTTCGAAAATGGACAATATGAGGGTTAAGTGAATTTCCTTGTTAATTTACGGATTTTACTCGTTTTTGACCCTTTTTCTTTCACTAAAAAGGTCATAAAGTGGCCTAGCCTTATCGAATCGAAGCATGTAATAGTTCCTAGGAAATCTAACAAGCATATCTACGACATCCATGGTTTATTTTAGAATTTTTTAAAAAGGCCAAAATGGGGGTTAAGTGAATTTCCTTGTTAATTTATGGATTTTACTCGTTTTTGACCTTTTTCTTTCACTAAAAAGGTCATAAAGTGGCCTAGCCTTATCGAATCGAAGCATGTAATAGTTCCTCTGAAATCTAACAAGCATATATTCGAATTCCAAGGTTGATTTTATCATTTTCGAAAATGGACAAAATGAGGGTTAAGTGAATTTCCTTGTTAATTTACGGATTTTACTCGTTTTTGACCCTTTTTCTTTCACTAAAAAGGTCATAAAGTGGCCTAGCCTTATCGAATCGAAGCATGTAATAGTTCTTAGGAAAGCTAACAAGCATATCTACGACATCCATGGTTTATTTTAGAATTTTTTAAAAAGGCCAAAATGGGGGTTAAGTGAATTTCCTTGTTAATTTATGGATTTTACTCGTTTTTGACCTTTTTCTTTCACTAAAAAGGTCATAAAGTGGCCTAGGCTTATCGAATCGAAGCATGTAATAGTTCCTAGGAAATCTAACAAGCATATCTACGACATCCATGGTTTATTTTAGAATTTTTAAAAACGGCCAAAATGGGGGTTAAGTGAATTTTCTTGTTAATTTACGGATTTTACTCGTTTTTGACCCTTTTTCTTTCACTGAAAAGGTCATAAAGTGGCCTAGCCTTATCGAATCGAAACATGTAATAGTTCCTAAGAAATCTAACAAGCATATCTACGACATCCATGATTTATTTTAGAATTTTTTAAAAAGGCCAAAATGGGGGTTAAGTGAATTTCCTTGTTAATATACGGATTTTACTCATTTTTGACCCTTTTTCTTTCACTAAAAAGGTCATAAAGTGGCCTAGCCTAATCGAATCGAAGCATGTAATAGTTCCTAGGAAATCTAACAAGCATATCTACGACATCCATGGTTTATTTTAGAATTTTTAAAATCGGCCAAAATGGGGGTTAATTGAATTGCCTTGTTAATTTACGGATTTTACTCGTTTTTGACCCTTTTTCTTTCACTAAAAAGGTCATAAAGTGGCCTAGCCTTATCGAATCGAAGCATGTAATAGTTCTTAGGAAATCTAACAAGCATATCTACGACATCCATGGTTTATTTCAGAATTTTTTAAAAATGCCAAAATGGGGGTTAAGTGAATTTCCTTGTTAATTTATGGATTTTACTCGTTTTTGACCTTTTTCTTTCACTAAAAAGGTCATAAAGTGGCCTAGCCTTATCAAATCGAAGCATGTAATAGTTCCTGTGAAATCTAACAAGCATATATTCGAATTCCATGGTTGATTTTATCATTTTCGAAAATGGACAATATGAGGGTTAAGTGAATTTCCTTGTTAATTTACGGATTTTACTCGTTTTTGACGCTTTTTCTTTCACTAAAAAGGTCATAAAGTGGCCTAGCCTTATCGAATCGAAGCATGTAATAGTTCCTAGGAAATCTAACAAGCATATCTACGACATCCATGGTTTATTTTAGAATTTTTTAAAAAGGCCAAAATGGGGGTTAAGTGAATTTGCTTGTTAATTTATGGATTTTACTCGTTTTTGACCTTTTTCTTTCACTAAAAAGGTCATAAAGTGGCCTAGCCTTATCGAATCGAAGCATGTAATAGTTCCAATGAAATCTAACAAGCATATATTCGAATTCCAAGGTTGATTTTATCATTTTCGAAAATGGACAAAATGAGGGTTAAGTGAATTTCCTTGTTAATTTACGGATTTTACTCGTTTTTGACCCTTTGTCTTTCACTAAAAAGGTCATAAAGTGGCCTAGCCTTATCGAATCGAAGCATGTAATAGTTCTTAGGAAAGCTAACAAGCATATCTACGACATCCATGGTTTATTTTAGAATTTTTTAAAAAGGCCAAAATGGGGGTTAAGTGAATTTCCTTGTTAATTTATGGATTTTACTCGTTTTTGACCTTTTTCTTTCACTAAGAAGGTCATAAAGTGGCCTAGCCTTATCGAATCGAAGCATGTAATAGTTCCTAGGAAATCTATCAAGCATATCTACGACATCCATGGTTTATTTTAGAATTTTTTAAAAAGGCCAAAATGGGGGTTAAGTGAATTTCCTTGTTAATTTATGGATTTTACTCGTTTTTGACCTTTTTCTTTCACTAAAAAGGTCATAAAGTGGCCTAGCCTTATCGAATCGAAGCATGAAATAGTTCCTAGGAAATCTAACAAGCATATCTACGACATCCATGGTTTATTTTAGAATTTTTTAAAAAGGCCAAAATGGGGGTTAATTGAATCTCCTTGTTAATATACGGATTTTACTCATTTTTGACCTTTTTTCTTTCACTAAAAAGATCATAAAGTGGCCTAGCCTTATCGAATCGAAGCATGTAATAGTTCCTATGAAATCTAACAAGCATATATTCGAATTCCAAGGTTGATTTTATCATTTTCGAAAATGGACAAAATAAGGGTTAAGTGAATTTCCTTGTTAATTTACGGATATTACTCGTTTTTGACCCTTTTTCTTTCACTAAAAAGGTCATAAAGTGGCCTAGCCTTATCGAATCGAAGCATGTAATAGTTCCTATGAAATCTAACAAGCATATATTCGAATTCCAAGGTTGATTTTATCATTTTCGAAAATGGAAAAAATAAGGGTTAAGTGAATTTCCTTGTTAATTTACGGATATTACTCGTTTTTGACCCTTTTTCTTTCACTAAAAAGGTCATAAAGTGGCCTAGCCTTATCGAATCGAAGCATGTAATAGTTCCTATGAAATCTAACAAGCATATATTCGAATTCCAAGGTTGATTTTATCATTTTCAAAAATGGACAAAATGAGGGTTAAGTGAATTTCCTTGTTAATTTACGGATTTTACTCGTTTTTGACCCTTTTTCTTTCACTAAAAAGGTCATAAAGTGGCCTAGGCTTATCGAATCGAAGCATGTAATAGTTCCTAGGAAATCTAACATGTATATCTACGACATCCATGGTTTATTTTAGAATTTTTAAAAACGGCCAAAATGGGGGTTAAGTGAATTTTCTTGTTAATTTACGGATTTTACTCGTTTTTGACCCTTTTTCTTTCACTGAAAAGGTCATAAAGTGGCCTAGCCTTATCGAATCGAAACATGTAATAGTTCCTAGGAAATCTAACAAGCATATCTACGACATCCATGGTTTATTTTAGAATTTTTTAAAAAGGCCAAAATGGGGGTTAAGTGAATTTCCTTGTTAATATACGGATTTTACTCATTTTTGACCCTTTTTCTTTCACTAAAAAGGTCATAAAGTGGCCTAGCCTAATCGAATCGAAGCATGTAATAGTTCCTATGAAATCTAACAAGCATATATTCGAATTCCAAGGTTGATTTTATCATTTTCGAAAATGGATAAAATGAGGGTTAAGTGAATTTCCTTGTTAATTTACGGATTTTACTCGTTTTAGACCCTTTTTCTTTCACTAAAAAGGTCATAAAGTGGCCTAGCCTTATCGAATCGAAGCATGTAAGAGTTCCTAGGAAATCTAACAAGCATATCTACGACATCCATGGTTTATTTTAGAATTTTTAAAAACGGCCAAAATGGGGGTTAATTGAATTTCCTTGTTAATTTACGGATTTTACTCGTTTTTGACCCTTTTTCTTTCACTAAAAAGGTCATAAAGTGGCCTAGCCTTATCGAATCGAAGCATGTAATAGTTCCTAGGAAATCTAACAAGCATATCTATGACATCCATGGTTTATTTTAGAATTTTTTAAAAAGGCCAAAATGGGGGTTAATTGAATTTCCTTGTTAATATACGGATTTTACTCATTTTTGACCTTTTTTCTTTCACTAAAAAGGTCATAAAGTGGCCTAGCCTTATCAAATCGAAGCATGTAATAGTTCCTAGGAAATCTAACAAGCATATCTACGACATCCATGGTTTATTTTAGAATTTTTTAAAAAGGCCAAAATGGGGGTTAAGTGAATTTCCTTGTTAATTTATGGATTTTACTCGTTTTTGACCTTTTTCTTTCACTAAAAAGGTCATAAAGTGGCCTAGCCTTATCGAATCGAAGCATGTAATAGTTCTTAGGAAATCTAACAAGCATATCTACGACATCCATGGTTTATTTCAGAATTTTTTAAAAATGCCAAAATGGGGGTTAAGTGAATTTCCTTGTTAATTTATGAATTTTACTCGTTTTTGACCTTTTTCTTTCACTAAAAAGGTCATAAAGTGGCCTAGCCTTATCGAATCGAAGCATGTAATAGTTCCTGTGAAATCTAACAAGCATATATTCGAATTCCAAGGTTGATTTTATGATTTTCGAAAATGGACAATATGAGGGTTAAGTGAATTTCCTTGTTAATTTACGGATTTTACTCGTTTTTGACCCTTTTTCTTTCACTAAAAAGGTCATAAAGTGGCCTAGCCTTATCGAATCGAAGCATGTAATAGTTCCTAGGAAATCTAACAAGCATATCTACGACATCCATGGTTTATTTTAGAATTTTTTAAAAAGGCCAAAATGGCGGTTAAGTGAATTTCCTTGTTAATTTATGGATTTTACTCGTTTTTGACCTTTTTCTTTCACTAAAAAGGTCATAAAGTGGCCTAGCCTTATCGAATCGAAGCATGTAATAGTTCCTATAAAATCTAACAAGCATATATTCGAATTCCAAGGTTGATTTTATCATTTTCGAAAATGGACAAAATGAGGGTTAAGTGAATTTCCTTGTTAATTTACGGATTTTACTCGTTTTTGACCCTTTTTCTTTCACTAAAAAGGTCATAAAGTGGCCTAGCCTTATCGAATCGAAGCAAGTAATAGTTCTTAGGAAAGCTAACAAGCATATCTACGACATCCATGGTTTATTTTAGAATTTTTTAAAAAGGCCAAAATGGGGGTTAAGTGAATTTCCTTGTTAATTTATGGATTTTACTCGTTTTTGACCTTTTTCTTTCACTAAAAAGGTCATAAAGTGGCCTAGGCTTATCGAATCGAAGCATGTAATAGTTCCTAGGAAATCTAACAAGCATATATTCGAATTCCAAGGTTGATTTTATCATTTTCGAAAATGGATAAAATGAGGGTTAAGTGAATTTCCTTGTTAATTTACGGATTTTACTCGTTTTTGACCCTTTTTCTTTCACTAAAAAGGTCATAAAGTGGCCTAGCCTTATCGAATCGAAGCATGTAATAGTTCCTAGGAAATCTAACAAGCATATCTACGACATCCATGGTTTATTTTAGAATTTTTAAAAACGGCCAAAATGGGGGTTAATTGAATTTCCTTGTTAATTTACGGATTTTACTCGTTTTTGACCCTTTTTCTTTCACTAAAAAGGTCATAAAGTGACCTAGCCTTATCGAATCGAAGCATGTAATAGTTCCTAGGAAATCTAACAAGCATATCTACGACATCCATGGTTTATTTTAGAATTTTTAAAAACGGCCAAAATGGGGGTTAAGTGAATTTTCTTGTTAATTTACGGATTTTACTCGTTTTTGACCCTTTTTCTTTCACTGAAAAGGTCATAAAGTGGCCTAGCCTTATCGAATCGAAACATGTAATAGTTCCTAGGAAATCTAACAAGCATATCTACGACATCCATGATTTATTTTAGAATTTTTTAAAAAGGCCAAAATGGGGGTTAAGTGAATTTCCTTGTTAATATACGGATTTTACTCATTTTTGACCCTTTTTCTTTCACTAAAAAGGTCATAAAGTGGCCTAGCCTAATCGAATCGAAACATGTAATAGTTCCTAGGAAATCTAACAAGCATATCTACGACATCCATGGTTTATTTTAGAATTTTTAAAATCGGCCAAAATGGGGGTTAATTGAATTGCCTTGTTAATTTACGGATTTTACTCGTTTTTGACCCTTTTTCTTTCACTAAAAAGGTCATAAAGTGGCCTAGCCTTATCGAATCGAAGCATGTAATAGTTCTTAGGAAATCTAACAAGCATATCTACGACATCCATGGTTTATTTCAGAATTTTTTAAAAATGCCAAAATGGGGGTTAAGTGAATTTCCTTGTTAATTTATGGATTTTACTCGTTTTTGACCTTTTTCTTTCACTAAAAAGGTCATAAAGTGGCCTAGCCTTATCAAATCGAAGCATGTAATAGTTCCTGTGAATATATTCGAATTCCAAGGTTGATTTTATCATTTTCGAAAATGGACAATATGAGGGTTAAGTGAATTTCCTTGTTAATTTACGGATTTTACTCGTTTTTGACCCTTTTTCTTTCACTAAAAAGGTCATAAAGTGGCCTAGCCTTATCGAATCGAAGCATGTAATAGTTCCTAGGAAATCTAACAAGCATATCTACGACATCCATGGTTTATTTTAGAATTTTTTAAAAAGGCCAAAATGGGGGTTAAGTGAATTTCCTTGTTAATTTATGGATTTTACTCGTTTTTGACCTTTTTCTTTCACTAAAAAGGTCATAAAGTGGCCTAGCCTTATCGAATCGAAGCATGTAATAGTTCCAATGAAATCTAACAAGCATATATTCGAATTCCAAGGTTGATTTTATCATTTTCGAAAATGGACAAAATGAGGGTTAAGTGAATTTCCTTGTTAATTTACGGATTTTACTCGTTTTTGACCCTTTGTCTTTCACTAAAAAGGTCATAAAGTGGCCTAGCCTTATCGAATCGAAGCATGTAATAGTTCTTAGGAAAGCTAACAAGCATATCTACGACATCCATGGTTTATTTTAGAATTTTTTAAAAAGGCCAAAATGGGGGTTAAGTGAATTTCCTTGTTAATTTATGGATTTTACTCGTTTTTGACCTTTTTCTTTCACTAAAAAGGTCATAAAGTGGCCTAGCCTTATCGAATCGAAGCATGTAATAGTTCCTAGGAAATCTATCAAGCATATCTACGACATCCATGGTTTATTTTAGAATTTTTTAAAAAGGCCAAAATGGGGGTTAAGTGAATTTCCTTGTTAATTTATGGATTTTACTCGTTTTTGACCTTTTTCTTTCACTAAAAAGGTCATAAAGTGGCCTAGCCTTATCGAATCGAAGCATGAAATAGTTCCTAGGAAATCTAACAAGCATATCTACGACATCCATGGTTTATTTTAGAATTTTTTAAAAAGGCCAAAATGGGGGTTAATTGAATCTCCTTGTTAATATACGGATTTTACTCATTTTTGACCTTTTTTCTTTCACTAAAAAGATCATAAAGTGGCCTAGCCTTATCGAATCGAAGCATGTAATAGTTCCTATGAAATCTAACAAGCATATATTCGAATTCCAAGGTTGATTTTATCATTTTCGAAAATGGACAAAATAAGGGTTAAGTGAATTTCCTTGTTAATTTACGGATATTACTCGTTTTTGACCCTTTTTCTTTCACTAAAAAGGTCATAAAGTGGCCTAGCCTTATCGAATCGAAGCATGTAATAGTTCCTATGAAATCTAACAAGCATATATTCGAATTCCAAGGTTGATTTTATCATTTTCGAAAATGGACAAAATAAGGGTTAAGTGAATTTCCTTGTTAATTTACGGATATTACTCGTTTTTGACCCTTTTTCTTTCACTAAAAAGGTCATAAAGTGGCCTAGCCTTATCGAATCGAAGCATGTAATAGTTCCTATGAAATCTAACAAGCATATATTCGAATTCCAAGGTTGATTTTATCATTTTCAAAAATGGACAAAATGAGGGTTAAGTGAATTTCCTTGTTAATTTACGGATTTTACTCGTTTTTGACCCTTTTTCTTTCACTAAAAAGGTCATAAAGTGGCCTAGGCTTATCGAATCGAAGCATGTAATAGTTCCTAGGAAATCTAACATGTATATCTACGACATCCATGGTTTATTTTAGAATTTTTAAAAACGGCCAAAATGGGGGTTAAGTGAATTTTCTTGTTAATTTACGGATTTTACTCGTTTTTGACCCTTTTTCTTTCACTGAAAAGGTCATAAAGTGGCCTAGCCTTATCGAATCGAAACATGTAATAGTTCCTAGGAAATCTAACAAGCATATCTACGACATCCATGGTTTATTTTAGAATTTTTTAAAAAGGCCAAAATGGGGGTTAAGTGAATTTCCTTGTTAATATACGGATTTTACTCATTTTTGACCCTTTTTCTTTCACTAAAAAGGTCATAAAGTGGCCTAGCCTAATCGAATCGAAGCATGTAATAGTTCCTATGAAATCTAACAAGCATATATTCGAATTCCAAGGTTGATTTTATCATTTTCGAAAATGGATAAAATGAGGGTTAAGTGAATTTCCTTGTTAATTTACGGATTTTACTCGTTTTTGACCCTTTTTCTTTCACTAAAAAGGTCATAAAGTGGCCTAGCCTTATCGAATCGAAGCATGTAAGAGTTCCTAGGAAATCTAACAAGCATATCTACGACATCCATGGTTTATTTTAGAATTTTTAAAAACGGCCAAAATGGGGGTTAATTGAATTTCCTTGTTAATTTACGGATTTTACTCGTTTTTGACCCTTTTTCTTTCACTAAAAAGGTCATAAAGTGGCCTAGCCTTATCGAATCGAAGCATGTAATAGTTCCTAGGAAATCTAACAAGCATATCTATGACATCCATGGTTTATTTTAGAATTTTTTAAAAAGGCCAAAATGGGGGTTAATTGAATTTCCTTGTTAATATACGGATTTTACTCATTTTTGACCTTTTTTCTTTCACTAAAAAGGTCATAAAGTGGCCTAGCCTTATCAAATCGAAGCATGTAATAGTTCCTAGGAAATCTAACAAGCATATCTACGACATCCATGGTTTATTTTAGAATTTTTTAAAAAGGCCAAAATGGGGGTTAAGTGAATTTCCTTGTTAATTTATGGATTTTACTCGTTTTTGACCTTTTTCTTTCACTAAAAAGGTCATAAAGTGGCCTAGCCTTATCGAATCGAAGCATGTAATAGTTCTTAGGAAATCTAACAAGCATATCTACGACATCCATGGTTTATTTCAGAATTTTTTAAAAATGCCAAAATGGGGGTTAAGTGAATTTCCTTGTTAATTTATGAATTTTACTCGTTTTTGACCTTTTTCTTTCACTAAAAAGGTCATAAAGTGGCCTAGCCTTATCGAATCGAAGCATGTAATAGTTCCTGTGAAATCTAACAAGCATATATTCGAATTCCAAGCTTGATTTTATGATTTTCGAAAATGGACAATATGAGGGTTAAGTGAATTTCCTTGTTAATTTACGGATTTTACTCGTTTTTGACCCTTTTTCTTTCACTAAAAAGGTCATAAAGTGGCCTAGCCTTATCGAATCGAAGCATGTAATAGTTCCTAGGAAATCTAACAAGCATATCTACGACATCCATGGTTTATTTTAGAATTTTTTAAAAAGGCCAAAATGGCGGTTAAGTGAATTTCCTTGTTAATTTATGGATTTTACTCGTTTTTGACCTTTTTCTTTCACTAAAAAGGTCATAAAGTGGCCTAGCCTTATCGAATCGAAGCATGTAATAGTTCCTATAAAATCTAACAAGCATATATTCGAATTCCAAGGTTGATTTTATCATTTTCGAAAATGGACAAAATGAGGGTTAAGTGAATTTCCTTGTTAATTTACGGATTTTACTCGTTTTTGACCCTTTTTCTTTCACTAAAAAGGTCATAAAGTGGCCTAGCCTTATCGAATCGAAGCATGTAATAGTTCTTAGGAAAGCTAACAAGCATATCTACGACATCCATGGTTTATTTTAGAATTTTTTAAAAAGGCCAAAATGGGGGTTAAGTGAATTTCCTTGTTAATTTATGGATTTTACTCGTTTTTGACCTTTTTCTTTCACTAAAAAGGTCATAAAGTGGCCTAGGCTTATCGAATCGAAGCATGTAATAGTTCCTAGGAAATCTAACAAGTATATCTACGACATCCATGGTTTATTTTAGAATTTTTAAAAACGGCCAAAATGGGGGTTAAGTGAATTTTCTTGTTAATTTACGGATTTTACTCGTTTTTGACCCTTTTTCTTTCACTGAAAAGGTCATAAAGTGGCCTAGCCTTATCGAATCGAAACATGTAATAGTTCCTAGGAAATCTAACAAGCATATCTACGACATCCATGATTTATTTTAGAATTTTTTAAAAAGGCCAAAATGGGGGTTAAGTGAATTTCCTTGTTACTATACGGATTTTACTCATTTTTGACCCTTTTTTTTCACTAAAAAGGTCATAAAGTGGCCTAGCCTAATCGAATCGAAGCATGTAATAGTTCCTATGAAATCTAACAAGCATATATTCGAATTCCAAGGTTGATTTTATCATTTTCGGAAATGGATAAAATGAGGGTTAAGTGAATTTCCTTGTTAATTTACGGATTTTACTCGTTTTTGACCCTTTTTCTTTCACTAAAAAGGTCATAAAGTGGCCTAGCCTTATCGAATCGAAGCATGTAATAGTTCCTAGGAAATCTAACAAGCATATCTACGACATCCATGGTTTATTTTAGAATTTTTAAAAACGGCCAAAATGGGGGTTAATTGAATTTCCTTGTTAATTTACGGATTTTACTCGTTTTTGACCCTTTTTCTTTCACTAAAAAGGTCATAAAGTGGCCTAGCCTTATCGAATCGAAGCATGTAATAGTTCCTAGGAAATCTAACAAGCATATCTATGACATCCATGGTTTATTTTAGAATTTTTTAAAAAGGCCAAAATGGGGGTTAATTGAATTTCCTTGTTAATATACGGATTTTACTCATTTTTGACCTTTTTTCTTTCACTAAAAAGGTCATAAAGTGGCCTAGCCTTATCAAATCGAAGCATGTAATAGTTCCTAGGAAATCTAACAAGCATATCTACGACATCCATGGTTTATTTTAGAATTTTTTAAAAAGGCCAAAATGGGGGTTAAGTGAATTTCCTTGTTAATTTATGGATTTTACTCGTTTTTGACCTTTTTCTTTCACTAAAAAGGTCATAAAGTGGCCTAGCCTTATCGAATCGAAGCATGTAATAGTTCTTAGGAAATCTAACAAGCATATCTACGACATCCATGGTTTATTTCAGAATTTTTTAAAAATGCCAAAATGGGGGTTAAGTGAATTTCCTTGTTAATTTATGGATTTTACTCGTTTTTGACCTTTTTCTTTCACTAAAAAGGTCATAAAGTGGCCTAGGCTTATCGAATCGAAGCATGTAATAGTTTCTAGGAAATCTAACAAGTATATCTACGACATCCATGGTTTATTTTAGAATTTTTAAAAACGGCCAAAATGGGGGTTAAGTGAATTTTCTTGTTAATTTACGGATTTTACTCGTTTTTGACCCTTTTTCTTTCACTGAAAAGGTCATAAAGTGGCCTAGCCTTATCGAATCGAAACATGTAATAGTTCCTAGGAAATCTAACAAGCATATCTACGACATCCATGATTTATTTTAGAATTTTTTAAAAAGGCCAAAATGGGGGTTAAGTGAATTTCCTTGTTACTATACGGATTTTACTCATTTTTGACCCTTTTTTTTTCACTAAAAAGGTCATAAAGTGGCCTAGCCTAATCGAATCGAAGCATGTAATAGTTCCTAGGAAATCTAACAAGCATATCTACGACATCCATGGTTTATTTTAGAATTTTTTAAAAAGGCCAAAATGGGGGTTAAGTGAATTTCCTTGTTAATTTATGGATTTTACTCGTTTTTGACCTTTTTCTTTCACTAAAAAGGTCATAAAGTGGCCTAGCCTTATCGAATCGAAGCATGTAATAGTTCTTAGGAAATCTAACAAGCATATCTACGACATCCATGGTTTATTTCAGAATTTTTTAAAAATGCCAAAATGGGGGTTAAGTGAATTTCCTTGTTAATTTATGGATTTTACTCGTTTTTGACCTTTTTCTTTCACTAAAAAGGTCATAAAGTGGCCTAGGCTTATCGAATCGAAGCATGTAATAGTTTCTAGGAAATCTAACAAGTATATCTACGACATCCATGGTTTATTTTAGAATTTTTAAAAACGGCCAAAATGGGGGTTAAGTGAATTTTCTTGTTAATTTACGGATTTTACTCGTTTTTGACCCTTTTTCTTTCACTGAAAAGGTCATAAAGTGGCCTAGCCTTATCGAATCGAAACATGTAATAGTTCCTAGGAAATCTAACAAGCATATCTACGACATCCATGATTTATTTTAGAATTTTTTAAAAAGGCCAAAATGGGGGTTAAGTGAATTTCCTTGTTACTATACGGATTTTACTCATTTTTGACCCTTTTTTTTTCACTAAAAAGGTCATAAAGTGGCCTAGCCTAATCGAATCGAAGCATGTAATAGTTCCTATGAAATCTAACAAGCATATATTCGAATTCCAAGGTTGATTTTATCATTTTCGAAAATGGATAAAATGAGGGTTAAGTGAATTTCCTTGTTAATTTACGGATTTTACTCGTTTTTGACCCTTTTTCTTTCACTAAAAAGGTCATAAAGTGGCCTAGCCTTATCGAATCGAAGCATGTAATAGTTCCTAGGAAATCTAACAAGCATATCTACGACATCCATGGTTTATTTTAGAATTTTTAAAAACGGCCAAAATGGGGGTTAATTGAATTTCCTTGTTAATTTACGGATTTTACTCGTTTTTGACCCTTTTTCTTTCACTAAAAAGGTCATAAAGTGGCCTAGCCTTATCGAATCGAAGCATGTAATAGTTCCTAGGAAATCTAACAAGCATATCTATGACATCCATGGTTTATTTTAGAATTTTTTAAAAAGGCCAAAATGGGGGTTAATTGAATTTCCTTGTTAATATACGGATTTTACTCATTTTTGACCTTTTTTCTTTCACTAAAAAGGTCATAAAGTGGCCTAGCCTTATCAAATCGAAGCATGTAATAGTTCCTAGGAAATCTAACAAGCATATCTACGACATCCATGGTTTATTTTAGAATTTTTTAAAAAGGCCAAAATGGGGGTTAAGTGAATTTCCTTGTTAATTTATGGATTTTACTCGTTTTTGACCTTTTTCTTTCACTAAAAAGGTCATAAAGTGGCCTAGCCTTATCGAATCGAAGCATGTAATAGTTCTTAGGAAATCTAACAAGCATATCTACGACATCCATGGTTTATTTCAGAATTTTTTAAAAATGCCAAAATGGGGGTTAAGTGAATTTCCTTGTTAATTTATGGATTTTACTCGTTTTTGACCTTTTTCTTTCACTAAAAAGGTCATAAAGTGGCCTAGGCTTATCGAATCGAAGCATGTAATAGTTCCTAGGAAATCTAACAAGTATATCTACGACATCCATGGTTTATTTTAGAATTTTTAAAAACGGCCAAAATGGGGGTTAAGTGAATTTTCTTGTTAATTTACGGATTTTACTCGTTTTTGACCCTTTTTCTTTCACTGAAAAGGTCATAAAGTGGCCTAGCCTTATCGAATCGAAACATGTAATAGTTCCTAGGAAATCTAACAAGCATATCTACGACATCCATGATTTATTTTAGAATTTTTTAAAAAGGCCAAAATGGGGGTTAAGTGAATTTCCTTGTTACTATACGGATTTTACTCATTTTTGACCCTTTTTTTTTCCACTAAAAAGGTCATAAAGTGGCCTAGCCTAATCGAATCGAAGCATGTAATAGTTCCTATGAAATCTAACAAGCATATATTCGAATTCCAAGGTTGATTTTATCATTTTCGAAAATGGATAAAATGAGGGTTAAGTGAATTTCCTTGTTAATTTACGGATTTTACTCGTTTTTGACCCTTTTTCTTTCACTAAAAAGGTCATAAAGTGGCCTAGCCTTATCGAATCGAAGCATGTAATAGTTCCTAGGAAATCTAACAAGCATATCTACGACATCCATGGTTTATTTTAGAATTTTTAAAAACGGCCAAAATGGGGGTTAATTGAATTTCCTTGTTAATTTACGGATTTTACTCGTTTTTGACCCTTTTTCTTTCACTAAAAAGGTCATAAAGTGGCCTAGCCTTATCGAATCGAAGCATGTAATAGTTCCTAGGAAATCTAACAAGCATATCTATGACATCCATGGTTTATTTTAGAATTTTTTAAAAAGGCCAAAATGGGGGTTAATTGAATTTCCTTGTTAATATACGGATTTTAGTCATTTTTGACCTTTTTTCTTTCACTAAAAAGGTCATAAAGTGGCCTAGCCTTATCAAATCGAAGCATGTAATAGTTCCTAGGAAATCTAACAAGCATATCTACGACATCCATGGTTTATTTTAGAATTTTTTAAAAAGGCCAAAATGGGGGTTAAGTGAATTTCCTTGTTAATTTATGGATTTTACTCGTTTTTGACCTTTTTCTTTCACTAAAAAGGTCATAAAGTGGCCTAGCCTTATCGAATCGAAGCATGTAATAGTTCTTAGGAAATCTAACAAGCATATCTACGACATCCATGGTTTATTTCAGAATTTTTTAAAAATGCCAAAATGAGGGTTAAGTGAATTTCCTTGTTAATTTATGGATTTTACTCGTTTTTGACCTTTTTCTTTCACTAAAAAGGTCATAAAGTGGCCTAGGCTTATCGAATCGAAGCATGTAATAGTTCCTAGGAAATCTAACAAGTATATCTACGACATCCATGGTTTATTTTAGAATTTTTAAAAACGGCCAAAATGGGGGTTAAGTGAATTTTCTTGTTAATTTACGGATTTTACTCGTTTTTGACCCTTTTTCTTTCACTGAAAAGGTCATAAAGTGGCCTAGCCTTATCGAATCGAAACATGTAATAGTTCCTAGGAAATCTAACAAGCATATCTACGACATCCATGATTTATTTTAGAATTTTTTAAAAAGGCCAAAATGGGGGTTAAGTGAATTTCCTTGTTACTATACGGATTTTACTCATTTTTGACCCTTTTTTTTTCACTAAAAAGGTCATAAAGTGGTCTAGCCTAATCGAATCGAAGCATGTAATAGTTCCTATGAAATCTAACAAGCATATATTCGAATTCCAAGGTTGATTTTATCATTTTCGAAAATGGATAAAATGAGGGTTAAGTGAATTTCCTTGTTAATTTACGGATTTTACTCGTTTTTGACCCTTTTTCTTTCACTAAAAAGGTCATAAAGTGGCCTAGCCTTATCGAATCGAAGCATGTAATAGTTCTTAGGAAAGCTAACAAGCATATCTACGACATCCATGGTTTATTTTAGAATTTTTTAAAAAGGCCAAAATGGGGGTTAAGTGAATTTCCTTGTTAATTTATGGATTTTACTCGTTTTTGACCTTTTTCTTTCACTAAAAAGGTCATAAAGTGGCCTAGGCTTATCGAATCGAAGCATGTAATAGTTCCTAGGAAATCTAACAAGTATATCTACGACATCCATGGTTTATTTTAGAATTTTTAAAAACGGCCAAAATGGGGGTTAAGTGAATTTTCTTGTTAATTTACGGATTTTACTCGTTTTTGACCCTTTTTCTTTCACTGAAAAGGTCATAAAGTGGCCTAGCCTTATCGAATCGAAACATGTAATAGTTCCTAGGAAATCTAACAAGCATATCTACGACATCCATGGTTTATTTTAGAATTTTTTAAAAAGGCCAAAATGGGGGTTAAGTGAATTTCCTTGTTAATATACGGATTTTACTCATTTTTGACCCTTTTTCTTTCACTAAAAAGGTCATAAAGTGGCCTAGCCTAATCGAATCGAAGCATGTAATAGTTCCTATGAAATCTAACAAGCATATATTCGAATTCCAAGGTTGATTTTATCATTTTCGAAAATGGATAAAATGAGGGTTAAGTGAATTTCCTTGTTAATTTACGGATTTTACTCGTTTTTGACCCTTTTTCTTTCACTAAAAAGGTCATAAAGTGGCCTAGCCTTATCGAATCGAAGCATGTAAGAGTTCCTAGGAAATCTAACAAGCATATCTACGACATCCATGGTTTATTTTAGAATTTTTAAAAACGGCCAAAATGGGGGTTAATTGAATTTCCTTGTTAATTTACGGATTTTACTCGTTTTTGACCCTTTTTCTTTCACTAAAAAGGTCATAAAGTGGCCTAGCCTTATCGAATCGAAGCATGTAATAGTTCCTAGGAAATCTAACAAGCATATCTATGACATCCATGGTTTATTTTAGAATTTTTTAAAAAGGCCAAAATGGGGGTTAATTGAATTTCCTTGTTAATATACGGATTTTACTCATTTTTGACCTTTTTTCTTTCACTAAAAAGGTCATAAAGTGGCCTAGCCTTATCAAATCGAAGCATGTAATAGTTCCTAGGAAATCTAACAAGCATATCTACGACATCCATGGTTTATTTTAGAATTTTTTAAAAAGGCCAAAATGGGGGTTAAGTGAATTTCCTTGTTAATTTATGGATTTTACTCGTTTTTGACCTTTTTCTTTCACTAAAAAGGTCATAAAGTGGCCTAGCCTTATCGAATCGAAGCATGTAATAGTTCTTAGGAAATCTAACAAGCATATCTACGACATCCATGGTTTATTTCAGAATTTTTTAAAAATGCCAAAATGGGGGTTAAGTGAATTTCCTTGTTAATTTATGAATTTTACTCGTTTTTGACCTTTTTCTTTCACTAAAAAGGTCATAAAGTGGCCTAGCCTTATCGAATCGAAGCATGTAATAGTTCCTGTGAAATCTAACAAGCATATATTCGAATTCCAAGGTTGATTTTATGATTTTCGAAAATGGACAATATGAGGGTTAAGTGAATTTCCTTGTTAATTTATGGATTTTACTCGTTTTTGACCTTTTTCTTTCAGTAAAAAGGTCATAAAGTGGCCTAGCCTTATCGAATCGAAGCATGTAATAGTTCCTATGAAATCTAACAAGCATATATTCAAATTCCAAGGTTGATTTTATCATTTTCAAAAATGGACAAAATGAGTGTTAAGTGAATTTCCTTGTTAATTTACGGATTTTACTCATTTTTGACCCTTTTTCTTTCACTAAAAAGGTCATAAAGTGGCCTAGGCTTATCGAATCGAAGCATGTAATAGTTCCTAGGAAATCTAACAAGTATATCTACGACATCCATGGTTTATTTTAGAATTTTTAAAAACGGCCAAAATGGGGGTTAAGTGAATTTTCTTGTTAATTTACGGATTTTACTCGTTTTTGACCCTTTTTCTTTCACTGAAAAGGTCATAAAGTGGCCTAGCCTTATCGAATCGAAACATGTAATAGTTCCTAGGAAATCTAACAAGCATATCTACGACATCCATGGTTTATTTTAGAATTTTTTAAAAAGGCCAAAATGGGGGTTAAGTGAATTTCCTTGTTAATATACGGATTTTACTCATTTTTGACCCTTTTTCTTTCACTAAAAAGGTCATAAAGTGGCCTAGCCTAATCGAATCGAAGCATGTAATAGTTCCTATGAAATCTAACAAGCATATATTCGAATTCCAAGGTTGATTTTATCATTTTCGAAAATGGATAAAATGAGGGTTAAGTGAATTTCCTTGTTAATTTACGGATTTTACTCGTTTTTGACCCTTTTTCTTTCACTAAAAAGGTCATAAAGTGGCCTAGCCTTATCGAATCGAAGCATGTAAGAGTTCCTAGGAAATCTAACAAGCATATCTACGACATCCATGGTTTATTTTAGAATTTTTAAAAACGGCCAAAATGGGGGTTAATTGAATTTCCTTGTTAATTTACGGATTTTACTCGTTTTTGACCCTTTTTCTTTCACTAAAAAGGTCATAAAGTGGCCTAGCCTTATCGAATCGAAGCATGTAATAGTTCCTAGGAAATCTAACAAGCATATCTACGACATCCATGGTTTATTTCAGAATTTTTTAAAAATGCCAAAATGGGGGTTAAGTGAATTTCCTTGTTAATTTATGAATTTTACTCGTTTTTGACCTTTTTCTTTCACTAAAAAGGTCATAAAGTGGCCTAGCCTTATCGAATCGAAGCATGTAATAGTTCCTGTGAAATCTAACAAGCATATATTCGAATTCCAAGGTTGATTTTATGATTTTCGAAAATGGACAATATGAGGGTTAAGTGAATTTCCTTGTTAATTTACGGATTTTACTCGTTTTTGACCCTTTTTCTTTCACTAAAAAGGTCATAAAGTGGCCTAGCCTTATCGAATCGAAGCATGTAATAGTTCCTAGGAAATCTAACAAGCATATCTACGACATCCATGGTTTATTTTAGAATTTTTTAAAAAGGCCAAAATGGGGGTTAAGTGAATTTCCTTGTTAATTTATGGATTTTACTCGTTTTTGACCTTTTTCTTTCACTAAAAAGGTCATAAAGTGGCCTAGCCTTATCGAATCGAAGCATGTAATAGTTCTTAGGAAATCTAACAAGCATATCTACGACATCCATGGTTTATTTCAGAATTTTTTAAAAATGCCAAAATGGGGGTTAAGTGAATTTCCTTGTTAATTTATGAATTTTACTCGTTTTTGACCTTTTTCTTTCACTAAAAAGGTCATAAAGTGGCCTAGCCTTATCGAATCGAAGCATGTAATAGTTCCTGTGAAATCTAACAAGCATATATTCGAATTCCAAGGTTGATTTTATGATTTTCGAAAATGGACAATATGAGGGTTAAGTGAATTTCCTTGTTAATTTATGGATTTTACTCGTTTTTGACCTTTTTCTTTCAGTAAAAAGGTCATAAAGTGGCCTAGCCTTATCGAATCGAAGCATGTAATAGTTCCTATGAAATCTAACAAGCATATATTCGAATTCCAAGGTTGATTTTATCATTTTCAAAAATGGACAAAATGAGTGTTAAGTGAATTTCCTTGTTAATTTACGGATTTTACTCGTTTTTGACCCTTTTTCTTTCACTAAAAAGGTCATAAAGTGGCCTAGGCTTATCGAATCGAAGCATGTAATAGTTCCTAGGAAATCTAACAAGTATATCTACGACATCCATGGTTTATTTTAGAATTTTTAAAAACGGTCAAAATGGGGGTTAAGTGAATTTTCTTGTTAATTTACGGATTTTACTCGTTTTTGACCCTTTTTCTTTCACTGAAAAGGTCATAAAGTGGCCTAGCCTTATCGAATCGAAACATGTAATAGTTCCTAGGAAATCTAACAAGCATATCTACGACATCCATGGTTTATTTTAGAATTTTTTAAAAAGGCCAAAATGGGGGTTAAGTGAATTTCCTTGTTAATATACGGATTTTACTCATTTTTGACCCTTTTTCTTTCACTAAAAAGGTCATAAAGTGGCCTAGCCTAATCGAATCGAAGCATGTAATAGTTCCTATGAAATCTAACAAGCATATATTCGAATTCCAAGGTTGATTTTATCATTTTCGAAAATGGATAAAATGAGGGTTAAGTGAATTTCCTTGTTAATTTACGGATTTTACTCGTTTTTGACCCTTTTTCTTTCACTAAAAAGGTCATAAAGTGGCCTAGCCTTATCGAATCGAAGCATGTAAGAGTTCCTAGGAAATCTAACAAGCATATCTACGACATCCATGGTTTATTTTAGAATTTTTAAAAACGGCCAAAATGGGGGTTAATTGAATTTCCTTGTTAATTTACGGATTTTACTCGTTTTTGACCCTTTTTCTTTCACTAAAAAGGTCATAAAGTGGCCTAGCCTTATCGAATCGAAGCATGTAATAGTTCCTAGGAAATCTAACAAGCATATCTACGACATCCATGGTTTATTTCAGAATTTTTTAAAAATGCCAAAATGGGGGTTAAGTGAATTTCCTTGTTAATTTATGAATTTTACTCGTTTTTGACCTTTTTCTTTCACTAAAAAGGTCATAAAGTGGCCTAGCCTTATCGAATCGAAGCATGTAATAGTTCCTGTGAAATCTAACAAGCATATATTCGAATTCCAAGGTTGATTTTATGATTTTCGAAAATGGACAATATGAGGGTTAAGTGAATTTCCTTGTTAATTTACGGATTTTACTCGTTTTTGACCCTTTTTCTTTCACTAAAAAGGTCATAAAGTGGCCTAGCCTTATCGAATCGAAGCATGTAATAGTTCCTAGGAAATCTAACAAGCATATCTACGACAACCATGGTTTATTTTAGAATTTTTTAAAAAGGCCAAAATGGCGGTTAAGTGAATTTCCTTGTTAATTTATGGATTTTACTCGTTTTTGACCTTTTTCTTTCACTAAAAAGGTCATAAAGTGGCCTAGCCTTATCGAATCGAAGCATGTAATAGTTCCTATAAAATCTAACAAGCATATATTCGAATTCCAAGGTTGATTTTATCATTTTCGAAAATGGACAAAATGAGGGTTAAGTGAATTTCCTTGTTAATTTACGGATTTTACTCGTTTTTGACCCTTTTTCTTTCACTAAAAAGGTCATAAAGTGGCCTAGCCTTATCGAATCGAAGCATGTAATAGTTCTTAGGAAAGCTAACAAGCATATCTACGACATCCATGGTTAATTTTAGAATTTTTTAAAAAGGCCAAAATGGGGGTTAAGTGAATTTCCTTGTTAATTTATGGATTTTACTCGTTTTTGACCTTTTTCTTTCACTAAAAAGGTCATAAAGTGGCCTAGGCTTATCGAATCGAAGCATGTAATAGTTCCTAGGAAATCTAACAAGTATATCTACGACATCCATGGTTTATTTTAGAATTTTTAAAAACGGCCAAAATGGGGGTTAAGTGAATTTTCTTGTTAATTTACGGATTTTACTCGTTTTTGACCCTTTTTCTTTCACTGAAAAGGTCATAAAGTGGCCTAGCCTTATCGAATCGAAACATGTAATAGTTCCTAGGAAATCTAACAAGCATATCTACGACATCCATGATTTATTTTAGAATTTTTTAAAAAGGCCAAAATGGGGGTTAAGTGAATTTCCTTGTTACTATACGGATTTTACTCATTTTTGACCCTTTTTTTTTCACTAAAAAGGTCATAAAGTGGCCTAGCCTAATCGAATCGAAGCATGTAATAGTTCCTATGAAATCTAACAAGCATATATTCGAATTCCAAGGTTGATTTTATCATTTTCGAAAATGGATAAAATGAGGGTTAAGTGAATTTCCTTGTTAATTTACGGATTTTACTCGTTTTTGACCCTTTTTCTTTCACTAAAAAGGTCATAAAGTGGCCTAGCCTTATCGAATCGAAGCATGTAATAGTTCTTAGGAAAGCTAACAAGCATATCTACGACATCCATGGTTTATTTTAGAATTTTTTAAAAAGGCCAAAATGGGGGTTAAGTGAATTTCCTTGTTAATTTATGGATTTTACTCGTTTTTGACCTTTTTCTTTCACTAAAAAGGTCATAAAGTGGCCTAGGCTTATCGAATCGAAGCATGTAATAGTTCCTAGGAAATCTAACAAGTATATCTACGACATCCATGGTTTATTTTAGAATTTTTAAAAACGGCCAAAATGGGGGTTAAGTGAATTTTCTTGTTAATTTACGGATTTTACTCGTTTTTGACCCTTTTTCTTTCACTGAAAAGGTCATAAAGTGGCCTAGCCTTATCGAATCGAAACATGTAATAGTTCCTAGGAAATCTAACAAGCATATCTACGACATCCATGATTTATTTTAGAATTTTTTAAAAAGGCCAAAATGGGGGTTAAGTGAATTTCCTTGTTACTATACGGATTTTACTCATTTTTGACCCTTTTTTTTTCACTAAAAAGGTCATAAAGTGGCCTAGCCTAATCGAATCGAAGCATGTAATAGTTCCTATGAAATCTAACAAGCATATATTCGAATTCCAAGGTTGATTTTATCATTTTCGAAAATGGATAAAATGAGGGTTAAGTGAATTTCCTTGTTAATTTACGGATTTTACTCGTTTTTGACCCTTTTTCTTTCACTAAAAAGGTCATAAAGTGGCCTAGCCTTATCGAATCGAAGCATGTAATAGTTCCTAGGAAATCTAACAAGCATATCTACGACATCCATGGTTTATTTTAGAATTTTTAAAAACGGCCAAAATGGGGGTTAATTGAATTTCCTTGTTAATTTACGGATTTTACTCGTTTTTGACCCTTTTTCTTTCACTAAAAAGGTCATAAAGTGGCCTAGCCTTATCGAATCGAAGCATGTAATAGTTCCTAGGAAATCTAACAAGCATATCTATGACATCCATGGTTTATTTTAGAATTTTTTAAAAAGGCCAAAATGGGGGTTAATTGAATTTCCATGTTAATATACGGATTTTACTCATTTTTGACCTTTTTTCTTTCACTAAAAAGGTCATAAAGTGGCCTAGCCTTATCAAATCGAAGCATGTAATAGTTCCTAGGAAATCTAACAAGCATATCTACGACATCCATGGTTTATTTTAGAATTTTTTAAAAAGGCCAAAATGGGGGTTAAGTGAATTTCCTTGTTAATTTATGGATTTTACTCGTTTTTGACCTTTTTCTTTCACTAAAAAGGTCATAAAGTGGCCTAGCCTTATCGAATCGAAGCATGTAATAGTTCTTAGGAAATCTAACAAGCATATCTACGACATCCATGGTTTATTTCAGAATTTTTTAAAAATGCCAAAATGGGGGTTAAGTGAATTTCCTTGTTAATTTATGGATTTTACTCGTTTTTGACCTTTTTCTTTCACTAAAAAGGTCATAAAGTGGCCTAGGCTTATCGAATCGAAGCATGTAATAGTTCCTAGGAAATCTAACAAGTATATCTACGACATCCATGGTTTATTTTAGAATTTTTAAAAACGGCCAAAATGGGGGTTAAGTGAATTTTCTTGTTAATTTACGGATTTTACTCGTTTTTGACCCTTTTTCTTTCACTGAAAAGGTCATAAAGTGGCCTAGCCTTATCGAATCGAAACATGTAATAGTTCCTAGGAAATCTAACAAGCATATCTACGACATCCATGATTTATTTTAGAATTTTATAAAAAGGCCAAAATGGGGGTTAAGTGAATTTCCTTGTTACTATACGGATTTTACTCATTTTTGACCCTTTTTTTTTCACTAAAAAGGTCATAAAGTGGCCTAGCTTAATCGAATCGAAGCATGTAATAGTTCCTATGAAATCTAACAAGCATATATTCGAATTCCAAGGTTGATTTTATCATTTTCGAAAATGGATAAAATGAGGGTTAAGTGAATTTCCTTGTTAATTTATGGACTTTACTCGTTTTTGACCCTTTTTCTTTCACTAAAAAGGTCATAAAGTGGCCTAGCCTTATCGAATCGAAGCATGTAATAGTTCTTAGGAAAGCTAACAAGCATATCTACGACATCCATGGTTTATTTTAGAATTTTTTAAAAAGGCCAAAATGGGGGTTAAGTGAATTTCCTTGTTAATTTATGGATTTTACTCGTTTTTGACCTTTTTCTTTCACTAAAAAGGTCATAAAGTGGCCTAGGCTTATCGAATCGAAGCATGTAATAGTTCCTAGGAAATCTAACAAGTATATCTACGACATCCATGGTTTATTTTAGAATTTTTAAAAACGGCCAAAATGGGGGTTAAGTGAATTTTCTTGTTAATTTACGGATTTTACTCGTTTCACTAAAAAGGTCATAAAGTGGCCTAGCCTAATCGAATCGAAGCATGTAATAGTTCCTATGAAATCTAACAAGCATATCTACGACATCCATGGTTTATTTTAGAATTTTTAAAAACGGCCAAAATGGGGGTTAATTGAATTTCCTTGTTAATTTACGGATTTTACTCGTTTTTGACCCTTTTTCTTTCACTAAAAAGGTCATAAAGTGGCCTAGCCTTATCGAATCGAAGCATGTAATAGTTCCTAGGAAATCTAACAAGCATATCTATGACATCCATGGTTTATTTTAGAATTTTTTAAAAAGGCCAAAATGGGGGTTAATTGAATTTCCATGTTAATATACGGATTTTACTCATTTTTGACCTTTTTTCTTTCACTAAAAAGGTCATAAAGTGGCCTAGCCTTATCAAATCGAAGCATGTAATAGTTCCTAGGAAATCTAACAAGCATATCTACGACATCCATGGTTTATTTTAGAATTTTTTAAAAAGGCCAAAATGGGGGTTAAGTGAATTTCCTTGTTAATTTATGGATTTTACTCGTTTTTGACCTTTTTCTTTCACTAAAAAGGTCATAAAGTGGCCTAGCCTTATCGAATCGAAGCATGTAATAGTTCTTAGGAAATCTAACAAGCATATCTACGACATCCATGGTTTATTTCAGAATTTTTTAAAAATGCCAAAATGGGGGTTAAGTGAATTTCCTTGTTAATTTATGGATTTTACTCGTTTTTGACCTTTTTCTTTCACTAAAAAGGTCATAAAGTGGCCTAGGCTTATCGAATCGAAGCATGTAATAGTTCCTAGGAAATCTAACAAGTATATCTACGACATCCATGGTTTATTTTAGAATTTTTAAAAACGGCCAAAATGGGGGTTAAGTGAATTTTCTTGTTAATTTACGGATTTTACTCGTTTTTGACCCTTTTTCTTTCACTGAAAAGGTCATAAAGTGGCCTAGCCTTATCGAATCGAAACATGTAATAGTTCCTAGGAAATCCAACAAGCATATCTACGACATCCATGATTTATTTTAGAATTTTTTAAAAAGGCCAAAATGGGGGTTAAGTGAATTTCCTTGTTACTATACGGATTTTACTCATTTTTGACCCTTTTTTTTTCACTAAAAAGGTCATAAAGTGGCCTAGCCTAATCGAATCGAAGCATGTAATAGTTCCTATGAAATCTAACAAGCATATATTCGAATTCCAAGGTTGATTTTATCATTTTCGAAAATGGATAAAATGAGGGTTAAGTGAATTTCCTTGTTAATTTACGGATTTTACTCGTTTTTGACCCTTTTTCTTTCACTAAAAAGGTCATAAAGTGGCCTAGCCTTATCGAATCGAAGCATGTAATAGTTCCTAGGAAATCTAACAAGCATATCTACGACATCCATGGTTTATTTTAGAATTTTTAAAAACGGCCAAAATGGGGGTTAATTGAATTTCCTTGTTAATTTACGGATTTTACTCGTTTTTGACCCTTTTTCTTTCACTAAAAAGGTCATAAAGTGGCCTAGCCTTATCGAATCGAAGCATGTAATAGTTCCTAGGAAATCTAACAAGCATATCTATGACATCCATGGTTTATTTTAGAATTTTTTAAAAAGGCCAAAATGGGGGTTAATTGAATTTCCATGTTAATATACGGATTTTACTCATTTTTGACCTTTTTTCTTTCACTAAAAAGGTCATAAAGTGGCCTAGCCTTATCAAATCGAAGCATGTAATAGTTCCTAGGAAATCTAACAAGCATATCTACGACATCCATGGTTTATTTTAGAATTTTTTAAAAAGGCCAAAATGGGGGTTAAGTGAATTTCCTTGTTAATTTATGGATTTTACTCGTTTTTGACCTTTTTCTTTCACTAAAAAGGTCATAAAGTGGCCTAGCCTTATCGAATCGAAGCATGTAATAGTTCTTAGGAAATCTAACAAGCATATCTACGACATCCATGGTTTATTTCAGAATTTTTTAAAAATGCCAAAATGGGGGTTAAGTGAATTTCCTTGTTAATTTATGGATTTTACTCGTTTTTGACCTTTTTCTTTCACTAAAAAGGTCATAAAGTGGCCTAGGCTTATCGAATCGAAGCATGTAATAGTTCCTAGGAAATCTAACAAGTATATCTACGACATCCATGGTTTATTTTAGAATTTTTAAAAACGGCCAAAATGGGGGTTAAGTGAATTTTCTTGTTAATTTACGGATTTTACTCGTTTTTGACCCTTTTTCTTTCACTGAAAAGGTCATAAAGTGGCCTAGCCTTATCGAATCGAAACATGTAATAGTTCCTAGGAAATCTAACAAGCATATCTACGACATCCATGATTTATTTTAGAATTTTATAAAAAGGCCAAAATGGGGGTTAAGTGAATTTCCTTGTTACTATACGGATTTTACTCATTTTTGACCCTTTTTTTTTCACTAAAAAGGTCATAAAGTGGCCTAGCTTAATCGAATCGAAGCATGTAATAGTTCCTATGAAATCTAACAAGCATATATTCGAATTCCAAGGTTGATTTTATCATTTTCGAAAATGGATAAAATGAGGGTTAAGTGAATTTCCTTGTTAATTTATGGACTTTACTCGTTTTTGACCCTTTTTCTTTCACTAAAAAGGTCATAAAGTTGCCTAGCCTTATCGAATCGAAGCATGTAATAGTTCTTAGGAAAGCTAACAAGCATATCTACGACATCCATGGTTTATTTTAGAATTTTTTAAAAAGGCCAAAATGGGGGTTAAGTGAATTTCCTTGTTAATTTATGGATTTTACTCGTTTTTGACCTTTTTCTTTCACTAAAAAGGTCATAAAGTGGCCTAGGCTTATCGAATCGAAGCATGTAATAGTTCCTAGGAAATCTAACAAGTATATCTACGACATCCATGGTTTATTTTAGAATTTTTAAAAACGGCCAAAATGGGGGTTAAGTGAATTTTCTTGTTAATTTACGGATTTTACTCGTTTCACTAAAAAGGTCATAAAGTGGCCTAGCCTAATCGAATCGAAGCATGTAATAGTTCCTATGAAATCTAACAAGCATATCTACGACATCCATGGTTTATTTTAGAATTTTTAAAAACGGCCAAAATGGGGGTTAATTGAATTTCCTTGTTAATTTACGGATTTTACTCGTTTTTGACCCTTTTTCTTTCACTAAAAAGGTCATAAAGTGGCCTAGCCTTATCGAATCGAAGCATGTAATAGTTCCTAGGAAATCTAACAAGCATATCTATGACATCCATGGTTTATTTTAGAATTTTTTAAAAAGGCCAAAATGGGGGTTAATTGAATTTCCATGTTAATATACGGATTTTACTCATTTTTGACCTTTTTTCTTTCACTAAAAAGGTCATAAAGTGGCCTAGCCTTATCAAATCGAAGCATGTAATAGTTCCTAGGAAATCTAACAAGCATATCTACGACATCCATGGTTTATTTTAGAATTTTTTAAAAAGGCCAAAATGGGGGTTAAGTGAATTTCCTTGTTAATTTATGGATTTTACTCGTTTTTGACCTTTTTCTTTCACTAAAAAGGTCATAAAGTGGCCTAGCCTTATCGAATCGAAGCATGTAATAGTTCTTAGGAAATCTAACAAGCATATCTACGACATCCATGGTTTATTTCAGAATTTTTTAAAAATGCCAAAATGGGGGTTAAGTGAATTTCCTTGTTAATTTATGGATTTTACTCGTTTTTGACCTTTTTCTTTCACTAAAAAGGTCATAAAGTGGCCTAGGCTTATCGAATCGAAGCATGTAATAGTTCCTAGGAAATCTAACAAGTATATCTACGACATCCATGGTTTATTTTAGAATTTTTAAAAACGGCCAAAATGGGGGTTAAGTGAATTTTCTTGTTAATTTACGGATTTTACTCGTTTTTGACCCTTTTTCTTTCACTGAAAAGGTCATAAAGTGGCCTAGCCTTATCGAATCGAAACATGTAATAGTTCCTAGGAAATCTAACAAGCATATCTACGACATCCATGATTTATTTTAGAATTTTTTAAAAAGGCCAAAATGGGGGTTAAGTGAATTTCCTTGTTACTATACGGATTTTACTCATTTTTGACCCTTTTTTTTTCACTAAAAAGGTCATAAAGTGGCCTAGCCTAATCGAATCGAAGCATGTAATAGTTCCTATGAAATCTAACAAGCATATATTCGAATTCCAAGGTTGATTTTATCATTTTCGAAAATGGATAAAATGAGGGTTAAGTGAATTTCCTTGTTAATTTACGGATTTTACTCGTTTTTGACCCTTTTTCTTTCACTAAAAAGGTCATAAAGTGGCCTAGCCTTATCGAATCGAAGCATGTAATAGTTCTTAGGAAAGCTAACAAGCATATCTACGACATCCATGGTTTATTTTAGAATTTTTTAAAAAGGCCAAAATGGGGGTTAAGTGAATTTCCTTGTTAATTTATGGATTTTACTCGTTTTTGACCTTTTTCTTTCACTAAAAAGGTCATAAAGTGGCCTAGGCTTATCGAATCGAAGCATGTAATAGTTCCTAGGAAATCTAACAAGTATATCTACGACATCCATGGTTTATTTTAGAATTTTTAAAAACGGCCAAAATGGGGGTTAAGTGAATTTTCTTGTTAATTTACGGATTTTACTCGTTTCACTAAAAAGGTCATAAAGTGGCCTAGCCTAATCGAATCGAAGCATGTAATAGTTCCTATGAAATCTAACAAGCATATATTCGAATTCCAAGGTTGATTTTATCATTTTCAAAAATGGATAAAATGAGGGTTAATTGAATTTCCTTGTTAATTTACGGATTTTACTCGTTTTTGACCCTTTTTCTTTCACTAAAAAGGTCATAAAGTGGCCTAGCCTTATCGAATCGAAGCATGTAATAGTTCCTAGGAAATCTAACAAGCATATCTACGACATCCATGGTTTATTTTAGAATTTTTAAAAACGGCCAAAATGGGGGTTAATTGAATTTCCTTGTTAATTTACGGATTTTACTCGTTTTTGACCCTTTTTCTTTCACTAAAAAGGTCATAAAGTGGCCTAGCCTTATCGAATCGAAGCATGTAATAGTTCCTAGGAAATCTAACAAGCATATCTATGACATCCATGGTTTATTTTAGAATTTTTTAAAAAGGCCAAAATGGGGGTTAATTGAATTTCCTTGTTAATATACGGATTTTACTCATTTTTGACCTTTTTTCTTTCACTAAAAAGGTCATAAAGTGGCCTAGCCTTATCAAATCGAAGCATGTAATAGTTCCTAGGAAATCTAACAAGCATATCTACGACATCCATGGTTTATTTTAGAATTTTTTAAAAAGGCCAAAATGGGGGTTAAGTGAATTTCCTTGTTAATTTATGGATTTTACTCGTTTTTGACCTTTTTCTTTCACTAAAAAGGTCATAAAGTGGCCTAGCCTTATCGAATCGAAGCATGTAATAGTTCTTAGGAAATCTAACAAGCATATCTACGACATCCATGGTTTATTTCAGAATTTTTTAAAAATGCCAAAATGGGGGTTAAGTGAATTTCCTTGTTAATTTATGGATTTTACTCGTTTTTGACCTTTTTCTTTCACTAAAAAGGTCATAAAGTGGCCTAGCCTTATCGAATCGAAGCATGTAATAGTTCCTAGGAAATCTAACAAGTATATCTACGACATCCATGGTTTATTTTAGAATTTTTAAAAACGGCCAAAATGGGGGTTAAGTGAATTTTCTTGTTAATTTACGGATTTTACTCGTTTTTGACCCTTTTTCTTTCACTGAAAAGGTCATAAAGTGGCCTAGCCTTATCGAATCGAAACATGTAATAGTTCCTAGGAAATCTAACAAGCATATCTACGACATCCAAGATTTATTTTAGAATTTTTTAAAAAGGCCAAAATGGGGGTTAAGTGAATTTCCTTGTTACTATACGGATTTTACTCATTTTTGACCCTTTTTTTTTCACTAAAAAGGTCATAAAGTGGCCTAGCCTAATCGAATCGAAGCATGTAATAGTTCCTATGAAATCTAACAAGCATATATTCGAATTCCAAGGTTGATTTTATCATTTTCGAAAATGGATAAAATGAGGGTTAAGTGAATTTCCTTGTTAATTTACGGATTTTACTCGTTTTTGACCCTTTTTCTTTCACTAAAAAGGTCATAAAGTGGCCTAGCCTTATCGAATCGAAGCATGTAATAGTTCCAAGGAAATCTAACAAGCATATCTACGACATCCATGGTTTATTTTAGAATTTTTAAAAACGGCCAAAATGGGGGTTAATTGAATTTCCTTGTTAATTTACGGATTTTACTCGTTTTTGACCCTTTTTCTTTCACTAAAAAGGTCATAAAGTGGCCTAGCCTTATCGAATCGAAGCATGTAATAGTTCCTAGGAAATCTAACAAGTATATCTACGACATCCATGGTTTATTTTAGAATTTTTAAAAACGGCCAAAATGGGGGTTAAGTGAATTTTCTTGTTAATTTACGGATTTTACTCGTTTCACTAAAAAGGTCATAAAGTGGCCTAGCCTAATCGAATCGAAGCATGTAATAGTTCCTATGAAATCTAACAAGCATATATTCGAATTCCAAGGTTGATTTTATCATTTTCAAAAATGGATAAAATGAGGGTTAATTGAATTTCCTTGTTAATTTACGGATTTTACTCGTTTTTGACCCTTTTTCTTTCACTAAAAAGGTCATAAAGTGGCCTAGCCTTATCGAATCGAAGCATGTAATAGTTCCTAGGAAATCTAACAAGCATATCTACGACATCCATGGTTTATTTTAGAATTTTTAAAAACGGCCAAAATGGGGGTTAATTGAATTTCCTTGTTAATTTACGGATTTTACTCGTTTTTGACCCTTTTTCTTTCACTAAAAAGGTCATAAAGTGGCCTAGCCTTATCGAATCGAAGCATGTAATAGTTCCTAGGAAATCTAACAAGCATATCTATGACATCCATGGTTTATTTTAGAATTTTTTAAAAAGGCCAAAATGGGGGTTAATTGAATTTCCTTGTTAATATACGGATTTTACTCATTTTTGACCTTTTTTCTTTCACTAAAAAGGTCATAAAGTGGCCTAGCCTTATCAAATCGAAGCATGTAATAGTTCCTAGGAAATCTAACAAGCATATCTACGACATCCATGGTTTATTTTAGAATTTTTTAAAAAGGCCAAAATGGGGGTTAAGTGAATTTCCTTGTTAATTTATGGATTTTACTCGTTTTTGACCTTTTTCTTTCACTAAAAAGGTCATAAAGTGGCCTAGCCTTATCGAATCGAAGCATGTAATAGTTCTTAGGAAATCTAACAAGCATATCTACGACATCCATGGTTTATTTCAGAATTTTTTAAAAATGCCAAAATGGGGGTTAAGTGAATTTCCTTGTTAATTTATGGATTTTACTCGTTTTTGACCTTTTTCTTTCACTAAAAAGGTCATAAAGTGGCCTAGCCTTATCGAATCGAAGCATGTAATAGTTCCTAGGAAATCTAACAAGTATATCTACGACATCCATGGTTTATTTTAGAATTTTTAAAAACGGCCAAAATGGGGGTTAAGTGAATTTTCTTGTTAATTTACGGATTTTACTCGTTTTTGACCCTTTTTCTTTCACTGAAAAGGTCATAAAGTGGCCTAGCCTTATCGAATCGAAACATGTAATAGTTCCTAGGAAATCTAACAAGCATATCTACGACATCCATGATTTATTTTAGAATTTTTTAAAAAGGCCAAAATGGGGGTTAAGTGAATTTCCTTGTTACTATACGGATTTTACTCATTTTTGACCCTTTTTTTTTCACTAAAAAGGTCATAAAGTGGCCTAGCCTAATCGAATCGAAGCATGTAATAGTTCCTATGAAATCTAACAAGCATATATTCGAATTCCAAGGTTGATTTTATCATTTTCGAAAATGCATAAAATGAGGGTTAAGTGAATTTCCTTGTTAATTTACGGATTTTACTCGTTTTTGACCCTTTTTCTTTCACTAAAAAGGTCATAAAGTGGCCTAGCCTTATCGAATCGAAGCATGTAATAGTTCCAAGGAAATCTAACAAGCATATCTACGACATCCATGGTTTATTTTAGAATTTTTAAAAACGGCCAAAATGGGGGTTAATTGAATTTCCTTGTTAATTTACGGATTTTACTCGTTTTTGACCCTTTTTCTTTCACTAAAAAGGTCATAAAGTGGCCTAGCCTTATCGAATCGAAGCATGTAATAGTTCCTAGGAAATCTAACAAGCATATCTATGACATCCATGGTTTATTTTAGATTTTTTTAAAAAGGCCAAAATGGGGGTTAATTGAATTTCCTTGTTAATATACGGATTTTACTCATTTTTGACCTTTTTTCTTTCACTAAAAAGGTCATAAAGTGGCCTAGCCTTATCAAATCGAAGCATGTAATAGTTCCTAGGAAATCTAACAAGCATATCTACGACATCCATGGTTTATTTTAGAATTTTTTAAAAAGGCCAAAATGGGGGTTAAGTGAATTTCCTTGTTAATTTATGGATTTTATTCGTTTTTGACCTTTTTCTTTCACTAAAAAGGTCATAAAGTGGCCTAGCCTTATCGAATCGAAGCATGTAATAGTTCTTAGGAAATCTAACAAGCATATCTACGACATCCATGGTTTATTTCAGAATTTTTTAAAAATGCCAAAATGGGGGTTAAGTGAATTTCCTTGTTAATTTATGGATTTTACTCGTTTTTGACCTTTTTCTTTCACTAAAAAGGTCATAAAGTGGCCTAGGCTTATCGAATCGAAGCATGTAATAGTTCCTAGGAAATCTAACAAGTATATCTACGACATCCATGGTTTATTTTAGAATTTTTAAAAACGGCCAAAATGGGGGTTAAGTGAATTTTCTTGTTAATTTACGGATTTTACTCGTTTTTGACCCTTTTTCTTTCACTGAAAAGGTCATAAAGTGGCCTAGCTTTATCGAATCGAAACATGTAATAGTTCCTAGGAAATCTAACAAGCATATCTACGACATCCATGATTTATTTTAGAATTTTTTAAAAAGGCCAAAATGGGGGTTAAGTGAATTTCCTTGTTACTATACGGATTTTACTCATTTTTGACCCTTTTTTTTTCACTAAAAAGGTCATAAAGTGGCCTAGCCTAATCGAATCGAAGCATGTAATAGTTCCTATGAAATCTAACAAGCATATATTCGAATTCCAAGGTTGATTTTATCATTTTCGAAAATGGATAAAATGACGGTTAAGTGAATTTCCTTGTTAATTTACGGATTTTACTCGTTTTTGACCCTTTTTCTTTCACTAAAAAGGTCATAAAGTGGCCTAGCCTTATCGAATCGAAGCATGTAATAGTTCTTCGGAAAGCTAACAAGCATATCTACGACATCCATGGTTTATTTTAGAATTTTTTAAAAAGGCCAAAATGGGGGTTAAGTGAATTTCCTTGTTAATTTATGGATTTTACTCGTTTTTGACCTTTTTCTTTCACTAAAAAGGTCATAAAGTGGCCTAGGCTTATCGAATCGAAGCATGTAATAGTTCCTAGGAAATCTAACAAGTATATCTACGACATCCATGGTTTATTTTAGAATTTTTAAAAACGGCCAAAATGGGGGTTAAGTGAATTTTCTTGTTAATTTACGGATTTTACTCGTTTTTGACCCTTTTTCTTTCACTGAAAAGGTCATAAAGTGGCCTAGCCTTATCGAATCGAAACATGTAATAGTTCCTAGGAAATCTAACAAGCATATCTACGACATCCATGATTTATTTTAGAATTTTTTAAAAATGCCAAAATGGGGGTTAAGTGAATTTCCTTGTTACTATACGGATTTTACTCATTTTTGACCCTTTTTTTTTCACTAAAAAGGTCATAAAGTGGCCTAGCCTAATCGAATCGAAGCATGTAATAGTTCCTATGAAATCTAACAAGCATATATTCGAATTCCAAGGTTGATTTTATCATTTTCGAAAATGGATAAAATGAGGGTTAAGTGAATTTCCTTGTTAATTTACGGATTTTACTCGTTTTTGACCCTTTTTCTTTCACTAAAAAGGTCATAAAGTGGCCTAGCCTTATCGAATCGAAGCATGTAATAGTTCCTAGGAAATCTAACAAGCATATCTACGACATCCATGGTTTATTTTAGAATTTTTAAAAACGGCCAAAATGGGGGTTAATTGAATTTCCTTGTTAATTTACGGATTTTACTCGTTTTTGACGCTTTTTCTTTCACTAAAAAGGTCATAAAGTGGCCTAGCCTTATCGAATCGAAGCATGTAATAGTTCCTAGGAAATCAAACAAGCATATCTATGACATCCATGGTTTATTTTAGAATTTTTTAAAAAGGCCAAAATGGGGGTTAATTGAATTTCCTTGTTAATATACGGATTTTACTCATTTTTGACCTTTTTTCTTTCACTAAAAAGGTCATAAAGTGGCCTAGCCTTATCAAATCGAAGCATGTAATAGTTCCTAGGAAATCTAACAAGCATATCTACGACATCCATGGTTTATTTTAGAATTTTTTAAAAAGGCCAAAATGGGGGTTAAGTGAATTTCCTTGTTAATTTATGGATTTTACTCGTTTTTGACCTTTTTCTTTCACTAAAAAGGTCATAAAGTGGCCTAGCCTTATCGAACGAAGCATGTAATAGTTCTTAGGAAATCTAACAAGCATATCTACGACATCCATGGTTTATTTCAGAATTTTTTAAAAATGCCAAAATGGGGGTTAAGTGAATTTCCTTGTTAATTTATGGATTTTACTCGTTTTTGACCTTTTTCTTTCACTAAAAAGGTCATAAAGTGGCCTAGCCTTATCGAATCGAAGCATGTAATAGTTCTTCGGAAAGCTAACAAGCATATCTACGACATCCATGGTTTATTTTAGAATTTTTTAAAAAGGCCAAAATGGGGGTTAAGTGAATTTCCTTGTTAATTTATGGATTTTACTCGTTTTTGACCTTTTTCTTTCACTAAAAAGATCATAAAGTGGCCTAGGCTTATCGAATCGAAGCATGTAATAGTTCCTAGGAAATCTAACAAGTATATCTACGACATCCATGGTTTATTTTAGAATTTTTAAAAACGGCCAAAATGGGGGTTAAGTGAATTTTCTTGTTAATTTACGGATTTTACTCGTTTTTGACCCTTTTTCTTTCACTGAAAAGGTCATAAAGTGGCCTAGCCTTATCGAATCGAAACATGTAATAGTTCCTAGGAAATCTAACAAGCATATCTACGACATCCATGATTTATTTTAGAATTTTTTAAAAAGGCCAAAATGGGGGTTAAGTGAATTTCCTTGTTACTATACGGATTTTACTCATTTTTGACCCTTTTTTTTTCACTAAAAAGGTCATAAAGTGGCCTAGCCTAATCGAATCGAAGCATGTAATAGTTCCTATGAAATCTAACAAGCATATATTCGAATTCCAAGGTTGATTTTATCATTTTTGAAAATGGATAAAATGAGGGTTAAGTGAATTTCCTTGTTAATTTACGGATTTTACTCGTTTTTGACCCTTTTTCTTTCACTAAAAAGGTCATAAAGTGGCCTAGCCTTATCGAATCGAAGCATGTAATAGTTCCTAGGAAATCTAACAAGCATATCTACGACATCCATGGTTTATTTTAGAATTTTTAAAAACGGCCAAAATGGGGGTTAATTGAATTTCCTTGTTAATTTACGGATTTTACTCGTTTTTGACGCTTTTTCTTTCACTAAAAAGGTCATAAAGTGGCCTAGCCTTATCGAATCGAAGCATGTAATAGTTCCTAGGAAATCTAACAAGCATATCTATGACATCCATGGTTTATTTTAGAATTTTTTAAAAAGGCCAAAATGGGGGTTAATTGAATTTCCTTGTTAATATACGGATTTTACTCATTTTTGACCTTTTTTCTTTCACTAAAAAGGTCATAAAGTGGCCTAGCCTTATCAAATCGAAGCATGTAATAGTTCCTAGGAAATCTAACAAGCATATCTACGACATCCATGGTTTATTTTAGAATTTTTTAAAAAGGCCAAAATGGGGGTTAAGTGAATTTCCTTGTTAATTTATGGATTTTACTCGTTTTTGACCTTTTTCTTTCACTAAAAAGGTCATAAAGTGGCCTAGCCTTATCGAACGAAGCATGTAATAGTTCTTAGGAAATCTAACAAGCATATCTACGACATCCATGGTTTATTTCAGAATTTTTTAAAAATGCCAAAATGGGGGTTAAGTGAATTTCCTTGTTAATTTATGGATTTTACTCGTTTTTGACCTTTTTCTTTCACTAAAAAGTTCATAAAGTGGCCTAGCCTTATCGAATCGAAGCATGTAATAGTTCCTGTGAAATCTAACAAGCATATATTCGAATTCCAAGGTTGATTTTATCATTTTCGAAAATGGACAATATGAGGGTTAAGTGAATTTCCTTGTTAATTTACAGATTTTACTCGTTTTTGACCCTTTTTCTTTCACTAAAAAGGTCATAAAGTGGCCTAGCCTTATCGAATCGAAGCATGTAATAGTTCCTAGGAAATCTAACAAGCATATCTACGACATCCATGGTTTATTTTAGAATTTTTTAAAAAGGCCAAAATGGGGGTTAAGTGAATTTCCTTGTTAATTTATGGATTTTACTCGTTTTTGACCTTTTTCTTTCACTAAAAAGGTCATAAAGTGGCCTAGGCTTATCGAATCGAAGCATGTAATAGTTCCTAGGAAATCTAACAAGTATATCTACGACATCCATGGTTTATTTTAGAATTTTTAAAAACGGCCAAAATGGGGGTTAAGTGAATTTTCTTGTTAATTTACGGATTTTACTCGTTTTTGACCCTTTTTCTTTCACTGAAAAGGTCATAAAGTGGCCTAGCCTTATCGAATCGAAACATGTAATAGTTCCTAGGAAATCTAACAAGCATATCTACGACATCCATGATTTATTTTAGAATTTTATAAAAAGGCCAAAATGGGGGTTAAGTGAATTTCCTTGTTACTATACGGATTTTACTCATTTTTGACCCTTTTTTTTTCACTAAAAAGGTCATAAAGTGGCCTAGCCTAATCGAATCGAAGCATGTAATAGTTCCTATGAAATCTAACAAGCATATATTCGAATTCCAAGGTTGATTTTATCATTTTCGAAAATGGATAAAATGAGGGTTAAGTGAATTTCCTTGTTAATTTACGGATTCTACTCGTTTTTGACCGTTTTTCTTTCACTAAAAAGGTCATAAAGTGGCCTAGCCTTATCGAATCGAAGCATGTAATAGTTCCTAGGAAATCTAACAAGCATATCTACGACATCCATGGTTTATTTTAGAATTTTTAAAAACGGCCAAAATGGGGGTTAATTGAATTTCCTTGTTGATTTACGGATTTTACTCGTTTTTGACCCTTTTTCTTTCACTAAAAAGGTCATAAAGTGGCCTAGCCTTATCGAATCGAAGCATGTAATAGTTCCTAGGAAATCTAACAAGCATATCTATGACATCCATGGTTTATTTTAGAATTTTTTAAAAAGGCCAAAATGGGGGTTAATTGAATTTCCTTGTTAATATACGGATTTTACTCATTTTTGACCTTTTTTCTTTCACTAAAAAGGTCATAAAGTGGCCTAGCCTTATCAAATCGAAGCATGTAATAGTTCCTAGGAAATCTAACAAGCATATCTACGACATCCATGGTTTATTTTAGAATTTTTTTAAAAAGGCCAAAATGGGGGTTAAGTGAATTTCCTTGTTAATTTATGGATTTTACTCGTTTTTGACCTTTTTCTTTCACTAAAAAGGTCATAAAGTGGCCTAGCCTTATCGAATCGAAGCATGTAATAGTTCTTAGGAAATCTAACAAGCATATCTACGACATCCATGGTTTATTTCAGAATTTTTTAAAAATGCCAAAATGGGGGTTAAGTGAATTTCCTTGTTAATTTATGGATTTTACTCGTTTTTGACCTTTTTCTTTCACTAAAAAGGTCATAAAGTGGCCTAGCCTTATCGAATCGAAGCATGTAATAGTTCCTGTGAAATCTAACAAGCATATATTCGAATTCCAAGGTTGATTTTATCATTTTCGAAAATGGACAATATGAGGGTTAAGTGAATTTCCTTGTTAATTTACGGATTTTACTCGTTTTTGACCCTTTTTCTTTCACTAAAAAGGTCATAAAGTGGCCTAGCCTTATCGAATCGAAGCATGTAATAGTTCCTTGGAAATCTAACAAGCATATCTACGACATCCATGGTTTATTTTAGAATTTTTTAAAAAGGCCAAAATGGGGGTTAAGTGAATTTCCTTGTTAATTTATGGATTTTACTCGTTTTTGACCTTTTTCTTTCACTAAAAAGGTCATAAAGTGGCCTAGCCTTATCGAATCGAAGCATGTAATAGTTCCTATGAAATCTAACAAGCATATATTCGAATTCCAAGGTTGATTTTATCATTTTCGAAAATGGACAAAATGAGGGTTAAGTGAATTTCCTTGTTAATTTACGGATTTTACTCGTTTTTGACACTTTTTCTTTCACTAAAAAGGTCATAAAGTGGCCTAGCCTTATCGAATCGAAGCATGTAATAGTTCTTAGGAAAGCTAACAAGCATATCTACGACATCCATGGTTTATTTTAGAATTTTTTAAAAAGGCCAAAATGGGGGTTAAGTGAATTTCCTTGTTAATTTATGGATTTTACTCGTTTTTGACCTTTTTCTTTCACTAAAAAGGTCATAAAGTGGCCTAGCCTTATCGAATCGAAGCATGTAATAGTTCCTAGGAAATCTATCAAGCATATCTACGACATCCATGGTTTATTTTAGAATTTTTTAAAAAGGCCAAAATGGGGGTTAAGTGAATTTCCTTGTTAATTTATGGATTTTACTCGTTTTTGACCTTTTTCTTTCACTAAAAAGGTCATAAAGTGGCCTAGCCTTATCGAATCGAAGCATGAAATAGTTCCTAGGAAATCTAACAAGCATATCTACGACATCCATGGTTTATTTTAGAATTTTTTAAAAAGGCCAAAATGGGGGTTAATTGAATCTCCTTGTTAATATACGGATTTTACTCATTTTTGACCCTTTTTTTTTCACTAAAAAGGTCATAAAGTGGCCTAGCCTAATCGAATCAAAGCATGTAATAGTTCCTATGAAATCTAACAAGCATATATTCGAATTCCAAGGTTGATTTTATCATTTTCGAAAATGGATAAAATGAGGGTTAAGTGAATTTCCTTGTTAATTTACGGATTTTACTCGTTTTTGACCCTTTTTCTTTCACTAAAAAGGTCATAAAGTGGCCTAGCCTTATCGAATCGAAGCATGTAATAGTTCCTAGGAAATCTAACAAGCATATCTACGACATCCATGGTTTATTTTAGAATTTTTAAAAACGGCCAAAATGGGGGTTAATTGAATTTCCTTGTTAATTTACGGATTTTACTCGTTTTTGACCCTTTTTCTTTCACTAAAAAGGTCATAAAGTGGCCTAGCCTTATCGAATCGAAGCATGTAATAGTTCCTAGGAAATCTAACAAGCATATCTATGACATCCATGGTTTATTTTAGAATTTTTTAAAAAGGCCAAAATGGGGGTTAATTGAATTTCCTTGTTAATATACGGATTTTACTCATTTTTGACCTTTTTTCTTTCACTAAAAAGGTCATAAAGTGGCCTAGCCTTATCAAATCGAAGCATGTAATAGTTCCTAGGAAATCTAACAAGCATATCTACGACATCCATGGTTTATTTTAGAATTTTTTAAAAAGGCCAAAATGGGGGTTAAGTGAATTTCCTTGTTAATTTATGGATTTTACTCGTTTTTGACCCTTTTTCTTTCACTAAAAAGGTCATAAAGTGGCCTAGCCTTATCGAATCGAAGCATGTAATAGTTCCTTGGAAATCTAACAAGCATATCTACGACATCCATGGTTTATTTTAGAATTTTTTAAAAAGGCCAAAATGGGGGTTAAGTGAATTTCCTTGTTAATTTATGGATTTTACTCGTTTTTGACCTTTTTCTTTCACTAAAAAGGTCATAAAGTGGCCTAGCCTTATCGAATCGAAGCATGTAATAGTTCCTATGAAATCTAACAAGCATATATTCGAATTCCAAGGTTGATTTTATCATTTTCGAAAATGGACAAAATGAGGGTTAAGTGAATTTCCTTGTTAATTTACGGATTTTACTCGTTTTTGACACTTTTTCTTTCACTAAAAAGGTCATAAAGTGGCCTAGCCTTATCGAATCGAAGCATGTAATAGTTCTTAGGAAAGCTAACAAGCATATCTACGACATCCATGGTTTATTTTAGAATTTTTTAAAAAGGCCAAAATGGGGGTTAAGTGAATTTCCTTGTTAATTTATGGATTTTACTCGTTTTTGACCTTTTTCTTTCACTAAAAAGGTCATAAAGTGGCCTAGCCTTATCGAATCGAAGCATGTAATAGTTCCTAGGAAATCTATCAAGCATATCTACGACATCCATGGTTTATTTTAGAATTTTTTAAAAAGGCCAAAATGGGGGTTAAGTGAATTTCCTTGTTAATTTATGGATTTTACTCGTTTTTGACCTTTTTCTTTCACTAAAAAGGTCATAAAGTGGCCTAGCCTTATCGAATCGAAGCATGAAATAGTTCCTAGGAAATCTAACAAGCATATCTACGACATCCATGGTTTATTTTAGAATTTTTTAAAAAGGCCAAAATGGGGGTTAATTGAATCTCCTTGTTAATATACGGATTTTACTCATTTTTGACCCTTTTTTTTTCACTAAAAAGGTCATAAAGTGGCCTAGCCTAATCGAATCAAAGCATGTAATAGTTCCTATGAAATCTAACAAGCATATATTCGAATTCCAAGGTTGATTTTATCATTTTCGAAAATGGATAAAATGAGGGTTAAGTGAATTTCCTTGTTAATTTATGGATTTTACTCGTTTTTGACCTTTTTCTTTCACTAAAAAGGTCATAAAGTGGCCTAGCCTTATCGAATCGAAGCATGTAATAGTTCCTATGAAATCTAACAAGCATATATTCGAATTCCAAGGTTGATTTTATCATTTTCGAAAATGGACAAAATGAGGGTTAAGTGAATTTCCTTGTTAATTTACGGATTTTACTCGTTTTTGACACTTTTTCTTTCACTAAAAAGGTCATAAAGTGGCCTAGCCTTATCGAATCGAAGCATGTAATAGTTCTTAGGAAAGCTAACAAGCATATCTACGACATCCATGGTTTATTTTAGAATTTTTTAAAAAGGCCAAAATGGGGGTTAAGTGAATTTCCTTGTTAATTTATGGATTTTACTCGTTTTTGACCTTTTTCTTTCACTAAAAAGGTCATAAAGTGGCCTAGCCTTATCGAATCGAAGCATGTAATAGTTCCTAGGAAATCTATCAAGCATATCTACGACATCCATGGTTTATTTTAGAATTTTTTAAAAAGGCCAAAATGGGGGTTAAGTGAATTTCCTTGTTAATTTATGGATTTTACTCGTTTTTGACCTTTTTCTTTCACTAAAAAGGTCATAAAGTGGCCTAGCCTTATCGAATCGAAGCATGAAATAGTTCCTAGGAAATCTAACAAGCATATCTACGACATCCATGGTTTATTTTAGAATTTTTTAAAAAGGCCAAAATGGGGGTTAATTGAATCTCCTTGTTAATATACGGATTTTACTCATTTTTGACCCTTTTTTTTTCACTAAAAAGGTCATAAAGTGGCCTAGCCTAATCGAATCAAAGCATGTAATAGTTCCTATGAAATCTAACAAGCATATATTCGAATTCCAAGGTTGATTTTATCATTTTCGAAAATGGATAAAATGAGGGTTAAGTGAATTTCCTTGTTAATTTACGGATTTTACTCGTTTTTGACCCTTTTTCTTTCACTAAAAAGGTCATAAAGTGGCCTAGCCTTATCGAATCGAAGCATGTAATAGTTCCTAGGAAATCTAACAAGCATATCTACGACATCCATGGTTTATTTTAGAATTTTTAAAAACGGCCAAAATGGGGGTTAATTGAATTTCCTTGTTAATTTACGGATTTTACTCGTTTTTGACCCTTTTTCTTTCACTAAAAAGGTCATAAAGTGGCCTAGCCTTATCGAATCGAAGCATGTAATAGTTCCTAGGAAATCTAACAAGCATATCTATGACATCCATGGTTTATTTTAGAATTTTTTAAAAAGGCCAAAATGGGGGTTAATTGAATTTCCTTGTTAATATACGGATTTTACTCATTTTTGACCTTTTTTCTTTCACTAAAAAGGTCATAAAGTGGCCTAGCCTTATCAAATCGAAGCATGTAATAGTTCCTAGGAAATCTAACAAGCATATCTACGACATCCATGGTTTATTTTAGAATTTTTTAAAAAGGCCAAAATGGGGGTTAAGTGAATTTCCTTGTTAATTTATGGATTTTACTCGTTTTTGACCTTTTTCTTTCACTAAAAAGGTCATAAAGTGGCCTAGCCTTATCGAATCGAAGCATGTAATAGTTCTTAGGAAATCTAACAAGCATATCTACGACATCCATGGTTTATTTTAGAATTTTTTAAAAAGGCCAAAATGGGGGTTAATTGAATCTCCTTGTTAATATACGGATTTTACTCATTTTTGACCCTTTTTTTTTCACTAAAAAGGTCATAAAGTGGCCTAGCCTAATCGAATCAAAGCATGTAATAGTTCCTATGAAATCTAACAAGCATATATTCGAATTCCAAGGTTGATTTTATCATTTTCGAAAATGGATAAAATGAGGGTTAAGTGAATTTCCTTGTTAATTTACGGATTTTACTCGTTTTTGACCCTTTTTCTTTCACTAAAAAGGTCATAAAGTGGCCTAGCCTTATCGAATCGAAGCATGTAATAGTTCCTAGGAAATCTAACAAGCATATCTACGACATCCATGGTTTATTTTAGAATTTTTAAAAACGGCCAAAATGGGGGTTAATTGAATTTCCTTGTTAATTTACGGATTTTACTCGTTTTTGACCCTTTTTCTTTCACTAAAAAGGTCATAAAGTGGCCTAGCCTTATCGAATCGAAGCATGTAATAGTTCCTAGGAAATCTAACAAGCATATCTATGACATCCATGGTTTATTTTAGAATTTTTTAAAAAGGCCAAAATGGGGGTTAATTGAATTTCCTTGTTAATATACGGATTTTACTCATTTTTGACCTTTTTTCTTTCACTAAAAAGGTCATAAAGTGGCCTAGCCTTATCAAATCGAAGCATGTAATAGTTCCTAGGAAATCTAACAAGCATATCTACGACATCCATGGTTTATTTTAGAATTTTTTAAAAAGGCCAAAATGGGGGTTAAGTGAATTTCCTTGTTAATTTATGGATTTTACTCGTTTTTGACCCTTTTTCTTTCACTAAAAAGGTCATAAAGTGGCCTAGCCTTATCGAATCGAAGCATGTAATAGTTCCTTGGAAATCTAACAAGCATATCTACGACATCCATGGTTTATTTTAGAATTTTTTAAAAAGGCCAAAATGGGGGTTAAGTGAATTTCCTTGTTAATTTATGGATTTTACTCGTTTTTGACCTTTTTCTTTCACTAAAAAGGTCATAAAGTGGCCTAGCCTTATCGAATCGAAGCATGTAATAGTTCCTATGAAATCTAACAAGCATATATTCGAATTCCAAGGTTGATTTTATCATTTTCGAAAATGGACAAAATGAGGGTTAAGTGAATTTCCTTGTTAATTTACGGATTTTACTCGTTTTTGACACTTTTTCTTTCACTAAAAAGGTCATAAAGTGGCCTAGCCTTATCGAATCGAAGCATGTAATAGTTCTTAGGAAAGCTAACAAGCATATCTACGACATCCATGGTTTATTTTAGAATTTTTTAAAAAGGCCAAAATGGGGGTTAAGTGAATTTCCTTGTTAATTTATGGATTTTACTCGTTTTTGACCTTTTTCTTTCACTAAAAAGGTCATAAAGTGGCCTAGCCTTATCGAATCGAAGCATGTAATAGTTCCTAGGAAATCTATCAAGCATATCTACGACATCCATGGTTTATTTTAGAATTTTTTAAAAAGGCCAAAATGGGGGTTAAGTGAATTTCCTTGTTAATTTATGGATTTTACTCGTTTTTGACCTTTTTCTTTCACTAAAAAGGTCATAAAGTGGCCTAGCCTTATCGAATCGAAGCATGAAATAGTTCCTAGGAAATCTAACAAGCATATCTACGACATCCATGGTTTATTTTAGAATTTTTTAAAAAGGCCAAAATGGGGGTTAATTGAATCTCCTTGTTAATATACGGATTTTACTCATTTTTGACCCTTTTTTTTCACTAAAAAGGTCATAAAGTGGCCTAGCCTAATCGAATCAAAGCATGTAATAGTTCCTATGAAATCTAACAAGCATATATTCGAATTCCAAGGTTGATTTTATCATTTTCGAAAATGGATAAAATGAGGGTTAAGTGAATTTCCTTGTTAATTTATGGATTTTACTCGTTTTTGACCTTTTTCTTTCACTAAAAAGGTCATAAAGTGGCCTAGCCTTATCGAATCGAAGCATGTAATAGTTCCTATGAAATCTAACAAGCATATATTCGAATTCCAAGGTTGATTTTATCATTTTCGAAAATGGACAAAATGAGGGTTAAGTGAATTTCCTTGTTAATTTACGGATTTTACTCGTTTTTGACACTTTTTCTTTCACTAAAAAGGTCATAAAGTGGCCTAGCCTTATCGAATCGAAGCATGTAATAGTTCTTAGGAAAGCTAACAAGCATATCTACGACATCCATGGTTTATTTTAGAATTTTTTAAAAAGGCCAAAATGGGGGTTAAGTGAATTTCCTTGTTAATTTATGGATTTTACTCGTTTTTGACCTTTTTCTTTCACTAAAAAGGTCATAAAGTGGCCTAGCCTTATCGAATCGAAGCATGTAATAGTTCCTAGGAAATCTATCAAGCATATCTACGACATCCATGGTTTATTTTAGAATTTTTTAAAAAGGCCAAAATGGGGGTTAAGTGAATTTCCTTGTTAATTTATGGATTTTACTCGTTTTTGACCTTTTTCTTTCACTAAAAAGGTCATAAAGTGGCCTAGCCTTATCGAATCGAAGCATGAAATAGTTCCTAGGAAATCTAACAAGCATATCTACGACATCCATGGTTTATTTTAGAATTTTTTAAAAAGGCCAAAATGGGGGTTAATTGAATCTCCTTGTTAATATACGGATTTTACTCATTTTTGACCCTTTTTTTTTCACTAAAAAGGTCATAAAGTGGCCTAGCCTAATCGAATCAAAGCATGTAATAGTTCCTATGAAATCTAACAAGCATATATTCGAATTCCAAGGTTGATTTTATCATTTTCGAAAATGGATAAAATGAGGGTTAAGTGAATTTCCTTGTTAATTTACGGATTTTACTCGTTTTTGACCCTTTTTCTTTCACTAAAAAGGTCATAAAGTGGCCTAACCTTATCGAATCGAAGCATGTAATAGTTCCTAGGAAATCTAACAAGCATATCTACGACATCCATGGTTTATTTTAGAATTTTTAAAAACGGCCAAAATGGGGGTTAATTGAATTTCCTTGTTAATTTACGGATTTTACTCGTTTTTGACCCTTTTTCTTTCACTAAAAAGGTCATAAAGTGGCCTAGCCTTATCGAATCGAAGCATGTAATAGTTCCTAGGAAATCTAACAAGCATATCTATGACATCCATGGTTTATTTTAGAATTTTTTAAAAAGGCCAAAATGGGGGTTAATTGAATTTCCTTGTTAATATACGGATTTTACTCATTTTTGACCTTTTTTCTTTCACTAAAAAGGTCATAAAGTGGCCTAGCCTTATCAAATCGAAGCATGTAATAGTTCCTAGGAAATCTAACAAGCATATCTACGACATCCATGGTTTATTTTAGAATTTTTTAAAAAGGCCAAAATGGGGGTTAAGTGAATTTCCTTGTTAATTTATGGATTTTACTCGTTTTTGACCTTTTTCTTTCACTAAAAAGGTCATAAAGTGGCCTAGCCTTATCGAATCGAAGCATGTAATAGTTCTTAGGAAATCTAACAAGCATATCTACGACATCCATGATTTATTTCAGAATTTTTTAAAAATGCCAAAATGGGGGTTAAGTGAATTTCCTTGTTAATTTATGGATTTTACTCGTTTTTGACCTTTTTCTTTCACTAAAAAGGTCATAAAGTGGCCTAGCCTTATCGAATCGAAGCATGTAATAGTTCCTGTGAAATCTAACAAGCATATATTCGAATTCCAAGGTTGATTTTATCATTTTCGAAAATGGACAATATGAGGGTTAAGTGAATTTCCTTGTTAATTTACGGATTTTACTCGTTTTTGACCCTTTTTCTTTCACTAAAAAGGTCATAAAGTGGCCTAGCCTTATCGAATCGAAGCATGTAATAGTTCCTAGGAAATCTAACAAGCATATCTACGACATCCATGGTTTATTTTAGAATTTTTTAAAAAGGCCAAAATGGGGGTTAAGTGAATTTCCTTGTTAATTTATGGATTTTACTCGTTTTTGACCTTTTTCTTTCACTAAAAAGGTCATAAAGTGGCCTAGCCTTATCGAATCGAAGCATGTAATAGTTCCTATGAAATCTAACAAGCATATATTCGAATTCCAAGGTTGATTTTATCATTTTCGAAAATGGACAAAATGAGGGTTAAGTGAATTTCCTTGTTAATTTACGGATTTTACTCGTTTTTGACACTTTTTCTTTCACTAAAAAGGTCATAAAGTGGCCTAGCCTTATCGAATCGAAGCATGTAATAGTTCTTAGGAAAGCTAACAAGCATATCTACGACATCCATGGTTTATTTTAGAATTTTTTAAAAAGGCCAAAATGGGGGTTAAGTGAATTTCCTTGTTAATTTATGGATTTTACTCGTTTTTGACCTTTTTCTTTCACTAAAAAGGTCATAAAGTGGCCTAGCCTTATCGAATCGAAGCATGTAATAGTTCCTAGGAAATCTATCAAGCATATCTACGACATCCATGGTTTATTTTAGAATTTTTTAAAAAGGCCAAAATGGGGGTTAAGTGAATTTCCTTGTTAATTTATGGATTTTACTCGTTTTTGACCTTTTTCTTTCACTAAAAAGGTCATAAAGTGGCCTAGCCTTATCGAATCGAAGCATGAAATAGTTCCTAGGAAATCTAACAAGCATATCTACGACATCCATGGTTTATTTTAGAATTTTTTAAAAAGGCCAAAATGGGGGTTAATTGAATCTCCTTGTTAATATACGGATTTTACTCATTTTTGACCTTTTTTCTTTCACTAAAAAGATCATAAAGTGGCCTAGCCTTATCGAATCGAAGCATGTAATAGTTCCTATGAAATCTAACAAGCATATATTCGAATTCCAAGGTTGATTTTATCATTTTCAAAAATGGACAAAATGAGGGTTAAGTGAATTTCCTTGTTAATTTACGGATTTTACTCGTTTTTGACCCTTTTTCTTTCACTAAAAAGGTCATAAAGTGGCCTAGGCTTATCGAATCGAGGCATGTAATAGTTCCTAGGAAATCTAACAAGTATATCTACGACATCCATGGTTTATTTTAGAATTTTTAAAAACGGCCAAAATGGGGGTTAAGTGAATTTTCTTGTTAATTTACGGATTTTACTCGTTTTTGACCCTTTTTCTTTCACTGAAAAGGTCATAAAGTGGCCTAGCCTTATCGAATCGAAACATGTAATAGTTCCTAGGAAATCTAACAAGCATATCTACGACATCCATGGTTTATTTTAGAATTTTTTAAAAAGGCCAAAATGGGGGTTAATTGAATTTCCTTGTTAATATACGGATTTTACTCATTTTTGACCTTTTTTCTTTCACTAAAAAGGTCATAAAGTGGCCTAGCCTTATCGAATCGAAGCATGTAATAGTTCCTATAAAATCTAACAAGCATATATTCGAATTCCAAGGTTGATTTTATCATTTTCGAAAATGGACAAAATAAGGGTTAAGTGAATTTCCTTGTTAATTTACGGATATTACTCGTTTTTGACCCTTTTTCTTTCACTAAAAAGGTCATAAAGTGGCCTAGCCTTATCGAATCGAAGCATGTAATAGTTCCTATGAAATCTAACAAGCATATATTCGAATTCCAAGGTTGATTTTATCATTTTCGAAAATGGACAAAATAAGGGTTAAGTGAATTTCCTTGTTAATTTACGGATATTACTCGTTTTTGACCCTTTTTCTTTCACTAAAAAGGTCATAAAGTGGCCTAGCCTTATCGAATCGAAGCATGTAATAGTTCCTATGAAATCTAACAAGCATATATTCGAATTCCAAGGTTGATTTTATCATTTTCAAAAATGGACAAAATGAGGGTTAAGTGAATTTCCTTGTTAATTTACGGATTTTACTCGTTTTTGACCCTTTTTCTTTCACTAAAAAGGTCATAAAGTGGCCTAGGCTTATCGAATCGAAGCATGTAATAGTTCCTAGGAAATCTAACAAGTATATCTACGACATCCATGGTTTATTTTAGAATTTTTAAAAACGGCCAAAATGGGGGTTAAGTGAATTTTCTTGTTAATTTACGGATTTTACTCGTTTTTGACCCTTTTTCTTTCACTGAAAAGGTCATAAAGTGGCCTAGCCTTATCGAATCGAAACATGTAATAGTTCCTAGGAAATCTAACAAGCATATCTACGACATCCATGGTTTATTTTAGAATTTTTTAAAAAGGCCAAAATGGGGGTTAAGTGAATTTCCTTGTTAATATACGGATTTTACTCATTTTTGACCCTTTTTCTTTCACTAAAAAGGTCATAAAGTGGCCTAGCCTAATCGAATCGAAGCATGTAATAGTTCCTATGAAATCTAACAAGCATATATTCGAATTCCAAGGTTGATTTTATCATTTTCGAAAATGGATAAAATGAGGGTTAAGTGAATTTCATTGTTAATTTACGGATTTTACTCGTTTTTGACCCTTTTTCTTTCACTAAAAAGGTCATAAAGTGGCCTAGCCTTATCGAATCGAAGCATGTAATAGTTCCTAGGAAATCTAACAAGCATATCTACGACATCCATGGTTTATTTTAGAATTTTTAAAAACGGCCAAAATGGGGGTTAATTGAATTTCCTTGTTAATTTACGGATTTTACTCGTTTTTGACCCTTTTTCTTTCACTAAAAAGGTCATAAAGTGGCCTAGCCTTATCGAATCGAAGCATGTAATAGTTCCTAGGAAATCTAACAAGCATATCTATGACATCCATGGTTTATTTTAGAATTTTTTAAAAAGGCCAAAATGGGGGTTAATTGAATTTCCTTGTTAATATACGGATTTTACTCATTTTTGACCTTTTTTCTTTCACTAAAAAGGTCATAAAGTGGCCTAGCCTTATCGAATCGAAGCATGTAATAGTTCCTATGAAATCTAACAAGCATATATTCGAATTCCAAGGTTGATTTTATCATTTTCGAAAATGGACAATATGAGGGTTAAGTGAATTTCCTTGTTAATTTACGGATTTTACTCGTTTTTGACCCTTTTTCTTTCACTAAAAAGGTCATAAAGTGGCCTAGCCTTATCGAATCGAAGCATGTAATAGTTCCTAGGAAATCTAACAAGCATATCTATGACATCCATGGTTTATTTTAGAATTTTTTAAAAAGGCCAAAATGGGGGTTAATTGAATTTCCTTGTTAATATACGGATTTTACTCATTTTTGACCTTTTTTCTTTCACTAAAAAGGTCATAAAGTGGCCTAGCCTTATCGAATCGAAGCATGTAATAGTTCCTATGAAATCTAACAAGCATATATTCGAATTCCAAGGTTGATTTTATCATTTTCGAAAATGGACAAAATAAGGGTTAAGTGAATTTCCTTGTTAATTTACGGATATTACTCGTTTTTGACCCTTTTTCTTTCACTAAAAAGGTCATAAAGTGGCCTAGCCTTATCGAATCGAAGCATGTAATAGTTCCTATGAAATCTAACAAGCATATATTCGAATTCCAAGGTTGATTTTATCATTTTCAAAAATGGACAAAATGAGGGTTAAGTGAATTTCCTTGTTAATTTACGGATTTTACTCGTTTTTGACCCTTTTTCTTTCACTAAAAAGGTCATAAAGTGGCCTAGGCTTATCGAATCGAAGCATGTAATAGTTCCTAGGAAATCTAACAAGTATATCTACGACATCCATGGTTTATTTTAGAATTTTTAAAAACGGCCAAAATGGGGGTTAAGTGAATTTTCTTGTTAATTTACGGATTTTACTCGTTTTTGACCCTTTTTCTTTCACTGAAAAGGTCATAAAGTGGCCTAGCCTTATCGAATCGAAACATGTAATAGTTCCTAGGAAATCTAACAAGCATATCTACGACATCCATGGTTTATTTTAGAATTTTTTAAAAAGGCCAAAATGGGGGTTAAGTGAATTTCCTTGTTAATATACGGATTTTACTCATTTTTGACCCTTTTTCTTTCACTAAAAAGGTCATAAAGTGGCCTAGCCTAATCGAATCGAAGCATGTAATAGTTCCTATGAAATCTAACAAGCATATATTCGAATTCCAAGGTTGATTTTATCATTTTCGAAAATGGATAAAATGAGGGTTAAGTGAATTTCATTGTTAATTTACGGATTTTACTCGTTTTTGACCCTTTTTCTTTCACTAAAAAGGTCATAAAGTGGCCTAGCCTTATCGAATCGAAGCATGTAATAGTTCCTAGGAAATCTAACAAGCATATCTACGACATCCATGGTTTATTTTAGAATTTTTAAAAACGGCCAAAATGGGGGTTAATTGAATTTCCTTGTTAATTTACGGATTTTACTCGTTTTTGACCCTTTTTCTTTCACTAAAAAGGTCATAAAGTGGCCTAGCCTTATCGAATCGAAGCATGTAATAGTTCCTAGGAAATCTAACAAGCATATCTATGACATCCATGGTTTATTTTAGAATTTTTTAAAAAGGCCAAAATGGGGGTTAATTGAATTTCCTTGTTAATATACGGATTTTACTCATTTTTGACCTTTTTTCTTTCACTAAAAAGGTCATAAAGTGGCCTAGCCTTATCGAATCGAAGCATGTAATAGTTCCTATGAAATCTAACAAGCATATATTCGAATTCCAAGGTTGATTTTATCATTTTCGAAAATGGACAATATGGGGGTTAAGTGAATTTCCTTGTTAATTTACGGATTTTACTCGTTTTTGACCCTTTTTCTTTCACTAAAAAGGTCATAAAGTGGCCTAGCCTTATCGAATCGAAGCATGTAATAGTTCCTAGGAAATCTAACAAGCATATCTATGACATCCATGGTTTATTTTAGAATTTTTTAAAAAGGCCAAAATGGGGGTTAATTGAATTTCCTTGTTAATATACGGATTTTACTCATTTTTGACCTTTTTTCTTTCACTAAAAAGGTCATAAAGTGGCCTAGCCTTATCGAATCGAAGCATGTAATAGTTCCTATGAAATCTAACAAGCATATATTCGAATTCCAAGGTTGATTTTATCATTTTCGAAAATGGACAAAATAAGGGTTAAGTGAATTTCCTTGTTAATTTACGGATATTACTCGTTTTTGACCCTTTTTCTTTCACTAAAAAGGTCATAAAGTGGCCTAGCCTTATCGAATCGAAGCATGTAATAGTTCCTATGAAATCTAACAAGCATATATTCGAATTCCAAGGTTGATTTTATCATTTTCAAAAATGGACAAAATGAGGGTTAAGTGAATTTCCTTGTTAATTTACGGATTTTACTCGTTTTTGACCCTTTTTCTTTCACTAAAAAGGTCATAAAGTGGCCTAGGCTTATCGAATCGAAGCATGTAATAGTTCCTAGGAAATCTAACAAGTATATCTACGACATCCATGGTTTATTTTAGAATTTTTAAAAACGGCCAAAATGGGGGTTAAGTGAATTTTCTTGTTAATTTACGGATTTTACTCGTTTTTGACCCTTTTTCTTTCACTGAAAAGGTCATAAAGTGGCCTAGCCTTATCGAATCGAAACATGTAATAGTTCCTAGGAAATCTAACAAGCATATCTACGACATCCATGGTTTATTTTAGAATTTTTTAAAAAGGCCAAAATGGGGGTTAAGTGAATTTCCTTGTTAATATACGGATTTTACTCATTTTTGACCCTTTTTCTTTCACTAAAAAGGTCATAAAGTGGCCTAGCCTAATCGAATCGAAGCATGTAATAGTTCCTATGAAATCTAACAAGCATATATTCGAATTCCAAGGTTGATTTTATCATTTTCGAAAATGGATAAAATGAGGGTTAAGTGAATTTCATTGTTAATTTACGGATTTTACTCGTTTTTGACCCTTTTTCTTTCACTAAAAAGGTCATAAAGTGGCCTAGCCTTATCGAATCGAAGCATGTAATAGTTCCTAGGAAATCTAACAAGCATATCTACGACATCCATGGTTTATTTTAGAATTTTTAAAAACGGCCAAAATGGGGGTTAATTGAATTTCCTTGTTAATTTACGGATTTTACTCGTTTTTGACCCTTTTTCTTTCACTAAAAAGGTCATAAAGTGGCCTAGCCTTATCGAATCGAAGCATGTAATAGTTCCTAGGAAATCTAACAAGCATATATTCGAATTCCAAGGTTGATTTTATCATTTTCGAAAATGGACAATATGAGGGTTAAGTGAATTTCCTTGTTAATTTACGGATTTTACTCGTTTTTGACCCTTTTTCTTTCACTAAAAAGGTCATAAAGTGGCCTAGCCTTATCGAATCGAAGCATGTAATAGTTCTTAGGAAAGCTAACAAGCATATCTACGACATCCATGGTTTATTTTAGAATTTTTTAAAAAGGCCAAAATGGGGGTTAAGTGAATTTCCTTGTTAATTTATGGATTTTACACGTTTTTGACCTTTTTCTTTCACTAAAAAGGTCATAAAGTGGCCTAGCCTTATCGAATCGAAGCATGTAATAGTTCCTAGGAAATCTATCAAGCATATCTACGACATCCATGGTTTATTTTAGAATTTTTTAAAAAGGCCAAAATGGGGGTTAAGTGAATTTCCTTGTTAATTTATGGATTTTACTCGTTTTTGACCTTTTTCTTTCACTAAAAAGGTCATAAAGTGGCCTAGCCTTATCGAATCGAAGCATGAAATAGTTCCTAGGAAATCTAACAAGCATATCTACGACATCCATGGTTTATTTTAGAATTTTTTAAAAAGGCCAAAATGGGGGTTAATTGAATCTCCTTGTTAATATACGGATTTTACTCATTTTTGACCTTTTTTCTTTCACTAAAAAGATCATAAAGTGGCCTAGCCTTATCGAATCGAAGCATGTAATAGTTCCTATGAAATCTAACAAGCATATATTCGAATTCCAAGGTTGATTTTATCATTTTCGAAAATGGACAAAATAAGGGTTAAGTGAATTTCCTTGTTAATTTACGGATATTACTCGTTTTTGACCCTTTTTCTTTCACTAAAAAGGTCATAAAGTGGCCTAGCCTTATCAAATCGAAGCATGTAATAGTTCCTAGGAAATCTAACAAGCATATCTACGACATCCATGGTTTATTTTAGAATTTTTTAAAAAGGCCAAAATGGGGGTTAAGTGAATTTCCTTGTTAATTTATGGATTTTACTCGTTTTTGACCTTTTTCTTTCACTAAAAAGGTCATAAAGTGGCCTAGCCTTATCGAATCGAAGCATGTAATAGTTCTTAGGAAATCTAACAAGCATATCTACGACATCCATGGTTTATTTCAGAATTTTTTAAAAATGCCAAAATGGGGGTTAAGTGAATTTCCTTGTTAATTTATGGATTTTACTCGTTTTTGACCTTTTTCTTTCACTAAAAAGGTCATAAAGTGGCCTAGCCTTATCGAATCGAAGCATGTAATAGTTCCTGTGAAATCTAACAAGCATATATTCGAATTCGAAGGTTGATTTTATCATTTTCGAAAATGGACAATATGAGGGTTAAGTGAATTTCCTTGTTAATTTACGGATTTTACTCGTTTTTGACCCTTTTTCTTTCACTAAAAAGGTCATAAAGTGGCCTAGCCTTATCGAATCGAAGCATGTAATAGTTCCTAGGAAATCTAACAAGCATATATTCGAATTCCAAGGTTGATTTTATCATTTTCGAAAATGGACAAAATGAGGGTTAAGTGAATTTCCTTGTTAATTTACGGATTTTACTCGTTTTTGACCCTTTTTCTTTCACTAAAAAGGTCATAAAGTGGCCTAGCCTTATCGAATCGAAGCATGTAATAGTTCTTAGGAAAGCTAACAAGCATATCTACGACATCCATGGTTTATTTTAGAATTTTTTAAAAAGGCCAAAATGGGGGTTAAGTGAATTTCCTTGTTAATATACGGATTTTACTCATTTTTGACCTTTTTTCTTTCACTAAAAAGATCATAAAGTGGCCTAGCCTTATCCAATCGAAGCATGTAATAGTTCCTATGAAATCTAACAAGCATATATTCGAATTCCAAGGTTGATTTTCTCATTTTCGAAAATGGACAAAATAAGGGTTAAGTGAATTTCCTTGTTAATTTACGGATATTACTCGTTTTTGACCCTTTTTCTTTCACTAAAAAGGTCATAAAGTGGCCTAGCCTTATCGAATCGAAGCATGTAATAGTTCCTAGGAAATCTAACAAGCATATCTACGACATCCATGGTTTATTTTAGAATTTTTAAAAACGGCCAAAATGGGGGTTAATTGAATTTCCTTGTTAATTTACGGATTTTACTCGTTTTTGACCCTTTTTCTTTCACTAAAAAGGTCATAAAGTGGCCTAGCCTTATCGAATCGAAGCATGTAATAGTTCCTAGGAAATCTAACAAGCATATCTATGACATCCATGGTTTATTTTAGAATTTTTTAAAAAGGCCAAAATGGGGGTTAATTGAATTTCCTTGTTAATATACGGATTTTACTCATTTTTGACCTTTTTTCTTTCACTAAAAAGGTCATAAAGTGGCCTAGCCTTATCGAATCGAAGCATGTAATAGTTCCTATGAAATCTAACAAGCATATATTCGAATTCCAAGGTTGATTTTATCATTTTCGAAAATGGACAATATGAGGGTTAAGTGAATTTCCTTGTTAATTTACGGATTTTACTCGTTTTTGACCCTTTTTCTTTCACTAAAAAGGTCATAAAGTGGCCTAGCCTTATCGAATCGAAGCATGTAATAGTTCTTAGGAAAGCTAACAAGCATATCTACGACATCCATGGTTTATTTTAGAATTTTTTAAAAAGGCCAAAATGGGGGTTAAGTGAATTTCCTTGTTAATTTATGGATTTTACACGTTTTTGACCTTTTTCTTTCACTAAAAAGGTCATAAAGTGGCCTAGCCTTATCGAATCGAAGCATGTAATAGTTCCTAGGAAATCTATCAAGCATATCTACGACATCCATGGTTTATTTTAGAATTTTTTAAAAAGGCCAAAATGGGGGTTAAGTGAATTTCCTTGTTAATTTATGGATTTTACTCGTTTTTGACCTTTTTCTTTCACTAAAAAGGTCATAAAGTGGCCTAGCCTTATCGAATCGAAGCATGAAATAGTTCCTAGGAAATCTAACAAGCATATCTACGACATCCATGGTTTATTTTAGAATTTTTTAAAAAGGCCAAAATGGGGGTTAATTGAATCTCCTTGTTAATATACGGATTTTACTCATTTTTGACCTTTTTTCTTTCACTAAAAAGATCATAAAGTGGCCTAGCCTTATCGAATCGAAGCATGTAATAGTTCCTATGAAATCTAACAAGCATATATTCGAATTCCAAGGTTGATTTTATCATTTTCGAAAATGGACAAAATAAGGGTTAAGTGAATTTCCTTGTTAATTTACGGATATTACTCGTTTTTGACCCTTTTTCTTTCACTAAAAAGGTCATAAAGTGGCCTAGCCTTATCAAATCGAAGCATGTAATAGTTCCTAGGAAATCTAACAAGCATATCTACGACATCCATGGTTTATTTTAGAATTTTTTAAAAAGGCCAAAATGGGGGTTAAGTGAATTTCCTTGTTAATTTATGGATTTTACTCGTTTTTGACCTTTTTCTTTCACTAAAAAGGTCATAAAGTGGCCTAGCCTTATCGAATCGAAGCATGTAATAGTTCTTAGGAAATCTAACAAGCATATCTACGACATCCATGGTTTATTTCAGAATTTTTTAAAAATGCCAAAATGGGGGTTAAGTGAATTTCCTTGTTAATTTATGGATTTTACTCGTTTTTGACCTTTTTCTTTCACTAAAAAGGTCATAAAGTGGCCTAGCCTTATCGAATCGAAGCATGTAATAGTTCCTGTGAAATCTAACAAGCATATATTCGAATTCGAAGGTTGATTTTATCATTTTCGAAAATGGACAATATGAGGGTTAAGTGAATTTCCTTGTTAATTTACGGATTTTACTCGTTTTTGACCCTTTTTCTTTCACTAAAAAGGTCATAAAGTGGCCTAGCCTTATCGAATCGAAGCATGTAATAGTTCCTAGGAAATCTAACAAGCATATATTCGAATTCCAAGGTTGATTTTATCATTTTCGAAAATGGACAAAATGAGGGTTAAGTGAATTTCCTTGTTAATTTACGGATTTTACTCGTTTTTGACCCTTTTTCTTTCACTAAAAAGGTCATAAAGTGGCCTAGCCTTATCGAATCGAAGCATGTAATAGTTCTTAGGAAAGCTAACAAGCATATCTACGACATCCATGGTTTATTTTAGAATTTTTTAAAAAGGCCAAAATGGGGGTTAAGTGAATTTCCTTGTTAATATACGGATTTTACTCATTTTTGACCTTTTTTCTTTCACTAAAAAGATCATAAAGTGGCCTAGCCTTATCCAATCGAAGCATGTAATAGTTCCTATGAAATCTAACAAGCATATATTCGAATTCCAAGGTTGATTTTCTCATTTTCGAAAATGGACAAAATAAGGGTTAAGTGAATTTCCTTGTTAATTTACGGATATTACTCGTTTTTGACCCTTTTTCTTTCACTAAAAAGGTCATAAAGTGGCCTAGCCTTATCGAATCGAAGCATGTAATAGTTCCTAGGAAATCTAACAAGCATATCTACGACATCCATGGTTTATTTTAGAATTTTTAAAAACGGCCAAAATGGGGGTTAATTGAATTTCCTTGTTAATTTACGGATTTTACTCGTTTTTGACCCTTTTTCTTTCACTAAAAAGGTCATAAAGTGGCCTAGCCTTATCGAATCGAAGCATGTAATAGTTCCTAGGAAATCTAACAAGCATATCTATGACATCCATGGTTTATTTTAGAATTTTTTAAAAAGGCCAAAATGGGGGTTAATTGAATTTCCTTGTTAATATACGGATTTTACTCATTTTTGACCTTTTTTCTTTCACTAAAAAGGTCATAAAGTGGCCTAGCCTTATCGAATCGAAGCATGTAATAGTTCCTATGAAATCTTACAAGCATATATTCGAATTCCAAGGTTGATTTTATCATTTTCGAAAATGGACAATATGAGGGTTAAGTGAATTTCCTTGTTAATTTACGGATTTTACTTGTTTTTGACCCTTTTTCTTTCACTAAAAAGGTCATAAAGTGGCCTAGCCTTATCGAATCGAAGCATGTAATAGTTCTTAGGAAAGCTAACAAGCATATCTACGACATCCATGGTTTATTTTAGAATTTTTTAAAAAGGCCAAAATGGGGGTTAAGTGAATTTCCTTGTTAATTTATGGATTTTACTCGTTTTTGACCTTTTTCTTTCACTAAAAAGGTCATAAAGTGGCCTAGCCTTATCGAATCGAAGCATGTAATAGTTCCTGTGAAATCTAACAAGCATATATTCGAATTCGAAGGTTGATTTTATCATTTTCGAAAATGGACAATATGAGGGTTAAGTGAATTTCCTTGTTAATTTACGGATTTTACTCGTTTTTGACCCTTTTTCTTTCACTAAAAAGGTCATAAAGTGGCCTAGCCTTATCGAATCGAAGCATGTAATAGTTCCTAGGAAATCTAACAAGCATATCTACGACATCCATGGTTTATTTTAGAATTTTTTAAAAAGGCCAAAATGGGGGTTAAGTGAATTTCCTTGTTAATTTATAGATTTTACTCGTTTTTGACCTTTTTCTTTCACTAAAAAGGTCATAAAGTGGTCTAGCCTTATCGAATCGAAGCATGTAATAGTTCCTATGAAATCTAACAAGCATATATTCGAATTCCAAGGTTGATTTTATCATTTTCGAAAATGGACAAAATGAGGGTTAAGTGAATTTCCTTGTTAATTTACGGATTTTACTCGTTTTTGACCCTTTTTCTTTCACTAAAAAGGTCATAAAGTGGCCTAGCCTTATCGAATCGAAGCATGTAATAGTTCTTAGGAAAGCTAACAAGCATATCTACGACATCCATGGTTTATTTTAGAATTTTTTAAAAAGGCCAAAATGGGGGTTAAGTGAATTTCCTTGTTAATTTATGGATTTTACTCGTTTTTGACCTTTTTCTTTCACTAAAAAGGTCATAAAGTGGCCTAGCCTTATCGAATCGAAGCATGTAATAGTTCCTAGGAAATCTATCAAGCATATCTACGACATCCATGGTTTATTTTAGAATTTTTTAAAAAGGCCAAAATGGGGGTTAATTGAATCTCCTTGTTAATATACGGATTTTACTCATTTTTGACCTTTTTTCTTTCACTAAAAAGATCATAAAGTGGCCTAGCCTTATCGAATCGAAGCATGTAATAGTTCCTATGAAATCTAACAAGCATATATTCGAATTCCAAGGTTGATTTTATCATTTTCGAAAATGGACAAAATAAGGGTTAAGTGAATTTCCTTGTTAATTTACGGATATTACTCGTTTTTGACCCTTTTTCTTTCACTAAAAAGGTCATAAAGTGGCCTAGCCTTATCGAATCGAAGCATGTAATAGTTCCTAGGAAATCTAACAAGCATATCTACGACATCCATGGTTTATTTTAGAATTTTTAAAAACGGCCAAAATGGGGGTTAATTGAATTTCCTTGTTAATTTACGGATTTTACTCGTTTTTGACCCTTTTTCTTTCACTAAAAAGGTCATAAAGTGGCCTAGCCTTATCGAATCGAAGCATGTAATAGTTCCTAGGAAATCTAACAAGCATATCTATGACATCCATGGTTTATTTTAGAATTTTTTAAAAAGGCCAAAATGGGGGTTAATTGAATTTCCTTGTTAATATACGGATTTTACTCATTTTTGACCTTTTTTCTTTCACTAAAAAGGTCATAAAGTGGCCTAGCCTTATCGAATCGAAGCATGTAATAGTTCCTATGAAATCTTACAAGCATATATTCGAATTCCAAGGTTGATTTTATCATTTTCGAAAATGGACAATATGAGGGTTAAGTGAATTTCCTTGTTAATTTACGGATTTTACTTGTTTTTGACCCTTTTTCTTTCACTAAAAAGGTCATAAAGTGGCCTAGCCTTATCGAATCGAAGCATGTAATAGTTCTTAGGAAAGCTAACAAGCATATCTACGACATCCATGGTTTATTTTAGAATTTTTTAAAAAGGCCAAAATGGGGGTTAAGTGAATTTCCTTGTTAATTTATGGATTTTACTCGTTTTTGACCTTTTTCTTTCACTAAAAAGGTCATAAAGTGGCCTAGCCTTATCGAATCGAAGCATGTAATAGTTCCTAGGAAATCTATCAAGCATATCTACGACATCCATGGTTTATTTTAGAATTTTTTAAAAGGGCCAAAATGGGGGTTAAGTGAATTTCCTTGTTAATTTATGGATTTTACTCGTTTTTGACCTTTTTCTTTCACTAAAAAGGTCATAAAGTGGCCTAGCCTTATCGAATCGAAGCATGAAATAGTTCCTAGGAAATATAACAAGCATATCTACGACATCCATGGTTTATTTTAGAATTTTTTAAAAAGGCCAAAATGGGGGTTAATTGAATCTCCTTGTTAATATACGGATTTTACTCATTTTTGACCTTTTTTCTTTCACTAAAAAGATCATAAAGTGGCCTAGCCTTATCGAATCGAAGCATGTAATAGTTCCTATTAAATCTAACAAGCATATATTCGAATTCCAAGGTTGATTTTATCATTTTCGAAAATGGACAAAATAAGGGTTACGTGAATTTCCTTGTTAATTTACGGATATTACTCGTTTTTGACCCTTTTTCTTTCACTAAAAAGGTCATAAAGTGGCCTAGCCTTATCAAATCGAAGCATGTAATAGTTCCTAGGAAATCTAACAAGCATATCTACGACATCCATGGTTTATTTTAGAATTTTTTAAAAAGGCCAAAATGGGGGTTAAGTGAATTTCCTTGTTAATTTATGGATTTTACTCGTTTTTGACCTTTTTCTTTCACTAAAAAGGTCATAAAGTGGCCTAGCCTTATCGAATCGAAGCATGTAATAGTTCTTAGGAAATCTAACAAGCATATCTACGACATCCATGGTTTATTTCAGAATTTTTTAAAAATGCCAAAATGGGGGTTAAGTGAATTTCCTTGTTAATTTATGGATTTTACTCGTTTTTGACCTTTTTCTTTCACTAAAAAGGTCATAAAGTGGCCTAGCCTTATCGAATCGAAGCATGTAATAGTTCCTAGGAAATCTATCAAGCATATCTACGACATCCATGGTTTATTTTAGAATTTTTTAAAAAGGCCAAAATGGGGGTTAATTGAATCTCCTTGTTAATATACGGATTTTACTCATTTTTGACCTTTTTTCTTTCACTAAAAAGATCATAAAGTGGCCTAGCCTTATCGAATCGAAGCATGTAATAGTTCCTATGAAATCTAACAAGCATATATTCGAATTCCAAGGTTGATTTTATCATTTTCGAAAATGGACAAAATAAGGGTTAAGTGAATTTCCTTGTTAATTTACGGATATTACTCGTTTTTGACCCTTTTTCTTTCACTAAAAAGGTCATAAAGTGGCCTAGCCTTATCGAATCGAAGCATGTAATAGTTCCTAGGAAATCTAACAAGCATATCTACGACATCCATGGTTTATTTTAGAATTTTTAAAAACGGCCAAAATGGGGGTTAATTGAATTTCCTTGTTAATTTACGGATTTTACTCGTTTTTGACCCTTTTTCTTTCACTAAAAAGGTCATAAAGTGGCCTAGCCTTATCGAATCGAAGCATGTAATAGTTCCTAGGAAATCTAACAAGCATATCTATGACATCCATGGTTTATTTTAGAATTTTTTAAAAAGGCCAAAATGGGGGTTAATTGAATTTCCTTGTTAATATACGGATTTTACTCATTTTTGACCTTTTTTCTTTCACTAAAAAGGTCATAAAGTGGCCTAGCCTTATCGAATCGAAGCATGTAATAGTTCCTATGAAATCTTACAAGCATATATTCGAATTCCAAGGTTGATTTTATCATTTTCGAAAATGGACAATATGAGGGTTAAGTGAATTTCCTTGTTAATTTACGGATTTTACTTGTTTTTGACCCTTTTTCTTTCACTAAAAAGGTCATAAAGTGGCCTAGCCTTATCGAATCGAAGCATGTAATAGTTCTTAGGAAAGCTAACAAGCATATCTACGACATCCATGGTTTATTTTAGAATTTTTTAAAAAGGCCAAAATGGGGGTTAAGTGAATTTCCTTGTTAATTTATGGATTTTACTCGTTTTTGACCTTTTTCTTTCACTAAAAAGGTCATAAAGTGGCCTAGCCTTATCGAATCGAAGCATGTAATAGTTCCTAGGAAATCTATCAAGCATATCTACGACATCCATGGTTTATTTTAGAATTTTTTAAAAGGGCCAAAATGGGGGTTAAGTGAATTTCCTTGTTAATTTATGGATTTTACTCGTTTTTGACCTTTTTCTTTCACTAAAAAGGTCATAAAGTGGCCTAGCCTTATCGAATCGAAGCATGAAATAGTTCCTAGGAAATATAACAAGCATATCTACGACATCCATGGTTTATTTTAGAATTTTTTAAAAAGGCCAAAATGGGGGTTAATTGAATCTCCTTGTTAATATACGGATTTTACTCATTTTTGACCTTTTTTCTTTCACTAAAAAGATCATAAAGTGGCCTAGCCTTATCGAATCGAAGCATGTAATAGTTCCTATTAAATCTAACAAGCATATATTCGAATTCCAAGGTTGATTTTATCATTTTCGAAAATGGACAAAATAAGGGTTACGTGAATTTCCTTGTTAATTTACGGATATTACTCGTTTTTGACCCTTTTTCTTTCACTAAAAAGGTCATAAAGTGGCCTAGCCTTATCAAATCGAAGCATGTAATAGTTCCTAGGAAATCTAACAAGCATATCTACGACATCCATGGTTTATTTTAGAATTTTTTAAAAAGGCCAAAATGGGGGTTAAGTGAATTTCCTTGTTAATTTATGGATTTTACTCGTTTTTGACCTTTTTCTTTCACTAAAAAGGTCATAAAGTGGCCTAGCCTTATCGAATCGAAGCATGTAATAGTTCTTAGGAAATCTAACAAGCATATCTACGACATCCATGGTTTATTTCAGAATTTTTTAAAAATGCCAAAATGGGGGTTAAGTGAATTTCCTTGTTAATTTATGGATTTTACTCGTTTTTGACCTTTTTCTTTCACTAAAAAGGTCATAAAGTGGCCTAGCCTTATCGAATCGAAGCATGTAATAGTTCCTGTGAAATCTAACAAGCATATATTCGAATTCGAAGGTTGATTTTATCATTTTCGAAAATGGACAATATGAGGGTTAAGTGAATTTCCTTGTTAATTTACGGATTTTACTCGTTTTTGACCCTTTTTCTTTCACTAAAAAGGTCATACAGTGGCCTAGCCTTATCGAATCGAAGCATGTAATAGTTCCTAGGAAATCTAACAAGCATATCTATGACATCCATGGTTTATTTTAGAATTTTTTAAAAAGGCCAAAATGGGGGTTAAGTGAATTTCCTTGTTAATATACGGATTTTACTCCTTTTTGACCCTTTTTCTTTCACTAAAAAGGTCATAAAGTGGCCTAGCCTAATCGAATCGAAGCATGTAATAGTTCCTATGAAATCTAACAAGCATATATTCGAATTCCAAGGTTGATTTTATCATTTTCGAAAATGGATAAAATGAGGGTTAAGTGAATTTCCTTGTTAATTTACGGATTTTACTCGTTTTTGACCCTTTTTCTTTCACTAAAAAGGTCATAAAGTGGCCTAGCCTTATCGAATCGAAGCATGAAATAGTTCCTAGGAAATATAACAAGCATATCTACGACATCCATGGTTTATTTTAGAATATTTTAAAAAGGCCAAAATGGGGGTTAAGTGAATTTCCTTGTTAATTTATGGATTTTACTCGTTTTTGACCTTTTTCTTTCACTAAAAAGGTCATAAAGTGGCCTAGCCTTATCGAATCGAAGCATGAAATAGTTCCTAGGAAATATAACAAGCATATCTACGACATCCATGGTTTATTTTAGAATTTTTTAAAAAGGCCAAAATGGGGGTTAATTGAATCTCCTTGTTAATATACGGATTTTACTCATTTTTGACCTTTTTTCTTTCACTAAAAAGATCATAAAGTGGCCTAGCCTTATCGAATCGAAGCATGTAATAGTTCCTATTAAATCTAACAAGCATATATTCGAATTCCAAGGTTGATTTTATCATTTTCGAAAATGGACAAAATAAGGGTTACGTGAATTTCCTTGTTAATTTACGGATATTACTCGTTTTTGACCCTTTTTCTTTCACTAAAAAGGTCATAAAGTGGCCTAGCCTTATCAAATCGAAGCATGTAATAGTTCCTAGGAAATCTAACAAGCATATCTACGACATCCATGGTTTATTTTAGAATTTTTTAAAAAGGCCAAAATGGGGGTTAAGTGAATTTCCTTGTTAATTTATGGATTTTACTCGTTTTTGACCTTTTTCTTTCACTAAAAAGGTCATAAAGTGGCCTAGCCTTATCGAATCGAAGCATGTAATAGTTCTTAGGAAATCTAACAAGCATATCTACGACATCCATGGTTTATTTCAGAATTTTTTAAAAATGCCAAAATGGGGGTTAAGTGAATTTCCTTGTTAATTTATGGATTTTACTCGTTTTTGACCTTTTTCTTTCACTAAAAAGGTCATAAAGTGGCCTAGCCTTATCGAATCGAAGCATGTAATAGTTCCTGTGAAATCTAACAAGCATATATTCGAATTCGAAGGTTGATTTTATCATTTTCGAAAATGGACAATATGAGGGTTAAGTGAATTTCCTTGTTAATTTACGGATTTTACTCGTTTTTGACCCTTTTTCTTTCACTAAAAAGGTCATACAGTGGCCTAGCCTTATCGAATCGAAGCATGTAATAGTTCCTAGGAAATCTAACAAGCATATCTATGACATCCATGGTTTATTTTAGAATTTTTTAAAAAGGCCAAAATGGGGGTTAAGTGAATTTCCTTGTTAATATACGGATTTTACTCCTTTTTGACCCTTTTTCTTTCACTAAAAAGGTCATAAAGTGGCCTAGCCTAATCGAATCGAAGCATGTAATAGTTCCTATGAAATCTAACAAGCATATATTCGAATTCCAAGGTTGATTTTATCATTTTCGAAAATGGATAAAATGAGGGTTAAGTGAATTTCCTTGTTAATTTACGGATTTTACTCGTTTTTGACCCTTTTTCTTTCACTAAAAAGGTCATAAAGTGGCCTAGCCTTATCGAATCGAAGCATGTAATAGTTCCTAGGAAATCTAACAAGCATATCTACGACATCCATGGTTTATTTTAGAATATTTTAAAAAGGCCAAAATGGGGGTTAAGTGAATTTCCTTGTTAATTTATGGATTTTACTCGTTTTTGACCTTTTTCTTTCACTAAAAAGGTCATAAAGTGGCCTAGCCTTATCGAATCGAAGCATGAAATAGTTCCTAGGAAATATAACAAGCATATCTACGACATCCATGGTTTATTTTAGAATTTTTTAAAAAGGCCAAAATGGGGGTTAATTGAATCTCCTTGTTAATATACGGATTTTACTCATTTTTGACCTTTTTTCTTTCACTAAAAAGATCATAAAGTGGCCTAGCCTTATCGAATCGAAGCATGTAATAGTTCCTATTAAATCTAACAAGCATATATTCGAATTCCAAGGTTGATTTTATCATTTTCGAAAATGGACAAAATAAGGGTTACGTGAATTTCCTTGTTAATTTACGGATATTACTCGTTTTTGACCCTTTTTCTTTCACTAAAAAGGTCATAAAGTGGCCTAGCCTTATCAAATCGAAGCATGTAATAGTTCCTAGGAAATCTAACAAGCATATCTACGACATCCATGGTTTATTTTAGAATTTTTTAAAAAGGCCAAAATGGGGGTTAAGTGAATTTCCTTGTTAATTTATGGATTTTACTCGTTTTTGACCTTTTTCTTTCACTAAAAAGGTCATAAAGTGGCCTAGCCTTATCGAATCGAAGCATGTAATAGTTCCTGTGAAATCTAACAAGCATATATTCGAATTCGAAGGTTGATTTTATCATTTTCGAAAATGGACAATATGAGGGTTAAGTGAATTTCCTTGTTAATTTACGGATTTTACTCGTTTTTGACCCTTTTTCTTTCACTAAAAAGGTCATAAAGTGGCCTAGCCTTATCGAATCGAAGCATGTAATAGTTCCTAGGAAATCTAACAAGCATATCTATGACATCCATGGTTTATTTTAGAATTTTTTAAAAAGGCCATAATGGGGGTTAAGTGAATTTCCTTGTTAATATACGGATTTTACTCCTTTTTGACCCTTTTTCTTTCACTAAAAAGGTCATAAAGTGGCCTAGCCTAATCGAATCGAAGCATGTAATAGTTCCTATGAAATCTAACAAGCATATATTCGAATTCCAAGGTTGATTTTATCATTTTCGAAAATGGATAAAATGAGGGTTAAGTAAATTTCCTTGTTAATTTACGGATTTTACTCGTTTTTGACCCTTTTTCTTTCACTAAAAAGGTCATAAAGTGGCCTAGCCTTATCGAATCGAAGCATGTAATAGTTCCTAGGAAATCTAACAAGCATATCTACGACATCCATGGTTTATTTTAGAATATTTTAAAAAGGCCAAAATGGGGGTTAAGTGAATTTTCTTGTTAATTTATAGATTTTACTCGTTTTTGACCTTTTTCTTTCACTAAAAAGGTCATAAAGTGGCCTAGCCTTATCGAATCGAAGCATGAAATAGTTCCTAGGAAATATAACAAGCATATCTACGACATCCATAGTTTATTTTAGAATTTTTTAAAAAGGCCAAAATGGGGGTTAATTGAATCTCCTTGTTAATATACGGATTTTACTCATTTTTGACCTTTTTTCTTTCACTAAAAAGATCATAAAGTGGCCTAGCCTTATCGAATCGAAGCATGTAATAGTTCCTATTAAATCTAACAAGCATATATTCGAATTCCAAGGTTGATTTTATCATTTTCGAAAATGGACAAAATAAGGGTTACGTGAATTTCCTTGTTAATTTACGGATATTACTCGTTTTTGACCCTTTTTCTTTCACTAAAAAGGTCATAAAGTGGCCTAGCCTTATCAAATCGAAGCATGTAATAGTTCCTAGGAAATCTAACAAGCATATCTACGACATCCATGGTTTATTTTAGAATTTTTTAAAAAGGCCAAAGTGGGGGTTAAGTGAATTTCCTTGTTAATTTATGGATTTTACTCGTTTTTGACCTTTTTCTTTCACTAAAAAGGTCATAAAGTGGCCTAGCCTTATCGAATCGAAGCATGTAATAGTTCTTAGGAAATCTAACAAGCATATCTACGACATCCATGGTTTATTTCAGAATTTTTTAAAAATGCCAAAATGGGGGTTAAGTGAATTTCCTTGTTAATTTATGGATTTTACTCGTTTTTGACCTTTTTCTTTCACTAAAAAGGTCATAAAGTGGTCTAGCCTTATCGAATCGAAGCATGTAATAGTTCCTGTGAAATCTAACAAGCATATATTCGAATTCGAAGGTTGATTTTATCATTTTCGAAAATGGACAATATGAGGGTTAAGTGAATTTCCTTGTTAATTTACGGATTTTACTCGTTTTTGACCCTTTTTCTTTCACTAAAAAGGTCATAAAGTTGCCTAGCCTTATCGAATCGAAGCATGTAATAGTTCCTAGGAAATCTAACAAGCATATCAATGACATCCATGGTTTATTTTAGAATTTTTTAAAAAGGCCAAAATGGGGGTTAAGTGAATTTCCTTGTTAATATACGGATTTTACTCATTTTTGACCCTTTTTCTTTCACTAAAAAGGTCATAAAGTGGCCTAGCCTAATCGAATCGAAGCATGTAATAGTTCCTATGAAATCTAACATGCATATATTCGAATTCCAAGGTTGATTTTATCATTTTCGAAAATGGATAAAATGAGGGTTAAGTGAATTTCCTTGTTAATTTACGGATTTTACTCGTTTTTGACCCTTTTTCTTTCACTAAAAAGGTCATAAAGTGGCCTAGCCTTATCGAATCGAAGCATGTAATAGTTCCTAGGAAATCTAAAAAGCATATCTACGACATCCATGGTTTATTTTAGAATATTTTAAAAAGGCCAAAATGGGGGTTAAGTGAATTTCCTTGTTAATTTATAGATTTTACTCGTTTTTGACCTTTTTCTTTCACTAAAAAGGTCATAAAGTGGCCTAGCCTTATCGAATCGAAGCATGTAATAGTTCCTATGAAATCTAACAAGCATATATTCGAATTCCAAGGTTGATTTTATCATTTTCGAAAATGGACAAAATGAGGGTTAAGTGAATTTCCTTGTTAATTTACGGATTTTACTCGTTTTTGACCCTTTTTCTTTCACTAAAAAGGTCATAAAGTGGCCTAGCCTTATCGAATCGAAGCATGTAATAGTTCTTAGGAAAGCTAACAAGCATATCTACGACATCCATGGTTTATTTTATAATTTTTTAAAAAGGCCAAAATGGGGGTTAAGTGAATTTCCTTGTTAATTTATGGATTTTACTCGTTTTTGACCTTTTTCTTTCACTAAAAAGGTCATAAAGTGGCCTAGCCTTATCGAATCGAAGCATGTAATAGTTCCTAGGAAATCTATCAAGCATATCTACGACATCCATGGTTTATTTTAGAATTTTTTAAAAAGGCCAAAATGGGGGTTAAGTGAATTTCCTTGTTAATTTATGGATTTTACTCGTTTTTGACCTTTTTCTTTCACTAAAAAGGTCATAAAGTGGCCTAGCCTTATCGAATCGAAGCATGAAATAGTTCCTAGGAAATCTAACAAGCATATCTACGACATCCATGGTTTATTTTAGAATTTTTTAAAAAGGCCAAAATGGGGGTTAATTGAATCTCCTTGTTAATATACGGATTTTACTCATTTTTGACCTTTTTTCTTTCACTAAAAAGATCATAAAGTGGCCTAGCCTTATCGAATCGAAGCATGTAATAGTTCCTATGAAATCTAACAAGCATATATTCGAATTCCAAGGTTGATTTTATCATTTTCGAAAATGGACAAAATAAGGGTTAAGTGAATTTCCTTGTTAATTTACGGATATTACTCGTTTTTGACCCTTTTTCTTTCACTAAAAAGGTCATAAAGTGGCCTAGCCTTATCGAATCGAAGCATGTAATAGTTCCAATGAAATCTAACAAGCATATATTCGAATTCCAAGGTTGATTTTATCATTTTCAAAAATGGACAAAATGAGGGTTAAGTGAATTTCCTTGTTAATTTACGGATTTTACTCGTTTTTGACCCTTTTTCTTTCACTAAAAAGGTCATAAAGTGGCCTAGGCTTATCGAATCGAAGCATGTAATAGTTCCTAGGAAATCTAACAAGTATATCTACGACATCCATGGTTTATTTTAGAATTTTTAAAAACGGCCAAAATGGGGGTTAAGTGAATTTTCTTGTTAATTTACGGATTTTACTCGTTTTTGACCCTTTTTCTTTCACTGAAAAGGTCATAAAGTGGCCTAGCCTTATCGAATCGAAACATGTAATAGTTCCTAGGAAATCTAACAAGCATATCTACGACATCCATGGTTTATTTTAGAATTTTTTAAAAAGGCCAACACTACAAGAAAATGGTCATTTAGCTTCAGAAATTTTAGCTTCAGCGCATTTCTGATGCTAATAGCATCAGCTTAGCATCCACAAATGCTGAAGCCAATACACTTTTTCCAATTCATATTTCTTATTCAATTTAGCTTCAGTCATATGGACGCTATAATTTATGTTGTTGACGCTAATTTTTTTAAAATATTATCATCTAATTAGCATCCACAATTTCTGATGCAAAGCTTTTGTAATTTTTAATTTTAAAAATAGCATCCACGATAAATGAAGCTAAAATTTTACTATTAGTGGCAATATGGTAATTATCATGGGTTAAAGTAGTGGCAAAAGGGGCAAAAAGGAGAGAAATTTCAGACCTTATCTTCAATTCTCTATCGCGATCTGTTGTTACTTTTCTCCTTTCTCTCTCACGGTTCTCTCCCAAAATCCCCACTCACCCAAAAAATTCTCCATTTTTTACATCTTTGAAGATTGCATGTGTCATCCTCGTCTTTAATCTCTCATTGGAAGCAAGGTAAGTGAGAATAATTTCTTTCCCCTCTTTTCTTCCTCTCAAATCCGAAACTAACCCTAATTTTTACCCAATTCCAATTTCTTCAATTACATGGAATGAAAACATTAAATGTGTGATTTTTCTTGTATTGAACATGAATAATGGGTGTTGTTAAACGTTGAAGACTTGGAGAAGAACATGGAGTTTGAGGAAAGTGGGAGTCTTGAGCACTTTTGAAGCTATTGGAAGGTAATTTGAGGTGGGTTTCTAGTAGGATTTCAATTGATAAACTGAGATTTTTTTTATTGATTTTAATTGATTTATGAATAAGTTTCTCGAAACTACTCTTGGTGTAGTTAGATTCTTAATTGTAGTAGATTTATTTTAGTTTCTCCATGTTTGTTGGATATGTATAGCTATATATACTTGTTAAAACACGAATATGTTTTAAGTACTTAATACATGAAGTTTGTTGTGCTCCTGGTACTTCATATATATGTAGGTAATTAGTAAGTAGAAGTACTAGATGCCCTTGAATGCATGAACAATTATAATTGGGATGTGGCTTATTCTTCATAAATGGGAGATAGACAATTTAGAGTAAACATATGATGTTGAGAATTTTGGTGATGGTATTAAAATAAATGTAAGAGTTAACTTTAATCCTCATACTCGCTAGTTTGAATTAGGAAATTAGTGAATATGGTGTTAATTGATTTATGTTGAATACACATTGAGCTGAAAATTAGATTAGGTTGCTTGTGTATATGTATTGAAAGTTAAACTAATTTAGGTGACATATATAGTGTTGAACATGATGATGGGTGGCGCATATCCACGGTTCCTCGTCATAGATTTTGTTGTGCAGTACAAGGAGAACAGTTAGATTTTAGCTATTTTTATATTTAGCATATGTTTTTCATAAACTTGTAATTTAGTTTTGTATAATTGACATTCTTATTGTGTAATTGATCCTTTGGACAATGTGATGCCTGCAGCCTGCAGATTTGGTACTAGCATGTAATTGATCCTTAGAGCATGAATATCGGCCCTTTTTTTAGAGTGTCTTAGCAGATTTTGCAGATAGTTATGACATTGTGTCATATATTTCACCAAGTCCAACAAGTTGGGTGGTATTGCATTGCCACCCTCTCTTTCCTACTTTTTGAATGTTAAAAATAATATAAAATTAGAATATGATTTTAAATTATAGATTTAAGGTGTATTGTGTGATTAGGTGGGACCCAATTTAGAGTTTTGGATGAGTGGTATGTATATTTAGAAAATGTAGTTTAATGGTTTAAATAATTGAGAAGTGTAAAATAATATAATGTATTCAGTGGGACCTATTTATACCACCCATATTGATGGTATGGATGTGGGCGCTCTTAGGAGAGAGCTTATACATAAGATAGATCATGGGAGTCTTTGCAGAAGGTTGAGTTTGGACTTCTTCGTCCCATAAATACAATTGATACTCACCACGCCAATATCATAGGCGCCTTCACGCACTTGCTTCAAATGCAGCTACTATGCGAATTCTGAAGGGTTTGATATGATACTTATACATTGTTGTCGACATGTCCAAGGTATTAGTTTTATTACTTTACAGTTTATGTGGTTGCTTCTAAGTTATGTGTTATCTGGCATGGAACATTGCTTTAATTACTTGAAAATTTGGGTTTGATTGGTGGATGAGTAAGGTGGAACCTTTCATGAATGACAATTAAATTTATTTAGTTTTCTTTGATGGCATTTCTTCAAAACATGTTTTTATTGCCTTATTTTGCTACAGGTTCCAACTTTTAGTTTTCTGTTCTATAATTAGCTATAGTGTGTGTTTGGTTTGGCGGTGGCTTGATTTTTAATATAATTGAGTTTGAGAGAATTGATTTTGGATAAAAGTGGGTTGGATGTGAATTGATTTAGGTTTGGATACACGTTCTTACTGAAATCTGTGTGTTATGTGTTGTAATTTTTGTGCACATCATCTCTTGTGCACATATTTCTTTAACTAGAACAGGGTCAAAATGAAGTACTGTGATGTGATGGGGCCTCTTTGAGTGGAAACAGCCAAAATGAGGACAGAAAATATGGCTAACTACAATAGAAGAATTAATGTCCAATGGAATGAAGAACGCCAATCAGGTTTTCCATATTGGATTATCGTAATTTATTATTCAATCATAGATGTCCATGGATGCTAATTTTATTTTTTTAAAATTAAAAATTAAAAATTAGGCTCTTTTATTTGGATGTTTTGCGGGTGGTCTGGCATCTATACAACATTGTGATGAGTTCCAAAGGTTGTTTCTAAAATCTACCAAAGTGAAATGTTTGAGTGATGCAAGATTTTTTCTTCATGCGTAAGCAGTATATTTTGTTTCATATGACCTCTAACTTTCAACACTATCTATAAACTTTCATATGACCTCTAATTCTTTAACCGTTCAATCATGTAGAACTGCTGTATTTCGGGGGCACACATTGAGGAATCGGTTCAGACTCCATTTTTGATGGTGACTGCAGCTTATGATGCATGGCAAGTAATGTTTATATATACTCATTTACTTGTAGTTTTTTGTTAATGATATGCATGATTATATGCTTACAAACTTGTGTTTGTGGCCTCAGTGCTATGCATGGATGCCATAGCTTCGATTTTAACCAACTTGTGTTTGTGGTATAGACTAATGTCTTGAAATTGTTTTATTTAGTTCCAAGAAAGTCTAGCACCGCATTTAGCAGAACCTCATGTAATGTATCCTGGAATGATTGTAAATCAAATCATGCAAATTGTAATTCATTCCATTCATCCCAAATTTAGATCCTCCAAAGTAATTTTAACAGTCTCTACTAATGTGTAAATTATGAATAGCAATTGATGTATATTTATAGATATCCCAAACTCTATTCATGTAAGAATTTAAAGTCTTATTTTGATTTCTATAAAATTATTAAGTCATGAATATTATTTTATAAGTTTGATTAGGGGTTGTTAATCAACAAAAAAAAAACCACATGCATTCAGGTTTATTTGAATCAGGGAATCGAATGATATTGCATACACTATTTTTCATGACATCATCGGTTTTTTTTATTTGTATCCTAATATTAGCGTCCACAATTTTGAACTCTAATCCTTACAATTTAGCTCAAATTTTAGCGTCCACTTTTATAGATGCTAAGTAGCGTCTACATTATATACACATTTTTTATGTTTCTAGCTTCAATTTTAGCGTCCACTTTTGCAGATGCAATTTTAGCGTCAGTTGGAAGCAAGTGTTTAGCATCCAAGCTTTTACTGTCGTCAATTTTTTGGACTCTATACTGACTCTAAAAGGCTGTTAGCATCCACAATTTGCCTTTTAGCATCCATTTTCCTGCTGAATCTAAAACACAATTTTCTTGTAGTGCAAAATGGGGGTTAAGTGAATTTCCTTGTTAATATACGGATTTTACTCATTTTTGACCCTTTTTCTTTCACTAAAAAGGTCATAAAGTGGCCTAGCCTAATCGAATCGAAGCATGTAATAGTTCCTATGAAATCTAACAAGCATATATTCGAATTCCAAGGTTGATTTTATCATTTTCGAAAATGGACAATATGAGGGTTAAGTGAATTTCCTTGTTAATTTACGGATTTTACTCGTTTTTGACCCTTTTTCTTTCACTAAAAAGGTCATAAAGTGGCCTAGCCTTATCGAATCGAAGCATGTAATAGTTCCTAGGAAATCTAACAAGCATATCTACGACATCCATGGTTTATTTTAGAATTTTTAAAAACGGCCAAAATGGGTGTTAATTGAATTTCCTTGTTAATTTACGGATTTTACTCGTTTTTGACCCTTTTTCTTTCACTAAAAAGGTCATAAAGTGGCCTAGCCTTATCAAATCGAAGCATGTAATAGTTCCTAGGAAATCTAACAAGCATATCTACGACATCCATGGTTTATTTTATAATTTTTTAAAAAGGCCAAAATGGGGGTTAAGTGAATTTCCTTGTTAATTTATGGATTTTACTCGTTTTTGACCTTTTTCTTTCACTAAAAAGGTCATAAAGTGGCCTAGCCTTATCGAATCGAAGCATGTAATAGTTCCTAGGAAATCTATCAAGCATATCTACGACATCCATGGTTTATTTTAGAATTTTTTAAAAAGGCCAAAATGGGGGTTAAGTGAATTTCCTTGTTAATTTATGGATTTTACTCGTTTTTGACCTTTTTCTTTCACTAAAAAGGTCATAAAGTGGCCTAGCCTTATCGAATCGAAGCATGAAATAGTTCCTAGGAAATCTAACAAGCATATCTACGACATCCATGGTTTATTTTAGAATTTTTTAAAAAGGCCAAAATGGGGGTTAATTGAATCTCCTTGTTAATATACGGATTTTACTCATTTTTGACCTTTTTTCTTTCACTAAAAAGATCATAAAGTGGCCTAGCCTTATCGAATCGAAGCATGTAATAGTTCCTATGAAATCTAACAAGCATATATTCGAATTCCAAGGTTGATTTTATCATTTTCGAAAATGGACAAAATAAGGGTTAAGTGAATTTCCTTGTTAATTTACGGATATTACTCGTTTTTGACCCTTTTTCTTTCACTAAAAAGGTCATAAAGTGGCCTAGCCTTATCAAATCGAAGCATGTAATAGTTCCTAGGAAATCTAACAAGCATATCTACGACATCCATGGTTTATTTTAGAATTTTTTAAAAAGGCCAAAATGGGGGTTAAGTGAATTTCCTTGTTAATTTATGGATTTTACTCGTTTTTGACCTTTTTCTTTCACTAAAAAGGTCATAAAGTGGCCTAGCCTTATCGAATCGAAGCATGTAATAGTTCCTATGAAATCTAACAAGCATATATTCGAATTCCAAGGTTGATTTTATCATTTTCGAAAATGGACAAAATGAGGGTTAAGTGAATTTCCTTGTTAATTTACGGATTTTACTCGTTTTTGACCCTTTTTCTTTCACTAAAAAGGTCATAAAGTGGCCTAGCCTTATCGAATCGAAGCATGTAATAGTTCTTAGGAAAGCTAACAAGCATATCTACGACATCCATGGTTTATTTTAGAATTTTTTAAAAAGGCCAAAATGGGGGTTAAGTGAATTTCCTTGTTAATTTATGGATTTTACTCATTTTTGACCTTTTTTCTTTCACTAAAAAGGTCATAAAGTGGCCTAGCCTTATCGAATCGAAGCATGAAATAGTTCCTAGGAAATCTAACAAGCATATCTACGACATCCATGGTTTATTTTAGAATTTTTTAAAAAGGCCAAAATGGGGGTTAATTGAATCTCCTTGTTAATATACGGATTTTACTCATTTTTGACCTTTTTTCTTTCACTAAAAAGATCATAAAGTGGCCTAGCCTTATCGAATCGAAGCATGTAATAGTTCCTATGAAATCTAACAAGCATATATTCGAATTCCAAGGTTGATTTTATCATTTTCGAAAATGGACAAAATAAGGGTTAAGTGAATTTCCTTGTTAATTTACGGATATTACTCGTTTTTGACCCTTTTTCTTTCACTAAAAAGGTCATAAAGTGGCCTAGCCTTATCAAATCGAAGCATGTAATAGTTCCTAGGAAATCTAACAAGCATATCTACGACATCCATGGTTTATTTTAGAATTTTTTAAAAAGGCCAAAATGGGGGTTAATTGAATCTCCTTGTTAATATACGGATTTTACTCATTTTTGACCTTTTTTCTTTCACTAAAAAGATCATAAAGTGGCCTAGCCTTATCGAATCGAAGCATGTAATAGTTCCTATGAAATCTAACAAGCATATATTCGAATTCCAAGGTTGATTTTATCATTTTCGAAAATGGACAAAATAAGGGTTAAGTGAATTTCCTTGTTAATTTACGGATATTACTCGTTTTTGACCCTTTTTCTTTCACTAAAAAGGTCATAAAGTGGCCTAGCCTTATCAAATCGAAGCATGTAATAGTTCCTAGGAAATCTAACAAGCATATCTACGACATCCATGGTTTATTTTAGAATTTTTTAAAAAGGCCAAAATGGGGGTTAAGTGAATTTCCTTGTTAATTTATGGATTTTACTCGTTTTTGACCTTTTTCTTTCACTAAAAAGGTCATAAAGTGGCCTAGCCTTATCGAATCGAAGCATGTAATAGTTCCTATGAAATCTAACAAGCATATATTCGAATTCCAAGGTTGATTTTATCATTTTCGAAAATGGACAAAATGAGGGTTAAGTGAATTTCCTTGTTAATTTACGGATTTTACTCGTTTTTGACCCTTTTTCTTTCACTAAAAAGGTCATAAAGTGGCCTAGCCTTATCGAATCGAAGCATGTAATAGTTCTTAGGAAATCTATCAAGCATATCTACGACATCCATGGTTTATTTTAGAATTTTTTAAAAAGGCCAAAATGGGGGTTAAGTGAATTTCCTTGTTAATTTATGGATTTTACTCGTTTTTGACCTTTTTCTTTCACTAAAAAGGTCATAAAGTGGCCTAGCCTTATCGAATCGAAGCATGAAATAGTTCCTAGGAAATCTAACAAGCATATCTACGACATCCATGGTTTATTTTAGAATTTTTTAAAAAGGCCAAAATGGGGGTTAATTGAATCTCCTTGTTAATATACGGATTTTACTCATTTTTGACCTTTTTTCTTTCACTAAAAAGATCATAAAGTGGCCTAGCCTTATCGAATCGAAGCATGTAATAGTTCCTATGAAATCTAACAAGCATATATTCGAATTCCAAGGTTGATTTTATCATTTTCGAAAATGGACAAAATAAGGGTTAAGTGAATTTCCTTGTTAATTTACGGATATTACTCGTTTTTGACCCTTTTTCTTTCACTAAAAAGGTCATAAAGTGGCCTAGCCTTATCAAATCGAAGCATGTAATAGTTCCTAGGAAATCTAACAAGCATATCTACGACATCCATGGTTTATTTTAGAATTTTTTAAAAAGGCCAAAATGGGGGTTAAGTGAATTTCCTTGTTAATTTATGGATTTTACTCGTTTTTGACCTTTTTCTTTCACTAAAAAGGTCATAAAGTGGCCTAGCCTTATCGAATCGAAGCATGAAATAGTTCCTAGGAAATCTAACAAGCATATCTACGACATCCATGGTTTATTTTAGAATTTTTTAAAAAGGCCAAAATGGGGGTTAATTGAATCTCCTTGTTAATATACGGATTTTACTCATTTTTGACCTTTTTTCTTTCACTAAAAAGATCATAAAGTGGCCTAGCCTTATCGAATCGAAGCATGTAATAGTTCCTATGAAATCTAACAAGCATATATTCGAATTCCAAGGTTGATTTTATCATTTTCGAAAATGGACAAAATAAGGGTTAAGTGAATTTCCTTGTTAATTTACGGATATTACTCGTTTTTGACCCTTTTTCTTTCACTAAAAAGGTCATAAAGTGGCCTAGCCTTATCAAATCGAAGCATGTAATAGTTCCTAGGAAATCTAACAAGCATATCTACGACATCCATGGTTTATTTTAGAATTTTTTAAAAAGGCCAAAATGGGGGTTAAGTGAATTTCCTTGTTAATTTATGGATTTTACTCGTTTTTGACCTTTTTCTTTCACTAAAAAGGTCATAAAGTGGCCTAGCCTTATCGAATCGAAGCATGTAATAGTTCCTATGAAATCTAACAAGCATATATTCGAATTCCAAGGTTGATTTTATCATTTTCGAAAATGGACAAAATGAGGGTTAAGTGAATTTCCTTGTTAATTTACGGATTTTACTCGTTTTTGACCCTTTTTCTTTCACTAAAAAGGTCATAAAGTGGCCTAGCCTTATCGAATCGAAGCATGTAATAGTTCTTAGGAAAGCTAACAAGCATATCTACGACATCCATGGTTTATTTTAGAATTTTTTAAAAAGGCCAAAATGGGGGTTAAGTGAATTTCCTTGTTAATTTATGGATTTTACTCATTTTTGACCTTTTTTCTTTCACTAAAAAGGTCATAAAGTGGCCTAGCCTTATCGAATCGAAGCATGAAATAGTTCCTAGGAAATCTAACAAGCATATCTACGACATCCATGGTTTATTTTAGAATTTTTTAAAAAGGCCAAAATGGGGGTTAATTGAATCTCCTTGTTAATATACGGATTTTACTCATTTTTGACCTTTTTTCTTTCACTAAAAAGATCATAAAGTGGCCTAGCCTTATCGAATCGAAGCATGTAATAGTTCCTATGAAATCTAACAAGCATATATTCGAATTCCAAGGTTGATTTTATCATTTTCGAAAATGGACAAAATAAGGGTTAAGTGAATTTCCTTGTTAATTTACGGATATTACTCGTTTTTGACCCTTTTTCTTTCACTAAAAAGGTCATAAAGTGGCCTAGCCTTATCGAATCGAAGCATGTAATAGTTCCTATGAAATCTAACAAGCATATATTCGAATTCCAAGGTTGATTTTATCATTTTCAAAAATGGACAAAATGAGGGTTAAGTGAATTTCCTTGTTAATTTACGGATTTTACTCGTTTTTGACCCTTTTTCTTTCACTAAAAAGGTCATAAAGTGGCCTAGGCTTATCGAATCGAAGCATGTAATAGTTCCTAGGAAATCTAACAAGTATATCTACGACATCCATGGTTTATTTTAGAATTTTTAAAAACGGCCAAAATGGGGGTTAAGTGAATTTTCTTGTTAATTTACGGATTTTACTCGTTTTTGACCCTTTTTCTTTCACTGAAAAGGTCATAAAGTGGCCTAGCCTTATCGAATCGAAACATGTAATAGTTCCTAGGAAATCTAACAAGCATATCTACGACATCCATGGTTTATTTTAGAATTTTTTAAAAAGGCCAAAATGGGGGTTAAGTGAATTTCCTTGTTAATATACGGATTTTACTCATTTTTGACCCTTTTTCTTTCACTAAAAAGGTCATAAAGTGGCCTAGCCTAATCGAATCGAAGCATGTAATAGTTCCTATGAAATCTAACAAGCATATATTCGAATTCCAAGGTTGATTTTATCATTTTCGAAAATGGACAATATGAGGGTTAAGTGAATTTCCTTGTTAATTTACGGATTTTACTCGTTTTTGACCCTTTTTCTTTCACTAAAAAGGTCATAAAGTGGCCTAGCCTTATCGAATCGAAGCATGTAATAGTTCCTAGGAAATCTAACAAGCATATCTACGACATCCATGGTTTATTTTAGAATTTTTAAAAACGGCCAAAATGGGGGTTAATTGAATTTTCTTGTTAATTTACGGATTTTACTCGTTTTTGACCCTTTTTCTTTCACTAAAAAGGTCATAAAGTGGCCTAGCCTTATCCAATCGAAGCATGTAATAGTTCCTAGGAAATCTAACAAGCATATCTACGACATCCATGGTTTATTTTAGAATTTTTTAAAAAGGCCAAAATGGGGGTTAAGTGAATTTCCTTGTTAATTTATGGATTTTACTCGTTTTTGACCTTTTTCTTTCACTAAAAAGGTCATAAAGTGGCCTAGCCTTATCGAATCGAAGCATGTAATAGTTCCTAGGAAATCTATCAAGCATATCTACGACATCCATGGTTTATTTTAGAATTTTTTAAAAAGGCCAAAATGGGGGTTAAGTGAATTTCCTTGTTAATTTATGGATTTTACTCGTTTTTGACCTTTTTCTTTCACTAAAAAGGTCATAAAGTGGCCTAGCCTTATCGAATCGAAGCATGAAATAGTTCCTAGGAAATCTAACAAGCATATCTACGACATCCATGGTTTATTTTAGAATTTTTTAAAAAGGCCAAAATGGGGGTTAATTGAATCTCCTTGTTAATATACGGATTTTACTCATTTTTGACCTTTTTTCTTTCACTAAAAAGATCATAAAGTGGCCTAGCCTTATCGAATCGAAGCATGTAATAGTTCCTATGAAATCTAACAAGCATATATTCGAATTCCAAGGTTGATTTTATCATTTTCGAAAATGGACAAAATAAGGGTTAAGTGAATTTCCTTGTTAATTTACGGATATTACTCGTTTTTGACCCTTTTTCTTTCACTAAAAAGGTCATAAAGTGGCCTAGCCTTATCAAATCGAAGCATGTAATAGTTCCTAGGAAATCTAACAAGCATATCTACGACATCCATGGTTTATTTTAGAATTTTTTAAAAAGGCCAAAATGGGGGTTAAGTGAATTTCCTTGTTAATTTATGGATTTTACTCGTTTTTGACCTTTTTCTTTCACTAAAAAGGTCATAAAGTGGCCTAGCCTTATCGAATCGAAGCATGTAATAGTTCCTATGAAATCTAACAAGCATATATTCGAATTCCAAGGTTGATTTTATCATTTTCGAAAATGGACAAAATGAGGGTTAAGTGAATTTCCTTGTTAATTTACGGATTTTACTCGTTTTTGACCCTTTTTCTTTCACTAAAAAGGTCATAAAGTGGCCTAGCCTTATCGAATCGAAGCATGTAATAGTTCTTAGGAAAGCTAACAAGCATATCTACGACATCCATGGTTTATTTTAGAATTTTTTAAAAAGGCCAAAATGGGGGTTAAGTGAATTTCCTTGTTAATTTATGGATTTTACTCGTTTTTGACCTTTTTCTTTCACTAAAAAGGTCATAAAGTGGCCTAGCCTTATCGAATCGAAGCATGTAATAGTTCCTAGGAAATCTATCAAGCATATCTACGACATCCATGGTTTATTTTAGAATTTTTTAAAAAGGCCAAAATGGGGGTTAAGTGAATTTCCTTGTTAATTTATGGATTTTACTCATTTTTGACCTTTTTTCTTTCACTAAAAAGGTCATAAAGTGGCCTAGCCTTATCGAATCGAAGCATGAAATAGTTCCTAGGAAATCTAACAAGCATATCTACGACATCCATGGTTTATTTTAGAATTTTTTAAAAAGGCCAAAATGGGGGTTAATTGAATCTCCTTGTTAATATACGGATTTTACTCATTTTTGACCTTTTTTCTTTCACTAAAAAGATCATAAAGTGGCCTAGCCTTATCGAATCGAAGCATGTAATAGTTCCTATGAAATCTAACAAGCATATATTCGAATTCCAAGGTTGATTTTATCATTTTCGAAAATGGACAAAATAAGGGTTAAGTGAATTTCCTTGTTAATTTACGGATATTACTCGTTTTTGACCCTTTTTCTTTCACTAAAAAGGTCATAAAGTGGCCTAGCCTTATCGAATCGAAGCATGTAATAGTTCCTATGAAATCTAACAAGCATATATTCGAATTCCAAGGTTGATTTTATCATTTTCAAAAATGGACAAAATGAGGGTTAAGTGAATTTCCTTGTTAATTTACGGATTTTACTCGTTTTTGACCCTTTTTCTTTCACTAAAAAGGTCATAAAGTGGCCTAGGCTTATCGAATCGAAGCATGTAATAGTTCCTAGGAAATCTAACAAGTATATCTACGACATCCATGGTTTATTTTAGAATTTTTAAAAACGGCCAAAATGGGGGTTAAGTGAATTTTCTTGTTAATTTACGGATTTTACTCGTTTTTGACCCTTTTTCTTTCACTGAAAAGGTCATAAAGTGGCCTAGCCTTATCGAATCGAAACATGTAATAGTTCCTAGGAAATCTAACAAGCATATCTACGACATCCATGGTTTATTTTAGAATTTTTTAAAAAGGCCAAAATGGGGGTTAAGTGAATTTCCTTGTTAATATACGGATTTTACTCATTTTTGACCCTTTTTCTTTCACTAAAAAGGTCATAAAGTGGCCTAGCCTAATCGAATCGAAGCATGTAATAGTTCCTATGAAATCTAACAAGCATATATTCGAATTCCAAGGTTGATTTTATCATTTTCGAAAATGGACAATATGAGGGTTAAGTGAATTTCCTTGTTAATTTACGGATTTTACTCGTTTTTGACCCTTTTTCTTTCACTAAAAAGGTCATAAAGTGGCCTAGCCTTATCGAATCGAAGCATGTAATAGTTCCTAGGAAATCTAACAAGCATATCTACGACATCCATGGTTTATTTTAGAATTTTTAAAAACGGCCAAAATGGGGGTTAATTGAATTTCCTTGTTAATTTACGGATTTTACTCGTTTTTGACCCTTTTTCTTTCACTAAAAAGGTCATAAAGTGGCCTAGCCTTATCAAATCGAAGCATGTAATAGTTCCTAGGAAATCTAACAAGCATATCTACGACATCCATGGTTTATTTTAGAATTTTTTAAAAAGGCCAAAATGGGGGTTAAGTGAATTTCCTTGTTAATTTATGGATTTTACTCGTTTTTGACCTTTTTCTTTCACTAAAAAGGTCATAAAGTGGCCTAGCCTTATCGAATCGAAGCATGTAATAGTTCCTAGGAAATCTATCAAGCATATCTACGACATCCATGGTTTATTTTAGAATTTTTTAAAAAGGCCAAAATGGGGGTTAAGTGAATTTCCTTGTTAATTTATGGATTTTACTCGTTTTTGACCTTTTTCTTTCACTAAAAAGGTCATAAAGTGGCCTAGCCTTATCGAATCGAAGCATGAAATAGTTCCTAGGAAATCTAACAAGCATATCTACGACATCCATGGTTTATTTTAGAATTTTTTAAAAAGGCCAAAATGGGGGTTAATTGAATCTCCTTGTTAATATACGGATTTTACTCATTTTTGACCTTTTTTCTTTCACTAAAAAGATCATAAAGTGGCCTAGCCTTATCGAATCGAAGCATGTAATAGTTCCTATGAAATCTAACAAGCATATATTCGAATTCCAAGGTTGATTTTATCATTTTCGAAAATGGACAAAATAAGGGTTAAGTGAATTTCCTTGTTAATTTACGGATATTACTCGTTTTTGACCCTTTTTCTTTCACTAAAAAGGTCATAAAGTGGCCTAGCCTTATCAAATCGAAGCATGTAATAGTTCCTAGGAAATCTAACAAGCATATCTACGACATCCATGGTTTATTTTAGAATTTTTTAAAAAGGCCAAAATGGGGGTTAAGTGAATTTCCTTGTTAATTTATGGATTTTACTCGTTTTTGACCTTTTTCTTTCACTAAAAAGGTCATAAAGTGGCCTAGCCTTATCGAATCGAAGCATGTAATAGTTCCTATGAAATCTAACAAGCATATATTCGAATTCCAAGGTTGATTTTATCATTTTCGAAAATGGACAAAATGAGGGTTAAGTGAATTTCCTTGTTAATTTACGGATTTTACTCGTTTTTGACCCTTTTTCTTTCACTAAAAAGGTCATAAAGTGGCCTAGCCTTATCGAATCGAAGCATGTAATAGTTCTTAGGAAAGCTAACAAGCATATCTACGACATCCATGGTTTATTTTAGAATTTTTTAAAAAGGCCAAAATGGGGGTTAAGTGAATTTCCTTGTTAATTTATGGATTTTACTCGTTTTTGACCTTTTTCTTTCACTAAAAAGGTCATAAAGTGGCCTAGCCTTATCGAATCGAAGCATGTAATAGTTCCTAGGAAATCTATCAAGCATATCTACGACATCCATGGTTTATTTTAGAATTTTTTAAAAAGGCCAAAATGGGGGTTAAGTGAATTTCCTTGTTAATTTATGGATTTTACTCGTTTTTGACCTTTTTCTTTCACTAAAAAGGTCATAAAGTGGCCTAGCCTTATCGAATCGAAGCATGAAATAGTTCCTAGGAAATCTAACAAGCATATCTACGACATCCATGGTTTATTTTAGAATTTTTTAAAAAGGCCAAAATGGGGGTTAATTGAATCTCCTTGTTAATATACGGATTTTACTCATTTTTGACCTTTTTTCTTTCACTAAAAAGATCATAAAGTGGCCTAGCCTTATCGAATCGAAGCATGTAATAGTTCCTATGAAATCTAACAAGCATATATTCGAATTCCAAGGTTGATTTTATCATTTTCGAAAATGGACAAAATAAGGGTTAAGTGAATTTCCTTGTTAATTTACGGATATTACTCGTTTTTGACCCTTTTTCTTTCACTAAAAAGGTCATAAAGTGGCCTAGCCTTATCAAATCGAAGCATGTAATAGTTCCTAGGAAATCTAACAAGCATATCTACGACATCCATGGTTTATTTTAGAATTTTTTAAAAAGGCCAAAATGGGGGTTAAGTGAATTTCCTTGTTAATTTATGGATTTTACTCGTTTTTGACCTTTTTCTTTCACTAAAAAGGTCATAAAGTGGCCTAGCCTTATCGAATCGAAGCATGTAATAGTTCCTATGAAATCTAACAAGCATATATTCGAATTCCAAGGTTGATTTTATCATTTTCGAAAATGGACAAAATGAGGGTTAAGTGAATTTCCTTGTTAATTTACGGATTTTACTCGTTTTTGACCCTTTTTCTTTCACTAAAAAGGTCATAAAGTGGCCTAGCCTTATCGAATCGAAGCATGTAATAGTTCTTAGGAAAGCTAACAAGCATATCTACGACATCCATGGTTTATTTTAGAATTTTTTAAAAAGGCCAAAATGGGGGTTAAGTGAATTTCCTTGTTAATTTATGGATTTTACTCGTTTTTGACCTTTTTCTTTCACTAAAAAGGTCATAAAGTGGCCTAGCCTTATCGAATCGAAGCATGTAATAGTTCCTAGGAAATCTATCAAGCATATCTACGACATCCATGGTTTATTTTAGAATTTTTTAAAAAGGCCAAAATGGGGGTTAAGTGAATTTCCTTGTTAATTTATGGATTTTACTCATTTTTGACCTTTTTCTTTCACTAAAAAGGTCATAAAGTGGCCTAGCCTTATCGAATCGAAGCATGAAATAGTTCCTAGGAAATCTAACAAGCATATCTACGACATCCATGGTTTATTTTAGAATTTTTTAAAAAGGCCAAAATGGGGGTTAATTGAATCTCCTTGTTAATATACGGATTTTACTCATTTTTGACCTTTTTTCTTTCACTAAAAAGATCATAAAGTGGCCTAGCCTTATCGAATCGAAGCATGTAATAGTTCCTATGAAATCTAACAAGCATATATTCGAATTCCAAGGTTGATTTTATCATTTTCGAAAATGGACAAAATAAGGGTTAAGTGAATTTCCTTGTTAATTTACGGATATTACTCGTTTTTGACCCTTTTTCTTTCACTAAAAAGGTCATAAAGTGGCCTAGCCTTATCGAATCGAAGCATGTAATAGTTCCTATGAAATCTAACAAGCATATATTCGAATTCCAAGGTTGATTTTATCATTTTCAAAAATGGACAAAATGAGGGTTAAGTGAATTTCCTTGTTAATTTACGGATTTTACTCGTTTTTGACCCTTTTTCTTTCACTAAAAAGGTCATAAAGTGGCCTAGGCTTATCGAATCGAAGCATGTAATAGTTCCTAGGAAATCTAACAAGTATATCTACGACATCCATGGTTTATTTTAGAATTTTTAAAAACGGCCAAAATGGGGGTTAAGTGAATTTTCTTGTTAATTTACGGATTTTACTCGTTTTTGACCCTTTTTCTTTCACTGAAAAGGTCATAAAGTGGCCTAGCCTTATCGAATCGAAACATGTAATAGTTCCTAGGAAATCTAACAAGCATATCTACGACATCCATGGTTTATTTTAGAATTTTTTAAAAAGGCCAAAATGGGGGTTAAGTGAATTTCCTTGTTAATATACGGATTTTACTCATTTTTGACCCTTTTTCTTTCACTAAAAAGGTCATAAAGTGGCCTAGCCTAATCGAATCGAAGCATGTAATAGTTCCTATGAAATCTAACAAGCATATATTCGAATTCCAAGGTTGATTTTATCATTTTCGAAAATGGACAATATGAGGGTTAAGTGAATTTCCTTGTTAATTTACGGATTTTACTCGTTTTTGACCCTTTTTCTTTCACTAAAAAGGTCATAAAGTGGCCTAGCCTTATCGAATCGAAGCATGTAATAGTTCATAGGAAATCTAACAAGCATATCTACGACATCCATGGTTTATTTTAGAATTTTTAAAAACGGCCAAAATGGGGGTTAATTGAATTTCCTTGTTAATTTACGGATTTTACTCGTTTTTGACCCTTTTTCTTTCACTAAAAAGGTCATAAAGTGGCCTAGCCTTATCAAATCGAAGCATGTAATAGTTCCTAGGAAATCTAACAAGCATATCTACGACATCCATGGTTTATTTTAGAATTTTTTAAAAAGGCCAAAATGGGGGTTAAGTGAATTTCCTTGTTAATTTATGGATTTTACTCGTTTTTGACCTTTTTCTTTCACTAAAAAGGTCATAAAGTGGCCTAGCCTTATCGAATCGAAGCATGTAATAGTTCCTAGGAAATCTATCAAGCATATCTACGACATCCATGGTTTATTTTAGAATTTTTTAAAAAGGCCAAAATGGGGGTTAAGTGAATTTCCTTGTTAATTTATGGATTTTACTCGTTTTTGACCTTTTTCTTTCACTAAAAAGGTCATAAAGTGGCCTAGCCTTATCGAATCGAAGCATGAAATAGTTCCTAGGAAATCTAACAAGCATATCTACGACATCCATGGTTTATTTTAGAATTTTTTAAAAAGGCCAAAATGGGGGTTAATTGAATCTCCTTGTTAATATACGGATTTTACTCATTTTTGACCTTTTTTCTTTCACTAAAAAGATCATAAAGTGGCCTAGCCTTATCGAATCGAAGCATGTAATAGTTCTTATGAAATCTAACAAGCATATATTCGAATTCCAAGGTTGATTTTATCATTTTCGAAAATGGACAAAATAAGGGTTAAGTGAATTTCCTTGTTAATTTACGGATATTACTCGTTTTTGACCCTTTTTTTTTCACTAAAAAGGTCATAAAGTGGCCTAGCCTTATCGAATCGAAGCATGTAATAGTTCCTAGGAAATCTAACAAGCATATCTACGACATCCATGGTTTATTTTAGAATTTTTTAAAAAGGCCAAAATGGGGGTTAAGTGAATTTCCTTGTTAATTTATGGATTTTACTCGTTTTTGACCTTTTTCTTTCACTAAAAAGGTCATAAAGTGGCCTAGCCTTATCGAATCGAAGCATGTAATAGTTCTTAGGAAATCTAACAAGCATATCTACGACATCCATGGTTTATTTCAGAATTTTTTAAAAATGCCAAAATGGGGGTTAAGTGAATTTCCTTGTTAATTTATGGATTTTACTCGTTTTTGACCTTTTTCTTTCACTAAAAAGGTCATAAAGTGGCCTAGCCTTATCGAATCGAAGCATGTAATAGTTCCTGTGAAATCTAACAAGCATATATTCGAATTCGAAGGTTGATTTTATCATTTTCGAAAATGGACAATATGAGGGTTAAGTGAATTTCCTTGTTAATTTACGGATTTTACTCGTTTTTGACCCTTTTTCTTTCACTAAAAAGGTCATAAAGTGGCCTAGCCTTATCGAATCGAAGCATGTAATAGTTCCTAGGAAATCTAACAAGCATATCTACGACATCCATGGTTTATTTTAGAATTTTTTAAAAAGCCCAAAATGGGGGTTAAGTGAATTTCCTTGTTAATTTATGGATTTTACTCGTTTTTGACCTTTTTCTTTCACTAAAAAGGTCATAAAGTGGCCTAGCCTTATCGAATCGAAGCATGTAATAGTTCCTGTGAAATCTAACAAGCATATATTCGAATTCCAAGGTTGATTTTATCATTTTCGAAAATGGACAAAATGAGGGTTAAGTGAATTTCTTTGTTAATTTACGGATTTTACTCGTTTTTGACCCTTTTTCTTTCACTAAAAAGGTCATAAAGTGGCCTAGCCTTATCGAATCGAAGCATGTAATAGTTCCTAGGAAATCTAACAAGCATATCTACGACATCCATGGTTTATTTTAGAATTTTTTAAAAAGGCCAAAATGGGGGTTAAGTGAATTTCCTTCTTAATTTATGGATTTTACTCGTTTTTGACCTTTTTCTTTCACTAAAAAGGTCATAAAGTGGCCTAGCCTTATCGAATCGAAGCATGTAATAGTTCCTGTGAAATCTAACAAGCATATATTCGAATTCCAAGGTTGATTTTATCATTTTCGAAAATGGACAAAATGAGGGTTAAGTGAATTTCTTTGTTAATTTACGGATTTTACTCGTTTTTGACCCTTTTTCTTTCACTAAAAAGGTCATAAACTGGCCTAGCCTTATCGAATCAAAGCATGTAATAGTTCCTAGGAAATCAAACAAGCATATCTACGACATCCATGGTTTATTTTAGAATTTTTTAAAAAGGCCAAAATGGGGGTTAAGTGAATTTCCTTGTTAATTTATGGATTTTACTCGTTTTTGACCTTTTTCTTTCACTAAAAAGGTCATAAAGTGGCCTAGCCTTATCGAATCGAAGCATGTAATAGTTCCTAGGAAATCTAACAAGCATATCTACGACATCCATGGTTTATTTTAGAATTTTTTAAAAAGGCCAAAATGGGGGTTAAGTGAATTTCCTTGTTAATTTATGGATTTTACTCGTTTTTGACCTTTTTCTTTCACTAAAAAGATCATAAAGTGGCCTAGCCTTATCGAATCGAAGCATGTAATAGTTCCTATGAAATCTAACAAGCATATATTCGAATTCCAAGGTTGATTTTATCATTTTCGAAAATGGACAAAATGAGGGTTAAGTGAATTTCCTTGTTAATTTACGGATTTTACTCGTTTTTGACCCTTTTTCTTTCACTAAAAAGTCATAAAGTGGCCTAGCCTTATCGAATCGAAGCATGTAATAGTTCTTAGGAAAGCTAACAAGCATATCTACGACATCCATGGTTTATTTTAGAATTTTTTAAAAAGGCCAAAATGGGGGTTAAGTGAATTTCCTTGTTAATTTATGGATTTTACTCGTTTTTGACCTTTTTCTTTCACTAAAAAGGTCATAAAGTGGCCTAGCCTTATCGAATCGAAGCATGAAATAGTTCCTAGGAAATCTAAGAAGCATATCTACGACATCCATGGTTTATTTTAGAATTTTTTAAAAAGGCCAAAATGGGGGTTAATTGAATCTCCTTGTTAATATACGGATTTTACTCATTTTTGACCTTTTTCTTTCACTAAAAAGATCATAAAGTGGCCTAGCCTTATCGAATCGAAGCATGTAATAGTTTCTATGAAATCTAACAAGCATATATTCGAATTCCAAGGTTGATTTTATCATTTTCGAAAATGGACAAAATAAGGGTTAAGTGAATTTCCTTGTTAATTTACGGATATTACTCGTTTTTGACCCTTTTTCTTTCACTAAAAAGGTTATAAAGTAACCTAGCCTTATCAAATCGAAGCATGTAATAGTTCCTAGGAAATCTAACAAGCATATCTACGACATCCATGGTTTATTTTAGAATTTTTTAAAAAGGCCAAAATGGGGGTTAAGTGAATTTCCTTGTTAATTTATGGATTTTACTCGTTTTTGACCTTTTTCTTTCACTAAAAAGGTCATAAAGTGGCCTAGCCTTATCGAATCGAAGCATGTAATAGTTCATAGGAAATCTAACAAGCATATCTACGACATCCATGGTTTATTTTAGAATTTTTAAAAACGGCCAAAATGGGGGTTAATTGAATTTCCTTGTTAATTTACGGATTTTACTCGTTTTTGACCCTTTTTCTTTCACTAAAAAGGTCATAAAGTGGCCTAGCCTTATCAAATCGAAGCATGTAATAGTTCCTAGGAAATCTAACAAGCATATCTACGACATCCATGGTTTATTTTAGAATTTTTTAAAAAGGCCAAAATGGGGGTTAAGTGAATTTCCTTGTTAATTTATGGATTTTACTCGTTTTTGACCTTTTTCTTTCACTAAAAAGGTCATAAAGTGGCCTAGCCTTATTGAATCGAAGCATGTAATAGTTCCTAGGAAATCTATCAAGCATATCTACGACATCCATGGTTTATTTTAGAATTTTTTAAAAAGGCCAAAATGGGGGTTAAGTGAATTTCCTTGTTAATTTATGGATTTTACTCGTTTTTGACCTTTTTCTTTCACTAAAAAGGTCATAAAGTGGCCTAGCCTTATCGAATCGAAGCATGAAATAGTTCCTAGGAAATCTAACAAGCATATCTACGACATCCATGGTTTATTTTAGAATTTTTTAAAAAGGCCAAAATGGGGGTTAATTGAATCTCCTTGTTAATATACGGATTTTACTCATTTTTGACCTTTTTTCTTTCACTAAAAAGATCATAAAGTGGCCTAGCCTTATCGAATCGAAGCATGTAATAGTTCCTATGAAATCTAACAAGCATATATTCGAATTCCAAGGTTGATTTTATCATTTTCGAAAATGGACAAAATAAGGGTTAAGTGAATTTCCTTGTTAATTTACGGATATTACTCGTTTTTGACCCTTTTTTTTTCACTAAAAAGGTCATAAAGTGGCCTAGCCTTATCGAATCGAAGCATGTAATAGTTCCTAGGAAATCTAACAAGCATATCTACGACATCCATGGTTTATTTTAGAATTTTTTAAAAAGGCCAAAATGGGGGTTAAGTGAATTTCCTTGTTAATTTATGGATTTTACTCGTTTTTGACCTTTTTCTTTCACTAAAAAGGTCATAAAGTGGCCTAGCCTTATCGAATCGAAGCATGTAATAGTTCTTAGGAAATCTAACAAGCATATCTACGACATCCATGGTTTATTTCAGAATTTTTTAAAAATGCCAAAATGGGGGTTAAGTGAATTTCCTTGTTAATTTATGGATTTTACTCGTTTTTGACCTTTTTCTTTCACTAAAAAGGTCATAAAGTGGCCTAGCCTTATCGAATCGAAGCATGTAATAGTTCCTGTGAAATCTAACAAGCATATATTCGAATTCGAAGGTTGATTTTATCATTTTCGAAAATGGACAATATGAGGGTTAAGTGAATTTCCTTGTTAATTTACGGATTTTACTCGTTTTTGACCCTTTTTCTTTCACTAAAAAGGTCATAAAGTGGCCTAGCCTTATCGAATCGAAGCATGTAATAGTTCCTAGGAAATCTAACAAGCATATCTACGACATCCATGGTTTATTTTAGAATTTTTTAAAAAGCCCAAAATGGGGGTTAAGTGAATTTCCTTGTTAATTTATGGATTTTACTCGTTTTTGACCTTTTTCTTTCACTAAAAAGGTCATAAAGTGGCCTAGCCTTATCGAATCGAAGCATGTAATAGTTCCTGTGAAATCTAACAAGCATATATTCGAATTCCAAGGTTGATTTTATCATTTTCGAAAATGGACAAAATGAGGGTTAAGTGAATTTCTTTGTTAATTTACGGATTTTACTCGTTTTTGACCCTTTTTCTTTCACTAAAAAGGTCATAAACTGGCCTAGCCTTATCGAATCAAAGCATGTAATAGTTCCTAGGAAATCAAACAAGCATATCTACGACATCCATGGTTTATTTTAGAATTTTTTAAAAAGGCCAAAATGGGGGTTAAGTGAATTTCCTTGTTAATTTATGGATTTTACTCGTTTTTGACCTTTTTCTTTCACTAAAAAGGTCATAAAGTGGCCTAGCCTTATCGAATCGAAGCATGTAATAGTTCCTAGGAAATCTAACAAGCATATCTACGACATCCATGGTTTATTTTAGAATTTTTTAAAAAGGCCAAAATGGGGGTTAAGTGAATTTCCTTGTTAATTTATGGATTTTACTCGTTTTTGACCTTTTTCTTTCACTAAAAAGATCATAAAGTGGCCTAGCCTTATCGAATCGAAGCATGTAATAGTTCCTATGAAATCTAACAAGCATATATTCGAATTCCAAGGTTGATTTTATCATTTTCGAAAATGGACAAAATGAGGGTTAAGTGAATTTCCTTGTTAATTTATGGATTTTACTCGTTTTTGACCCTTTTTCTTTCACTAAAAAGTCATAAAGTGGCCTAGCCTTATCGAATCGAAGCATGTAATAGTTCTTAGGAAAGCTAACAAGCATATCTACGACATCCATGGTTTATTTTAGAATTTTTTAAAAAGGCCAAAATGGGGGTTAAGTGAATTTCCTTGTTAATTTATGGATTTTACTCGTTTTTGACCTTTTTCTTTCACTAAAAAGGTCATAAAGTGGCCTAGCCTTATCGAATCGAAGCATGAAATAGTTCCTAGGAAATCTAAGAAGCATATCTACGACATCCATGGTTTATTTTAGAATTTTTTAAAAAGGCCAAAATGGGGGTTAATTGAATCTCCTTGTTAATATACGGATTTTACTCATTTTTGACCTTTTTCTTTCACTAAAAAGATCATAAAGTGGCCTAGCCTTATCGAATCGAAGCATGTAATAGTTTCTATGAAATCTAACAAGCATATATTCGAATTCCAAGGTTGATTTTATCATTTTCGAAAATGGACAAAATAAGGGTTAAGTGAATTTCCTTGTTAATTTACGGATATTACTCGTTTTTGACCCTTTTTCTTTCACTAAAAAGGTTATAAAGTAACCTAGCCTTATCAAATCGAAGCATGTAATAGTTCCTAGGAAATCTAACAAGCATATCTACGACATCCATGGTTTATTTTAGAATTTTTTAAAAAGGCCAAAATGGGGGTTAAGTGAATTTCCTTGTTAATTTATGGATTTTACTCGTTTTTGACCTTTTTCTTTCACTAAAAAGGTCATAAAGTGGCCTAGCCTTATCGAATCGAAGCATGTAATAGTTCCTAGGAAATCTAACAAGCATATCTACGACATCCATGGTTTATTTTAGAATTTTTTAAAAAGGCCAAAATGGGGGTTAAGTGAATTTCCTTGTTAATTTATGGATTTTACTCGTTTTTGACCTTTTTCTTTCACTAAAAAGGTCATAAAGTGGCCTAGCCTTATCGACTCGAAGCATGTAATAGTTCCTATGAAATCTAACAAGCATATATTCGAATTCCAAGGTTGATTTTATCATTTTCGAAAATGGACAAAATGAGGGTTAAGTGAATTTCCTTGTTAATTTATGGATTTTACTCGTTTTTGACCTTTTTCTTTCACTAAAAAGGTCATAAAGTGGCCTAGCCTTATCGAATCGAAGCATGTAATAGTTCCTAGGAAATTTATCAAGCATATCTACGACATCCATGGTTTATTTTAGAATTTTTTAAAAAGGCCAAAATGGGGGTTAAGTGAATTTCCTTGTTAATTTATGGATTTTACTCGTTTTTGACCTTTTTCTTTCACTAAAAAGGTCATAAAGTGGCCTAGCCTTATCGAATCGAAGCATGAAATAGTTCCTAGGAAATCTAAGAAGCATATCTACGACATCCATGGTTTATTTTAGAATTTTTTAAATAGGCCAAAATGGGGGTTAATTGAATCTCCTTGTTAATATACGGATTTTACTCATTTTTGACCTTTTTTCTTTCACTAAAAAGATCATAAAGTGGCCTAGCCTTATCGAATCGAAGCATGTAATAGTTTCTATGAAATCTAACAAGCATATATTCGAATTCCAAGGTTGATTTTATCATTTTCGAAAATGGACAAAATAAGGGTTAAGTGAATTTCCTTGTTAATTTACGGATATTACTCGTTTTTGACCCTTTTTCTTTCACTAAAAAGGTCATAAAGTGGCCTAGCCTTATCAAATCGAAGCATGTAATAGTTCCTAGGAAATCTAACAAGCATATCTACGACATCCATGGTTTATTTTAGAATTTTTTAAAAAGGCCAAAATGGGGGTTAAGTGAATTTCCATGTTAATTTATGGATTTTACTCGTTTTTGACCTTTTTCTTTCACTAAAAAGGTCATAAAGTGGCCTAGCCTTATCGAATCGAAGCATGTAATAGTTCCTGTGAAATCTAACAAGCATATATTCGAATTCCAAGGTTGATTTTATCATTTTCGAAAATTGACAAAATGAGGGTTAAGTGAATTTCTTTGTTAATTTACGGATTTTACTCGTTTTTGACCCTTTTTCTTTCACTAAAAAGGTCATAAAGTGGCCTAGCCTTATCGAATCGAAGCATGTAATAGTTCCTAGGAAATCTAACAAGCATATCTACGACATCCTTGGTTTATTTTAGAATTTTTTAAAAAGGCCAAAATGGGGGTTAAGTGAATTTCCTTGTTAATTTATGGATTTTACTCGTTTTTGACCTTTTTCTTTCACTAAAAAGGTCATAAAGTGGCCTAGCCTTATCGAATCGAAGCATGTAATAGTTCCTAGGAAATCTAACAAGCATATCTACGACATCCATGGTTTATTTTAGAATTTTTTAAAAAGGCCAAAATGGGGGTTAAGTGAATTTCCTTGTTAATTTATGGATTTTACTCGTTTTTGACCTTTTTCTTTCACTAAAAAGGTCATAAAGTGGCCTAGCCTTATCGAATCGAAGCATGTAATAGTTCCTATGAAATCTAACAAGCATATATTCGAATTCCAAGGTTGATTTTATCATTTTCGAAAATGGACAAAATGAGGGTTAAGTGAATTTCCTTGTTAATTTACGGATTTTACTCGTTTTTGACCCTTTTTCTTTCACTAAAAAGGTCATAAAGTGGCCTAGCCTTATCGAATCGAAGCATGTAATAGTTCTTAGGAAAGCTAACAAGCATATCTACGACATCCATGGTTTATTTTAGAATTTTTCAAAAAGGCCAAAATGGGGGTTAAGTGAATTTCCTTGTTAATTTATGGATTTTACTCGTTTTTGACCTTTTTCTTTCACTAAAAAGGTCATAAAGTGGCCTAGCCTTATCGAATCGAAGCATGTAATAGTTCCTAGGAAATTTATCAAGCATATCTACGACATCCATGGTTTATTTTAGAATTTTTTAAAAAGGCCAAAATGGGGGTTAAGTGAATTTCCTTGTTAATTTATGGATTTTACTCGTTTTTGACCTTTTTCTTTCACTAAAAAGGTCATAAAGTGGCCTAGCCTTATCGAATCGAAGCATGAAATAGTTCCTAGGAAATCTAAGACGCATATCTACGACATCCATGGTTTATTTTAGAATTTTTTAAAAAGGCCAAAATGGGGGTTAATTGAATCTCCTTGTTAATATACGGATTTTACTCATTTTTGACCTTTTTTCTTTCACTAAAAAGATCATAAAGTGGCCTAGCCTTATCGAATCGAAGCATGTAATAGTTTCTATGAAATCTAACAAGCATATATTCGAATTCCAAGGTTGATTTTATCATTTTCGAAAATGGACAAAATAAGGGTTAAGTGAATTTCCTTGTTAATTTACGGATATTACTCGTTTTTGACCCTTTTTCTTTCACTAAAAAGGTCATAAAGTGGCCTAGCCTTATCAAATCGAAGCATGTAATAGTTCCTAGGAAATCTAACAAGCATATCTACGACATCCATGGTTTATTTTAGAATTTTTTAAAAAGGCCAAAATGGGGGTTAAGTGAATTTCCTTGTTAATTTATGGATTTTACTCGTTTTTGACCTTTTTCTTTCACTAAAAAGGTCATAAAGTGGCCTAGCCTTATCGAATCGAAGCATGTAATAGTTCCTGTGAAATCTAACAAGCATATATTCGAATTCCAAGGTTGATTTTATCATTTTCGAAAATGGACAAAATGAGGGTTAAGTGAATTTCTTTGTTAATTTACGGATTTTACTCGTTTTTGACCCTTTTTCTTTCACTAAAAAGGTCATAAAGTGGCCTAGCCTTATCGAATCGAAGCATGTAATAGTTCCTAGGAAATCTAACAAGCATATCTACGACATCCATGGTTTATTTTAGAATTTTTTAAAAAGGCCAAAATGGGGGTTAAGTGAATTTCCTTGTTAATTTATGGATTTTACTCGTTTTTGACCTTTTTCTTTCACTAAAAAGGTCATAAAGTGGCCTAGCCTTATCGAATCGAAGCATGTAATAGTTCCTGTGAAATCTAACAAGCATATATTCGAATTCCAAGGTTGATTTTATCATTTTCGAAAATGGACAAAATGAGGGTTAAGTGAATTTCTTTGTTAATTTACGGATTTTACTCGTTTTTGACCCTTTTTCTTTCACTAAAAAGGTCATAAACTGGCCTAGCCTTATCGAATCAAAGCATGTAATAGTTCCTAGGAAATCAAACAAGCATATCTACGACATCCATGGTTTATTTTAGAATTTTTTAAAAAGGCCAAAATGGGGGTTAAGTGAATTTCCTTGTTAATTTCTGGATTTTACTCGTTTTTGACCTTTTTCTTTCACTGAAAAGGTCATAAAGTGGCCTAGCCTTATCGAATCGAAGCATGTAATAGTTCCTAGGAAATCTAACAAGCATATCTACGACATCCATGGTATTTTAGAATTTTTTAAAAAGGCCAAAATGGGGGTTAAGTGAATTTCCTTGTTAATTTATGGATTTTACTCGTTTTTGACCTTTTTCTTTCACTAAAAAGATCATAAAGTGGCCTAGCCTTATCGAATCGAAGCATGTAATAGTTCCTATGAAATCTAACAAGCATATATTCGAATTCCAAGGTTGATTTTATCATTTTCGAAAATGGACAAAATAAGGGTTAAGTGAATTTCCTTGTTAATTTACGGATATTACTTGTTTTTGACCCTTTTTCTTTCACTAAAAAGGTCATAAAGTGGCCTAGCCTTATCAAATCGAAGCATGTAATAGTTCCTAGGAAATCTAACAAGCATATCTACGACATCCATGGTTTATTTTAGAATTTTTTAAAAAGGCCAAAATGGGGGTTAAGTGAATTTCCTTGTTAATTTATGGATTTTACTCGTTTTTGACCTTTTTCTTTCACTAAAAAGGTCATAAAGTGGCCTAGCCTTATCGAATCGAAGCATGTAATAGTTCCTATAAAATCTAACAAGCATATATTCGAATTCCAAGGTTGATTTTATCATTTTCGAAAATGGACAAAATGAGGGTTAAGTGAATTTCTTTGTTAATTTACGGATTTTACTCGTTTTTGACCCTTTTTCTTTCACTAAAAAGGTCATAAACTGGCCTAGCCTTATCGAATCAAAGCATGTAATAGTTCCTAGGAAATCAAACAAGCATATCTACGACATCCATGGTTTATTTTAGAATTTTTTAAAAAGGCCAAAATGGGGGTTAAGTGAATTTCCTTGTTAATTTATGGATTTTACTCGTTTTTGACCTTTTTCTTTCACTAAAAAGGTCATAAAGTGGCCTAGCCTTATCGAATCGAAGCATGTAATAGTTCCTAGGAAATCTAACAAGCATATCTACGACATCCATGGTTTATTTTAGAATTTTTTAAAAAGGCCAAAATGGGGGTTAAGTGAATTTCCTTGTTAATTTATGGATTTTACTCGTTTTTGACCTTTTTCTTTCACTAAAAAGATCATAAAGTGGCCTAGCCTTATCGAATCGAAGCATGTAATAGTTCCTATGAAATCTAACAAGCATATATTCGAATTCCAAGGTTGATTTTATCATTTTCGAAAATGGACAAAATAAGGGTTAAGTGAATTTCCTTGTTAATTTACGGATATTACTCGTTTTTGACCCTTTTTCTTTCACTAAAAAGGTCATAAAGTGGCCTAGCCTTATCAAATCGAAGCATGTAATAGTTCCTAGGAAATCTAACAAGCATATCTACGACATCCATGGTTTATTTTAGAATTTTTTAAAAAGGCCAAAATGGGGGTTAAGTGAATTTCCTTGTTAATTTATGGATTTTACTCGTTTTTGACCTTTTTCTTTCACTAAAAAGGTCATAAAGTGGCCTAGCCTTATCGAATCGAAGCATGTAATAGTTCCTATAAAATCTAACAAGCATATATTCGAATTCCAAGGTTGATTTTATCATTTTCGAAAATGGACAAAATGAGGGTTAAGTGAATTTCCTTGTTAATTTACGGATTTTACTCGTTTTTGACCCTTTTTCTTTCACTAAAAAGGTCATAAAGTGGCCTAGCCTTATCGAATCGAAGCATGTAATAGTTCTTAGGAAAGCTAACAAGCATATCTACGACATCCATGGTTTATTTTAGAATTTTTTAAAAAGGCCAAAATGGGGGTTAAGTGAATTTCCTTGTTAATTTATGGATTTTACTCGTTTTTGACCTTTTTCTTTCACTAAAAAGGTCATAAAGTGGCCTAGGCTTATCGAATCGAAGCATGTAATAGTTCCTGTGAAATCTAACAAGCATATATTCGAATTCCAAGGTTGATTTTATCATTTTCGAAAATGGACAATATGAGGGTTAAGTGAATTTCCTTGTTAATTTACGGATTTTACTCGTTTTTGACCCTTTTTCTTTCACTAAAAAGGTCATAAAGTGGCCTAGCCTTATCGAATCGAAGCATGTAATAGTTCCTAGGAAATCTAACAAGCATATCTACGACATCCGTGGTTTATTTTAGAATTTTTTAAAAAGGCCAAAATGGGGGTTAAGTGAATTTCCTTGTTAATTTATGGATTTTACTCGTTTTTGACCTTTTTCTTTCACTAAAAAGGTCATAAAGTGGCCTAGCCTTATCGACTCGAAGCATGTAATAGTTCCTATGAAATCTAACAAGCATATATTCGAATTCCAAGGTTGATTTTATCATTTTCGAAAATGGACAAAATGAGGGTTAAGTGAATTTCCTTGTTAATTTACGGATTTTACTCGTTTTTGACCCTTTTTCTTTCACTAAAAAGGTCATAAAGTGGCCTAGCCTTATCGAATCGAAGCATGTAATAGTTCTTAGGAAAGCTAACAAGCATATCTACGACATCCATGGTTTATTTTAGAATTTTTTAAAAAGGCCAAAATGGGGGTTAAGTGAATTTCCTTGTTAATTTATGGATTTTACTCGTTTTTGACCTTTTTCTTTCACTAAAAAGGTCATAAAGTGGCCTAGCCTTATCGAATCGAAGCATGTAATAGTTCGTAGGAAATCTATCAAGCATATCTACGACATCCATGGTTTATTTTAGAATTTTTTAAAAAGGCCAAAATGGGGGTTAAGTGAATTTCCTTGTTAATTTATGGATTTTACTCGTTTTTGACCTTTTCCTTTCACTAAAAAGGTCATAAAGTGGCCTAGCCTTATCGAATCGAAGCATGAAATAGTTCCTAGGAAATCTAAGAAGCATATCTACGACATCCATGGTTTATTTTAGAATTTTTTAAAAAGGCCAAAATGGGGGTTAATTGAATCTCCTTGTTAATATACGGATTTTACTCATTTTTGACCTTTTTTCTTTCACTAAAAAGATCATAAAGTGGCCTAGCCTTATCGAATCGAAGCATGTAATAGTTTCTATGAAATCTAACAAGCATATATTCGAATTCCAAGGTTGATTTTATCATTTTCGAAAATGGACAAAATAAGGGTTAAGTGAATTTCCTTGTTAATTTACGGATATTACTCGTTTTTGACCCTTTTTCTTTCACTAAAAAGGTCATAAAGTGGCCTAGCCTTATCAAATCGAAGCATGTAATAGTTCCTAGGAAATCTAACAAGCATATCTACGACATCCATGGTTTATTTTAGAATTTTTTAAAAAGGCCAAAATGGGGGTTAAGTGAATTTCCTTGTTAATTTATGGATTTTACTCGTTTTTGACCTTTTTCTTTCACTAAAAAGGTCATAAAGTGGCCTAGCCTTATCGAATCGAAGCATGTAATAGTTCCTGTGAAATCTAACAAGCATATATTCGAATTCCAAGGTTGATTTTATCATTTTCGAAAATGGACAAAATGAGGGTTAAGTGAATTTCTTTGTTAATTTACGGATTTTACTCGTTTTTGACCCTTTTTCTTTCACTAAAAAGGTCATAAAGTGGCCTAGCCTTATCGAATCGAAGCATGTAATAGTTCCTAGGAAATCTAACAAGCATATCTACGACATCCATGGTTTATTTTAGAATTTTTTAAAAAGGCCAAAATGGGGGTTAAGTGAATTTCCTTGTTAATTTATGGATTTTACTCGTTTTTGACCTTTTTCTTTCACTAAAAAGGTCATAAAGTGGCCTAGCCTTATCGACTCGAAGCATGTAATAGTTCCTATGAAATCTAACAAGCATATATTCGAATTCCAAGGTTGATTTTATCATTTTCGAAAATGGACAAAATGAGGGTTAAGTGAATTTCCTTGTTAATTTACGGATTTTACTCGTTTTTGACCCTTTTTCTTTCACTAAAAAGGTCATAAAGTGGCCTAGCCTTATCGAATCGAAGCATGTAATAGTTCTTAGGAAAGCTAACAAGCATATCTACGACATCCATGGTTTATTTTAGAATTTTTCAAAAAGGCCAAAATGGGGGTTAAGTGAATTTCCTTGTTAATTTATGGATTTTACTCGTTTTTGACCTTTTTCTTTCACTAAAAAGGTCATAAAGTGGCCTAGCCTTATCGAATCGAAGCATGTAATAGTTCCTAGGAAATTTATCAAGCATATCTACGACATCCATGGTTTATTTTAGAATTTTTTAAAAAGGCCAAAATGGGGGTTAAGTGAATTTCCTTGTTAATTTATGGATTTTACTCGTTTTTGACCTTTTTCTTTCACTAAAAAGGTCATAAAGTGGCCTAGCCTTATCGAATCGAAGCATGAAATAGTTCCTAGGAAATCTAAGACGCATATCTACGACATCCATGGTTTATTTTAGAATTTTTTAAAAAGGCCAAAATGGGGGTTAATTGAATCTCCTTGTTAATATACGGATTTTACTCATTTTTGACCTTTTTTCTTTCACTAAAAAGATCATAAAGTGGCCTAGCCTTATCGAATCGAAGCATGTAATAGTTTCTATGAAATCTAACAAGCATATATTCGAATTCCAAGGTTGATTTTATCATTTTCGAAAATGGACAAAATAAGGGTTAAGTGAATTTCCTTGTTAATTTACGGATATTACTCGTTTTTGACCCTTTTTCTTTCACTAAAAAGGTCATAAAGTGGCCTAGCCTTATCAAATCGAAGCATGTAATAGTTCCTAGGAAATCTAACAAGCATATCTACGACATCCATGGTTTATTTTAAAATTTTTTAAAAAGGCCAAAATGGGGGTTAAGTGAATTTCCTTGTTAATTTATGGATTTTACTCGTTTTTGACCTTTTTCTTTCACTAAAAAGGTCATAAAGTGGCCTAGCCTTATCGAATCGAAGCATGTAATAGTTCCTGTGAAATCTAACAAGCATATATTCGAATTCCAAGGTTGATTTTATCATTTTCGAAAATGGACAAAATGAGGGTTAAGTGAATTTCTTTGTTAATTTACGGATTTTACTCGTTTTTGACCCTTTTTCTTTCACTAAAAAGGTCATAAAGTGGCCTAGCCTTATCGAATCGAAGCATGTAATAGTTCCTAGGAAATCTAACAAGCATATCTACGACATCCATGGTTTATTTTAGAATTTTTTAAAAAGGCCAAAATGGGGGTTAAGTGAATTTCCTTGTTAATTTATGGATTTTACTCGTTTTTGACCTTTTTCTTTCACTAAAAAGGTCATAAAGTGGCCTAGCCTTATCGAATCGAAGCATGTAATAGTTCCTGTGAAATCTAACAAGCATATATTCGAATTCCAAGGTTGATTTTATCATTTTCGAAAATGGACAAAATGAGGGTTAAGTGAATTTCTTTGTTAATTTACGGATTTTACTCGTTTTTGACCCTTTTTCTTTCACTAAAAAGGTCATAAACTGGCCTAGCCTTATCGAATCAAAGCATGTAATAGTTCCTAGGAAATCAAACAAGCATATCTACGACATCCATGGTTTATTTTAGAATTTTTTAAAAAGGCCAAAATGGGGGTTAAGTGAATTTCCTTGTTAATTTCTGGATTTTACTCGTTTTTGACCTTTTTCTTTCACTGAAAAGGTCATAAAGTGGCCTAGCCTTATCGAATCGAAGCATGTAATAGTTCCTAGGAAATCTAACAAGCATATCTACGACATCCATGGTATTTTAGAATTTTTTAAAAAGGCCAAAATGGGGGTTAAGTGAATTTCCTTGTTAATTTATGGATTTTACTCGTTTTTGACCTTTTTCTTTCACTAAAAAGATCATAAAGTGGCCTAGCCTTATCGAATCGAAGCATGTAATAGTTCCTATGAAATCTAACAAGCATATATTCGAATTCCAAGGTTGATTTTATCATTTTCGAAAATGGACAAAATAAGGGTTAAGTGAATTTCCTTGTTAATTTACGGATATTACTTGTTTTTGACCCTTTTTCTTTCACTAAAAAGGTCATAAAGTGGCCTAGCCTTATCAAATCGAAGCATGTAATAGTTCCTAGGAAATCTAACAAGCATATCTACGACATCCATGGTTTATTTTAGAATTTTTTAAAAAGGCCAAAATGGGGGTTAAGTGAATTTCCTTGTTAATTTATGGATTTTACTCGTTTTTGACCTTTTTCTTTCACTAAAAAGGTCATAAAGTGGCCTAGCCTTATCGAATCGAAGCATGTAATAGTTCCTATAAAATCTAACAAGCATATATTCGAATTCCAAGGTTGATTTTATCATTTTCGAAAATGGACAAAATGAGGGTTAAGTGAATTTCTTTGTTAATTTACGGATTTTACTCGTTTTTGACCCTTTTTCTTTCACTAAAAAGGTCATAAACTGGCCTAGCCTTATCGAATCAAAGCATGTAATAGTTCCTAGGAAATCAAACAAGCATATCTACGACATCCATGGTTTATTTTAGAATTTTTTAAAAAGGCCAAAATGGGGGTTAAGTGAATTTCCTTGTTAATTTATGGATTTTACTCGTTTTTGACCTTTTTCTTTCACTAAAAAGGTCATAAAGTGGCCTAGCCTTATCGAATCGAAGCATGTAATAGTTCCTAGGAAATCTAACAAGCATATCTACGACATCCATGGTTTATTTTAGAATTTTTTAAAAAGGCCAAAATGGGGGTTAAGTGAATTTCCTTGTTAATTTATGGATTTTACTCGTTTTTGACCTTTTTCTTTCACTAAAAAGATCATAAAGTGGCCTAGCCTTATCGAATCGAAGCATGTAATAGTTCCTATGAAATCTAACAAGCATATATTCGAATTCCAAGGTTGATTTTATCATTTTCGAAAGTGGACAAAATAAGGGTTAAGTGAATTTCCTTGTTAATTTACGGATATTACTCGTTTTTGACCCTTTTTCTTTCACTAAAAAGGTCATAAAGTGGCCTAGCCTTATCAAATCGAAGCATGTAATAGTTCCTAGGAAATCTAACAAGCATATCTACGACATCCATGGTTTATTTTAGAATTTTTTAAAAAGGCCAAAATGGGGGTTAAGTGAATTTCCTTGTTAATTTATGGATTTTACTCGTTTTTGACCTTTTTCTTTCACTAAAAAGGTCATAAAGTTGCCTAGCCTTATCGAATCGAAGCATGTAATAGTTCCTATAAAATCTAACAAGCATATATTCGAATTCCAAGGTTGATTTTATCATTTTCGAAAATGGACAAAATGAGGGTTAAGTGAATTTCCTTGTTAATTTACGGATTTTACTCGTTTTTGACCCTTTTTCTTTCACTAAAAAGGTCATAAAGTGGCCTAGCCTTATCGAATCGAAGCATGTAATAGTTCTTAGGAAAGCTAACAAGCATATCTACGACATCCATGGTTTATTTTAGAATTTTTTAAAAAGGCCAAAATGGGGGTTAAGTGAATTTCCTTGTTAATTTATGGATTTTACTCGTTTTTGACCTTTTTCTTTCACTAAAAAGGTCATAAAGTGGCCTAGGCTTATCGAATCGAAGCATGTAATAGTTCCTGTGAAATCTAACAAGCATATATTCGAATTCCAAGGTTGATTTTATCATTTTCGAAAATGGACAATATGAGGGTTAAGTGAATTTCCTTGTTAATTTACGGATTTTACTCGTTTTTGACCCTTTTTCTTTCACTAAAAAGGTCATAAAGTGGCCTAGCCTTATCGAATCGAAGCATGTAATAGTTCCTAGGAAATCTAACAAGCATATCTACGACATCCGTGGTTTATTTTAGAATTTTTTAAAAAGGCCAAAATGGGGGTTAAGTGAATTTCCTTGTTAATTTATGGATTTTACTCGTTTTTGACCTTTTTCTTTCACTAAAAAGGTCATAAAGTGGCCTAGCCTTATCGACTCGAAGCATGTAATAGTTCCTATGAAATCTAACAAGCATATATTCGAATTCCAAGGTTGATTTTATCATTTTCGAAAATGGACAAAATGAGGGTTAAGTGAATTTCCTTGTTAATTTACGGATTTTACTCGTTTTTGACCCTTTTTCTTTCACTAAAAAGGTCATAAAGTGGCCTAGCCTTATCGAATCGAAGCATGTAATAGTTCTTAGGAAAGCTAACAAGCATATCTACGACATCCATGGTTTATTTTAGAATTTTTTAAAAAGGCCAAAATGGGGGTTAAGTGAATTTCCTTGTTAATTTATGGATTTTACTCGTTTTTGACCTTTTTCTTTCACTAAAAAGGTCATAAAGTGGCCTAGCCTTATCGAATCGAAGCATGTAATAGTTCGTAGGAAATCTATCAAGCATATCTACGACATCCATGGTTTATTTTAGAATTTTTTAAAAAGGCCAAAATGGGGGTTAAGTGAATTTCCTTGTTAATTTATGGATTTTACTCGTTTTTGACCTTTTCCTTTCACTAAAAAGGTCATAAAGTGGCCTAGCCTTATCGAATCGAAGCATGAAATAGTTCCTAGGAAATCTAAGAAGCATATCTACGACATCCATGGTTTATTTTAGAATTTTTTAAAAAGGCCAAAATGGGGGTTAATTGAATCTCCTTGTTAATATACGGATTTTACTCATTTTTGACCTTTTTTCTTTCACTAAAAAGATCATAAAGTGGCCTAGTCTTATCGAATCGAAGCATGTAATAGTTTCTATGAAATCTAACAAGCATATATTCGAATTCCAAGGTTGATTTTATCATTTTCGAAAATGGACAAAATAAGGGTTAAGTGAATTTCCTTGTTAATTTACGGATATTACTCGTTTTTGACCCTTTTTCTTTCACTAAAAAGGTCATAAAGTGGCCTAGCCTTATCAAATCGAAGCATGTAATAGTTCCTAGGAAATCTAACAAGCATATCTACGACATCCATGGTTTATTTTAGAATTTTTTAAAAAGGCCAAAATGGGGGTTAAGTGAATTTCCTTGTTAATTTATGGATTTTACTCGTTTTTGACCTTTTTCTTTCACTAAAAAGGTCATAAAGTGGCCTAGCCTTATCGAATCGAAGCATGTAATAGTTCCTGTGAAATCAAACAAGCATATATTCGAATTCCAAGGTTGATTTTATCATTTTCGAAAATGGACAAAATGAGGGTTAAGTGAATTTCTTTGTTAATTTACGGATTTTACTCGTTTTTGACCCTTTTTCTTTCACTAAAAAGGTCATAAAGTGGCCTAGCCTTATCGAATCGAAGCATGTAATAGTTCTTAGGAAATCTAACAAGCATATCTACGACATCCATGGTTTATTTCAGAATTTTTAAAAAAGGCCAAAATGGAGGTTAAGTGAATTTCCTTGTTAATTTATGGATTTTACTCGTTTTTGACCTTTTTCTTTCACTAAAAAGGTCATAAAGTGGCCTAGCCTTATCGAATCGAAGCATGTAATAGTTCCTATGAAATCTATCAAGCATATATTCGAATTCCAAGGTTGATTTTATCATTTTCAAAAATGGACAAAATGAGGGTTAAGTGAATTTCCTTGTTAATTTACGGATTTTACTCGTTTTTGACCTTTTTTAATTCACTAAAAAGGTCATAAAGTGGCCTAGCCTTATCGAATCGAAGCATGTAATAGTTCCTAGGAAATCTATCAAGCATATCTACGACATCCATGGTTTATTTTAGAATTTTTAAAAACGGCCAAAATGGGGGTTAATTGAATTTCCTTGTTAATTTACGGATTTTACTCGTTTTTGACCATTTTTCTTTCACTAAAAAGGTCATAAAGTGGCCTAGCCTTATCGAATCGAAGCATGTAATAGTTCCTAGGAAATCTAACAAGCATATATTCGAATTCCAAGGTTGATTTTATCATTTTCAAACACGGACAAAATGAGGGTTAAGTGAATTTCCTTTTTAATTTACGGATTTTACTCGTTTTTGACCTTTTTCTTTCACTAAAAAGGTCATAAAGTGGCCTAGCCTTATCGAATCGAAGCATGTAATAGTTCCTATGAAATCTAACAAGCATATATTCGAATTCCAAGGTTGATTTTATCATTTTCAAAAATGGACAAAATGAGGGTTAAGTGAATTTCCTTGTTAATTTACGGATTTTACTCGTTTTTGACCCTTTTTCTTTCACTAAAAAGGTCATAAAGTGGCCTAGCCTTATCGAATCGAAGCATGTAATACTTCCTAGGAAATCTAACAAGCATATCTACGACATCCATGGTTTATTTTAGAATTTTTTAAAAAGGCCAAAATGGGGGTTAAGTGAATTTCCTTGTTAATTTATGGATTTTACTCGTTTTTGACCTTTTTCTTTCACTAAAAAGGTCATAAAGTGGCCTAGCCTTATCGACTCGAAGCATGTAATAGTTCCTATGAAATCTAACAAGCATATATTCGAATTCCAAGGTTGATTTTATCATTTTCGAAAATGGACAAAATGAGGGTTAAGTGAATTTCCTTGTTAATTTACGGATTTTACTCGTTTTTGACCCTTTTTCTTTCACTAAAAAGGTCATAAAGTGGCCTAGCCTTATCGAATCGAAGCATGTAATAGTTCTTAGGAAAGCTAACAAGCATATCTACGACATCCATGGTTTATTTTAGAATTTTTTAAAAAGGCCAAAATGGGGGTTAAGTGAATTTCCTTATTAATTTATGGATTTTACTCGTTTTTGACCTTTTTCTTTCACTAAAAAGGTCATAAAGTGGCCTAGCCTTATCGAATCGAAGCATGTAATAGTTCCTAGGAAATCTAACAAGCATAACTACGACATCCGTGGTTTATTTTAGAATTTTTTAAAAAGGCCAAAATGGGGGTTAAGTGAATTTCCTTGTTAATTTATGGATTTTACTCGTTTTTGACCTTTTTCTTTCACTAAAAAGGTCATAAAGTGGCCTAGCCTTATCGACTCGAAGCATGTAATAGTTCCTATGAAATCTAACAAGCATATATTCGAATTCCAAGGTTGATTTTATCATTTTCGAAAATGGACAAAATGAGGGTTAAGTGAATTTCCTTGTTAATTTACGGATTTTACTCGTTTTTGACCCTTTTTCTTTCACTAAAAAGGTCATAAAGTGGCCTAGCCTTATCGAATCGAAGCATGTAATAGTTCTTAGGAAAGCTAACAAGCATATCTACGACATCCATGGTTTATTTTAGAATTTTTTAAAAAGGCCAAAATGGGGGTTAAGTGAATTTCCTTGTTAATTTATGGATTTTACTCGTTTTTGACCTTTTTCTTTCACTAAAAAGGTCATAAAGTGGCCTAGCCTTATCGAATCGAAGCATGTAATAGTTCCTAGGAAATCTATCAAGCATATCTACGACATCCATGGTTTATTTTAGAATTTTTTAAAAAGGCCAAAATGGGGGTTAAGTGAATTTCCTTGTTAATTTATGGATTTTACTCGTTTTTGACCTTTTCCTTTCACTAAAAAGGTCATAAAGTGGCCTAGCCTTATCGAATCGAAGCATGAAATAGTTCCTAGGAAATCTAAGAAGCATATCTACGACATCCATGGTTTATTTTAGAATTTTTTAAAAAGGCCAAAATGGGGGTTAATTGAATCTCCTTGTTAATATACGGATTTTACTCATTTTTGACCTTTTTTCTTTCACTAAAAAGATCATAAAGTGGCCTAGCCTTATCGAATCGAAGCATGTAATAGTTTCTATGAAATCTAACAAGCATATATTCGAATTCCAAGGTTGATTTTATCATTTTCGAAAATGGACAAAATAAGGGTTAAGTGAATTTCCTTGTTAATTTACGGATATTACTCGTTTTTGACCCTTTTTCTTTCACTAAAAAGGTCATAAAGTGGCCTAGCCTTATCAAATCGAAGCATGTAATAGTTCCTAGGAAATCTAACAAGCATATCTACGACATCCATGGTTTATTTTAGAATTTTTTAAAAAGGCCAAAATGGGGGTTAAGTGAATTTCCTTGTTAATTTATGGATTTTACTCGTTTTTGACCTTTTTCTTTCACTAAAAAGGTCATAAAGTGGCCTAGCCTTATCGAATCGAAGCATGTAATAGTTCCTGTGAAATCAAACAAGCATATATTCGAATTCCAAGGTTGATTTTATCATTTTCGAAAATGGACAAAATGAGGGTTAAGTGAATTTCTTTGTTAATTTACGGATTTTACTCGTTTTTGACCCTTTTTCTTTCACTAAAAAGGTCATAAAGTGGCCTAGCCTTATCGAATCGAAGCATGTAATAGTTCCTAGGAAATGTAACAAGCATATCTACGACATCCATGGTTTATTTTAGAATTTTTTAAAAAGGCCAAAATGGGGGTTAAGTGAATTTCCTTGTTAATTTATGGATTTTACTCGTTTTTGACCTTTTTCTTTCACTAAAAAGGTCATAAAGTGGCCTAGCCTTATCGAATCGAAGCATGTAATAGTTCTTAGGAAAGCTAACAAGCATATCTACGACATCCATGGTTTATTTTAGAATTTTTTAAAAAGGCCAAAATGGGGGTTAAGTGAATTTCCTTGTTAATTTATGGATTTTACTCGTTTTTGACCTTTTTCTTTCACTAAAAAGGTCATAAAGTGGCCTAGCCTTATCGAATCGAAGCATGTAATAGTTCCTAGGAAATCTAACAAGCATATCTACGACATCCGTGGTTTATTTTAGAATTTTTTAAAAAGGCCAAAATGGGGGTTAAGTGAATTTCCTTGTTAATTTATGGATTTTACTCGTTTTTGACCTTTTTCTTTCACTAAAAAGGTCATAAAGTGGCCTAGCCTTATCGACTCGAAGCATGTAATAGTTCCTATGAAATCTAACAAGCATATATTCGAATTCCAAGGTTGATTTTATCATTTTCGAAAATGGACAAAATGAGGGTTAAGTGAATTTCCTTGTTAATTTACGGATTTTACTCGTTTTTGACCCTTTTTCTTTCACTAAAAAGGTCATAAAGTGGCCTAGCCTTATCGAATCGAAGCATGTAATAGTTCTTAGGAAAGCTAACAAGCATATCTACGACATCCATGGTTTATTTTAGAATTTTTTAAAAAGGCCAAAATGGGGGTTAAGTGAATTTCCTTGTTAATTTATGGATTTTACTCGTTTTTGACCTTTTTCTTTCACTAAAAAGGTCATAAAGTGGCCTAGCCTTATCGAATCGAAGCATGTAATAGTTCCTAGGAAATCTATCAAGCATATCTACGACATCCATGGTTTATTTTAGAATTTTTTAAAAAGGCCAAAATGGAGGTTAAGTGAATTTCCTTGTTAATTTATGGATTTTACTCGTTTTTGACCTTTTCCTTTCACTAAAAAGGTCATAAAGTGGCCTAGCCTTATCGAATCGAAGCATGAAATAGTTCCTAGGAAATCTAAGAAGCATATCTACGACATCCATGGTTTATTTTAGAATTTTTTAAAAAGGCCAAAATGGGGGTTAATTGAATCTCCTTGTTAATATACGGATTTTACTCATTTTTGACCTTTTTTCTTTCACTAAAAAGATCATAAAGTGGCCTAGCCTTATCGAATCGAAGCATGTAATAGTTTCTATGAAATCTAACAAGCATATATTCGAATTCCAAGGTTGATTTTATCATTTTCGAAAATGGACAAAATAAGGGTTAAGTGAATTTCCTTGTTAATTTACGGATATTACTCGTTTTTGACCCTTTTTCTTTCACTAAAAAGGTCATAAAGTGGCCTAGCCTTATCAAATCGAAGCATGTAATAGTTCCTAGGAAATCTAACAAGCATATCTACGACATCCATGGTTTATTTTAGAATTTTTTAAAAAGGCCAAAATGGGGGTTAAGTGAATTTCCTTGTTAATTTATGGATTTTACTCGTTTTTGACCTTTTTCTTTCACTAAAAAGGTCATAAAGTGGCCTAGCCTTATCGAATCGAAGCATGTAATAGTTCCTGTGAAATCAAACAAACATATATTCGAATTCCAAGGTTGATTTTATCATTTTCGAAAATGGACAAAATGAGGGTTAAGTGAATTTCTTTGTTAATTTACGGATTTTACTCGTTTTTGACCCTTTTTCTTTCACTAAAAAGGTCATAAAGTGGCCTAGCCTTATCGAATCGAAGCATGTAATAGTTCCTAGGAAATGTAACAAGCATATCTACGACATCCATGGTTTATTTTAGAATTTTTTAAAAAGGCCAAAATGGGGGTTAAGTGAATTTCCTTGTTAATTTATGGATTTTACTCGTTTTTGACCTTTTTCTTTCACTAAAAAGGTCATAAAGTGGCCTAGCCTTATCGAATCGAAGCATGTAATAGTTCCTGTGAAATCTAACAAGCATATATTCGAATTCCAAGGTTGATTTTATCATTTTCGAAAATGGACAAAATGAGGGTTAAGTGAATTTTTTTGTTAATTTACGGATTTTACTCGTTTTTGACCCTTTTTCTTTCACTAAAAAGGTCATAAACTGGCCTAGCCTTATCGAATCAAAGCATGTAATAGTTCCTAGGAAATCAAACAAGCATATCTACGACATCCATGGTTTATTTTAGAATTTTTTAAAAAGGCCAAAATGGGGGTTAAGTGAATTTCCTTGTTAATTTATGGATTTTACTCGTTTTTCACCTTTTTCTTTCACTAAAAAGGTCATAAAGTGGCCTAGCCTTATCGAATCGAAGCATGTAATAGTTCTTAGGAAATCTAACAAGCATATCTACGACATCCATGGTTTATTTCAGAATTTTTAAAAAAGGCCAAAATGGAGGTTAAGTGAATTTCCTTGTTAATTTATGGATTTTACTCGTTTTTGACCTTTTTCTTTCACTAAAAAGGTCATAAAGTGGCCTAGCCTTATCGAATCGAAGCATGTAATAGTTCCTATGAAATCTATCAAGCATATATTCGAATTCCAAGGTTGATTTTATCATTTTCAAAAATGGACAAAATGAGGGTTAAGTGAATTTCCTTGTTAATTTACGGATTTTACTCGTTTTTGACCTTTTTTAATTCACTAAAAAGGTCATAAAGTGGCCTAGCCTTATCGAATCGAAGCATGTAATAGTTCCTAGGAAATCTATCAAGCATATCTACGACATCCATGGTTTATTTTAGAATTTTTAAAAAAAGCCAAAATGGGGGTTAATTGAATTTCCTTGTTAATTTACGGATTTTACTCGTTTTTGACCATTTTTCTTTCACTAAAAAGGTCATAAAGTGGCCTAGCCTTATCGAATCGAAGCATGTAATAGTTCCTAGGAAATCTAACAAGCATATCTACGACATCCATGGTTTATTTTAGATTTTTTTAAAAAGGCCAAAATGGGGGTTAAGAGAATTTCCTTGTTAACATACGGATTTTACTCATTTTTGACCATTTTTCTTTCACTAAAAAGGTCATAAAGTGGCCTAGCCATATCGAATCGAAGCGTGTAATAATTCCTATGAAATCTAACAAGCATATATTCGACTTCCAAGGTTGATTTTATCATTTTCAAACACGGACAAAATGAGGGTTAAGTGAATTTCCTTTTTAATTTACGGATTTTACTCGTTTTTGACCCTTTTTCTTTCACTAAAACGGTCATAAAGTGGCCTAGCCTTATCGAATCGAAGCATGTAATAGTTCCTAGGAAATCTAACAAGCATATCTACGACATCCATGGTTTATTTCAGAATTTTTTAAAAAGGCCAAAATAGGGGTTAAGTGAATTTCCTTGTTAATTTATGGATTTTACTCGTTTTTGACCTTTTTCTTTCACTAAAAAGGTCATAAAGTGGCCTAGCCTTATCGAATCGAAGCATGTAATAGTTCCTATGAAATCTAACAAGCATAGATTCGAATTCCAAGGTTGATTTTATCATTTTCAAAAATGGACAAAATGAGGGTTAAGTGAATTTCCTTGTTAATTTACGGATTTTACTCGTTTTTGACCCTTTTTCTTTCACTAAAAAGGTCATAAAGTGGCCTAGCCTTATCGAATCGAAGCATGTAATACTTCCTAGGAAATCTAACAAGCATATCTACGACATCCATGGTTTATTTTAGAATTTTTTAAAAAGGCCAAAATGGGGGTTAAGTGAATTTCCTTGTTAATTTATGGATTTTACTCGTTTTTGACCTTTTTCTTTCACTAAAAAGGTCATAAAGTGGCCTAGCCTTATCGACTCGAAGCATGTAATAGTTCCTATGAAATCTAACAAGCATATATTCGAATTCCAAGGTTGATTTTATCATTTTCGAAAATGGACAAAATGAGGGTTAAGTGAATTTCCTTGTTAATTTACGGATTTTACTCGTTTTTGACCCTTTTTCTTTCACTAAAAAGGTCATAAAGTGGCCTAGCCTTATCGAATCGAAGCATGTAATAGTTCTTAGGAAAGCTAACAAGCATATCTACGACATCCATGGTTTATTTTAGAATTTTTTAAAAAGGCCAAAATGGGGGTTAAGTGAATTTCCTTGTTAATTTATGGATTTTACTCGTTTTTGACCTTTTTCTTTCACTAAAAAGGTCATAAAGTGGCCTAGCCTTATCGAATCGAAGCATGTAATAGTTCCTAGGAAATCTATCAAGCATATCTACGACATCCATGGTTTATTTTAGAATTTTTTAAAAAGGCCAAAATGGGGGTTAAGTGAATTTCCTTGTTAATTTATGGATTTTACTCGTTTTTGACCTTTTCCTTTCACTAAAAAGGTCATAAAGTGGTCTAGCCTTATCGAATCGAAGCATGAAATAGTTCCTAGGAAATCTAAGAAGCATATCTACGACATCCATGGTTTATTTTAGAATTTTTTAAAAAGGCCAAAATGGGGGTTAATTGAATCTCCTTGTTAATATACGGATTTTACTCATTTTTGACCTTTTTTCTTTCACTAAAAAGATCATAAAGTGGCCTAGCCTTATCGAATCGAAGCATGTAATAGTTTCTATGAAATCTAACAAGCATATATTCGAATTCCAAGGTTGATTTTATCATTTTCGAAAATGGACAAAATAAGGGTTAAGTGAATTTCCTTGTTAATTTACGGATATTACTCGTTTTTGACCCTTTTTCTTTCACTAAAAAGGTCATAAAGTGGCCTAGCCTTATCAAATCGAAGCATGTAATAGTTCCTAGGAAATCTAACAAGCATATCTACGACATCCATGGTTTATTTTAGAATTTTTTAAAAAGGCCAAAATGGGGGTTAAGTGAATTTCCTTATTAATTTATGGATTTTACTCGTTTTTGACCTTTTTCTTTCACTAAAAAGGTCATAAAGTGGCCTAGCCTTATCGAATCGAAGCATGTAATAGTTCTTAGGAAATCTAACAAGCATATCTACGACATCCATGGTTTATTTCAGAATTTTTAAAAAAGGCCAAAATGGAGGTCAAGTGAATTTCCTTGTTAATTTATGGATTTTACTCGTTTTTGACCTTTTTCTTTCACTAAAAAGGTCATAAAGTGGCCTAGCCTTATCGAATCGAAGCATGTAATAGTTCCTATGAAATCTATCAAGCATATATTCGAATTCCAAGGTTGATTTTATCATTTTCAAAAATGGACAAAATGAGGGTTAAGTGAATTTCCTTGTTAATTTACGGATTTTACTCGTTTTTGACCTTTTTTAATTCACTAAAAAGGTCATAAAGTGGCCTAGCCTTATCGAATCGAAGCATGTAATAGTTCCTAGGAAATCTATCAAGCATATCTACGACATCCATGGTTTATTTTAGAATTTTTTAAAAAGGCCAAAATGGGGGTTAAGTGAATTTCCTTGTTAATTTATGGATTTTACTCGTTTTTGACCTTTTTCTTTCACTAAAAAGGTCATAAAGTGGCCTAGCCTTATCGAATCGAAGCATGTAATAGTTCCTAGGAAATCTATCAAGCATATCTACGACATCCATGGTTTATTTTAGAATTTTTTAAAAAGGCCAAAATGGGGGTTAAGTGAATTTCCTTGTTAATTTATGGATTTTACTCGTTTTTGACCTTTTCCTTTCACTAAAAAGGTCATAAAGTGGTCTAGCCTTATCGAATCGAAGCATGAAATAGTTCCTAGGAAATCTAAGAAGCATATCTACGACATCCATGGTTTATTTTAGAATTTTTTAAAAAGGCCAAAATGGGGGTTAATTGAATCTCCTTGTTAATATACGGATTTTACTCATTTTTGACCTTTTTTCTTTCACTAAAAAGATCATAAAGTGGCCTAGCCTTATCGAATCGAAGCATGTAATAGTTTCTATGAAATCTAACAAGCATATATTCGAATTCCAAGGTTGATTTTATCATTTTCGAAAATGGACAAAATAAGGGTTAAGTGAATTTCCTTGTTAATTTACGGATATTACTCGTTTTTGACCCTTTTTCTTTCACTAAAAAGGTCATAAAGTGGCCTAGCCTTATCAAATCGAAGCATGTAATAGTTCCTAGGAAATCTAACAAGCATATCTACGACATCCATGGTTTATTTTAGAATTTTTTAAAAAGGCCAAAATGGGGGTTAAGTGAATTTCCTTATTAATTTATGGATTTTACTCGTTTTTGACCTTTTTCTTTCACTAAAAAGGTCATAAAGTGGCCTAGCCTTATCGAATCGAAGCATGTAATAGTTCCTGTGAAATCTAACAAGCATATATTCAAATTCCAAGGTTGATTTTATCATTTTCGAAAATGGACAAAATGAGGGTTAAGTGAATTTCTTTGTTAATTTACGGATTTTACTCGTTTTTGACCCTTTTTCTTTCACTAAAAAGGTCATAAAGTGGCCTAGCCTTATCGAATCGAAGCATGTAATAGTTCTTAGGAAAGCTAACAAGCATATCTACGACATCCATGGTTTATTTTAGAATTTTTTAAAAAGGCCAAAATGGGGGTTAAGTGAATTTCCTTGTTAATTTATGGATTTTACTCGTTTTTGACCTTTTTCTTTCACTAAAAAGGTCATAAAGTGGCCTAGCCTTATCGAATCGAAGCATGTAATAGTTCTTAGGAAATCTAACAAGCATATCTACGACATCCATGGTTTATTTCAGAATTTTTAAAAAAGGCCAAAATGGAGGTCAAGTGAATTTCCTTGTTAATTTATGGATTTTACTCGTTTTTGACCTTTTTCTTTCACTAAAAAGGTCATAAAGTGGCCTAGCCTTATCGAATCGAAGCATGTAATAGTTCCTATGAAATCTATCAAGCATATATTCGAATTCCAAGGTTGATTTTATCATTTTCAAAAATGGACAAAATGAGGGTTAAGTGAATTTCCTTGTTAATTTACGGATTTTACTCGTTTTTGACCTTTTTTAATTCACTAAAAAGGTCATAAAGTGGCCTAGCCTTATCGAATCGAAGCATGTAATAGTTCCTAGGAAATCTATCAAGCATATCTACGACATCCATGGTTTATTTTAGAATTTTTAAAAACGGCCAAAATGGGGGTTAATTGAATTTCCTTGTTAATTTACGGATTTTACTCGTTTTTGACCATTTTTCTTTCACTAAAAAGGTCATAAAGTGGCCTAGCCTTATCGAATCGAAGCATGTAATAGTTCCTAGGAAATCTAACAAGCATATCTACGACATCCATGGTTTATTTTAGAATTTTTTAAAAAGGCCAAAATGGGGGTTAAGAGAATTTCCTTGTTAACATACGGATTTTACTCATTTTTGACCATTTTTCTTTCACTAAAAAGGTCATAAAGTGGCCTAGCCATATCGAATCGAAGCGTGTAATAATTCCTATGAAATCTAACAAGCATATATTCGACTTCCAAGGTTGATTTTATCATTTTCAAACACGGACAAAATGAGGGTTAAGTGAATTTCCTTTTTAATTTACGGATTTTACTCGTTTTTGACCCTTTTTCTTTCACTAAAACGGTCATAAAGTGGCCTAGCCTTATCGAATCGAAGCATGTAATAGTTCCTAGGAAATCTAACAAGCATATCTACGACATCCATGGTTTATTTCAGAATTTTTTAAAAAGGCCAAAATAGGGGTTAAGTGAATTTCCTTGTTAATTTATGGATTTTACTCGTTTTTGACCTTTTTCTTTCACTAAAAAGGTCATAAAGTGGCCTAGCCTTATCGAATCGAAGCATGTAATAGTTCCTATGAAATCTAACAAGCATATATTCGAATTCCAAGGTTGATTTTATCATTTTCAAAAATGGACAAAATGAGGGTTAAGTGAATTTCCTTGTTAATTTACGGATTTTACTCGTTTTTGACCCTTTTTCTTTCACTAAAAAGGTCATAAAGTGGCCTAGCCTTATCGAATCGAAGCATGTAATACTTCCTAGGAAATCTAACAAGCATATCTACGACATCCATGGTTTATTTTAGAATTTTTTAAAAAGGCCAAAATGGGGGTTAAGTGAATTTCCTTGTTAATTTATGGATTTTACTCGTTTTTGACCTTTTTCTTTCACTAAAAAGGTCATAAAGTGGCCTAGCCTTATCGACTCGAAGCATGTAATAGTTCCTATGAAATCTAACAAGCATATATTCGAATTCCAAGGTTGATTTTATCATTTTCGAAAATGGACAAAATGAGGGTTAAGTGAATTTCCTTGTTAATTTACGGATTTTACTCGTTTTTGACCCTTTTTCTTTCACTAAAAAGGTCATAAAGTGGCCTAGCCTTATCGAATCGAAGCATGTAATAGTTCTTAGGAAAGCTAACAAGCATATCTACGACATCCATGGTTTATTTTAGAATTTTTTAAAAAGGCCAAAATGGGGGTTAAGTGAATTTCCTTGTTAATTTATGGATTTTACTCGTTTTTGACCTTTTTCTTTCACTAAAAAGGTCATAAAGTGGCCTAGCCTTATCGAATCGAAGCATGTAATAGTTCCTAGGAAATCTATCAAGCATATCTACGACATCCATGGTTTATTTTAGAATTTTTTAAAAAGGCCAAAATGGGGGTTAAGTGAATTTCCTTGTTAATTTATGGATTTTACTCGTTTTTGACCTTTTCCTTTCACTAAAAAGGTCATAAAGTGGCCTAGCCTTATCGAATCGAAGCATGAAATAGTTCCTAGGAAATCTAAGAAGCATATCTACGACATCCATGGTTTATTTTAGAATTTTTTAAAAAGGCCAAAATGGGGGTTAATTGAATCTCCTTGTTAATATACGGATTTTACTCATTTTTGACCTTTTTTCTTTCACTAAAAAGATCATAAAGTGGCCTAGCCTTATCGAATCGAAGCATGTAATAGTTTCTATGAAATCTAACAAGCATATATTCGAATTCCAAGGTTGATTTTATCATTTTCGAAAATGGACAAAATAAGGGTTAAGTGAATTTCCTTGTTAATTTACGGATATTACTCGTTTTTGACCCTTTTTCTTTCACTAAAAAGGTCATAAAGTGGCCTAGCCTTATCAAATCGAAGCATGTAATAGTTCCTAGGAAATCTAACAAGCATATCTACGACATCCATGGTTTATTTTAGAATTTTTTAAAAAGGCCAAAATGGGGGTTAAGTGAATTTCCTTATTAATTTATGGATTTTACTCGTTTTTGACCTTTTTCTTTCACTAAAAAGGTCATAAAGTGGCCTAGCCTTATCGAATCGAAGCATGTAATAGTTCCTGTGAAATCTAACAAGCATATATTCGAATTCCAAGGTTGATTTTATCATTTTCGAAAATGGACAAAATGAGGGTTAAGTGAATTTCTTTGTTAATTTACGGATTTTACTCGTTTTTGACCCTTTTTCTTTCACTAAAAAGGTCATAAAGTGGCCTAGCCTTATCGAATCGAAGCATGTAATAGTTCCTAGGAAATCTAACAAGCATATCTACGACATCCATGGTTTATTTTAGAATTTTTTAAAAAGGCCAAAATGGGGGTTAAGTGAATTTCCTTGTTAATTTATGGATTTTACTCGTTTTTGACCTTTTTCTTTCACTAAAAAGGTCATAAAGTGGCCTAGCCTTATCGAATCGAAGCATGTAATAGTTCCTAGGAAATCTATCAAGCATATCTACGACATCCATGGTTTATTTTAGAATTTTTTAAAAAGGCCAAAATGGGGGTTAAGTGAATTTCCTTGTTAATTTATGGATTTTACTCGTTTTTGACCTTTTCCTTTCACTAAAAAGGTCATAAAGTGGCCTAGCCTTATCGAATCGAAACATGTAATAGTTCTTAGGAAATCTAACAAGCATATCTACGACATCCATGGTTTATTTCAGAATTTTTAAAAAAGGCCAAAATGGAGGTTAAGTGAATTTCCTTGTTAATTTATGGATTTTACTCGTTTTTGACCTTTTTCTTTCACTAAAAAGGTCATAAAGTGGCCTAGCCTTATCGAATCGAAGCATGTAATAGTTCCTATGAAATCTAACAAGCATATATTCGAATTCCAAGGTTGATTTTATCATTTTCAAAAATGGACAAAATGAGGGTTAAGTGAATTTCCTTGTTAATTTACGGATTTTACTCGTTTTTGACCTTTTTTAATTCACTAAAAAGGTCATAAAGTGGCCTAGCCTTATCGAATCGAAGCATGTAATAGTTCCTAGGAAATCTATCAAGCATATCTACGACATCCATGGTCTATTTTAGAATTTTTAAAAACGGCCAAAATGGGGGTTAATTGAATTTCCTTGTTAATTTACGGATTTTACTCGTTTTTGACCATTTTTCTTTCACTAAAAAGGTCATAAAGTGGCCTAGCCTTATCGAATCGAAGCATGTAATAGTTCCTAGGAAATCTAACAAGCATATCTACGACATCCATGGTTTATTTTAGAATTTTTTAAAAAGGCCAAAATGGGGGTTAAGAGAATTTCCTTGTTAACATACGGATTTTACTTATTTTTGACCATTTTTCTTTCACTAAAAAGGTCATAAAGTGGCCTAGCCATATCGAATCGAAGCGTGTAATAATTCCTATGAAATCTAACAAGCATATATTCGACTTCCAAGGTTGATTTTATCATTTTCAAACACGGACAAAATGAGGGTTAAGTGAATTTCCTTTTTAATTTACGGATTTTACTCGTTTTTGACCCTTTTTCTTTCACTAAAACGGTCATAAAGTGGCCTAGCCTTATCGAATCGAAGCATGTAATAGTTCCTAGGAAATCTAACAAGCATATCTACGACATCCATGGTTTATTTCAGAATTTTTTAAAAAGGCCAAAATAGGGGTTAAGTGAATTTCCTTGTTAATTTATGGATTTTACTCGTTTTTGACCTTTTTCTTTCACTAAAAAGGTCATAAAGTGGCCTAGCCTTATCGAATCGAAGCATGTAATAGTTCCTATGAAATCTAACAAGCATATATTCGAATTCCAAGGTTGATTTTATCATTTTCAAAAATGGACAAAATGAGGGTTAAGTGAATTTCCTTGTTAATTTACGGATTTTACTCGTTTTTGACCCTTTTTCTTTCACTAAAAAGGTCATAAAGTGGCCTAGCCTTATCAAATCGAAGCATGTAATAGTTCCTAGGAAATCTAACAAGCATATCTACGACATCCATGGTTTATTTTAGAATTTTTTAAAAAGGCCAAAATGGGGGTTAAGTGAATTTCCATGTTAATTTATGGATTTTACTCGTTTTTGACCTTTTTCTTTCACTAAAAAGGTTATAAAGTGGCCTAGCCTTATCGAATCAAAGCATGTAATAGTTCTTAGGAAATCTAACAAGCATATCTACGACATCCATGGTTTATTTCAGAATTTTTTAAAAATGCCAAAATGGGGGTTAAGTGAATTTCCTTGTTAATTTATGGATTTTACTCGTTTTTGACCTTTTTCTTTCACTAAAAAGGTCATAAAGTGGCCTAGCCTTATCGAATCGAAGCATGTAATAGTTCCTGTGAAATCTAACAAGCATATATTCGAATTCCAAGGTTGATTTTATCATTTTCGAAAATGGACAAAATGAGGGTTAAGTGAATTTCCTTGTTAATTTACGGATTTTACTCGTTTTTGACCCTTTTTTCTTTCACTAAAAAGGTCATAAAGTGGCCTAGCCTTATCGAATCGAAGCATGTAATAGTTCCTAGGAAATCTAACAAGCATATCTACGACATCCATGGTTTATTTTAGAATTTTTTAAAAAGGCCAAAATGGGGGTTAAGTGAATTTCCTTGTTAATTTATGGATTTTACTCGTTTTTGACCTTTTTCTTTCACTAAAAAGGTCATAAAGTGGCCTAGCCTTATCGAATCGAAGCATATAATAGTTCCTATGAAATCTAACAAGCATATATTCGAATTCCAAGGTTGATTTTATCATTTTCGAAAATGGACAAAATAAGGGTTAAGTGAATTTCCTTGTTAATTTACGGATTTTACTCGTTTTTGACCCTTTTTCTTTCACTAAAAAGGTTATAAAGTGGCCTAGCCTTATCGAATCGAAGCATGTAATAGTTCTTAGGAAATCTAACAAGCATATCTACGACATCCATGGTTTATTTCAGAATATTTTAAAAATGCCAAAATGGGGGTTAAGTGAATTTCCTTGTTAATTTATGGATTTTACTCGTTTTTGACCTTTTTCTTTCACTAAAAAGGTCATAAAGTGGCCTAGCCTTATCGAATCGAAGCATGTAATAGTTCCTGTGAAATCTAACAAGCATATATTCGAATTCCAAGGTTGATTTTATCATTTTCGAAAATGGACAAAATGAGGGTTAAGTGAATTTCCTTGTTAATTTACGGATTTTACTCGTTTTTGACCCTTTTTTCTTTCTCTAAAAAGGTCATAAAGTGGCCTAGCCATATCGAATCGAAGCATGTAATAGTTCCTAGGAAATCTAACAAGCATATCTACGACATCCATGGTTTATTTTAGAATTTTTTAAAAAGGCCAAAATGGGGGTTAAGTGAATTTCCTTGTTAATTTATGGATTTTACTCGTTTTTGACCTTTTTCTTTCACTAAAAAGGTCATAAAGTGGCCTAGCCTTATCGAATCGAAGCATATAATAGTTCCTATGAAATCTAACAAGCATATATTCGAATTCCAAGGTTGATTTTATCATTTTCGAAAATGGACAAAATAAGGGTTAAGTGAATTTCCTTGTTAATTTACGGATTTTACTCGTTTTTGACCCTTTTTCTTTCACTAAAAAGGTCATAAAGTGGCCTAGCCTTATCGAATCGAAGCATGTAATAGTTCTTAGGAAAGCTAACAAGCATATCTACGACATCCATGGTTTATTTTAGAATTTTTTAAAAAGGCCAAAATGGGGGTTAAGTGAATTTCCTTGTTAATTTATGGATTTTACTCGTTTTTGACCTTTTTCTTTCAGTAAAAAGGTCATAAAGTGGCCTAGCCTTATCGAATCGAAGCATGTAATAGTTCCTAGGAAATCTATCAAGCATATCTACGACATCCATGGTTTATTTTAGAATTTTTTAAAAAGGCCAAAATGGGGGTTAAGTGAATTTCCTTCTTAATTTATAGATTTTACTCGTTTTTGACCTTTTTCTTTCACTAAAAAGGTCATAAAGTGGCCTAGCCTTATCGAATTGAAGCATGTAATAGTTCCTAGGAAATCTAACAAGAATATCTACGACATCCATGGTTTATTTTAGAATTTTTTAAAAAGGCCAAAATGGGGGTTAATTGAATTTCCTTGTTAATATACGGATTTTACTCATTTTTGACCTTTTTTCTTTCACTAAAAAGATCATAAAGTGGCCTAGCCTTATCGAATCGAAGCATGTAATAGTTTCTATGAAATCTAACAAGCATATATTAGAATTCCAAGGTTGATTTTATCATTTTCGAAAATGGACAAAATAAGGGTTAAGTGAATTTCCTTGTTAATTTACGGATATTACTCGTTTTTGACCCTTTTTCTTTCACTAAAAAGGTCATAAAGTGGCCTAGCCTTATCAAATCGAAGCATGTAATAGTTCCTAGGAAATCTAACAAGCATATCTACGACATCCATGGTTTATTTTAGAATTTTTTAAAAAGGCCAAAATGGGGGTTAAGTGAATTTCCTTGTTAATTTATGGATTTTACTCGTTTTTGACCTTTTTCTTTCACTAAAAAGGTCATAAAGTGGCCTAGCCTTATCGAATCGAAGCATGTAATAGTTCTTAGGAAATCTAACAAGCATATCTACGACATCCATGGTTTATTTCAGAATTTTTTAAAAATGCCAAAATGGGGGTTAAGTGAATTTCCTTGTTAATTTATGGATTTTACTCGTTTTTGACCTTTTTCTTTCACTAAAAAGGTCATAAAGTGGCCTAGCCTTATCGAATCGAAGCATGTAATAGTTCCTGTGAAATCTAACATGCACATATTCGAATTCCAAGGTTGATTTTATCATTTTCGAAAATGGACAAAATGAGGGTTAAGTGAATTTCCTTGTTAATTTACGGATTTTACTCGTTTTTGACCCTTTTTTCTTTCACTAAAAAGGTCATAAAGTGGCCTAGCCTTATCGAATCGAAGCATGTAATAGTTCCTAGGAAATCTAACAAGCATATCTACGACATCCATGGTTTATTTTAGAATTTTTTAAAAAGGCCAAAATGGGGGTTAAGTGATTTTCCTTGTTAATTTATGGATTTTACTCGTTTTTGACCTTTTTCTTTCACTAAAAAGGTCATAAAGTGGCCTAGCCTTATCGAATCGAAGCATATAATAGTTCCTATGAAATCTAACAAGCATATATTCGAATTCCAAGGTTGATTTTATCATTTTCGAAAATGGACAAAATAAGGGTTAAGTGAATTTCCTTGTTAATTTACGGATTTTACTCGTTTTTGACCCTTTTTCTTTCACTAAAAATGTTATAAAGTGGCCTAGCCTTATCGAATCGAAGCATGTAATAGTTCTTAGGAAATCTAACAAGCATATCTACGACATCGATGGTTTATTTCAGAATTTTTTAAAAATGCCAAAATGGGGGTTAAGTGAATTTCCTTGTTAATTTATGGATTTTACTCGTTTTTGACCTTTTTCTTTCACTAAAAAGGTCATAAAGTGGCCTAGCCTTATCGAATCGAAGCATGTAATAGTTCCTGTGAAATCTAACAAGCATATATTCGAATTCCAAGGTTGATTTTATCATTTTCGAAAATGGACAAAATGAGGGTTAAGTGAATTTCCTTGTTAATTTACGGATTTTACTCGTTTTTGACCCTTTTTTCTTTCACTAAAAAGGTCATAAAGTGGCCTAGCCTTATCGAATCGAAGCATGTAATAGTTCCTAGGAAATCTAACAAGCATATCTACGACATCCATGGTTTATTTTAGAATTTTTTAAAAAGGCCAAAATGGGGGTTAAGTGAATTTCCTTGTTAATTTGTGGATTTTACTCGTTTTTGACCTTTTTCTTTCACTAAAAAGGTCATAAAGTGGCCTAGCCTTATCGAATCGAAGCATATAATAGTTCCTATGAAATCTAACAAGCATATATTCGAATTCCAAGGTTGATTTTATCATTTTCGAAAATGGACAAAATAAGGGTTAAGTGAATTTCCTTGTTAATTTACGGATTTTACTCGTTTTTGACCCTTTTTCTTTCACTAAAACGGTTATAAAGTGGCCTAGCCTTATCGAATCGAAGCATGTAATAGTTCTTAGGAAATCTAACAAGCATATCTACGACATCCATGGTTTATTTCAGAATTTTTTAAAAATGCCAAAATGGGGGTTAAGTGAATTTCCTTGTTAATTTATGGATTTTACTCGTTTTTGACCTTTTTCTTTCACTAAAAAGGTCATAAAGTGGCCTAGCCTTATCGAATCGAAGCATGTAATAGTTCCTGTGAAATCTAACATGCACATATTCGAATTCCAAGGTTGATTTTATCATTTTCGAAAATGGACAAAATGAGGGTTAAGTGAATTTCCTTGTTAATTTACGGATTTTACTCGTTTTTGACCCTTTTTTCTTTCACTAAAAAGGTCATAAAGTGGCCTAGCCTTATCGAATCGAAGCATGTAATAGTTCTTAGGAAATCTAACAAGCATATCTACGACATCCATGGTTTATTTCAGAATTTTTTAAAAATGCCAAAATGGGGGTTAAGTGAATTTCCTTGTTAATTTATGGATTTTACTCGTTTTTGACCTTTTTCTTTCACTAAAAAGGTCATAAAGTGGCCTAGCCTTATCGAATCGAAGCATGTAATAGTTCCTGTGAAATCTAACATGCACATATTCGAATTCCAAGGTTGATTTTATCATTTTCGAAAATGGACAAAATGAGGGTTAAGTGAATTTCCTTGTTAATTTACGGATTTTACTCGTTTTTGACCCTTTTTTCTTTCACTAAAAAGGTCATAAAGTGGCCTAGCCTTATCGAATCGAAGCATGTAATAGTTCCTAGGAAATCTAACAAGCATATCTACGACATCCATGGTTTATTTTAGAATTTTTTAAAAAGGCCAAAATGGGGGTTAAGTGATTTTCCTTGTTAATTTATGGATTTTACTCGTTTTTGACCTTTTTCTTTCACTAAAAAGGTCATAAAGTGGCCTAGCCTTATCGAATCGAAGCATATAATAGTTCCTATGAAATCTAACAAGCATATATTCGAATTCCAAGGTTGATTTTATCATTTTCGAAAATGGACAAAATAAGGGTTAAGTGAATTTCCTTGTTAATTTACGGATTTTACTCGTTTTTGACCCTTTTTCTTTCACTAAAAAGGTTATAAAGTGGCCTAGCCTTATCGAATCGAAGCATGTAATAGTTCTTAGGAAATCTAACAAGCATATCTACGACATCGATGGTTTATTTCAGAATTTTTTAAAAATGCCAAAATGGGGGTTAAGTGAATTTCCTTGTTAATTTATGGATTTTACTCGTTTTTGACCTTTTTCTTTCACTAAAAAGGTCATAAAGTGGCCTAGCCTTATCGAATCGAAGCATGTAATAGTTCCTGTGAAATCTAACAAGCATATATTCGAATTCCAAGGTTGATTTTATCATTTTCGAAAATGGACAAAATGAGGGTTAAGTGAATTTCCTTGTTAATTTACGGATTTTACTCGTTTTTGACCCTTTTTTCTTTCACTAAAAAGGTCATAAAGTGGCCTAGCCTTATCGAATCGAAGCATGTAATAGTTCCTAGGAAATCTAACAAGCATATCTACGACATCCATGGTTTATTTTAGAATTTTTTAAAAAGGCCAAAATGGGGGTTAAGTGAATTTCCTTGTTAATTTATGGATTTTACTCGTTTTTGACCTTTTTCTTTCACTAAAAAGGTCATAAAGTGGCCTAGCCTTATCGAATCGAAGCATATAATAGTTCCTATGAAATCTAACAAGCATATATTCGAATTCCAAGGTTGATTTTATCATTTTCGAAAATGGACAAAATAAGGGTTAAGTGAATTTCCTTGTTAATTTACGGATTTTACTCGTTTTTGACCCTTATTCTTTCACTAAAACGGTTATAAAGTGGCCTAGCCTTATCGAATCGAAGCATGTAATAGTTCTTAGGAAATCTAACAAGCATATCTACGACATCCATGGTTTATTTCAGAATTTTTTAAAAATGCCAAAATGGGGGTTAAGTGAATTTCCTTGTTAATTTATGGATTTTACTCGTTTTTGACGTTTTTCTTTCACTAAAAAGGTCATAAAGTGGCCTAGCCTTATCGAATCGAAGCATGTAATAGTTCCTGTGAAATCTAACAAGCATATATTCGAATTCCAAGGTTGATTTTATCATTTTCGAAAATGGACAAAATGAGGGTTAAGTGAATTTCCTTGTTAATTTACGGATTTTACTCGTTTTTGACCCTTTTTTCTTTCACTAAAAAGGTCATAAAGTGGCCTAGCCTTATCGAATCGAAGCATGTAATAGTTCCTAGGAAATCTAACAAGCATATCTACGACATCCATGGTTTATTTTAGAATTTTTTTAAAAGGCCAAAATGGGGGTTAAGTGAATTTCCTTGTTAATTTATGGATTTTACTCGTTTTTGACCTTTTTCTTTCACTAAAAAGGTCATAAAGTGGCCTAGCCTTATCGAATCGAAGCATATAATAGTTCCTATGAAATCTAACAAGCATATATTCGAATTCCAAGGTTGATATTATCATTTTCGAAAATGGACAAAATAAGGGTTAAGTGAATTTCCTTGTTAATTTACGGATTTTACTCGTTTTTGACCCTTTTTCTTTCACTAAAAAGGTCATAAAGTGGCCTAGCCTTATCGAATCGAAGCATGTAATAGTTCTTAGGAAAGCTAACAAGCATATCTACGACATCCATGGTTTATTTTAGAATTTTTTAAAAAGGCCAAAATGGGGGTTAAGTGAATTTCCTTGTTAATTTATGGATTTTACTCGTTTTTGACCATTTTCTTTCACTAAAAAGGTCATAAAGTGGCCTAGCCTTATCGAATTGAAGCATGTAATAGTTCCTAGGAAATCTAACAAGCATATCTACGACATCCATGGTTTATTTTAGAATTTTTTAAAAAGGCCAAAATGGGGGTTAATTGAATTTCCTTGTTAATATACGGATTTTACTCATTTTTGACCTTTTTTCTTTCACTAAAAAGATCATAAAGTGGCCTAGCCTTATCGAATCGAAGCATGTAATAGTTCCTATGAAATCTAACAAGCATATATTCGAATTCCAAGGTTGATTTTATCATTTTCGAAAATGGACAAAATAAGGGTTAAGTGAATTTCCTTGTTAATTTATGGATTTTACTCGTTTTTGACCTTTTTCTTTCACTAAAAAGGTCATAAAGTGGCCTAGCCTTATCGAATCGAAGCATGTAATAGTTCCTAGGAAATCTATCAAGCATATCTACGACATCCATGGTTTATTTTAGAATTTTTTAAAAAGGCCAAAATGGGGGTTAAGTGAATTTCCTTGTTAATTTATGGATTTTACTCGTTTTTGACCTTTTTCTTTCACTAAAAAGGTCATAAAGTGGCCTAGCCTTATCGAATTGAAGCATGTAATAGTTCCTAGGAAATCTAACAAGCATATCTACGACATCCATGGTTTATTTTAGAATTTTTTAAAAAGGCCAAAATGGGGGTTAATTGAATTTCCTTGTTAATATACGGATTTTACTCATTTTTGACCTTTTTTCTTTCACTAAAAAGATCATAAAGTGGCCTAGCCTTATCGAATCGAAGCATGTAATAGTTTCTATGAAATCTAACAAGCATATATTAGAATTCCAAGGTTGATTTTATCATTTTCGAAAATGGACAAAATAAGGGTTAAGTGAATTTCCTTGTTAATTTACGGATATTACTCGTTTTTGACCCTTTTTCTTTCACTAAAAAGGTCATAAAGTGGCCTAGCCTTATCAAATCGAAGCATGTAATAGTTCCTAGGAAATCTAACAAGCATATCTACGACATCCATGGTTTATTTTAGAATTTTTTAAAAAGGCCAAAATGGGGGTTAAGTGAATTTCCTTGTTAATTTATGGATTTTACTCGTTTTTGACCTTTTTCTTTCACTAAAAAGGTCATAAAGTGGCCTAGCCTTATCGAATCGAAGCATGTAATAGTTCTTAGGAAATCTAACAAGCATATCTACGACATCCATGGTTTATTTCAGAATTTTTTAAAAATGCCAAAATGGGGGTTAAGTGAATTTCCTTGTTAATTTATGGATTTTACTCGTTTTTGACCTTTTTCTTTCACTAAAAAGGTCATAAAGTGGCCTAGCCTTATCGAATCGAAGCATGTAATAGTTCCTGTGAAATCTAACATGCATATATTCGAATTCCAAGGTTGATTTTATCATTTTCGAAAATGGACAAAATGAGGGTTAAGTGAATTTCCTTGTTAATTTACGGATTTTACTCGTTTTTGACCCTTTTTTCTTTCACTAAAAAGGTCATAAAGTGGCCTAGCCTTATCGAATCGAAGCATGTAATAGTTCCTAGGAAATCTAACAAGCATATCTACGACATCCATGGTTTATTTTAGAATTTTTTAAAAAGGCCAAAATGGGGGTTAAGTGATTTTCCTTGTTAATTTATGGATTTTACTCGTTTTTGACCTTTTTCTTTCACTAAAAAGGTCATAAAGTGGCCTAGCCTTATCGAATCGAAGCATATAATAGTTCCTATGAAATCTAACAAGCATATATTCGAATTCCAAGGTTGATTTTATCATTTTCGAAAATGGACAAAATAAGGGTTAAGTGAATTTCCTTGTTAATTTACGGATTTTACTCGTTTTTGACCCTTTTTCTTTCACTAAAAAGGTTATAAAGTGGCCTAGCCTTATCGAATCGAAGCATGTAATAGTTCTTAGGAAATCTAACAAGCATATCTACGACATCGATGGTTTATTTCAGAATTTTTTAAAAATGCCAAAATGGGGGTTAAGTGAATTTCCTTGTTAATTTATGGATTTTACTCGTTTTTGACCTTTTTCTTTCACTAAAAAGGTCATAAAGTGGCCTAGCCTTATCGAATCGAAGCATGTAATAGTTCCTGTGAAATCTAACAAGCATATATTCGAATTCCAAGGTTGATTTTATCATTTTCGAAAATGGACAAAATGAGGGTTAAGTGAATTTCCTTGTTAATTTACGGATTTTACTCGTTTTTGACCCTTTTTTCTTTCACTAAAAAGGTCATAAAGTGGCCTAGCCTTATCGAATCGAAGCATGTAATAGTTCCTAGGAAATCTAACAAGCATATCTACGACATCCGTGGTTTATTTTAGAATTTTTTAAAAAGGCCAAAATGGGGGTTAAGTGAATTTCCTTGTTAATTTATGGATTTTACTCGTTTTTGACCTTTTTCTTTCACTAAAAAGGTCATAAAGTGGCCTAGCCTTATCGAATCGAAGCATATAATAGTTCCTATGAAATCTAACAAGCATATATTCGAATTCCAAGGTTGATTTTATCATTTTCGAAAATGGACAAAATAAGGGTTAAGTGAATTTCCTTGTTAATTTACGGATTTTACTCGTTTTTGACCCTTTTTCTTTCACTAAAACGGTTATAAAGTGGCCTAGCCTTATCGAATCGAAGCATGTAATAGTTCTTAGGAAATCTAACAAGCATATCTACGACATCCATGGTTTATTTCAGAATTTTTTAAAAATGCCAAAATGGGGGTTAAGTGAATTTCCTTGTTAATTTATGGATTTTACTCGTTTTTGACCTTTTTCTTTCACTAAAAAGGTCATAAAGTGGCCTAGCCTTATCGAATCGAAGCATGTAATAGTTCCTGTGAAATCTAACAAGCATATATTCGAATTCCAAGGTTGATTTTATCATTTTCGAAAATGGACAAAATGAGGGTTAAGTGAATTTCCTTGTTAATTTACGGATTTTACTCGTTTTTGACCCTTTTTTCTTTCACTAAAAAGGTCATAAAGTGGCCTAGCCTTATCGAATCGAAGCATGTAATAGTTCCTAGGAAATCTAACAAGCATATCTACGACATCCATGGTTTATTTTAGAATTTTTTTAAAAGGCCAAAATGGGGGTTAAGTGAATTTCCTTGTTAATTTATGGATTTTACTCGTTTTTGACCTTTTTCTTTCACTAAAAAGGTCATAAAGTGGCCTAGCCTTATCGAATCGAAGCATATAATAGTTCCTATGAAATCTAACAAGCATATATTCGAATTCCAAGGTTGATTTTATCATTTTCGAAAATGGACAAAATAAGGGTTAAGTGAATTTCCTTGTTAATTTACGGATTTTACTCGTTTTTGACCCTTTTTCTTTCACTAAAAAGGTCATAAAGTGGCCTAGCCTTATCGAATCGAAGCATGTAATAGTTCTTAGGAAAGCTAACAAGCATATCTACGACATCCATGGTTTATTTTAGAATTTTTTAAAAAGGCCAAAATGGGGGTTAAGTGAATTTCCTTGTTAATTTATGGATTTTACTCGTTTTTGACCATTTTCTTTCACTAAAAAGGTCATAAAGTGGCCTAGCCTTATCGAATTGAAGCATGTAATAGTTCCTAGGAAATCTAACAAGCATATCTACGACATCCATGGTTTATTTTAGAATTTTTTAAAAAGGCCAAAATGGGGGTTAATTGAATTTCCTTGTTAATATACGGATTTTACTCATTTTTGACCTTTTTTCTTTCACTAAAAAGATCATAAAGTGGCCTAGCCTTATCGAATCGAAGCATGTAATAGTTCCTATGAAATCTAACAAGCATATATTCGAATTCCAAGGTTGATTTTATCATTTTCGAAAATGGACAAAATAAGGGTGAAGTGAATTTCCTTGTTAATTTATGGATTTTACTCGTTTTTGACCTTTTTCTTTCACTAAAAAGGTCATAAAGTGGCCTAGCCTTATCGAATCGAAGCATGTAATAGTTCCTAGGAAATCTATCAAGCATATCTACGACATCCATGGTTTATTTTAGAATTTTTTAAAAAGGCCAAAATGGGGGTTAAGTGAATTTCCTTGTTAATTTATGGATTTTACTCGTTTTTGACCTTTTTCTTTCACTAAAAAGGTCATAAAGTGGCCTAGCCTTATCGAATTGAAGCATGTAATAGTTCCTAGGAAATCTAACAAGCATATCTACGACATCCATGGTTTATTTTAGAATTTTTTAAAAAGGCCAAAATGGGGGTTAATTGAATTTCCTTGTTAATATACGGATTTTACTCATTTTTGACCTTTTTTCTTTCACTAAAAAGATCATAAAGTGGCCTAGCCTTATCGAATCGAAGCATGTAATAGTTTCTATGAAATCTAACAAGCATATATTAGAATTCCAAGGTTGATTTTATCATTTTCGAAAATGGACAAAATAAGGGTTAAGTGAATTTCCTTGTTAATTTACGGATATTACTCGTTTTTGACCCTTTTTCTTTCACTAAAAAGGTCATAAAGTGGCCTAGCCTTATCAAATCGAAGCATGTAATAGTTCCTAGGAAATCTAACAAGCATATCTACGACATCCATGGTTTATTTTAGAATTTTTTAAAAAGGCCAAAATGGGGGTTAAGTGAATTTCCTTGTTAATTTATGGATTTTACTCGTTTTTGACCTTTTTCTTTCACTAAAAAGGTCATAAAGTGGCCTAGCCTTATCGAATCGAAGCATGTAATAGTTCTTAGGAAATCTAACAAGCATATCTACGACATCCATGGTTTATTTCAGAATTTTTTAAAAATGCCAAAATGGGGGTTAAGTGAATTTCCTTGTTAATTTATGGATTTTACTCGTTTTTGACCTTTTTCTTTCACTAAAAAGGTCATAAAGTGGCCTAGCCTTATCGAATCGAAGCATGTAATAGTTCCTGTGAAATCTAACATGCATATATTCGAATTCCAAGGTTGATTTTATCATTTTCGAAAATGGACAAAATGAGGGTTAAGTGAATTTCCTTGTTAATTTACGGATTTTACTCGTTTTTGACCCTTTTTTCTTTCACTAAAAAGGTCATAAAGTGGCCTAGCCTTATCGAATCGAAGCATGTAATAGTTCCTAGGAAATCTAACAAGCATATCTACGACATCCATGGTTTATTTTAGAATTTTTTAAAAAGGCCAAAATGGGGGTTAAGTGAATTTCCTTGTTAATTTATGGATTTTACTCGTTTTTGACCTTTTTCTTTCACTAAAAAGGTCATAAAGTGGCCTAGCCTTATCGAATCGAAGCATATAATAGTTCCTATGAAATCTAACATGCATATATTCGAATTCCAAGGTTGATTTTATCATTTTCGAAAATGGACAAAATAAGGGTTAAGTGAATTTCCTTGTTAATTTACGGATTTTACTCGTTTTTGACCCTTTTTCTTTCACTAAAAAGGTTATAAAGTGGCCTAGCCTTATCGAATCGAAGCATGTAATAGTTCTTAGGAAATCTAACAAGCATATCTACGACATCGATGGTTTATTTCAGAATTTTTTAAAAATGCCAAAATGGGGGTTAAGTGAATTTCCTTGTTAATTTATGGATTTTACTCGTTTTTGACCTTTTTCTTTCACTAAAAAGGTCATAAAGTGGCCTAGCCTTATCGAATCGAAGCATGTAATAGTTCCTGTGAAATCTAACAAGCATATATTCGAATTCCAAGGTTGATTTTATCATTTTCGAAAATGGACAAAATGAGGGTTAAGTGAATTTCCTTGTTAATTTACGGATTTTACTCGTTTTTGACCCTTTTTTCTTTCACTAAAAAGGTCATAAAGTGGCCTAGCCTTATCGAATCGAAGCATGTAATAGTTCCTAGGAAATCTAACAAGCATATCTACGACATCCGTGGTTTATTTTAGAATTTTTTAAAAAGGCCAAAATGGGGGTTAAGTGAATTTCCTTGTTAATTTATGGATTTTACTCGTTTTTGACCTTTTTCTTTCACTAAAAAGGTCATAAAGTGGCCTAGCCTTATCGAATCGAAGCATATAATAGTTCCTATGAAATCTAACAAGCATATATTCGAATTCCAAGGTTGATTTTATCATTTTCGAAAATGGACAAAATAAGGGTTAAGTGAATTTCCTTGTTAATTTACGGATTTTACTCGTTTTTGACCCTTTTTCTTTCACTAAAACGGTTATAAAGTGGCCTAGCCTTATCGAATCGAAGCATGTAATAGTTCTTAGGAAATCTAACAAGCATATCTACGACATCCATGGTTTATTTCAGAATTTTTTAAAAATGCCAAAATGGGGGTTAAGTGAATTTCCTTGTTAATTTATGGATTTTACTCGTTTTTGACCTTTTTCTTTCACTAAAAAGGTCATAAAGTGGCCTAGCCTTATCGAATCGAAGCATGTAATAGTTCCTGTGAAATCTAACAAGCATATATTCGAATTCCAAGGTTGATTTTATCATTTTCGAAAATGGACAAAATGAGGGTTAAGTGAATTTCCTTGTTAATTTACGGATTTTACTCGTTTTTGACCCTTTTTTCTTTCACTAAAAAGGTCATAAAGTGGCCTAGCCTTATCGAATCGAAGCATGTAATAGTTCCTAGGAAATCTAACAAGCATATCTACGACATCCATGGTTTATTTTAGAATTTTTTTAAAAGGCCAAAATGGGGGTTAAGTGAATTTCCTTGTTAATTTATGGATTTTACTCGTTTTTGACCTTTTTCTTTCACTAAAAAGGTCATAAAGTGGCCTAGCCTTATCGAATCGAAGCATATAATAGTTCCTATGAAATCTAACAAGCATATATTCGAATTCCAAGGTTGATTTTATCATTTTCGAAAATGGACAAAATAAGGGTTAAGTGAATTTCCTTGTTAATTTACGGATTTTACTCGTTTTTGACCCTTTTTCTTTCACTAAAAAGGTCATAAAGTGGCCTAGCCTTATCGAATCGAAGCATGTAATAGTTCTTAGGAAAGCTAACAAGCATATCTACGACATCCATGGTTTATTTTAGAATTTTTTAAAAAGGCCAAAATGGGGGTTAAGTGAATTTCCTTGTTAATTTATGGATTTTACTCGTTTTTGACCTTTTTCTTTCACTAAAAAGGTCATAAAGTGGCCTAGCCTTATCGAATCGAAGCATATAATAGTTCCTATGAAATCTAACAAGCATATATTCGAATTCCAAGGTTGATTTTATCATTTTCGAAAATGGACAAAATAAGGGTTAAGTGAATTTCCTTGTTAATTTACGGATTTTACTCGTTTTTGACCCTTTTTCTTTCACTAAAAAGGTCATAAAGTGGCCTAGCCTTATCGAATCGAAGCATGTAATAGTTCTTAGGAAAGCTAACAAGCATATCTACGACATCCATGGTTTATTTTAGAATTTTTTAAAAAGGCCAAAATGGGGGTTAAGTGAATTTCCTTGTTAATTTATGGATTTTACTCGTTTTTGACCATTTTCTTTCACTAAAAAGGTCATAAAGTGGCCTAGCCTTATCGAATTGAAGCATGTAATAGTTCCTAGGAAATCTAACAAGCATATCTACGACATCCATGGTTTATTTTAGAATTTTTTAAAAAGGCCAAAATGGGGGTTAATTGAATTTCCTTGTTAATATACGGATTTTACTCATTTTTGACCTTTTTTCTTTCACTAAAAAGATCATAAAGTGGCCTAGCCTTATCGAATCGAAGCATGTAATAGTTCCTATGAAATCTAACAAGCATATATTCGAATTCCAAGGTTGATTTTATCATTTTCGAAAATGGACAAAATAAGGGTGAAGTGAATTTCCTTGTTAATTTATGGATTTTACTCGTTTTTGACCTTTTTCTTTCACTAAAAAGGTCATAAAGTGGCCTAGCCTTATCGAATCGAAGCATGTAATAGTTCCTAGGAAATCTATCAAGCATATCTACGACATCCATGGTTTATTTTAGAATTTTTTAAAAAGGCCAAAATGGGGGTTAAGTGAATTTCCTTGTTAATTTATGGATTTTACTCGTTTTTGACCTTTTTCTTTCACTAAAAAGGTCATAAAGTGGCCTAGCCTTATCGAATTGAAGCATGTAATAGTTCCTAGGAAATCTAACAAGCATATCTACGACATCCATGGTTTATTTTAGAATTTTTTAAAAAGGCCAAAATGGGGGTTAATTGAATTTCCTTGTTAATATACGGATTTTACTCATTTTTGACCTTTTTTCTTTCACTAAAAAGATCATAAAGTGGCCTAGCCTTATCGAATCGAAGCATGTAATAGTTTCTATGAAATCTAACAAGCATATATTAGAATTCCAAGGTTGATTTTATCATTTTCGAAAATGGACAAAATAAGGGTTAAGTGAATTTCCTTGTTAATTTACGGATATTACTCGTTTTTGACCCTTTTTCTTTCACTAAAAAGGTCATAAAGTGGCCTAGCCTTATCAAATCGAAGCATGTAATAGTTCCTAGGAAATCTAACAAGCATATCTACGACATCCATGGTTTATTTTAGAATTTTTTAAAAAGGCCAAAATGGGGGTTAAGTGAATTTCCTTGTTAATTTATGGATTTTACTCGTTTTTGACCTTTTTCTTTCACTAAAAAGGTCATAAAGTGGCCTAGCCTTATCGAATCGAAGCATGTAATAGTTCTTAGGAAATCTAACAAGCATATCTACGACATCCATGGTTTATTTCAGAATTTTTTAAAAATGCCAAAATGGGGGTTAAGTGAATTTCCTTGTTAATTTATGGATTTTACTCGTTTTTGACCTTTTTCTTTCACTAAAAAGGTCATAAAGTGGCCTAGCCTTATCGAATCGAAGCATGTAATAGTTCCTGTGAAATCTAACATGCATATATTCGAATTCCAAGGTTGATTTTATCATTTTCGAAAATGGACAAAATGAGGGTTAAGTGAATTTCCTTGTTAATTTACGGATTTTACTCGTTTTTGACCCTTTTTTCTTTCACTAAAAAGGTCATAAAGTGGCCTAGCCTTATCGAATCGAAGCATGTAATAGTTCCTAGGAAATCTAACAAGCATATCTACGACATCCATGGTTTATTTTAGAATTTTTTAAAAAGGCCAAAATGGGGGTTAAGTGAATTTCCTTGTTAATTTATGGATTTTACTCGTTTTTGACCTTTTTCTTTCACTAAAAAGGTCATAAAGTGGCCTAGCCTTATCGAATCGAAGCATATAATAGTTCCTATGAAATCTAACAAGCATATATTCGAATTCCAAGGTTGATTTTATCATTTTCGAAAATGGACAAAATAAGGGTTAAGTGAATTTCCTTGTTAATTTACGGATTTTACTCGTTTTTGACCCTTTTTCTTTCACTAAAAAGGTTATAAAGTGGCCTAGCCTTATCGAATCGAAGCATGTAATAGTTCTTAGGAAATCTAACAAGCATATCTACGACATCCATGGTTTATTTCAGAATTTTTTAAAAATGCCAAAATGGGGGTTAAGTGAATTTCCTTGTTAATTTATGGATTTTACTCGTTTTTGACCTTTTTCTTTCACTAAAAAGGTCATAAAGTGGCCTAGCCTTATCGAATCGAAGCATGTAATAGTTCCTGTGAAATCTAACAAGCATATATTCGAATTCCAAGGTTGATTTTATCATTTTCGAAAATGGACAAAATGAGGGTTAAGTGAATTTCCTTGTTAATTTACGGATTTTACTCGTTTTTGACCCTTTTTTCTTTCACTAAAAAGGTCATAAAGTGGCCTAGCCTTATCGAATCGAAGCATGTAATAGTTCCTAGGAAATCTAACAAGCATATCTACGACATCCATGGTTTATTTTAGAATTTTTTAAAAAGGCCAAAATGGGGGTTAAGTGAATTTCCTTGTTAATTTATGGATTTTACTCGTTTTTGACCTTTTTCTTTCACTAAAAAGGTCATAAAGTGGCCTAGCCTTATCGAATCGAAGCATATAATAGTTCCTATGAAATCTAACAAGCATATATTCTAATTCCAAGGTTGATTTTATCATTTTCGAAAATGGACAAAATAAGGGTTAAGTGAATTTCCTTGTTAATTTACGGATTTTACTCGTTTTTGACCCTTTTTCTTTCACTAAAAAGGTTATAAAGTGGCCTAGCCTTATCGAATCGAAGCATGTAATAGTTCTTAGGAAATCTAACAAGCATATCTACGACATCCATGGTTTATTTCAGAATTTTTTAAAAATGCCAAAATGGGGGTTAAGTGAATTTCCTTGTTAATTTATGGATTTTACTCGTTTTTGACCTTTTTCTTTCACTAAAAAGGTCATAAAGTGGCCTAGCCTTATCGAATCGAAGCATGTAATAGTTCCTGTGAAATCTAACATGCATATATTCGAATTCCAAGGTTGATTTTATCATTTTCGAAAATGGACAAAATGAGGGTTAAGTGAATTTCCTTGTTAATTTACGGATTTTACTCGTTTTTGACCCTTTTTTCTTTCACTAAAAAGGTCATAAAGTGGCCTAGCCTTATCGAATCGAAGCATGTAATAGTTCCTAGGAAATCTAACAAGCATATCTACGACATCCATGGTTTATTTTAGAATTTTTTAAAAAGGCCAAAATGGGGGTTAAGTGAATTTCCTTGTTAATTTATGGATTTTACTCGTTTTTGACCTTTTTCTTTCACTAAAAAGGTCATAAAGTGGCCTAGCCTTATCGAATCGAAGCATATAATAGTTCCTATGAAATCTAACAAGCATATATTCGAATTCCAAGGTTGATTTTATCATTTTCGAAAATGGACAAAATAAGGGTTAAGTGAATTTCCTTGTTAATTTACGGATTTTACTCGTTTTTGACCCTTTTTCTTTCACTAAAAAGGTTATAAAGTGGCCTAGCCTTATCGAATCGAAGCATGTAATAGTTCTTAGGAAATCTAACAAGCATATCTACGACATCCATGGTTTATTTCAGAATTTTTTAAAAATGCCAAAATGGGGGTTAAGTGAATTTCCTTGTTAATTTATGGATTTTACTCGTTTTTGACCTTTTTCTTTCACTAAAAAGGTCATAAAGTGGCCTAGCCTTATCGAATCGAAGCATGTAATAGTTCCTGTGAAATCTAACATGCATATATTCGAATTCCAAGGTTGATTTTATCATTTTCGAAAATGGACAAAATGAGGGTTAAGTGAATTTCCTTGTTAATTTACGGATTTTACTCGTTTTTGACCCTTTTTTCTTTCACTAAAAAGGTCATAAAGTGGCCTAGCCTTATCGAATCGAAGCATGTAATAGTTCCTAGGAAATCTAACAAGCATATCTACGACATCCATGGTTTATTTTAGAATTTTTTAAAAAGGCCAAAATGGGGGTTAAGTGAATTTCCTTGTTAATTTATGGATTTTACTCGTTTTTGACCTTTTTCTTTCACTAAAAAGGTCATAAAGTGGCCTAGCCTTATCGAATCGAAGCATATAATAGTTCCTATGAAATCTAACAAGCATATATTCGAATTCCAAGGTTGATTTTATCATTTTCGAAAATGGACAAAATAAGGGTTAAGTGAATTTCCTTGTTAATTTACGGATTTTACTCGTTTTTGACCCTTTTTCTTTCACTAAAAAGGTTATAAAGTGGCCTAGCCTTATCGAATCGAAGCATGTAATAGTTCTTAGGAAATCTAACAAGCATATCTACGACATCCATGGTTTATTTCAGAATTTTTTAAAAATGCCAAAATGGGGGTTAAGTGAATTTCCTTGTTAATTTATGGATTTTACTCGTTTTTGACCTTTTTCTTTCACTAAAAAGGTCATAAAGTGGCCTAGCCTTATCGAATCGAAGCATGTAATAGTTCCTGTGAAATCTAACAAGCATATATTCGAATTCCAAGGTTGATTTTATCATTTTCGAAAATGGACAAAATGAGGGTTAAGTGAATTTCCTTGTTAATTTACGGATTTTACTCGTTTTTGACCCTTTTTTCTTTCACTAAAAAGGTCATAAAGTGGCCTAGCCTTATCGAATCGAAGCATGTAATAGTTCCTAGGAAATCTAACAAGCATATCTACGACATCCATGGTTTATTTTAGAATTTTTTAAAAAGGCCAAAATGGGGGTTAAGTGAATTTCCTTGTTAATTTATGGATTTTACTCGTTTTTGACCTTTTTCTTTCACTAAAAAGGTCATAAAGTGGCCTAGCCTTATCGAATCGAAGCATATAATAGTTCCTATGAAATCTAACAAGCATATATTCTAATTCCAAGGTTGATTTTATCATTTTCGAAAATGGACAAAATAAGGGTTAAGTGAATTTCCTTGTTAATTTACGGATTTTACTCGTTTTTGACCCTTTTTCTTTCACTAAAAAGGTTATAAAGTGGCCTAGCCTTATCGAATCGAAGCATGTAATAGTTCTTAGGAAATCTAACAAGCATATCTACGACATCCATGGTTTATTTCAGAATTTTTTAAAAATGCCAAAATGGGGGTTAAGTGAATTTCCTTGTTAATTTATGGATTTTACTCGTTTTTGACCTTTTTCTTTCACTAAAAAGGTCATAAAGTGGCCTAGCCTTATCGAATCGAAGCATGTAATAGTTCCTGTGAAATCTAACAAGCATATATTCGAATTCCAAGGTTGATTTTATCATTTTCGAAAATGGACAAAATGAGGGTTAAGTGAATTTCCTTGTTAATTTACGGATTTTACTCGTTTTTGACCCTTTTTTCTTTCACTAAAAAGGTCATAAAGTGGCCTAGCCTTATCGAATCGAAGCATGTAATAGTTCCTAGGAAATCTAACAAGCATATCTACGACATCCATGGTTTATTTTAGAATTTTTTTAAAAGTCCAAAATGGGGGTTAAGTGAATTTCCTTGTTAATTTATGGATTTTACTCGTTTTTGACCTTTTTCTTTCACTAAAAAGGTCATAAAGTGGCCTAGCCTTATCGAATCGAAGCATATAATAGTTCCTATGAAATCTAACAAGCATATATTCGAATTCCAAGGTTGATTTTATCATTTTCGAAAATGGACAAAATAAGGGTTAAGTGAATTTCCTTGTTAATTTACGGATTTTACTCGTTTTTGACCCTTTTTCTTTCACTAAAAAGGTTATAAAGTGGCCTAGCCTTATCGAATCGAAGCATGTAATAGTTCTTAGGAAATCTAACAAGCATATCTACGACATCCATGGTTTATTTCAGAATTTTTTAAAAATGCCAAAATGGGGGTTAAGTGAATTTCCTTGTTAATTTATGGATTTTACTCGTTTTTGACCTTTTTCTTTCACTAAAAAGGTCATAAAGTGGCCTAGCCTTATCGAATCGAAGCATGTAATAGTTCCTGTGAAATCTAACAAGCATATATTCGAATTCCAAGGTTGATTTTATCATTTTCGAAAATGGACAAAATGAGGGTTAAGTGAATTTCCTTGTTAATTTACGGATTTTACTCGTTTTTGACCCTTTTTTCTTTCACTAAAAAGGTCATAAAGTGGCCTAGCCTTATCGAATCGAAGCATGTAATAGTTCCTAGGAAATCTAACAAGCATATCTACTACATCCATGGTTTATTTTAGAATTTTTTTAAAAGGCCAAAATGGGGGTTAAGTGAATTTCCTTGTTAATTTATGGATTTTACTCGTTTTTGACCTTTTTCTTTCACTAAAAAGGTCATAAAGTGGCCTAGCCTTATCGAATCGAAGCATGTAATAGTTCCTGTGAAATCTAACAAGCATATATTCGAATTCCAAGGTTGATTTTATCATTTTCGAAAATGGACAAAATGAGGGTTAAGTGAATTTCCTTGTTAATTTACGGATTTTACTCGTTTTTGACCCTTTTTTCTTTCACTAAAAAGGTCATAAAGTGGCCTAGCCTTATCGAATCGAAGCATGTAATAGTTCCTAGGAAATCTAACAAGCATATCTACGACATCCATGGTTTATTTTAGAATTTTTTTAAAAGTCCAAAATGGGGGTTAAGTGAATTTCCTTGTTAATTTATGGATTTTACTCGTTTTTGACCTTTTTCTTTCACTAAAAAGGTCATAAAGTGGCCTAGCCTTATCGAATCGAAGCATATAATAGTTCCTATGAAATCTAACAAGCATATATTCGAATTCCAAGGTTGATTTTATCATTTTCGAAAATGGACAAAATAAGGGTTAAGTGAATTTCCTTGTTAATTTACGGATTTTACTCGTTTTTGACCCTTTTTCTTTCACTAAAAAGGTTATAAAGTGGCCTAGCCTTATCGAATCGAAGCATGTAATAGTTCTTAGGAAATCTAACAAGCATATCTACGACATCCATGGTTTATTTCAGAATTTTTTAAAAATGCCAAAATGGGGGTTAAGTGAATTTCCTTGTTAATTTATGGATTTTACTCGTTTTTGACCTTTTTCTTTCACTAAAAAGGTCATAAAGTGGCCTAGCCTTATCGAATCGAAGCATGTAATAGTTCCTGTGAAATCTAACAAGCATATATTCGAATTCCAAGGTTGATTTTATCATTTTCGAAAATGGACAAAATGAGGGTTAAGTGAATTTCCTTGTTAATTTACGGATTTTACTCGTTTTTGACCCTTTTTTCTTTCACTAAAAAGGTCATAAAGTGGCCTAGCCTTATCGAATCGAAGCATGTAATAGTTCCTAGGAAATCTAACAAGCATATCTACTACATCCATGGTTTATTTTAGAATTTTTTTAAAAGGCCAAAATGGGGGTTAAGTGAATTTCCTTGTTAATTTATGGATTTTACTCGTTTTTGACCTTTTTCTTTCACTAAAAAGGTCATAAAGTGGCCTAGCCTTATCGAATCAAAGCATATAATAGTTCCTATGAAATCTAACAAGCATATATTCGAATTCCAAGGTTGATTTTATCATTTTCGAAAATGGACAAAATAAGGGTTAAGTGAATTTCCTTGTTAATTTACGGATTTTACTCGTTTTTGACCCTTTTTCTTTCACTAAAAAGGTCATAAAGTGGCCTAGCCTTATCGAATCGAAGCATGTAATAGTTCTTAGGAAAGCTAACAAGCATATCTACGACATCCATGGTTTATTTTAGAATTTTTTAAAAAGGCCAAAATGGGGGTTAAGTGAATTTCCTTGTTAATTTATGGATTTTACTCGTTTTTGACCATTTTCTTTCACTAAAAAGGTCATAAAGTGGCCTAGCCTTATCGAATTGAAGCATGTAATAGTTCCTAGGAAATCTAACAAGCATATCTACGACATCCATGGTTTATTTTAGAATTTTTTAAAAAGGCCAAAATGGGGGTTAATTGAATTTCCTTGTTAATATACGGATTTTACTCATTTTTGACCTTTTTTCTTTCACTAAAAAGATCATAAAGTGGCCTAGCCTTATCGAATCGAAGCATGTAATAGTTCCTATGAAATCTAACAAGCATATATTCGAATTCCAAGGTTGATTTTATCATTTTCGAAAATGGACAAAATAAGGGTTAAGTGAATTTCCTTGTTAATTTACGGATATTACTCGTTTTTGACCCTTTTTCTTTCACTAAAAAGGTCATAAAGTGGCCTAGCCTTATCAAATCGAAGCATGTAATAGTTCCTAGGAAATCTAACAAGCATATCTACGACATCCATGGTTTATTTTAGAATTTTTTAAAAAGGCCAAAATGGGGGTTAAGTGAATTTCCTTGTTAATTTATGGATTTTACTCGTTTTTGACCTTTTTCTTTCACTAAAAAGGTCATAAAGTGGCCTAGCCTTATCGAATCGAAGCATGTAATAGTTCTTAGGAAATCTAACAAGCATATCTACGACATCCATGGTTTATTTCAGAATTTGTTAAAAATGCCAAAATGGGGGTTAAGTGAATTTCCTTGTTAATTTATGGATTTTACTCGTTTTTGACCTTTTTCTTTCACTAAAAAGGTCATAAAGTGGCCTAGCCTTATCGAATCGAAGCATGTAATAGTTCTTAGGAAATCTAACAAGCATATCTACGACATCCATGGTTTATTTTAGAATTTTTTAAAAAGGCCAGAATGGGGGTTAAGTGAATTTCCTTGTTAATTTATGGATTTTACTCGTTTTTGACCTTTTTCTTTCACTAAAAAGGTCATAAAGTGGCCTAGCCTTATCGAATCGAAGCATGTAATAGTTCCTAGGAAATCTAACAAGCATATCTACGACATCCATGGTTTATTTTAGAATTTTTTAAAAAGGCCAAAATGGGGGTTAATTGAATTTCCTTGTTAATATACGGATTTTACTCATTTTTGACCTTTTTTCTTTCACTAAAAAGATCATAAAGTGGCCTAGCCTTATCGAATCGAAGCATGTAATAGTTCCTGTGAAATCTAACAAGCATATATTCGAATTCCAAGGTTGATTTTATCATTTTCGAAAATGGACAAAATGAGGGTTAAGTGAATTTCCTTGTTAATTTACGGATTTTACTCGTTTTTGACCCTTTTTTCTTTCACTAAAAAGGTCATAAAGTGGCCTAGCCTTATCGAATCGAAGCATGTAATAGTTCCTAGGAAATCTAACAAGCATATCTACGACATCCATGGTTTATTTTAGAATTTTTTAAAAAGGCCAAAATGGGGGTTAAGTGAATTTCCTTGTTAATTTATGGATTTTACTCGTTTTTGACCTTTTTCTTTCACTAAAAAGGTCATAAAGTGGCCTAGCCTTATCGAATCGAAGCATGTAATAGTTCTTAGGAAATCTAACAAGCATATCTACGACATCCATGGTTTATTTCAGAATTTTTTAAAAATGCCAAAATGGGGGTTAAGTGAATTTCCTTGTTAATTTATGGATTTTACTCGTTTTTGACCTTTTTCTTTCACTAAAAAGGTCATAAAGTGGCCTAGCCTTATCGAATCGAAGCATGTAATAGTTCCTGTGAAATCTAACAAGCATATATTCGAATTCCAAGGTTGATTTTATCATTTTCGAAAATGGACAAAATGAGGGTTAAGTGAATTTCCTTGTTAATTTACGGATTTTACTCGTTTTTGACTCTTTTTTCTTTCACTAAAAAGGTCATAAAGTGGCCTAGCCTTATCGAATCGAAGCATGTAATAGTTCCTAGGATCTCTAACAAGCATATCTACGACATCCATGGTTTATTTTAGAATTTTTTAAAAAGGCCAAAATGGGGGTTAAGTGAATTTCCTTGTTAATTTATGGATTTTACTCGTTTTTGACCTTTTTCTTTCACTAAAAAGGTCATAAAGTGGCCTAGCCTTATCGAATCGAAGCATATAATAGTTCCTATGAAATCTAACAAGCATATATTCGAATTCCAAGGTTGATTTTATCATTTTCGAAAATGGACAAATTAAGGGTTAAGTGAATTTCCTTGTTAATTTACGGATTTTACTCGTTTTTGACCCTTTTTCTTTCACTAAAAAGGTTATAAAGTGGCCTAGCCTTATCGAATCGAAGCATGTAATAGTTCTTAGGAAATCTAACAACCATATCTACGACATCGATGGTTTATTTCAGAATTTTTTAAAAATGCCAAAATGGGGGTTAAGTGAATTTCCTTGTTAATTTATGGATTTTACTCGTTTTTGACCTTTTTCTTTCACTAAAAAGGTCATAAAGTGGCCTAGCCTTATCGAATCGAAGCATGTAATAGTTCCTGTGAAATCTAACAAGCATATATTCGAATTCCAAGGTTGATTTTATCATTTTCGAAAATGGACAAAATGAGGGTTAAGTGAATTTCCTTGTTAATTTACGGATTTTACTCGTTTTTGACCCTTTTTTCTTTCACTAAAAAGGTCATAAAGTGGCCTAGCCTTATCGAATCGAAGCATGTAATAGTTCCTGTGAAATCTAACAAGCATATATTCGAATTCCAAGGTTGATTTTATCATTTTCGAAAATGGACAAAATGAGGGTTAAGTGAATTTCCTTGTTAATTTACGGATTTTACTCGTTTTTGACCCTTTTTTCTTTCACTAAAAAGGTCATAAAGTGGCCTAGCCTTATCGAATCGAAGCATGTAATAGTTCCTAGGAAATCTAACAAGCATATCTACGACATCCATGGTTTATTTTAGAATTTTTTAAAAAGGCCAAAATGGGGGTTAAGTGAATTTCCTTGTTAATTTATGGATTTTACTCGTTTTTGACCTTTTTCTTTCACTAAAAAGGTCATAAAGTGGCCTAGCCTTATCGAATCGAAGCATGTAATAGTTCTTAGGAAATCTAACAAGCATATCTACGACATCCATGGTTTATTTCAGAATTTTTTAAAAATGCCAAAATGGGGGTTAAGTGAATTTCCTTGTTAATTTATGGATTTTACTCGTTTTTGACCTTTTTCTTTCACTAAAAAGGTCATAAAGTGGCCTAGCCTTATCGAATCGAAGCATGTAATAGTTCCTGTGAAATCTAACAAGCATATATTCGAATTCCAAGGTTGATTTTATCATTTTCGAAAATGGACAAAATGAGGGTTAAGTGAATTTCCTTGTTAATTTACGGATTTTACTCGTTTTTGACTCTTTTTTCTTTCACTAAAAAGGTCATAAAGTGGCCTAGCCTTATCGAATCGAAGCATGTAATAGTTCCTAGGATCTCTAACAAGCATATCTACGACATCCATGGTTTATTTTAGAATTTTTTAAAAAGGCCAAAATGGGGGTTAAGTGAATTTCCTTGTTAATTTATGGATTTTACTCGTTTTTGACCTTTTTCTTTCACTAAAAAGGTCATAAAGTGGCCTAGCCTTATCGAATCGAAGCATATAATAGTTCCTATGAAATCTAACAAGCATATATTCGAATTCCAAGGTTGATTTTATCATTTTCGAAAATGGACAAATTAAGGGTTAAGTGAATTTCCTTGTTAATTTACGGATTTTACTCGTTTTTGACCCTTTTTCTTTCACTAAAAAGGTTATAAAGTGGCCTAGCCTTATCGAATCGAAGCATGTAATAGTTCTTAGGAAATCTAACAACCATATCTACGACATCGATGGTTTATTTCAGAATTTTTTAAAAATGCCAAAATGGGGGTTAAGTGAATTTCCTTGTTAATTTATGGATTTTACTCGTTTTTGACCTTTTTCTTTCACTAAAAAGGTCATAAAGTGGCCTAGCCTTATCGAATCGAAGCATGTAATAGTTCCTGTGAAATCTAACAAGCATATATTCGAATTCCAAGGTTGATTTTATCATTTTCGAAAATGGACAAAATGAGGGTTAAGTGAATTTCCTTGTTAATTTACGGATTTTACTCGTTTTTGACCCTTTTTTCTTTCACTAAAAAGGTCATAAAGTGGCCTAGCCTTATCGAATCGAAGCATGTAATAGTTCCTAGGAAATCTAACAAGCATATCTACGACATCCATGGTTTATTTTAGAATTTTTTAAAAAGGCCAAAATGGGGGTTAAGTGAATTTCCTTGTTAATTTATGGATTTTACTCGTTTTTGACCTTTTTCTTTCACTAAAAAGGTCATAAAGTGGCCTAGCCTTATCGAATCGAAGCATATAATAGTTCCTATGAAATCTAACAAGCATATATTCGAATTCCAAGGTTGATTTTATCATTTTCGAAAATGGACAAAATAAGGGTTAAGTGAATTTCCTTGTTAATTTACGGATTTTACTCGTTTTTGACCCTTTTTCTTTCACTAAAAAGGTTATAAAGTGGCCTAGCCTTATCGAATCGAAGCATGTAATAGTTCTTAGGAAATCTAACAAGCATATCTACGACATCCATGGTTTATTTCAGAATTTTTTAAAAATGCCAAAATGGGGGTTAAGTGAATTTCCTTGTTAATTTATGGATTTTACTCGTTTTTGACCTTTTTCTTTCACTAAAAAGGTCATAAAGTGGCCTAGCCTTATCGAATCGAAGCATGTAATAGTTCCTGTGAAATCTAACAAGCATATATTCGAATTCCAAGGTTGATTTTATCATTTTCGAAAATGGACAAAATGAGGGTTAAGTGAATTTCCTTGTTAATTTACGGATTTTACTCGTTTTTGACCCTTTTTTCTTTCACTAAAAAGGTCATAAAGTGGCCTAGCCTTATCGAATCGAAGCATGTAATAGTTCCTAGGAAATCTAACAAGCATATCTACGACATCCATGGTTTATTTTAGAATTTTTTAAAAAGGCCAAAATGGGGGTTAAGTGAATTTCCTTGTTAATTTATGGATTTTACTCGTTTTTGACCTTTTTCTTTCACTAAAAAGGTCATAAAGTGGCCTAGCCTTATCGAATCGAAGCATATAATAGTTCCTATGAAATCTAACAAGCATATATTCTAATTCCAAGGTTGATTTTATCATTTTCGAAAATGGACAAAATAAGGGTTAAGTGAATTTCCTTGTTAATTTACGGATTTTACTCGTTTTTGACCCTTTTTCTTTCACTAAAAAGGTTATAAAGTGGCCTAGCCTTATCGAATCGAAGCATGTAATAGTTCTTAGGAAATCTAACAAGCATATCTACGACATCCATGGTTTATTTCAGAATTTTTTAAAAATGCCAAAATGGGGGTTAAGTGAATTTCCTTGTTAATTTATGGATTTTACTCGTTTTTGACCTTTTTCTTTCACTAAAAAGGTCATAAAGTGGCCTAGCCTTATCGAATCGAAGCATGTAATAGTTCCTGTGAAATCTAACAAGCATATATTCGAATTCCAAGGTTGATTTTATCATTTTCGAAAATGGACAAAATGAGGGTTAAGTGAATTTCCTTGTTAATTTACGGATTTTACTCGTTTTTGACCCTTTTTTCTTTCACTAAAAAGGTCATAAAGTGGCCTAGCCTTATCGAATCGAAGCATGTAATAGTTCCTAGGAAATCTAACAAGCATATCTACGACATCCATGGTTTATTTTAGAATTTTTTTAAAAGTCCAAAATGGGGGTTAAGTGAATTTCCTTGTTAATTTATGGATTTTACTCGTTTTTGACCTTTTTCTTTCACTAAAAAGGTCATAAAGTGGCCTAGCCTTATCGAATCGAAGCATATAATAGTTCCTATGAAATCTAACAAGCATATATTCGAATTCCAAGGTTGATTTTATCATTTTCGAAAATGGACAAAATAAGGGTTAAGTGAATTTCCTTGTTAATTTACGGATTTTACTCGTTTTTGACCCTTTTTCTTTCACTAAAAAGGTTATAAAGTGGCCTAGCCTTATCGAATCGAAGCATGTAATAGTTCTTAGGAAATCTAACAAGCATATCTACGACATCCATGGTTTATTTCAGAATTTTTTAAAAATGCCAAAATGGGGGTTAAGTGAATTTCCTTGTTAATTTATGGATTTTACTCGTTTTTGACCTTTTTCTTTCACTAAAAAGGTCATAAAGTGGCCTAGCCTTATCGAATCGAAGCATGTAATAGTTCCTGTGAAATCTAACAAGCATATATTCGAATTCCAAGGTTGATTTTATCATTTTCGAAAATGGACAAAATGAGGGTTAAGTGAATATCCTTGTTAATTTACGGAATTTACTCGTTTTTGACCCTTTTTTCTTTCACTAAAAAGGTCATAAAGTGGCCTAGCCTTATCGAATCGAAGCATGTAATAGTTCCTAGGAAATCTAACAAGCATATCTACTACATCCATGGTTTATTTTAGAATTTTTTTAAAAGGCCAAAATGGGGGTTAAGTGAATTTCCTTGTTAATTTATGGATTTTACTCGTTTTTGACCTTTTTCTTTCACTAAAAAGGTCATAAAGTGGCCTAGCCTTATCGAATCGAAGCATATAATAGTTCCTATGAAATCTAACAAGCATATATTCGAATTCCAAGGTTGATTTTATCATTTTCGAAAATGGACAAAATAAGGGTTAAGTGAATTTCCTTGTTAATTTACGGATTTTACTCGTTTTTGACCCTTTTTCTTTCACTAAAAAGGTCATAAAGTGGCCTAGCCTTATCGAATCGAAGCATGTAATAGTTCTTAGGAAAGCTAACAAGCATATCTACGACATCCATGGTTTATTTTAGAATTTTTTAAAAAGGCCAAAATGGGGGTTAAGTGAATTTCCTTGTTAATTTATGGATTTTACTCGTTTTTGACCATTTTCTTTCACTAAAAAGGTCATAAAGTGGCCTAGCCTTATCGAATTGAAGCATGTAATAGTTCCTAGGAAATCTAACAAGCATATCTACGACATCCATGGTTTATTTTAGAATTTTTTAAAAAGGCCAAAATGGGGGTTAATTGAATTTCCTTGTTAATATACGGATTTTACTCATTTTTGACCTTTTTTCTTTCACTAAAAAGATCATAAAGTGGCCTAGCCTTATCGAATCGAAGCATGTAATAGTTCCTATGAAATCTAACAAGCATATATTCGAATTCCAAGGTTGATTTTATCATTTTCGAAAATGGACAAAATAAGGGTTAAGTGAATTTCCTTGTTAATTTACGGATATTACTCGTTTTTGACCCTTTTTCTTTCACTAAAAAGGTCATAAAGTGGCCTAGCCTTATCAAATCGAAGCATGTAATAGTTCCTAGGAAATCTAACAAGCATATCTACGACATCCATGGTTTATTTTAGAATTTTTTAAAAAGGCCAAAATGGGGGTTAAGTGAATTTCCTTGTTAATTTATGGATTTTACTCGTTTTTGACCTTTTTCTTTCACTAAAAAGGTCATAAAGTGGCCTAGCCTTATCGAATCGAAGCATGTAATAGTTCTTAGGAAATCTAACAAGCATATCTACGACATCCATGGTTTATTTCAGAATTTGTTAAAAATGCCAAAATGGGGGTTAAGTGAATTTCCTTGTTAATTTATGGATTTTACTCGTTTTTGACCTTTTTCTTTCACTAAAAAGGTCATAAAGTGGCCTAGCCTTATCGAATCGAAGCATGTAATAGTTTTTAGGAAATCTAACAAGCATATCTACGACATCCATGGTTTATTTTAGAATTTTTTAAAAAGGCCAAAATGGGGGTTAAGTGAATTTCCTTGTTAATTTATGGATTTTACTCGTTTTTGACCTTTTTCTTTCACTAAAAAGGTCATAAAGTGGCCTAGCCTTATCGAATCGAAGCATGTAATAGTTCCTAGGAAATCTAACAAGCATATCTACGACATCCATGGTTTATTTTAGAATTTTTTAAAAAGGCCAAAATGGGGGTTAATTGAATTTCCTTGTTAATATACGGATTTTACTCATTTTTGACCTTTTTTCTTTCACTAAAAAGATCATAAAGTGGCCTAGCCTTATCGAATCGAAGCATGTAATAGTTCCTGTGAAATCTAACAAGCATATATTCGAATTCCAAGGTTGATTTTATCATTTTCGAAAATGGACAAAATGAGGGTTAAGTGAATTTCCTTGTTAATTTACGGATTTTACTCGTTTTTGACCCTTTTTTCTTTCACTAAAAAGGTCATAAAGTGGCCTAGCCTTATCGAATCGAAGCATGTAATAGTTCCTAGGAAATCTAACAAGCATATCTACGACATCCATGGTTTATTTTAGAATTTTTTAAAAAGGCCAAAATGGGGGTTAAGTGAATTTCCTTGTTAATTTATGGATTTTACTCGTTTTTGACCTTTTTCTTTCACTAAAAAGGTCATAAAGTGGCCTAGCCTTATCGAATCGAAGCATGTAATAGTTCTTAGGAAATCTAACAAGCATATCTACGACATCCATGGTTTATTTCAGAATTTTTTAAAAATGCCAAAATGGGGGTTAAGTGAATTTCCTTGTTAATTTATGGATTTTACTCGTTTTTGACCTTTTTCTTTCACTAAAAAGGTCATAAAGTGGCCTAGCCTTATCGAATCGAAGCATGTAATAGTTCCTGTGAAATCTAACAAGCATATATTCGAATTCCAAGGTTGATTTTATCATTTTCGAAAATGGACAAAATGAGGGTTAAGTGAATTTCCTTGTTAATTTACGGATTTTACTCGTTTTTGACCCTTTTTTCTTTCACTAAAAAGGTCATAAAGTGGCCTAGCCTTATCGAATCGAAGCATGTAATAGTTCCTAGGAAATCTAACAAGCATATCTACGACATCCATGGTTTATTTTAGAATTTTTTTAAAAGTCCAAAATGGGGGTTAAGTGAATTTCCTTGTTAATTTATGGATTTTACTCGTTTTTGACCTTTTTCTTTCACTAAAAAGGTCATAAAGTGGCCTAGCCTTATCGAATCGAAGCATATAATAGTTCCTATGAAATCTAACAAGCATATATTCGAATTCCAAGGTTGATTTTATCATTTTCGAAAATGGACAAAATAAGGGTTAAGTGAATTTCCTTGTTAATTTACGGATTTTACTCGTTTTTGACCCTTTTTCTTTCACTAAAAAGGTTATAAAGTGGCCTAGCCTTATCGAATCGAAGCATGTAATAGTTCTTAGGAAATCTAACAAGCATATCTACGACATCCATGGTTTATTTCAGAATTTTTTAAAAATGCCAAAATGGGGGTTAAGTGAATTTCCTTGTTAATTTATGGATTTTACTCGTTTTTGACCTTTTTCTTTCACTAAAAAGGTCATAAAGTGGCCTAGCCTTATCGAATCGAAGCATGTAATAGTTCCTGTGAAATCTAACAAGCATATATTCGAATTCCAAGGTTGATTTTATCATTTTCGAAAATGGACAAAATGAGGGTTAAGTGAATTTCCTTGTTAATTTACGGATTTTACTCGTTTTTGACCCTTTTTTCTTTCACTAAAAAGGTCATAAAGTGGCCTAGCCTTATCGAATCGAAGCATGTAATAGTTCCTAGGAAATCTAACAAGCATATCTACTACATCCATGGTTTATTTTAGAATTTTTTTAAAAGGCCAAAATGGGGGTTAAGTGAATTTCCTTGTTAATTTATGGATTTTACTCGTTTTTGACCTTTTTCTTTCACTAAAAAGGTCATAAAGTGGCCTAGCCTTATCGAATCGAAGCATATAATAGTTCCTATGAAATCTAACAAGCATATATTCGAATTCCAAGGTTGATTTTATCATTTTCGAAAATGGACAAAATAAGGGTTAAGTGAATTTCCTTGTTAATTTACGGATTTTACTCGTTTTTGACCCTTTTTCTTTCACTAAAAAGGTCATAAAGTGGCCTAGCCTTATCGAATCGAAGCATGTAATAGTTCTTAGGAAAGCTAACAAGCATATCTACGACATCCATGGTTTATTTTAGAATTTTTTAAAAAGGCCAAAATGGGGGTTAAGTGAATTTCCTTGTTAATTTATGGATTTTACTCGTTTTTGACCATTTTCTTTCACTAAAAAGGTCATAAAGTGGCCTAGCCTTATCGAATTGAAGCATGTAATAGTTCCTAGGAAATCTAACAAGCATATCTACGACATCCATGGTTTATTTTAGAATTTTTTAAAAAGGCCAAAATGGGGGTTAATTGAATTTCCTTGTTAATATACGGATTTTACTCATTTTTGACCTTTTTTCTTTCACTAAAAAGATCATAAAGTGGCCTAGCCTTATCGAATCGAAGCATGTAATAGTTCCTATGAAATCTAACAAGCATATATTCGAATTCCAAGGTTGATTTTATCATTTTCGAAAATGGACAAAATAAGGGTTAAGTGAATTTCCTTGTTAATTTACGGATATTACTCGTTTTTGACCCTTTTTCTTTCACTAAAAAGGTCATAAAGTGGCCTAGCCTTATCAAATCGAAGCATGTAATAGTTCCTAGGAAATCTAACAAGCATATCTACGACATCCATGGTTTATTTTAGAATTTTTTAAAAAGGCCAAAATGGGGGTTAAGTGAATTTCCTTGTTAATTTATGGATTTTACTCGTTTTTGACCTTTTTCTTTCACTAAAAAGGTCATAAAGTGGCCTAGCCTTATCGAATCGAAGCATGTAATAGTTCTTAGGAAATCTAACAAGCATATCTACGACATCCATGGTTTATTTCAGAATTTTTTAAAAATGCCAAAATGGGGGTTAAGTGAATTTCCTTGTTAATTTATGGATTTTACTCGTTTTTGACCTTTTTCTTTCACTAAAAAGGTCATAAAGTGGCCTAGCCTTATCGAATCGAAGCATGTAATAGTTCCTGTGAAATCTAACAAGCATATATTCGAATTCCAAGGTTGATTTTATCATTTTCGAAAATGGACAAAATGAGGGTTAAGTGAATTTCCTTGTTAATTTACGGATTTTACTCGTTTTTGACCCTTTTTTCTTTCACTAAAAAGGTCATAAAGTGGCCTAGCCTTATCGAATCGAAGCATGTAATAGTTCCTAGGAAATCTAACAAGCATATCTACGACATCCATGGTTTATTTTAGAATTTTTTTAAAAGTCCAAAATGGGGGTTAAGTGAATTTCCTTGTTAATTTATGGATTTTACTCGTTTTTGACCTTTTTCTTTCACTAAAAAGGTCATAAAGTGGCCTAGCCTTATCGAATCGAAGCATATAATAGTTCCTATGAAATCTAACAAGCATATATTCGAATTCCAAGGTTGATTTTATCATTTTCGAAAATGGACAAAATAAGGGTTAAGTGAATTTCCTTGTTAATTTACGGATTTTACTCGTTTTTGACCCTTTTTCTTTCACTAAAAAGGTTATAAAGTGGCCTAGCCTTATCGAATCGAAGCATGTAATAGTTCTTAGGAAATCTAACAAGCATATCTACGACATCCATGGTTTATTTCAGAATTTTTTAAAAATGCCAAAATGGGGGTTAAGTGAATTTCCTTGTTAATTTATGGATTTTACTCGTTTTTGACCTTTTTCTTTCACTAAAAAGGTCATAAAGTGGCCTAGCCTTATCGAATCGAAGCATGTAATAGTTCCTGTGAAATCTAACAAGCATATATTCGAATTCCAAGGTTGATTTTATCATTTTCGAAAATGGACAAAATGAGGGTTAAGTGAATTTCCTTGTTAATTTACGGATTTTACTCGTTTTTGACCCTTTTTTCTTTCACTAAAAAGGTCATAAAGTGGCCTAGCCTTATCTAATCGAAGCATGTAATAGTTCCTAGGAAATCTAACAAGCATATCTACTACATCCATGGTTTATTTTAGAATTTTTTTAAAAGGCCAAAATGGGGGTTAAGTGAATTTCCTTGTTAATTTATGGATTTTACTCGTTTTTGACCTTTTTCTTTCACTAAAAAGGTCATAAAGTGGCCTAGCCTTATCGAATCGAAGCATATAATAGTTCCTATGAAATCTAACAAGCATATATTCGAATTCCAAGGTTGATTTTATCATTTTCGAAAATGGACAAAATAAGGGTTAAGTGAATTTCCTTGTTAATTTACGGATTTTACTCGTTTTTGACCCTTTTTCTTTCACTAAAAAGGTCATAAAGTGGCCTAGCCTTATCGAATCGAAGCATGTAATAGTTCTTAGGAAAGCTAACAAGCATATCTACGACATCCATGGTTTATTTTAGAATTTTTTAAAAAGGCCAAAATGGGGGTTAAGTGAATTTCCTTGTTAATTTATTGATTTTACTCGTTTTTGACCATTTTCTTTCACTAAAAAGGTCATAAAGTGGCCTAGCCTTATCGAATTGAAGCATGTAATAGTTCCTAGGAAATCTAACAAGCATATCTACGACATCCATGGTTTATTTTAGAATTTTTTAAAAAGGCCAAAATGGGGGTTAATTGAATTTCCTTGTTAATATACGGATTTTACTCATTTTTGACCTTTTTTCTTTCACTAAAAAGATCATAAAGTGGCCTAGCCTTATCGAATCGAAGCATGTAATAGTTCCTATGAAATCTAACAAGCATATATTCGAATTCCAAGGTTGATTTTATCATTTTCGAAAATGGACAAAATAAGGGTTAAGTGAATTTCCTTGTTAATTTACGGATATTACTCGTTTTTGACCCTTTTTCTTTCACTAAAAAGGTCATAAAGTGGCCTAGCCTTATCAAATCGAAGCATGTAATAGTTCCTAGGAAATCTAACAAGCATATCTACGACATCCATGGTTTATTTTAGAATTTTTTAAAAAGGCCAAAATGGGGGTTAAGTGAATTTCCTTGTTAATTTATGGATTTTACTCGTTTTTGACCTTTTTCTTTCACTAAAAAGGTCATAAAGTGGCCTAGCCTTATCGAATCGAAGCATGTAATAGTTCTTAGGAAATCTAACAAGCATATCTACGACATCCATGGTTTATTTCAGAATTTGTTAAAAATGCCAAAATGGGGGTTAAGTGAATTTCCTTGTTAATTTATGGATTTTACTCGTTTTTGACCTTTTTCTTTCACTAAAAAGGTCATAAAGTGGCCTAGCCTTATCGAATCGAAGCATGTAATAGTTCTTAGGAAATCTAACAAGCATATCTACGACATCCATGGTTTATTTTAGAATTTTTTAAAAAGGCCAAAATGGGGGTTAAGTGAATTTCCTTGTTAATTTATGGATTTTACTCGTTTTTGACCTTTTTCTTTCACTAAAAAGGTCATAAAGTGGCCTAGCCTTATCGAATCGAAGCATGTAATAGTTCCTAGGAAATCTAACAAGCATATCTACGACATCCATGGTTTATTTTAGAATTTTTTAAAAAGGCCAAAATGGGGGTTAATTGAATTTCCTTGTTAATATACGGATTTTACTCATTTTTGACCTTTTTTCTTTCACTAAAAAGATCATAAAGTGGCCTAGCCTTATCGAATCGAAGCATGTAATAGTTCCTGTGAAATCTAACAAGCATATATTCGAATTCCAAGGTTGATTTTATCATTTTCGAAAATGGACAAAATGAGGGTTAAGTGAATTTCCTTGTTAATTTACGGATTTTACTCGTTTTTGACCCTTTTTTCTTTCACTAAAAAGGTCATAAAGTGGCCTAGCCTTATCGAATCGAAGCATGTAATAGTTCCTAGGAAATCTAACAAGCATATCTACGACATCCATGGTTTATTTTAGAATTTTTTAAAAAGGCCAAAATGGGGGTTAAGTGAATTTCCTTGTTAATTTATGGATTTTACTCGTTTTTGACCTTTTTCTTTCACTAAAAAGGTCATAAAGTGGCCTAGCCTTATCGAATCGAAGCATGTAATAGTTCTTAGGAAATCTAACAAGCATATCTACGACATCCATGGTTTATTTCAGAATTTTTTAAAAATGCCAAAATGGGGGTTAAGTGAATTTCCTTGTTAATTTATGGATTTTACTCGTTTTTGACCTTTTTCTTTCACTAAAAAGGTCATAAAGTGGCCTAGCCTTATCGAATCGAAGCATGTAATAGTTCCTGTGAAATCTAACAAGCATATATTCGAATTCCAAGGTTGATTTTATCATTTTCGAAAATGGACAAAATGAGGGTTAAGTGAATTTCCTTGTTAATTTACGGATTTTACTCGTTTTTGACTCTTTTTTCTTTCACTAAAAAGGTCATAAAGTGGCCTAGCCTTATCGAATCGAAGCATGTAATAGTTCCTAGGATCTCTAACAAGCATATCTACGACATCCATGGTTTATTTTAGAATTTTTTAAAAAGGCCAAAATGGGGGTTAAGTGAATTTCCTTGTTAATTTATGGATTTTACTCGTTTTTGACCTTTTTCTTTCACTAAAAAGGTCATAAAGTGGCCTAGCCTTATCGAATCGAAGCATATAATAGTTCCTATGAAATCTAACAAGCATATATTCGAATTCCAAGGTTGATTTTATCATTTTCGAAAATGGACAAATTAAGGGTTAAGTGAATTTCCTTGTTAATTTACGGATTTTACTCGTTTTTGACCCTTTTTCTTTCACTAAAAAGGTTATAAAGTGGCCTAGCCTTATCGAATCGAAGCATGTAATAGTTCTTAGGAAATCTAACAACCATATCTACGACATCGATGGTTTATTTCAGAATTTTTTAAAAATGCCAAAATGGGGGTTAAGTGAATTTCCTTGTTAATTTATGGATTTTACTCGTTTTTGACCTTTTTCTTTCACTAAAAAGGTCATAAAGTGGCCTAGCCTTATCGAATCGAAGCATGTAATAGTTCCTGTGAAATCTAACAAGCATATATTCGAATTCCAAGGTTGATTTTATCATTTTCGAAAATGGACAAAATGAGGGTTAAGTGAATTTCCTTGTTAATTTACGGATTTTACTCATTTTTGACCCTTTTTTCTTTCACTAAAAAGGTCATAAAGTGGCCTAGCCTTATCGAATCGAAGCATGTAATAGTTCCTAGGAAATCTAACAAGCATATCTACGACATCCATGGTTTATTTTAGAATTTTTTAAAAAGGCCAAAATGGGGGTTAAGTGAATTTCCTTGTTAATTTATGGATTTTACTCGTTTTTGACCTTTTTCTTTCACTAAAAAGGTCATAAAGTGGCCTAGCCTTATCGAATCGAAGCATATAATAGTTCCTATGAAATCTAACAAGCATATATTCGAATTCCAAGGTTGATTTTATCATTTTCGAAAATGGACAAAATAAGGGTTAAGTGAATTTCCTTGTTAATTTACGGATTTTACTCGTTTTTGACCCTTTTTCTTTCACTAAAAAGGTTATAAAGTGGCCTAGCCTTATCGAATCGAAGCATGTAATAGTTCTTAGGAAATCTAACAAGCATATCTACGACATCCATGGTTTATTTCAGAATTTTTTAAAAATGCCAAAATGGGGGTTAAGTGAATTTCCTTGTTAATTTATGGATTTTACTCGTTTTTGACCTTTTTCTTTCACTAAAAAGGTCATAAAGTGGCCTAGCCTTATCGAATCGAAGCATGTAATAGTTCCTGTGAAATCTAACAAGCATATATTCGAATTCCAAGGTTGATTTTATCATTTTCGAAAATGGACAAAATGAGGGTTAAGTGAATTTCCTTGTTAATTTACGGATTTTACTCGTTTTTGACCCTTTTTTCTTTCACTAAAAAGGTCATAAAGTGGCCTAGCCTTATCGAATCGAAGCATGTAATAGTTCCTAGGAAATCTAACAAGCATATCTACGACATCCATGGTTTATTTTAGAATTTTTTTAAAAGGCCAAAATGGGGGTTAAGTGAATTTCCTTGTTAATTTATGGATTTTACTCGTTTTTGACCTTTTTCTTTCACTAAAAAGGTCATAAAGTGGCCTAGCCTTATCGAATCGAAGCATATAATAGTTCCTATGAAATCTAACAAGCATATATTCGAATTCCAAGGTTGATTTTATCATTTTCGAAAATGGACAAAATAAGGGTTAAGTGAATTTCCTTGTTAATTTACGGATTTTACTCGTTTTTGACCCTTTTTCTTTCACTAAAAAGGTCATAAAGTGGCCTAGCCTTATCGAATCGAAGCATGTAATAGTTCTTAGGAAAGCTAACAAGCATATCTACGACATCCATGGTTTATTTTAGAATTTTTTAAAAAGGCCAAAATGGGGGTTAAGTGAATTTCCTTGTTAATTTATGGATTTTACTCGTTTTTGACCATTTTCTTTCACTAAAAAGGTCATAAAGTGGCCTAGCCTTATCGAATTGAAGCATGTAATAGTTCCTAGGAAATCTAACAAGCATATCTACGACATCCATGGTTTATTTTAGAATTTTTTAAAAAGGCCAAAATGGGGGTTAATTGAATTTCCTTGTTAATATACGGATTTTACTCATTTTTGACCTTTTTTCTTTCACTAAAAAGATCATAAAGTGGCCTAGCCTTATCGAATCGAAGCATGTAATAGTTCCTATGAAATCTAACAAGCATATATTCGAATTCCAAGGTTGATTTTATCATTTTCGAAAATGGACAAAATAAGGGTTAAGTGAATTTCCTTGTTAATTTACGGATATTACTCGTTTTTGACCCTTTTTCTTTCACTAAAAAGGTCATAAAGTGGCCTAGCCTTATCAAATCGAAGCATGTAATAGTTCCTAGGAAATCTAACAAGCATATCTACGACATCCATGGTTTATTTTAGAATTTTTTAAAAAGGCCAAAATGGGGGTTAAGTGAATTTCCTTGTTAATTTATGGATTTTACTCGTTTTTGACCTTTTTCTTTCACTAAAAAGGTCATAAAGTGGCCTAGCCTTATCGAATCGAAGCATGTAATAGTTCTTAGGAAATCTAACAAGCATATCTACGACATCCATGGTTTATTTCAGAATTTGTTAAAAATGCCAAAATGGGGGTTAAGTGAATTTCCTTGTTAATTTATGGATTTTACTCGTTTTTGACCTTTTTCTTTCACTAAAAAGGTCATAAAGTGGCCTAGCCTTATCGAATCGAAGCATGTAATAGTTCTTAGGAAATCTAACAAGCATATCTACGACATCCATGGTTTATTTTAGAATTTTTTAAAAAGGCCAAAATGGGGGTTAAGTGAATTTCCTTGTTAATTTATGGATTTTACTCGTTTTTGACCTTTTTCTTTCACTAAAAAGGTCATAAAGTGGCCTAGCCTTATCGAATCGAAGCATGTAATAGTTCCTAGGAAATCTAACAAGCATATCTACGACATCCATGGTTTATTTTAGAATTTTTTAAAAAGGCCAAAATGGGGGTTAATTGAATTTCCTTGTTAATATACGGATTTTACTCATTTTTGACCTTTTTTCTTTCACTAAAAAGATCATAAAGTGGCCTAGCCTTATCGAATCGAAGCATGTAATAGTTCCTGTGAAATCTAACAAGCATATATTCGAATTCCAAGGTTGATTTTATCATTTTCGAAAATGGACAAAATGAGGGTTAAGTGAATTTCCTTGTTAATTTACGGATTTTACTCGTTTTTGACCCTTTTTTCTTTCACTAAAAAGGTCATAAAGTGGCCTAGCCTTATCGAATCGAAGCATGTAATAGTTCCTAGGAAATCTAACAAGCATATCTACGACATCCATGGTTTATTTTAGAATTTTTTAAAAAGGCCAAAATGGGGGTTAAGTGAATTTCCTTGTTAATTTATGGATTTTACTCGTTTTTGACCTTTTTCTTTCACTAAAAAGGTCATAAAGTGGCCTAGCCTTATCGAATCGAAGCATATAATAGTTCCTATGAAATCTAACAAGCATATATTCGAATTCCAAGGTTGATTTTATCATTTTCGAAAATGGACAAAATAAGGGTTAAGTGAATTTCCTTGTTAATTTACGGATATTACTCGTTTTTGACCCTTTTTCTTTCACTAAAAAGGTCATAAAGTGGCCTAGCCTTATCAAATCGAAGCATGTAATAGTTCCTAGGAAATCTAACAAGCATATCTACGACATCCATGGTTTATTTTAGAATTTTTTAAAAAGGCCAAAATGGGGGTTAAGTGAATTTCCTTGTTAATTTATGGATTTTACTCGTTTTTGACCTTTTTCTTTCACTAAAAAGGTCATAAAGTGGCCTAGCCTTATCGAATCGAAGCATGTAATAGTTCTTAGGAAATCTAACAAGCATATCTACGACATCCATGGTTTATTTCAGAATTTGTTAAAAATGCCAAAATGGGGGTTAAGTGAATTTCCTTGTTAATTTATGGATTTTACTCGTTTTTGACCTTTTTCTTTCACTAAAAAGGTCATAAAGTGGCCTAGCCTTATCGAATCGAAGCATGTAATAGTTCTTAGGAAATCTAACAAGCATATCTACGACATCCATGGTTTATTTTAGAATTTTTTAAAAAGGCCAAAATGGGGGTTAAGTGAATTTCCTTGTTAATTTATGGATTTTACTCGTTTTTGACCTTTTTCTTTCACTAAAAAGGTCATAAAGTGGCCTAGCCTTATCGAATCGAAGCATGTAATAGTTCCTAGGAAATCTAACAAGCATATCTACGACATCCATGGTTTATTTTAGAATTTTTTAAAAAGGCCAAAATGGGGGTTAATTGAATTTCCTTGTTAATATACGGATTTTACTCATTTTTGACCTTTTTTCTTTCACTAAAAAGATCATAAAGTGGCCTAGCCTTATCGAATCGAAGCATGTAATAGTTCCTGTGAAATCTAACAAGCATATATTCGAATTCCAAGGTTGATTTTATCATTTTCGAAAATGGACAAAATGAGGGTTAAGTGAATTTCCTTGTTAATTTACGGATTTTACTCGTTTTTGACCCTTTTTTCTTTCACTAAAAAGGTCATAAAGTGGCCTAGCCTTATCGAATCGAAGCATGTAATAGTTCCTAGGAAATCTAACAAGCATATCTACGACATCCATGGTTTATTTTAGAATTTTTTAAAAAGGCCAAAATGGGGGTTAAGTGAATTTCCTTGTTAATTTATGGATTTTACTCGTTTTTGACCTTTTTCTTTCACTAAAAAGGTCATAAAGTGGCCTAGCCTTATCGAATCGAAGCATGTAATAGTTCTTAGGAAATCTAACAAGCATATCTACGACATCCATGGTTTATTTCAGAATTTTTTAAAAATGCCAAAATGGGGGTTAAGTGAATTTCCTTGTTAATTTATGGATTTTACTCGTTTTTGACCTTTTTCTTTCACTAAAAAGGTCATAAAGTGGCCTAGCCTTATCGAATCGAAGCATGTAATAGTTCCTGTGAAATCTAACAAGCATATATTCGAATTCCAAGGTTGATTTTATCATTTTCGAAAATGGACAAAATGAGGGTTAAGTGAATTTCCTTGTTAATTTACGGATTTTACTCGTTTTTGACTCTTTTTTCTTTCACTAAAAAGGTCATAAAGTGGCCTAGCCTTATCGAATCGAAGCATGTAATAGTTCCTAGGATCTCTAACAAGCATATCTACGACATCCATGGTTTATTTTAGAATTTTTTAAAAAGGCCAAAATGGGGGTTAAGTGAATTTCCTTGTTAATTTATGGATTTTACTCGTTTTTGACCTTTTTCTTTCACTAAAAAGGTCATAAAGTGGCCTAGCCTTATCGAATCGAAGCATATAATAGTTCCTATGAAATCTAACAAGCATATATTCGAATTCCAAGGTTGATTTTATCATTTTCGAAAATGGACAAATTAAGGGTTAAGTGAATTTCCTTGTTAATTTACGGATTTTACTCGTTTTTGACCCTTTTTCTTTCACTAAAAAGGTTATAAAGTGGCCTAGCCTTATCGAATCGAAGCATGTAATAGTTCTTAGGAAATCTAACAACCATATCTACGACATCGATGGTTTATTTCAGAATTTTTTAAAAATGCCAAAATGGGGGTTAAGTGAATTTCCTTGTTAATTTATGGATTTTACTCGTTTTTGACCTTTTTCTTTCACTAAAAAGGTCATAAAGTGGCCTAGCCTTATCGAATCGAAGCATGTAATAGTTCCTGTGAAATCTAACAAGCATATATTCGAATTCCAAGGTTGATTTTATCATTTTCGAAAATGGACAAAATGAGGGTTAAGTGAATTTCCTTGTTAATTTACGGATTTTACTCGTTTTTGACCCTTTTTTCTTTCACTAAAAAGGTCATAAAGTGGCCTAGCCTTATCGAATCGAAGCATGTAATAGTTCCTAGGAAATCTAACAAGCATATCTACGACATCCATGGTTTATTTTAGAATTTTTTAAAAAGGCCAAAATGGGGGTTAAGTGAATTTCCTTGTTAATTTATGGATTTTACTCGTTTTTGACCTTTTTCTTTCACTAAAAAGGTCATAAAGTGGCCTAGCCTTATCGAATCGAAGCATATAATAGTTCCTATGAAATCTAACAAGCATATATTCGAATTCCAAGGTTGATTTTATCATTTTCGAAAATGGACAAAATAAGGGTTAAGTGAATTTCCTTGTTAATTTACGGATTTTACTCGTTTTTGACCCTTTTTTCTTTCACTAAAAAGGTCATAAAGTGGCCTAGCCTTATCGAATCGAAGCATGTAATAGTTCCTAGGAAATCTAACAAGCATATCTACGACATCCATGGTTTATTTTAGAATTTTTTTAAAAGGCCAAAATGGGGGTTAAGTGAATTTCCTTGTTAATTTATGGATTTTACTCGTTTTTGACCTTTTTCTTTCACTAAAAAGGTCATAAAGTGGCCTAGCCTTATCGAATCGAAGCATATAATAGTTCCTATGAAATCTAACAAGCATATATTCGAATTCCAAGGTTGATTTTATCATTTTCGAAAATGGACAAAATAAGGGTTAAGTGAATTTCCTTGTTAATTTACGGATTTTACTCGTTTTTGACCCTTTTTCTTTCACTAAAAAGGTCATAAAGTGGCCTAGCCTTATCGAATCGAAGCATGTAATAGTTCTTAGGAAAGCTAACAAGCATATCTACGACATCCATGGTTTATTTTAGAATTTTTTAAAAAGGCCAAAATGGGGGTTAAGTGAATTTCCTTGTTAATTTATGGATTTTACTCGTTTTTGACCATTTTCTTTCACTAAAAAGGTCATAAAGTGGCCTAGCCTTATCGAATTGAAGCATGTAATAGTTCCTAGGAAATCTAACAAGCATATCTACGACATCCATGGTTTATTTTAGAATTTTTTAAAAAGGCCAAAATGGGGGTTAATTGAATTTCCTTGTTAATATACGGATTTTACTCATTTTTGACCTTTTTTCTTTCACTAAAAAGATCATAAAGTGGCCTAGCCTTATCGAATCGAAGCATGTAATAGTTCCTATGAAATCTAACAAGCATATATTCGAATTCCAAGGTTGATTTTATCATTTTCGAAAATGGACAAAATAAGGGTTAAGTGAATTTCCTTGTTAATTTACGGATATTACTCGTTTTTGACCCTTTTTCTTTCACTAAAAAGGTCATAAAGTGGCCTAGCCTTATCAAATCGAAGCATGTAATAGTTCCTAGGAAATCTAACAAGCATATCTACGACATCCATGGTTTATTTTAGAATTTTTTAAAAAGGCCAAAATGGGGGTTAAGTGAATTTCCTTGTTAATTTATGGATTTTACTCGTTTTTGACCTTTTTCTTTCACTAAAAAGGTCATAAAGTGGCCTAGCCTTATCGAATCGAAGCATGTAATAGTTCTTAGGAAATCTAACAAGCATATCTACGACATCCATGGTTTATTTCAGAATTTGTTAAAAATGCCAAAATGGGGGTTAAGTGAATTTCCTTGTTAATTTATGGATTTTACTCGTTTTTGACCTTTTTCTTTCACTAAAAAGGTCATAAAGTGGCCTAGCCTTATCGAATCGAAGCATGTAATAGTTCTTAGGAAATCTAACAAGCATATCTACGACATCCATGGTTTATTTTAGAATTTTTTAAAAAGGCCAAAATGGGGGTTAAGTGAATTTCCTTGTTAATTTATGGATTTTACTCGTTTTTGACCTTTTTCTTTCACTAAAAAGGTCATAAAGTGGCCTAGCCTTATCGAATCGAAGCATGTAATAGTTCCTAGGAAATCTAACAAGCATATCTATGACATCCATGGTTTATTTTAGAATTTTTTAAAAAGGCCAAAATGGGGGTTAATTGAATTTCCTTGTTAATATACGGATTTTACTCATTTTTGACCTTTTTTCTTTCACTAAAAAGATCATAAAGTGGCCTAGCCTTATCGAATCGAAGCATGTAATAGTTCCTGTGAAATCTAACAAGCATATATTCGAATTCCAAGGTTGATTTTATCATTTTCGAAAATGGACAAAATGAGGGTTAAGTGAATTTCCTTGTTAATTTACGGATTTTACTCGTTTTTGACCCTTTTTTCTTTCACTAAAAAGGTCATAAAGTGGCCTAGCCTTATCGAATCGAAGCATGTAATAGTTCCTAGGAAATCTAACAAGCATATCTACGACATCCATGGTTTATTTTAGAATTTTTTAAAAAGGCCAAAATGGGGGTTAAGTGAATTTCCTTGTTAATTTATGGATTTTACTCGTTTTTGACCTTTTTCTTTCACTAAAAAGGTCATAAAGTGGCCTAGCCTTATCGAATCGAAGCATATAATAGTTCCTATGAAATCTAACAAGCATATATTCGAATTCCAAGGTTGATTTTATCATTTTCGAAAATGGACAAAATGAGGGTTAAGTGAATTTCCTTGTTAATTTACGGATTTTACTCGTTTTTGACCCTTTTTCTTTCACTAAAAAGGTTATAAAGTGGCCTAGCCTTATCGAATCGAAGCATGTAATAGTTCTTAGGAAATCTAACAAGCATATCTACGACATCGATGGTTTATTTCAGAATTTTTTAAAAATGCCAAAATGGGGGTTAAGTGAATTTCCTTGTTAATTTATGGATTTTACTCGTTTTTGACCTTTTTCTTTCACTAAAAAGGTCATAAAGTGGCCTAGCCTTATCGAATCGAAGCATGTAATAGTTCCTGTGAAATCTAACAAGCATATATTCGAATTCCAAGGTTGATTTTATCATTTTCGAAAATGGACAAAATGAGGGTTAAGTGAATTTCCTTGTTAATTTACGGATTTTACTCGTTTTTGACCCTTTTTTCTTTCACTAAAAAGGTCATAAAGTGGCCTAGCCTTATCGAATCGAAGCATGTAATAGTTCCTAGGAAATCTAACAAGCATATCTACGACATCCATGGTTTATTTTAGAATTTTTTAAAAAGGCCAAAATGGGGGTTAAGTGAATTTCCTTGTTAATTTATGGATTTTACTCGTTTTTGACCTTTTTCTTTCACTAAAAAGGTCATAAAGTGGCCTAGCCTTATCGAATCGAAGCATATAATAGTTCCTATGAAATCTAACAAGCATATATTCGAATTCCAAGGTTGATTTTATCATTTTCGAAAATGGACAAAATAAGGGTTAAGTGAATTTCCTTGTTAATTTACGGATTTTACTCGTTTTTGACCCTTTTTCTTTCACTAAAAAGGTTATAAAGTGGCCTAGCCTTATCGAATCGAAGCATGTAATAGTTCTTAGGAAATCTAACAAGCATATCTACGACATCCATGGTTTATTTCAGAATTTTTTAAAAATGCCAAAATGGGGGTTAAGTGAATTTCCTTGTTAATTTATGGATTTTACTCGTTTTTGACCTTTTTCTTTCACTAAAAAGGTCATAAAGTGGCCTAGCCTTATCGAATCGAAGCATATAATAGTTCCTATGAAATCTAACAAGCATATATTCGAATTCCAAGGTTGATTTTATCATTTTCGAAAATGGACAAAATAAGGGTTAAGTGAATTTCCTTGTTAATTTACGGATTTTACTCGTTTTTGACCCTTTTTCTTTCACTAAAAAGGTTATAAAGTGGCCTAGCCTTATCGAATCGAAGCATGTAATAGTTCTTAGGAAATCTAACAAGCATATCTACGACATCCATGGTTTATTTCAGAATTTTTTAAAAATGCCAAAATGGGGGTTAAGTGAATTTCCTTGTTAATTTATGGATTTTACTCGTTTTTGACCTTTTTCTTTCACTAAAAAGGTCATAAAGTGGCCTAGCCTTATCGAATCGAAGCATGTAATAGTTCCTGTGAAATCTAACAAGCATATATTCGAATTCCAAGGTTGATTTTATCATTTTCGAAAATGGACAAAATGAGGGTTAAGTGAATTTCCTTGTTAATTTACGGATTTTACTCGTTTTTGACCCTTTTTTCTTTCACTAAAAAGGTCATAAAGTGGCCTAGCCTTATCGAATCGAAGCATGTAATAGTTCCTAGGAAATCTAACAAGCATATCTACGACATCCATGGTTTATTTTAGAATTTTTTTAAAAGGCCAAAATGGGGGTTAAGTGAATTTCCTTGTTAATTTATGGATTTTACTCGTTTTTGACCTTTTTCTTTCACTAAAAAGGTCATAAAGTGGCCTAGCCTTATCGAATCGAAGCATATAATAGTTCCTATGAAATCTAACAAGCATATATTCGAATTCCAAGGTTGATTTTATCATTTTCGAAAATGGACAAAATAAGGGTTAAGTGAATTTCCTTGTTAATTTACGGATTTTACTCGTTTTTGACCCTTTTTCTTTCACTAAAAAGGTTATAAAGTGGCCTAGCCTTATCGAATCGAAGCATGTAATAGTTCTTAGGAAATCTAACAAGCATATCTACGACATCGATGGTTTATTTCAGAATTTTTTAAAAATGCCAAAATGGGGGTTAAGTGAATTTCCTTGTTAATTTATGGATTTTACTCGTTTTTGACCTTTTTCTTTCACTAAAAAGGTAATAAAGTGGCCTAGCCTTATCGAATCGAAGCATGTAATAGTTCCTGTGAAATCTAACAAGCATATATTCGAATTCCAAGGTTGATTTTATCATTTTCGAAAATGGACAAAATGAGGGTTAAGTGAATTTCCTTGTTAATTTACGGATTTTACTCGTTTTTGACCCTTTTTTCTTTCACTAAAAAGGTCATAAAGTGGCCTAGCCTTATCGAATCGAAGCATGTAATAGTTCCTAGGAAATCTAACAAGCATATCTACGACATCCATGGTTTATTTTAGAATTTTTTAAAAAAGCCAAAATGGGGGTTAAGTGAATTTCCTTGTTAATTTATGGATTTTACTCGTTTTTGACCTTTTTCTTTCACTAAAAAGGTCATAAAGTGGCCTAGCCTTATCGAATCGAAGCATATAATAGTTCCTATGAAATCTAACAAGCATATATTCGAATTCCAAGGTTGATTTTATCATTTTCGAAAATGGACAAAATAAGGGTTAAGTGAATTTCCTTGTTAATTTACGGATTTTACTCGTTTTTGACCCTTTTTCTTTCACTAAAAAGGTTATAAAGTGGCCTAGCCTTATCGAATCGAAGCATGTAATAGTTCTTAGGAAATCTAACAAGCATATCTACGACATCCATGGTTTATTTCAGAATTTTTTAAAAATGCCAAAATGGGGGTTAAGTGAATTTCCTTGTTAATTTATGGATTTTACTCGTTTTTGACCTTTTTCTTTCACTAAAAAGGTCATAAAGTGGCCTAGCCTTATCGAATCGAAGCATATAATAGTTCCTATGAAATCTAACAAGCATATATTCGAATTCCAAGGTTGATTTTATCATTTTCGAAAATGGACAAAATAAGGGTTAAGTGAATTTCCTTGTTAATTTACGGATTTTACTCGTTTTTGACCCTTTTTCTTTCACTAAAAAGGTTATAAAGTGGCCTAGCCTTATCGAATCGAAGCATGTAATAGTTCTTAGGAAATCTAACAAGCATATCTACGACATCCATGGTTTATTTCAGAATTTTTTAAAAATGCCAAAATGGGGGTTAAGTGAATTTCCTTGTTAATTTATGGATTTTACTCGTTTTTGACCTTTTTCTTTCACTAAAAAGGTCATAAAGTGGCCTAGCCTTATCGAATCGAAGCATGTAATAGTTCCTGTGAAATCTAACAAGCATATATTCGAATTCCAAGGTTGATTTTATCATTTTCGAAAATGGACAAAATGAGGGTTAAGTGAATTTCCTTGTTAATTTACGGATTTTACTCGTTTTTGACCCTTTTTTCTTTCACTAAAAAGGTCATAAAGTGGCCTAGCCTTATCGAATCGAAGCATGTAATAGTTCCTAGGAAATCTAACAAGCATATCTACGACATCCATGGTTTATTTTAGAATTTTTTTAAAAGGCCAAAATGGGGGTTAAGTGAATTTCCTTGTTAATTTATGGATTTTACTCGTTTTTGACCTTTTTCTTTCACTAAAAAGGTCATAAAGTGGCCTAGCCTTATCGAATCGAAGCATATAATAGTTCCTATGAAATCTAACAAGCATATATTCGAATTCCAAGGTTGATTTTATCATTTTCGAAAATGGACAAAATAAGGGTTAAGTGAATTTCCTTGTTAATTTACGGATTTTACTCGTTTTTGACCCTTTTTCTTTCACTAAAAAGGTCATAAAGTGGCCTAGCCTTATCGAATCGAAGCATGTAATAGTTCTTAGGAAAGCTAACAAGCATATCTACGACATCCATGGTTTATTTTAGAATTTTTTAAAAAGGCCAAAATGGGGGTTAAGTGAATTTCCTTGTTAATTTATGGATTTTACTCGTTTTTGACCATTTTCTTTCACTAAAAAGGTCATAAAGTGGCCTAGCCTTATCGAATTGAAGCATGTAATAGTTCCTAGGAAATCTAACAAGCATATCTACGACATCCATGGTTTATTTTAGAATTTTTTAAAAAGGCCAAAATGGGGGTTAATTGAATTTCCTTGTTAATATACGGATTTTACTCATTTTTGACCTTTTTTCTTTCACTAAAAAGATCATAAAGTGGCCTAGCCTTATCAAATCGAAGCATGTAATAGTTCCTATGAAATCTAACAAGCATATATTCGAATTCCAAGGTTGATTTTATCATTTTCGAAAATGGACAAAATAAGGGTTAAGTGAATTTCCTTGTTAATTTACGGATATTACTCGTTTTTGACCCTTTTTCTTTCACTAAAAAGGTCATAAAGTGGCCTAGCCTTATCAAATCGAAGCATGTAATAGTTCCTAGGAAATCTAACAAGCATATCTACGACATCCATGGTTTATTTTAGAATTTTTTAAAAAGGCCAAAATGGGGGTTAAGTGAATTTCCTTGTTAATTTATGGATTTTACTCGTTTTTGACCTTTTTCTTTCACTAAAAAGGTCATAAAGTGGCCTAGCCTTATCGAATCGAAGCATGTAATAGTTCTTAGGAAATCTAACAAGCATATCTACGACATCCATGGTTTATTTCAGAATTTGTTAAAAATGCCAAAATGGGGGTTAAGTGAATTTCCTTGTTAATTTATGGATTTTACTCGTTTTTGACCTTTTTCTTTCACTAAAAAGGTCATAAAGTGGCCTAGCCTTATCGAATCGAAGCATGTAATAGTTAGGAAATCTAACAAGCATATCTACGACATCCATGGTTTATTTTAGAATTTTTTAAAAAGGCCAAAATGGGGGTTAAGTGAATTTCCTTGTTAATTTATGGATTTTACTCGTTTTTGACCTTTTTCTTTCACTAAAAAGGTCATAAAGTGGCCTAGCCTTATCGAATCGAAGCATGTAATAGTTCCTAGGAAATCTAACAAGCATATCTACGACATCCATGGTTTATTTTAGAATTTTTTAAAAAGGCCAAAATGGGGGTTAATTGAATTTCCTTGTTAATATACGGATTTTACTCATTTTTGACCTTTTTTCTTTCACTAAAAAGATCATAAAGTGGCCTAGCCTTATCAAATCGAAGCATGTAATAGTTCCTATGAAATCTAACAAGCATATATTCGAATTCCAAGGTTGATTTTATCATTTTCGAAAATGGACAAAATAAGGGTTAAGTGAATTTCCTTGTTAATTTACGGATATTACTCGTTTTTGACCCTTTTTCTTTCACTAAAAAGGTCATAAAGTGGCCTAGCCTTATCAAATCGAAGCATGTAATAGTTCCTAGGAAATCTAACAAGCATATCTACGACATCCATGGTTTATTTTAGAATTTTTTAAAAAGGCCAAAATGGGGGTTAAGTGAATTTCCTTGTTAATTTATGGATTTTACTCGTTTTTGACCTTTTTCTTTCACTAAAAAGGTCATAAAGTGGCCTAGCCTTATCGAATCGAAGCATGTAATAGTTCTTAGGAAATCTAACAAGCATATCTACGACATCCATGGTTTATTTCAGAATTTGTTAAAAATGCCAAAATGGGGGTTAAGTGAATTTCCTTGTTAATTTATGGATTTTACTCGTTTTTGACCTTTTTCTTTCACTAAAAAGGTCATAAAGTGGCCTAGCCTTATCGAATCGAAGCATGTAATAGTTAGGAAATCTAACAAGCATATCTACGACATCCATGGTTTATTTTAGAATTTTTTAAAAAGGCCAAAATGGGGGTTAAGTGAATTTCCTTGTTAATTTATGGATTTTACTCGTTTTTGACCTTTTTCTTTCACTAAAAAGGTCATAAAGTGGCCTAGCCTTATCGAATCGAAGCATGTAATAGTTCCTAGGAAATCTAACAAGCATATCTACGACATCCATGGTTTATTTTAGAATTTTTTAAAAAGGCCAAAATGGGGGTTAATTGAATTTCCTTGTTAATATACGGATTTTACTCATTTTTGACCTTTTTTCTTTCACTAAAAAGATCATAAAGTGGCCTAGCCTTATCGAATCGAAGCATGTAATAGTTCCTGTGAAATCTAACAAGCATATATTCGAATTCCAAGGTTGATTTTATCATTTTCGAAAATGGACAAAATGAGGGTTAAGTGAATTTCCTTGTTAATTTACGGATTTTACTCGTTTTTGACCCTTTTTTCTTTCACTAAAAAGGTCATAAAGTGGCCTAGCCTTATCGAATCGAAGCATGTAATAGTTCCTAGGAAATCTAACAAGCATATCTACGACATCCATGGTTTATTTTAGAATTTTTTAAAAAGGCCAAAATGGGGGTTAAGTGAATTTCCTTGTTAATTTATGGATTTTACTCGTTTTTGACCTTTTTCTTTCACTAAAAAGGTCATAAAGTGGCCTAGCCTTATCGAATCGAAGCATATAATAGTTCCTATGAAATCTAACAAGCATATATTCGAATTCCAAGGTTGATTTTATCATTTTCGAAAATGGACAAAATAAGGGTTAAGTGAATTTCCTTGTTAATTTACGGATTTTACTCGTTTTTGACCCTTTTTCTTTCACTAAAAAGGTTATAAAGTGGCCTAGCCTTATCGAATCGAAGCATGTAATAGTTCTTAGGAAATCTAACAAGCATATCTACGACATCCATGGTTTATTTCAGAATTTTTTAAAAATGCCAAAATGGGGGTTAAGTGAATTTCCTTGTTAATTTATGGATTTTACTCGTTTTTGACCTTTTTCTTTCACTAAAAAGGTCATAAAGTGGCATAGCCTTATCGAATCGAAGCATGTAATAGTTCCTGTGAAATCTAACAAGCATATATTCGAATTCCAAGGTTGATTTTATCATTTTCGAAAATGGACAAAATGAGGGTTAAGTGAATTTCCTTGTTAATTTACGGATTTTACTCGTTTTTGACCCTTTTTTCTTTCACTAAAAAGGTCATAAAGTGGCCTAGCCTTATCGAATCGAAGCATGTAATAGTTCCTAGGAAATCTAACAAGCATATCTACGACATCCATGGTTTATTTTAGAATTTTTTTAAAAGGCCAAAATGGGGGTTAAGTGAATTTCCTTGTTAATTTATGGATTTTACTCGTTTTTGACCTTTTTCTTTCACTAAAAAGGTCATAAATGATAGAGCCAAACCGCAAGCGCACGGCCTATCGAAGTAATAGTAGTAAGTAGAGTATCGTTCCGCTAGGGAGTTGGTCAATTTAATTAACTTTTAATGAATGATTAGAGGAGAGAAAGTTGATTAGAAAGGATTTGATTGCTGAAGGTAAAAACAATAATAATAAAGGGGCCTTAGGATCATTGGTTCATCTTAATAACTAATCCTTCACTTGACAAAACCTAAACTTCTAATTTCATGGTTTACACACTAATTTCTAAAGACCGGTTTCCCTTAGCCCCTCACCTTTCCGATGAAAGTCCGGTGAGAGTTTACTTCTAGCAACCAAGCCTATTTCACTGACATGATTACTAGAAGATGCATAGAGGATTGAAACTACTCTTTGTCTCAATAGTTGCAAAGACTATTTCACTGTTTTGCAACTATTGTCTAGATTCACTTGTTCCAACATCAAAGCTCCGCTCTCGCTTTATGAATTGATGTTTGGGATGATGGATTAACGATTATCAAACCCTCCGCTTTCGCTTCCACAGTTTGATAATTGTTAATCCACGTTAAGGCGGTGAATCTAGATTAGAAATTAGGGTTACATGGAAATTAGGGTTTAAGCTTGTTTTGTTTAGGATTGAGTCATTAGACTCCCCAATAATCCTAAGACTAAGAAGTCTACTCACTCATGTTCATCGTAGACATGGAGGAAGAAGAGAGAAGTACGGTAAAATAAATTGCAAAGAAAGTAAAAGAGAAATAAAAGACTTTTATTAAAATAATACTTGAAATAAACAAAGTAAAGGATGATTGTTTATGGTGGAGAGCTACTCTATTTATAGCTTTACATTCGACTTAGAAACTAAGCAACTAAAAGGATAAAACGGTAAAGCTGCAACAGGGTAACTTGGCCTTGAAGAAAAAGCAGCAAAAGTGGTTCTGGGGACGGGCACGGCCGTGCCACATGTTGGCACGGGCCGTGCCAAGCTTCTGGTAAGGGGAAATGTATTTTTGCCCCGTATCTTCGTATTCTTGCGCTGTATTTTGCTCCAGTCCTCTTTCTTTTGCTCCAAGGCACCTTCCACCATATATTTATTCCTAAAATAAAATAAAAGACAATTTGAAGTAAAATATTCTAAACTAAAATAAAATGCAATAAAATAAAATCAAATCTAAAATAAAACTAAACTAAATAAGGCAATAAATAATACTATCTATGACTCATCAAACTCCCCCACACTTGAATCTTTGCTTGTCCTCAAGCAAAAGGCAGCAAACATAGCAGCAACGAAGATTGATTTATGGCAATATTAAGAACATAAGTCTCAAAGAAAGGTTTTGCCTCAAGTACACTAATCTCAATTTCAAACACTTCTCATGAACCTATTCTACCCAACATCAAGTCTCAAGTGAGTGTGTGTGTGCAGTCCAACCCTTTTCTTGCTCCTGTATAAGACAGATATTATGAGGAATAGGTTCTATCCTTAGTGCTAAAGTAACCGAGAAAAGTCCTTTCTTCATTTCATATAAGAGTGATGGGAATTAAAATTAAATTAGATATAACAATTAAGCACAAAGGGGCTGCAGATGCTTAGGGGCTATCTATCCTCGTAGGAAGTCTTCTCGGATGTAATTGTCCTTTCCCCCTAGATTCAAAATCACCCTAAGCAGTGCTGCAAAATTATTTATTTGTTTCATCTCCGCGTAGGAAGTCTTTTTGGATGTAATTGTCCTTTCCCCCTAGCATTGATGAATTTGTTTCACTTTAAGTTCAAATTAAGGAGTCATCACCACAATTAGGAAGTTAGGATGTAATTGTCCTTTCCCCCATATGTTGGTGCCATTCTCCCGCCCCATTTAACATTAACAAATTAATAAGAATATAACAATTAAGAACAATTTGATTAATTTTCCCACACAAACTTATACTACTTTTACTCTTAAGACTTTAAAGGGTCTAAGTTAACACTAAAGATAGAACGTGTTCCTTAAAATACCTATTCATACATTTACTCAAGGATTGCAACCGGGTGCTTTTCTCATTGGAGATTTTCACAATAAAACATGATATGGGTATAGCAAGAACATAAGAAACACAAGAAACTATTTTCATGTACCAGAGACAACCTTTAGAGAAGAGACAAAACAAAAATTTTATGCCATATTTACATTAAAAACAAGCTACTTAGTCATGCCTCTTGCTATAAAAACAAAACAAAAGAATAAAGTTCAAGGGAGTTTGGGAACACTACGACTCTAGACACTTTATTAGGCCCCCCCCACACTTAGGGGAAGCATTGTCCTCAATGATTCAAAAGAAAAAAGAAAATAAAAGAAGGAGAAGAAGGAGGAGTAGAAGAAGATGAAAGAAGGAGATGAGTAGAAGAATGAGAGAGATAGGGAGAAGAAGAAGGGAAGAGAGGAAGAGGAAAGCTCACATTTGTTTATTGAGGTCCGTAAGGAGGACCTTGAAGTTGGAGGTGTTGCATCATCCGACGGAGCATCTCATTATTTTCATCATTGACACGGTTGCCCCTTTGAACTTCATTGCGAAGGCCGGAGATCTCAACACCTTGCCTTTGTTGCTCGGTGCTCATCCTCTCGACTTCATTGTGAATCCATGTCCATCTTTGATTTTCATTAAGTTCATCGGCTTCATGGCCATGGTGCCCCTCTTGGTGCAAGTTAGCACCTTCTCCTTCATCATGGTGCAAGCTAGCACCCTCTCCTTCATCATCTTGTTGTTCTAGAACCTGCACATCATCAACATACAACCAATTTTCTTCCACCTCGGTGGTAGTCCGAGATGGGTTAGGCAATAAAAACACGATTGGCACATTTAGCTTAAGTTGGTAATGGAGTGGTGGACGATGTTTAATGAAATTCATAGCAATGAGGGTTTCCCGGTTAAGCTTATTGTTTCCCTCAATTGGTTTGATCCCCTCATCCTCACTCACACCAAAACATCGAGCTATGTATGTAATGATGCCACCCACCACTATGTCTCCCCTACCGGCTGGTCTAGTAGCTACAAAGTCTAGGTAATCAATCAAATAAAAGCCAGTGTTGACGGGGTGGTTATAGAGCATTGCCCATAACATGAACAACTCATCGGTTCTAGTGTTTCCTAGCTCGGTTCTACCCCAAATAGTGCAAGCCATGACCCTCTGAAGGTACCTAAGTACGGGGTTGTGAATGTTGCTAGCTTTGTTGGCTCTAGGGACATAGTTATCTAGACCGGTGATACGGTTCCAAAAGGCAGCTGGGTCATAGTTATCCGGTTTTAGACTATCATCCCAATGATCATGAATATACCCCTCATTGACAAAACCTAAGGCTTCACAAAAGTGCTGAAGAGACATATTATAATCAATGTTCATTAACCGGAAAACAACTCTATGGTTAGGGTTATCAAAATTCAACTTATCTTTAGTGAAAACAAGTGAGCTTAAAAATTCATAAGTAAAATTCTCATAACCCCTCAAAGGTGTTAGCATATCAGTCCAACCTAGCCTACCTATCAACCTAAAAACATCATCTCTAAGCCCTAGCACTTGCAAATCATAGGAATCAGGATATCTAGAGGGATGTAAGGTTTTAGAAGTAAGAATTTTGTACCTGTCCCTTTGTTTGTTGTCTTTGAACTGAATTCCATGATTCTTGACTTGTGTTTGCTTCTTTGGGGTAGGACCGGAAGAACTTGCTGGTTCCTTTCCACTTCTTCTTCTTGAAGCCATTTGACTTTGGTTATGGTTGGTATGAAAGTTTGGGGTTTGGGAAGATTTTTGGTGGAAAGGATTGGTTTAGGGTTGGGGTGGATGTTTAAGTAAGGTTTATGGGTTTAGTTATGGAGATTGGTTGAGGTTTTGTGGTGATTGGGTTAGGTTTTGAAGGATTAGGGTTTTGGTGAATTATGGGTTTGGGTGGATGAAAGTTGTTTTTGATTGGTGATTTTTGTTTTGGATGAAGTTTGTGATTGATTGGTGAAAGAATGGAGTAGATTGATGAAGATTTGAGTGAGATATGGAGGTTTGAAGGTTTGAAGGTTATGGAGGTTTAGAGAGAAGTTTGAAGGTAGAGAGAGGTTTGTGGTTTGAGAATGAATGGAGAAGAAGAAGAAAAATTTGGTTTAAAAAGGCCAGAACACGGGCACGGCCGTGCCAACCTTGGCACGGGCCATGCCAACTTTCTGTGGCTCCCAACCTTCTTTTCTTCAAAAACACTGGCACGGCCGTGCCAGATCCAGCACGGGCCGTGCCAACACTCTGGTCAGAGGGACTTCAAAATTTTTCATTTTCTTGATTTTTCTCGAATCATACTTGGACAATTACCTGCAAAACAAATTAAAACAAAGAAAAACAAAACAAAAACAATTAAATGCGTGGGTTGCCTCCCACGAAGCGCTCTTTTAATGTCATTAGCTTGACGGTTAGAAAGAGTCCTTAGAATGGATCAAAGATATCATGTTGTGTAGATGGCGCTATAAAATGTTCTTTCACAACATGATCGTTAAGCATGCAACAAGAGTAAAGAGCGGGACCCTTCATAACGTTTTCCAACTCAAATCCTACCATCTTATCACTCACTTGAAAGACGATCCTACCAAGTTTAACATCAATGAGAGCTCCTGCAGTTGCGAGGAACGGTCTACCTAGGATTATAGGGACGTCATCGTCCTCTTCAATGTCAACGACTACAAAATCAGTGGGGATGTATATCCCCTCTATCTTAACAGGTATGTCCTTGACAAATCCTACAAGTTTCATGGTAGAACGATCAGCTATTTTTAATTCCATCTCGGTAGGTTTCAACTCTCCTATCCCTATCCTTTTAAGAAGAGACAAAGGCAGCAAACTAACACTAGCTCCTAAGTCACATAAGGCTTTGTTTATGGATTCATTCCCGATTTCACATGGTATGGCAAAGCTACCTGGATCTCTAAGCTTAGGGGTTGCTTCTTGGACGATTGCATTAGTTTCCTTAGCCAAGGCTATTGTCTCATTATGCTCTATAGCCCTTTTCTTTGAAAAAATTTCCTTTAAAAATTTGGCATATAGTGGCATCCTAGACAAAGCTTCAGCAAAGGGAAGTTTAATGCAAATCTTCCTAAGTATGTTAACAAATTTTTCAAACTTACCCTCTAACTTAAGCTTTTCGGGATTTAAGGGGGATGGGGTTTTGTTTTCTTCAAGTGGTTTAGCTTCTTCTATCACAACTTTATCACCTAAGGGCTTGACATTCTCTTTCCCAATGTTTTTAACCTTAGCAAAAGTTTCACCTAACTTACTACCCCTAAAAGATATGACATTAACTTGGGCTTTGGGGTTGGCTTCGGTTTGACCAGGAAAGACTCCCGGTGTTTGGGAAGATGTAGCCACTTGTTGGGCTATTTGGGCGATTTGTGTTTCAAGCATTTTAGAGTGAGTAGCAATAGAATCAACCTTGGTATTGAGCTTGGAAAGAGAATCATTCAGAAATCCAGTTTGGTTTTTGAGTTCTTGAAGTTGTTTGTTTTGGTTGGCAATAGAGTTTTCCAACAAAATTTCCAAATTGGATTTTTGAGCGAATCTTTGGTTGTTTGCATAACCGGGTGGTGCTACTTGTTGTCCATAGGGATTTTGATTTTTATAAAAATTTTGATTTTGTCTCATCCCTTGGTTGTATTGAGCATAGTTCATTTGCTCAATACCGTTAGTAGCACTACCTAGTTGGCAATCAACACCAGCATGACCAGCTATACCACATATTTCACAAGAAGGAGTAGATGCAGAATTGATAGCACTAACATTGAATTTTTCAAGTTTTTCAGTTAGTGTATCAATTTTAGAAGCAAGGTGATCATAGTTAGAGACTTCGTGTATACCTGCCTCCTTTTTGGAGGATGAAGAACTAGAGATGGCTCTCTCGTCGGTCCATTTGTAATGATTTTGAGCCATGTCTTCAATTAGGGCATACGCCTCCGTGTAGTTTTTGTTCATAAGTGCTCCACCTGCAGCTGCATCAACAGACATCTTAGTGGTATAAGACAAGCCATTATAAAAAGTGTGGACTATAAGCCACTTCTCTAGGCCATGGTGGGGGCAAAGTCTTAGCATTTCTTTGAAACGCTCCCACGCCTCATAGAGAGATTCCCCATCTTTTTGATTGAACCGTGTGATTTGGTCTCTAAGTTTAGCGGTTTTAGATGGTGGAAAGAAACGGGCAAGGAATGCTTGCCTCATCTGATCCCATGAAGTAATGGAACCGACTTCGAGGGAATGGAACCAAGCGCTAGCTCTATCCCTTAAGGAAAAGGGAAAGAGATGAAGTCTTACGGCCTCTTGGTTCTCCTTCATGGTTCCACTAATTCGTAGGAAAACAGAGATGTGAAGATTGGGATCCTCTGTGGGGGATCCCGAGAATTGGTTTTGCTGCACCAAGTTAAGTAGGGCAGGCTTGATTTCAAAGTTGTCATCCTCAACCGTTGGGTACACAATAACAGCTTGTGGCTCAGCCGTAGACGGCGTTGCATACTCTTTGAGGGTGCGATTGGCCATGGCGGTGTTATTTTGTGCTGCTCTCCTCCTCCTATGTAAGAACCTTTCGATCTCGGGTATGAATACCGCTTGATTTCTAGTTCTTCGCATACAAGGTTGAGAACCCAAGAAGTTAATGATAACAGAAAAATAAAAAGGAAAAAATAAAAATAAAAATAAAAAGAAAAGAGAAAGAAGAAGAGAGAATTCTAATCACTAAGAAAAAGCTAATCAAATTAGTTAACTCCCCGGCAGCGGCGCCAAAAACTTGATAGAGCCAAACCGCAAGCGCACGGCCTATCGAAGTAATAGTAGTAAGTAGAGTATCGTTCCGCTAGGGAGTTGGTCAATTTAATTAACTTTTAATGAATGATTAGAGGAGAGAAAGTTGATTAGAAAGGATTTGATTGCTGAAGGTAAAAACAATAATAATAAAGGGGCCTTAGGATCATTGGTTCATCTTAATAACTAATCCTTCACTTGACAAAACCTAAACTTCTAATTTCATGGTTTACACACTAATTTCTAAAGACCGGTTTCCCTTAGCCCCTCACCTTTCCGATGAAAGTCCGGTGAGAGTTTACTTCTAGCAACCAAGCCTATTTCACTGACATGATTACTAGAAGATGCATAGAGGATTGAAACTACTCTTTGTCTCAATAGTTGCAAAGACTATTTCACTGTTTTGCAACTATTGTCTAGATTCACTTGTTCCAACATCAAAGCTCCGCTCTCGCTTTATGAATTGATGTTTGGGATGATGGATTAACGATTATCAAACCCTCCGCTTTCGCTTCCACAGTTTGATAATTGTTAATCCACGTTAAGGCGGTGAATCTAGATTAGAAATTAGGGTTACATGGAAATTAGGGTTTAAGCTTGTTTTGTTTAGGATTGAGTCATTAGACTCCCCAATAATCCTAAGACTAAGAAGTCTACTCACTCATGTTCATCGTAGACATGGAGGAAGAAGAGAGAAGTACGGTAAAATAAATTGCAAAGAAAGTAAAAGAGAAATAAAAGACTTTTATTAAAATAATACTTGAAATAAACAAAGTAAAGGATGATTGTTTATGGTGGAGAGCTACTCTATTTATAGCTTTACATTCGACTTAGAAACTAAGCAACTAAAAGGATAAAACGGTAAAGCTGCAACAGGGTAACTTGGCCTTGAAGAAAAAGCAGCAAAAGTGGTTCTGGGGACGGGCACGGCCGTGCCACATGTTGGCACGGGCCGTGCCAAGCTTCTGGTAAGGGGAAATGTATTTTTGCCCCGTATCTTCGTATTCTTGCGCTGTATTTTGCTCCAGTCCTCTTTCTTTTGCTCCAAGGCACCTTCCACCATATATTTATTCCTAAAATAAAATAAAAGACAATTTGAAGTAAAATATTCTAAACTAAAATAAAATGCAATAAAATAAAATCAAATCTAAAATAAAACTAAACTAAATAAGGCAATAAATAATACTATCTATGACTCATCAATAAAGTGGCCTAGCCTTATCGAATCGAAGCATATAATAGTTCCTATGAAATCTAACAAGCATATATTCGAATTCCAAGGTTGATTTTATCATTTTCGAAAATGGACAAAATAAGGGTTAAGTGAATTTCCTTGTTAATTTACGGATTTTACTCGTTTTTGACCCTTTTTCTTTCACTAAAAAAGTCATAAAGTGGCCTAGCCTTATCGAATCGAAGCATGTAATAGTTCTTAGGAAAGCTAACAAGCATATCTACGACATCCATGGTTTATTTTAGAATTTTTTAAAAAGGCCAAAATGGGGGTTAAGTGAATTTCCTTGTTAATTTATGGATTTTACTCGTTTTTGACCTTTTTCTTTCACTAAAAAGGTCATAAAGTGGCCTAGCCTTATCGAATTGAAGCATGTAATAGTTCCTAGGAAATCTAACAAGCATATCTACGACATCCATGGTTTATTTTAGAATTTTTTAAAAAGGCCAAAATGGGGGTTAATTGAATTTCCTTGTTAATATACGGATTTTACTCATTTTTGACCTTTTTTCTTTCACTAAAAAGATCATAAAGTGGCCTAGCCTTATCGAATCGAAGCATGTAATAGTTCCTATGAAATCTAACAAGCATATATTCGAATTCCAAGGTTGATTTTATCATTTTCGAAAATGGACAAAATAAGGGTTAAGTGAATTTCCTTGTTAATTTACGGATATTACTCGTTTTTGACCCTTTTTCTTTCACTAAAAAGGTCATAAAGTGGCCTAGCCTTATCAAATCGAAGCATGTAATAGTTCCTAGGAAATCTAACAAGCATATCTACGACATCCATGGTTTATTTTAGAATTTTTTAAAAAGGCCAAAATGGGGGTTAAGTGAATTTCCTTGTTAATTTATAGATTTTACTCGTTTTTGACCTTTTTCTTTCACTAAAAAGGTCATAAAGTGGCCTAGCCTTATCGAATCGAAGCATGTAATAGTTCTTAGGAAATCTAACAAGCATATCTACGACATCCATGGTTTATTTCAGAATTTTTTAAAAATGCCAAAATGGGGGTTAAGTGAATTTCCTTGTTAATTTATGGATTTTACTCGTTTTTGACCTTTTTCTTTCACTAAAAAGGTCATAAAGTGGCCTAGCCTTATCGAATCGAAGCATGTAATAGTTCTTAGGAAATCTAACAAGCATATCTACGACATCCATGGTTTATTTTAGAATTTTTTAAAAAGGCCAAAATGGGGGTTAAGTGAATTTCCTTGTTAATTTATGGATTTTACTCGTTTTTGACCTTTTTCTTTCACTAAAAAGGTCATAAAGTGGCCTAGCCTTATCGAATTGAAGCATGTAATAGTTCCTAGGAAATCTAACAAGCATATCTACGACATCCATGGTTTATTTTAGAATTTTTTAAAAAGGCCAAAATGGGGGTTAATTGAATTTCCTTGTTAATATACGGATTTTACTCATTTTTGACCTTTTTTCTTTCACTAAAAAGATCATAAAGTGGCCTAGCCTTATCGAATCGAAGCATGTAATAGTTCCTGTGAAATCTAACAAGCATATATTCGAATTCCAAGGTTGATTTTATCATTTTCGAAAATGGACAAAATGAGGGTTAAGTGAATTTCCTTGTTAATTTACGGATTTTACTCGTTTTTGACCCTTTTTTCTTTCACTAAAAAGGTCATAAAGTGGCCTAGCCTTATCGAATCGAAGCATATAATAGTTCCTATGAAATCTATATATTCGAATTCCAAGGTTGATTTTATCATTTTCGAAAATGGACAAAATGAGGGTTAAGTGAATTTCCTTGTTAATTTACGGATTTTACTCGTTTTTGACCCTTTTTTCTTTCACTAAAAAGGTCATAAAGTGGCCTAGCCTTATCGAATCGAAGCATGTAATAGTTCCTAGGAAATCTAACAAGCATATCTACGACATCCATGGTTTATTTTAGAATTTTTTTAAAAGGCCAAAATGGGGGTTAAGTGAATTTCCTTGTTAATTTATGGATTTTACTCGTTTTTGACCTTTTTCTTTCACTAAAAAGGTCATAAAGTGGCCTAGCCTTATCGAATCGAAGCATATAATAGTTCCTATGAAATCTAACAAGCATATATTCGAATTCCAAGGTTGATTTTATCATTTTCGAAAATAGACAAAATAAGGGTTAAGTGAATTTCCTTGTTAATTTACGGATTTTACTCGTTTTTGACCCTTTTTCTTTCACTAAAAAGGTCATAAAGTGGCCTAGCCTTATCGAATCGAAGCATGTAATAGTTCTTAGGAAAGCTAACAAGCATATCTACGACATCCATGGTTTATTTTAGAATTTTTTAAAAAGGCCAAAATGGGGGTTAAGTGAATTTCCTTGTTAATTTATGGATTTTACTCGTTTTTGACCTTTTTCTTTCACTAAAAAGGTCATAAAGTGGCCTAGCCTTATCGAATTGAAGCATGTAATAGTTCCTAGGAAATCTAACAAGCATATCTACGACATCCATGGTTTATTTTAGAATTTTTTAAAAAGGCCAAAATGGGGGTTAATTGAATTTCCTTGTTAATATACGGATTTTACTCATTTTTGACCTTTTTTCTTTCACTAAAAAGATCATAAAGTGGCCTAGCCTTATCGAATCGAAGCATGTAATAGTTCCTATGAAATCTAACAAGCATATATTCGAATTCCAAGGTTGATTTTATCATTTTCGAAAATGGACAAAATAAGGGTTAAGTGAATTTCCTTGTTAATTTACGGATATTACTCGTTTTTGACCCTTTTTCTTTCACTAAAAAGGTCATAAAGTGGCCTAGCCTTATCAAATCGAAGCATGTAATAGTTCCTAGGAAATCTAACAAGCATATCTACGACATCCATGGTTTATTTTAGAATTTTTTAAAAAGGCCAAAATGGGGGTTAAGTGAATTTCCTTGTTAATTTATAGATTTTACTCGTTTTTGACCTTTTTCTTTCACTAAAAAGGTCATAAAGTGGCCTAGCCTTATCGAATCGAAGCATGTAATAGTTCTTAGGAAATCTAACAAGCATATCTACGACATCCATGGTTTATTTCAGAATTTTTTAAAAATGCCAAAATGGGGGTTAAGTGAATTTCCTTGTTAATTTATGGATTTTACTCGTTTTTGACCTTTTTCTTTCACTAAAAAGGTCATAAAGTGGCCTAGCCTTATCGAATCGAAGCATGTAATAGTTCTTAGGAAATCTAACAAGCATATCTACGACATCCATGGTTTATTTTAGAATTTTTTAAAAAGGCCAAAATGGGGGTTAAGTGAATTTCCTTGTTAATTTATGGATTTTACTCGTTTTTGACCTTTTTCTTTCACTAAAAAGGTCATAAAGTGGCCTAGCCTTATCGAATCGAAGCATGTAATAGTTCCTAGGAAATCTAACAAGCATATCTACGACATCCATGGTTTATTTTAGAATTTTTTAAAAAGGCCAAAATGGGGGTTAATTGAATTTCCTTGTTAATATACGGATTTTACTCATTTTTGACCTTTTTTCTTTCACTAAAAAGATCATAAAGTGGCCTAGCCTTATCGAATCGAAGCATGTAATAGTTCCTATGAAATCTAACAAGCATATATTCGAATTCCAAGGTTGATTTTATCATTTTCGAAAATGGACAAAATAAGGGTTAAGTGAATTTCCTTGTTAATTTACGGATATTACTCGTTTTTGACCCTTTTTCTTTCACTAAAAAGGTCATAAAGTGGCCTAGCCTTATCAAATCGAAGCATGTAATAGTTCCTAGGAAATCTAACAAGCATATCTACGACATCCATGGTTTATTTTAGAATTTTTTTAAAAGGGCCAAAATGGGGGTTAAGTGAATTTCCTTGTTAATTTATGGATTTTACTCGTTTTTGACCTTTTTCTTTCACTAAAAAGGTCATAAAGTGGCCTAGCCTTATCGAATCGAAGCATGTAATAGTTCCTGTGAAATCTAACAAGCATATATTCGAATTCCAAGGTTGATTTTATCATTTTCGAAAATGGACAAAATGAGGGTTAAGTGAATTTCCTTGTTAATTTACGGATTTTACTCGTTTTTGACCCTTTTTCTTTCACTAAAAAGGTCATAATGTGGCCTAGCCTTATCGAATCGAAGCATGTAATAGTTCCTAGGAAATCTAACAAGCATATCTACGACATCCATGGTTTATTTTAGAATTTTTTAAAAAGGCCAAAATGGGTGTTAAGTGAATTTCCTTGTTAATTTATGGATTTTACGCGTTTTTGACCTTTTTCTTTCACTAAAAAGGTCATAAAGTGGCATAGCCTTATCGAATCGAAGCATGTAATAGTTCTTAGGAAATCTAACAAGCATATCTACGACATCCATGGTTTATTTCAGAATTTTTTAAAAAGGCCAAAATGGGGGTTAAGTGAATTTCCTTGTTAATTTATGGATTTTACTCGTTTTTGACCTTTTTCTTTCACTAAAAAGGTCATAAAGTGGCCTAGCCTTATCGAATCGAAGCATGTAATAGTTCCTATGAAATCTAACAAGCATATATTCGATTTCCAAGGTTGATTTTATCATTTTCAAAAATGGACAAAATGATGGTTAAGTGAATTTCCTTGTTAATTTACGGATTTTACTCGTTTTTGACCTTTTTTAATTCACTAAAAAGGTCATAAAGTGGCCTAGCCTTATCGAATCGAAGCATGTAATAGTTCCTAGGAAATCTATCAAGCATATCTACGACATCCAGGGTTTATTTTAGAATTTTTAAAAACGGCCAAAATGGGGGTTAATTGAATTTCCTTGTTAATTTACGGATTTTACTCGTTTTTGACCCTTTTTTCTTTCACTAAAAAGGTCATAAAGTGGCCTAGCCTTATCGAATCGAAGCATGTAATAGTTCCTAGGAAATCTAACAAGCATATCTACGACATCGATGGTTTATTTTAGAATTTTTTAAAAAGGCCAAAATGGGGGTTAAGCGAATTTCCTTGTTAATTTATGGATTTTACTCGTTTTTGACCTTTTTCTTTCACTAAAAAGGTCATAAAGTGGCCTAGCCTTATCGAATCGAAGCATGTAATAGTTCCTATGAAATCTAACAAGCATATATTCGAATTCCAAGGTTGATTTTATCATTTTCGAAAATGGACAAAATAAGGGTTAAGTGAATTTCCTTGTTAATTTACGGATTTTACTCGTTTTTGACCCTTTTTCTTTCACTAAAAAGGTCATAAAGTGGCCTAGCCTTATCGAATCGAAGCATGTAATAGTTCTTAGGAAAGCTAACAAGCATATCTACGACATCCATGGTTTATTTTAGAATTTTTTAAAAAGGCCAAAATGGGGGTTAAGTGAATTTCCTTGTTAATTTATGGATTTTACTCGTTTTTGACCTTTTTCTTTCACTAAAAGGTCATAAAGTGGCCTAGCCTTATCGAATCGAAGCATGTAATAGTTCCTAGGAAATCTATCAAGCATATCTACGACATCCATGGTTTATTTTAGAATTTTTTAAAAAGGTCAAAATGGGGGTTAAGTGAATTTCCTTGTTAATTTATGGATTTTACTCGTTTTTGACCTTTTTCTTTCACTAAAAAGGTCATAAAGTGGCCTAGCCTTATCGAATCGAAGCATGTAATAGTTCCTAGGAAATCTAACAAGCATATCTACGACATCCATGGTTTATTTTAGAATTTTTTAAAAAGGCCAAAATGGGGGTTAATTGAATTTCCTTGTTAATATACGGATTTTACTCATTTTTGACCTTTTTTCTTTCACTAAAAAGATCATAAAGTGGCCTAGCCTTATCGAATCGAAGCATGTAATAGTTCCTATGAAATCTAACAAGCATATATTCAAATTCCAAGGTTGATTTTATCATTTTCGAAAATGGACAAAATAAGGGTTAAGTGAATTTCCTTGTTAATTTACGGATTTTACTCGTTTTTGACCCTTTTTCTTTCACTAAAAAGGTCATAAAGTGGCCTAGCCTTATCAAATCGAAGCATGTAATAGTTCCTAGGAAATCTAACAAGCATATCTACGACATCCATGGTTTATTTTAGAATTTTTTAAAAAGGCCAAAATGGGGGTTAAGTGAATTTCCTTGTTAATTTATGGATTTTACTCGTTTTTGACCTTTTTCTTTCACTAAAAAGGTCATAAAGTGGCCTAGCCTTATCGAATCGAAGCATGTAATAGTTCTTAGGAAATCTAACAAGCATATTTACGACATCCATGGTTTATTTCAGAATTTTTTAAAAAGGCCAAAATGGGGGTTAAGTGAATTTCCTTGTTAATTTATGGATTTTACTAGTTTTTGACCTTTTTCTTTCACTAAAAAGGTCATAAAGTGGCCTAGCCTTATCGAATCGAAGCATGTAATAGTTCCTATGAAATCTAACAAGCATATATTCGAATTCCAAGGTTGATTTTATCATTTTCAAAAATGGACAAAATGAGGGTTAAGTGAATTTCCTTGTTAATTTACGGATTTTACTCGTTTTTGACCTTTTTTAATTCACTAAAAAGGTCATAAAGTGGCCTAGCCTTATCGAATCGAAGCATGTAATAGTTCATGTGAAATCTAACAAGCATAGATTCGAATTCCAAGTTTGATTTTATCATTTTCGAAAATGGACAAAATGAGGGTTAAGTGAATTTCCTTGTTAATTTACGGATTTTACTCGTTTTTGACCCTTTTTCTTTCACTAAAAAGGTCATAAAGTGGCCTAGCCTTATCGAATCGAAGCATGTAATAGTTCCTAGGAAATCTAACAAGCATATCTACGACATCCATGGTTTATTTTAGAATTTTTTAAAAAGGCCAAAATGGGGGTTAAGTGAATTTCCTTGTTAATTTATGGATTTTACGCGTTTTTGACCTTTTTCTTTCACTAAAAAGGTCATAAAGTGGCCTAGCCTTATCGAATCGAAGCATGTAATAGTTCTTAGGAAATCTAACAAGCATATCTACGACATCCATGGTTTATTTCAGAATTTTTTAAAAAGGCCAAAATGGGGGTTAAGTGAATTTCCTTGTTAATTTATGGATTTTACTCGTTTTTGACCTTTTTCTTTCACTAAAAAGGTCATAAAGTGGCCTAGCCTTATCGAATCGAAGCATGTAATAGTTCCTATGAAATCTAACAAGCATATATTCGAATTCCAAGGTTGATTTTATCATTTTCAAAAATGGACAAAATGAGGGTTAAGTGAATTTCCTTGTTAATTTACGGATTTTACTCGTTTTTGACCTTTTTTAATTCACTAAAAAGGTCATAAAGTGGCCTAGCCTTATCGAATCGAAGCATGTAATAGTTCCTAGGAAATCTATCAAGCATATCTACGACATCCATGGTTTATTTTAGAATTTTTAAAAACGGCCAAAATGGGGGTTAATTGAATTTCCTTGTTAATTTACGGATTTTACTCGTTTTTGACCCTTTTTTCTTTCACTAAAAAGGTCATAAAGTGGCCTAGCCTTATCGAATCGAAGCATGTAATAGTTCCTAGGAAATCTAACAAGCATATCTACGACATCCATGGTTTATTTTAGAATTTTTTAAAAAGGCCAAAATGGGGGTTAAGTGAATTTCCTTGTTAATTTACGGATTTTACTCGTTTTTGACCCTTTTTCTTTCACTAAAAAGGTCATAATGTGGCCTAGCCTTATCGAATCGAAGCATGTAATAGTTCCTAGGAAATCTAACAAGCATATCTACGACATCCATGGTTTATTTTAGAATTTTTTAAAAAGGCCAAAATGGGTGTTAAGTGAATTTCCTTGTTAATTTATGGATTTTACGCGTTTTTGACCTTTTTCTTTCACTAAAAAGGTCATAAAGTGGCATAGCCTTATCGAATCGAAGCATGTAATAGTTCTTAGGAAATCTAACAAGCATATCTACGACATCCATGGTTTATTTCAGAATTTTTTAAAAAGGCCAAAATGGGGGTTAAGTGAATTTCCTTGTTAATTTATGGATTTTACTCGTTTTTAACCTTTTTCTTTCACTAAAAAGGTCATAAAGTGGCCTAGCCTTATCGAATCGAAGCATGTAATAGTTCCTATGAAATCTAACAAGCATATATTCGATTTCCAAGGTTGATTTTATCATTTTCAAAAATGGACAAAATGATGGTTAAGTGAATTTCCTTGTTAATTTACGGATTTTACTCGTTTTTGACCTTTTTTAATTCACTAAAAAGGTCATAAAGTGGCCTAGCCTTATCGAATCGAAGCATGTAATAGTTCCTAGGAAATCTATCAAGCATATCTACGACATCCAGGGTTTATTTTAGAATTTTTAAAAACGGCCAAAATGGGGGTTAATTGAATTTCCTTGTTAATTTACGGATTTTACTCGTTTTTGACCCTTTTTTCTTTCACTAAAAAGGTCATAAAGTGGCCTAGCCTTATCGAATCGAAGCATGTAATAGTTCCTAGGAAATCTAACAAGCATATCTACGACATCGATGGTTTATTTTAGAATTTTTTAAAAAGGCCAAAATGGGGGTTAAGCGAATTTCCTTGTTAATTTATGGATTTTACTCGTTTTTGACCTTTTTCTTTCACTAAAAAGGTCATAAAGTGGCCTAGCCTTATCGAATCGAAGCATGTAATAGTTCCTATGAAATCTAACAAGCATATATTCGAATTCCAAGGTTGATTTTATCATTTTCGAAAATGGACAAAATAAGGGTTAAGTGAATTTCCTTGTTAATTTACGGATTTTACTCGTTTTTGACCCTTTTTCTTTCACTAAAAAGGTCATAAAGTGGCCTAGCCTTATCGAATCGAAGCATGTAATAGTTCTTAGGAAAGCTAACAAGCATATCTACGACATCCATGGTTTATTTTAGAATTTTTTAAAAAGGCCAAAATGGGGGTTAAGTGAATTTCCTTGTTAATTTATGGATTTTACTCGTTTTTGACCTTTTTCTTTCACTAAAAGGTCATAAAGTGGCCTAGCCTTATCGAATCGAAGCATGTAATAGTTCCTAGGAAATCTATCAAGCATATCTACGACATCCATGGTTTATTTTAGAATTTTTTAAAAAGGTCAAAATGGGGGTTAAGTGAATTTCCTTGTTAATTTATGGATTTTACTCGTTTTTGACCTTTTTCTTTCACTAAAAAGGTCATAAAGTGGCCTAGCCTTATCGAATCGAAGCATGTAATAGTTCCTATGAAATCTAACAAGCATATATTCGATTTCCAAGGTTGATTTTATCATTTTCAAAAATGGACAAAATGATGGTTAAGTGAATTTCCTTGTTAATTTACGGATTTTACTCGTTTTTGACCTTTTTTAATTCACTAAAAAGGTCATAAAGTGGCCTAGCCTTATCGAATCGAAGCATGTAATAGTTCCTAGGAAATCTATCAAGCATATCTACGACATCCAGGGTTTATTTTAGAATTTTTAAAAACGGCCAAAATGGGGGTTAATTGAATTTCCTTGTTAATTTACGGATTTTACTCGTTTTTGACCCTTTTTTCTTTCACTAAAAAGGTCATAAAGTGGCCTAGCCTTATCGAATCGAAGCATGTAATAGTTCCTAGGAAATCTAACAAGCATATCTACGACATCGATGGTTTATTTTAGAATTTTTTAAAAAGGCCAAAATGGGGGTTAAGCGAATTTCCTTGTTAATTTATGGATTTTACTCGTTTTTGACCTTTTTCTTTCACTAAAAAGGTCATAAAGTGGCCTAGCCTCATCGAATCGAAGCATGTAATAGTTCCTATGAAATCTAACAAGCATATATTCGAATTCCAAGGTTGATTTTATCATTTTCGAAAATGGACAAAATAAGGGTTAAGTGAATTTCCTTGTTAATTTACGGATTTTACTCGTTTTTGACCCTTTTTCTTTCACTAAAAAGGTCATAAAGTGGCCTAGCCTTATCGAATCGAAGCATGTAATAGTTCTTAGGAAAGCTAACAAGCATATCTACGACATCCATGGTTTATTTTAGAATTTTTTAAAAAGGCCAAAATGGGGGTTAAGTGAATTTCCTTGTTAATTTATGGATTTTACTCGTTTTTGACCTTTTTCTTTCACTAAAAGGTCATAAAGTGGCCTAGCCTTATCGAATCGAAGCATGTAATAGTTCCTAGGAAATCTATCAAGCATATCTACGACATCCATGGTTTATTTTAGAATTTTTTAAAAAGGTCAAAATGGGGGTTAAGTGAATTTCCTTGTTAATTTATGGACTTTACTCGTTTTTGACCTTTTTCTTTCACTAAAAAGGTCATAAAGTGGCCTAGCCTTATCGAATCGAAGCATGTAATAGTTCCTATGAAATCTAACAAGCATATATTCGATTTCCAAGGTTGATTTTATCATTTTCAAAAATGGACAAAATGATGGTTAAGTGAATTTCCTTGTTAATTTACGGATTTTACTCGTTTTTGACCTTTTTTAATTCACTAAAAAGGTCATAAAGTGGCCTAGCCTTATCGAATCGAAGCATGTAATAGTTCCTAGGAAATCTATCAAGCATATCTACGACATCCAGGGTTTATTTTAGAATTTTTAAAAACGGCCAAAATGGGGGTTAATTGAATTTCCTTGTTAATTTACGGATTTTACTCGTTTTTGACCCTTTTTTCTTTCACTAAAAAGGTCATAAAGTGGCCTAGCCTTATCGAATCGAAGCATGTAATAGTTCCTAGGAAATCTAACAAGCATATCTACGACATCGATGGTTTATTTTAGAATTTTTTAAAAAGGCCAAAATGGGGGTTAAGTGAATTTCCTTGTTAATTTATGGATTTTACTCGTTTTTGACCTTTTTCTTTCACTAAAAAGGTCATAAAGTGGCCTAGCCTTATCGAATCGAAGCATGTAATAGTTCCTATGAAATCTAACAAGCATATATTCGAATTCCAAGGTTGATTTTATCATTTTCGAAAATGGACAAAATAAGGGTTAAGTGAATTTCCTTGTTAATTTACGGATTTTACTCGTTTTTGACCCTTTTTCTTTCACTAAAAAGGTCATAAAGTGGCCTAGCCTTATCGAATCGAAGCATGTAATAGTTCTTAGGAAAGCTAACAAGCATATCTACGACATCCATGGTTTATTTTAGAATTTTTTAAAAAGGCCAAAATGGGGGTTAAGTGAATTTCCTTGTTAATTTATGGATTTTACTCGTTTTTGACCTTTTTCTTTCACTAAAAAGGTCATAAAGTGGCCTAGCCTTATCGAATCGAAGCATGTAATAGTTCCTATGAAATCTAACAAGCATATATTCAAATTCCAAGGTTGATTTTATCATTTTCGAAAATGGACAAAATAAGGGTTAAGTGAATTTCCTTGTTAATTTACGGATTTTACTCGTTTTTGACCCTTTTTCTTTCACTAAAAAGGTCATAAAGTGGCCTAGCCTTATCAAATCGAAGCATGTAATAGTTCCTAGGAAATCTAACAAGCATATATTCAAATTCCAAGGTTGATTTTATCATTTTCGAAAATGGACAAAATAAGGGTTAAGTGAATTTCCTTGTTAATTTACGGATTTTACTCGTTTTTGACCCTTTTTCTTTCACTAAAAAGGTCATAAAGTGGCCTAGCCTTATCAAATCGAAGCATGTAATAGTTCCTATGAAATCTAACAAGCATATATTCAAATTCCAAGGTTGATTTTATCATTTTCGAAAATGGACAAAATAAGGGTTAAGTGAATTTCCTTGTTAATTTACGGATTTTACTCGTTTTTGACCCTTTTTCTTTCACTAAAAAGGTCATAAAGTGGCCTAGCCTTATCAAATCGAAGCATGTAATAGTTCCTAGGAAATCTAACAAGCATATCTACGACATCCATGGTTTATTTTAGAATTTTTTAAAAAGGCCAAAATGGGGGTTAAGTGAATTTCCTTGTTAATTTATGGATTTTACTCGTTTTTGACCTTTTTCTTTCACTAAAAAGGTCATAAAGTGGCCTAGCCTTATCGAATCGAAGCATGTAATAGTTCTTAGGAAATCTAACAAGCATATCTACGACATCCATGGTTTATTTCAGAATTTTTTAAAAAGGCCAAAATGGGGGTTAAGTGAATTTCCTTGTTAATTTATGGATTTTACTAGTTTTTGACCTTTTTCTTTCACTAAAAAGGTCATAAAGTGGCCTAGCCTTATCGAATCGAAGCATGTAATAGTTCCTATGAAATCTAACAAGCATATATTCGAATTCCAAGGTTGATTTTATCATTTTCAAAAATGGACAAAATGAGGGTTAAGTGAATTTCCTTGTTAATTTACGGATTTTACTCGTTTTTGACCTTTTTTAATTCACTAAAAAGGTCATAAAGTGGCCTAGCCTTATCGAATCGAAGCATGTAATAGTTCATGTGAAATCTAACAAGCATAGATTCGAATTCCAAGTTTGATTTTATCATTTTCGAAAATGGACAAAATGAGGGTTAAGTGAATTTCCTTGTTAATTTACGGATTTTACTCGTTTTTGACCCTTTTTCTTTCACTAAAAAGGTCATAAAGTGGCCTAGCCTTATCGAATCGAAGCATGTAATAGTTCCTAGGAAATCTAACAAGCATATCTACGACATCCATGGTGTATTTTAGAATTTTTTAAAAAGGCCAAAATGGGGGTTAAGTGAATTTCCTTGTTAATTTATGGATTTTACGCGTTTTTGACCTTTTTCTTTCACTAAAAAGGTCATAAAGTGGCCTAGCCTTATCGAATCGAAGCATGTAATAGTTCTTAGGAAATCTAACAAGCATATCTACGACAACCATGGTTTATTTCAGAATTTTTTAAAAAGGCCAAAATGGGGGTTAAGTGAATTTCCTTGTTAATTTATGGATTTTACTCGTTTTTGACCTTTTTCTTTCACTAAAAAGGTCATAAAGTGGCCTAGCCTTATCGAATCGAAGCATGTAATAGTTCCTATGAAATCTAACAAGCATATATTCGAATTCCAAGGTTGATTTTATCATTTTCAAAAATGGACAAAATGAGGGTTAAGTGAATTTCCTTGTTAATTTACGGATTTTACTCGTTTTTGACCTTTTTTAATTCACTAAAAAGGTCATAAAGTGGCCTAGCCTTATCGAATCGAAGCATGTAATAGTTCCTAGGAAATCTATCAAGCATATCTACGACATCCATGGTTTATTTTAGAATTTTTAAAAACGGCCAAAATGGGGGTTAATTGAATTTCCTTGTTAATTTACGGATTTTACTCGTTTTTGACCCTTTTTTCTTTCACTAAAAAGGTCATAAAGTGGCCTAGCCTTATCGAATCGAAGCATGTAATAGTTCCTAGGAAATCTAACAAGCATATCTACGACATCCATGGTTTATTTTAGAATTTTTTAAAAAGGCCAAAATGGGGGTTAAGTGAATTTCCTTGTTAATTTATGGATTTTACTCGTTTTTGACCTTTTTCTTTCACTAAAAAGGTCATAAAGTGGCCTAGCCTTATCGAATCGAAGCATGTAATAGTTCTTATGAAATCTAACAAGCATATATTCGAATTCCAAGGTTGATTTTATCATTTTCGAAAATGGACAAAATAAGGGTTAAGTGAATTTCCTTGTTAATTTACGGATTTTACTCGTTTTTGACCCTTTTTCTTTCACTAAAAAGGTCATAAAGTGGCCTAGCCTTATCGAATCGAAGCATGTAATAGTTCTTAGGAAAGCTAACAAGCATATCTACGACATCCATGGTTTATTTTAGAATTTTTTAAAAAGGCCAAAATGGGGGTTAAGTGAATTTCCTTGTTAATTTATGGATTTTACTCGTTTTTGACCTTTTTCTTTCACTAAAAAGGTCATAAAGTGGCCTAGCCTTATCGAATCGAAGCATGTAATAGTTCCTAGGAAATCTATCAAGCATATCTACGACATCCATGGTTTATTTTAGAATTTTTTAAAAAGGCCAAAATGGGGGTTAAGTGAATTTCCTTGTTAATTTATGGATTTTACTCGTTTTTGACCTTTTTCTTTCACTAAAAAGGTCATAAAGTGGCCTAGCCTTATCGAATCGAAGCATGTAATAGTTCCTAGGAAATCTAACAAGCATATCCACGACATCCATGGTTTATTTTAGAATTTTTTAAAAAGGCCAAAATGGGGGTTAATTGAATTTCCTTGTTAATATACGGATTTTACTCATTTTTGACCTTTTTTCTTTCACTAAAAAGATCATAAAGTGGCCTAGCCTTATCGAATCGAAGCATGTAATAGTTCCTATGAAATCTAACAAGCATATATTCGAATTCCAAGGTTGATTTTATCATTTTCGAAAATGGACAAAATGAGGGTTAAGTGAATTTCCTTGTTAATTTACGGATTTTACTCGTTTTTGACCCTTTTTCTTTCACTAAAAAGGTCATAAAGTGGCCTAGCCTTATCGAATCGAAGCATGTAATAGTTCCTAGGAAATCTAACAAGCATATCTACGACATCCATGGTTTATTTTAGAATTTTTTAAAAAGGCCAAAATGGGGGTTAATTGAATTTCCTTGTTAATATACGGATTTTACTCATTTTTGACCTTTTTTCTTTCACTAAAAAGATCATAAAGTGGCCTAGCCTTATCGAATCGAAGCATGTAATAGTTCCTATGAAATCTAACAAGCATATATTCAAATTCCAAGGTTGATTTTATCATTTTCGAAAATGGACAAAATAAGGGTTAAGTGAATTTCCTTGTTAATTTACGGATTTTACTCGTTTTTGACCCTTTTTCTTTCACTAAAAAGGTCATAAAGTGGCCTAGCCTTATCAAATCGAAGCATGTAATAGTTCCTAGGAAATCTATCAAGCATATCTACGACATCCATGGTTTATTTTAGAATTTTTTAAAAAGGCCAAAATGGGGGTTAAGTGAATTTCCTTGTTAATTTATGGATTTTACTCGTTTTTGACCTTTTTCTTTCACTAAAAAGGTCATAAAGTGGCCTAGCCTTATCGAATCGAAGCATGTAATAGTTCTTAGGAAATCTAACAAGCATATCTACGACATCCATGGTTTATTTCAGAATTTTTTAAAAAGGCCAAAATGGGGGTTAAGTGAATTTCCTTGTTAATTTATGGATTTTACTAGTTTTTGACCTTTTTCTTTCACTAAAAAGGTCATAAAGTGGCCTAGCCTTATCGAATCGAAGCATGTAATAGTTCCTATGAAATCTAACAAGCATATATTCGAATTCCAAGGTTGATTTTATCATTTTCAAAAATGGACAAAATGAGGGTTAAGTGAATTTCCTTGTTAATTTACGGATTTTACTCGTTTTTGACCTTTTTTAATTCACTAAAAAGGTCATAAAGTGGCCTAGCCTTATCGAATCGAAGCATGTAATAGTTCATGTGAAATCTAACAAGCATAGATTCGAATTCCAAGTTTGATTTTATCATTTTCGAAAATGGACAAAATGAGGGTTAAGTGAATTTCCTTGTTAATTTACGGATTTTACTCGTTTTTGACCCTTTTTCTTTCACTAAAAAGGTCATAAAGTGGCCTAGCCTTATCGAATCGAAGCATGTAATAGTTCCTAGGAAATCTAACAAGCATATCTACGACATCCATGGTGTATTTTAGAATTTTTTAAAAAGGCCAAAATGGGGGTTAAGTGAATTTCCTTGTTAATTTATGGATTTTACGCGTTTTTGACCTTTTTCTTTCACTAAAAAGGTCATAAAGTGGCCTAGCCTTATCGAATCGAAGCATGTAATAGTTCTTAGGAAATCTAACAAGCATATCTACGACATCCATGGTTTATTTCAGAATTTTTTAAAAAGGCCAAAATGGGGGTTAAGTGAATTTCCTTGTTAATTTATGGATTTTACTCGTTTTTGACCTTTTTCTTTCACTAAAAAGGTCATAAAGTGGCCTAGCCTTATCGAATCGAAGCATGTAATAGTTCCTATGAAATCTAACAAGCATATATTCGAATTCCAAGGTTGATTTTATCATTTTCAAAAATGGACAAAATGAGGGTTAAGTGAATTTCCTTGTTAATTTACGGATTTTACTCGTTTTTGACCTTTTTTAATTCACTAAAAAGGTCATAAAGTGGCCTAGCCTTATCGAATCGAAGCATGTAATAGTTCCTAGGAAATCTATCAAGCATATCTACGACATCCATGGTTTATTTTAGAATTTTTAAAAACGGCCAAAATGGGGGTTAATTGAATTTCCTTGTTAATTTACGGATTTTACTCGTTTTTGACCCTTTTTTCTTTCACTAAAAAGGTCATAAAGTGGCCTAGCCTTATCGAATCGAAGCATGTAATAGTTCCTAGGAAATCTAACAAGCATATCTACGACATCCATGGTTTATTTTAGAATTTTTTAAAAAGGCCAAAATGGGGGTTAAGTGAATTTCCTTGTTAATTTATGGATTTTACTCGTTTTTGACCTTTTTCTTTCACTAAAAAGGTCATAAAGTGGCCTAGCCTTATCGAATCGAAGCATGTAATAGTTCTTATGAAATCTAACAAGCATATATTCGAATTCCAAGGTTGATTTTATCATTTTCGAAAATGGACAAAATAAGGGTTAAGTGAATTTCCTTGTTAATTTACGGATTTTACTCGTTTTTGACCCTTTTTCTTTCACTAAAAAGGTCATAAAGTGGCCTAGCCTTATCGAATCGAAGCATGTAATAGTTCTTAGGAAAGCTAACAAGCATATCTACGACATCCATGGTTTATTTTAGAATTTTTTAAAAAGGCCAAAATGGGGGTTAAGTGAATTTCCTTGTTAATTTATGGATTTTACTCGTTTTTGACCTTTTTCTTTCACTAAAAAGGTCATAAAGTGGCCTAGCCTTATCGAATCGAAGCATGTAATAGTTCTTAGGAAATCTAACAAGCATATCTACGACATCCATGGTTTATTTCAGAATTTTTTAAAAAGGCCAAAATGGGGGTTAAGTGAATTTCCTTGTTAATTTATGGATTTTACTCGTTTTTGACCTTTTTCTTTCACTAAAAAGGTCATAAAGTGGCCTAGCCTTATCGAATCGAAGCATGTAATAGTTCCTATGAAATCTAACAAGCATATATTCGAATTCCAAGGTTGATTTTATCATTTTCAAAAATGGACAAAATGAGGGTTAAGTGAATTTCCTTGTTAATTTACGGATTTTACTCGTTTTTGACCTTTTTTAATTCACTAAAAAGGTCATAAAGTGGCCTAGCCTTATCGAATCGAAGCATGTAATAGTTCCTAGGAAATCTATCAAGCATATCTACGACATCCATGGTTTATTTTAGAATTTTTAAAAACGGCCAAAATGGGGGTTAATTGAATTTCCTTGTTAATTTACGGATTTTACTCGTTTTTGACCCTTTTTTCTTTCACTAAAAAGGTCATAAAGTGGCCTAGCCTTATCGAATCGAAGCATGTAATAGTTCCTAGGAAATCTAACAAGCATATCTACGACATCCATGGTTTATTTTAGAATTTTTTAAAAAGGCCAAAATGGGGGTTAAGTGAATTTCCTTGTTAATTTATGGATTTTACTCGTTTTTGACCTTTTTCTTTCACTAAAAAGGTCATAAAGTGGCCTAGCCTTATCGAATCGAAGCATGTAATAGTTCTTATGAAATCTAACAAGCATATATTCGAATTCCAAGGTTGATTTTATCATTTTCGAAAATGGACAAAATAAGGGTTAAGTGAATTTCCTTGTTAATTTACGGATTTTACTCGTTTTTGACCCTTTTTCTTTCACTAAAAAGGTCATAAAGTGGCCTAGCCTTATCGAATCGAAGCATGTAATAGTTCTTAGGAAAGCTAACAAGCATATCTACGACATCCATGGTTTATTTTAGAATTTTTTAAAAAGGCCAAAATGGGGGTTAAGTGAATTTCCTTGTTAATTTATGGATTTTACTCGTTTTTGACCTTTTTCTTTCACTAAAAAGGTCATAAAGTGGCCTAGCCTTATCGAATCGAAGCATGTAATAGTTCCTAGGAAATCTATCAAGCATATCTACGACATCCATGGTTTATTTTAGAATTTTTTAAAAAGGCCAAAATGGGGGTTAAGTGAATTTCCTTGTTAATTTATGGATTTTACTCGTTTTTGACCTTTTTCTTTCACTAAAAAGGTCATAAAGTGGCCTAGCCTTATCGAATCGAAGCATGTAATAGTTCCTAGGAAATCTAACAAGCATATCCACGACATCCATGGTTTATTTTAGAATTTTTTAAAAAGGCCAAAATGGGGGTTAATTGAATTTCCTTGTTAATATACGGATTTTACTCATTTTTGACCTTTTTTCTTTCACTAAAAAGATCATAAAGTGGCCTAGCCTTATCGAATCGAAGCATGTAATAGTTCCTATGAAATCTAACAAGCATATATTCGAATTCCAAGGTTGATTTTATCATTTTCGAAAATGGACAAAATGAGGGTTAAGTGAATTTCCTTGTTAATTTACGGATTTTACTCGTTTTTGACCCTTTTTCTTTCACTAAAAAGGTCATAAAGTGGCCTAGCCTTATCGAATCGAAGCATGTAATAGTTCCTAGGAAATCTAACAAGCATATCTACGACATCCATGGTTTATTTTAGAATTTTTTAAAAAGGCCAAAATGGGGGTTAAGTGAATTTCCTTGTTAATTTATGGATTTTACTCGTTTTTGACCTTTTTCTTTCACTAAAAAGGTCATAAAGTGGCCTAGCCTTATCGAATCGAAGCATGTAATAGTTCTTAGGAAATCTAACAAGCATATCTACGACATCCATGGTTTATTTCAGAATTTTTTAAAAAGGTCAAAATGGGGGTTAAGTGAATTTCCTTGTTAATTTATGGATTTTACTCGTTTTTGACCTTTTTCTTTCACTAAAAAGGTCATAAAGTGGCCTAGCCTTATCGAATCGAAGCATGTAATAGTTCCTATGAAATCTAACAAGCATATATTCGAATTCCAAGGTTGATTTTATCATTTTCAAAAATGGACAAAATGAGGGTTAAGTGAATTTCCTTGTTAATTTACGGATTTTACTCGTTTTTGACCTTTTTTAATTCACTAAAAAGGTCATAAAGTGGCCTAGCCTTATCGAATCGAAGCATGTAATAGTTCCTAGGAAATCTATCAAGCATATCTACGACATCCATGGTTTATTTTAGAATTTTTAAAAACGGCCAAAATGGGGGTTAATTGAATTTCCTTGTTAATTTACGGATTTTACTCGTTTTTGACCCTTTTTTCTTTCACTAAAAAGGTCATAAAGTGGCCTAGCCTTATCGAATCGAAGCATGTAATAGTTCCTAGGAAATCTAACAAGCATGTCTACGACATCCATGGTTTATTTTAGAATTTTTTAAAAAGGCCAAAATGGGGGTTAAGTGAATTTCCTTGTTAATTTATGGATTTTACTCGTTTTTGACCTTTTTCTTTCACTAAAAAGGTCATAAAGTGGCCTAGCCTTATCGAATCGAAGCATGTAATAGTTCTTATGAAATCTAACAAGCATATATTCGAATTCCAAGGTTGATTTTATCATTTTCGAAAATGGACAAAATAAGGGTTAAGTGAATTTCCTTGTTAATTTACGGATTTTACTCGTTTTTGACCCTTTTTCTTTCACTAAAAAGGTCATAAAGTGGCCTAGCCTTATCGAATCGAAGCATGTAATAGTTCTTAGGAAAGCTAACAAGCATATCTACGACATCCATGGTTTATTTTAGAATTTTTTAAAAAGGCCAAAATGGGGGTTAAGTGAATTTCCTTGTTAATTTATGGATTTTACTCGTTTTTGACCTTTTTCTTTCACTAAAAAGGTCATAAAGTGGCCTAGCCTTATCGAATCGAAGCATGTAATAGTTCCTAGGAAATCTATCAAGCATATCTACGACATCCATGGTTTATTTTAGAATTTTTTAAAAAGGCCAAAATGGGGGTTAAGTGAATTTCCTTGTTAATTTATGGATTTTACTCGTTTTTGACCTTTTTCTTTCACTAAAAAGGTCATAAAGTGGCCTAGCCTTATCGAATCGAAGCATGTAATAGTTCCTAGGAAATCTAACAAGCATATCTACGACATCCATGGTTTATTTTAGAATTTTTTAAAAAGGCCAAAATGGGGGTTAAGTGAATTTCCTTGTTAATTTATGGATTTTACGCGTTTTTGACCTTTTTCTTTCACTAAAAAGGTCATAAAGTGGCCTAGCCTTATCGAATCGAAGCATGTAATAGTTCTTAGGAAATCTAACAAGCATATCTACGACATCCATGGTTTATTTCAGAATTTTTTAAAAAGGCCAAAATGGGGGTTAAGTGAATTTCCTTGTTAATTTATGGATTTTACTCGTTTTTGACCTTTTTCTTTCACTAAAAAGGTCATAAAGTGGCCTAGCCTTATCGAATCGAAGCATGTAATAGTTCCTATGAAATCTAACAAGCATATATTCGAATTCCAAGGTTGATTTTATCATTTTCAAAAATGGACAAAATGAGGGTTAAGTGAATTTCCTTGTTAATTTACGGATTTTACTCGTTTTTGACCTTTTTTAATTCACTAAAAAGGTCATAAAGTGGCCTAGCCTTATCGAATCGAAGCATGTAATAGTTCCTAGGAAATCTATCAAGCATATCTACGACATCCATGGTTTATTTTAGAATTTTTAAAAACGGCCAAAATGGGGGTTAATTGAATTTCCTTGTTAATTTACGGATTTTACTCGTTTTTGACCCTTTTTTCTTTCACTAAAAAGGTCATAAAGTGGCCTAGCCTTATCGAATCGAAGCATGTAATAGTTCCTAGGAAATCTAACAAGCATGTCTACGACATCCATGGTTTATTTTAGAATTTTTTAAAAAGGCCAAAATGGGGGTTAAGTGAATTTCCTTGTTAATTTATGGATTTTACTCGTTTTTGACCTTTTTCTTTCACTAAAAAGGTCATAAAGTGGCCTAGCCTTATCGAATCGAAGCATGTAATAGTTCTTATGAAATCTAACAAGCATATATTCGAATTCCAAGGTTGATTTTATCATTTTCGAAAATGGACAAAATAAGGGTTAAGTGAATTTCCTTGTTAATTTACGGATTTTACTCGTTTTTGACCCTTTTTCTTTCACTAAAAAGGTCATAAAGTGGCCTAGCCTTATCGAATCGAAGCATGTAATAGTTCTTAGGAAAGCTAACAAGCATATCTACGACATCCATGGTTTATTTTAGAATTTTTTAAAAAGGCCAAAATGGGGGTTAAGTGAATTTCCTTGTTAATTTATGGATTTTACTCGTTTTTGACCTTTTTCTTTCACTAAAAAGGTAAGTGGCCTAGCCTTATCGAATCGAAGCATGTAATAGTTCCTAGGAAATCTATCAAGCATATCTACGACATCCATGGTTTATTTTAGAATTTTTTAAAAAGGCCAAAATGGGGGTTAAGTGAATTTCCTTGTTAATTTATGGATTTTACTCGTTTTTGACCTTTTTCTTTCACTAAAAAGGTCATAAAGTGGCCTAGCCTTATCGAATCGAAGCATGTAATAGTTCCTAGGAAATCTATCAAGCATATCTACGACATCCATGGTTTATTTTAGAATTTTTTAAAAAGGCCAAAATGGGGGTTAAGTGAATTTCCTTGTTAATTTATGGATTTTACTCGTTTTTGACCTTTTTCTTTCACTAAAAAGGTCATAAAGTGGCCTAGCCTTATCGAATCGAAGCATGTAATAGTTCCTAGGAAATCTAACAAGCATATCTACGACATCCATGGTTTATTTTAGAATTTTTTAAAAAGGCCAAAATGGGGGTTAAGTGAATTTCCTTGTTAATTTATGGATTTTACGCGTTTTTGACCTTTTTCTTTCACTAAAAAGGTCATAAAGTGGCCTAGCCTTATCGAATCGAAGCATGTAATAGTTCTTAGGAAATCTAACAAGCATATCTACGACATCCATGGTTTATTTCAGAATTTTTTAAAAAGGCCAAAATGGGGGTTAAGTGAATTTCCTTGTTAATTTATGGATTTTACTCGTTTTTGACCTTTTTCTTTCACTAAAAAGGTCATAAAGTGGCCTAGCCTTATCGAATCGAAGCATGTAATAGTTCCTATGAAATCTAACAAGCATATATTCGAATTCCAAGGTTGATTTTATCATTTTCAAAAATGGACAAAATGAGGGTTAAGTGAATTTCCTTGTTAATTTACGGATTTTACTCGTTTTTGACCTTTTTTAATTCACTAAAAAGGTCATAAAGTGGCCTAGCCTTATCGAATCGAAGCATGTAATAGTTCCTAGGAAATCTATCAAGCATATCTACGACATCCATGGTTTATTTTAGAATTTTTAAAAACGGCCAAAATGGGGGTTAATTGAATTTCCTTGTTAATTTACGGATTTTACTCGTTTTTGACCCTTTTTTCTTTCACTAAAAAGGTCATAAAGTGGCCTAGCCTTATCGAATCGAAGCATGTAATAGTTCCTAGGAAATCTAACAAGCATATCTACGACATCCATGGTTTATTTTAGAATTTTTTAAAAAGGCCAAAATGGGGGTTAAGTGAATTTCCTTGTTAATTTATGGATTTTACTCGTTTTTGACCTTTTTCTTTCACTAAAAAGGTCATAAAGTGGCCTAGCCTTATCGAATCGAAGCATGTAATAGTTCTTATGAAATCTAACAAGCATATATTCGAATTCCAAGGTTGATTTTATCATTTTCGAAAATGGACAAAATAAGGGTTAAGTGAATTTCCTTGTTAATTTACGGATTTTACTCGTTTTTGACCCTTTTTCTTTCACTAAAAAGGTCATAAAGTGGCCTAGCCTTATCGAATCGAAGCATGTAATAGTTCTTAGGAAAGCTAACAAGCATATCTACGACATCCATGGTTTATTTTAGAATTTTTTAAAAAGGCCAAAATGGGGGTTAAGTGAATTTCCTTGTTAATTTATGGATTTTACTCGTTTTTGACCTTTTTCTTTCACTAAAAAGGTAAGTGGCCTAGCCTTATCGAATCGAAGCATGTAATAGTTCCTAGGAAATCTATCAAGCATATCTACGACATCCATGGTTTATTTTAGAATTTTTTAAAAAGGCCAAAATGGGGGTTAAGTGAATTTCCTTGTTAATTTATGGATTTTACTCGTTTTTGACCTTTTTCTTTCACTAAAAAGGTCATAAAGTGGCCTAGCCTTATCGAATCGAAGCATGTAATAGTTCCTAGGAAATCTAACAAGCATATCTACGACATCCATGGTTTATTTTAGAATTTTTTAAAAAGGCCAAAATGGGGGTTAAGTGAATTTCCTTGTTAATTTATGGATTTTACTCGTTTTTGACCTTTTTCTTTCACTAAAAAGGTCATAAAGTGGCCTAGCCTTATCGAATCGAAGCATGTAATAGTTCTTAGGAAATCTAACAAGCATATCTACGACATCCATGGTTTATTTCAGAATTTTTTAAGAAGGTCAAAATGGGGGTTAAGTGAATTTCCTTGTTAATTTATGGATTTTACTCGTTTTTGACCTTTTTCTTTCACTAAAAAGGTCATAAAGTGGCCTAGCCTTATCGAATCGAAGCATGTAATAGTTCCTATGAAATCTAACAAGCATATATTCGAATTCCAAGGTTGATTTTATGATTTTCAAAAATGGACAAAATGAGGGTTAAGTGAATTTCCTTGTTAATTTACGGATTTTACTCGTTTTTGACCTTTTTTAATTCACTAAAAAGGTCATAAAGTGGCCTAGCCTTATCGAATTGAAGCATGTAATAGTTCCTAGGAAATCTATCAAGCATATCTACGACATCCATGGTTTATTTTAGAATTTTTAAAAACGGCCAAAATGGGGGTTAATTGAATTTCCTTGTTAATTTACGGATTTTACTCGTTTTTGACCCTTTTTTCTTTCACTAAAAAGGTCATAAAGTGGCCTAGCCTTATCGAATCGAAGCATGTAATAGTTCCTAGGAAATCTAACAAGCATGTCTACGACATCCATGGTTTATTTTAGAATTTTTTAAAAAGGCCAAAATAGGGGTTAAGTGAATTTCCTTGTTAATTTATCGATTTTACTCGTTTTTGACCTTTTTCTTTCACTAAAAAGGTCATAAAGTGGCCTAGCCTTATCGAATCGAAGCATGTAATAGTTCTTATGAAATCTAACAAGCATATATTCGAATTCCAAGGTTGATTTTATCATTTTCGAAAATGGACAAAATAAGGGTTAAGTGAATTTCCTTGTTAATTTACGGATTTTACTCGTTTTTGACCCTTTTTCTTTCACTAAAAAGGTCATAAAGTGGCCTAGCCTTATCGAATCGAAGCATGTAATAGTTCTTAGGAAAGCTAACAAGCATATCTACGACATCCATGGTTTATTTTAGAATTTTTTAAAAAGGCCAAAATGGGGGTTAAGTGAATTTCCTTGTTAATTTATGGATTTTACTCGTTTTTGACCTTTTTCTTTCACTAAAAAGGTCATAAAGTGGCCTAGCCTTATCGAATCGAAGCATGTAATAGTTCCTAGGAAATCTATCAAGCATATCTACGACATCCATGGTTTATTTTAGAATTTTTTAAAAAGGCCAAAATGGGGGTTAAGTGAATTTCCTTGTTAATTTATGGATTTTACTCGTTTTTGACCTTTTTCTTTCACTAAAAAGGTCATAAAGTGGCCTAGCCTTATCGAATCGAAGCATGTAATAGTTCCTAGGAAATCTAACAAGCATATCCACGACATCCATGGTTTATTTTAGAATTTTTTAAAAAGGCCAAAATGGGGGTTAATTGAATTTCCTTGTTAATATACGGATTTTACTCATTTTTGACCTTTTTTCTTTCACTAAAAAGATCATAAAGTGGCCTAGCCTTATCGAATCGAAGCATGTAATAGTTCCTATGAAATCTAACAAGCATATATTCGAATTCCGAGGTTGATTTTATCATTTTCGAAAATGGACAAAATGAGGGTTAAGTGAATTTCCTTGTTAATTTACGGATTTTACTCGTTTTTGACCCTTTTTCTTTCACTAAAAAGGTCATAAAGTGGCCTAGCCTTATCGAATCGAAGCATGTAATAGTTCCTAGGAAATCTAACAAGCATATCTACGACATCCATGGTTTATTTTAGAATTTTTTAAAAAGGCCAAAATGGGGGTTAAGTGAATTTCCTTGTTAATTTATGGATTTTACTCGTTTTTGACCTTTTTCTTTCACTAAAAAGGTCATAAAGTGGCCTAGCCTTATCGAATCGAAGCATGTAATAGTTCTTAGGAAATCTAACAAGCATATCTACGACATCCATGGTTTATTTCAGAATTTTTTAAAAAGGTCAAAATGGGGGTTAAGTGAATTTCCTTGTTAATTTATGGATTTTACTCGTTTTTGACCTTTTTCTTTCACTAAAAAGGTCATAAAGTGGCCTAGCCTTATCGAATCGAAGCATGTAATAGTTCCTATGAAATCTAACAAGCATATATTCGAATTCCAAGGTTGATTTTATCATTTTCAAAAATGGACAAAATGAGGGTTAAGTGAATTTCCTTGTTAATTTACGGATTTTACTCGTTTTTGACCTTTTTTAATTCACTAAAAAGGTCATAAAGTGGCCTAGCCTTATCGAATCGAAGCATGTAATAGTTCCTAGGAAATCTATCAAGCATATCTACGACATCCATGGTTTATTTTAGAATTTTTAAAAACGGCCAAAATGGGGGTTAATTGAATTTCCTTGTTAATTTACGGATTTTACTCGTTTTTGACCCTTTTTTCTTTCACTAAAAAGGTCATAAAGTGGCCTAGCCTTATCGAATCGAAGTATGTAATAGTTCCTAGGAAATCTAACAAGCATGTCTACGACATCCATGGTTTATTTTAGAATTTTTTAAAAAGGCCAAAATGGGGGTTAAGTGAATTTCCTTGTTAATTTATGGATTTTACTCGTTTTTGACCTTTTTCTTTCACTAAAAAGGTCATAAAGTGGCCTAGCCTTATCGAATCGAAGCATGTAATAGTTCTTATGAAATCTAACAAGCATATATTCGAATTCCAAGGTTGATTTTATCATTTTCGAAAATGGACAAAATAAGGGTTAAGTGAATTTCCTTGTTAATTTACGGATTTTACTCGTTTTTGACCCTTTTTCTTTCACTAAAAAGGTCATAAAGTGGCCTAGCCTTATCGAATCGAAGCATGTAATAGTTCTTAGGAAAGCTAACAAGCATATCTACGACATCCATGGTTTATTTTAGAATTTTTTAAAAAGGCCAAAATGGGGGTTAAGTGAATTTCCTTGTTAATTTATGGATTTTACTCGTTTTTGACCTTTTTCTTTCACTAAAAAGGTCATAAAGTGGCCTAGCCTTATCGAATCGAAGCATGTAATAGTTCCTAGGAAATCTATCAAGCATATCTACGACATCCATGGTTTATTTTAGAATTTTTTAAAAAGGCCAAAATGGGGGTTAAGTGAATTTCCTTGTTAATTTATGGATTTTACTCGTTTTTGACCTTTTTCTTTCACAAAAAAGGTCATAAAGTGGCCTAGCCTTATCGAATCGAAGCATGTAATAGTTCCTAGGAAATCTAACAAGCATATCCACGACATCCATGGTTTATTTTAGAATTTTTTAAAAAGGCCAAAATGGGGGTTAATTGAATTTCCTTGTTAATATACGGATTTTACTCATTTTTGACCTTTTTTCTTTCACTAAAAAGATCATAAAGTGGCCTAGCCTTATCGAATCGAAGCATGTAATAGTTCCTATGAAATCTAACAAGCATATATTCGAATTCCAAGGTTGATTTTATCATTTTCGAAAATGGACAAAATGAGGGTTAAGTGAATTTCCTTGTTAATTTACGAATTTTACTCGTTTTTGACCCTTTTTCTTTCACTAAAAAGGTCATAAAGTGGCCTAGCCTTATCGAATCGAAGCATGTAATAGTTCCTAGGAAATCTAAGAAGCATATCTACGACATCCATGGTTTATTTTAGAATTTTTTAAAAAGGCCAAAATGGGGGTTAAGTGAATTTCCTTGTTAATTTATGGATTTTACTCGTTTTTGACCTTTTTCTTTCACTAAAAAGGTCATAAAGTGGCCTAGCCTTATCGAATCGAAGCATGTAATAGTTCTTAGGAAATCTAACAAGCATATCTACGACATTCATGGTTTATTTCAGAATTTTTTAAAAAGGTCAAAATGGGGGTTAAGTGAATTTCCTTGTTAATTTATGGATTTTACTCGTTTTTGACCTTTTTCTTTCACTAAAAAGGTCATAAAGTGGCCTAGCCTTATCGAATCGAAGCATGTAATAGTTCCTATGAAATCTAACAAGCATATATTCGAATTCCAAGGTTGATTTTATCATTTTCAAAAATGGACAAAATGAGGGTTAAGTGAATTTCCTTGTTAATTTACGGATTTTACTCGTTTTTGGCCTTTTTTAATTCACTAAAAAGGTCATAAAGTGGCCTAGCCTTATCGAATCGAAGCATGTAATAGTTCCTAGGAAATCTATCAAGCATATCTACGACATCCATGGTTTATTTTAGAATTTTTAAAAACGGCCAAAATGGGGGTTAATTGAATTTCCTTGTTAATTTACGGATTTTACTCGTTTTTGACCCTTTTTTCTTTCACTAAAAAGGTCATAAAGTGGCCTAGCCTTATCGAATCGAAGCATGTAATAGTTCCTAGGAAATCTAACAAGCATGTCTACGACATCCATGGTTTATTTTAGAATTTTTTAAAAAGGCCAAAATGGGGGTTAAGTGAATTTCCTTGTTAATTTATGGATTTTACTCGTTTTTGACCTTTTTCTTTCACTAAAAAGGTCATAAAGTGGCCTAGCCTTATCGAATCGAAGCATGTAATAGTTCCTATGAAATCTAACAAGCATATATTCGAATTCCAAGGTTGATTTTATCATTTTCGAAAATGGACAAAATAAGGGTTAAGTGAATTTCCTTGTTAATTTACGGATTTTACTCGTTTTTGACTCTTTTTCTTTCACTAAAAAGGTCATAAAGTGGCCTACCCTTATCGAATCGAAGCATGTAATAGTTCTTAGGAAAGCTAACAAGCATATCTACGACATCCATGATTTATTTTAGAATTTTTTAAAAAGGCCAAAATGGGGGTTAAGTGAATTTCCTTGTTAATTTATGGATTTTACTCGTTTTTGACCTTTTTCTTTCACTAAAAAGGTCATAAAGTGGCCTAGCCTTATCGAATCGAAGCATGTAATAGTTCCTAGGAAATCTATCAAGCATATCTACGACATCCATGGTTTATTTTAGAATTTTTTAAAAAGGCCAAAATGGGGGTTAAGTGAATTTCCTTGTTAATTTATGGATTTTACTCGTTTTTGACCTTTTTCTTTCACTAAAAAGGTCATAAAGTGGCCTAGCCTTATCGAATCGAAGCATGTAATAGTTCTTAGGAAATCTAACAAGCATATCTACGACATTCATGGTTTATTTCAGAATTTTTTAAAAAGGTCAAAATGGGGGTTAAGTGAATTTCCTTGTTAATTTATGGATTTTACTCGTTTTTGACCTTTTTCTTTCACTAAAAAGGTCATAAAGTGGCCTAGCCTTATCGAATCGAAGCATGTAATAGTTCCTATGAAATCTAACAAGCATATATTCGAATTCCAAGGTTGATTTTATCATTTTCAAAAATGGACAAAATGAGGGTTAAGTGAATTTCCTTGTTAATTTACGGATTTTACTCGTTTTTGGCCTTTTTTAATTCACTAAAAAGGTCATAAAGTGGCCTAGCCTTATCGAATCGAAGCATGTAATAGTTCCTAGGAAATCTATCAAGCATATCTACGACATCCATGGTTTATTTTAGAATTTTTAAAAACGGCCAAAATGGGGGTTAATTGAATTTCCTTGTTAATTTACGGATTTTACTCGTTTTTGACCCTTTTTTCTTTCACTAAAAAGGTCATAAAGTGGCCTAGCCTTATCGAATCGAAGCATGTAATAGTTCCTAGGAAATCTAACAAGCATGTCTACGACATCCATGGTTTATTTTAGAATTTTTTAAAAAGGCCAAAATGGGGGTTAAGTGAATTTCCTTGTTAATTTATGGATTTTACTCGTTTTTGACCTTTTTCTTTCACTAAAAAGGTCATAAAGTGGCCTAGCCTTATCGAATCGAAGCATGTAATAGTTCCTATGAAATCTAACAAGCATATATTCGAATTCCAAGGTTGATTTTATCATTTTCGAAAATGGACAAAATAAGGGTTAAGTGAATTTCCTTGTTAATTTACGGATTTTACTCGTTTTTGACTCTTTTTCTTTCACTAAAAAGGTCATAAAGTGGCCTACCCTTATCGAATCGAAGCATGTAATAGTTCTTAGGAAAGCTAACAAGCATATCTACGACATCCATGATTTATTTTAGAATTTTTTAAAAAGGCCAAAATGGGGGTTAAGTGAATTTCCTTGTTAATTTATGGATTTTACTCGTTTTTGACCTTTTTCTTTCACTAAAAAGGTCATAAAGTGGCCTAGCCTTATCGAATCGAAGCATGTAATAGTTCCTAGGAAATCTATCAAGCATATCTACGACATCCATGGTTTATTTTAGAATTTTTTAAAAAGGCCAAAATGGGGGTTAAGTGAATTTCCTTGTTAATTTATGGATTTTACTCGTTTTTGACCTTTTTCTTTCACTAAAAAGGTCATAAAGTGGCCTAGCCTTATCGAATCGAAGCATGTAATAGTTCCTAGGAAATCTAACAAGCATATCTACGACATCCATGGTTTATTTTAGAATTTTTTAAAAAGGCCAAAATGGGGGTTAATTGAATTTCCTTGTTAATATACGGATTTTACTCATTTTTGACCTTTTTTCTTTCACTAAAAAGATCATAAAGTGGCCTAGCCTTATCGAATCGAAGCATGTAATAGTTCCTATGAAATCTAACAAGCATATATTCGAATTCCAAGGTTGATTTTATCATTTTCGAAAATGGACAAAATAAGGGTTAAGTGAATTTCCTTGTTAATTTACGGATTTTACTCGTTTTTGACCCTTTTTCTTTCACTAAAAAGGTCATAAAGTGGCCTAGCCTTATCAAATCGAAGCATGTAATAGTTCCTAGGAAATCTAAAAAGCATATCTACGACATCCATGGTTTATTTTAGAATTTTTTAAAAAGGCCAAAATGGGGGTTAAGTGAATTTCCTTGTTAATTTATGGATTTTACTCGTTTTTGACCTTTTTCTTTCACTAAAAAGGTCATAAAGTGGCCTAGCCTTATCGAATCGAAGCATGTAATAGTTCTTAGGAAATCTAACAAGCATATCTACGACATCCATGGTTTATTTCAGAATTTTTTAAAAAGGCCAAAATGGGGGTTAAGTGAATTTCCTTGTTAATTTATGGATTTTACTAGTTTTTGACCTTTTTCTTTCACTAAAAAGGTCATAAAGTGGCCTAGCCTTATCGAATCGAAGCATGTAATAGTTCCTGTGAAATCTAACAAGCATATATTCGAATTCCAAGGTTGATTTTATCATTTTCGAAAATGGACAAAATGAGGGTTAAGTGAATTTCCTTGTTAATTTACGGATTTTACTCGTTTTTGACCCTTTTTCTTTCACTAAAAAGGTCATAAAGTGGCCTAGCCTTATCGAATCGAAGCATGTAATAGTTCCTAGGAAATCTAACAAGCATATCTACGACATCCATGGTTTATTTTAGAATTTTTTAAAAAGGCCAAAATGGGGGTTAAGTGAATTTCCTTGTTAATTTATGGATTTTACTCGTTTTTGACCTTTTTCTTTCACTAAAAAGGTCATAAAGTGGCCTAGCCTTATCGAATCGAAGCATGTAATAGTTCTTAGGAAATCTAACAAGCATATCTACGACATCCATGGTTTATTTCAGAATTTTTTAAAAAGGTCAAAATGGGGGTTAAGTGAATTTCCTTGTTAATTTATGGATTTTACTCGTTTTTGACCTTTTTCTTTCACTAAAAAGGTCATAAAGTGGCCTAGCCTTATCGAATCGAAGCATGTAATAGTTCCTATGAAATCTAACAAGCATATATTCGAATTCCAAGGTTGATTTTATCATTTTCAAAAATGGACAAAATGAGGGTTAAGTGAATTTCCTTGTTAATTTACGGATTTTACTCGTTTTTGACCTTTTTTAATTCACTAAAAAGGTCATAAAGTGGCCTAGCCTTATCGAATCGAAGCATGTAATAGTTCATGTGAAATCTAACAAGCATATATTCGAATTTCAAGTTTGATTTTATCATTTTCGAAAATGGACAAAATGAGGGTTAAGTGAATTTCCTTGTTAATTTACGGATTTTACTCGTTTTTGACCCTTTTTCTTTCACTAAAAAGGTCATAAAGTGGCCTAGCCTTATCGAATCGAAGCATGTAATAGTTCCTAGGAAATCTAACAAGCATATCTACGACATCCATGGTTTATTTTAGAATTTTTTAAAAAGGCCAAAATGGGGGTTAAGTGAATTTCCTTGTTAATTTATGGATTTTACGCGTTTTTGACCTTTTTCTTTCACTAAAAAGGTCATAAAGTGGCCTAGCCTTATCGAATCGAAGCATGTAATAGTTCTTAGGAAATATAACAAGCATATCTACGACATCCATGGTTTATTTCAGAATTTTTTAAAAAGGCCAAAATGGGGGTTAAGTGAATTTCCTTGTTAATTTATGGATTTTACTCGTTTTTGACCTTTTTCTTTCACTAAAAAGGTCATAAAGTGGCCTAGCCTTATCGAATCGAAGCATGTAATAGTTCCTATGAAATCTAACAAGCATATATTCGAATTCCAAGGTTGATTTTATCATTTTCAAAAATGGACAAAATGAGGGTTAAGTGAATTTCCTTGTTAATTTACGGATTTTACTCGTTTTTGACCTTTTTTAATTCACTAAAAAGGTCATAAAGTGGCCTAGCCTTATCGAATCGAAGCATGTAATAGTTCCTAGGAAATCTATCAAGCATATCTACGACATCCATGGTTTATTTTAGAATTTTTAAAAACGGCCAAAATGGGGGTTAATTGAATTTCCTTGTTAATTTACGGATTTTACTCGTTTTTGACCCTTTTTTCTTTCACTAAAAAGGTCATAAAGTGGCCTAGCCTTATCGAATCGAAGCATGTAATAGTTCCTAGGAAATCTAACAAGCATATCTACGACATCCATGGTTTATTTTAGAATTTTTTAAAAAGGCCAAAATGGGGGTTAAGTGAATTTCCTTGTTAATTTATGGATTTTACTAGTTTTTGACCTTTTTCTTTCACTAAAAAGGTCATAAAGTGGCCTAGCCTTATCGAATCGAAGCATGTAATAGTTCCTGTGAAATCTAACAAGCATATATTCGAATTCCAAGGTTGATTTTATCATTTTCGAAAATGGACAAAATGAGGGTTAAGTGAATTTCCTTGTTAATTTACGGATTTTACTCGTTTTTGACCCTTTTTCTTTCACTAAAAAGGTCATAAAGTGGCCTAGACTTATCGAATCGAAGCATGTAATAGTTCCTAGGAAATCTAACAAGCATATCTACGACATCCATGGTTTATTTTAGAATTTTTTAAAAAGGCCAAAATGGGGGTTAAGTGAATTTCCTTGTTAATTTATGGATTTTACTCGTTTTTGACCTTTTTCTTTCACTAAAAAGGTCATAAAGTGGCCTAGCCTTATCGAATCGAAGCATGTAATAGTTCTTAGGAAATCTAACAAGCATATCTACGACATCCATGGTTTATTTCAGAATTTTTTAAAAAGGTCAAAATGGGGGTTAAGTGAATTTCCTTGTTAATTTATGGATTTTACTCGTTTTTGACCTTTTTCTTTCACTAAAAAGGTCATAAAGTGGCCTAGCCTTATCGAATCGAAGCATGTAATAGTTCCTATGAAATCTAACAAGCATATATTCGAATTCCAAGGTTGATTTTATCATTTTCAAAAATGGACAAAATGAGGGTTAAGTGAATTTCCTTGTTAATTTACGGATTTTACTCGTTTTTGACCTTTTTTAATTCACTAAAAAGGTCATAAAGTGGCCTAGCCTTATCGAATCGAAGCATGTAATAGTTCATGTGAAATCTAACAAGCATATATTCGAATTTCAAGTTTGATTTTATCATTTTCGAAAATGGACAAAATGAGGGTTAAGTGAATTTCCTTGTTAATTTACGGATTTTACTCGTTTTTGACCCTTTTTCTTTCACTAAAAAGGTCATAAAGTGGCCTAGCCTTATCGAATCGAAGCATGTAATGGTTCCTATGAAATCTAACAAGCATATATTCGAATTCCAAGGTTGATTTTATCATTTTCAAAAATGGACAAAATGAGTGTTAAGTGAATTTCCTTGTTAATTTACGGATTTTACTCGTTTTTGACCTTTTTTAATTCATTAAAAAGGTCATAAAGTGGCCTAGCCTTATCGAATCGAAGCATGTAATAGTTCCTAGGAAATCTATCAAGCATATCTACGACATCCATGGTTTATTTTAGAATTTTTAAAAACTGCCAAAATGGGGGTTAATTGAATTTCCTTGTTAATTTACGGATTTTACTCGTTTTTGACCCTTTTTCTTTCACTAAAAAAGTCATAAAGTGCCCTAGCCTTATCGAATCGAAGCATGTAATAGTTCCTAGGAAATCTAGCAAGCATATCTACGACATCCATGGTTTATTTTAGTATTTTTAAAAACGGCCAAAATGGGGGTTAAGTGAATTTCCTTGTTAATTTACGGATTTTACTCGTTTTTGACCCTTTTTCTTTCACTGAAAAGGTCATAAAATGGCCTAGCCATATCGAATCGAAGCATGTAATAGTTCCTAGGAAATCTAACAAGCATATCTACGACATCCATGGTTTATTTTAGAATTTTTAAAAACGGCCAAAATGGGGGTTAAGTGAATTTTCTTGTTAATTTATGGATTTTACTCGTTTTTGACCTTTTTCTTTCACTAAAAAGGTCATAAAGTGGCCTAGCCTTATCGAATCGAAGCATGTAATAGTTCTTAGGAAATCTAACAAGCATATCTACGACATCCATGGTTTATTTCAGAATTTTTTAAAAAGGCTAAAATGGGGGTTAAGTGAATTTCCTTGTTAATTTATGGATTTTACTAGTTTTTGACCTTTTTCTTTCACTAAAAAGGTCATAAAGTGGCCCAGCCATATCGAATCGAAGCATGTAATAGTTCCTGTGAAATCTAACAAGCATATATTCGAATTCCAAGGTTGATTTTATCATTTTCGAAAATGGACAAAATGAGGGTTAAGTGAATTTCCTTGTTAATTTACGGATTTTACTCGTTTTTGACCCTTTTTCTTTCACTAAAAAGGTCATAAAGTGGCCTAGCCTTATCGAATCGAAGCATGTAATAGTTCCTAGGAAATCTAACAAGCATATCTACGACATCCATGGTTTATTTTAGAATTTTTTAAAAAGGCCAAAATGGGGGTTAAGTGAATTTCCTTGTTAATTTATGGATTTTACTCGTTTTTGACCTTTTTCTTTCACTAAAAAGGTCATAAAGTGGCCTAGCCTTATCGAATCGAAGCATGTAATAGTTCTTAGGAAATCTAACAAGCATATCTACGACATCCATGGTTTATTTCAGAATTTTTTAAAAAGGCCAAAATGGGGGTTAAGTGAATTTCCTTGTTAATTTATGGATTTTACTCGTTTTTGACCTTTTTCTTTCACTAAAAAGGTCATAAAGTGGCCTAGCCTTATCGAATCGAAGCATGTAATAGTTCCTATGAAATCTAACAAGCATATATTCGAATTCCAAGGTTGATTTTATCATTTTCAAAAATGGACAAAATGAGTGTTAAGTGAATTTCCTTGTTAATTTACGGATTTTACTCGTTTTTGACCTTTTTTAATTCACTAAAAAGGTCATAAAGTGGCCTAGCCTTATCGAATCGAAGCATGTAATAGTTCCTAGGAAATCTATCAAGCATATCTACGACATCCATGGTTTATTTTTGAATTTTTAAAAACGGCCAAAATGGGGGTTAATTGAATTTCCTTGTTAATTTACGGATTTTACTCGTTTTTGACCCTTTTTCTTTCACTAAAAAGGTCATAAAGTGGCCTAGCCTTATCGAATCGAAGCATGTAATAGTTCCTAGGAAATCTAGCAAGCATATCTACGACATCCATGGTTTATTTTAGTATTTTTAAAAACGGCCAAAATGGGGGTTAAGTGAATTTCCTTGTTAATTTACGGATTTTACTCGTTTTTGACCCTTTTTCTTTCACTGAAAAGGTCATAAAATGGCCTAGCCATATCGAATCGAAGCATGTAATTGTTCCTAGGAAATCTAACAAGCATATCTACGACATCCATGGTTTATTTTAGAATTTTTAAAAACGGCCAAAATGGGGGTTAAGTGAATTTTCTTGTTAATTTATGGATTTTACTCGTTTTTGACCTTTTTCTTTCACTAAAAAGGTCATAAAGTGGCCTAGCCTTATCGAATCGAAGCATGTAATAGTTCTTAGGAAATCTAACAAGCATATCTACGACATCCATGGTTTATTTCAGAATTTTTTAAAAAGGCTAAAATGGGGGTTAAGTGAATTTCCTTGTTAATTTATGGATTTTACTCGTTTTTGACCTTTTTCTTTCACTAAAAAGGTCATAAAGTGGCCTAGGCTTATCGAATCGAAGCATGTAATAGTTCCTATGAAATCTAACAAGCATATATTCGAATTCCAAGGTTGATTTTATCATTTTCAAAAATGGACAAAATGAGGGTTAAGTGAATTTCCTTGTTAATTTACGGATTTTACTCGTTTTTGACCCTTTTTCTTTCACTGAAAAGGTCATAAAATGGCCTAGCCATATCGAATCGAAGCATGTAATAGTTCCTAGGAAATCTAACAAGCATATCTACGACATCCATGGTTTATTTTAGAATTTTTAAAAACGGCCAAAATGGGGGTTAAGTGAATTTTCTTGTTAATTTATGGATTTTACTCGTTTTTGACCTTTTTCTTTCACTAAAAAGGTCATAAAGTGGCCTAGCCTTATCGAATCGAAGCATGTAATAGTTCTTAGGAAATCTAACAAGCATATCTACGACATCCATGGTTTATTTCAGAATTTTTTAAAAAGGCTAAAATGGGGGTTAAGTGAATTTCCTTGTTAATTTATGGATTTTACTCGTTTTTGACCTTTTTCTTTCACTAAAAAGGTCATAAAGTGGCCTAGGCTTATCGAATCGAAGCATGTAATAGTTCCTATGAAATCTAACAAGCATATATTCGAATTCCAAGGTTGATTTTATCATTTTCAAAAATGGACAAAATGAGGGTTAAGTGAATTTTCTTGTTAATTTACGGATTTTACTCGTTTTTGACCTTTTTTAATTCACTAAAAAGGTCATAAAGTGGCCTAGCCTCATCGAATCGAAGCATGTAATAGTTCCTAGGAAATCTAACAAGCATATCTACGACATCCATGGTTTATTTTAGAATTTTTTAAAAAGGCCAAAATGGGGGTTAAGTGAATTTCCTTGTTAATTTATGGATTTTACTCGTTTTTGACCTTTTTCTTTCACTAAAAAGGTCATAAAGTGGCCTAGCCTTATCGAATCGAAGCATGTAATAGTTCTTAGGAAATCTAACAAGCATATCTACGACATCCATGGTTTATTTCAGAATTTTTTAAAAAGGCCAAAATGGGGGTTAAGTGAATTTCCTTGTTAATTTATGGATTTTACTCGTTTTTGACCTTTTTCTTTCACTAAAAAGGTCATAAAGTGGCCTAGCCTTATCGAATCGAAGCATGTAATAGTTCCTATGAAATCTAACAAGCATATATTCGAATTCCAAGGTTGATTTTATCATTTTCAAAAATGGACAAAATGAGGGTTAAGTGAATTTTCTTGTTAATTTACGGATTTTACTCGTTTTTGACCTTTTTTAATTCACTAAAAAGGTCATAAAGTGGCCTAGCCTCATCGAATCGAAGCATGTAATAGTTCCTAGGAAATCTAACAAGCATATCTACGACATCCATGGTTTATTTTAGAATTTTTTAAAAAGGCCAAAATGGGGGTTAAGTGAATTTCCTTGTTAATTTATGGATTTTACTCGTTTTTGACCTTTTTCTTTCACTAAAAAGGTCATAAAGTGGCCTAGCCTTATCGAATCGAAGCATGTAATAGTTCTTAGGAAATCTAACAAGCATATCTACGACATCCATGGTTTATTTCAGAATTTTTTAAAAAGGCCAAAATGGGGGTTAAGTGAATTTCCTTGTTAATTTATGGATTTTACTCGTTTTTGACCTTTTTCTTTCACTAAAAAGGTCATAAAGTGGCCTAGCCTTATCGAATCGAAGCATGTAATAGTTCCTATGAAATCTAACAAGCATATATTCGAATTCCAAGGTTGATTTTATCATTTTCAAAAATGGACAAAATGAGTGTTAAGTGAATTTCCTTGTTAATTTACGGATTTTACTCGTTTTTGACCTTTTTTAATTCACTAAAAAGGTCATAAAGTGGCCTAGCCTTATCGAATCGAAGCATGTAATAGTTCCTAGGAAATCTATCAAGCATATCTACGACATCCATGGTTTATTTTTGAATTTTTAAAAACGGCCAAAATGGGGGTTAATTGAATTTCCTTGTTAATTTACGGATTTTACTCGTTTTTGACCCTTTTTCTTTCACTAAAAAGGTCATAAAGTGGCCTAGCCTTATCGAATCGAAGCATGTAATAGTTCCTAGGAAATCTAGCAAGCATATCTACGACATCCATGGTTTATTTTAGTATTTTTAAAAACGGCCAAAATGGGGGTTAAGTGAATTTCCTTGTTAATTTACGGATTTTACTCGTTTTTGACCCTTTTTCTTTCACTGAAAAGGTCATAAAATGGCCTAGCCATATCGAATCGAAGCATGTAATAGTTCCTAGGAAATCTAACAAGCATATCTACGACATCCATGGTTTATTTTAGAATTTTTAAAAACGGCCAAAATGGGGGTTAAGTGAATTTTCTTGTTAATTTATGGATTTTACTCGTTTTTGACCTTTTTCTTTCACTAAAAAGGTCATAAAGTGGCCTAGCCTTATCGAATCGAAGCATGTAATAGTTCCTAGGAAATCTAACAAGCATATCTACGACATCCATGGTTTATTTTAGAATTTTTTAAAAAGGCCAAAATGGGGGTTAAGTGAATTTCCTTGTTAATATACGGATTTTACTCATTTTTGACCCTTTTTCTTTCACTAAAAAGGTCATAAAGTGGCCTAGCCTTATCGAATCGAAACATGTAATAGTTCTTAGGAAATCTAACAAGCATATCTACGACATCCATGGTTTATTTCAGAATTTTTTAAAAAGGCTAAAATGGGGGTTAAGTGAATTTCCTTGTTAATTTATGGATTTTACTCGTTTTTGACCTTTTTCTTTCACTAAAAAGGTCATAAAGTGGCCTAGGCTTATCGAATCGAAGCATGTAATAGTTCCTATGAAATCTAACAAGCATATATTCGAATTCCAAGGTTGATTTTATCATTTTCAAAAATGGACAAAATGAGGGTTAAGTGAATTTCCTTGTTAATTTACGGATTTTACTCGTTTTTGACCCTTTTTCTTTCACTGAAAAGGTCATAAAGTGGCCTAGCCTTATCGAATCGAAACATGTAATAGTTCTTAGGAAATCTAACAAGCATATCTACGACATCCATGGTTTATTTCAGAATTTTTTAAAAAGGCTAAAATGGGGGTTAAGTGAATTTCCTTGTTAATTTATGGATTTTACTCGTTTTTGACCTTTTTCTTTCACTAAAAAGGTCATAAAGTGGCCTAGGCTTATCGAATCGAAGCATGTAATAGTTCCTATGAAATCTAACAAGCATATATTCGAATTCCAAGGTTGATTTTATCATTTTCAAAAATGGACAAAATGAGGGTTAAGTGAATTTCCTTGTTAATTTACGGATTTTACTCGTTTTTGACCTTTTTTAATTCACTAAAAAGGTCATAAAGTGGCCTAGCCTCATCGAATCGAAGCATGTAATAGTTCCTAGGATATCTATCAAGCATATCTACGACATCCATGGTTTATTTTAGAATTTTTAAAAACGGCCAAAATGGGGGTTAATTGAATTTCCTTGTTAATTTACGGATTTTACTCGTTTTTGACCCTTTTTCTTTCACTAAATAGGTCATAAAGTGGGTTAGCCTTATCGAATCGAAGCATGTAATAGTTCCTATGAAATCTAACAAGCATATATTCGAATTCCAAGGTTGATTTTATCATTTTCGAAAATGGACAAAATAAGGGTTAAGTGAATTTCCTTGTTAATTTACGGATTTTACTCGTTTTTGACCCTTTTTCTTTCACTAAAAAGGTCATAAAGTGGCCTAGCCTTATCGAATTGAAGCATGTAATAGTTCTTAGGAAAGCTAACAAGCATATCTACGACATCCATGGTTTATTTTAGAATTTTTTAAAAAGGCCAAAATGGGGGTTAAGTGAATTTCCTTGTTAATTTATGGATTTTACTAGTTTTTGACCTTTTTCTTTCACTAAAAAGGTCATAAAGTGGTCTAGCCTTATCGAATCGAAGCATGTAATAGTTCTTAGGAAATCTAACAAGCATATCTACGACATCCATGGTTTATTTCAGAATTTTTTAAAAAGGCCAAAATGGGGGTTAAGTGAATTTCCTTGTTAATTTATGGATTTTACTAGTTTTTGACCTTTTTCTTTCACTAAAAAGGTCATAAAGTGGCCTAGCCTTATCGAATCGAAGCATGTAATAGTTCCTGTGAAATCTAACAAGCATATATTCGAATTCCAAGGTTGATTTTATCATTTTCGAAAATGGACAAAATGAGGGTTAAGTGAATTTCCTTGTTAATTTACGGATTTTACTCGTTTTTGACCCTTTTTCTTTCACTAAAAAGGTCATAAAGTGGCCTAGCCTTATCGAATCGAAGCATGTAATAGTTCCTAGGAAATCTAACAAGCATATCTACGACATCCATGGTTTATTTTAGAATTTTTTAAAAAGGCCAAAATGGGGGTTAATTGAATTTCCTTCTTAATATACGGATTTTACTCATTTTTGACCTTTTTTCTTTCACTAAAAAGATCATAAAGTGGCCTAGCCTTATCGAATCGAAGCATGTAATAGTTCCTATGAAATCTAACAAGCATATATTCGAATTTCAAGGTTGATTTTATCATTTTCGAAAATGGACAAAATAAGGGTTAAGTGAATTTCCTTGTTAATTTACGGATTTTACTCGTTTTTGACCCTTTTTCTTTCACTAAAAAGGTCATAAAGTGGCCTACCCTTATCGAATCGAAGCATGTAATAGTTCTTAGGAAAGCTAACAAGCATATCTACGACATCCATGGTTTATTTTAGAATTTTTTAAAAAGGCCAAAATGGGGGTTAAGTGAATTTCCTTGTTAATTTATGTATTTTACTCGTTTTTGACCTTTTTCTTTCACTAAAAAGGTCATAAAGTGGCCTAGCCTTATCGAATCGAAGCATGTAATAGTTCCTAGGAAATCTATCAAGCATATCTACGACATCCATGGTTTATTTTAGAATTTTTTAAAAAGGCCAAAATGGGGGTCAAGTGAATTTCCTTGTTAATTTATGGATTTTACTCGTTTTTGACCTTTTTCTTTCACTAAAAAGGTCATAAAGTGGCCTAGCCTTATCGAATCGAAGCATGTAATAGTTCCTAGGAAATCTAACAAGCATATCTACGACATCCATGGTTTATTTTAGAATTTTTTAAAAAGGCCAAAATGGGGGTTAATTGAATTTCCTTGTTAATATACGGATTTTACTCATTTTTGACCTTTTTTCTTTCACTAAAAAGATCAAAAAGTGGCCTAGCCTTATCGAATCGAAGCATGTAATAGTTCCTATGAAATCTAACAAGCATATATTCGAATTCCAAGGTTGATTTTATCATTTTCGAAAATGGACAAAATAAGGGTTAAGTGAATTTCCTTGTTAATTTACGGATATTACTCGTTTTTGACCCTTTTTCTTTCACTAAAAAGGTCATAAAGTGGCATAGCCTTATCAAATCGAAGCATGTAATAGTTCCTAGGAAATCTAACAAGCATATCTACGACATCCATGGTTTATTTTAGAATTTTTTAAAAAGGCCAAAATGGGGGTTAAGTGAATTTCCTTGTTAATTTATGGATTTTACTCGTTTTTGACCTTTTTCTTTCACTAAAAAGGTCATAAAGTGGCCTAGCCTTATCGAATCGAAGCATGTAATAGTTCTCAGGAAATCTAACAAGCATATCTACGACATCCATGGTTTATTTCAGAATTTTTTAAAAAGGCCAAAATGGGGGTTAAGTGAATTTCCTTGTTAATTTATGGATTTTACTAGTTTTTGACCTTTTTCTTTCACTAAAAAGGTCATAAAGTGGCCTAGCCTTATCGAATCGAAGCATGTAATAGTTCCTGTGAAATCTAACAAGCATATATTCGAATTCCAAGGTTGATTTTATCATTTTCGAAAATGGACAAAATGAGGGTTAAGTGAATTTCCTTGTTAATTTACGGATTTTACTCGTTTTTGACCCTTTTTCTTTCACTAAAAAGGTCATAAAGTGGCCTAGCCTTATCGAATCGAAGCATGTAATAGTTCCTAGGAAATCTAACAAGCATATCTACGACATCCATGGTTTATTTTAGTATTTTTAAAAACGGCCAAAATGGGGGTTAAGTGAATTTCCTTGTTAATTTACGGATTTTACTCGTTTTTGACCCTTTTTCTTTCACTGAAAAGGTCATAAAATGGCCTAGCCATATCGAATCGAAGCATGTAATAGTTCCTAGGAAATCTAACAAGCATATCTACGACATCCATGGTTTATTTTAGAATTTTTAAAAACGGTCAAAATGGGGGTTAAGTGAATTTTCTTGTTAATTTATGGATTTTACTCGTTTTTGACCTTTTTCTTTCACTAAATAGGTCATAAAGTGGCTTAGCCTTATCGAATCGAAGCATGTAATAGTTCCTATGAAATCTAACAAGCATATATTCGAATTCCAAGGTTGATTTTATCATTTTCGAAAATGGACAAAATAAGGGTTAAGTGAATTTCCTTGTTAATTTACGGATTTTACTCGTTTTTGACCCTTTTTCTTTCACTAAAAAGGTCATAAAGTGGCCTAGCCTTATCGAATCGAAGCATGTAATAGTTCTTAGGAAAGCTAACAAGCATATCTACGACATCCATGGTTTATTTTAGAATTTTTTAAAAAGGCCAAAATGGGGGTTAAGTGAATTTCCTTGTTAATTTATGGATTTTACTAGTTTTTGACCTTTTTCTTTCACTAAAAAGGTCATAAAGTGGCCTAGCCTTATCGAATCGAAGCATGTAATAGTTCTTAGGAAATCTAACAAGCATATCTACGACATCCATGGTTTATTTCAGAATTTTTTAAAAAGGCCAAAATGGGGGTTAAGTGAATTTCCCTGTTAATTTATGGATTTTACTAGTTTTTGACCTTTTTCTTTCACTAAAAAGGTCATAAAGTGGCCTAGCCTTATCGAATCGAAGCATGTAATAGTTCCTGTGAAATCTAACAAGCATATATTCGAATTCCAAGGTTGATTTTATCATTTTCGAAAATGGACAAAATGAGGGTTAAGTGAATTTCCTTGTTAATTTACGGATTTTACTCGTTTTTGACCTTTTTTAATTCACTAAAAAGGTCATAAAGTGGCCTAGCCTTATCGAATCGAAGCATGTAATAGTTCCTAGGAAATCTATCAAGCATATCTACGACATCCATGGTTTATTTTAGAATTTTTAAAAACGGCCAAAATGGGGGTTAATTGAATTTCCTTGTTAATTTACGGATTTTACTCGTTTTTGACCATTTTTCTTTCACTAAAAAGGTCATAAAGTGGCCTAGCCTTATCGAATCGAAGCATGTAATAGTTCCTAGGAAATCTAACAAGCATATCTACGACATCCATGGTTTATTTTAGAATTTTTTAAAAAGGCCAAAATGGGGGTTAATTGAATTTCCTTGTTAATATACGGATTTTACTCATTTTTGACCTTTTTTCTTTCACTAAAAAGATCATAAAGTGGCCTAGCCTTATCGAATCGAAGCATGTAATAGTTCCTATGAAATCTAACAAGCATATATTCGAATTCCAAGGTTGATTTTATCATTTTCGAAAATGGACAAAATAAGGGTTAAGTGAATTTCCTTGTTAATTTACGGAAATTACTCGTTTTTGACCCTTTTTCTTTCACTAAAAAGGTCATAAAGTGGCCTAGCCTTATCAAATCGAAGCATGTAATAGTTCCTAGGAAATCTAACAAGCATATCTACGACATCCATGGTTTATTTTAGAATTTTTTAAAAAGGCCAAAATGGGGGTTAAGTGAATTTCCTTGTTAATTTATGGATTTTACTCGTTTTTGACCTTTTTCTTTCACTAAAAAGGTCATAAAGTGGCCTAGCCTTATCGAATCGAAGCATGTAATAGTTCTTAGGAAATCTAACAAGCATATCTACGACATCCATGGTTTATTTCAGAATTTTTTAAAAAGGCCAAAATGGGGGTTAAGTGAATTTCCTTGTTAATTTATGGATTTTACTAGTTTTTGACCTTTTTCTTTCACTAAAAAGGTCATAAAGTGGCCTAGCCTTATCGAATCGAAGCATGTAATAGTTCCTGTGAAATCTAACAAGCATATATTCGAATTCCAAGGTTGATTTTATCATTTTCGAAAATGGACAAAATGAGGGTTAAGTGAATTTCCTTGTTAATTTACGGATTTTACTCGTTTTTGACCCTTTTTCTTTCACTAAAAAGGTCATAAAGTGGCCTAGCCTTATCGAATCGAAGCATGTAATAGTTCCTGTGAAATCTAACAAGCATATATTCGAATTCCAAGGTTGATTTTATCATTTTCGAAAATGGACAAAATGAGGGTTAAGTGAATTTCCTTGTTAATTTACGGATTTTACTCGTTTTTGACCTTTTTTAATTCACTAAAAAGGTCATAAAGTGGCCTAGCCTTATCGAATCGAAGCATGTAATAGTTCCTAGGAAATCTAACAAGCATATCTACGACATCCATGGTTTATTTTAGAATTTTTTAAAAAGGCCAAAATGGGGGTTAATTGAATTTCCTTGTTAATATACGGATTTTACTCATTTTTGACCTTTTTTCTTTCACTAAAAAGATCATAAAGTGGCCTAGCCTTATCGAATCGAAGCATGTAATAGTTCCTATGAAATCTAACAAGCATATATTCGAATTCCAAGGTTGATTTTATCATTTTCGAAAATGGACAAAATAAGGGTTAAGTGAATTTCCTTGTTAATTTACGGAAATTACTCGTTTTTGACCCTTTTTCTTTCACTAAAAAGGTCATAAAGTGGCCTAGCCTTATCAAATCGAAGCATGTAATAGTTCCTAGGAAATCTAACAAGCATATCTACGACATCCATGGTTTATTTTAGAATTTTTTAAAAAGGCCAAAATGGGGGTTAAGTGAATTTCCTTGTTAATTTATGGATTTTACTCGTTTTTGACCTTTTTCTTTCACTAAAAAGGTCATAAAGTGGCCTAGCCTTATCGAATCGAAGCATGTAATAGTTCTTAGGAAATCTAACAAGCATATCTACGACATCCATGGTTTATTTCAGAATTTTTTAAAAAGGCCAAAATGGGGGTTAAGTGAATTTCCTTGTTAATTTATGGATTTTACTAGTTTTTGACCTTTTTCTTTCACTAAAAAGGTCATAAAGTGGCCTAGCCTTATCGAATCGAAGCATGTAATAGTTCCTGTGAAATCTAACAAGCATATATTCGAATTCCAAGGTTGATTTTATCATTTTCGAAAATGGACAAAATGAGGGTTAAGTGAATTTCCTTGTTAATTTACGGATTTTACTCGTTTTTGACCCTTTTTCTTTCACTAAAAAGGTCATAAAGTGGCCTAGCCTTATCGAATCGAAGCATGTAATAGTTCCTGTGAAATCTAACAAGCATATATTCGAATTCCAAGGTTGATTTTATCATTTTCGAAAATGGACAAAATGAGGGTTAAGTGAATTTCCTTGTTAATTTACGGATTTTACTCGTTTTTGACCTTTTTTAATTCACTAAAAAGGTCATAAAGTGGCCTAGCCTTATCGAATCGAAGCATGTAATAGTTCCTAGGAAATCTATCAAGCATATCTACGACATCCATGGTTTATTTTAGAATTTTTAAAAACGGCCAAAATGGGGGTTAATCGAATTTCCTTGTTAATTTACGGATTTTACTCGTTTTTGACCATTTTTCTTTCACTAAAAAGGTCATAAAGTGGCCTAGCCTTATCGAATCGAAGCATGTAATAGTTCCTAGGAAATCTAACAAGCATATCTACGACATCCATGGTTTATTTTAGAATTTTTTAAAAAGGCCAAAATGGGGGTTAATTGAATTTCCTTGTTAATATACGGATTTTACTCATTTTTGACCTTTTTTCTTTCACTAAAAAGATCATAAAGTGGCCTAGCCTTATCGAATCGAAGCATGTAATAGTTCCTATGAAATCTAACAAGCATATATTCGAATTCCAAGGTTGATTTTATCATTTTCGAAAATGGACAAAATAAGGGTTAAGTGAATTTCCTTGTTAATTTACGGAAATTACTCGTTTTTGACCCTTTTTCTTTCACTAAAAAGGTCATAAAGTGGCCTAGCCTTATCAAATCGAAGCATGTAATAGTTCCTAGGAAATCTAACAAGCATATCTACGACATCCATGGTTTATTTTAGAATTTTTTAAAAAGGCCAAAATGGGGGTTAAGTGAATTTCCTTGTTAATTTATGGATTTTACTCGTTTTTGACCTTTTTCTTTCACTAAAAAGGTCATAAAGTGGCCTAGCCTTATCGAATCGAAGCATGTAATAGTTCTTAGGAAATCTAACAAGCATATCTACGACATCCATGGTTTATTTCAGAATTTTTTAAAAAGGCCAAAATGGGGGTTAAGTGAATTTCCTTGTTAATTTATGGATTTTACTAGTTTTTGACCTTTTTCTTTCACTAAAAAGGTCATAAAGTGGCCTAGCCTTATCGAATCGAAGCATGTAATAGTTCCTGTGAAATCTAACAAGCATATATTCGAATTCCAAGGTTGATTTTATCATTTTCGAAAATGGACAAAATGAGGGTTAAGTGAATTTCCTTGTTAATTTACGGATTTTACTCGTTTTTGACCCTTTTTCTTTCACTAAAAAGGTCATAAAGTGGCCTAGCCTTATCGAATCGAAGCATGTAATAGTTCCTAGGAAATCTAACAAGCATATCTACGACATCCATGGTTTATTTTAGTAATTTTAAAAACGGCCAAAATGGGGGTTAAGTGAATTTCCTTGTTAATTTACGGATTTTACTCGTTTTTGACCCTTTTTCTTTCACTGAAAAGGTCATAAAATGGCCTAGCCATATCGAATCGAAGCATGTAATAGTTCCTAGGAAATCTAACAAGCATATCTACGACATCCATAGTTTATTTTAGAATTTTTAAAAACGGCCAAAATGGGGGTTAAGTGAATTTTCTTGTTAATTTATGGATTTTACTCGTTTTTGACCTTTTTCTTTCACTAAATAGGTCATAAAGTGGCTTAGCCTTATCGAATCGAAGCATGTAATAGTTCCTATGAAATCTAACAAGCATATATTCGAATTCCAAGGTTGATTTTATCATTTTCGAAAATGGACAAAATAAGGGTTAAGTGAATTTCCTTGTTAATTTACGGATTTTACTCGTTTTTGACCCTTTTTCTTTCACTAAAAAGGTCATAAAGTGGCCTAGCCTTATCGAATCGAAGCATGTAATAGTTCTTAGGAAAGCTAACAAGCATATCTACGACATCCATGGTTTATTTTAGAATTTTTTAAAAAGGCCAAAATGGGGGTTAAGTGAATTTCCTTGTTAATTTATGGATTTTACTAGTTTTTGACCTTTTTCTTTCACTAAAAAGGTCATAAAGTGGCCTAGCCTTATAGAATCGAAGCATGTAATAGTTCTTAGGAAATCTAACAAGCATATCTACGACATCCATGGTTTATTTCAGAATTTTTTAAAAAGGCCAAAATGGGGGTTAAGTGAATTTCCTTGTTAATTTATGGATTTTACTAGTTTTTGACCTTTTTCTTTCACTAAATAGGTCATAAAGTGGCCTAGCCTTATCAAATCGAAGCATGTAATAGTTCCTGTGAAATCTAACAAGCATATATTCGAATTCCAAGGTTGATTTTATCATTTTCGAAAATGGACAAAATGAGGGTTAAGTGAATTTCCTTGTTAATTTACGGATTTTACTCGTTTTTGACCCTTTTTCTTTCACTAAAAAGGTCATAAAGTGGCCTAGCCTTATCGAATCGAAGCATGTAATAGTTCCTAGGAAATCTAACAAGCATATCTACGACATCCATGGTTTATTTTAGAATTTTTTAAAAAGGCCAAAATGGGGGTTAATTGAATTTCCTTGTTAATATACGGATTTTACTCATTTTTGACCTTTTTTCTTTCACTAAAAAGATCATAAAGTGGCCTAGCCTTATCGAATCGAAGCATGTAATAGTTCCTATGAAATCTAACAAGCATATATTCGAATTCCAAGGTTGATTTTATCATTTTCGAAAATGGACAAAATAAGGGTTAAGTGAATTTCCTTGTTAATTTACGGATTTTACTCGTTTTTGACCCTTTTTCTTTCACTAAAAAGGTCATAAAGTGGCCTACCCTTATCGAATCGAAGCATGTAATAGTTCTTAGGAAAGCTAACAAGCATATCTACGACATCCATGGTTTATTTTAGAATTTTTTAAAAAGGCCAAAATGGGGGTTAAGTGAATTTCCTTGTTAATTTATGTATTTTACTCGTTTTTGACCTTTTTCTTTCACTAAAAAGGTCATAAAGTGGCCTAGCCTTATCGAATCGAAGCATGTAATAGTTCCTAGGAAATCTATCAAGCATATCTACGACATCCATGGTTTATTTTAGAATTTTTTAAAAAGGCCAAAATGGGGGTTAAGTGAATTTCCTTGTTAATTTATGGATTTTACTCGTTTTTGACCTTTTTCTTTCACTAAAAAGGTCATAAAGTGGCCTAGCCTTATCGAATCGAAGCATGTAATAGTTCCTAGGAAATCTAACAAGCATATCTACGACATCCATGGTTTATTTTAGAATTTTTTAAAAAGGCCAAAATGGGGGTTAATTGAATTTCCTTGTTAATATACGAAGTTTACTCATTTTTGACCTTTTTTCTTTCACTAAAAAGATCATAAAGTGGCCTAGCCTTATCGAATCGAAGCATGTAATAGTTCCTATGAAATCTAACAAGCATATATTCGAATTCCAAGGTTGATTTTATCATTTTCGAAAATGGACAAAATAAGGGTTAAGTGAATTTCCTTGTTAATTTACGGATATTACTCGTTTTTGACCCTTTTTCTTTCACTAAAAAGGTCATAAAGTGGCCTAGCCTTATCAAATCGTAGCATGTAATAGTTCCTAGGAAATCTAACAAGCATATCTACGACATCCGTGGTTTATTTTAGAATTTTTTAAAAAGGCCAAAATGGGGGTTAAGTGAATTTCCTTGTTAATTTATGGATTTTACTCGTTTTTGACCTTTTTCTTTCACTAAAAAGGTCATAAAGTGGCCTAGCCTTATCGAATCGAAGCATGTAATAGTTCTTAGGAAATCTAACAAGCATATCTACGACATCCATGGTTTATTTCAGAATTTTTTAAAAAGGCCAAAATGGGGGTTAAGTGAATTTCCTTGTTAATTTATGGATTTTACTAGTTTTTGACCTTTTTCTTTCACTAAAAAGGTCATAAAGTGGCCTAGCCTTATCGAATCGAAGCATGTAATAGTTCCTGTGAAATCTAACAAGCATATATTCGAATTCCAAGGTTGATTTTATCATTTTCGAAAATGGACAAAATGAGGGTCAAGTGAATTTCCTTGTTAATTTACGGATTTTACTCGTTTTTGACCCTTTTTCTTTCACTAAAAAGGTCATAAAGTGGCCTAGCCTTATCGAATCCAAGCATGTAATAGTTCCTAGGAAATCTAACAAGCATATCTACGACATCCATGGTTTATTTTAGAATTTTTTAAAAAGGCCAAAATGGGGGTTAAGTGAATTTCCTTGTTAATTTATGGATTTTACTCGTTTTTGACCTTTTTCTTTCACTAAAAAGGTCATAAAGTGGCCTAGCCTTATCGAATCGAAGCATGTAATAGTTCTTAGGAAATCTAACAAGCATATCTACGACATCCATGGTTTATTTCAGAATTTTTTAAAAAGGCCAAAATGGGGGTTAAGTGAATTTCCTTGTTAATTTATGGATTTTACTCGTTTTTGACCTTTTTCTTTCACTAAAAAGGTCATAAAGTGGCCTAGCCTTATCGAATCGAAGCATGTAATAGTTCCTAGGAAATCTAACAAGCATATCTACGACATCCATGGTTTATTTTAGAATTTTTTAAAAAGGCCAAAATGGGGGTTAATTGAATTTCCTTGTTAATATACGGAGTTTACTCATTTTTGACCTTTTTTCTTTCACTAAAAAGATCATAAAGTGGCCTAGCCTTATCGAATCGAAGCATGTAATAGTTCCTATGAAATCTAACAAGCATATATTCGAATTCCAAGGTTGATTTTATCATTTTCGAAAATGGACAAAATAAGGGTTAAGTGAATTTCCTTGTTAATTTACGGATATTACTCGTTTTTGACCCTTTTTCTTTCACTAAAAAGGTCATAAAGTGGCCTAGCCTTATCAAATCGAAGCATGTAATAGTTCATAGGAAATCTAACAAGCATATCTACGACATCCATGGTTTATTTTAGAATTTTTTAAAAAGGCCAAAATGGGGGTTAAGTGAATTTCCTTGTTAATTTATGGATTTTACTCGTTTTTGACCTTTTTCTTTCACTAAAAAGGTCATAAAGTGGCCTAGCCTTATCGAATCGAAGCATGTAATAGTTCTTAGGAAATCTAACAAGCATATCTACGACATCCATGGTTTATTTCAGAATTTTTTAAAAAGGCCAAAATGGGGGTTAAGTGAATTTCCTTGTTAATTTATGGATTTTACTAGTTTTTGACCTTTTTCTTTCACTAAAAAGGTCATAAAGTGGCCTAGCCTTATCGAATCGAAGCATGTAATAGTTCCTGTGAAATCTAACAAGCATATATTCGAATTCCAAGGTTGATTTTATCATTTTCGAAAATGGATAAAATGAGGGTTAAGTGAATTTCCTTGTTAATTTACGGATTTTACTCGTTTTTGACCCTTTTTCTTTCACTAAAAAGGTCATAAAGTGGCCTAGCCTTATCGAATCGAAGCATGTAATAGTTCCTAGGAAATCTAACAAGCATATCTACGACATCCATGGTTTATTTTAGAATTTTTTAAAAAGGCCAAAATGGGGGTTAAGTGAATTTCCTTGTTAATTTATGGATTTTACTCGTTTTTGACCTTTTTCTTTCACTAAAAAGGTCATAAAGTGGCCTAGCCTTATCGAATCGAAGCATGTAATAGTTCTTAGGAAATCTAACAAGCATATCTACGACATCCATGGTTTATTTCAGAATTTTTTAAAAAGGCCAAAATGGGGGTTAAGTGAATTTCCTTGTTAATTTATGGATTTTACTCGTTTTTGACCTTTTTCTTTCACTAAAAAGGTCATAAAGTGGTCTAGCCTTATCGAATCGAAGCATGTAATAGTTCCTATGAAATCTAACAAGCATATATTCGAATTCCAAGGTTGATTTTATCATTTTCAAAATGGACAAAATGAGTGTTAAGTGAATTTCCTTGTTAACTTACGGATTTTACTCGTTTTTGACCTTTTTTAATTCACTAAAAAGGTCATAAAGTGGCCTAGCCTTATCGAATCGAAGCATGTAACAGTTCCTAGGAAATCTATCAAGCATATCTACGACATCCATGGTTTATTTTAGAATTTTTAAAAACGGCCAAAATGGGGGTTAAGTGAATTTTCTTGTTAATTTATGGATTTTACTCGTTTTTGACCTTTTTCTTTCACTAAAAAGGACATAAAGTGGCCTAGCCTTATCGAATCGAAGCATGTAATAGTTCTTAGGAAATCTAACAAGCTTATCTACGACATCCATGGTTTATTTCAGAATTTTTTAAAAAGGCTAAAATGGGGGTTAAGTGAATTTCCTTGTTAATTTATGGATTTTACTCGTTTTTGACCTTTTTCTTTCACTAAAAAGGTCATAAAGTGGCCTAGCCTTATCGAATCGAAGCATGTAATAGTTCCTATGAAATCTAACAAGCATATATTCGAATTCCAAGGTTGATTTTATCATTTTCAAAAATGGACAAAATGAGGGTTAAGTGAATTTCCTTGTTAATTTACGGATTTTACTCGTTTTTGACCTTTTTTAATTCACTAAAAAGGTCATAAAGTGGCCTAGCCTCATCGAATCGAAGCATATAATAGTTCCTAGGAAATCTATCAAGCATATCTACGACATCCATGGTTTATTTTAGAATTTTTAAAAACGGCCAAAATGGGGGTTAATTGAATTTCCTTGTTAATTTACGGATTTTACTCATTTTTGACCCTTTTTCTTTCACTAAATAGGTCATAAAGTGGCTTAGCCTTATCGAATCGAAGCATGTAATAGTTCCTATGAAATCTAACAAGCATATATTCGAATTCCAAGGTTGATTTTATCATTTTCGAAAATGGACAAAATAAGGGTTAAGTGAATTTCCTTGTTAATTTACGGATTTTACTCGTTTTTGACCCTTTTTCTTTCACTAAAAAGGTCATAAAGTGGCCTAGCCTTATCGAATCGAAGCATGTAATAGTTCTTAGGAAAGCTAACAAGCATATCTACGACATCCATGGTTTATTTTAGAATTTTTTAAAAAGGCCAAAATGGGGGTTAAGTGAATTTCCTTGTTAATTTATGGATTTTACTCGTTTTTGACCTTTTTCTTTCACTAAAAAGGTCATAAAGTGGCCTAGCCTTATCAAATCGAAGCATGTAATAGTTCATAGGAAATCTAACAAGCATATCTACGACATCCATGGTTTATTTTAGAATTTTTTAAAAAGGCCAAAATGGGGGTTAAGTGAATTTCCTTGTTAATTTATGGATTTTACTCGTTTTTGACCTTTTTCTTTCACTAAAAAGGTCATAAAGTGGCCTAGCCTTATCGAATCGAAGCATGTAATAGTTCTTAGGAAATCTAACAAGCATATCTACGACATCCATGGTTTATTTCAGAATTTTTTAAAAAGGCCAAAATGGGGGTTAAGTGAATTTCCTTGTTAATTTATGGATTTTACTAGTTTTTGACCTTTTTCTTTCACTAAAAAGGTCATAAAGTGGCCTAGCCTTATCGAATCGAAGCATGTAATAGTTCCTGTGAAATCTAACAAGCATATATTCGAATTCCAAGGTTGATTTTATCATTTTCGAAAATGGATAAAATGAGGGTTAAGTGAATTTCCTTGTTAATTTACGGATTTTACTCGTTTTTGACCCTTTTTCTTTCACTAAAAAGGTCATAAAGTGGCCTAGCCTTATCGAATCGAAGCATGTAATAGTTCCTAGGAAATCTAACAAGCATATCTACGACATCCATGGTTTATTTTAGAATTTTTTAAAAAGGCCAAAATGGGGGTTAAGTGAATTTCATTGTTAATTTATGGATTTTACTCGTTTTTGACCTTTTTCTTTCACTAAAAAGGTCATAAAGTGGCCTAGCCTTATCGAATCGAAGCATGTAATAGTTCTTAGGAAATCTAACAAGCATATCTACGACATCCATGGTTTATTTCAGAATTTTTTAAAAAGGCCAAAATGGGGGTTAAGTGAATTTCCTTGTTAATTTATGGATTTTACTCGTTTTTGACCTTTTTCTTTCACTAAAAAGGTCATAAAGTGGCCTAGCCTTATCGAATCGAAGCATGTAATAGTTCCTATGAAATCTAACAAGCATATATTCGAATTCCAAGGTTGATTTTATCATTTTCAAAAATGGACAAAATGAGTGTTAAGTGAATTTCCTTGTTAATTTACGGATTTTACTTGTTTTTGGCCTTTTTTAATTCACTAAAAAGGTCATAAAGTGGCCTAGCCTTATCGAATCGAAGCATGTAATAGTTCCTAGGAAATCTATCAAGCATATCTACGACATCCATGGTTTATTTTAGAATTTTAAAAACGGCCAAAATGGGGGTTAATTGAATTTCCTTGTTAATTTACGGATTTTACTCGTTTTTGAACATTTTTCTTTCACTAAAAAGGTCATAAAGTGGCCTAGCCTTATCGAATCGAAGCATGTAATAGTTCCTAGGAAATCTAACAAGCATATCTACGACATCCATGGTTTATTTTAGAATTTTTTAAAAAGGCCAAAATGGGGGTTAAGTGAATTTCCTTGTTAATATACGGATTTTACTCATTTTTGACCATTTTTCTTTCACTAAAAAGGTCATAAAGTGGCCTAGCCATATCGAATCGAAGCGTGTAATAATTCTTCGGAAATCTAACAAGCATATCTACGACATCCATGGTTTATTTTAGAATTTTTAAAAACGGCCAAAATGGGGGTTAATTGAATTTCCTTGTTAATTTACGGATTTTACTCGTTTTTGACCCTTTTTCTTTCACTAAAAAGGTCATAAAGTGGCCTAGCCTTATCGAATCGAAGCATGTAATAGTTCCTAGGAAATCTAGCAAGCATATCTACGACATCCATGGTTTATTTTAGTATTTTTAAAAACGGCCAAAATGGGGGTTAAGTGAATTTCCTTGTTAATTTACGGATTTTACTCGTTTTTGACCCTTTTTCTTTCACTGAAAAGGTCATAAAATGGCCTAGCCATATCGAATCGAAGCATGTAATAGTTCCTAGGAAATCTAACAAGCATATCTACGACATCCATGGTTTATTTTAGAATTTTTAAAAACGGCCAAAATGGGGGTTAAGTGAATTTTCTTGTTAATTTATGGATTTTACTCGTTTTTGACCTTTTTCTTTCACTAAAAAGGTCATAAAGTGGCCTAGCCTTATCGAATCGAAGCATGTAATAGTTCTTAGGAAATCTAACAAGCATATCTACGACATCCATGGTTTATTTCAGAATTTTTTAAAAAGGCTAAAATGGGGGTTAAATGAATTTCCTTGTTAATTTATGGATTTTACTCGTTTTTGACCTTTTTCTTTCACTAAAAAGGTCATAAAGTGGCCTAGCCTTATCGAATCGAAGCATGTAATAGTTCCTATGAAATCTAACAAGCATATATTCGAATTCCAAGGTTGATTTTATCATTTTCAAAAATGGACAAAATGAGGGTTAAGTGAATTTCCTTGTTAATTTACGGATTTTACTCGTTTTTGACCTTTTTTAATTCACTAAAAAGGTCATAAAGTGGCCTAGCCTTATCGAATCGAAGCATGTAATAGTTCTTAGGAAATCTAACAAGCATATCTACGACATCCATGGTTTATTTCAGAATTTTTTAAAAAGGCCAAAATGGGGGTTAAGTGAATTTCCTTGTTATTTTATGGATTTTACTCGTTTTTGACCTTTTTCTTTCACTAAAAAGGTCATAAAGTGGCCTAGCCTTATCGAATCGAAGCATGTAATAGTTCTTAGGAAATCTAACAAGCATATCTACTACATCCATGGTTTATTTCAGAATTTTTTAAAAAGGCCAAAATGGGGCTTAAGTGAATTTCCTTGTTAATTTATGGATTTTACTCGTTTTTGACCTTTTTCTTTCACTAAAAAGGTCATAAAGTGGCCTAGCCTTATCGAATCGAAGCATGTAATAGTTCTTAGGAAATCTAACAAGCATATCTACGACATCCATGGTTTATTTCAGAATTTTTTAAAAAGGCCAAAATGGGGGTTAAGTGAATTTCCTTGTTAATTTATGGATTTTACTCGTTTTTGACCTTTTTCTTTCACTAAAAAGGTCATAAAGTGGCCTAGCCTTATCGAATCGAAGCATGTAATAGTTCCTGTGAAATCTAACAAGCATATATTCGAATTCCAAGGTTGATTTTATCATTTTCGAAAATGGACAAAATGAGGGTTAAGTGAATTTCCTTGTTAATTTACGGATTTTACTCGTTTTTGACCCTTTTTCTTTCACTAAAAAGGTCATAAAGTGGCCTAGCCTTATCGAATCGAAGCATGTAATAGTTCCTAGGAAATCTAACAAGCATATCTACGACATCCATGGTTTATTTTAGAATTTTTTAAAAAGGCCAAAATGGGGGTTAAGTGAATTTCCTTGTTAATTTATGGATTTTACTCGTTTTTGACCTTTTTCTTTCACTAAAAAGGTCATAAAGTGGCCTAGCCTTATCGAATCGAAGCATGTAATAGTTCCTAGGAAATCTATCAAGCATATCTACGACATCCATGGTTTATTTTAGAATTTTTTAAAAAGGCCAAAATGGGGGTTAAGTGAATTTCCTTGTTAATTTATGGATTTTACTCGTTTTTGACCTTTTTCTTTCACTAAAAAGGTCATAAAGTGGCCTAGCCTTATCGAATCGAAGCATGTAATAGTTCCTAGGAAATCTAACAAGCATATCTACGACATCCATGGTTTATTTTAGAATTTTTTAAAAAGGCCAAAATGGGGGTTAATTGAATTTCCTTGTTAATATACGGATTTTACTCATTTTTGACCTTTTTTCTTTCACTAAAAAGATCATAAAGTGGCCTAGCCTTATCGAATCGAAGCATGTAATAGTTCCTATGAAAGCTAACAAGCATATATTCGAATTCCAAGGTTGATTTTATCATTTTCGAAAATGGACAAAATAAGGGTTAAGTGAATTTCCTTGTTAATTTACGGATATTACTCGTTTTTGACCCTTTTTCTTTCACTAAAAAGGTCATAAAGTGGCCTAGCCTTATCAAATCGAAGCATGTAATAGTTCCTAGGAAATCTAACAAGCATATCTACGACATCCATGGTTTATTTTAGAATTTTTTAAAAAGGCCAAAATGGGGGTTAAGTGAATTTCATTGTTAATTTATGGATTTTACTCGTTTTTGACCTTTTTCTTTCACTAAAAAGGTCATAAAGTGGCCTAGCCTTATCGAATCGAAGCATGTAATAGTTCTTAGGAAATCTAACAAGCATATCTACGACATCCATGGTTTATTTCAGAATTTTTTAAAAAGACCAAAATGGGGGTTAAGTGAATTTCCTTGTTAATTTATGGATTTTACTAGTTTTTGACCTTTTTCTTTCACTAAAAAGGTCATAAAGTGGCCTAGCCTTATTGAATCGAAGCATGTAATAGTTCCTGTGAAATCTAACAAGCATATATTCGAATTCCAAGGTTGATTTTATCATTTTCGAAAATGGACAAAATGAGGGTTAAGTGAATTTCCATGTTAATTTATGGATTTTACTCGTTTTTGACCTTTTTCTTTCACTAAAAAGGTCATAAAGTGGCCTAGCCTTATCGAATCGAAGCATGTAATAGTTCTTAGGAAATCTAACAAGCATATCTACGACATCCATGGTTTATTTCAGAATTTTTTAAAAAGGCCAAAATGGGGGTTAAGTGAATTTCCTTGTTAATTTATGGATTTTACTCGTTTTTGACCTTTTTCTTTCACTAAAAAGGTCATAAAGTGGCCTAGCCTTATCGAATCGAAGCATGTAATAGTTCCTATGAAATCTAACAAGCATATATTCGAATTCCAAGGTTGATTTTATCATTTTCAAAAATGGACAAAATGAGTGTTAAGTGAATTTCCTTGTTAATTTACGGATTTTACTTGTTTTTGGCCTTTTTTAATTCACTAAAAAGGTCATAAAGTGGTCTAGCCTTATCGAATCGAAGCATGTAATAGTTCCTAGGAAATCTATCAAGCATATCTACGACATCCATGGTTTATTTTAGAATTTTAAAAACGGCCAAAATGGGGGTTAATTGAATTTCCTTGTTAATTTACGGATTTTACTCGTTTTTGAACATTTTTCTTTCACTAAAAAGGTCATAAAGTGGCCTAGCCTTATCGAATCGAAGCATGTAATAGTTCCTAGGAAATCTAACAAGCATATCTACGACATCCATGGTTTATTTTAGAATTTTTTAAAAAGGCCAAAATGGGGGTTAAGTGAATTTCCTTGTTAATATACGGATTTTACTCATTTTTGACCATTTTTCTTTCACTAAAAAGGTCATAAAGTGGCCTAGCCATATCGAATCGAAGCGTGTAATAATTCTTCGGAAATCTAACAAGCATATCTACGACATCCATGGTTTATTTTAGAATTTTTAAAAACGGCCAAAATGGGGGTTAATTGAATTTCCTTGCTAATTTACGGATTTTACTCGTTTTTGACCCTTTTTCTTTCACTAAAAAGGTCATAAAGTGGCCTAGCCTTATCGAATCGAAGCATGTAATAGTTCCTAGGAAATCTAGCAAGCATATCTACGACATCCATGGTTTATTTTAGTATTTTTAAAAACGGCCAAAATGGGGGTTAAGTGAATTTCCTTGTTAATTTACGGATTTTACTCGTTTTTGACCCTTTTTCTTTCACTGAAAAGGTCATAAAATGGCCTAGCCATATCGAATCGAAGCATGTAATAGTTCCTAGGAAATCTAACAAGCATATCTACGACATCCATGGTTTATTTTAGAATTTTTAAAAACGGCCAAAATGGGGGTTAAGTGAATTTTCTTGTTAATTTATGGATTTTACTCGTTTTTGACCTTTTTCTTTCACTAAAAAGGTCATAAAGTGGCCTAGCCTTATCGAATCGAAGCATGTAATAGTTCTTAGGAAATCTAACAAGCATATCTACGACATCCATGGTTTATTTCAGAATTTTTTAAAAAGGCTAAAATGGGGGTTAAGTGAATTTCCTTGTTAATTTATGGATTTTACTCGTTTTTGACCTTTTTCTTTCACTAAAAAGGTCATAAAGTGGCCTAGCCTTATCGAATCGAAGCATGTAATAGTTCCTATGAAATCTAACAAGCATATATTCGAATTCCAAGGTTGATTTTATCATTTTCAAAAATGGACAAAATGAGGGTTAAGTGAATTTCCTTGTTAATTTACGGATTTTACTCGTTTTTGACCTTTTTTAATTCACTAAAAAGGTCATAAAGTGGCCTAGCCTTATCGAATCGAAGCATGTAATAGTTCTTAGGAAATCTAACAAGCATATCTACGACATCCATGGTTTATTTCAGAATTTTTTAAAAAGGCCAAAATGGGGGTTAAGTGAATTTACTTGTTAATTTATGGATTTTACTCGTTTTTGACCTTTTTCTTTCACTAAAAAGGTCATAAAGTGGCCTAGCCTTATCGAATCGAAGCATGTAATAGTTCTTAGGAAATCTAACAAGCATATCTACGACATCCATGGTTTATTTCAGAATTTTTTAAAAAGGCCAAAATGGGGGTTAAGTGAATTTCCTTGTTAATTTATGGATTTTACTCGTTTTTGACCTTTTTCTTTCACTAAAAAGGTCATAAAGTGGCCTAGCCTTATCGAATCGAAGCATGTAATAGTTCTTAGGAAATCTAACAAGCATATCTACGACATCCATGGTTTATTTCAGAATTTTTTAAAAAGGCCAAAATGGGGGTTAAGTGAATTTCCTTGTTAATTTATGGATTTTACTCGTTTTTGACCTTTTTCTTTCACTAAAAAGGTCATAAAGTGGCCTAACCTTATCGAATCGAAGCATGTAATAGTTCCTGTGAAATCTAACAAGCATATAATCGAATTCCAAGGTTGATTTTATCATTTTCGAAAATGGACAAAATGAGGGTTAAGTGAATTTCCTTGTTAATTTACGGATTTTACTCGTTTTTGACCCTTTTTCTTTCACTAAAAAGGTTATAAAGTGGCCTAGCCTTATCGAATCGAAGCATGTAATAGTTCCTAGGAAATCTAACAAGCATATCTACGACATCCATGATTTATTTTAGAATTTTTTAAAAAGGCCAAAATGGGGGTTAAGTGAATTTCCTTGTTAATTTATGGATTTTACTCGTTTTTGACCTTTTTCTTTCACTAAAAAGGTCATAAAGTGGCCTAGCCTTATCGAATCGAAGCATGTAATAGTTCTTAGGAAATCTAACAAGCATATCTACGACATCCATGGTTTATTTCAGAATTTTTTAAAAAGGCCAAAATGGGGGTTAAGTGAATTTCCTTGTTAATTTATGGATTTTACTCGTTTTTGACCTCTTTCTTTCACTAAAAAGGTCATAAAGTGGCCTAGCCTTATCGAATCGAAGTATGTAATAGTTCCTATGAAATCTAACAAGCATATATTCGAATTCCAAGGTTGATTTTATCATTTTCAAAAATGGACAAAATGAGGGTTAAGTGAATTTCCTTGTTAATTTACGGATTTTACTCGTTTTTGACCTTTTTTAATTCACTAAAAAGGTCATAAAGTGGCCTAGCCTTATCGAATCGAAGCATGTAATAGTTCTTAGGAAATCTAACAAGCATATCTACGACATCCATGGTTTATTTCAGAATTTTTTAAAAAGGCCAAAATGGGGGTTAAGTGAATTTCCTTGTTAATTTATGGATTTTACTCGTTTTTGACCTTTTTCTTTCACTAAAAAGGTCATAAAGTGGCCTAGCCTTATCGAATCGAAGCATGTAATAGTTCCTATGAAATCTAACAAGCATATCTACGACATCCATGGTTTATTTTAGAATTTTTAAAAACGGCCAAAATGGGGGTTAATTGAATTTCCTTGTTAATTTACGGATTTTACTCGTTTTTGAACATTTTTCTTTCACTAAAAAGGTCATAAAGTGGCCTAGCCTTATCGAATCGAAGCATGTAATAGTTCCTAGGAAATCTAACAAGCATATCTACGACATCCATGGTTTATTTTAGAATTTTTTAAAAAGGCCAAAATGGGGGTTAAGTGAATTTCCTTGTTAATATACGGATTTTACTCAATTTTGACCATTTTTCTTTCACTAAAAAGGTCATAAAGTGGCCTAGCCATATCGAATCGAAGCGTGTAATAATTCTTCGGAAATCTAACAAGCATATCTACGACATCCATGGTTTATTTTAGAATTTTTAAAATCGGCCAAAATGGGGGTTAATTGAATTTCCTTGTTAATTTACGGATTTTACTCGTTTTTGACCCTTTTTCTTTCACTGAAAAGGTCATAAAATGGCCTAGCCATATCGAATCGAAGCATGTAATAGTTCCTAGGAAATCTAACAAGCATATCTACGACATCCATGGTTTATTTTAGAATTTTTAAAAACGGCCAAAATGGGGGTTAAGTGAATTTTCTTGTTAATTTATGGATTTTACTCGTTTTTGACCTTTTTCTTTCACTAAAAAGGTCATAAAGTGGCCTAGCCTTATCGAATCGAAGCATGTAATAGTTCTTAGGAAATCTAACAAGCATATCTACGACATCCATGGTTTATTTCAGAATTTTTTAAAAAGGCTAAAATGGGGGTTAAGTGAATTTCCTTGTTAATTTATGGATTTTACTCGTTTTTGACCTTTTTCTTTCACTAAAAAGGTCATAAAGTGGCCTAGCCTTATCGAATCGAAGTATGTAATAGTTCCTATGAAATCTAACAAGCATATATTCGAATTCCAAGGTTGATTTTATCATTTTCAAAAATGGACAAAATGAGGGTTAAGTGAATTTCCTTGTTAATTTACGGATTTTACTCGTTTTTGACCTTTTTTAATTCACTAAAAAGGTCATAAAGTGGCCTAGCCTTATCGAATCGAAGCATGTAATAGTTCTTAGGAAATCTAACAAGCATATCTACGACATCCATGGTTTATTTCAGAATTTTTTAAAAAGGCCAAAATGGGGGTTAAGTGAATTTCCTTGTTAATTTATGGATTTTACTCGTTTTTGACCTTTTTCTTTCACTAAAAAGGTCATAAAGTGGCCTAGCCTTATCGAATCGAAGCATGTAATAGTTCCTATGAAATCTAACAAGCATATATTCGAATTCCAAGGTTGATTTTATCATTTTCAAAAATGGACAAAATGAGTGTTAAGTGAATTTCCTTGTTAATTTACGGATTTTACTTGTTTTTGGCCTTTTTTAATTCACTAAAAAGGTCATAAAGTGGCCTAGCCTTATCGAATCGAAGCATGTAATAGTTCCTAGGAAATCTATCAAGCATATCTACGACATCCATGGTTTATTTTAGAATTTTTAAAAACGGCCAAAATGGGGGTTAATTGAATTTCCTTGTTAATTTACGGATTTTACTCGTTTTTGAACATTTTTCTTTCACTAAAAAGGTCATAAAGTGGCCTAGCCTTATCGAATCGAAGCATGTAATAGTTCCTAGGAAATCTAACAAGCATATCTACGACATCCATGGTTTATTTTAGAATTTTTTAAAAAGGCCAAAATGGGGGTTAAGTGAATTTCCTTGTTAATATACGGATTTTACTCAATTTTGACCATTTTTCTTTCACTAAAAAGGTCATAAAGTGGCCTAGCCATATCGAATCGAAGCGTGTAATAATTCTTCGGAAATCTAACAAGCATATCTACGACATCCATGGTTTATTTTAGAATTTTTAAAATCGGCCAAAATGGGGGTTAATTGAATTTCCTTGTTAATTTACGGATTTTACTCGTTTTTGACCCTTTTTCTTTCACTGAAAAGGTCATAAAATGGCCTAGCCATATCGAATCGAAGCATGTAATAGTTCCTAGGAAATCTAACAAGCATATCTACGACATCCATGGTTTATTTTAGAATTTTTAAAAACGGCCAAAATGGGGGTTAAGTGAATTTTCTTGTTAATTTATGGATTTTACTCGTTTTTGACCTTTTTCTTTCACTAAAAAGGTCATAAAGTGGCCTAGCCTTATCGAATCGAAGCATGTAATAGTTCTTAGGAAATCTAACAAGCATATCTACGACATCCATGGTTTATTTCAGAATTTTTTAAAAAGGCTAAAATGGGGGTTAAGTGAATTTCCTTGTTAATTTATGGATTTTACTCGTTTTTGACCTTTTTCTTTCACTAAAAAGGTCATAAAGTGGCCTAGCCTTATCGAATCGAAGTATGTAATAGTTCCTATGAAATCTAACAAGCATATATTCGAATTCCAAGGTTGATTTTATCATTTTCAAAAATGGACAAAATGAGGGTTAAGTGAATTTCCTTGTTAATTTACGGATTTTACTCGTTTTTGACCTTTTTTAATTCACTAAAAAGGTCATAAAGTGGCCTAGCCTTATCGAATCGAAGCATGTAATAGTTCTTAGGAAATCTAACAAGCATATCTACGACATCCATGGTTTATTTCAGAATTTTTTAAAAAGGCCAAAATGGGGGTTAAGTGAATTTCCTTGTTAATTTATGGATTTTACTCGTTTTTGACCTTTTTCTTTCACTAAAAAGGTCATAAAGTGGCCTAGCCTTATCGAATCGAAGCATGTAATAGTTCCTATGAAATCTAACAAGCATATATTCGAATTCCAAGGTTGATTTTATCATTTTCAAAAATGGACAAAATGAGTGTTAAGTGAATTTCCTTGTTAATTTACGGATTTTACTTGTTTTTGGCCTTTTTTAATTCACTAAAAAGGTCATAAAGTGGCCTAGCCTTATCGAATCGAAGCATGTAATAGTTCCTAGGAAATCTATCAAGCATATCTACGACATCCATGGTTTATTTTAGAATTTTTAAAAACGGCCAAAATGGGGGTTAATTGAATTTCCTTGTTAATTTACGGATTTTACTCGTTTTTGAACATTTTTCTTTCACTAAAAAGGTCATAAAGTGGCCTAGCCTTATCGAATCGAAGCATGTAATAGTTCCTAGGAAATCTAACAAGCATATCTACGACATCCATGGTTTATTTTAGAATTTTTTAAAAAGGCCAAAATGGGGGTTAAGTGAATTTCCTTGTTAATATACGGATTTTACTCATTTTTGACCATTTTTCTTTCACTAAAAGGGTCATAAAGTGGCCTAGCCATATCGAATCGAAGCGTGTAATAATTCTTCGGAAATCTAACAAGCATATCTACGACATCCATGGTTTATTTTAGAATTTTTAAAAACGGCCAAAATGGGGGTTAATTGAATTTCCTTGTTAATTTACGGATTTTACTCGTTTTTGACCCTTTTTCTTTCACTAAAAAGGTCATAAAGTGGCCTAGCCTTATCGAATCGAAGCATGTAATAGTTCCTAGGAAATCTAGCAAGCATATCTACGACATCCATGGTTTATTTTAGTATTTTTAAAAATGGCCAAAATGGGGGTTAAGTGAATTTCCTTGTTAATTTACGGATTTTACTCGTTTTTGACCCTTTTTCTTTCACTGAAAAGGTCATAAAATGGCCTAGCCATATCGAATCGAAGCATGTAATAGTTCCTAGGAAATCTAACAAGCATATCTACGACATCCAAGGTTGATTTTATCATTTTCAAAAATGGACAAAATGAGGGTTAAGTGAATTTCCTTGTTAATTTACGGATTTTACTCGTTTTTGACCTTTTTTAATTCACTAAAAAGGTCATAAAGTGGCCTAGCCTTATCGAATCGAAGCATGTAATAGTTCCTAGGAAATCTATCAAGCATATCTACGACATCCATGGTTTATTTTAGAATTTTTAAAAACGGCCAAAATGGGGGTTAATTGAATTTCCTTGTTAATTTACGGATTTTACTCGTTTTTGAACATTTTTCTTTCACTAAAAAGGTCATAAAGTGGCCTAGCCTTATCGAATCGAAGCATGTAATAGTTCCTAGGAAATCTAACAAGCATATCTACGACATCCATGGTTTATTTTAGAATTTTTTAAAAAGGCCAAAATGGGGGTTAAGTGAATTTCCTTGTTAATATACGGATTTTACTCAATTTTGACCATTTTTCTTTCACTAAAAAGGTCATAAAGTGGCCTAGCCATATCGAATCGAAGCGTGTAATAATTCTTCGGAAATCTAACAAGCATATCTACGACATCCATGGTTTATTTTAGAATTTTTAAAATCGGCCAAAATGGGGGTTAATTGAATTTCCTTGTTAATTTACGGATTTTACTCGTTTTTGACCCTTTTTCTTTCACTGAAAAGGTCATAAAATGGCCTAGCCATATCGAATCGAAGCATGTAATAGTTCCTAGGAAATCTAACAAGCATATCTACGACATCCATGGTTTATTTTAGAATTTTTAAAAACGGCCAAAATGGGGGTTAAGTGAATTTTCTTGTTAATTTATGGATTTTACTCGTTTTTGACCTTTTTCTTTCACTAAAAAGGTCATAAAGTGGCCTAGCCTTATCGAATCGAAGCATGTAATAGTTCTTAGGAAATCTAACAAGCATATCTACGACATCCATGGTTTATTTCAGAATTTTTTAAAAAGGCTAAAATGGGGGTTAAGTGAATTTCCTTGTTAATTTATGGATTTTACTCGTTTTTGACCTTTTTCTTTCACTAAAAAGGTCATAAAGTGGCCTAGCCTTATCGAATCGAAGTATGTAATAGTTCCTATGAAATCTAACAAGCATATATTCGAATTCCAAGGTTGATTTTATCATTTTCAAAAATGGACAAAATGAGGGTTAAGTGAATTTCCTTGTTAATTTACGGATTTTACTCGTTTTTGACCTTTTTTAATTCACTAAAAAGGTCATAAAGTGGCCTAGCCTTATCGAATCGAAGCATGTAATAGTTCTTAGGAAATCTAACAAGCATATCTACGACATCCATGGTTTATTTCAGAATTTTTTAAAAAGGCCAAAATGGGGGTTAAGTGAATTTCCTTGTTAATTTATGGATTTTACTCGTTTTTGACCTTTTTCTTTCACTAAAAAGGTCATAAAGTGGCCTAGCCTTATCGAATCGAAGCATGTAATAGTTCCTATGAAATCTAACAAGCATATATTCGAATTCCAAGGTTGATTTTATCATTTTCAAAAATGGACAAAATGAGTGTTAAGTGAATTTCCTTGTTAATTTACGGATTTTACTTGTTTTTGGCCTTTTTTAATTCACTAAAAAGGTCATAAAGTGGCCTAGCCTTATCGAATCGAAGCATGTAATAGTTCCTAGGAAATCTATCAAGCATATCTACGACATCCATGGTTTATTTTAGAATTTTTAAAAACGGCCAAAATGGGGGTTAATTGAATTTCCTTGTTAATTTACGGATTTTACTCGTTTTTGAACATTTTTCTTTCACTAAAAAGGTCATAAAGTGGCCTAGCCTTATCGAATCGAAGCATGTAATAGTTCCTAGGAAATCTAACAAGCATATCTACGACATCCATGGTTTATTTTAGAATTTTTTAAAAAGGCCAAAATGGGGGTTAAGTGAATTTCCTTGTTAATATACGGATTTTACTCATTTTTGACCATTTTTCTTTCACTAAAAGGGTCATAAAGTGGCCTAGCCATATCGAATCGAAGCGTGTAATAATTCTTCGGAAATCTAACAAGCATATCTACGACATCCATGGTTTATTTTAGAATTTTTAAAAACGGCCAAAATGGGGGTTAATTGAATTTCCTTGTTAATTTACGGATTTTACTCGTTTTTGACCCTTTTTCTTTCACTAAAAAGGTCATAAAGTGGCCTAGCCTTATCGAATCGAAGCATGTAATAGTTCCTAGGAAATCTAGCAAGCATATCTACGACATCCATGGTTTATTTTAGTATTTTTAAAAATGGCCAAAATGGGGGTTAAGTGAATTTCCTTGTTAATTTACGGATTTTACTCGTTTTTGACCCTTTTTCTTTCACTGAAAAGGTCATAAAATGGCCTAGCCATATCGAATCGAAGCATGTAATAGTTCCTAGGAAATCTAACAAGCATATCTACGACATCCAAGGTTGATTTTATCATTTTCAAAAATGGACAAAATGAGGGTTAAGTGAATTTCCTTGTTAATTTACGGATTTTACTCGTTTTTGACCTTTTTTAATTCACTAAAAAGGTCATAAAGTGGCCTAGCCTCATCGAATCGAAGCATGTAATAGTTCCTAGGAAATCTATCAAGCATATCTACGACATCCATGGTTTATTTTAGAATTTTTAAAAACGGCCAAAATGGGGGTTAATTGAATTTCCTTGTTAATTTACGGATTTTACTCGTTTTTGACCCTTTTTCTTTCACTAAAAAGGTCATAAAGTGGCCTAGCCTTATCGAATCGAAGCATGTAATAGTTCCTAGGAAATCTAGCAAGCATATCTACGACATCCATGGTTTATTTTAGTATTTTTAAAAACGGCCAAAATGGGGGTTAAGTGAATTTCCTTGTTAATTTACGGATTTTACTCGTTTTTGACCCTTTTTCTTTCACTGAAAAGGTCATAAAATGGCCTAGCCATATCGAATCGAAGCATGTAATAGTTCCTAGGAAATCTAACAAGCATATCTACGACATCCATGGTTTATTTTAGAATTTTTAAAAACGGCCAAAATGGGGGTTAAGTGAATTTTCTTGTTAATTTATGGATTTTACTCGTTTTTGACCTTTTTCTTTCACTAAAAAGGTCATAAAGTGGCCTAGCCTTATCGAATCGAAGCATGTAATAGTTCTTAGGAAATCTAACAAGCATATCTACGACATCCATGGTTTATTTCAGTATTTTTTAAAAAGGCTAAAATGGGGGTTAAGTGAATTTCCTTGTTAATTTATGGATTTTACTCGTTTTTGACCTTTTTCTTTCACTAAAAAGGTCATAAAGTGGCCTAGCCTTATCGAATCGAAGTATGTAATAGTTCCTATGAAATCTAACAAGCATATATTCGAATTCCATGGTTGATTTTATCATTTTCAAAAATGGACAAAATGAGGGTTAAGTGAATTTCCTTGTTAATTTACGGATTTTACTCGTTTTTGACCTTTTTTAATTCACTAAAAAGGTCATAAAGTGGCCTAGCCTTATCGAATCGAAGCATGTAATAGTTCTTAGGAAATCTAACAAGCATATCTACGACATCCATGGTTTATTTCAGAATTTTTTAAAAAGGCCAAAATGGGGGTTAAGTGAATTTCCTTGTTAATTTATGGATTTTACTCGTTTTTGACCTTTTTCTTTCACTAAAAAGGTCATAAAGTGGCCTAGCCTTATCGAATCGAAGCATGTAATAGTTCTTAGGAAATCTAACAAGCATATCTACGACATCCATGGTTTATTTCAGAATTTTTTAAAAAGGCCAAAATGGGGGTTAAGTGAATTTCCTTGTTAAATTATGGATTTTACTCGTTTTTGACCTTTTTCTTTCACTAAAAAGGTCATAAAGTGGCCTAGCCTTATCGAATCGAAGCATGTAATAGTTCCTGTGAAATCTAACAAGCATATATTCGAATTCCAAGGTTGATTTTATCATTTTCGAAAATGGACAAAATGAGGGTTAAGTGAATTTCCTTGTTAATTTACGGATTTTACTCGTTTTTGACCCTTTTTCTTTCACTAAAAAGGTCATAAAGTGGCCTAGCCTTATCGAATCGAAGCATGTAATAGTTCCTAGGAAATCTAACAAGCATATCTACGACATCCATGGTTTATTTTAGAATTTTTTAAAAAGGCCAAAATGGGGGTTAAGTGAATTTCCTTGTTAATATACGGATTTTACTCATTTTTGACCATTTTTCTTTCACTAAAAGGGTCATAAAGTGGCCTAGCCATATCGAATCGAAGCGTGTAATAATTCTTCGGAAATCTAACAAGCATATCTACGACATCCATGGTTTATTTTAGAATTTTTAAAAACGGCCAAAATGGGGGTTAATTGAATTTCCTTGTTAATTTACGGATTTTACTCGTTTTTGACCCTTTTTCTTTCACTAAAAAGGTCATAAAGTGGCCTAGCCTTATCGAATCGAAGCATGTAATAGTTCCTAGGAAATCTAGCAAGCATATCTACGACATCCATGGTTTATTTTAGTATTTTTAAAAATGGCCAAAATGGGGGTTAAGTGAATTTCCTTGTTAATTTACGGATTTTACTCGTTTTTGACCCTTTTTCTTTCACTGAAAAGGTCATAAAATGACCTAGCCATATCGAATCGAAGCATGTAATAGTTCCTAGGAAATCTAACAAGCATATCTACGACATCCATGGTTTATTTTAGTATTTTTAAAAACGGCCAAAATGGGGGTTAAGTGAATTTCCTTGTTAATTTACGGATTTTACTCGTTTTTGACCCTTTTTCTTTCACTGAAAAGGTCATAAAATGGCCTAGCCATATCGAATCGAAGCATGTAATAGTTCCTAGGAAATCTAACAAGCATATCTACGACATCCATGGTTTATTTTAGAATTTTTAAAAACGGCCAAAATGGGGGTTAAGTGAATTTTCTTGTTAATTTATGGATTTTACTCGTTTTTGACCTTTTTCTTTCACTAAAAAGGTCATAAAGTGGCCTAGCCTTATCGAATCGAAGCATGTAATAGTTCTTAGGAAATCTAACAAGCATATCTACGACATCCATGGTTTATTTCAGAATTTTTTAAAAAGGCTAAAATGGGGGTTAAGTGAATTTCCTTGTTAATTTATGGATTTTACTCGTTTTTGACCTTTTTCTTTCACTAAAAAGGTCATAAAGTGGCCTAGCCTTATCGAATCGAAGTATGTAATAGTTCCTATGAAATCTAACAAGCATATATTCGAATTCCAAGGTTGATTTTATCATTTTCAAAAATGGACAAAATGAGGGTTAAGTGAATTTCCTTGTTAATTTACGGATTTTACTCGTTTTTGACCTTTTTTAATTCACTAAAAAGGTCATAAAGTGGCCTAGCCTTATCGAATCGAAGCATGTAATAGTTCTTAGGAAATCTAACAAGCATATCTACGACATCCATGGTTTATTTCAGAATTTTTTAAAAAGGCCAAAATGGGGGTTAAGTGAATTTCCTTGTTAATTTATGGATTTTACTCGTTTTTGACCTTTTTTTTCACTAAAAAGGTCATAAAGTGGCCTAGCCTTATCGAATCGAAGCATGTAATAGTTCTTAGGAAATCTAACAAGCATATCTACGACATCCATGGTTTATTTCAGAATTTTTTAAAAAGGCCAAAATGGGGGTTAAGTGAATTTCCTTGTTAATTTATGGATTTTACTCGTTTTTGACCTTTTTCTTTCACTAAAAAGGTCATAAAGTGGCCTAGCCTTATCGAATCGAAGCATGTAATAGTTCCTGTGAAATCTAACAAGCATATATTCGAATTCCAAGGTTGATTTTATCATTTTCGAAAATGGACAAAATGAGGGTTAAGTGAATTTCCTTGTTAATTTACGGATTTTACTCGTTTTTGACCCTTTTTCTTTCACTAAAAAGGTCATAAAGTGGCCTAGCCTTATCGAATCGAAGCATGTAATAGTTCCTAGGAAATCTAACAAGCATATCTACGACATCCATGGTTTATTTTAGAATTTTTTAAAAAGGCCAAAATGGGGGTTAAGTGAATTTCCTTGTTAATTTATGGATTTTACTCGTTTTTGACCTTTTTCTTTCACTAAAAAGGTCATAAAGTGGCCTAGCCTTATCGAATCGAAGCATGTAATAGTTCTTAGGAAATCTAACAAGCATATCTACGACATCCATGGTTTATTTCAGAATTTTTTAAAAAGGCCAAAATGGGGGTTAAGTGAATTTCCTTGTTAATTTATGGATTTTACTCGTTTTTGACCTCTTTCTTTCACTAAAAAGGTCATAAAGTGGCCTAGCCTTATCGAATCGAAGCATGTAATAGTTCCTATGAAATCTAACAAGCATATATTCGAATTCCAAGGTTGATTTTATCATTTTCAAAAATGGACAAAATGAGTGTTAAGTGAATTTCCTTGTTAATTTACGGATTTTACTTGTTTTTGGCCTTTTTTAATTCACTAAAAAGGTCATAAAGTGGCCTAGCCTTATCGAATCGAAGCATGTAATAGTTCCTAGGAAATCTATCAAGCATATCTACGACATCCATGATTTATTTTAGAATTTTTAAAAACGGCCAAAATGGGGGTTAATTGAATTTCCTTGTTAATTTACGGATTTTACTCGTTTTTGAACATTTTTCTTTCACTAAAAAGGTCATAAAGTGGCCTAGCCTTATCGAATCGAAGCATGTAATAGTTCCTAGGAAATCTAACAAGCATATCTACGACATCCATGGTTTATTTTAGAATTTTTTAAAAAGGCCAAAATGGGGGTTAAGTGAACTTCCTTGTTAATATACGGATTTTACTCATTTTTGACCATTTTTCTTTCACTAAAAAGGTCATAAAGTGGCCTAGCCATATCGAATCGAAGCGTGTAATAATTCTTCGGAAATCTAACAAGCATATCTACGACATCCATGGTTTATTTTAGAATTTTTAAAAACGGCCAAAATGGGGGTTAATTGAATTTCCTTGTTAATTTACGGATTTTACTCGTTTTTGACCCTTTTTCTTTCACTGAAAAGGTCATAAAATGGCCTAGCCATATCGAATCGAAGCGTGTAATAATTCTTCGGAAATCTAACAAGCATATCTACGACATCCATGGTTTATTTTAGAATTTTTAAAAACGGCCAAAATGGGGGTTAAGTGAATTTTCTTGTTAATTTATGGATTTTACTCGTTTTTGACCTTTTTCTTTCACTAAAAAGGTCATAAAGTGGCCTAGCCTTATCGAATCGAAGCATGTAATAGTTCTTAGGAAATCTAACAAGCATATCTACGACATCCATGGTTTATTTCAGAATTTTTTAAAAAGGCTAAAATGGGGGTTAAGTGAATTTCCTTGTTAATTTATGGATTTTACTCGTTTTTGACCTTTTTCTTTTACTAAAAAGGTCATAAAGTGGCCTAGCCTTATCGAATCGAAGTATGTAATAGTTCCTATGAAATCTAACAAGCATATATTCGAATTCCAAGGTTGATTTTATCATTTTCAAAAATGGACAAAATGAGGGTTAAGTGAATTTCCTTGTTAATTTACGGATTTTACTCGTTTTTGACCTTTTTTAATTCACTAAAAAGGTCATAAAGTGGCCTAGCCTTATCGAATCGAAGCATGTAATAGTTCTTAGGAAATCTAACAAGCATATCTACGACATCCATGGTTTATTTCAGAATTTTTTAAAAAGGCCAAAATGGGGGTTAAGTGAATTTCCTTGTTAATTTATGGATTTTACTCGTTTTTGACCTTTTTCTTTCACTAAAAAGGTCATAAAGTGGCCTAGCCTTATCGAATCGAAGCATGTAATAGTTCCTATGAAATCTAACAAGCATATATTCGAATTCCAAGGTTGATTTTATCATTTTCAAAAATGGACAAAATGAGTGTTAAGTGAATTTCCTTGTTAATTTACGGATTTTACTTGTTTTTGGCCTTTTTTAATTCACTAAAAAGGTCATAAAGTGGCCTAGCCTTATCGAATCGAAGCATGTAATAGTTCCTAGGAAATCTATCAAGCATATCTACGACATCCATGGTTTAATTTAGAATTTTTAAAAACGGCCAAAATGGGGGTTAATTGAATTTCCTTGTTAATTTACGGATTTTACTCGTTTTTGAACATTTTTCTTTCACTAAAAAGGTCATAAAGTGGCCTAGCCTTATCGAATCGAAGCATGTAATAGTTCCTAGGAAATCTAACAAGCATATCTACGACATCCATGGTTTATTTTAGAATTTTTTAAAAAGGCCAAAATGGGGGTTAAGTGAATTTCCTTGTTAATATACGGATTTTACTCATTTTTGACCATTTTTCTTTCACTAAAAAGGTCATAAAGTGGCCTAGCCATATCGAATCGAAGCGTGTAATAATTCTTCGGAAATCTAACAAGCATATCTACGACATCCATGGTTTATTTTAGAATTTTTAAAAAAGGCCAAAATGGGGGTTAATTGAATTTCCTTGTTAATTTACGGATTTTACTCGTTTTTGACCCTTTTTCTTTCACTAAAAAGGTCATAAAGTGGCCTAGCCTTATCGAATCGAAGCATGTAATAGTTCCTAGGAAATCTAACAAGCATATCTACGACATCCATGGTTTATTTTAGTATTTTTAAAAATGGCCAAAATGGGGGTTAAGTGAATTTCCTTGTTAATTTACGGATTTTACTCGTTTTTGACCCTTTTTCTTTCACTGAAAAGGTCATAAAATGGCCTAGCCATATCGAATCGAAGCATGTAATAGTTCCTAGGAAATCTAACAAGCATATCTACGACATCCAAGGTTGATTTTATCATTTTCAAAAATGGACAAAATGAGGGTTAAGTGAATTTCCTTGTTAATTTACGGATTTTACTCGTTTTTTACCTTTTTTAATTCACTAAAAAGGTCATAAAGTGGCCTAGCCTCATCGAATCGAAGCATGTAATAGTTCCTAGGAAATCTATCAAGCATATCTACGACATCCATGGTTTATTTTAGAATTTTTAAAAACGGCCAAAATGGGGGTTAATTGAATTTCCTTGTTAATTTACGGATTTTACTCGTTTTTGACCCTTTTTCTTTCACTAAAAAGGTCATAAAGTGGCCTAGCCTTATCGAATCGAAGCATGTAATAGTTCCTAGGAAATCTAGCAAGCATATCTACGACATCCATGGTTTATTTTAGTATTTTTAAAAACGGCCAAAATGGGGGTTAAGTGAATTTCCTTGTTAATTTACGGATTTTACTCGTTTTTGACCCTTTTTCTTTCACTGAAAAGGTCATAAAATGGCCTAGCCATATCGAATCGAAGCATGTAATAGTTCCTAGGAAATCTAACAAGCATATCTACGACATCCATGGTTTATTTTAGAATTTTTAAAAACGGCCAAAATGGGGGTTAAGTGAATTTTCTTGTTAATTTATGGATTTTACTCGTTTTTGACCTTTTTCTTTCACTAAAAAGGTCATAAAGTGGCCTAGCCTTATCGAATCGAAGCATGTAATAGTTCTTAGGAAATCTAACAAGCATATCTACGACATCCATGGTTTATTTCAGAATTTTTTAAAAAGGCTAAAATGGGGGTTAAGTGAATTTCCTTGTTAATTTATGGATTTTACTCGTTTTTGACCTTTTTCTTTCACTAAAAAGGTCATAAAGTGGCCTAGCCTTATCGAATCGAAGTATGTAATAGTTCCTATGAAATCTAACAAGCATATATTCGAATTCCAAGGTTGATTTTATCATTTTCAAAAATGGACAAAATGAGTGTTAAGTGAATTTCCTTGTTAATTTACGGATTTTACTTGTTTTTGGCCTTTTTTAATTCACTAAAAAGGTCATAAAGTGGCCTAGCCTTATCGAATCGAAGCATGTAATAGTTCTTAGGAAATCTAACAAGCATATCTACGACATCCATGGTTTATTTCAGAATTTTTTAAAAAGGCCAAAATGGGGGTTAAGTGAATTTCCTTGTTAATTTATGGATTTTACTCGTTTTTGACCTTTTTCTTTCACTAAAAAGGTCATAAAGTGGCCTAGCCTTATCGAATCGAAGCATGTAATAGTTCCTATGAAATCTAACAAGCATATATTCGAATTCCAAGGTTGATTTTATCATTTTCAAAAATGGACAAAATGAGTGTTAAGTGAATTTCCTTGTTAATTTACGGATTTTACTTGTTTTTGGCCTTTTTTAATTCACTAAAAAGGTCATAAAGTGGCCTAGCCTTATCGAATCGAAGCATGTAATAGTTCCTAGGAAATCTATCAAGCATATCTACGACATCCATGGTTTAATTTAGAATTTTTAAAAACGGCCAAAATGGGGGTTAATTGAATTTCCTTGTTAATTTACGGATTTTACTCGTTTTTGAACATTTTTCTTTCACTAAAAAGGTCATAAAGTGGCCTAGCCTTATCGAATCGAAGCATGTAATAGTTCCTAGGAAATCTAACAAGCATATCTACGACATCCATGGTTTATTTTAGAATTTTTTAAAAAGGCCAAAATGGGGGTTAAGTGAATTTCCTTGTTAATATACGGATTTTACTCATTTTTGACCATTTTTCTTTCACTAAAAAGGTCATAAAGTGGCCTAGCCATATCGAATCGAAGCGTGTAATAATTCTTCGGAAATCTAACAAGCATATCTACGACATCCATGGTTTATTTTAGAATTTTTAAAAAAGGCCAAAATGGGGGTTAATTGAATTTCCTTGTTAATTTACGGATTTTACTCGTTTTTGACCCTTTTTCTTTCACTAAAAAGGTCATAAAGTGGCCTAGCCTTATCGAATCGAAGCATGTAATAGTTCCTAGGAAATCTAACAAGCATATCTACGACATCCATGGTTTATTTTAGTATTTTTAAAAATGGCCAAAATGGGGGTTAAGTGAATTTCCTTGTTAATTTACGGATTTTACTCGTTTTTGACCCTTTTTCTTTCACTGAAAAGGTCATAAAATGGCCTAGCCATATCGAATCGAAGCATGTAATAGTTCCTAGGAAATCTAACAAGCATATCTACGACATCCAAGGTTGATTTTATCATTTTCAAAAATGGACAAAATGAGGGTTAAGTGAATTTCCTTGTTAATTTACGGATTTTACTCGTTTTTTACCTTTTTTAATTCACTAAAAAGGTCATAAAGTGGCCTAGCCTCATCGAATCGAAGCATGTAATAGTTCCTAGGAAATCTATCAAGCATATCTACGACATCCATGGTTTATTTTAGAATTTTTAAAAACGGCCAAAATGGGGGTTAATTGAATTTCCTTGTTAATTTACGGATTTTACTCGTTTTTGACCCTTTTTCTTTCACTAAAAAGGTCATAAAGTGGCCTAGCCTTATCGAATCGAAGCATGTAATAGTTCCTAGGAAATCTAGCAAGCATATCTACGACATCCATGGTTTATTTTAGTATTTTTAAAAACGGCCAAAATGGGGGTTAAGTGAATTTCCTTGTTAATTTACGGATTTTACTCGTTTTTGACCCTTTTTCTTTCACTGAAAAGGTCATAAAATGGCCTAGCCATATCGAATCGAAGCATGTAATAGTTCCTAGGAAATCTAACAAGCATATCTACGACATCCATGGTTTATTTTAGAATTTTTAAAAACGGCCAAAATGGGGGTTAAGTGAATTTTCTTGTTAATTTATGGATTTTACTCGTTTTTGACCTTTTTCTTTCACTAAAAAGGTCATAAAGTGGCCTAGCCTTATCGAATCGAAGCATGTAATAGTTCTTAGGAAATCTAACAAGCATATCTACGACATCCATGGTTTATTTCAGAATTTTTTAAAAAGGCTAAAATGGGGGTTAAGTGAATTTCCTTGTTAATTTATGGATTTTACTCGTTTTTGACCTTTTTCTTTCACTAAAAAGGTCATAAAGTGGCCTAGCCTTATCGAATCGAAGTATGTAATAGTTCCTATGAAATCTAACAAGCATATATTCGAATTCCAAGGTTGATTTTATCATTTTCAAAAATGGACAAAATGAGGGTTAAGTGAATTTCCTTGTTAATTTACGGATTTTACTCGTTTTTGACCTTTTTTAATTCACTAAAAAGGTCATAAAGTGGCCTAGCCTTATCGAATCGAAGCATGTAATAGTTCTTAGGAAATCTAACAAGCATATCTACGACATCCATGGTTTATTTCAGAATTTTTTAAAAAGGCCAAAATGGGGGTTAAGTGAATTTCCTTGTTAATTTATGGATTTTACTCGTTTTTGACCTTTTTCTTTCACTAAAAAGGTCATAAAGTGGCCTAGCCTTATCGAATCGAAGCATGTAATAGTTCCTATGAAATCTAACAAGCATATATTCGAATTCCAAGGTTGATTTTATCATTTTCAAAAATGGACAAAATGAGTGTTAAGTGAATTTCCTTGTTAATTTACGGATTTTACTTGTTTTTGGCCTTTTTTAATTCACTAAAAAGGTCATAAAGTGGCCTAGCCTTATCGAATCGAAGCATGTAATAGTTCCTAGGAAATCTATCAAGCATATCTACGACATCCATGGTTTATTTTAGAATTTTTAAAAACGGCCAAAATGGGGGTTAATTGAATTTCCTTGTTAATTTACGGATTTTACTCGTTTTTGAACATTTTTCTTTCACTAAAAAGGTCATAAAGTGGCCTAGCCTTATCGAATCGAAGCATGTAATAGTTCCTAGGAAATCTAACAAGCATATCTACGACATCCATGGTTTATTTTAGAATTTTTTAAAAAGGCCAAAATGGGGGTTAAGTGAATTTCCTTGTTAATATACGGATTTTACTCATTTTTGACCATTTTTCTTTCACTAAAAAGGTCATAAAGTGGCCTAGCCATATCGAATCGAAGCGTGTAATAATTCTTCGGAAATCTAACAAGCATATCTACGACATCCATGGTTTATTTTAGAATTTTTAAAAACGGCCAAAATGGGGGTTAATTGAATTTCCTTGTTAATTTACGGATTTTACTCGTTTTTGACCCTTTTTCTTTCACTAAAAAGGTCATAAAGTGGCCTAGCCTTATCGAATCGAAGCATGTAATAGTTCCTAGGAAATCTAGCAAGCATATCTACGACATCCATGGTTTATTTTAGTATTTTTAAAAATGGCCAAAATGGGGGTTAAGTGAATTTCCTTGTTAATTTACGGATTTTACTCGTTTTTGACCCTTTTTCTTTCACTGAAAAGGTCATAAAATGGCCTAGCCATATCGAATCGAAGCATGTAATAGTTCCTAGGAAATCTAACAAGCATATCTACGACATCCAAGGTTGATTTTATCATTTTCAAAAATGGACAAAATGAGGGTTAAGTGAATTTCCTTGTTAATTTACGGATTTTACTCGTTTTTGACCTTTTTTAATTCACTAAAAAGGTCATAAAGTGGCCTAGCCTCATCGAATCGAAGCATGTAATAGTTCCTAGGAAATCTATCAAGCATATCTACGACATCCATGGTTTATTTTAGAATTTTTAAAAACGGCCAAAATGGGGGTTAATTGAATTTCCTTGTTAATTTACGGATTTTACTCGTTTTTGACCCTTTTTCTTTCACTAAATAGGTCATAAAGTGGCCTAGCCTTATCGAATCGAAGCATGTAATAGTTCCTATGAAATCTAACAAGCATATATTCGAATTCCAAGGTTGATTTTATCATTTTCGAAAATGGACAAAATAAGGGTTAAGTGAATTTCCTTGTTAATTTACGGATTTTACTCGTTTTTGACCCTTTTTCTTTCACTAAAAAGGTCATAAAGTGGCCTAGCCTTATCGAATCGAAGCATGTAATAGTTCTTAGGAAAGCTAACAAGCATATCTACGACATCCATGGTTTATTTTAGAATTTTTTAAAAAGGCCAAAATGGGGGTTAAGTGAATTTCCTTGTTAATTTACGGATTTTACTCGTTTTTGAACATTTTTCTTTCACTAAAAAGGTCATAAAGTGGCCTAGCCTGTAACACCCATACCAGACGTATCTAGAAAGTCTGGCACGTGCGCTAACATTAGTACTGGATACATTAAAATATACAACAAATAAAAACTTCGAACGAATATTATTTACATCAAGTTACGTTCGTATAAATCATAATACAATATAACTCAACCATACATAAAAATACATCCTTGATGTCCATAATGTCCTGCAGCTTTACGAACGAACTCTTGAAGTAATATCCATCCGGCTCCGCACATACATAATCATCCTGCTTATCTGAAACAAATAAGGATTGGAATGAGACATAATGTCTCAGTGAGTTCCCCTAATCCTAGGCTATAGGCAACCTCAAGGGGAAACCTACGGTCACCACGTGTCTACATTACAACCTGACGGTTGATTATACGTGTGTGGGGACATGCATACTTAGACGGTAGTGCATACTAGGGCCGTCATAGTCATATCTCACTTGTTATAGGCTTCACTTCCTATACGTGTCATGGCGGTCGAGGGGGAACCTAAAACCGCATTGCCAAGAATACACGCTAAGTATCGAGGCCTAAGCATAACATAATCATGACACGATTCTAAACCGGACGATTAGGGGAATCCTAAGACCGTCATCGGTATCATATTCTTTACTTGTTCTATACATAACTTGAACTTATCTTATATCATCTCATGCCCTTATGCCTATCATATCGTACATGAATACATTCTTAAACATACTCATAACCATAGCTTGCATAAACGTATCTAAGTTCATTTATGTTAGCGTTGAACATACATTATTATCTTGGTTCATTTTACGGATAGTCCCGGGTGGAGTAACCCCGAAATCAATCCCATACATGACCGATGTACGTACATCGGACTCCCTCGGTGTCGTGCGGGTCCCTTGCGGCTTAAACCGTTCCCCTTAGGTCGAGAACCTCCCGTATCCCCCTGGCGTGGATAACAAGAGACACGAACACCTACGTCTTGTTACTCAGTGACATGCGGGTCCCTTACGGCTTGAATCGTTCTCATAAAGAGAACCCCTTGTATCCCCCTGATGTGGATATCAAGAGACATGTCACCTACACTTATTAGTCATAGTCTTGTCGTGCATAAGTTAAACATATACATACTTGAGTGTTTACCTCGGAACCTTAATCGAACCGATTAGTGGTAAACTCTTACTTGTTCATATTCATACCTAATCATGGTGGAGAGACTAACTAGTCAAACCACGGTTTACGTACTTGCTAAATCATACTAGCTCTTGTGCGAAGAGATTACACTTCGCGTCTTATCTTTCTAGGGATTCTTGCTAAACATACTAGTTCTCGACTAGCTAAGCCGAGGCTCTACATACATTCCCTTTCTTAGCTTACTACTACCCCATCATACTTAAGCTCTCTTGAGCCATCCTCGTGTTACATGCTAATATTGCCACGATTAATGATGCAAGGATCAATTGACGATGTGTGCAAATTTTCAATACTTTCTAAAGACCGAAAATGCCATAAACCCAAGTTACGAGCCGTTTATAAATTTCATGATTTGATAAAGCCAAACTTGTTCCAGTAGAAAGATAAGTAAAAACAGTGAAAGAACACTTCGAAACGATCGCTACGGACCCCCACGCGACTGCCCCCAAGCACCCGAACGCAGAACAACGCGGAGGTTGTCCTGTCTGGGGCGCCTGGCGCCAGGAGTGGGGCGCCTAGCGCTGGCTCCCTGTGTGTGGGCGCCTAGCGCCCTTGTACAGGCGCAGCGCTGCGAATTCTGCGTTTTCGCGTGTTCCGGCCGCGGGTTTTCGCCATTTTCGACCCAAAACTCGTCCAATTCGACCCTGTAATGCATCAAATACATCCAACAACATACATAGACTTATTTAAACATAACTCATGGCAATTTTAACATATAATCACCTAGGATTGGCTTGGGGTACTAAAATTACATAAAAACTAAATTTAGCATAAATCATGATTTTCTACAAGATTAATCAATCCCAAAGGTGGGTAATCTATCTATGGAACTCACCTTAACGTGTTCCTTGCAATTCCTCAAGCTTCAAGCCCAAACCCTAGCTCATGCTTCATCCATGATCCAAAGCTTCCCAACCAAACTATGCTTAAATCCATTCTCCCACTTGATTCTTGCTTGCAAAGCTACCATAATCCATGCTTGATCATGATGTTAAGAAAGTTTGGATGATTATTATGGAGGGAGAGGGCGATCCTAGAGAGAGAGGGAGAAGAGAACTCTTTCTCTCAACCCTAGAGAGAGAAAGACAAGTGAAGAATGAATATTTTGGGCCAAAGCCACTTAAATACCCCTTTCGTGCGAAATTTCCATTATGCCCCTGCCTCAAGCGTGTTTAATCTGACACTGATACTTTATCCGTAATATGCTGACATGTCATAAAATATTTCCATTATCTTACTTTTCCATGAATTTAATTCCTCTGATACATTTAACATATGAATTTTCCATTAGCTGACGAGCGGGATGTTACACTCTACCCCCCTTAAAAAAAATTTCGTCCTCGAAATTTAGAGGTCAACTACCAATCATCATGACCAAAACTTACCATACGTGGTCTGAGCCAAACGCTTTCCATTCGTACATATCGGAAGGGTCCATCGCTTCATGTCCTTATCTCGTTCCTTAATGCACATATAACTGAACAATACCTTATTGATCTTAATTTCACTCACTTAGAGTTTTCTTAGTATATTATGATTCCGAACTTACTTTGCTACACATAACTTATTGTCCCAGACTCGGATCTTACCCGTTTAACATAATCCATGCCTAATGGTATCTTGTCATAGACATGAACACTCAGGGTTTGCCTTCTAACTGGAATCCTACCAGAGCCCAGGTTTGCCCTGCAGTGCCTTCTTGCAACATTAAGACATCTTTCATACATACATCTTACTGTACCTTGAGACACATGTCCCTTACTTTCATTACTCTCCTAGACGATTCCACGAATCTCTTATCTCTTTTCAGAGCCTTAGGAAATCTTTCGATCTCATTGCATCTTATCGCCCGTACTAAGGAATAACTCATATTGCTTGACATGAAAAAGTGATATCGATTAGCCACGTCATCTGACAATCTAATAGCCAACGTTGCGGTTCACATGCTCTTGAAACTTGCTAGAAATTCCACTTGTACTTACATCAACATTCTTGAAACATTTCCGTGTATCCTACCTGACATTGGCTTCATACAAACCTTGTCGTTTCCATAACATGTACATACTTTCAAGTGCCGCCTCTTGTTAAAGGATAACGATACGTGTTCTAAAATCTTCTTTAAAAGAATCTTTCTTAAATTTTGGTATTCGGGTTCTTGGAACGAATTTATACATAACTAAAAAGATTTCATCATTTCTAAAACTGATTATATAAAGGTGCCACAGAACCACCGGACGAGTTTCGATATTTTTGGAAAAGATTTTAACAATTCGCCCAAAACTTGTCCACGACAAGTTGGTCCTGAAGTTTGTACGTCGTAAGTGAGTCCACTTACAACGGACCTCATCAGTTTCAAAATGTATAATTCCATAAGTTTAAATAAAAACATCGTTCCCAAGTTCCATAATACCAATCTTAACTTTTAAAAGTTTTAAAATCATAACTTAACATGTCTTAACAAGTATCGTTTTCACTCAACAAGTATTGCATACGAGAGTATGATTCTCCTTGCATCAACTCGAGAGTTGCACCTCCTTTCATGATAACATACTTAACTTCGAAGATAAATTCTTTTCTTATTCAACCGATATACATACTTGCCATACCGCTTTCATATCCATAGGAAATCCTTGGACCTCTTAACATAAACTTATTTCTCTTCTTCGAAACACTAAACTTGATTCTCCGCATTATCTCATTCGGTTATCGCTCTTGATGCTTTGATTCTTTACCTAAGTCACAGAACGTAACCTTCTGATCCTTACATGTTTTCTATTATCATCATTTATGCATCTTGACTAATTATCATACGACAATTCTTGTCCTTTTCATCTTACCTAGATGACGACACATACTTAAACTTATACCTTAGCCAACAATGATTGAATAAGAATTCATCCTTATTTATCACATCGAGAACTCCTTGCATGTCTTATGATGCATTCTTGTTAAACTTGCATTACCAACCGAACATTCTTCACTAAAATTCATACATACTAAAATTTCCATGTTTCATAATTAACAATTAGCTTCCATGGCGCTACTCTGATTCCCACCGGTTGGTTTAAACCATTACTCTAATCCGTTAGAGCAATTGAGACTTCAATTCATGCTTATCCCTTGATTATTTACTTCTTGAATTATTCTCAAGATCTTCCATGTTGTAACCAACATCACAACCTTACACTTGTCTTGTGAATTCAAAACTCATGATGGTTTATCTTATGCTCATAATACTTGACTCGGGGGTTTACTTTCTTGCTGGTTGTACTTACCATACATATCATATCTGAACTTATTTTTGAGTAAACTCAATTTCCATTAACAACCCATCTAGCACTTGAACATAACTTTCTTGAACATCTAATCTTGTACCTTCGCATTCTCACGGATTATATTTTTCTTAATCATAACAATGCTTGCTCATTAATTTTTCCTTTTAAAGAAAACTTCGTAAACTAGCGCACAAGTCATTGACGTTGATAATTTTCTACTTTATAAATATATTGAGTTTTGGCCCTGGCCGTTGCTCTAAATTCATAGAACGAGTTGATAGCACATACGTGTCATCAATTCTAGATTATCATAAGTCTAGCTCGCTCTACGAGTATCATAGCAAACCGGTTCCTAGAAAATCTCGTGAATTTTCAAAATATCAACTTCAACGACCCATACGCGTAAATATTTCTAAATTATTTACTTTATGTTTCAACATCATATCGAGCCTAGCAAGTATATTAAGCAAAACATAGGTTCGAGCGATAGTCATAATTCCACATAATCGATGAATCTTGTGATTTTCTCATAACTCTGCACCACTTTAATTCTTACATCATACCTCATGCATAAACATTGGTGACTTTCCTTCTAAATGCAGGAACTTCTATACTCTTGATCTTGGCTTGTTCTTGACACATCAACACATTAACTTCCAAAAATACCTTAAACCGTATCGTTTTCGTTGATGGTTGTCCACGTCCTTTTCCTTAGAAATTGTAGGAGGTGATATGCATTCATTACTTGATGTCTTAAAAGATTTTCGTCACGTAAAATTTATTGTGAAGACATCTCCCCAATAGTCATTGCAAACCATAGGATCGAACTAGTAGGTTTCACAAAAAACGGAAAAATTTTATCCCAGGCTTGCTATTGGTGAGCTTCTCCAACAGTATTTTTCAGAAAACATTTGTTGCATAAAACTCTTATTCTCAAGTATAAAATGCACATCATTCATTTCTATCGTCGTAAAATATTCTATAACATATGCATGGCAACATCAACCTTTTTCGATACAATTCTTGGCACGTCGGAAATCAATGTCTTACTCCTGATAACATAAAACTTTCTCTTGAATCCTTAACTTCATTCTCATATTGCTATCCTGAGAGCCCGCTGACTCCGTCAACATTCGCCGACCTCTTACTACCTTGTAGCCTTGTTCGGACATTCTAGAATATCATAAATCTGTTCCAACAACAATTCTTACCGAAACTTTTGATCATGGTTAGATACATATATCCAACTTCTTCACTTACGGGTACATAAAGTATCACTAAAATCTTACCTGACATTGTTGGAACGTTCCTTCTTAACATGCTTTACATTCCCAGAGGATTCACACTTCTACTTGATTAGTTCACCGGCCACCTTTTGGCACGATCAAACTACTTCATCATATACTTCATTCCTCCTGGGTCCTATTCAGCTCTCAGGCATCCATTCTAATCGTTGAATGCTAAATTGAGTTGATCAGGCTCAACTAACAACAATAATTAGAACTTTTACCCGGAACCCAATGGTCCCACTATCTTAGTTGTAATTTAATGACCCAAGGCACGGTCTGAATCGACCTGCTCTGATACCAATTGTAACACCCATACCAGACGTATCTAGAAAGTCTGGCACGTGCGCTAACATTAGTACTGGATACATTAAAATATACAACAAATAAAAACTTCGAACGAATATTATTTACATCAAGTTACGTTCGTATAAATCATAATACAATATAACTCAACCATACATAAAAATACATCCTTGATGTCCATAATGTCCTGCAGCTTTACGAACGAACTCTTGAAGTAATATCCATCCGGCTCCGCACATACATAATCATCCTGCTTATCTGAAACAAATAAGGATTGGAATGAGACATAATGTCTCAGTGAGTTCCCCTAATCCTAGGCTATAGGCAACCTCAAGGGGAAACCTACGGTCACCACGTGTCTACATTACAACCTGACGGTTGATTATACGTGTGTGGGGACATGCATACTTAGACGGTAGTGCATACTAGGGCCGTCATAGTCATATCTCACTTGTTATAGGCTTCACTTCCTATACGTGTCATGGCGGTCGAGGGGGAACCTAAAACCGCATTGCCAAGAATACACGCTAAGTATCGAGGCCTAAGCATAACATAATCATGACACGATTCTAAACCGGACGATTAGGGGAATCCTAAGACCGTCATCGGTATCATATTCTTTACTTGTTCTATACATAACTTGAACTTATCTTATATCATCTCATGCCCTTATGCCTATCATATCGTACATGAATACATTCTTAAACATACTCATAACCATAGCTTGCATAAACGTATCTAAGTTCATTTATGTTAGCGTTGAACATACATTATTATCTTGGTTCATTTTACGGATAGTCCCGGGTGGAGTAACCCCGAAATCAATCCCATACATGACCGATGTACGTACATCGGACTCCCTCGGTGTCGTGCGGGTCCCTTGCGGCTTAAACCGTTCCCCTTAGGTCGAGAACCTCCCGTATCCCCCTGGCGTGGATAACAAGAGACACGAACACCTACGTCTTGTTACTCAGTGACATGCGGGTCCCTTACGGCTTGAATCGTTCTCATAAAGAGAACCCCTTGTATCCCCCTGATGTGGATATCAAGAGACATGTCACCTACACTTATTAGTCATAGTCTTGTCGTGCATAAGTTAAACATATACATACTTGAGTGTTTACCTCGGAACCTTAATCGAACCGATTAGTGGTAAACTCTTACTTGTTCATATTCATACCTAATCATGGTGGAGAGACTAACTAGTCAAACCACGGTTTACGTACTTGCTAAATCATACTAGCTCTTGTGCGAAGAGATTACACTTCGCGTCTTATCTTTCTAGGGATTCTTGCTAAACATACTAGTTCTCGACTAGCTAAGCCGAGGCTCTACATACATTCCCTTTCTTAGCTTACTACTACCCCATCATACTTAAGCTCTCTTGAGCCATCCTCGTGTTACATGCTAATATTGCCACGATTAATGATGCAAGGATCAATTGACGATGTGTGCAAATTTTCAATACTTTCTAAAGACCGAAAATGCCATAAACCCAAGTTACGAGCCGTTTATAAATTTCATGATTTGATAAAGCCAAACTTGTTCCAGTAGAAAGATAAGTAAAAACAGTGAAAGAACACTTCGAAACGATCGCTACGGACCCCCACGCGACTGCCCCCAAGCACCCGAACGCAGAACAACGCGGAGGTTGTCCTGTCTGGGGCGCCTGGCGCCAGGAGTGGGGCGCCTAGCGCTGGCTCCCTGTGTGTGGGCGCCTAGCGCCCTTGTACAGGCGCAGCGCTGCGAATTCTGCGTTTTCGCGTGTTCCGGCCGCGGGTTTTCGCCATTTTCGACCCAAAACTCGTCCAATTCGACCCTGTAATGCATCAAATACATCCAACAACATACATAGACTTATTTAAACATAACTCATGGCAATTTTAACATATAATCACCTAGGATTGGCTTGGGGTACTAAAATTACATAAAAACTAAATTTAGCATAAATCATGATTTTCTACAAGATTAATCAATCCCAAAGGTGGGTAATCTATCTATGGAACTCACCTTAACGTGTTCCTTGCAATTCCTCAAGCTTCAAGCCCAAACCCTAGCTCATGCTTCATCCATGATCCAAAGCTTCCCAACCAAACTATGCTTAAATCCATTCTCCCACTTGATTCTTGCTTGCAAAGCTACCATAATCCATGCTTGATCATGATGTTAAGAAAGTTTGGATGATTATTATGGAGGGAGAGGGCGATCCTAGAGAGAGAGGGAGAAGAGAACTCTTTCTCTCAACCCTAGAGAGAGAAAGACAAGTGAAGAATGAATATTTTGGGCCAAAGCCACTTAAATACCCCTTTCGTGCGAAATTTCCATTATGCCCCTGCCTCAAGCGTGTTTAATCTGACACTGATACTTTATCCGTAATATGCTGACATGTCATAAAATATTTCCATTATCTTACTTTTCCATGAATTTAATTCCTCTGATACATTTAACATATGAATTTTCCATTAGCTGACGAGCGGGATGTTACACTCTACCCCCCTTAAAAAAAATTTCGTCCTCGAAATTTAGAGGTCAACTACCAATCATCATGACCAAAACTTACCATACGTGGTCTGAGCCAAACGCTTTCCATTCGTACATATCGGAAGGGTCCATCGCTTCATGTCCTTATCTCGTTCCTTAATGCACATATAACTGAACAATACCTTATTGATCTTAATTTCACTCACTTAGAGTTTTCTTAGTATATTATGATTCCGAACTTACTTTGCTACACATAACTTATTGTCCCAGACTCGGATCTTACCCGTTTAACATAATCCATGCCTAATGGTATCTTGTCATAGACATGAACACTCAGGGTTTGCCTTCTAACTGGAATCCTACCAGAGCCCAGGTTTGCCCTGCAGTGCCTTCTTGCAACATTAAGACATCTTTCATACATACATCTTACTGTACCTTGAGACACATGTCCCTTACTTTCATTACTCTCCTAGACGATTCCACGAATCTCTTATCTCTTTTCAGAGCCTTAGGAAATCTTTCGATCTCATTGCATCTTATCGCCCGTACTAAGGAATAACTCATATTGCTTGACATGAAAAAGTGATATCGATTAGCCACGTCATCTGACAATCTAATAGCCAACGTTGCGGTTCACATGCTCTTGAAACTTGCTAGAAATTCCACTTGTACTTACATCAACATTCTTGAAACATTTCCGTGTATCCTACCTGACATTGGCTTCATACAAACCTTGTCGTTTCCATAACATGTACATACTTTCAAGTGCCGCCTCTTGTTAAAGGATAACGATACGTGTTCTAAAATCTTCTTTAAAAGAATCTTTCTTAAATTTTGGTATTCGGGTTCTTGGAACGAATTTATACATAACTAAAAAGATTTCATCATTTCTAAAACTGATTATATAAAGGTGCCACAGAACCACCGGACGAGTTTCGATATTTTTGGAAAAGATTTTAACAATTCGCCCAAAACTTGTCCACGACAAGTTGGTCCTGAAGTTTGTACGTCGTAAGTGAGTCCACTTACAACGGACCTCATCAGTTTCAAAATGTATAATTCCATAAGTTTAAATAAAAACATCGTTCCCAAGTTCCATAATACCAATCTTAACTTTTAAAAGTTTTAAAATCATAACTTAACATGTCTTAACAAGTATCGTTTTCACTCAACAAGTATTGCATACGAGAGTATGATTCTCCTTGCATCAACTCGAGAGTTGCACCTCCTTTCATGATAACATACTTAACTTCGAAGATAAATTCTTTTCTTATTCAACCGATATACATACTTGCCATACCGCTTTCATATCCATAGGAAATCCTTGGACCTCTTAACATAAACTTATTTCTCTTCTTCGAAACACTAAACTTGATTCTCCGCATTATCTCATTCGGTTATCGCTCTTGATGCTTTGATTCTTTACCTAAGTCACAGAACGTAACCTTCTGATCCTTACATGTTTTCTATTATCATCATTTATGCATCTTGACTAATTATCATACGACAATTCTTGTCCTTTTCATCTTACCTAGATGACGACACATACTTAAACTTATACCTTAGCCAACAATGATTGAATAAGAATTCATCCTTATTTATCACATCGAGAACTCCTTGCATGTCTTATGATGCATTCTTGTTAAACTTGCATTACCAACCGAACATTCTTCACTAAAATTCATACATACTAAAATTTCCATGTTTCATAATTAACAATTAGCTTCCATGGCGCTACTCTGATTCCCACCGGTTGGTTTAAACCATTACTCTAATCCGTTAGAGCAATTGAGACTTCAATTCATGCTTATCCCTTGATTATTTACTTCTTGAATTATTCTCAAGATCTTCCATGTTGTAACCAACATCACAACCTTACACTTGTCTTGTGAATTCAAAACTCATGATGGTTTATCTTATGCTCATAATACTTGACTCGGGGGTTTACTTTCTTGCTGGTTGTACTTACCATACATATCATATCTGAACTTATTTTTGAGTAAACTCAATTTCCATTAACAACCCATCTAGCACTTGAACATAACTTTCTTGAACATCTAATCTTGTACCTTCGCATTCTCACGGATTATATTTTTCTTAATCATAACAATGCTTGCTCATTAATTTTTCCTTTTAAAGAAAACTTCGTAAACTAGCGCACAAGTCATTGACGTTGATAATTTTCTACTTTATAAATATATTGAGTTTTGGCCCTGGCCGTTGCTCTAAATTCATAGAACGAGTTGATAGCACATACGTGTCATCAATTCTAGATTATCATAAGTCTAGCTCGCTCTACGAGTATCATAGCAAACCGGTTCCTAGAAAATCTCGTGAATTTTCAAAATATCAACTTCAACGACCCATACGCGTAAATATTTCTAAATTATTTACTTTATGTTTCAACATCATATCGAGCCTAGCAAGTATATTAAGCAAAACATAGGTTCGAGCGATAGTCATAATTCCACATAATCGATGAATCTTGTGATTTTCTCATAACTCTGCACCACTTTAATTCTTACATCATACCTCATGCATAAACATTGGTGACTTTCCTTCTAAATGCAGGAACTTCTATACTCTTGATCTTGGCTTGTTCTTGACACATCAACACATTAACTTCCAAAAATACCTTAAACCGTATCGTTTTCGTTGATGGTTGTCCACGTCCTTTTCCTTAGAAATTGTAGGAGGTGATATGCATTCATTACTTGATGTCTTAAAAGATTTTCGTCACGTAAAATTTATTGTGAAGACATCTCCCCAATAGTCATTGCAAACCATAGGATCGAACTAGTAGGTTTCACAAAAAACGGAAAAATTTTATCCCAGGCTTGCTATTGGTGAGCTTCTCCAACAGTATTTTTCAGAAAACATTTGTTGCATAAAACTCTTATTCTCAAGTATAAAATGCACATCATTCATTTCTATCGTCGTAAAATATTCTATAACATATGCATGGCAACATCAACCTTTTTCGATACAATTCTTGGCACGTCGGAAATCAATGTCTTACTCCTGATAACATAAAACTTTCTCTTGAATCCTTAACTTCATTCTCATATTGCTATCCTGAGAGCCCGCTGACTCCGTCAACATTCGCCGACCTCTTACTACCTTGTAGCCTTGTTCGGACATTCTAGAATATCATAAATCTGTTCCAACAACAATTCTTACCGAAACTTTTGATCATGGTTAGATACATATATCCAACTTCTTCACTTACGGGTACATAAAGTATCACTAAAATCTTACCTGACATTGTTGGAACGTTCCTTCTTAACATGCTTTACATTCCCAGAGGATTCACACTTCTACTTGATTAGTTCACCGGCCACCTTTTGGCACGATCAAACTACTTCATCATATACTTCATTCCTCCTGGGTCCTATTCAGCTCTCAGGCATCCATTCTAATCGTTGAATGCTAAATTGAGTTGATCAGGCTCAACTAACAACAATAATTAGAACTTTTACCCGGAACCCAATGGTCCCACTATCTTAGTTGTAATTTAATGACCCAAGGCACGGTCTGAATCGACCTGCTCTGATACCAATTGTAACACCCATACCAGACGTATCTAGAAAGTCTGGCACGTGCGCTAACATTAGTACTGGATACATTAAAATATACAACAAATAAAAACTTCGAACGAATATTATTTACATCAAGTTACGTTCGTATAAATCATAATACAATATAACTCAACCATACATAAAAATACATCCTTGATGTCCATAATGTCCTGCAGCTTTACGAACGAACTCTTGAAGTAATATCCATCCGGCTCCGCACATACATAATCATCCTGCTTATCTGAAACAAATAAGGATTGGAATGAGACATAATGTCTCAGTGAGTTCCCCTAATCCTAGGCTATAGGCAACCTCAAGGGGAAACCTACGGTCACCACGTGTCTACATTACAACCTGACGGTTGATTATACGTGTGTGGGGACATGCATACTTAGACGGTAGTGCATACTAGGGCCGTCATAGTCATATCTCACTTGTTATAGGCTTCACTTCCTATACGTGTCATGGCGGTCGAGGGGGAACCTAAAACCGCATTGCCAAGAATACACGCTAAGTATCGAGGCCTAAGCATAACATAATCATGACACGATTCTAAACCGGACGATTAGGGGAATCCTAAGACCGTCATCGGTATCATATTCTTTACTTGTTCTATACATAACTTGAACTTATCTTATATCATCTCATGCCCTTATGCCTATCATATCGTACATGAATACATTCTTAAACATACTCATAACCATAGCTTGCATAAACGTATCTAAGTTCATTTATGTTAGCGTTGAACATACATTATTATCTTGGTTCATTTTACGGATAGTCCCGGGTGGAGTAACCCCGAAATCAATCCCATACATGACCGATGTACGTACATCGGACTCCCTCGGTGTCGTGCGGGTCCCTTGCGGCTTAAACCGTTCCCCTTAGGTCGAGAACCTCCCGTATCCCCCTGGCGTGGATAACAAGAGACACGAACACCTACGTCTTGTTACTCAGTGACATGCGGGTCCCTTACGGCTTGAATCGTTCTCATAAAGAGAACCCCTTGTATCCCCCTGATGTGGATATCAAGAGACATGTCACCTACACTTATTAGTCATAGTCTTGTCGTGCATAAGTTAAACATATACATACTTGAGTGTTTACCTCGGAACCTTAATCGAACCGATTAGTGGTAAACTCTTACTTGTTCATATTCATACCTAATCATGGTGGAGAGACTAACTAGTCAAACCACGGTTTACGTACTTGCTAAATCATACTAGCTCTTGTGCGAAGAGATTACACTTCGCGTCTTATCTTTCTAGGGATTCTTGCTAAACATACTAGTTCTCGACTAGCTAAGCCGAGGCTCTACATACATTCCCTTTCTTAGCTTACTACTACCCCATCATACTTAAGCTCTCTTGAGCCATCCTCGTGTTACATGCTAATATTGCCACGATTAATGATGCAAGGATCAATTGACGATGTGTGCAAATTTTCAATACTTTCTAAAGACCGAAAATGCCATAAACCCAAGTTACGAGCCGTTTATAAATTTCATGATTTGATAAAGCCAAACTTGTTCCAGTAGAAAGATAAGTAAAAACAGTGAAAGAACACTTCGAAACGATCGCTACGGACCCCCACGCGACTGCCCCCAAGCACCCGAACGCAGAACAACGCGGAGGTTGTCCTGTCTGGGGCGCCTGGCGCCAGGAGTGGGGCGCCTAGCGCTGGCTCCCTGTGTGTGGGCGCCTAGCGCCCTTGTACAGGCGCAGCGCTGCGAATTCTGCGTTTTCGCGTGTTCCGGCCGCGGGTTTTCGCCATTTTCGACCCAAAACTCGTCCAATTCGACCCTGTAATGCATCAAATACATCCAACAACATACATAGACTTATTTAAACATAACTCATGGCAATTTTAACATATAATCACCTAGGATTGGCTTGGGGTACTAAAATTACATAAAAACTAAATTTAGCATAAATCATGATTTTCTACAAGATTAATCAATCCCAAAGGTGGGTAATCTATCTATGGAACTCACCTTAACGTGTTCCTTGCAATTCCTCAAGCTTCAAGCCCAAACCCTAGCTCATGCTTCATCCATGATCCAAAGCTTCCCAACCAAACTATGCTTAAATCCATTCTCCCACTTGATTCTTGCTTGCAAAGCTACCATAATCCATGCTTGATCATGATGTTAAGAAAGTTTGGATGATTATTATGGAGGGAGAGGGCGATCCTAGAGAGAGAGGGAGAAGAGAACTCTTTCTCTCAACCCTAGAGAGAGAAAGACAAGTGAAGAATGAATATTTTGGGCCAAAGCCACTTAAATACCCCTTTCGTGCGAAATTTCCATTATGCCCCTGCCTCAAGCGTGTTTAATCTGACACTGATACTTTATCCGTAATATGCTGACATGTCATAAAATATTTCCATTATCTTACTTTTCCATGAATTTAATTCCTCTGATACATTTAACATATGAATTTTCCATTAGCTGACGAGCGGGATGTTACATAGCCTTATCGAATCGAAGCATGTAATAGTTCCTAGGAAATCTATAAAGCATATCTACGACATCCATGGTTTATTTTAGAATTTTTAAAAACGGCCAAAATGGGGGTTAATTGAATTTCCTTGTTAATTTACGGATTTTACTCGTTTTTGAACATTTTTCTTTCACTAAAAAGGTCATAAAGTGGCCTAGCCTTATCGAATCGAAGCATGTAATAGTTCCTAGGAAATCTAACAAGCATATCTACGACATCCATGGTTTATTTTAGAATTTTTTAAAAAGGCCAAAATGGGGGTTAAGTGAATTTCCTTGTTAATATACGGATTTTACTCATTTTTGACCATTTTTCTTTCACTAAAAAGGTCATAAAGTGGCCTAGCCATATCGAATCGAAGCGTGTAATAATTCTTCGGAAATCTAACAAGCATATCTACGACATCCATGGTTTATTATAGAATTTTTAAAAACGGCCAAAATGGGGGTTAATTGAATTTCCTTGTTAATTTACGGATTTTACTCGTTTTTGACCCTTTTTCTTTCACTAAAAAGGTCATAAAGTGGCCTAGCCTTATCGAATCGAAGCATGTAATAGTTCCTAGGAAATCTAGCAAGCATATCTACGACATCCATGGTTTATTTTAGTATTTTTAAAAATGGCCAAAATGGGGGTTAAGTGAATTTCCTTGTTAATTTACGGATTTTACTCGTTTTTGACCCTTTTTCTTTCACTGAAAAGGTCATAAAATGGCCTAGCCATATCGAATCGAAGCATGTAATAGTTCCTAGGAAATCTAACAAGCATATCTACGACATCCAAGGTTGATTTTATCATTTTCAAAAATGGACAAAATGAGGGTTAAGTGAATTTCCTTGTTAATTTACGGATTTTACTCGTTTTTGACCTTTTTTAATTCACTAAAAAGGTCATAAAGTGGCCTAGCCTCATCGAATCGAAGCATGTAATAGTTCCTAGGAAATCTATCAAGCATATCTACGACATCCATGGTTTATTTTAGAATTTTTAAAAACGGCCAAAATGGGGGTTAATTGAATTTCCTTGTTAATTTACGGATTTTACTCGTTTTTGACCCTTTTTCTTTCACTAAATAGGTCATAAAGTGGCCTAGCCTTATCGAATCGAAGCATGTAATAGTTCCTATGAAATCTAACAAGCATATATTCGAATTCCAAGGTTGATTTTATCATTTTCGAAAATGGACAAAATAAGGGTTAAGTGAATTTCCTTGTTAATTTACGGATTTTACTCGTTTTTGACCCTTTTTCTTTCACTAAAAAGGTCATAAAGTGGCCTAGCCTTATCGAATCGAAGCATGTAATAGTTCTTAGGAAAGCTAACAAGCATATCTACGACATCCATGGTTTATTTTAGAATTTTTTAAAAAGGCCAAAATGGGGGTTAAGTGAATTTCCTTGTTAATTTACGGATTTTACTCGTTTTTGAACATTTTTCTTTCACTAAAAAGGTCATAAAGTGGCCTAGCCTTATCGAATCGAAGCATGTAATAGTTCCTAGGAAATCTATCAAGCATATCTACGACATCCATGGTTTATTTTAGAATTTTTAAAAACGGCCAAAATGGGGGTTAATTGAATTTCCTTGTTAATTTACGGATTTTACTCGTTTTTGAACATTTTTCTTTCACTAAAAAGGTCATAAAGTGGCCTAGCCTTATCGAATCGAAGCATGTAATAGTTCCTAGGAAATCTAACAAGCATATCTACGACATCCATGGTTTATTTTAGAATTTTTTAAAAAGGCCAAAATGGGGGTTAAGTGAATTTCCTTGTTAATATACGGATTTTACTCATTTTTGACCATTTTTCTTTCACTAAAAAGGTCATAAAGTGGCCTAGCCATATCGAATCGAAGCGTGTAATAATTCTTCGGAAATCTAACAAGCATATCTACGACATCCATGGTTTATTTTAGAATTTTTAAAAACGGCCAAAATGGGGGTTAATTGAATTTCCTTGTTAATTTACGGATTTTACTCGTTTTTGACCCTTTTTCTTTCACTAAAAAGGTCATAAAGTGGCCTAGCCTTATCGAATCGAAGCATGTAATAGTTCCTAGGAAATCTAGCAAGCATATCTACGACATCCATGGTTTATTTTAGTATTTTTAAAAATGGCCAAAATGGGGGTTAAGTGAATTTCCTTGTTAATTTACGGATTTTACTCGTTTTTGACCCTTTTTCTTTCACTGAAAAGGTCATAAAATGGCCTAGCCATATCGAATCGAAGCATGTAATAGTTCCTAGGAAATCTAACAAGCATATCTACGACATCCAAGGTTGATTTTATCATTTTCAAAAATGGACAAAATGAGGGTTAAGTGAATTTCCTTGTTAATTTACGGATTTTACTCGTTTTTGACCTTTTTTAATTCACTAAAAAGGTCATAAAGTGGCCTAGCCTCATCGAATCGAAGCATGTAATAATTCCTAGGAAATCTATCAAGCATATCTACGACATCCATGGTTTATTTTAGAATTTTTAAAAACGGCCAAAATGGGGGTTAATTGAATTTCCTTGTTAATTTACGGATTTTACTCGTTTTTGACCCTTTTTCTTTCACTAAATAGGTCATAAAGTGGCCTAGCCTTATCGAATCGAAGCATGTAATAGTTCCTATGAAATCTAACAAGCATATATTCGAATTCCAAGGTTGATTTTATCATTTTCGAAAATGGACAAAATAAGGGTTAAGTGAATTTCCTTGTTAATTTACGGATTTTACTCATTTTTGACCCTTTTTCTTTCACTAAAAAGGTCATAAAGTGGCCTAGCCTTATCGAATCGAAGCATGTAATAGTTCTTAGGAAAGCAAACAAGCATATCTACGACATCCATGGTTTATTTTAGAATTTTTTAAAAAGGCCAAAATGGGGGTTAAGTGAATTTCCTTGTTAATTTATGGATTTTACTCGTTTTTGACCTTTTTCTTTCACTAAAAAGGTCATAAAGTGGCCTAGCCTTATCGAATCGAAGCATGTAATAGTTCCTATGAAATCTAACAAGCATATATTCGAATTCCAAGGTTGATTTTATCATTTTCGAAAATGGACAAAATAAGGGTTAAGTGAATTTCCATGTTAATTTACGGATTTTACTCGTTTTTGACCCTTTTTCTTTCACTAAAAAGGTCATAAAGTGGCCTAGCCTTATCGAATCGAAGCATGTAATAGTTCTTAGGAAAGCTAACAAGCATATCTACGACATCCATGGTTTATTTTAGAATTTTTTAAAAAGGCCAAAATGGGGGTTAAGTGAATTTCCTTGTTAATTTATGGATTTTACTCGTTTTTGACCTTTTTCTTTCACTAAAAAGGTCATAAAGTGGCCTAGCCTTATCGAATCGAAGCATGTAATAGTTCCTAGGAAATCTATCAAGCATATCTACGACATCCATGGTTTATTTTAGAATTTTTTAAAAAGGCCAAAATGGGGGTTAAGTGAATTTCCTTGTTAATTTATGGATTTTACTCGTTTTTGACCTTTTTCTTTCACTAAAAAGGTCATAAAGTGGCCTAGCCTTATCGAATCGAAGCATGTAATAGTTCCTAGGAAATCTAACAAGCATATCTACGACATCCATGGTTTATTTTAGAATTTTTTAAAAAGCCCAAAATGGGGGTTAATTGAATTTCCTTGTTAATATACGGATTTTACTCATTTTTGACCTTTTTTCTTTCACTAAAAAGATCATAAAGTGGCCTAGCCTTATCGAATCGAAGCATGTAATAGTTTCTATGAAATCTAACAAGCATATATTCGAATTCCAAGGTTGATTTTATCATTTTCGAAAATGGACAAAATGAGGGTTAAGTGAATTTCCTTGTTAATTTACGGATTTTACTCGTTTTTGACCCTTTTTCTTTCACTAAAAAGGTCATAAAGTGGCCTAGCCTTATCGAATCGAAGCATGTAATAGTTCCTAGGAAATCTAGCAAGCATATCTACGACATCCATGGTTTATTTTAGTATTTTTAAAAATGGCCAAAATGGGGGTTAAGTGAATTTCCTTGTTAATTTACGGATTTTACTCGTTTTTGACCCTTTTTCTTTCACTGAAAAGGTCATAAAATGGCCTAGCCATATCGAATCGAAGCATGTAATAGTTCCTAGGAAATCTAACAAGCATATCTACGACATCCAAGGTTGATTTTATCATTTTCAAAAATGGACAAAATGAGGGTTAAGTGAATTTCCTTGTTAATTTACGGATTTTACTCGTTTTTGACCTTTTTTAATTCACTAAAAAGGTCATAAAGTGGCCTAGCCTCATCGAATCGAAGCATGTAATAATTCCTAGGAAATCTATCAAGCATATCTACGACATCCATGGTTTATTTTAGAATTTTTAAAAACGGCCAAAATGGGGGTTAATTGAATTTCCTTGTTAATTTACGGATTTTACTCGTTTTTGACCCTTTTTCTTTCACTAAATAGGTCATAAAGTGGCCTAGCCTTATCGAATCGAAGCATGTAATAGTTCCTATGAAATCTAACAAGCATATATTCGAATTCCAAGGTTGATTTTATCATTTTCGAAAATGGACAAAATAAGGGTTAAGTGAATTTCCTTGTTAATTTACGGATTTTACTCATTTTTGACCCTTTTTCTTTCACTAAAAAGGTCATAAAGTGGCCTAGCCTTATCGAATCGAAGCATGTAATAGTTCTTAGGAAAGCAAACAAGCATATCTACGACATCCATGGTTTATTTTAGAATTTTTTAAAAAGGCCAAAATGGGGGTTAAGTGAATTTCCTTGTTAATTTATGGATTTTACTCGTTTTTGACCTTTTTCTTTCACTAAAAAGGTCATAAAGTGGCCTAGCCTTATCGAATCGAAGCATGTAATAGTTCCTATGAAATCTAACAAGCATATATTCGAATTCCAAGGTTGATTTTATCATTTTCGAAAATGGACAAAATAAGGGTTAAGTGAATTTCCATGTTAATTTACGGATTTTACTCGTTTTTGACCCTTTTTCTTTCACTAAAAAGGTCATAAAGTGGCCTAGCCTTATCGAATCGAAGCATGTAATAGTTCTTAGGAAAGCTAACAAGCATATCTACGACATCCATGGTTTATTTTAGAATTTTTTAAAAAGGCCAAAATGGGGGTTAAGTGAATTTCCTTGTTAATTTATGGATTTTACTCGTTTTTGACCTTTTTCTTTCACTAAAAAGGTCATAAAGTGGCCTAGCCTTATCGAATCGAAGCATGTAATAGTTCCTAGGAAATCTATCAAGCATATCTACGACATCCATGGTTTATTTTAGAATTTTTTAAAAAGGCCAAAATGGGGGTTAAGTGAATTTCCTTGTTAATTTATGGATTTTACTCGTTTTTGACCTTTTTCTTTCACTAAAAAGGTCATAAAGTGGCCTAGCCTTATCGAATCGAAGCATGTAATAGTTCCTAGGAAATCTAACAAGCATATCTACGACATCCATGGTTTATTTTAGAATTTTTTAAAAAGCCCAAAATGGGGGTTAATTGAATTTCCTTGTTAATATACGGATTTTACTCATTTTTGACCTTTTTTCTTTCACTAAAAAGATCATAAAGTGGCCTAGCCTTATCGAATCGAAGCATGTAATAGTTTCTATGAAATCTAACAAGCATATATTCGAATTCCAAGGTTGATTTTATCATTTTCGAAAATGGACAAAATGAGGGTTAAGTGAATTTCCTTGTTAATTTACGGATTTTACTCGTTTTTGACCCTTTTTCTTTCACTAAAAAGGTCATAAAGTGGCCTAGCCTTATCGAATCGTAGCATGTAATAGTTCCTAGGAAATCTAACAAGCATATCTACGACATCCATAGTTTATTTTAGAATTTTTTAAAAAGGCCAAAATGGGGGTTAAGTGAATTTCCTTGTTAATATATGGATTTTACTCGTTTTTGAGCTTTTTCTTTCACTAAAAAGGTCATAAAGTGGCCTAGCCTTATCGAATCGAAGCATGTAATAGTTCTTAGGAAATCTAACAAGCATATCTACGACATCCATGGTTTATTTCAGAATTTTTTAAAAAGGCCAAAATGGGGGTTAAGTGAATTTCCTTGTTAATTTATGGATTTTACTCGTTTTTGACCTTTTTCTTTCACTAAAAAGGTCATAAAGTGGCCTAGCCTTATCGAATCGAAGCATGTAATAGTTCCTATGAAATCTAACAAGCATATATTCGAATTCCAAGGTTGATTTTATCATTTTCAAAAATGGACAAAATGAGGGTTAAGTGAATTTCCTTGTTAATTTACGGATTTTACTCGTTTTTGACCTTTTTTAATTCACTAAAAAGGTCATAAAGTGGCCTAGCCTTATCGAATCGAAGCATGTAATAGTTCCTAGGAAATCTATCAAGCATATCTACGACATCCATGGTTTATTTTAGAATTTTTAAAAACGGCCAAAATAGGGGTTAATTGAATTTCCTTGTTAATTTACGGATTTTACTCGTTTTTGACCATTTTTCTTTCACTAAAATGGTCATAAAGTGGCCTAGCCTTATCGAATCGAAGCATGTAATAGTTCCTAGGAAATCTGACAAGCATATCTACGACATCCATGGTTTATTTTAGAATTTTTTAAAAAGGCCAAAATGGGGGTTAAGTGAATTTCCTTGTTAATTTATGGATTTTACTCGTTTTTGACCTTTTTCTTTCACTAAAAAGGTCATAAAGTGGCCTAGCCTTATCGAATCGAAGCATGTAATAGTTCTTAGGAAATCTAACAAGCATATCTACGACATCCATGGTTTATTTCAGAATTTTTTAAAAAGGCCAAAATGGGGGTTAAGTGAATTTCCTTGTTAATTTATGGATTTCACTCGTTTTTGACCTTTTTCTTTCACTAAAAAGGTCATAAAGTGGCCTAGCCTTATCGAATCGAAGCATGTAATAGTTCTTAGGAAATCTAACAAGCATATCTACGACATCCATGGTTTATTTCAGAATTTTTTAAAAAGGCCAAAATGGGGGTTAAGTGAATTTCCTTGTTAATTTATGGATTTTACTCGTTTTTGACCTTTTTCTTTCACTAAAAAGGTCATAAAGTGGCCTAGCCTTATCGAATCGAAGCATGTAATAGTTCCTATGAAATCTAACAAGCATATATTCGAATTCCAAGGTTGATTTTATCTTTTTCAAAAATGGACAAAATGAGGGTTAAGTGAATTTCCTTGTTAATTTACGGATTTTACTCGTTTTTGACCTTTTTTAATTCACTAAAAAGGTCGTAAAGTGGCCTAGCCTTATCGAATCGAAGCATGTAATAGTTCCTAGGAAATCTAACAAGAATATCTACGACATCCATGGTTTATTTCAGAATTTTTTAAAAAGGCCAAAATAGGGGTTAAGTGAATTTCCTTGTTAATTTATCGATTTTACTCGTTTTTGACCCTTTTTCTTTCACTGAAAAGGTCATAAAGTGGCCTAGCCTTATCGAATCGAAGCATGTAATAGTTCCTAGGAAATCTAACAAGCATATCTACGACATCCATGGTTTATTTTAGAATTTTTTAAAAAGGCCAAAATGGGGGTTAAGTGAATTTCCTTGTTAATATAATGATTTTACTCATTTTGACCCTTTTTCTTTCACCAAAAAGGTCATAAAGTGGCCTAGCCTTATCGAATCGAAACATGTAATAATTCTTAGGAAATCTAACAAGCATATCTACGACATCCATGGTTTATTTCAGAATTTTTTAAAAAGGCCAAAATAGGGGTTAAGTGAATTTCCTTGTTAATTTATGGATTTTACTCGTTTTTGACCTTTTTCTTTCACTAAAAAGGTCATAAAGTGGCCTAGCCTTATCGAATCGAAGCATGTAATAGTTCCTATGAAATCTAACAAGCATATATTCGAATTCCAAGGTTGATTTTATCATTTTCAAAAATGGACAAAATGAGGGTTAAGTGAATTTCCTTGTTAATTTATGGATTTTACTCGTTTTTGACCCTTTTTCTTTCACTAAAAAGGTCATAAAGTGGCCTAGCCTTATCGAATCGAAGCATGTAATAGTTCCTAGGAAATCTAGCAAGCATATCTACGACATCCATGGTTTATTTTAGAATTTTTAAAAACGGCCAAAATGGGGGTTAAGTGAATTTCCTTGTTAATTTACGGATTTTACTCGTTTTTGACCCTTTTTCTTTCACTGAAAATGTCATAAAATGGCCTAGCCATATCGAATCGAAGCATGTAATAGTTCCTAGGAAATCTAACACGCATATCTACGACATCCATGGTTTATTTTAGAATTTTTAAAAACGGCCAAAATGGGGGTTAAGTGAATTTTCTTGTTAATTTATGGATTTTACTCGTTTTTGACCTTTTTCTTTCACTAAAAAGGTCATAAAGTGGCCTAGCCTTATCGAATCGAAGCATGTCATAGTTCCTATGAAATCTAACAAGCATATATTCGAATTCCAAGGTTGATTTTATCATTTTCAAAAATGGACAAAATGAGGGTTAAGTGAATTTCCTTGTTAATTTACGGATTTTACTCGTTTTTGACCTTTTTTAATTCACTAAAAAGGTCATAAAGTGGCCTAGCCTTATCGAATCGAAGCATGTAATAGTTCCTAGGAAATCTATCAAGCATATCTACGACATCCATGGTTTATTTTAGAATTTTTAAAAACGGCCAAAATAGGGGTTAATTGAATTTCCTTGTTAATTTACGGATTTTACTCGTTTTTGACCATTTTTCTTTCACTAAAATGGTCATAAAGTGGCCTAGCCTTATCGAATCGAAGCATGTAATAGTTCCTAGGAAATCTAACAAGCATATCTACGACATCCATGGTTTATTTTAGAATTTTTTAAAAAGGCCAAAATGGGGGTTAAGTGAATTTCCTTGTTAATTTATTGATTTTACTCGTTTTTGACCTTTTTCTTTCACTAAAAAGGTCATAAAGTGGCCTAGCCTTATCGAATCGAAGCATGTAATAGTTCTTAGGAAATCTAACAAGCATATCTACGACATCCATGGTTTATTTCGGAATTTTTTAAAAAGGCCAAAATGGGGGTTAAGTGAATTTCCTTGTTAATTTATGGATTTCACTCGTTTTTGACCTTTTTCTTTCACTAAAAAGGTCATAAAGTGGCCTAGCCTTATCGAATCGAAGCATGTAATAGTTCTTAGGAAATCTAACAAGCATATCTACGACATCCATGGTTTATTTCAGAATTTTTTAAAAAGGCCAAAATGGGGGTTAAGTGAATTTCCTTGTTAATTTATGGATTTTACTCGTTTTTGACCTTTTTCTTTCACTAAAAAGGTCATAAAGTGGCCTAGCCTTATCGAATCGAAGCATGTAATAGTTCCTATGAAATCTAACAAGCATATATTCGAATTCCAAGGTTGATTTTATCTTTTTCAAAAATGGACAAAATGAGGGTTAAGTGAATTTCCTTGTTAATTTACGGATTTTACTCGTTTTTGACCTTTTTTAATTCACTAAAAAGGTCGTAAAGTGGCCTAGCCTTATCGAATCGAAGCATGTAATAGTTCCTAGGAAATCTAACAAGAATATCTACGACATCCATGGTTTATTTCAGAATTTTTTAAAAAGGCCAAAATAGGGGTTAAGTGAATTTCCTTGTTAATTTATCGATTTTACTCGTTTTTGACCTTTTTCTTTCACTAAAAAGGTCATAAAGTGGCCTAGCCTTATCGAATCGAAGCATGTAATAGTTCCTATGAAATCTAACAAGCATATATTTGAATTCCAAGGTTGATTTTATCATTTTCAAAAATGGACAAAATGAGGGTTAAGTGAATTTCCTTGTTAATTTACGGATTTTACTCGTTTTTGACCCTTTTTCTTTCACTGAAAAGGTCATAAAGTGGCCTAGCCTTATCGAATCGAAGCATGTAATAGTTCCTAGGAAATCTAACAAGCATATCTACGACATCCATGGTTTATTTTAGAATTTTTTAAAAAGGCCAAAATTGGGGTTAAGTGAATTTCCTTGTTAATATAATGATTTTACTCATTTTTGACCCTTTTTCGTTCACTAAAAAGGTCATAAAGTGGCCTAGCCTTATCGAATCGAAACATGTAATAATTCTTAGGAAATCTAACAAGCATATATTCGAATTCCAAGGTTGATTTTATCTTTTTCAAAAATGGACAAAATGAGGGTTAAGTGAATTTCCTTGTTAATTTACGGATTTTACTCGTTTTTGACCTTTTTTAATTCACTAAAAAGGTCGTAAAGTGGCCTAGCCTTATCGAATCGAAGCATGTAATAGTTCCTAGGAAATCTAACAAGAATATCTACGACATCCATGGTTTATTTCAGAATTTTTTAAAAAGGCCAAAATGGGGGTTAAGTGAATTTCCTTGTTAATTTATGGATTTTACTCGTTTTTGACCTTTTTCTTTCACTAAAAAGGTCATAAAGTGGCCTAGCCTTATCGAATCGAAGCATGTAATAGTTCCTATGAAATCTAACAAGCATATATTCGAATTCCAAGGTTGATTTTATCATTTTCAAAAATGGACAAAATGAGGGTTAAGTGAATTTCCTTGTTAATTTATGGATTTTACTCGTTTTTGACCCTTTTTCTTTCACTAAAAAGGTCATAAAGTGGCCTAGCCTTATCGAATCGAAGCATGTAATAGTTCCTAGGAAATCTAGCAAGCATATCTACGACATCCATGGTTTATTTTAGAATTTTTAAAAACGGCCAAAATGGGGGTTAAGTGAATTTCCTTGTTAATTTACGGATTTTACTCGTTTTTGACCCTTTTTCTTTCACTGAAAAGGTCATAAAATGGCCTAGCCATATCGAATCAAAGCATGTAATAGTTCCTAGGAAATCTAACACGCATATCTACGACATCCATGGTTTATTTTAGAATTTTTAAAAACGGCCAAAATGGGGGTTAAGTGAATTTTCTTGTTAATTTATGGATTTTACTCGTTTTTGACCTTTTTCTTTCACTAAAAAGGTCATAAAGTGGCCTAGCCTTATCGAATCGAAGCATGTCATAGTTCCTATGAAATCTAACAAGCATATATTCGAATTCCAAGGTTGATTTTATCATTTTCAAAAATGGACAAAATGAGGGTTAAGTGAATTTCCTTGTTAATTTACGGATTTTACTCGTTTTTGACCTTTTTTAATTCACTAAAAAGGTCATAAAGTGGCCTAGCCTTATCGAATCGAAGCATGTAATAGTTCCTAGGAAATCTATCAAGCATATCTACGACATCCATGGTTTATTTTAGAATTTTTAAAAACGGCCAAAATAGGGGTTAATTGAATTTCCTTGTTAATTTACGGATTTTACTCGTTTTTGACCATTTTTCTTTCACTAAAATGGTCATAAAGTGGCCTAGCCTTATCGAATCGAAGCATGTAATAGTTCCTAGGAAATCTAACAAGCATATCTACGACATCCATGGTTTATTTTAGAATTTTTTAAAAAGGCCAAAATGGGGGTTAAGTGAATTTCCTTGTTAATTTATGGATTTTACTCGTTTTTGACCTTTTTCTTTCACTAAAAAGGTCATAAAGTGGCCTAGCCTTATCGAATCGAAGCATGTAATAGTTCTTAGGAAATCTAACAAGCATATCTACGACATCCATGGTTTATTTCAGAATTTTTTAAAAAGGCCAAAATGGGGGTTAAGTGAATTTCCTTGTTAATTTATGGATTTCACTCGTTTTTGACCTTTTTCTTTCACTAAAAAGGTCATAAAGTGGCCTAGCCTTATCGAATCGAAGCATGTAATAGTTCTTAGGAAATCTAACAAGCATATCTACGACATCCATGGTTTATTTCAGAATTTTTTAAAAAGGCCAAAATGGGGGTTAAGTGAATTTCCTTGTTAATTTATGGATTTTACTCGTTTTTGACCTTTTTCTTTCACTAAAAAGGTCATAAAGTGGCCTAGCCTTATCGAATCGAAGCATGTAATAGTTCCTATGAAATCTAACAAGCATATATTCGAATTCCAAGGTTGATTTTATCTTTTTCAAAAATGGACAAAATGAGGGTTAAGTGAATTTCCTTGTTAATTTACGGATTTTACTCGTTTTTGACCTTTTTTAATTCACTAAAAAGGTCGTAAAGTGGCCTAGCCTTATCGAATCGAAGCATGTAATAGTTCCTAGGAAATCTAACAAGAATATCTACGACATCCATGGTTTATTTCAGAATTTTTTAAAAAGGCCAAAATAGGGGTTAAGTGAATTTCCTTGTTAATTTATCGATTTTACTCGTTTTTGACCTTTTTCTTTCACTAAAAAGGTCATAAAGTGGCCTAGCCTTATCGAATCGAAGCATGTAATAGTTCCTATGAAATCTAACAAGCATATATTTGAATTCCAAGGTTGATTTTATCATTTTCAAAAATGGACAAAATGAGGGTTAAGTGAATTTCCTTGTTAATTTACGGATTTTACTCGTTTTTGACCCTTTTTCTTTCACTGAAAAGGTCATAAAGTGGCCTAGCCTTATCGAATCGAAGCATGTAATAGTTCCTAGGAAATCTAACAAGCATATCTACGACATCCATGGTTTATTTTAGAATTTTTTAAAAAGGCCAAAATGGGGGTTAAGTGAATTTCCTTGTTAATATACTGATTTTACTCATTTTTGACCCTTTTTCTTTCACTAAAAAGGTCATAAAGTGGCCTAGCCTTATCGAATCGAAACATGTAATAATTCTTAGGAAATCTAACAAGCATATCTACGACATCCATGGTTTATTTCAGAATTTTTTAAAAAGGCCAAAATGGGGGTTAAGTGAATTTCCTTGTTAATTTATGGATTTTACTCGTTTTTGACCTTTTTCTTTCACTAAAAAGGTCATAAAGTGGCCTAGCCTTATCGAATCGAAGCATGTAATAGTTCCTATGAAATCTAACAAGCATATATTCGAATTCCAAGGTTGATTTTATCATTTTCAAAAATGGACAAAATGAGGGTTAAGTGAATTTCCTTGTTAATTTACGGATTTTACTCGTTTTTGACCCTTTTTCTTTCACTGAAAAGGTCATAAAGTGGCCTAGCCTTATCGAATCGAAACATGTAATAGTTCTTAGGAAATCTAACAAGCATATCTACGACATCCATGGTTTATTTCAGAATTTTTTAAAAAGGCCAAAATGGGGGTTAAGTGAATTTCCTTGTTAATTTATGGATTTTACTCGTTTTTGACCTTTTTCTTTCACTAAAAAGGTCATAAAGTGGCCTAGCCTTATCGAATCGAAGCATGTAATAGTTCTTAGGAAATCTAACAAGCATATCTACGACATCCATGGTTTATTTCAGAATTTTTTAAAAAGGCCAAAATGGGGGTTAAGTGAATTTCCTTGTTAATTTATGGATTTTACTCGTTTTTGACCTTTTTCTTTCACTAAAAAGGTCATAAAGTGGCCTAGCCTTATCGAATCGAAGCATGTAATAGTTCCTATGAAATCTAACAAGCATATATTCGAATTCCAAGGTTGATTTTATCATTTTCAAAAATGGACAAAATGAGGGTTAAGTGAATTTCCTTGTTAATTTACGGATTTTACTCGTTTTTGACCTTTTTTAATTCACTAAAAAGGTCATAAAGTGGCCTAGCCTTATCGAATCGAAGCATGTAATAGTTCCAAGGAAATCTATCAAGCATATCTACGACATCCATGATTTATTTTAGAATTTTTAAAAACGGCCAAAATGGGGGTTAATTGAATTTCCTTGTTAATTTACGGATTTTACTCGTTTTTGACCTTTTTTCTTTCACTAAAATGGTCATAAAGTGGCCTAGCCTTATCGAATCGAAGCATGTAATAGTTCCTAGGAAATCTAACAAGCATATCTACCACATCCATGGTTTATTTTAGAATTTTTTAAAAAGGCCAAAATGGGGGTTAAGTGAATTTCCTTGTTAATTTATGGATTTTACTCGTTTTTGACCTTTTTCTTTCACTAAAAAGGTCATAAAGTGGCCTAGCCTTATCGAATCGAAGCATGTAATAGTTCTTAGGAAATCTAACAAGCATATCTACGACATCCATGGTTTATTTCAGAATTTTTTAAAAAGGCCAAAATGGGGGTTAAGTGAATTTCCTTGTTAATTTATGGATTTCACTCGTTTTTGACCTTTTTCTTTCACTAAAAAGGTCATAAAGTGGCCTAGCCTTATCGAATCGAAGCATGTAATAGTTCCTATGAAATCTAACAAGCATATATTCGAATTCCAAGGTTGATTTTATCATTTTCAAAAATGGACAAAATGAGGGTTAAGTGAATTTCCTTGTTAATTTACGGATTTTACTCGTTTTTGACCCTTTTTCTTTCACTGAAAAGGTCATAAAGTGGCCTAGCCTTATCGAATCGAAGCATGTAATAGTTCCTAGGAAATCTAACAAGCATATCTACGACATCCATGGTGTATTTTAGAATTTTTTAAAAAGGCCAAAATGGGGGTTAAGTGAATTTCCTTGTTAATATACTGATTTTACTCATTTTTGACCCTTTTTCTTTCACTAAAAAGGTCATAAAGTGGCCTAGCCTTATCGAATCGAAACATGTAATAATTCTTAGGAAATCTAACAAGCATATCTACGACATCCATGGTTTATTTCAGAATTTTTTAAAAAGGCCAAAATGGGGGTTAAGTGAATTTCCTTGTTAATTTATGGATTTTACTCGTTTTTGACCTTTTTCTTTCACTAAAAAGGTCATAAAGTGGCCTAGCCTTATCGAATCGAAGCATGTAATAGTTCCTATGAAATCTAACAAGCATATATTCGAATTCCAAGGTTGATTTTATCATTTTCAAAAATGGACAAAATGAGGGTTAAGTGAATTTCCTTGTTAATTTACGGATTTTACTCGTTTTTGACCTTTTTTAATTCACTAAAAAGGTCATAAAGTGGCCTAGCCTTATCGAATCGAAGCATGTAATAGTTCCAAGGAAATCTATCAAGCATATCTACGACATCCATGGTTTATTTTAGAATTTTTAAAAACGGCCAAAATGGGGGTTAATTGAATTTCCTTGTTAATTTACGGATTTTACTCGTTTTTGACCATTTTTCTTTCACTAAAATGGTCATAAAGTGGCCTAGCCTTATCGAATCGAAGCATGTAATAGTTCCTAGGAAATCTAACAAGCATATCTACCACATCCATGGTTTATTTTAGAATTTTTTAAAAAGGCCAAAATGGGGGTTAAGTGAATTTCCTTGTTAATTTATGGATTTTACTCGTTTTTGACCTTTTTCTTTCACTAAAAAGGTCATAAAGTGGCCTAGCCTTATCGAATCGAAGCATGTAATAGTTCTTAGGAAATCTAACAAGCATATCTACGACATCCATGGTTTATTTCAGAATTTTTTAAAAAGGCCAAAATGGGGGTTAAGTGAATTTCCTTGTTAATTTATGGATTTCACTCGTTTTTGACCTTTTTCTTTCACTAAAAAGGTCATAAAGTGGCCTAGCCTTATCGAATCGAAGCATGTAATAGTTCCTATGAAATCTAACAAGCATATATTCGAATTCCAAGGTTGATTTTATCATTTTCAAAAATGGACAAAATGAGGGTTAAGTGAATTTCCTTGTTAATTTACGGATTTTACTCGTTTTTGACCCTTTTTCTTTCACTGAAAAGGTCATAAAGTGGCCTAGCCTTATCGAATCGAAGCATGTAATAGTTCCTAGGAAATCTAACAAGCATATCTACGACATCCATGGTGTATTTTAGAATTTTTTAAAAAGGCCAAAATGGGGGTTAAGTGAATTTCCTTGTTAATATACTGATTTTACTCATTTTTGACCCTTTTTCTTTCACTAAAAAGGTCATAAAGTGGCCTAGCCTTATCGAATCGAAACATGTAATAATTCTTAGGAAATCTAACAAGCATATCTACGACATCCATGGTTTATTTCAGAATTTTTTAAAAAGGCCAAAATGGGGGTTAAGTGAATTTCCTTGTTAATTTATGGATTTTACTCGTTTTTGACCTTTTTCTTTCACTAAAAAGGTCATAAAGTGGCCTAGCCTTATCGAATCGAAGCATGTAATAGTTCCTATGAAATCTAACAAGCATATATTCGAATTCCAAGGTTGATTTTATCTTTTTCAAAAATGGACAAAATGAGGGTTAAGTGAATTTCCTTGTTAATTTACGGATTTTACTCGTTTTTGACCTTTTTTAATTCACTAAAAAGGTCGTAAAGTGGCCTAGCCTTATCGAATCGAAGCATGTAATAGTTCCTAGGAAATCTAACAAGAATATCTACGACATCCATGGTTTATTTCAGAATTTTTTAAAAAGGCCAAAATAGGGGTTAAGTGAATTTCCTTGTTAATTTATCGATTTTACTCGTTTTTGACCTTTTTCTTTCACTAAAAAGGTCATAAAGTGGCCTAGCCTTATCGAATCGAAGCATGTAATAGTTCCTATGAAATCTAACAAGCATATATTTGAATTCCAAGGTTGATTTTATCATTTTCAAAAATGGACAAAATGAGGGTTAAGTGAATTTCCTTGTTAATTTACGGATTTTACTCGTTTTTGACCCTTTTTCTTTCACTGAAAAGGTCATAAAGTGGCCTAGCCTTATCGAATCGAAGCATGTAATAGTTCCTAGGAAATCTAACAAGCATATCTACGACATCCATGGTTTATTTTAGAATTTTTTAAAAAGGCCAAAATGGGGGTTAAGTGAATTTCCTTGTTAATATAATGATTTTACTCATTTTTGACCCTTTTTCGTTCACTAAAAAGGTCATAAAGTGGCCTAGCCTTATCGAATCGAAACATGTAATAATTCTTAGGAAATCTAACAAGCATATATTCGAATTCCAAGGTTGATTTTATCTTTTTCAAAAATGGACAAAATGAGGGTTAAGTGAATTTCCTTGTTAATTTACGGATTTTACTCGTTTTTGACCTTTTTTAATTCACTAAAAAGGTCGTAAAGTGGCCTAGCCTTATCGAATCGAAGCATGTAATAGTTCCTAGGAAATCTAACAAGAATATCTACGACATCCATGGTTTATTTCAGAATTTTTTAAAAAGGCCAAAATGGGGGTTAAGTGAATTTCCTTGTTAATTTATGGATTTTACTCGTTTTTGACCTTTTTCTTTCACTAAAAAGGTCATAAAGTGGCCTAGCCTTATCGAATCGAAGCATGTAATAGTTCCTATGAAATCTAACAAGCATATATTCGAATTCCAAGGTTGATTTTATCATTTTCAAAAATGGACAAAATGAGGGTTAAGTGAATTTCCTTGTTAATTTATGGATTTTACTCGTTTTTGACCCTTTTTCTTTCACTAAAAAGGTCATAAAGTGGCCTAGCCTTATCGAATCGAAGCATGTAATAGTTCCTAGGAAATCTAGCAAGCATATCTACGACATCCATGGTTTATTTTAGAATTTTTAAAAACGGCCAAAATGGGGGTTAAGTGAATTTCCTTGTTAATTTACGGATTTTACTCGTTTTTGACCCTTTTTCTTTCACTGAAAAGGTCATAAAATGGCCTAGCCATATCGAATCAAAGCATGTAATAGTTCCTAGGAAATCTAACACGCATATCTACGACATCCATGGTTTATTTTAGAATTTTTAAAAACGGCCAAAATGGGGGTTAAGTGAATTTTCTTGTTAATTTATGGATTTTACTCGTTTTTGACCTTTTTCTTTCACTAAAAAGGTCATAAAGTGGCCTAGCCTTATCGAATCGAAGCATGTCATAGTTCCTATGAAATCTAACAAGCATATATTCGAATTCCAAGGTTGATTTTATCATTTTCAAAAATGGACAAAATGAGGGTTAAGTGAATTTCCTTGTTAATTTACGGATTTTACTCGTTTTTGACCTTTTTTAATTCACTAAAAAGGTCATAAAGTGGCCTAGCCTTATCGAATCGAAGCATGTAATAGTTCCTAGGAAATCTATCAAGCATATCTACGACATCCATGGTTTATTTTAGAATTTTTAAAAACGGCCAAAATAGGGGTTAATTGAATTTCCTTGTTAATTTACGGATTTTACTCGTTTTTGACCATTTTTCTTTCACTAAAATGGTCATAAAGTGGCCTAGCCTTATCGAATCGAAGCATGTAATAGTTCCTAGGAAATCTAACAAGCATATCTACGACATCCATGGTTTATTTTAGAATTTTTTAAAAAGGCCAAAATGGGGGTTAAGTGAATTTCCTTGTTAATTTATGGATTTTACTCGTTTTTGACCTTTTTCTTTCACTAAAAAGGTCATAAAGTGGCCTAGCCTTATCGAATCGAAGCATGTAATAGTTCTTAGGAAATCTAACAAGCATATCTACGACATCCATGGTTTATTTTAGAATTTTTTAAAAAGGCCAAAATGGGGGTTAAGTGAATTTCCTTGTTAATATAATGATTTTACTCATTTTTGACCCTTTTTCGTTCACTAAAAAGGTCATAAAGTGGCCTAGCCTTATCGAATCGAAACATGTAATAATTCTTAGGAAATCTAACAAGCATATATTCGAATTCCAAGGTTGATTTTATCTTTTTCAAAAATGGACAAAATGAGGGTTAAGTGAATTTCCTTGTTAATTTACGGATTTTACTCGTTTTTGACCTTTTTTAATTCACTAAAAAGGTCGTAAAGTGGCCTAGCCTTATCGAATCGAAGCATGTAATAGTTCCTAGGAAATCTAACAAGAATATCTACGACATCCATGGTTTATTTCAGAATTTTTTAAAAAGGCCAAAATGGGGGTTAAGTGAATTTCCTTGTTAATTTATGGATTTTACTCGTTTTTGACCTTTTTCTTTCACTAAAAAGGTCATAAAGTGGCCTAGCCTTATCGAATCGAAGCATGTAATAGTTCCTATGAAATCTAACAAGCATATATTCGAATTCCAAGGTTGATTTTATCATTTTCAAAAATGGACAAAATGAGGGTTAAGTGAATTTCCTTGTTAATTTATGGATTTTACTCGTTTTTGACCCTTTTTCTTTCACTAAAAAGGTCATAAAGTGGCCTAGCCTTATCGAATCGAAGCATGTAATAGTTCCTAGGAAATCTAGCAAGCATATCTACGACATCCATGGTTTATTTTAGAATTTTTAAAAACGGCCAAAATGGGGGTTAAGTGAATTTCCTTGTTAATTTACGGATTTTACTCGTTTTTGACCCTTTTTCTTTCACTGAAAAGGTCATAAAATGGCCTAGCCATATCGAATCAAAGCATGTAATAGTTCCTAGGAAATCTAACACGCATATCTACGACATCCATGGTTTATTTTAGAATTTTTAAAAACGGCCAAAATGGGGGTTAAGTGAATTTTCTTGTTAATTTATGGATTTTACTCGTTTTTGACCTTTTTCTTTCACTAAAAAGGTCATAAAGTGGCCTAGCCTTATCGAATCGAAGCATGTCATAGTTCCTATGAAATCTAACAAGCATATATTCGAATTCCAAGGTTGATTTTATCATTTTCAAAAATGGACAAAATGAGGGTTAAGTGAATTTCCTTGTTAATTTACGGATTTTACTCGTTTTTGACCTTTTTTAATTCACTAAAAAGGTCATAAAGTGGCCTAGCCTTATCGAATCGAAGCATGTAATAGTTCCTAGGAAATCTATCAAGCATATCTACGACATCCATGGTTTATTTTAGAATTTTTAAAAACGGCCAAAATAGGGGTTAATTGAATTTCCTTGTTAATTTACGGATTTTACTCGTTTTTGACCATTTTTCTTTCACTAAAATGGTCATAAAGTGGCCTAGCCTTATCGAATCGAAGCATGTAATAGTTCCTAGGAAATCTAACAAGCATATCTACGACATCCATGGTTTATTTTAGAATTTTTTAAAAAGGCCAAAATGGGGGTTAAGTGAATTTCCTTGTTAATTTATGGATTTTACTCGTTTTTGACCTTTTTCTTTCACTAAAAAGGTCATAAAGTGGCCTAGCCTTATCGAATCGAAGCATGTAATAGTTCTTAGGAAATCTAACAAGCATATCTACGACATCCATGGTTTATTTCAGAATTTTTTAAAAAGGCCAAAATGGGGGTTAAGTGAATTTCCTTGTTAATTTATGGATTTCACTCGTTTTTGACCTTTTTCTTTCACTAAAAAGGTCATAAAGTGGCCTAGCCTTATCGAATCGAAGCATGTAATAGTTCTTAGGAAATCTAACAAGCATATCTACGACATCCATGGTTTATTTCAGAATTTTTTAAAAAGGCCAAAATGGGGGTTAAGTGAATTTCCTTGTTAATTTATGGATTTTACTCGTTTTTGACCTTTTTCTTTCACTAAAAAGGTCATAAAGTGGCCTAGCCTTATCGAATCGAAGCATGTAATAGTTCCTATGAAATCTAACAAGCATATATTCGAATTCCAAGGTTGATTTTATCTTTTTCAAAAATGGACAAAATGAGGGTTAAGTGAATTTCCTTGTTAATTTACGGATTTTACTCGTTTTTGACCTTTTTTAATTCACTAAAAAGGTCGTAAAGTGGCCTAGCCTTATCGAATCGAAGCATGTAATAGTTCCTAGGAAATCTAACAAGAATATCTACGACATCCATGGTTTATTTCAGAATTTTTTAAAAAGGCCAAAATAGGGGTTAAGTGAATTTCCTTGTTAATTTATCGATTTTACTCGTTTTTGACATTTTTCTTTCACTAAAAAGGTCATAAAGTGGCCTAGCCTTATCGAATCGAAGCATGTAATAGTTCCTATGAAATCTAACAAGCATATATTTGAATTCCAAGGTTGATTTTATCATTTTCAAAAATGGACAAAATGAGGGTTAAGTGAATTTCCTTGTTAATTTACGGATTTTACTCGTTTTTGACCCTTTTTCTTTCACTGAAAAGGTCATAAAGTGGCCTAGCCTTATCGAATCGAAGCATGTAATAGTTCCTAGGAAATCTAACAAGCATATCTACGACATCCATGGTTTATTTTAGAATTTTTTAAAAAGGCCAAAATGGGGGTTAAGTGAATTTCCTTGTTAATATACTGATTTTACTCATTTTTGACCCTTTTTCTTTCACTAAAAAGGTCATAAAGTGGCCTAGCCTTATCGAATCGAAACATGTAATAATTCTTAGGAAATCTAACAAGCATATCTACGACATCCATGGTTTATTTCAGAATTTTTTAAAAAGGCCAAAATGGGGGTTAAGTGAATTTCCTTGTTAATTTATGGATTTTACTCGTTTTTGACCTTTTTCTTTCACTAAAAAGGTCATAAAGTGGCCTAGCCTTATCGAATCGAAGCATGTAATAGTTCCTATGAAATCTAACAAGCATATATTCGAATTCCAAGGTTGATTTTATCATTTTCAAAAATGGACAAAATGAGGGTTAAGTGAATTTCCTTGTTAATTTACGGATTTTACTCGTTTTTGACCCTTTTTCTTTCACTGAAAAGGTCATAAAGTGGCCTAGCCTTATCGAATCGAAACATGTAATAGTTCTTAGGAAATCTAACAAGCATATCTACGACATCCATGGTTTATTTCAGAATTTTTTAAAAAGGCCAAAATGGGGGTTAAGTGAATTTCCTTGTTAATTTATGGATTTTACTCGTTTTTGACCTTTTTCTTTCACTAAAAAGGTCATAAAGTGGCCTAGCCTTATCGAATCGAAGCATGTAATAGTTCTTAGGAAATCTAACAAGCATATCTACGACATCCATGGTTTATTTCAGAATTTTTTAAAAAGGCCAAAATGGGGGTTAAGTGAATTTCCTTGTTAATTTATGGATTTTACTCGTTTTTGACCTTTTTCTTTCACTAAAAAGGTCATAAAGTGGCCTAGCCTTATCGAATCGAAGCATGTAATAGTTCCTATGAAATCTAACAAGCATATATTCGAATTCCAAGGTTGATTTTATCTTTTTCAAAAATGGACAAAATGAGGGTTAAGTGAATTTCCTTGTTAATTTACGGATTTTACTCGTTTTTGACCTTTTTTAATTCACTAAAAAGGTCGTAAAGTGGCCTAGCCTTATCGAATCGAAGCATGTAATAGTTCCTAGGAAATCTAACAAGAATATCTACGACATCCATGGTTTATTTCAGAATTTTTTAAAAAGGCCAAAATAGGGGTTAAGTGAATTTCCTTGTTAATTTATCGATTTTACTCGTTTTTGACCTTTTTCTTTCACTAAAAAGGTCATAAAGTGGCCTAGCCTTATCGAATCGAAGCATGTAATAGTTCCTATGAAATCTAACAAGCATATATTTGAATTCCAAGGTTGATTTTATCATTTTCAAAAATGGACAAAATGAGGGTTAAGTGAATTTCCTTGTTAATTTACGGATTTTACTCGTTTTTGACCCTTTTTCTTTCACTGAAAAGGTCATAAAGTGGCCTAGCCTTATCGAATCGAAGCATGTAATAGTTCCTAGGAAATCTAACAAGCATATCTACGACATCCATGGTTTATTTTAGAATTTTTTAAAAAGGCCAAAATGGGGGTTAAGTGAATTTCCTTGTTAATATACTGATTTTACTCATTTTTGACCCTTTTTCTTTCACTAAAAAGGTCATAAAGTGGCCTAGCCTTATCGAATCGAAACATGTAATAATTCTTAGGAAATCTAACAAGCATATCTACGACATCCATGGTTTATTTCAGAATTTTTTAAAAAGGCCAAAATGGGGGTTAAGTGAATTTCCTTGTTAATTTATGGATTTTACTCGTTTTTGACCTTTTTCTTTCACTAAAAAGGTCATAAAGTGGCCTAGCCTTATCGAATCGAAGCATGTAATAGTTCCTATGAAATCTAACAAGCATATATTCGAATTCCAAGGTTGATTTTATCATTTTCAAAAATGGACAAAATGAGGGTTAAGTGAATTTCCTTGTTAATTTACGGATTTTACTCGTTTTTGACCCTTTTTCTTTCACTGAAAAGGTCATAAAGTGGCCTAGCCTTATCGAATCGAAACATGTAATAGTTCTTAGGAAATCTAACAAGCATATCTACGACATCCATGGTTTATTTCAGAATTTTTTAAAAAGGCCAAAATGGGGGTTAAGTGAATTTCCTTGTTAATTTATGGATTTTACTCGTTTTTGACCTTTTTCTTTCACTAAAAAGGTCATAAAGTGGCCTAGCCTTATCGAATCGAAGCATGTAATAGTTCTTAGGAAATCTAACAAGCATATCTACGACATCCATGGTTTATTTCAGAATTTTTTAAAAAGGCCAAAATGGGGGTTAAGTGAATTTCCTTGTTAATTTATGGATTTCACTCGTTTTTGACCTTTTTCTTTCACTAAAAAGGTCATAAAGTGGCCTAGCCTAATCGAATCGAAGCATGTAATAGTTCCTATGAAATCTAACAAGCATATATTCGAATTCCAAGGTTGATTTTATCATTTTCAAAAATGGACAAAATGAGGGTTAAGTGAATTTCCTTGTTAATTTACGGATTTTACTCGTTTTTGACCTTTTTTAATTCACTAAAAAGGTCATAAAGTGGCCTAGCCTTATCGAATCGAAGCATGTAATAGTTCCAAGGAAATCTATCAAGCATATCTACGACATCCATGGTTTATTTTAGAATTTTTAAAAACGGCCAAAATGGGGGTTAATTGAATTTCCTTGTTAATTTACGGATTTTACTCGTTTTTGACCATTTTTCTTTCACTAAAATGGTCATAAAGTGGCCTAGCCTTATCGAATCGAAGCATGTAATAGTTCCTAGGAAATCTAACAAGCATATCTACCACATCCATGGTTTATTTTAGAATTTTTTAAAAAGGCCAAAATGGGGGTTAAGTGAATTTCCTTGTTAATTTATGGATTTTACTCGTTTTTGACCTTTTTCTTTCACTAAAAAGGTCATAAAGTGGCCTAGCCTTATCGAATCGAAGCATGTAATAGTTCTTAGGAAATCTAACAAGCATATCTACGACATCCATGGTTTATTTCAGAATTTTTTAAAAAGGCCAAAATGGGGGTTAAGTGAATTTCCTTGTTAATTTATGGATTTCACTCGTTTTTGACCTTTTTCTTTCACTAAAAAGGTCATAAAGTGGCCTAGACTTATCGAATCGAAGCATGTAATAGTTCCTATGAAATCTAACAAGCATATATTCGAATTCCAAGGTTGATTTTATCATTTTCAAAAATGGACAAAATGAGGGTTAAGTGAATTTCCTTGTTAATTTACGGATTTTACTCGTTTTTGACCCTTTTTCTTTCACTGAAAAGGTCATAAAGTGGCCTAGCCTTATCGAATCGAAGCATGTAATAGTTCCTACGAAATCTAACAAGCATATCTACGACATCCATGGTGTATTTTAGAATTTTTTAAAAAGGCCAAAATGGGGGTTAAGTGAATTTCCTTGTTAATATACTGATTTTACTCATTTTTGACCCTTTTTCTTTCACTAAAAAGGTCATAAAGTGGCCTAGCCTTATCGAATCGAAACATGTAATAATTCTTAGGAAATCTAACAAGCATATCTACGACATCCATGGTTTATTTCAGAATTTTTTAAAAAGGCCAAAATGGGGGTTAAGTGAATTTCCTTGTTAATTTATGGATTTTACTCGTTTTTGACCTTTTTCTTTCACTAAAAAGGTCATAAAGTGGCCTAGCCTTATCGAATCGAAGCATGTAATAGTTCCTATGAAATCTAACAAGCATATATTCGAATTCCAAGGTTGATTTTATCATTTTCAAAAATGGACAAAATGAGGGTTAAGTGAATTTCCTTGTTAATTTACGGATTTTACTCGTTTTTGACCCTTTTTCTTTCACTGAAAAGGTCATAAAGTGGCCTAGCCTTATCGAATCGAAACATGTAATAGTTCTTAGGAAATCTAACAAGCATATCTACGACATCCATGGTTTATTTCAGAATTTTTTAAAAAGGCCAAAATGGGGGTTAAGTGAATTTCCTTGTTAATTTATGGATTTTACTCGTTTTTGACCTTTTTCTTTCACTAAAAAGGTCATAAAGTGGCCTAGCCTTATCGAATCGAAGCATGTAATAGTTCTTAGGAAATCTAACAAGCATATCTACGACATCCATGGTTTATTTCAGAATTTTTTAAAAAGGCCAAAATGGGGGTTAAGTGAATTTCCTTGTTAATTTATGGATTTTACTCGTTTTTGACCTTTTTCTTTCACTAAAAAGGTCATAAAGTGGCCTAGCCTTATCGAATCGAAGCATGTAATAGTTCCTATGAAATCTAACAAGCATATATTCGAATTCCAAGGTTGATTTTATCATTTTCAAAAATGGACAAAATGAGGGTTAAGTGAATTTCCTTGTTAATTTACGGATTTTACTCGTTTTTGACCTTTTTTAATTCACTAAAAAGGTCATAAAGTGGCCTAGCCTTATCGAATCGAAGCATGTAATAGTTCCAAGGAAATCTATCAAGCATATCTACGACATCCATGGTTTATTTTAGAATTTTTAAAAACGGCCAAAATGGGGGTTAATTGAATTTCCTTGTTAATTTACGGATTTTACTCGTTTTTGACCATTTTTCTTTCACTAAAATGGTCATAAAGTGGCCTAGCCTTATCGAATCGAAGCATGTAATAGTTCCTAGGAAATCTAACAAGCATATCTACCACATCCATGGTTTATTTTAGAATTTTTTAAAAAGGCCAAAATGGGGGTTAAGTGAATTTCCTTGTTAATTTATGGATTTTACTCGTTTTTGACCTTTTTCTTTCACTAAAAAGGTCATAAAGTGGCCTAGCCTTATCGAATCGAAGCATGTAATAGTTCTTTGGAAATCTAACAAGCATATCTACGACATCCATGGTTTATTTCAGAATTTTTTAAAAAGGCCAAAATGGGGGTTAAGTGAATTTCCTTGTTAATTTATGGATTTCACTCGTTTTTGACCTTTTTCTTTCACTAAAAAGGTCATAAAGTGGCCTAGCCTTATCGAATCGAAGCATGTAATAGTTCCTATGAAATCTAACAAGCATATATTCGAATTCCAAGGTTGATTTTATCATTTTCAAAAATGGACAAAATGAGGGTTAAGTGAATTTCCTTGTTAATTTACGGATTTTACTCGTTTTTGACCCTTTTTCTTTCACTGAAAAGGTCATAAAGTGGCCTAGCCTTATCGAATCGAAGCATGTAATAGTTCCTAGGAAATCTAACAAGCATATCTACGACATCCATGGTGTATTTTAGAATTTTTTAAAAAGGCCAAAATGGGGGTTAAGTGAATTTCCTTGTTAATATACTGATTTTACTCATTTTTGACCCTTTTTCTTTCACTAAAAAGGTCATAAAGTGGCCTAGCCTTATCGAATCGAAACATGTAATAATTCTTAGGAAATCTAACAAGCATATCTACGACATCCATGGTTTATTTCAGAATTTTTTAAAAAGGCCAAAATGGGGGTTAAGTGAATTTCCTTGTTAATTTATGGATTTTACTCGTTTTTGACCTTTTTCTTTCACTAAAAAGGTCATAAAGTGGCCTAGCCTTATCGAATCGAAGCATGTAATAGTTCTTAGGAAATCTAACAAGCATATCTACGACATCCATGGTTTATTTCAGAATTTTTTAAAAAGGCCAAAATGGGGGTTAAGTGAATTTCCTTGTTAATTTATGGATTTCACTCGTTTTTGACCTTTTTCTTTCACTAAAAAGGTCATAAAGTGGCCTAGCCTTATCGAATCGAAGCATGTAATAGTTCCTACGAAATCTAACAAGCATATATTCGAATTCCAAGGTTGATTTTATCATTTTCAAAAATGGACAAAATGAGGGTTAAGTGAATTTCCTTGTTAATTTACGGATTTTACTCGTTTTTGACCCTTTTTCTTTCACTGAAAAGGTCATAAAGTGGCCTAGCCTTATCGAATCGAAGCATGTAATAGTTCCTAGGAAATCTAACAAGCATATCTACGACATCCATGGTGTATTTTAGAATTTTTTAAAAAGGCCAAAATGGGGGTTAAGTGAATTTCCTTGTTAATATACTGATTTTACTCATTTTTGACCCTTTTTCTTTCACTAAAAAGGTCATAAAGTGGCCTAGCCTTATCGAATCGAAACATGTAATAATTCTTAGGAAATCTAACAAGCATATCTACGACATCCATGGTTTATTTCAGAATTTTTTAAAAAGGCCAAAAAGGGGGTTAAGTGAATTTCCTTGTTAATTTATGGATTTTACTCGTTTTTGACCTTTTTCTTTCACTAAAAAGGTCATAAAGTGGCCTAGCCTTATCGAATCGAAGCATGTAATAGTTCCTATGAAATCTAACAAGCATATACGAATTCCAAGGTTGATTTTATCATTTTCAAAAATGGACAAAATGAGGGTTAAGTGAATTTCCTTGTTAATTTACGGATTTTACTCGTTTTTGACCCTTTTTCTTTCACTGAAAAGGTCATAAAGTGGCCTAGCCTTATCGAATCGAAACATGTAATAGTTCTTAGGAAATCTAACAAGCATATCTACGACATCCATGGTTTATTTCAGAATTTTTTAAAAAGGCCAAAATGGGGGTTAAGTGAATTTCCTTGTTAATTTATGGATTTTACTCGTTTTTGACCTTTTTCTTTCACTAAAAAGGTCATAAAGTGGCCTAGCCTTATCGAATCGAAGCATGTAATAGTTCTTAGGAAATCTAACAAGCATATCTACGACATCCATGGTTTATTTCAGAATTTTTTAAAAAGGCCAAAATGGGGGTTAAGTGAATTTCCTTGTTAATTTATGGATTTTACTCGTTTTTGACCTTTTTCTTTCACTAAAAAGGTCATAAAGTGGCCTAGCCTTATCGAATCGAAGCATGTAATAGTTCCTATGAAATCTAACAAGCATATATTCGAATTCCAAGGTTGATTTTATCATTTTCAAAAATGGACAAAATGAGGGTTAAGTGAATTTCCTTGTTAATTTACGGATTTTACTCGTTTTTGACCCTTTTTCTTTCACTGAAAAGGTCATAAAGTGGCCTAGCCTTATCGAATCGAAACATGTAATAGTTCTTAGGAAATCTAACAAGCATATCTACGACATCCATGGTTTATTTCAGAATTTTTTAAAAAGGCCAAAATGGGGGTTAAGTGAATTTCCTTGTTAATTTATGGATTTTACTCGTTTTTGACCTTTTTCTTTCACTAAAAAGGTCATAAAGTGGCCTAGCCTTATCGAATCGAAGCATGTAATAGTTCTTAGGAAATCTAACAAGCATATCTACGACATCCATGGTTTATTTCAGAATTTTTTAAAAAGGCCAAAATGGGGGTTAAGTGAATTTCCTTGTTAATTTATGGATTTCACTCGTTTTTGACCTTTTTCTTTCACTAAAAAGGTCATAAAGTGGCCTAGCCTTATCGAATCGAAGCATGTAATAGTTCCTACGAAATCTAACAAGCATATATTCGAATTCCAAGGTTGATTTTATCATTTTCAAAAATGGACAAAATGAGGGTTAAGTGAATTTCCTTGTTAATTTACGGATTTTACTCGTTTTTGACCCTTTTTCTTTCACTGAAAAGGTCATAAAGTGGCCTAGCCTTATCGAATCGAAGCATGTAATAGTTCCTAGGAAATCTAACAAGCATATCTACGACATCCATGGTGTATTTTAGAATTTTTTAAAAAGGCCAAAATGGGGGTTAAGTGAATTTCCTTGTTAATATACTGATTTTACTCATTTTTGACCCTTTTTCTTTCACTAAAAAGGTCATAAAGTGGCCTAGCCTTATCGAATCGAAACATGTAATAATTCTTAGGAAATCTAACAAGCATATCTACGACATCCATGGTTTATTTCAGAATTTTTTAAAAAGGCCAAAAAGGGGGTTAAGTGAATTTCCTTGTTAATTTATGGATTTTACTCGTTTTTGACCTTTTTCTTTCACTAAAAAGGTCATAAAGTGGCCTAGCCTTATCGAATCGAAGCATGTAATAGTTCCTATGAAATCTAACAAGCATATACGAATTCCAAGGTTGATTTTATCATTTTCAAAAATGGACAAAATGAGGGTTAAGTGAATTTCCTTGTTAATTTACGGATTTTACTCGTTTTTGACCCTTTTTCTTTCACTGAAAAGGTCATAAAGTGGCCTAGCCTTATCGAATCGAAACATGTAATAGTTCTTAGGAAATCTAACAAGCATATCTACGACATCCATGGTTTATTTCAGAATTTTTTAAAAAGGCCAAAATGGGGGTTAAGTGAATTTCCTTGTTAATTTATGGATTTTACTCGTTTTTGACCTTTTTCTTTCACTAAAAAGGTCATAAAGTGGCCTAGCCTTATCGAATCGAAGCATGTAATAGTTCTTAGGAAATCTAACAAGCATATCTACGACATCCATGGTTTATTTCAGAATTTTTTAAAAAGGCCAAAATGGGGGTTAAGTGAATTTCCTTGTTAATTTATGGATTTTACTCGTTTTTGACCTTTTTCTTTCACTAAAAAGGTCATAAAGTGGCCTAGCCTTATCGAATCGAAGCATGTAATAGTTCCTATGAAATCTAACAAGCATATATTCGAATTCCAAGGTTGATTTTATCATTTTCAAAAATGGACAAAATGAGGGTTAAGTGAATTTCCTTGTTAATTTACGGATTTTACTCGTTTTTGACCCTTTTTCTTTCACTGAAAAGGTCATAAAGTGGCCTAGCCTTATCGAATCGAAACATGTAATAGTTCTTAGGAAATCTAACAAGCATATCTACGACATCCATGGTTTATTTCAGAATTTTTTAAAAAGGCCAAAATGGGGGTTAAGTGAATTTCCTTGTTAATTTATGGATTTTACTCGTTTTTGACCTTTTTCTTTCACTAAAAAGGTCATAAAGTGGCCTAGCCTTATCGAATCGAAGCATGTAATAGTTCTTAGGAAATCTAACAAGCATATCTACGACATCCATGGTTTATTTCAGAATTTTTTAAAAAGGCCAAAATGGGGGTTAAGTGAATTTCCTTGTTAATTTATGGATTTTACTCGTTTTTGACCTTTTTCTTTCACTAAAAAGGTCATAAAGTGGCCTAGCCTTATCGAATAGAAGCATGTAATAGTTCCTATGAAATCTAACAAGCATATATTCGAATTCCAAGGTTGATTTTATCATTTTCAAAAATGGACAAAATGAGGGTTAAGTGAATTTCCTTGTTAATTTACGGATTTTACTCGTTTTTGACCTTTTTTAATTCACTAAAAAGGTCATAAAGTGGCCTAGCCTTATCGAATCGAAGCATGTAATAGTTCCTAGGAAATCTATCAAGCATATCTACGACATCCATGGTTTATTTTAGAATTTTTAAAAACGGCCAAAATGGGGGTTAATTGAATTTCCTTGTTAATTTACGGATTTTACTCGTTTTTGACCATTTTTCTTTCACTAAAAGGGTCATAAAGTGGCCTAGCCTTATCGAATCGAAGCATGTAATAGTTCTTAGGAAATCTAACAAGCATATCTACGACATCCATGGTTTATTTTAGAATTTTTTAAAAAGGCCAAAATGGGGGTTAAGTGAATTTCCTTGTTAATTTATGGATTTTACTCGTTTTTGACCTTTTTCTTTCACTAAAAAGGTCATAAAGTGGCCTAGCCTTATCGAATCGAAGCATGTAATAGTTCTTAGGAAATCTAACAAGCATATCTACGACTTCCATGGTTTATTTCAGAATTTTTTAAAAAGGCCAAAATGGGGGTTAAGTGAATTTCCTTGTTAATTTATGGATTTCACTCGTTTTTGACCTTTTTGTTTCACTAAAAAGGTCATAAAGTGGCCTAGCCTTATCGAATCGAAGCATGTAATAGTTCCTATGAAATCTAACAAGCATATATTCGAATTCCAAGGTTGATTTTATCATTTTCAAAAATGGACAAAATGAGGGTTAAGTGAATTTCCTTGTTAATTTACGGATTTTACTCGTTTTTGACCCTTTTTCTTTCACTGAAAAGGTCATAAAGTGGCCTAGCCTTATCGAATCGAAGCATGTAATAGTTCCTATGAAATCTAACAAGCATATATTCGAATTCCAAGGTTGATTTTATCATTTTCAAAAATGGACAAAATGAGGGTTAAGTGAATTTCCTTGTTAATTTACGGATTTTACTCGTTTTTGACCCTTTTTCTTTCACTGAAAAGGTCATAAAGTGGCCTAGCCTTATCGAATCGAAACATGTAATAGTTCTTAGGAAATCTAACAAGCATATCTACGACATCCATGGTTTATTTCAGAATTTTTTAAAAAGGCCAAAATGGGGGTTAAGTGAATTTCCTTGTTAATTTATGGATTTCACTCGTTTTTGACCTTTTTCTTTCACTAAAAAGGTCATAAAGTGGCCTAGCCTTATCGAATCGAAGCATGTAATAGTTCCTATGAAATCTAACAAGCATATATTCGAATTCCAAGGTTGATTTTATCATTTTCAAAAATGGACAAAATGAGGGTTAAGTGAATTTCCTTGTTAATTTACGGATTTTACTCGTTTTTGACCCTTTTTCTTTCACTGAAAAGGTCATAAAGTGGCCTAGCCTTATCGAATCGAAACATGTAATAGTTCTTAGGAAATCTAACAAGCATATCTACGACATCCATGGTTTATTTCAGAATTTTTTAAAAAGGCCAAAATGGGGGTTAAGTGAATTTCCTTGTTAATTTATGGATTTTACTCGTTTTTGACCTTTTTCTTTCACTAAAAAGGTCATAAAGTGGCCTAGCCTTATCGAATCGAAGCATGTAATAGTTCTCAGGAAATCTAACAAGCATATCTACGACATCCATGGTTTATTTCAGAATTTTTTAAAAAGGCCAAAATGGGGGTTAAGTGAATTTCCTTGTTAATTTATGGATTTTACTCGTTTTTGACCTTTTTCTTTCACTAAAAAGGTCATAAAGTGGCCTAGCCTTATCGAATCGAAGCATGTAATAGTTCCTATGAAATCTAACAAGCATATATTCGAATTCCAAGGTTGATTTTATCATTTTCAAAAATGGACAAAATGAGGGTTAAGTGAATTTCCTTGTTAATTTACGGATTTTACTCGTTTTTGACCCTTTTTCTTTCACTGAAAAGGTCATAAAGTGGCCTAGCCTTATCGAATCGAAACATGTAATAGTTCTTAGGAAATCTAACAAGCATATCTACGACATCCATGGTTTATTTCAGAATTTTTTAAAAAGGCCAAAATGGGGGTTAAGTGAATTTCCTTGTTAATTTATGGATTTTACTCGTTTTTGACCTTTTTCTTTCACTAAAAAGGTCATAAAGTGGCCTAGCCTTATCGAATCGAAGCATGTAATAGTTCTTAGGAAATCTAACAAGCATATCTACGACATCCATGGTTTATTTCAGAATTTTTTAAAAAGGCCAAAATGGGGGTTAAGTGAATTTCCTTGTTAATTTATGGATTTTACTCGTTTTTGACCTTTTTCTTTCACTAAAAAGGTCATAAAGTGGCCTAGCCTTATCGAATCGAAGCATGTAATAGTTCCTATGAAATCTAACAAGCATATATTCGAATTCCAAGGTTGATTTTATCATTTTCAAAAATGGACAAAATGAGGGTTAAGTGAATTTCCTTGTTAATTTACGGATTTTACTCGTTTTTGACCCTTTTTCTTTCACTGAAAAGGTCATAAAGTGGCCTAGCCTTATCGAATCGAAACATGTAATAGTTCTTAGGAAATCTAACAAGCATATCTACGACATCCATGGTTTATTTCAGAATTTTTTAAAAAGGCCAAAATGGGGGTTAAGTGAATTTCCTTGTTAATTTATGGATTTTACTCGTTTTTGACCTTTTTCTTTCACTAAAAAGGTCATAAAGTGGCCTAGCCTTATCGAATCGAAGCATGTAATAGTTCTTAGGAAATCTAACAAGCATATCTACGACATCCATGGTTTATTTCAGAATTTTTTAAAAAGGCCAAAATGGGGGTTAAGTGAATTTCCTTGTTAATTTATGGATTTTACTCGTTTTTGACCTTTTTCTTTCACTAAAAAGGTCATAAAGTGGCCTAGCCTTATCGAATCGAAGCATGTAATAGTTCCTATGAAATCTAACAAGCATATATTCGAATTCCAAGGTTGATTTTATCATTTTCAAAAATGGACAAAATGAGGGTTAAGTGAATTTCCTTGTTAATTTACGGATTTTACTCGTTTTTGACCCTTTTTCTTTCACTGAAAAGGTCATAAAGTGGCCTAGCCTTATCGAATCGAAACATGTAATAGTTCTTAGGAAATCTAACAAGCATATCTACGACATCCATGGTTTATTTCAGAATTTTTTAAAAAGGCCAAAATGGGGGTTAAGTGAATTTCCTTGTTAATTTATGGATTTTACTCGTTTTTGACCTTTTTCTTTCACTAAAAAGGTCATAAAGTGGCCTAGCCTTATCGAATCGAAGCATGTAATAGTTCTTAGGAAATCTAACAAGCATATCTACGACATCCATGGTTTATTTCAGAATTTTTTAAAAAGGCCAAAATGGGGGTTAAGTGAATTTCCTTGTTAATTTATGGATTTTACTCGTTTTTGACCTTTTTCTTTCACTAAAAAGGTCATAAAGTGGCCTAGCCTTATCGAATCGAAGCATGTAATAGTTCCTATGAAATCTAACAAGCATATATTCGAATTCCAAGGTTGATTTTATCATTTTCAAAAATGGACAAAATGAGGGTTAAGTGAATTTCCTTGTTAATTTACGGATTTTACTCGTTTTTGACCCTTTTTCTTTCACTGAAAAGGTCATAAAGTGGCCTAGCCTTATCGAATCGAAACATGTAATAGTTCTTAGGAAATCTAACAAGCATATCTACGACATCCATGGTTTATTTCAGAATTTTTTAAAAAGGCCAAAATGGGGGTTAAGTGAATTTCCTTGTTAATTTATGGATTTTACTCGTTTTTGACCTTTTTCTTTCACTAAAAAGGTCATAAAGTGGCCTAGCCTTATCGAATCGAAGCATGTAATAGTTCTTAGGAAATCTAACAAGCATATCTACGACATCCATGGTTTATTTCAGAATTTTTTAAAAAGGCCAAAATGGGGGTTAAGTGAATTTCCTTGTTAATTTATGGATTTTACTCGTTTTTGACCTTTTTCTTTCACTAAAAAGGTCATAAAGTGGCCTAGCCTTATCGAATCGAAGCATGTAATAGTTCCTATGAAATCTAACAAGCATATATTCGAATTCCAAGGTTGATTTTATCATTTTCAAAAATGGACAAAATGAGGGTTAAGTGAATTTCCTTGTTAATTTACGGATTTTACTCGTTTTTGACCTTTTTTAATTCACTAAAAAGGTCATAAAGTGGCCTAGCCTTATCGAATCGAAGCATGTAATAGTTCCTAGGAAATCTATCAAGCATATCTACGACATCCATGGTTTATTTTAGAATTTTTAAAAACGGCCAAAATGGGGGTTAATTGAATTTCCTTGTTAATTTACGGATTTTACTCGTTTTTGACCATTTTTCTTTCACTAAAATGGTCATAAAGTGGCCTAGCCTTATCGAATCGAAGCATGTAATAGTTCCTAGGAAATCTAACAAGCATATCTACGACATCCATGGTTTATTTTAGAATTTTTTAAAAAGGCCAAAATTGGGGTTAAGTGAATTTCCTTGTTAATTTATGGATTTTACTCGTTTTTGACCTTTTCCTTTCACTAAAAAGGTCATAAAGTGGCCTAGCCTTATCGAATCGAAGCATGTAATAGTTCTTAGGAAATCTAACAAGCATATCTACGACTTCCATGGTTTATTTCAGAATTTTTTAAAAAGGCCAAAATGGGGGTTAAGTGAATTTCCTTGTTAATTTATGGATTTCACTCGTTTTTGACCTTTTTCTTTCACTAAAAAGGTCATAAAGTGGCCTAGCCTTATCGAATCGAAGCATGTAATAGTTCCTATGAAATCTAACAAGCATATATTCGAATTCCAAGGTTGATTTTATCATTTTCAAAAATGGACAAAATGAGGGTTAAGTGAATTTCCTTGTTAATTTACGGATTTTACTCGTTTTTGACCCTTTTTCTTTCACTGAAAAGGTCATAAAGTGGCCTAGCCTTATTGAATCGAAGCATGTAATAGTTCCTAGGAAATCTAACAAGCATATCTACGACATCCATGGTTTATTTTAGAATTTTTTAAAAAGGCCAAAATGGGGGTTAAGTGAATTTCCTTGTTAATATACTGATTTTACTCATTTTTGACCCTTTTTCTTTCACTAAAAAGGTCATAAAGTGGCCTAGCCTTATCGAATCGAAACATGTAATAATTCTTAGGAAATCTAACAAGCATATCTACGACATCCATGGTTTATTTCAGAATTTTTTAAAAAGGCCAAAATGGGGGTTAAGTGAATTTCCTTGTTAATTTATGGATTTTACTCGTTTTTGACCTTTTTCTTTCACTAAAAAGGTCATAAAGTGGCCTAGCCTTATCGAATCGAAGCATGTAATAGTTCCTATGAAATCTAACAAGCATATATTCGAATTCCAAGGTTGATTTTATCATTTTCAAATATGGACAAAATGAGGGTTAAGTGAATTTCCTTGTTAATTTACGGATTTTACTCTTTTTTGACCCTTTTTCTTTCACTGAAAAGGTCATAAAGTGGCCTAGCCTTATCGAATCGAAACATGTAATAGTTCTTAGGAAATCTAACAAGCATATCTACGACATCCATGGTTTATTTCAGAATTTTTTAAAAAGGCCAAAATGGGGGTTAAGTGAATTTCCTTGTTAATTTATGGATTTTACTCGTTTTTGACCTTTTTCTTTCACTAAAAAGGTCATAAAGTGGCCTAGCCTTATCGAATCGAAGCATGTAATAGTTCTTAGGAAATCTAACAAGCATATCTACGACATCCATGGTTTATTTCAGAATTTTTTAAAAAGGCCAAAATGGGGGTTAAGTGAATTTCCTTGTTAATTTATGGATTTTACTCGTTTTTGACCTTTTTCTTTCACTAAAAAGGTTATAAAGTGGCCTAGCCTTATCGAATCGAAGCATGTAATAGTTCCTATGAAATCTAACAAGCATATATTCGAATTCCAAGGTTCATTTTATCATTTTCAAAAATGGACAAAATGAGGGTTAAGTGAATTTCCTTGTGAATTTACGGATTTTACTCGTTTTTGACCCTTTTTCTTTCACTGAAAAGGTCATAAAGTGGCCTAGCCTTATCGAATCGAAACATGTAATAGTTCTTAGGAAATCTAACAAGCATATCTACGACATCCATGGTTTATTTCAGAATTTTTTAAAAAGGCCAAAATGGGGGTTAAGTGAATTTCCTTGTTAATTTATGGATTTTACTCGTTTTTGACCTTTTTCTTTCACTAAAAAGGTCATAAAGTGGCCTAGCCTTATCGAATCGAAGCATGTAATAGTTCTTAGGAAATCTAACAAGCATATCTACGACATCCATGGTTTATTTCAGAATTTTTTAAAAAGGCCAAAATGGGGGTTAAGTGAATTTCCTTGTTAATTTATGGATTTTACTCGTTTTTGACCTTTTTCTTTCACTAAAAAGGTCATAAAGTGGCCTAGCCTTATCGAATCGAAGCATGTAATAGTTCCTATGAAATCTAACAAGCATATATTCGAATTCCAAGGTTGATTTTATCATTTTCAAAAATGGACAAAATGAGGGTTAAGTGAATTTCCTTGTTAATTTACGGATTTTACTCGTTTTTGACCTTTTTTAATTCACTAAAAAGGTCATAAAGTGGCCTAGCCTTATCGAATCGAAGCTTGTAATAGTTCCTAGGAAATCTATCAAGCATATCTACGACATCCATGGTTTATTTTAGAATTTTTAAAAACGGCCAAAATGGGGGTTAATTGAATTTCCTTGTTAATTTACGGATTTTACTCGTTTTTGACCATTTTTCTTTCACTAAAATGGTCATAAAGTGGCCTAGCCTTATCGAATCGAAGCATGTAATAGTTCCTAGGAAATCTAACAAGCATATCTACGACATCCATGGTTTATTTTAGAATTTTTTAAAAAGGCCAAAATGGGGGTTAAGTGAATTTCCTTGTTAATTTATGGATTTTACTCGTTTTTGACCTTTTTCTTTCACTAAAAAGGTCATAAAGTGGCCTAGCCTTATCGAATCGAAGCATGTAATAGTTCTTAGGAAATCTAACAAGCATATCTACGACATCCATGGTTTATTTCAGAATTTTTTAAAAAGGCCAAAATGGGGGTTAAGTGAATTTCCTTGTTAATTTATGGATTTCACTCGTTTTTGACCTTTTTCTTTCACTAAAAAGGTCATAAAGTGGCCTAGCCTTATCGAATCGAAGCATGTAATAGTTCTTAGGAAATCTAACAAGCATATCTACGACATCCATGGTTTATTTCAGAATTTTTTAAAAAGGCCAAAATGGGGGTTAAGTGAATTTCCTTGTTAATTTATGGATTTTACTCGTTTTTGACCTTTTTCTTTCACTAAAAAGGTCATTAAGTGGCCTAGCCTTATCGAATCGAAGCATGTAATAGTTCCTATGAAATCTAACAAGCATATATTCGAATTCCAAGGTTGATTTTATCAATTTCAAAAATGGACAAAATGAGGGTTAAGTGAATTTCCTTGTTAATTTACGGATTTTACTCGTTTTTGACCTTTTTTAATTCACTAAAAAGGTCGTAAAGTGGCCTAGCCTTATCGAATCGAAGCATGTAATAGTTCCAAGGAAATCTAACAAGAATATCTACGACATCCATGGTTTATTTCAGAATTTTTTAAAAAGGCCAAAATAGGGGTTAAGTGAATTTCCTTGTTAATTTATCGATTTTACTCGTTTTTGACCTTTTTCTTTCACTAAAAAGGTCATAAAGTGGCCTAGCCTTATCGAATCGAAGCATGTAATAGTTCCTAGGAAATCTAACAAGCATATCTACGACATCCATGGTTTATTTTAGAATTTTTTAAAAAGGCCAAAATGGGGGTTAAGTGAATTTCCTTGTTAATTTATGGATTTTACTCGTTTTTGACCTTTTTCTTTCACTAAAAAGGTCATAAAGTGGCCTAGCCTTATCGAATCGAAGCATGTAATAGTTCTTAGGAAATCTAACAAGCATATCTACGACATCCATGGTTTATTTCAGAATTTTTTAAAAAGGCCAAAATGGGGGTTAAGTGAATTTCCTTGTTAATTTATGGATTTCACTCGTTTTTGACCTTTTTCTTTCACTAAAAAGGTCATAAAGTGGCCTAGCCTTATCGAATCGAAGCATGTAATAGTTCTTAGGAAATCTAACAAGCATATCTACGACATCCATGGTTTATTTCAGAATTTTTTAAAAAGGCCAAAATGGGGGTTAAGTGAATTTCCTTGTTAATTTATGGATTTTACTCGTTTTTGACCTTTTTCTTTCACTAAAAAGGTCATTAAGTGGCCTAGCCTTATCGAATCGAAGCATGTAATAGTTCCTATGAAATCTAACAAGCATATATTCGAATTCCAAGGTTGATTTTATCAATTTCAAAAATGGACAAAATGAGGGTTAAGTGAATTTCCTTGTTAATTTACGGATTTTACTCGTTTTTGACCTTTTTTAATTCACTAAAAAGGTCGTAAAGTGGCCTAGCCTTATCGAATCGAAGCATGTAATAGTTCCTAGGAAATCTAACAAGAATATCTACGACATCCATGGTTTATTTCAGAATTTTTTAAAAAGGCCAAAATAGGGGTTAAGTGAATTTCCTTGTTAATTTATCGATTTTACTCGTTTTTGACCTTTTTCTTTCACTAAAAAGGTCATAAAGTGGCCTAGCCTTATCGAATCGAAGCATGTAATAGTTCCTAGGAAATCTAACAAGCATATCTACGACATCCATGGTTTATTTTAGAATTTTTTAAAAAGGCCAAAATGGGGGTTAAGTGAATTTCCTTGTTAATTTATGGATTTTACTCGTTTTTGACCTTTTTCTTTCACTAAAAAGGTCATAAAGTGGCCTAGCCTTATCGAATCGAAGCATGTAATAGTTCTTAGGAAATCTAACAAGCATATCTACGACATCCATGGTTTATTTCAGAATTTTTTAAAAAGGCCAAAATGGGGGTTAAGTGAATTTCCTTGTTAATTTATGGATTTCACTCGTTTTTGACCTTTTTCTTTCACTAAAAAGGTCATAAAGTGGCCTAGCCTTATCGAATCGAAGCATGTAATAGTTCTTAGGAAATCTAACAAGCATATCTACGACATCCATGGTTTATTTCAGAATTTTTTAAAAAGGCCAAAATGGGGGTTAATTGAATTTCCTTGTTAATTTATGGATTTTACTCGTTTTTGACCTTTTTCTTTCACTAAAAAGGTCATTAAGTGGCCTAGCCTTATCGAATCGAAGCATGTAATAGTTCCTATGAAATCTAACAAGCATATATTCGAATTCCAAGGTTGATTTTATCAATTTCAAAAATGGACAAAATGAGGGTTAAGTGAATTTCCTTGTGAATTTACGGATTTTACTCGTTTTTGACCCTTTTTCTTTCACTGAAAAGGTCATAAAGTGGCCTAGCCTTATCGAATCGAAACATGTAATAGTTCTTAGGAAATCTAACAAGCATATCTACGACATCCATGGTTTATTTCAGAATTTTTTAAAAAGGCCAAAATGGGGGTTAAGTGAATTTCCTTGTTAATTTATGGATTTCACTCGTTTTTGACCTTTTTCTTTCACTAAAAAGGTCATAAAGTGGCCTAGCCTTATCGAATCGAAGCATGTAATAGTTCCTATGAAATCTAACAAGCATATATTCGAATTCCAAGGTTGATTTTATCAATTTCAAAAATGGACAAAATGAGGGTTAAGTGAATTTCCTTGTTAATTTACGGATTTTACTCGTTTTTGACCCTTTTTCTTTCACTGAAAAGGTCATAAAGTGGCCTAGCCTTATCGAATCGAAACATGTAATAGTTCCTAGGAAATCTAACAAGCATATCTACGACATCCATGGTTTATTTTAGAATTTTTTAAAAAGGCCAAAATGGGGGTTAAGTGAATTTCCTTGTTAATTTATGGATTTTACTCGTTTTTGACCTTTTTCTTTCACTAAAAAGGTCATAAAGTGGCCTAGCCTTATCGAATCGAAGCATGTAATAGTTCCTATGAAATCTAACAAGCATATATTCGAATTCCAAGGTTGATTTTATCATTTTCAAAAATGGACAAAATGAGGGTTAAGTGAATTTCCTTGTTAATTTACGGATTTTACTTGTTTTTGACCTTTTTTAATTCACTAAAAAGGTCATAAAGTGGCCTAGCCTTATCGAATCGAAGCTTGTAATAGTTCCTAGGAAATCTATCATGCATATCTACGACATCCATGGTTTATTTTAGAATTTTTAAAAACGGCCCAAATGGGGGTTAATTGAATTTCCTTGTTAATTTACGGATTTTCTCGTTTTTGACCATTTTTCTTTCACTAAAATGGTCATAAAGTGGCCTAGCCTTATCGAATCGAAGCATGTAATAGTTCCTAGGAAATCTAACAAGCATATCTACGACATCCATGGTTTATTTTAGAATTTTTTAAAAAGGCCAAAATGGGGGTTAAGTGAATTTCCTTGTTAATTTATGGATTTTACTCGTTTTTGACCTTTTTCTTTCACTAAAAAGGTCATAAAGTGGCCTAGCCTTATCGAATCGAAGCATGTAATAGTTCTTAGGAAATCTAACAAGCATATCTACGACATCCATGGTTTATTTCAGAATTTTTTAAAAAGGCCAAAATAGGGGTTAAGTGAATTTCCTTGTTAATTTATCGATTTTACTCGTTTTTGACCTTTTTCTTTCACTAAAAAGGTCATAAAGTGGCCTAGCCTTATCGAATCGAAGCATGTAATAGTTCCTATGAAATCTAACAAGCATATATTCGAATTCCAAGGTTGATTTTATCATTTTCAAAAATGGACAAAATGAGGGTTAAGTGAATTTCCTTGTTAATTTACGGATTTTACTCGTTTTTGACCTTTTTTAATTCACTAAAAAGGTCATAAAGTGGCCTAGCCTTATCGAATCGAAGCATGTAATAGTTCCTAGGAAATCTAACAAGAATATCTACGACATCCATGGTTTATTTCAGAATTTTTTAAAAAGGCCAAAATAGGGGTTAAGTGAATTTCCTTGTTAATTTATCGATTTTACTCGTTTTTGACCTTTTTCTTTCACTAAAAAGGTCATAAAGTGGCCTAGCCTTATCGAATCGAAGCATGTAATAGTTCCTATGAAATCTAACAAGCATATATTCGAATTCCAAGGTTGATTTTATCATTTTCAAAAATGGACAAAATGAGGGTTAAGTGAATTTCCTTGTTAATTTACGGATTTTACTCGTTTTTAACCCTTTTTCTTTCACTAAAAAGGTCATAAAGTGGCCTAGCCTTATCGAATCGAAGCATGTAATAGTTCCTAGGAAATCTAACAAGCATATCTTCGACATCCATGGTTTATTTTAGAATTTTTAAAAACGGCCAAAATGGGGGTTAAGTGAATTTTCTTGTTAATTTACGGATTTTACTCGTTTTTGACCCTTTTTCTTTCACTGAAAAGGTCATAAAGTGGCCTAGCCTTATCGAATCGAAGCATGTAATAGTTCCTAGGAAATCTAACAAGCATATCTACGACATCCATGGTTTATTTTAGAATTTTTTAAAAAGGCCAAAATGGGGGTTAAGTGAATTTCCTTGTTAATTAATGGATTTTACTCGTTTTTGACCTTTTTCTTTCACTAAAAAGGTCATAAAGTGGCCTAGCCTTATCGAATCGAAGCATGTAATAGTTCTTAGGAAATCTAACAAGCATATCTACGACATCCATGGTTTATTTCAGAATTTTTTAAAAAGGCCAAAATGGGGGTTAAGTGAATTTCCTTGTTAATTTATGGATTTTACTCGTTTTTGACCTTTTTCTTTCACTAAAAAGGTCATAAAGTGGCCTAGCCTTATCGAATCGAAGCATGTAATAGTTCCTATGAAATCTAACAAGCATATATTCGAATTCCAAGGTTGATTTTATCATTTTCAAAAATGGACAAAATGAGGGTTAAGTGAATTTCCTTGTTAATTTACGGATTTTACTCGTTTTTGACCTTTTTTAATTCACTAAAAAGGTCATAAAGTGGCCTAGCCTTATCGAATCGAAGCATGTAATAGTTCCTAGGAAATCTAACAAGCATATCTACGACATCCATGGTTTATTTCAGAATTTTTTAAAAAGGCCAAAATAGGGGTTAAGTGAATTTCCTTGTTAATTTATCGATTTTACTCGTTTTTGACCTTTTTCTTTCACTAAAAAGGTCATAAAGTGGCCTAGCCTTATCGAATCGAAGCATGTAATAGTTCCTATGAAATCTAACAAGCATATATTCGAATTCCAAGGTTGATTTTATCATTTTCAAAAATGGACAAAATGAGGGTTAAGTGAATTTCCTTGTTAATTTACGGATTTTACTCGTTTTTGACCCTTTTTCTTTCACTAAAAAGGTCATAAAGTGGCCTAGCCTTATCGAATCGAAGCATGTAATAGTTCCTAGGAAATCTAACAAGCATATCTACGACATCCATGGTTTATTTTAGAATTTTTAAAAACGGCCAAAATGGGGGTTAAGTGAATTTTCTTGTTAATTTACGGATTTTACTCGTTTTTGACCCTTTTTCTTTCACTGAAAAGGTCATAAAGTGGCCTAGCCTTATCGAATCGAAGCATGTAATAGTTCCTAGGAAATCTAACAAGCATATCTACGACATCCATGGTTTATTTTAGAATTTTTTAAAAAGGCCAAAATGGGGGTTAAGTGAATTTCCTTGTTAATTAATGGATTTTACTCGTTTTTGACCTTTTTCTTTCACTAAAAAGGTCATAAAGTGGCCTAGCCTTATCGAATCGAAGCATGTAATAGTTCTTAGGAAATCTAACAAGCATATCTACGACATCCATGGTTTATTTCAGAATTTTTTAAAAAGGCCAAAATGGGGGTTAAGTGAATTTCCTTGTTAATTTATGGATTTTACTCGTTTTTGACCTTTTTCTTTCACTAAAAAGGTCATAAAGTGGCCTAGCCTTATCGAATCGAAGCATGTAATAGTTCCTATGAAATCTAACAAGCATATATTCGAATTCCAAGGTTGATTTTATCATTTTCAAAAATGGACAAAATGAGGGTTAAGTGAATTTCCTTGTTAATTTACGGATTTTACTCGTTTTTGACCTTTTTTAATTCACTAAAAAGGTCATAAAGTGGCCTAGCCTTATCGAATCGAAGCATGTAATAGTTCCTAGGAAATCTAACAAGCATATCTACGACATCCATGGTTTATTTCAGAATTTTTTAAAAAGGCCAAAATAGGGGTTAAGTGAATTTCCTTGTTAATTTATCGATTTTACTCGTTTTTGACCTTTTTCTTTCACTAAAAAGGTCATAAAGTGGCCTAGCCTTATCGAATCGAAGCATGTAATAGTTCCTATGAAATCTAACAAGCATATATTCGAATTCCAAGGTTGATTTTATCATTTTCAAAAATGGACAAAATGAGGGTTAAGTGAATTTCCTTGTTAATTTACGGATTTTACTCGTTTTTGACCCTTTTTCTTTCACTAAAAAGGTCATAAAGTGGCCTAGCCTTATCGAATCGAAGCATGTAATAGTTCCTAGGAAATCTAACAAGCATATCTACGACATCCATGGTTTATTTTAGAATTTTTAAAAACGGCCAAAATGGGGGTTAAGTGAATTTTCTTGTTAATTTACGGATTTTACTCGTTTTTGACCCTTTTTCTTTCACTGAAAAGGTCATAAAGGGGCCTAGCCTTATCGAATCGAAGCATGTAATAGTTCCTAGGAAATCTAACAAGCATATCTACGACATCCATGGTTTATTTTAGAATTTTTTAAAAAGGCCAAAATGGGGGTTAAGTGAATTTCCTTGTTAATTAATGGATTTTACTCGTTTTTGACCTTTTTCTTTCACTAAAAAGGTCATAAAGTGGCCTAGCCTTATCGAATCGAAGCATGTAATAGTTCTTAGGAAATCTAACAAGCATATCTACGACATCCATGGTTTATTTCAGAATTTTTTAAAAAGGCCAAAATGGGGGTTAAGTGAATTTCCTTGTTAATTTATGGATTTTACTCGTTTTTGACCTTTTTCTTTCACTAAAAAGGTCATAAAGTGGCCTAGCCTTATCGAATCGAAGCATGTAATAGTTCCTATGAAATCTAACAAGCATATATTCGAATTCCTAGGTTGATTTTATCATTTTCAAAAATGGACAAAATGAGGGTTAAGTGAATTTCCTTGTTAATTTACGGATTTTACTCGTTTTTGACCTTTTTTAATTCACTAAAAAGGTCATAAAGTGGCCTAGCCTTATCGAATCGAAGCATGTAATAGTTCCTAGGAAATATAACAAGCATATCTACGACATCCATGGCTTATTTCAGAATTTTTTAAAAAGGCCAAAATAGGGGTTAAGTGAATTTCCTTGTTAATTTATCGATTTTACTCGTTTTTGACCTTTTTCTTTCACTAAAAAGGTCATAAAGTGGCCTAGCCTTATCGAATCGAAGCATGTAATAGTTCCTATGAAATCTAACAAGCATATATTCGAATTCCAAGGTTGATTTTATCATTTTCAAAAATGGACAAAATGAGGGTTAAGTGAATTTCCTTGTTAATTTACGGATTTTACTCGTTTTTGACCCTTTTTCTTTCACTAAAAAGGTCATAAAGTGGCCTAGCCTTATCGAATCGAAGCATGTAATAGTTCCTAGGAAATCTAACAAGCATATCTACGACATCCATGGTTTATTTTAGAATTTTTAAAAACGGCCAAAATGGGGGTTAAGTGAATTTTCTTGTTAATTTACGGATTTTACTCGTTTTTGACCCATTTTCTTTCACTGAAAAGGTCATAAAGTTGCCTAGCCTTATCGAATCGAAGCTTGTAATAGTTCCTAGGAAATCTAACAAGCATATCTACGACATCCATGGTTTATTTTAGAATTTTTTAAAAAGGCCAAAATGGGGGTTAAGTGAATTTCCTTGTTAATTTATGGATTTTACTCGTTTTTGACCTTTTTCTTTCACTAAAAAGGTCATAAAGTGGCCTAGCCTTATCGAATCGAAGCATGTAATAGTTCCTATGAAATCTAACAAGCATATATTCGAATTCCAAGGTTGATTTTATCATTTTCAAAAATGGATAAAATGAGGGTTAAGTGAATTTCCTTGTTAATTTACGGATTTTACTCGTTTTTGACCTTTTTTAATTCACTAAAAAGGTCATAAAGTGGCCTAGCCTTATCGAATCGAAGCATGTAATAGTTCCTAGGAAATCTAACAAGAATATCTACGACATCCATGGTTTATTTCAGAATTTTTTAAAAAGGCCAAAATGGGGGTTAAGTGAATTTCCTTGTTAATTTATGGATTTTACTCGTTTTTGACCTTTTTCTTTCACTAAAAAGGTCATAAAGTGGCCTAGCCTTATCGAATCGAAGCATGTAATAGTTCCTATGAAATCTAACAAGCATATATTCGAATTCCAAGGTTGATTTTATCATTTTCAAAAATGGACAAAATGAGGGTTAAGTGAATTTCCTTGTCAATTTACGGATTTTACTCGTTTTTGACCTTTTTTAATTCACTAAAAAGGTCATAAAGTGGCCTAGCCTTATCGAATCAAAGCATGTAATAGTTCCTACGAAATCTAACAAGAATATCTACGACATCCATGGTTTATTTCAGAATTTTTTAAAAAGGCCAAAATAGGGGTTAAGTGAATTTCCTTGTTAATTTATCGATTTTACTCGTTTTTGACCTTTTTCTTTCACTAAAAAGGTCATAAAGTGGCCTAGCCTTATCGAATCGAAGCATGTAATAGTTCCTATGAAATCTAACAAGCATATCTACGACATCCATGGTTTATTTTAGAATTTTTAAAAACGGCCAAAATGGGGGTTAAGTGAATTTTCTTGTTAATTTACGGATTTTACTCGTTTTTGACCCTTTTTCTTTCACTGAAAAGGTCATAAAGTGGCCTAGCCTTATCGAATCGAAGCATGTAATAGTTCCTAGGAAATCTAACAAGCATATCTACGACATCCATGGTTTATTTTAGAATTTTTTAAAAAGGCCAAAATGGGGGTTAAGTGAATTTCCTTGTTAATTAATGGATTTTACTCGTTTTTGACCTTTTTCTTTCACTAAAAAGGTCATAAAGTGGCCTAGCCTTATCGAATCGAAGCATGTAATAGTTCTTAGGAAATCTAACAAGCATATCTACGACATCCATGGTTTATTTCAGAATTTTTTAAAAAGGCCAAAATGGGGGTTAAGTGAATTTCCTTGTTAATTTATGGATTTTACTCGTTTTTGACCTTTTTCTTTCACTAAAAAGGTCATAAAGTGGCCTAGCCTTATCGAATCGAAGCATGTAATAGTTCCTATGAAATCTAACAAGCATATATTCGAATTCCAAGGTTGATTTTATCATTTTCAAAAATGGACAAAATGAGGGTTAAGTGAATTTCCTTGTCAATTTACGGATTTTACTCGTTTTTGACCTTTTTTAATTCACTAAAAAGGTCATAAAGTGGCCTAGCCTTATCGAATCAAAGCATGTAATAGTTCCTACGAAATCTAACAAGAATATCTACGACATCCATGGTTTATTTCAGAATTTTTTAAAAAGGCCAAAATAGGGGTTAAGTGAATTTCCTTGTTAATTTATCGATTTTACTCGTTTTTGACCTTTTTCTTTCACTAAAAAGGTCATAAAGTGGCCTAGCCTTATCGAATCGAAGCATGTAATAGTTCCTATGAAATCTAACAAGCATATCTACGACATCCATGGTTTATTTTAGAATTTTTAAAAACGGCCAAAATGGGGGTTAAGTGAATTTTCTTGTTAATTTACGGATTTTACTCGTTTTTGACCCTTTTTCTTTCACTGAAAAGGTCATAAAGTGGCCTAGCCTTATCGAATCGAAGCATGTAATAGTTCCTAGGAAATCTAACAAGCATATCTACGACATCCATGGTTTATTTTAGAATTTTTTAAAAAGGCCAAAATGGGGGTTAAGTGAATTTCCTTGTTAATTAATGGATTTTACTCGTTTTTGACCTTTTTCTTTCACTAAAAAGGTCATAAAGTGGCCTAGCCTTATCGAATCGAAGCATGTAATAGTTCTTAGGAAATCTAACAAGCATATCTACGACATCCATGGTTTATTTCAGAATTTTTTAAAAAGGCCAAAATGGGGGTTAAGTGAATTTCCTTGTTAATTTATGGATTTTACTCGTTTTTGACCTTTTTCTTTCACTAAAAAAGTCATAAAGTGGCCTAGCCTTATCGAATCGAAGCATGTAATAGTTCCTATGAAATCTAACAAGCATATATTCGAATTCCAAGGTTGATTTTATCATTTTCAAAAATGGACAAAATGAGGGTTAAGGGAATTTCCTTGTTAATTTACGGATTTTACTCGTTTTTGACCCTTTTTCTTTCACTAAAAAGGTCATAAAGTGGCCTAGCCTTATCGAATCGAAGCATGTAATAGTTCCTAGGAAATCTAACAAGCATATCTACGACATCCATGGTTTATTTTAGAATTTTTAAAAACGGCCAAAATGGGGGTTAAGTGAATTTCCTTGTTAATTAATGGATTTTACTCGTTTTTGACCTTTTTCTTTCACTAAAAAGGTCATAAAGTGGCCTAGCCTTATCGAATCGAAGCATGTAATAGTTCTTAGGAAATCTAACAAGCATATCTACGACATCCATGGTTTATTTCAGAATTTTTTAAAAAGGCCAAAATGGGGGTTAAGTGAATTTCCTTGTTAATTTATGGATTTTACTCGTTTTTGACCTTTTTCTTTCACTAAAAAAGTCATAAAGTGGCCTAGCCTTATCGAATCGAAGCATGTAATAGTTCCTATGAAATCTAACAAGCATATATTCGAATTCCAAGGTTGATTTTATCATTTTCAAAAATGGACAAAATGAGGGTTAAGGGAATTTCCTTGTTAATTTACGGATTTTACTCGTTTTTGACCCTTTTTCTTTCACTAAAAAGGTCATAAAGTGGCCTAGCCTTATCGAATCGAAGCATGTAATAGTTCCTAGGAAATCTAACAAGCATATCTACGACATCCATGGTTTATTTTAGAATTTTTAAAAACGGCCAAAATGGGGGTTAAGTGAATTTCCTTGTTAATTTATCGATTTTACTCGTTTTTGACCTTTTTCTTTCACTAAAAAGGTCATAAAGTGGCCTAGCCTTATCGAATCGAAGCATGTAATAGTTCCTATGAAATCTAACAAGCATATATTCGAATTCCAAGGTTGATTTTATCATTTTCAAAAATGGACAAAATGAGGGTTAAGTGAATTTCCTTGTTAATTTACGGATTTTACTCGTTTTTGACCTTTTTTAATTCACTAAAAAGGTCATAAAGTGGCCTAGCCTTATCGAATCGAAGCATGTAATAGTTCCTAGGATATATAACAAGCATATCTACGACATCCATGGCTTATTTCAGAATTTTTTAAAAAGGCCAAAATAGGGGTTAAGTGAATTTCCTTGTTAATTTATCGATTTTACTCGTTTTTGACCTTTTTCTTTCACTAAAAAGGTCATAAAGTGGCCTAGCCTTATCGAATCGAAGCATGTAATAGTTCCTATGAAATCTAACAAGCATATATTCGAATTCCAAGGTTGATTTTATCATTTTCAAAAATGGACAAAATGAGGGTTAAGTGAATTTCCTTGTTAATTTACGGATTTTACTCGTTTTTGACCCTTTTTCTTTCACTGAAAAGGTCATAAAGGGGCCTAGCCTTATCGAATCGAAGCATGTAATAGTTCCTAGGAAATCTAACAAGCATATCTACGACATCCATGGTTTATTTTAGAATTTTTTAAAAAGGCCAAAATGGGGGTTAAGTGAATTTCCTTGTTAATTAATGGATTTTACTCGTTTTTGACCTTTTTCTTTCACTAAAAAGGTCATAAAGTGGCCTAGCCTTATCGAATCGAAGCATATAATAGTTCTTAGGAAATCTAACAAGCATATCTACGGCATCCATGGTTTATTTCAGAATTTTTTAAAAAGGCCAAAATGGGGGTTAAGTGAATTTCCTTGTTAATTTATGGATTTTACTCGTTTTTGACCTTTTTCTTTCACTAAAAAGGTCATAAAGTGGCCTAGCCTTATCGAATCGAAGCATGTAATAGTTCCTATGAAATCTAACAAGCATATATTCGAATTCCAAGGTTGATTTTATCATTTTCAAAAATGGACAAAATGAGGGTTAAGTGAATTTCCTTGTTAATTTACGGATTTTACTCGTTTTTGACCTTTTTTAATTCACTAAAAAGGTCATAAAGTGGCCTAGCCTTATCGAATCAAAGCATGTAATAGTTCCTAGGAAATCTAACAAGAATATCTACGACATCCATGGTTTATTTCAGAATTTTTTAAAAAGGCCAAAATAGGGGTTAAGTGAATTTCCTTGTTAATTTATCGATTTTACTCGTTTTTGACCTTTTTCTTTCACTAAAAAGGTCATAAAGTGGCCTAGCCTTAACGAATCGAAGCATGTAATAGTTCCTATGAAATCTAACAAGCATATATTCGAATTCCAAGGTTGATTTTATCATTTTCAAAAATGGACAAAATGAGGGTTAAGTGAATTTCCTTGTTAATTTACGGATTTTACTCGTTTTTGACCTTTTTTAATTCACTAAAAAGGTCATAAAGTGGCCTAGCCTTATCGAATCGAAGCATGTAATAGTTCCTAGGAAATCTAACAAGAATATCTACGACATCCATGGTTTATTTCAGAATTTTTTAAAAAGGCCAAAATAGGGGTTAAGTGAATTTCCTTGTTAATTTATCGATTTTACTCGTTTTTGACCTTTTTCTTTCACTAAAAAGGTCATAAAGTGGCCTAGCCTTATCGAATCGAAGCATGTAATAGTTCCTATGAAATCTAACAAGCATATATTCGAATTCCAAGGTTGATTTTATCATTTTCAAAAATGGACAAAATGAGGGTTAAGTGAATTTCCTTGTTAATTTACGGATTTTACTCGTTTTTGACCCTTTTTCTTTCACTGAAAAGGTCATAAAGTGGCCTAGCCTTATCGAATCGAAGCATGTAATAGTTCCTAGGAAATCTAACAAGCATATCTACGACATCCATGGTTTATTTTAGAATTTTTTAAAAAGGCCAAAATGGGGGTTAAGTGAATTTCCTTGTTAATATACGGATTTTACTCATTTTTGACCCTTTTTCTTTCACTAAAAAGGTCATAAAGTGGCCTAGCCTTATCGAATCGAAACATGTAATAGTTCTTAGGAAATCTAACAAGCATATCTACGACATCCATGGTTTATTTCAGAATTTTTTAAAAAGGCCAAAATGGGGGTTAAGTGAATTTCCTTGTTAATTTATGGATTTTACTCGTTTTTGACCTTTTTCTTTCACTAAAAAGGTCATAAAGTGGCCTAGCTTTATCGAATCGAAGCATGTAATAGTTCTTAGGAAATCTAACAAGCATATCTACGACATCCATGGTTTATTTCAGAATTTTTTAAAAAGGCCAAAATGGGGGTTAAGTGAATTTCCTTGTTAATTTATGGATTTTACTCGTTTTTGACCTTTTTCTTTCACTAAAAAGGTCATAAAGTGGCCTAGCCTTATCGAATCGAACCATGTAATAGTTCCTATGAAATCTAACAAGCATATATTCGAATTCCAAGGTTGATTTTATCATTTTCAAAAATGGACAAAATGAGGGTTAAGTGAATTTCCTTGTTAATTTACGGATTTTACTCGTTTTTGACCTTTTTTAATTCACTAAAAAGGTCATAAAGTGGCCTAGCCTTATCGAATCGAAGCATGTAATAGTTCCTAGGAAATCTAACAAGCATATCTACGACATCCATGGTTTATTTCAGAATTTTTTAAAAAGGCCAAAATAGGGGTTAAGTGAATTTCCTTGTTAATTTATCGATTTTACTCGTTTTTGACCTTTTTCTTTCACTAAAAAGGTCATAAAGTGGCCTAGCCTTATCGAATCGAAGCATGTAATAGTTCCTATGAAATCTAACAAGCATATATTCGAATTCCAAGGTTGATTTTATCATTTTCAAAAATGGACAAAATGAGGGTTAAGTGAATTTCCTTGTTAATTTACGGATTTTACTCGTTTTTGACCCTTTTTCTTTCACTAAAAAGGTCATAAAGTGGCCTAGCCTTATCGAATCGAAGCATGTAATAGTTCCTAGGAAATCTAACAAGCATATCTACGACATCCATGGTTTATTTTAGAATTTTTTAAAAAGGCCAAAATGGGGGTTAAGTGAATTTCCTTGTTAATATACGGATTTTACTCATTTTTGACCCTTTTTCTTTCACTAAAAAGGTCATAAAGTGGCCTAGCCTTATCGAATCGAAACATGTAATAGTTCTTAGGAAATCTAACAAGCATATCTACGACATCCATGGTTTATTTCAGAATTTTTTAAAAAGGCCAAAATGGGGGTTAAGTGAATTTCCCTGTTAATTTATGGATTTTACTCGTTTTTGACCTTTTTCTTTCACTAAAAAGGTCATAAAGTGGCCTAGCTTTATCGAATCGAAGCATGTAATAGTTCTTAGGAAATCTAACAAGCATATCTACGACATCCATGGTTTATTTCAGAATTTTTTAAAAAGGCCAAAATGGGGGTTAAGTGAATTTTCTTGTTAATTTACGGATTTTACTCGTTTTTGACCTTTTTCTTTCACTAAAAAGGTCATGAAGTGGCCTAGCCTTATCAAATCGAAGCATGTAATAGTTCCTATGAAATCTAACAAGCATATATTCGAATTCCAAGGTTGATTTTATCATTTTCAAAAATGGACAAAATGAGGGTTAAGTGAATTTCCTTGTTAATTTACGGATTTTACTCGTTTTTGACCTTTTTTAATTCACTAAAAAGGTCATAAAGTGGCCTAGCCTTATCGAATCGAAGCATGTAATAGTTCCTAGGAAATCTAACAAGAATATCTACGACATCCATGGTTTATTTCAGAATTTTTTAAAAAGGCCAAAATAGGGGTTAAGTGAATTTCCTTGTTAATTTATCGATTTTACTCGTTTTTGACCTTTTTCTTTCACTAAAAAGGTCATAAAGTGGCCTAGCCTTATCGAATCGAAGCATGTAATAGTTCCTATGAAATCTAACAAGCATATCTACGACATCCATGGTTTATTTTAGAATTTTTAAAAACGGCCAAAATGGGGGTTAAGTGAATTTTCTTGTTAATTTACGGATTTTACTCGTTTTTGACCCTTTTTCTTTCACTGAAAAGGTCATAAAGTGGCCTAGCCTTATCGAATCGAAGCATGTAATAGTTCCTAGGACATCTAACAAGCATATCTACGACATCCATGGTTTATTTTAGAATTTTTTAAAAAGGCCAAAATGGGGGTTAAGTGAATTTCCTTGTTAATTAATGGATTTTACTCGTTTTTGACCTTTTTCTTTCACTAAAAAGGTCATAAAGTGGCCTAGCCTTATCGAATCGAAGCATGTAATAGTTCTTAGGAAATCTAACAAGCATATCTACGACATCCATGGTTTATTTCAGAATTTTTTAAAAAGGCCAAAATGGGGGTTAAGTGAATTTCCTTGTTAATTTATGGATTTTACTCGTTTTTGACCTTTTTCTTTCACTAAAAAGGTCATAAAGTGGCCTAGCCTTATCGAATCGAAGCATGTAATAGTTCCTATGAAATCTAACAAGCATATATTCGAATTCCAAGGTTGATTTTATCATTTTCAAAAATGGACAAAATGAGGGTTAAGTGAATTTCCTTGTTAATTTACGGATTTTACTCGTTTTTGACCTTTTTTAATTCACTAAAAAGGTCATAAAGTGGCCTAGCCTTATCGAATCGAAGCATGTAATAGTTCCTAGGATATATAACAAGCATATCTACGACATCCATGGCTTATTTCAGAATTTTTTAAAAAGGCCAAAATAGGGGTTTAGTGAATTTCCTTGTTAATTTATCGATTTTACTCGTTTTTGACCTTTTTCTTTCACTAAAAAGGTCATAAAGTGGCCTAGCCTTATCGAATCGAAGCATGTAATAGTTCCTATGAAATCTAACAAGCATATATTCGAATTCAAAGGTTGATTTTATCATTTTCAAAAATGGACAAAATGAGGGTTAAGTGAATTTCCTTGTTAATTTACGGATTTTACTCGTTTTTGACCCTTTTTCTTTCACTAAAAAGGTCATAAAGTGGCCTAGCCTTATCGAATCGAAGCATGTAATAGTTCCTAGGAAATCTAACAAGCATATCTACGACATCCATGGTTTATTTTAGAATTTTTAAAAACGGCCAAAATGGGGGTTAAGTGAATTTTCTTGTTAATTTACGGATTTTACTCGTTTTTGACCCATTTTCTTTCACTGAAAAGGTCATAAAGTTGCCTAGCCTTGTCGAATCGAAGCATGTAATAGTTCCTAGGAAATCTAACAAGCATATCTACGACATCCATGGTTTATTTCAGAATTTTTTAAAAAGGCCAAAATAGGGGTTAAGTGAATTTCCTTGTTAATTTATCGATTTTACTCGTTTTTGACCTTTTTCTTTCACTAAAAAGGTCATAAAGTGGCCTAGCCTTATCGAATCGAAGCATGTAATAGTTCCTATGAAATCTAACAAGCATATATTCGAATTCCAAGGTTGATTTTATCATTTTCAAAAATGGACAAAATGAGGGTTAAGTGAATTTCCTTGTTAATTTACGGATTTTACTCGTTTTTGACCTTTTTTAATTCACTAAAAAGGTCATAAAGTGGCCTAGCCTTATCGAATCGAAGCATGTAATAGTTCCTAGGAAATCTAACAAGAATATCTACGACATTCATGGTTTATTTCAGAATTTTTTAAAAAGGCCAAAATAGGGGTTAAGTGAATTTCCTTGTTAATTTATCGATTTTACTCGTTTTTGACCTTTTTTTTCACTAAAAAGGTCATAAAGTGGCCTAGCCTTATCGAATCGAAGCATGTAATAGTTCCTAGGAAATCTAACAAGCATATCTACGACATCCATGGTTTATTTTAGAATTTTTAAAAACGGCCAAAATGGGGGTTAAGTGAATTTTCTTGTTAATTTACGGATTTTACTCGTTTTTGACCCATTTTCTTTCACTGAAAAGGTCATAAAGTTGCCTAGCCTTGTCGAATCGAAGCATGTAATAGTTCCTAGGAAATCTAACAAGCATATCTACGACATCCATGGTTTATTTCAGAATTTTTTAAAAAGGCCAAAATAGGGGTTAAGTGAATTTCCTTGTTAATTTATCGATTTTACTCGTTTTTGACCTTTTTCTTTCACTAAAAAGGTCATAAAGTGGCCTAGCCTTATCGAATCGAAGCATGTAATAGTTCCTATGAAATCTAACAAGCATATATTCGAATTCCAAGGTTGATTTTATCATTTTCAAAAATGGACAAAATGAGGGTTAAGTGAATTTCCTTGTTAATTTACGGATTTTACTCGTTTTTGACCTTTTTTAATTCACTAAAAAGGTCATAAAGTGGCCTAGCCTTATCGAATCGAAGCATGTAATAGTTCCTAGGAAATCTAACAAGAATATCTACGACATCCATGGTTTATTTCAGAATTTTTTAAAAAGGCCAAAATAGGGGTTAAGTGAATTTTCTTGTTAATTTATCGATTTTACTCGTTTTTGACCTTTTTCTTTCACTAAAAAGGTCATAAAGTGGCCTAGCCTTATCGAATCGAAGCATGTAATAGTTCCTATGAAATCTAACAAGCATATATTCGAATTCCAAGGTTGATTTTATCATTTTCAAAAATGGACAAAATGAGGGTTAAGTGAATTTCCTTGTTAATTTACGGATTTTACTCGTTTTTGACCCTTTTTCTTTCACTGAAAAGGTCATAAAGTGGCCTAGCCTTATCGAATCGAAGCATGTAATAGTTCCTAGGAAATCTAACAAGCATATCTACGACATCCATGGTTTAATTTAGAATTTTTTCAAAAGGCCAAAATGGGGGTTAAGTGAATTTCCTTGTTAATATACGGATTTTACTCATTTTTGACCCTTTTTCTTTCACTAAAAAGGTCATAAAGTGGCCTAGCCTTATCGAATCGAAACATGTAATAGTTCTTAGGAAATCTAACAAGCATATCTACGACATCCATGGTTTATTTCAGAATTTTTTAAAAAGGCCAAAATGGGGGTTAAGTGAATTTCCTTGTTAATTTATGGATTTTACTCGTTTTTGACCTTTTTCTTTCACTAAAAAGGTCATAAAGTGGCCTAGCTTTATCGAATCGAAGCATGTAATAGTTCTTAGGAAATCTAACAAGCATATCTACGACATCCATGGTTTATTTCAGAATTTTTTAAAAAGGCCAAAATGGGGGTTTAGTGAATTTCCTTGTTAATTTATGGATTTTACTCGTTTTTGACCTTTTTCTTTCACTAAAAAGGTCATAAAGTGGCCTAGCCTTATCGAATCGAAGCATGTAATAGTTCCTATGAAATCTAACAAGCATATATTCGAATTCCAAGGTTGATTTTATCATTTTCAAAAATGGACAAAATGAGGGTTAAGTGAATTTCCTTGTTAATTTACGGATTTTACTCGTTTTTGACCTTTTTTAATTCACTAAAAAGGTCATAAAGTGGCCTAGCCTTATCGAATCGAAGCATGTAATAGTTCCTAGGAAATCTAACAAGAATATCTACGACATCCATGGTTTATTTCAGAATTTTTTAAAAAGGCCAAAATAGGGGTTAAGTGAATTTCCTTGTTAATTTATCGATTTTACTCGTTTTTGACCTTTTTTTTCACTAAAAAGGTCATAAAGTGGCCTAGCCTTATCGAATCGAAGCATGTAATAGTTCCTAGGAAATCTAACAAGCATATCTACGACATCCATGGTTTATTTTAGAATTTTTAATAACGGCCAAAATGGGGGTTAAGTGAATTTTCTTGTTAATTTACGGATTTTACTCGTTTTTGACCCATTTTCTTTCACTGAAAAGGTCATAAAGTTGCCTAGCCTTGTCGAATCGAAGCATGTAATAGTTCCTAGGAAATCTAACAAGCATATCTACGACATCCATGGTTTATTTCAGAATTTTTTAAAAAGGCCAAAATAGGGGTTAAGTGAATTTCCTTGTTAATATATCGATTTTACTCGTTTTTGACCTTTTTCTTTCACTAAAAAGGTCATAAAGTGGCCTAGCCTTATCGAATCGAAGCATGTAATAGTTCCTATGAAATCTAACAAGCATATATTCGAATTCCAAGGTTGATTTTATCATTTTCAAAAATGGACAAAATGAGGGTTAAGTGAATTTCCTTGTTAATTTACGGATTTTACTCGTTTTTGACCTTTTTTAATTCACTAAAAAGGTCATAAAGTGGCCTAGCCTTATCGAATCGAAGCATGTAATAGTTCCTAGGAAATCTAACAAGAATATCTACGACATCCATGGTTTATTTCAGAATTTTTTAAAAAGGCCAAAATAGGGGTTAAGTGAATTTCCTTGTTAATTTATCGATTTTACTCGTTTTTGACCTTTTTCTTTCACTAAAAAGGTCATAAAGTGGCCTAGCCTTATCGAATCGAAGCATGTAATAGTTCCTATGAAATCTAACAAGCATATATTCGAATTCCAAGGTTGATTTTATCATTTTCAAAAATGGACAAAATGAGGGTTAAGTGAATTTCCTTGTTAATTTACGGATTTTACTCGTTTTTGACCCTTTTTCTTTCACTGAAAAGGTCATAAAGTGGCCTAGCCTTATCGAATCGAAGCATGTAATAGTTCCTAGGAAATCTAACAAGCATATCTACGACATCCATGGTTTATTTTAGAATTTTTTAAAAAGGCCAAAATGGGGGTTAAGTGAATTTCCTTGTTAATATACGGATTTTACTCATTTTTGACCCTTTTTCTTTCACTAAAAAGGTCATAAAGTGGCCTAGCCTTATCGAATCGAAACATGTAATAGTTCTTAGGAAATCTAACAAGCAGATCTACGACATCCATGGTTTATTTCAGAATTTTTTAAAAAGGCCAAAATGGGGGTTAAGTGAATTTCCTTGTTAATTTATGGATTTTACTCGTTTTTGACCTTTTTCTTTCACTAAAAAGGTCATAAAGTGGCCTAGCTTTATCGAATCGAAGCATGTAATAGTTCTTAGGAAATCTAACAAGCATATCTACGACATCCATGGTTTATTTCAGAATTTTTTAAAAAGGCCAAAATGGGGGTTAAGTGAGTTTCCTTGTTAATTTATGGATTTTACTCGTTTTTGACCTTTTTCTTTCACTAAAAAGGTCATAAAGTGGCCTAGCCTTATCGAATCGAAGCATGTAATAGTTCCTATGAAATCTAACAAGCATATATTCGAATTCCAAGGTTGATTTTATCATTTTCAAAAATGGACAAAATGAGGGTTAAGTGAATTTCCTTGTTAATTTACGGATTTTACTCGTTTTTGACCTTTTTTAATTCACTAAAAAGGTCATAAAGTGGCCTAGCCTTATCGAATCGAAGCATGTAATAGTTCCTAGGAAATCTAACAAGCATATCTACGACATCCATGGTTTATTTCAGAATTTTTTAAAAAGGCCAAAATAGGGGTTAACTGAATTTCCTTGTTAATTTATCGATTTTACTCGTTTTTGACCTTTTTCTTTCACTAAAAAGGTCATAAAGTGGCCTAGCCTTATCGAATCGAAGCATGTAATAGTTCCTATGAAATCTAACAAGCATATATTCGAATTCCAAGGTTGATTTTATCATTTTCAAAAATGGACAAAATGAGGGTTAAGTGAATTTCCTTGTTAATTTACGGATTTTACTCGTTTTTGACCCTTTTTCTTTCACTAAAAAGGTCATAAAGTGGCCTAGCCTTATCGAATCGAAGCATGTAATAGTTCCTAGGAAATCTAACAAGCATATCTACGACATCCATGGTTTATTTTAGAATTTTTTAAAAAGGCCAAAATGGGGGTTAAGTGAATTTCCTTGTTAATATACGGATTTTACTCATTTTTGACCCTTTTTCTTTCACTAAAAAGGTCATAAAGTGGCCTAGCCTTATGATAGAGCCAAACCGCAAGCGCACGGCCTATCGAAGTAATAGTAGTAAGTAGAGTATCGTTCCGCTAGGGAGTTGGTCAATTTAATTAACTTTTAATGAATGATTAGAGGAGAGAAAGTTGATTAGAAAGGATTTGATTGCTGAAGGTAAAAACAATAATAATAAAGGGGCCTTAGGATCATTGGTTCATCTTAATAACTAATCCTTCACTAGACAAAACCTAAACTTCTAATTTCATGGTTTACACACTAATTTCTAAAGACCGGTTTCCCTTAGCCCCTCACCTTTCCGATGAAAGTCCGGTGAGAGTTTACTTCTAGCAACCAAGCCTATTTCACTGACATGATTACTAGAAGATGCATAGAGGATTGAAACTACTCTTTGTCTCAATAGTTGCAAAGACTATTTCACTGTTTTGCAACTATTGTCTAGATTCACTTGTTCCAACATCAAGACTCCGCTCTCGCTTTATGAATTGATGTTTGGGATGATGGATTAACGATTATCAAACCCTCCGCTTTCGCTTCCACAGTTTGATAATTGTTAATCCACGTTAAGACGGTGAATCTAGATTAGAAATTAGGGTTACATAGAAATTAGGGTTTAGACATGTTTTGTTTAGGATTGAGTCATTAGACTCCCCAATAATCCTAAGACTAAGAAGTCTACTCACTCATGTTCATCGTAGACATGGAGGAAGAAGAGAGAAATACGGTAAAATAAATTGCAAGGAAAGTAAAAGGAAAATAAAGACTTTTATTAAGATAATACTTGAAATAAACAAAGTAAAGGATGATTGTTTATGGTGGAGAGCTACTCTATTTATAGCTTTACATTCGACTTAGAAACTAAGCAACTAAAAGGATAAAACGGTAAAGCTGCAACAGGGTAACTTGGCCTTGAAGAAAAAGCAGCAAAAGTGGTTCTGGGGACGGGCACGGCCGTGCCACATGTTGGCACGGGCCGTGCCAAGCTTCTGGTAAGGGGAAATGTATTTTTGCCCCGTATCTTCGTATTCTTGCGCTGTATTTTGCTCCAGTCCTCTTTCTTTTGCTCCAAGGCACCTTCCACCATATATTTATTCCTAAAATAAAATAAAACACAATTTGAAGTAAAATATTCTAAACTAAAATAAAATGCAATAAAATAAAATCAAATCTAAAATAAAACTAAACTAAATAAGGCAATAAATAATGCTATCTATGACTCATCAAACTCCCCCACACTTGAATCTTTGCTTGTCCTCAAGCAAAAGGCAGCAAACATAGCAGCAACGAAGATTGATTTATGGCAATATTAAGAACATAAGTCTCAAAGAAAGGTTTTGCCTCAAGTACACTAATCTCAATTTCAAACACTTCTCATGAACCTATTCTACCCAACATCAAGTCTCAAGTGAGTGTGTGTGTGCAGTCCAACCCTTTTCTTGCTCCTGTATAAGACAGATATTATGAGGAATAGGTTCTATCCTTAGTGCTAAAGTAACCGAGAAAAGTCCTTTCTTCATTTCATATAAGAGTGATGGGAATTAAAATTAAATTAGATATAACAATTAAGCACAAAGGGGCTGCAGATGCTTAGGGGCTATCTATCCTCGTAGGAAGTCTTCTCGGATGTAATTGTCCTTTCCCCCTAGATTCAAAATCACCCTAAGCAGTGCTGCAAGATTATTTATTTGTTTCATCTCCGCGTAGGAAGTCTTTTTGGATGTAATTGTCCTTTCCCCCTAGCATTGATGAATTTGTTTCACTTTAAGTTCAAATTAAGGAGTCACCACCACAATTAGGAAGTCAGGATGTAATTGTCCTTTCCCCCATATGTTGGTGCCATTCTCCCGCCCCATTTAACATTAACAAATTAATAAGAATATAACAATTAAGAACAATTTGATTAATTTTCCCACACAAACTTATACTACTTTTACTCTTAAGACTTTAAAGGGTCTAAGTTAACACTAAAGATAGAACGTGTTCCTTAAAATACCTATTCATACATTTACTCAAGGATTGCAACCGGGTGCTTTTCTCATTGGAGATTTTCACAATAAAACATGATATGGGTATAGCAAGAACATAAGAAACACAAGAAACTATTTTCATGTACCAGAGACAACCTTTAGAGAAGAGACAAAACAAAAATTTTATGCCATATTTACATTAAAAACAAGCTACTTAGTCATGCCTCTTGCTATAAAAACAAAACAAAAGAATAAAGTTCAAGGGAGTTTGGGAACACTACGACTCTAGACACTTTATTAGGCCCCCCCCACACTTAGGGGAAGCATTGTCCTCAATGATTCAAAAGAAAAAGAAAATAAAAAGAAGGAGATGAAGTAAGAAGAAGATGGAGTAGAAGAGGTAGAAGAAGAGGGGGAGAAAGAGTGAAGAGAAAAGAAGAGAGGGAAGAGGAAAGCTCACATTTTATTGAGGTCCGTAAGGAGGACCTTGGAGGTTGAATTGGTGCATCATCCTTCGGAGCATTTCATTGTTTTCTTCCGACAAGCGGTTGCCTCTTTGGACATCATTTCGTAGCCCCAAAAGTTCCACACCTTGCCTTTGTTGCTCGGTGCTTATCCTCTCCACCTCAGTTTGCATCCATGCCCATCTTTCATCATTATTAAGTTCTCCGGCATTATGGTCATGGTGCTCCTCCTCATGGTGCAAGTTAGCACCTTCTCCTTCATCATGTTGCTCAGGTACCTGTTCATTATCAACATACAACAAATTCTCCTCCACCGCGGTGTTAGTCCGAGATGGGTTAGGAAGCAAAAATAGAATAGGCACATTGAGTTTAAGGGCATATTGCATGGGTGGATGATGTGTGATAAATTTCATAGAGATTAATGTCTCTATGTTAAGCCTATTGTTGCCCTGAATTTCATTTATCCCCTCCTCCTCGCTCACTCCAAACTTCCTAGCAATGAACGTAATAACACCTCCCACCACTATGTCAGCTACAAGATTAGGCTTAGTTCCTATTGATGCGAGGTAGTCAAGTATGTAAAAACAAGTATTCACGGGATTATTAGTAAGCATAGCCCAAAGCATAAAGATTTCATCCGTCCTACATGTTCCTACTTCTTTCCTACCCCAAATGGTACAAGCCATTACTCGCTGAAGGTACCTAAGGACTGGGTTGTGGATGTTACTAGCCTTGTTGGATCGTGGAACATATTGGTTTCTACCGGTGATGCGTGTCCAAAAGCTAGCAGGGTTATAGTCTTCCGGCTTTAGAGCTTGATTCCAAGAGTCATGGATGAACCCCGCATTTGCGAAGCCCATTTCATTGCAAAAGTTTTCAAGGGACATCTCGTAATCAATATTCAAAAGCCGGAAGGAGACTCTATGATCGGGGTCATCTAAATTCAACTTATCTTTCGTGAATTGTATAGAACTTAAAAACTCATAAGTAAAATTTTCATACCCTCTCATAGGACTAAGCAGCTCACCCCATCCTAATCTATTCAGCAATTCAAAAGCATTGTCCCTAATCCCTAAAGTATTCATAGTAGGAGGATGAGGGTACCTACAAGGATGCAAAGGTTTAGAGATAAGGATTTTATACCTTTCTTTTTGGTTGTTATCCTTGAAGGTGATGCCATGATTCTTTGCCGGTGCTCTTTTCTTTGACGGTGGTCCTCCGGAGGATGTTGCCGGTTCCTTCCCGCTCCTTCGTGAAGCCATTAGAACTTTGACCTTGGTTTGACTTTGGGGTTTTGGTGAAGGTTAGGGTTTTGATGAGAATTTGAGTGGAAAGGGTTGGTTTTGGAATGGGGTTGATGTTTGAGTGAAGTTTATGGTTTTAGATGTGTAGATTAGATAAGTTTTGGTGGTTTTGGGGATAGGGTTAATGGAGATAAGGGTTTGGTGAATTATGTGGTTGAGTGGGTGAAAGATGTTTTTGATTGGTGGTTTGTGTTTGGAATGAGGTTTAGAATTGATTGGGTGGAAGAATTGAGTGATTTGGTTGATTTTTGGAGGAGATATGAAGGTTTGAAGGTTTGAAGGTTATGGAGGTTTAGAAAGAAGTTTGAAAGATGAAAGAGGGTTGTTGTTTGTGAATGAGGAAGAAGAAAGAAAAATATGTGGGTATATGTGGTGTAGAGGTCGGGCACGGCCGTGCCACCCTTGGCACGGGCCGTGCCAACATTCTGACTTCAATGGCCTTTTTTACTTAAAAACTTGGCACGGCCGTGCCATACCTAGCACGGGCCGTGCCACCTTTCTGGACCTGGGGGCTTCAGAATTTTTCAATTTCTTGATTTTTTTTCGAATCACACTTGGACAATTACCTACAAAACAACTTAAAACAAAGAAAAACAAAACAAAAGCAATTAAATGCGTGGGTTGCCTCCCACGAAGCGCTCTTTTAATGTCATTAGCTTGACGGTTAGAAAGAGTCCTTAGAATGGATCAAAGATATCATGTTGTGTAGATGGCGCTATAAAACGTTCTTTCACAACATGATCGTTAAGCATGCAACAAGAGTAAAGAGCGGGACCTTTCATAACGTTTTCCAACTCAAATCCTACCATCTTATCACTCACTTGAAAGACGATCCTACCAAGTTTAACATCAATGAGGGCTCCTGCAGTTGCGAGGAACGGTCTACCTAGGATTATAGGGACGTCATCGTCCTCTTCAATGTCAACGACTACAAAATCAGTGGGGATGTATATCCCCTCTATCTTAACAGGTATGTCCTCGACAAATCCTACAAGTTTCATGGTAGAACGATCAGCTATTTTTAATTCCATCTCGGTAGGTTTCAACTCTCCTATCCCTATCCTTTTAAGAAGAGACAAAGGCAGCAAACTAACACTAGCTCCTAAGTCACATAAGGCTTTGTTTATGGATTCATTCCCGATTTCACATGGTATGGCAAAGCTACCTGGATCTCTAAGCTTAGGGGTTGCTTCTTGGACGATTGCATTAGTTTCCTTAGCCAAGGCTATTGTCTCATTATGCTCTATAGCCCTTTTCTTTGAAAAAATTTCCTTTAAAAACTTGGCATATAGTGGCATCCTAGACAAAGCTTCAGCAAAGGGAAGTTTAATGCAAATCTTCCTAAGTATGTTAACAAATTTTTCAAACTTACCCTCTAACTTAAGCTTTTCGGGATTTAAGGGGGATGGGGTTTTGTTTTCTTCAAGTGGTTTAGCTTCTTCTATCACAACTTTATCACCTAAGGGCTTGACATTCTCTTTCCCAATGTTTTTAACCTTAGCAAAAGTTTCACCTAACTTACTACCCCTAAAAGATATGACATTAACTTGGGCTTTGGGGTTGGCTTCGGTTTGACCAGGAAAGACTCCCGGTGTTTGGGAAGATGTAGCCACTTGTTGGGCTATTTGGGCGATTTGTGTTTCAAGCATTTTAGAGTGAGTAGCAATAGAATCAACCTTGGTATTGAGCTTGGAAAGAGAATCATTCAGAAATCCAGTTTGGTTTTTGAGTTCTTGAAGTTGTTTGTTTTGGTTGGCAATAGAGTTTTCCAACAAAATTTCCAAATTGGATTTTTGAGTGAATCTTTGGTTGTTTGCATAACCGGGTGGTGCTACTTGTTGTCCATAGGGATTTTGATTTTTATAAAAATTTTGATTTTGTCTCATCCCTTGGTTGTATTGAGCATAGTTCATTTGCTCAATACCGTTAGTAGCACTACCTAGTTGGCAATCAACACCAGCATGACCAGCTATACCACATATTTCACAAGAAGGAGTAGATGCAGAATTGATAGCACTAACATTGAATTTTTCAAGTTTTTCAGTTAGTGTATCAATTTTAGAAGCAAGGTGATCATAGTTAGAGACTTCGTGTATACCTGCCTCCTTTTTGGAGGATGAAGAACTAGAGATGGCTCTCTCGTCGGTCCATTTGTAATGATTTTGAGCCATGTCTTCAATTAGGGCATACGCCTCCGTGTAGTTTTTGTTCATAAGTGCTCCACCTGCAGCTGCATCAACAGACATCTTAGTGGTATAAGACAAGCCATTATAAAAAGTGTGGACTATAAGCCACTTCTCTAGGCCATGGTGGGGGCAAAGTCTTAGCATTTCTTTGAAACGCTCCCACGCCTCATAGAGAGATTCCCCATCTTTTTGATTGAACCGTGTGATTTGGTCTCTAAGTTTAGCGGTTTTAGATGGTGGAAAGAAACGGGCAAGGAATGCTTGCCTCATCTGATCCCATGAAGTAATGGAACCGACTTCGAGGGAATGGAACCAAGCGCTAGCTCTATCCCTTAAGGAAAAGGGAAAGAGATGAAGTCTTACGGCCTCTTGGTTCTCCTTCATGGTTCCACTAATTCGTAGGAAAACAGAGATGTGAAGATTGGGATCCTCTGTGGGGGATCCCGAGAATTGGTTTTGCTGCACCAAGTTAAGTAGGGCAGGCTTGATTTCAAAGTTGTCATCCTCAACCGTTGGGTACACAATAACAGCTTGTGGCTCAGCCGTAGACGGCGTTGCATACTCTTTGAGAGTGCGATTGGCCATGGCGGTGTTATTTTGTGCTGCTCTCCTCCTCCTATGTAAGAACCTTTCGATCTCGGGTATGAATACCGCTTGATTTCTAGTTCTTCGCATAGAAGGTTGAGAACCCAAGAAGTTAATGATAACAGAAAAATAAAAAGGAAAAAATAAAAATAAAAATAAAAAGAAAAGAGAAAGAAGAAGAGAGAATTCTAATCACTAAGAAAAAGCTAATCAAATTAGTTAACTCCCCGGCAACGGCGCCAAAAACTTGATAGAGCCAAACCGCAAGCGCACGGCCTATCGAAGTAATAGTAGTAAGTAGAGTATCGTTCCGCTAGGGAGTTGGTCAATTTAATTAACTTTTAATGAATGATTAGAGGAGAGAAAGTTGATTAGAAAGGATTTGATTGCTGAAGGTAAAAACAATAATAATAAAGGGGCCTTAGGATCATTGGTTCATCTTAATAACTAATCCTTCACTAGACAAAACCTAAACTTCTAATTTCATGGTTTACACACTAATTTCTAAAGACCGGTTTCCCTTAGCCCCTCACCTTTCCGATGAAAGTCCGGTGAGAGTTTACTTCTAGCAACCAAGCCTATTTCACTGACATGATTACTAGAAGATGCATAGAGGATTGAAACTACTCTTTGTCTCAATAGTTGCAAAGACTATTTCACTGTTTTGCAACTATTGTCTAGATTCACTTGTTCCAACATCAAGACTCCGCTCTCGCTTTATGAATTGATGTTTGGGATGATGGATTAACGATTATCAAACCCTCCGCTTTCGCTTCCACAGTTTGATAATTGTTAATCCACGTTAAGACGGTGAATCTAGATTAGAAATTAGGGTTACATAGAAATTAGGGTTTAGACATGTTTTGTTTAGGATTGAGTCATTAGACTCCCCAATAATCCTAAGACTAAGAAGTCTACTCACTCATGTTCATCGTAGACATGGAGGAAGAAGAGAGAAATACGGTAAAATAAATTGCAAGGAAAGTAAAAGGAAAATAAAGACTTTTATTAAGATAATACTTGAAATAAACAAAGTAAAGGATGATTGTTTATGGTGGAGAGCTACTCTATTTATAGCTTTACATTCGACTTAGAAACTAAGCAACTAAAAGGATAAAACGGTAAAGCTGCAACAGGGTAACTTGGCCTTGAAGAAAAAGCAGCAAAAGTGGTTCTGGGGACGGGCACGGCCGTGCCACATGTTGGCACGGGCCGTGCCAAGCTTCTGGTAAGGGGAAATGTATTTTTGCCCCGTATCTTCGTATTCTTGCGCTGTATTTTGCTCCAGTCCTCTTTCTTTTGCTCCAAGGCACCTTCCACCATATATTTATTCCTAAAATAAAATAAAACACAATTTGAAGTAAAATATTCTAAACTAAAATAAAATGCAATAAAATAAAATCAAATCTAAAATAAAACTAAACTAAATAAGGCAATAAATAATGCTATCTATGACTCATCACCTTATCGAATCGAAACATGTAATAGTTCTTAGGAAATCTAACAAGCATATCTACGACATCCATGGTTTATTTCAGAATTTTTTAAAAAGGCCAAAATGGGGGTTAAGTGAATTTCCTTGTTAATTTATGGATTTTACTCGTTTTTGACCTTTTTCTTTCACTAAAAAGGTCATAAAGTGGCCTAGCTTTATCGAATCGAAGCATGTAATAGTTCTTAGGAAATCTAACAAGCATATCTACGACATCCATGGTTTATTTCAGAATTTTTTAAAAAGGCCAAAATGGGGGTTAAGTGAATTTTCTTGTTAATTTACGGATTTTACTCGTTTTTGACCTTTTTCTTTCACTAAAAAGGTCATAAAGTGGCCTAGCCTTATCGAATCGAAGCATGTAATAGTTCCTATGAAATCTAACAAGCATATATTCGAATTCCAAGGTTGATTTTATCATTTTCAAAAATGGACAAAATGAGGGTTAAGTGAATTTCCTTGTTAATTTACGGATTTTACTTGTTTTTGACCTTTTTTAATTCACTAAAAAGGTCATAAAGTGGCCTAGCCTTATCGAATCGAAGCATGTAATAGTTCCTAGGAAATCTAACAAGCATATCTACGACATCCATGGTTTATTTTAGAATTTTTTAAAAAGGCCAAAAGGGGGTTAAGTGAATTTCCTTGTTAATTAATGGATTTTACTCGTTTTTGACCTTTTTCTTTCACTAAAAAGGTCATAAAGTGGCCTAGCCTTATCGAATCGAAGCATGTAATAGTTCTTAGGAAATCTAACAAGCATATCTACGACATCCATGGTTTATTTCAGAATTTTTTAAAAAGGCCAAAATGGGGGTTAAGTGAATTTCCTTGTTAATTTATGGATTTTACTCGTTTTTGACCTTTTTCTTTCACTAAAAAGGTCATAAAGTGGCCTAGCCTTATCGAATCGAAGCATGTAATAGTTCCTATGAAATCTAACAAGCATATATTCGAATTCCAAGGTTGATTTTATCATTTTCAAAAATGGACAAAATGAGGGTTAAGTGAATTTCCTTGTTTATTTACGGATTTTACTCGTTTTTGACCTTTTTTAATTCACTAAAAAGGTCATAAAGTGGCCTAGCCTTATCGAATCGAAGCATGTAATAGTTCCTAGGAAATATAACAAGCATATCTACGACATCCATGGCTTATTTCAGAATTTTTTAAAAAGGCCAAAATAGGGGTTAAGTGAATTTCCTTGTTAATTTATCGATTTTACTCGTTTTTGACCTTTTTCTTTCACTAAAAAGGTCATAAAGTGGCCTAGCCTTATCGAATCGAAGCATGTAATAGTTCCTATGAAATCTAACAAGCATATATTCGAATTCCAAGGTTGATTTTATCATTTTCAAAAATGGACAAAATGAGGGTTAAGTGAATTTCCTTGTTAATTTACGGATTTTACTCGTTTTTGACCCTTTTTCTTTCACTAAAAAGGTCATAAAGTGGCCTAGCCTTATCGAATCGAAGCATGTAATAGTTCCTAGGAAATCTAACAAGCATATCTACGACATCCATGGTTTATTTTAGAATTTTTAAAAACGGCCAAAATGGGGGTTAAGTGAATTTTCTTGTTAATTTACGGATTTTACTCGTTTTTGACCCATTTTCTTTCACTGAAAAGGTCATAAAGTTGCCTAGCCTTATCGAATCGAAGCATGTAATAGTTCCTAGGAAATCTAACAAGCATATCTACGACATCCATGGTTTATTTTAGAATTTTTTAAAAAGGCCAAAATGGGGGTTAAGTGAATTTCCTTGTTAATTTATGGATTTTACTCGTTTTTGACCTTTTTCTTTCACTAAAAAGGACATAAAGTGGCCTAGCCTTATCGAATCGAAGCATGTAATAGTTCCTATGAAATCTAACAAGCATATATTCGAATTCCAAGGTTGATTTTATCATTTTCAAAAATGGATAAAATGAGGGTTAAGTGAATTTCCTTGTTAATTTACGGATTTTACTCGTTTTTGACCTTTTTTAATTCACTAAAAAGGTCATAAAGTGGCCTAGCCTTATCGAATCGAAGCATGTAATAGTTCCTAGGAAATCTAACAAGAATATCTACGACATCCATGGTTTATTTCAGAATTTTTTAAAAAGGCCAAAATAGGGGTTAAGTGAATTTCCTTGTTAATTTATCGATTTTACTCGTTTTTGACCTCTTTCTTTCACTAAAAAGGTCATAAAGTGGCCTAGCCTTATCGAATCGAAGCATGTAATAGTTCCTATGAAATCTAACAAGCATATATTCGAATTCCAAGGTTGATTTTATCATTTTCAAAAATGGACAAAATGAGGGTTAAGTGAATTTCCTTGTTAATTTACGGATTTTACTCGTTTTTGACCTTTTTTAATTCACTAAAAAGGTCATAAAGTGGCCTAGCCTTATCGAATCAAAGCATGTAATAGTTCCTAGGAAATCTAACAAGAATATCTACGACATCCATGGTTTATTTCAGAATTTTTTAAAAAGGCCAAAATAGGGGTTAAGTGAATTTCCTTGTTAATTTATCGATTTTACTCGTTTTTGACCTTTTTCTTTCACTAAAAAGGTCATAAAGTGGCCTAGCCTTATCGAATCGAAGCATGTAATAGTTCCTATGAAATCTAACAAGCATATCTACGACATCCATGGTTTATTTTAGAATTTTTAAAAACGGCCAAAATGGGGGTTAAGTGAATTTTCTTGTTAATTTACGGATTTTACTCGTTTTTGACCCTTTTTCTTTCACTGAAAAGGTCATAAAGTGGCCTAGCCTTATCGAATCGAAGCATGTAATAGTTCCTAGGAAATCTAACAAGCATATCTACGACATCCATGGTTTATTTTAGAATTTTTTAAAAAGGCCAAAATGGGGGTTAAGTGAATTTCCTTGTTAATTAATGGATTTTACTCATTTTTGACCTTTTTCTTTCACTAAAAAGGTCATAAAGTGGCCTAGCCTTATCGAATCGAAGCATGTAATAGTTCTTAGGAAATCTAACAAGCATATCTACGACATCCATGGTTTATTTCAGAATTTTTTAAAAAGGCCAAAATGGGGGTTAAGTGAATTTCCTTGTTAATTAATGGATTTTACTCATTTTTGACCTTTTTCTTTCACTAAAAAGGTCATAAAGTGGCCTAGCCTTATCGAATCGAAGCATGTAATAGTTCCTATGAAATCTAACAAGCATATATTCGAATTCCAAGGTTGATTTTATCATTTTCAAAAATGGACAAAATGAGGGTTAAGTGAATTTCCTTGTTAATTTACGGATTTTACTCGTTTTTGACCCTTTTTCTTTCACTAAAAAGGTCATAAAGTGGCCTAGCCTTATCGAATCGAAGCATGTAATAGTTCCTAGGAAATCTAACAAGCATATCTACGACATCCATGGTTTATTTTAGAATTTTTTAAAAAGGCCAAAAGGGGGTTAAGTGAATTTCCTTGTTAATTAATGGATTTTACTCGTTTTTGACCTTTTTCTTTCACTAAAAAGGTCATAAAGTGGCCTAGCCTTATCGAATCGAAGCATGTAATAGTTCTTAGGAAATCTAACAAGCATATCTACGACATCCATGATTTATTTCAGAATTTTTTAAAAAGGCCAAAATGGGGGTTAAGTGAATTTCCTTGTTAATTTATGGATTTTACTCGTTTTTGACCTTTTTCTTTCACTAAAAAGGTCATAAAGTGGCCTAGCCTTATCGAATCGAAGCATGTAATAGTTCCTATGAAATCTAACAAGCATATATTCGAATTCCAAGGTTGATTTTATCATTTTCAAAAATGGACAAAATGAGGGTTAAGTGAATTTCCTTGTTAATTTACGGATTTTACTCGTTTTTGACCTTTTTTAATTCACTAAAAAGGTCATAAAGTGGCCTAGCCTTATCGAATCGAAGCATGTAATAGTTCCTAGGAAATATAACAAGCATATCTACGACATCCATGGCTTATTTCAGAATTTTTTAAAAAGGCCAAAATAGGGGTTAAGTGAATTTCCTTGTTAATTTATCGATTTTACTCGTTTTTGACCTTTTTCTTTCACTAAAAAGGTCATAAAGTGGCCTAGCCTTATCGAATCGAAGCATGTAATAGTTCCTATGAAATCTAACAAGCATATATTCGAATTCCAAGGTTGATTTTATCATTTTCAAAAATGGACAAAATGAGGGTTAAGTGAATTTCCTTGTTAATTTACGGATTTTACTCGTTTTTGACCCGTTTTCTTTCACTAAAAAGGTCATAAAGTGGCCTAGCCTTATCGAATCGAAGCATGTAATAGTTCCTAGGAAATCTAACAAGCATATCTACGACATCCATGGTTTATTTTAGAATTTTTAAAAACGGCCAAAATGGGGGTTAAGTGAATTTTCTTGTTAATTTACGGATTTTACTCGTTTTTGACCCATTTTCTTTCACTGAAAAGGTCATAAAGTTGCCTAGCCTTATCGAATCGAAGCATGTAATAGTTCCTAGGAAATCTAACAAGCATATCTACGACATCCATGGTTTATTTTAGAATTTTTTAAAAAGGGCAAAATGGGGGTTAAGTGAATTTCCTTGTTAATTTATGGATTTTACTCGTTTTTGACCTTTTTCTTTCACTAAAAAGGTCATAAAGTGGCCTAGCCTTATCGAATCGAAGCATGTAATAGTTCCTATGAAATCTAACAAGCATATATTCGAATTCCAAGGTTGATTTTATCATTTTCAAAAAGGGATAAAATGAGGGTTAAGTGAATTTCCTTGTTAATTTACGGATTTTACTCGTTTTTGACCTTTTTTAATTCACTAAAAAGGTCATAAAGTGGCCTAGCCTTATCGAATCGAAGCATGTAATAGTTCCTAGGAAATCTAACAAGAATATCTACGACATCCATGGTTTATTTCAGAATTTTTTAAAAAGGCCAAAATAGGGGTTAAGTGAATTTCCTTGTTAATTTATCGATTTTACTCGTTTTTGACCTTTTTCTTTCACTAAAAAGGTCATAAAGTGGCCTAGCCTTATCGAATCGAAGCATGTAATAGTTCCTATGAAATCTAACAAGCATATATTCGAATTCCAAGGTTGATTTTATCATTTTCAAAAATGGACAAAATGAGGGTTAAGTGAATTTCCTTGTTAATTTACGGATTTTACTCGTTTTTGACCTCTTTTAATTCACTAAAAAGGTCATAAAGTGGCCTAGCCTTATCGAATCAAAGCATGTAATAGTTCCTAGGAAATCTAACAAGAATATCTACGACATCCATGGTTTATTTCAGAATTTTTTAAAAAGGCCAAAATAGGGGTTAAGTGAATTTCCTTGTTAATTTATCGATTTTACTCGTTTTTGACCTTTTTCTTTCACTAAAAAGGTCATAAAGTGGCCTAGCCTTATCGAATCGAAGCATGTAATAGTTCCTATGAAATCTAACAAGCATATCTACGACATCCATGGTTTATTTTAGAATTTTTAAAAACGGCCAAAATGGGGGTTAAGTGAATTTTCTTGTTAATTTACGGATTTTACTCGTTTTTGACCCTTTTTCTTTCACTGAAAAGGTCATAAAGTGGCCTAGCCTTATCGAATCAAAGCATGTAATAGTTCCTAGGAAATCTAACAAGCATATCTACGACATCCATGGTTTATTTTAGAATTTTTTAAAAAGGCCAAAATGGGGGTTAAGTGAATTTCCTTGTTAATTAATGGATTTTACTCGTTTTTGACCTTTTTCTTTCACTAAAAAGGTCATAAAGTGGCCTAGCCTTATCGAATCGAAGCATGTAATAGTTCTTAGGAAATCTAACAAGCATATCTACGACATCCATGGTTTATTTCAGAATTTTTTAAAAAGGCCAAAATGGGGGTTAAGTGAATTTCCTTGTTAATTAATGGATTTTACTCGTTTTTGACCTTTTTCTTTCACTAAAAAGGTCATAAAGTGGCCTAGCCTTATCGAATCGAAGCATGTAATAGTTCTTAGGAAATCTAACAAGCATATCTACGACATCCATGGTTTATTTCAGAATTTTTTAAAAAGGCCAAAATGGGGGTTAAGTGAATTTCCTTGTTAATTTATGGATTTTACTCGTTTTTGACCTTTTTTAATTCACTAAAAAGGTCATAAAGTGGCCTAGCCTTATCGAATCGAAGCATGTAATAGTTCCTAGGAAATATAACAAGTATATCTACGACATCCATGGCTTATTTCAGAATTTTTTAAAAAGGCCAAAATAGGGGTTAAGTGAATTTCCTTGTTAATTTATCGATTTTACTCGTTTTTGACCTTTTTCTTTCACTAAAAAGGTCATAAAGTGGCCTAGCCTTATCGAATCGAAGCATGTAATAGTTCCTATGAAATCTAACAAGCATATATTCGAATTCCAAGGTTGATTTTATCATTTTCAAAAATGGACAAAATGAGGGTTAAGTGAATTTCCTTGTTAATTTACGGATTTTACTCGTTTTTGACCCTTTTTCTTTCACTAAAAAGGTCATAAAGTGGCCTAGCCTTATCGAATCGAAGCATGTAATAGTTCCTAGGAAATCTAACAAGCATATCTACGACATCCATGGTTTATTTCAGAATTTTTAAAAACGGCCAAAATGGGGGTTAAGTGAATTTTCTTGTTAATTTACGGATTTTACTCGTTTTTGACCCATTTTCTTTCACTGAAAAGGTCATAAAGTTGCCTAGCCTTGTCGAATCGAAGCATGTAATAGTTCCTAGGAAATCTAACAAGCATATCTACGACATCCATGGTTTATTTCAGAATTTTTTAAAAAGGCCAAAATGGGGGTTAAGTGAATTTCCTTGTTAATTTATGGATTTTACTCGTTTTTGACCTTTTTCTTTCACTAAAAAGGTCATAAAGTGGCCTAGCCTTATCGAATCGAAGCATGTAATAGTTCCTATGAAATCTAACAAGCATATATTCGAATTCCAAGGTTGATTTTATCATTTTCAAAAATGGATAAAATGAGGGTTAAGTGAATTTCCTTGTTAATTTACGGATTTTACTCGTTTTTGACCTTTTTTAATTCACTAAAAAGGTCATAAAGTGGCCTAGCCTTATCGAATCGAAGCATGTAATAGTTCCTAGGAAATCTAACAAGAATATCTACGACATCCATGGTTTATTTCAGAATTTTTTAAAAAGGCCAAAATAGGGGTTAAGTGAATTTCCTTGTTAATTTATCGATTTTACTCGTTTTTGACCTTTTTCTTTCACTAAAAAGGTCATAAAGTGGCCTAGCCTTATCGAATCGAAGCATGTAATAGTTCCTATGAAATCTAACAAGCATATATTCGAATTCCAAGGTTGATTTTATCATTTTCAAAAATGGACAAAATGAGGGTTAAGTGAATTTCCTTGTTAATTTACGGATTTTACTCGTTTTTGACCTCTTTTAATTCACTAAAAAGGTCATAAAGTGGCCTAGCCTTATCGAATCAAAGCATGTAATAGTTCCTAGGAAATCTAACAAGAATATCTACGACATCCATGGTTTATTTCAGAATTTTTTAAAAAGGCCAAAATAGGGGTTAAGTGAATTTCCTTGTTAATTTATCGATTTTACTCGTTTTTGACCTTTTTCTTTCACTAAAAAGGTCATAAAGTGGCCTAGCCTTATCGAATCGAAGCATGTAATAGTTCCTATGAAATCTAACAAGCATATCTACGACATCCATGGTTTATTTTAGAATTTTTAAAAACGGCCAAAATGGGGGTTAAGTGAATTTTCTTGTTAATTTACGGATTTTACTCGTTTTTGACCCTTTTTCTTTCACTGAAAAGGTCATAAAGTGGCCTAGCCTTATCGAATCAAAGCATGTAATAGTTCCTAGGAAATCTAACAAGCATATCTACGACATCCATGGTTTATTTTAGAATTTTTTAAAAAGGCCAAAATGGGGGTTAAGTGAATTTCCTTGTTAATTAATGGATTTTACTCGTTTTTGACCTTTTTCTTTCACTAAAAAGGTCATAAAGTGGCCTAGCCTTATCGAATCGAAGCATGTAATAGTTCTTAGGAAATCTAACAAGCATATCTACGACATCCATGGTTTATTTCAGAATTTTTTAAAAAGGCCAAAATGGGGGTTAAGTGAATTTCCTTGTTAATTAATGGATTTTACTCGTTTTTGACCTTTTTCTTTCACTAAAAAGGTCATAAAGTGGCCTAGCCTTATCGAATCGAAGCATGTAATAGTTCTTAGGAAATCTAACAAGCATATCTACGACATCCATGGTTTATTTCAGAATTTTTTAAAAAGGCCAAAATGGGGGTTAAGTGAATTTCCTTGTTAATTTATGGATTTTACTCGTTTTTGACCTTTTTTAATTCACTAAAAAGGTCATAAAGTGGCCTAGCCTTATCGAATCGAAGCATGTAATAGTTCCTAGGAAATATAACAAGTATATCTACGACATCCATGGCTTATTTCAGAATTTTTTAAAAAGGCCAAAATAGGGGTTAAGTGAATTTCCTTGTTAATTTATCGATTTTACTCGTTTTTGACCTTTTTCTTTCACTAAAAAGGTCATAAAGTGGCCTAGCCTTATCGAATCGAAGCATGTAATAGTTCCTATGAAATCTAACAAGCATATATTCGAATTCCAAGGTTGATTTTATCATTTTCAAAAATGGACAAAATGAGGGTTAAGTGAATTTCCTTGTTAATTTACGGATTTTACTCGTTTTTGACCCTTTTTCTTTCACTAAAAAGGTCATAAAGTGGCCTAGCCTTATCGAATCGAAGCATGTAATAGTTCCTAGGAAATCTAACAAGCATATCTACGACATCCATGGTTTATTTCAGAATTTTTAAAAACGGCCAAAATGGGGGTTAAGTGAATTTTCTTGTTAATTTACGGATTTTACTCGTTTTTGACCCATTTTCTTTCACTGAAAAGGTCATAAAGTTGCCTAGCCTTGTCGAATCGAAGCATGTAATAGTTCCTAGGAAATCTAACAAGCATATCTACGACATCCATGGTTTATTTCAGAATTTTTTAAAAAGGCCAAAATGGGGGTTAAGTGAATTTCCTTGTTAATTTATGGATTTTACTCGTTTTTGACCTTTTTCTTTCACTAAAAAGGTCATAAAGTGGCCTAGCCTTATCGAATCGAAGCATGTAATAGTTCCTATGAAATCTAACAAGCATATATTCGAATTCCAAGGTTGATTTTATCATTTTCAAAAATGGACAAAATGAGGGTTAAGTGAATTTCCTTGTTAATTTACGGATTTTACTCGTTTTTGACCTTTTTTAATTCACTAAAAAGGTCATAAAGTGGCCTAGCCTTATCGAATCGAAGCATGTAATAGTTCCTAGGAAATCTAACAAGCATATCTACGACATCCATGGTTTATTTCAGAATTTTTTAAAAAGGCCAAAATAGGGGTTAAGTGAATTTCCTTGTTAATTTATCGATTTTACTCGTTTTTGACCTTTTTCTTTCACTAAAAAGGTCATAAAGTGGCCTAGCCTTATCGAATCGAAGCATGTAATAGTTCCTATGAAATCTAACAAGCATATATTCGAATTCCAAGGTTGATTTTATCATTTTCAAAAATGGACAAAATGAGGGTTAAGTGAATTTCCTTGTTAATTTACGGATTTTACTCGTTTTTGACCTTTTTTAATTCACTAAAAAGGTCATAAAGTGGCCTAGCCTTATCGAATCAAAGCATGTAATAGTTCCTAGGAAATCTAACAAGAATATCTACGACATCCATGGTTTATTTCAGAATTTTTTAAAAAGGCCAAAATAGGGGTTAAGTGAATTTCCTTGTTAATTTATCGATTTTACTCGTTTTTGACCTTTTTCTTTCACTAAAAAGGTCATAAAGTGGCCTAGCCTTATCGAATCGAAGCATGTAATAGTTCCTATGAAATCTAACAAGCATATATTCGAATTCCAAGGTTGATTTTATCATTTTCAAAAATGGACAAAATGAGGGTTAAGTGAATTTCCTTGTTAATTTACGGATTTTACTCGTTTTTGACCTTTTTTAATTCACTAAAAAGGTCATAAAGTGGCCTAGCCTTATCGAATCGAAGCATGTAATAGTTCCTAGGAAATCTAACAAGAATATCTACGACATCCATGGTTTATTTCAGAATTTTTTAAAAAGGCCAAAATAGGGGTTAAGTGAATTTCCTTGTTAATTTATCGATTTTACTCGTTTTTGACCTTTTTCTTTCACTAAAAAGGTCATAAAGTGGCCTAGCCTTATCGAATCGAAGCATGTAATAGTTCCTATGAAATCTAACAAGCATATATTCGAATTCCAAGGTTGATTTTATCATTTTCAAAAATGGACAAAATGAGGGTTAAGTGAATTTCCTTGTTAATTTACGGATTTTACTCGTTTTTGACCCTTTTTCTTTCACTGAAAAGGTCATAAAGTGGCCTAGCCTTATCGAATCGAAGCATGTAATAGTTCCTAGGAAATCTAACAAGCATATCTACGACATCCATGGTTTATTTTAGAATTTTTTAAAAAGGCCAAAATGGGGGTTAAGTGAATTTCCTTGTTAATATACGGATTTTACTCATTTTTGACCCTTTTTCTTTCACTAAAAAGGTCATAAAGTGGCCTAGCCTTATCGAATCGAAACATGTAATAGTTCTTAGGAAATCTAACAAGCATATCTACGACATCCATGGTTTATTTCAGAATTTTTTAAAAAGGCCAAAATGGGGGTTAAGTGAATTTCCTTGTTAATTTATGGATTTTACTCGTTTTTGACCTTTTTCTTTCACTAAAAAGGTCATAAAGTGGCCTAGCTTTATCGAATCGAAGCATGTAATAGTTCTTAGGAAATCTAACAAGCATATCTACGACATCCATGGTTTATTTCAGAATTTTTTGAAAAGGCCAAAATGGGGGTTAAGTGAATTTCCTTGTTAATTTACGGATTTTACTCGTTTTTGACCTTTTTCTTTCACTAAAAAGGTCATAAAGTGGCCTAGCCTTATCGAATCGAAGCATGTAATAGTTCCTATGAAATCTAACAAGCATATATTCGAATTCCAAGGTTGATTTTATCATTTTCAAAAATGGACAAAATGAGGGTTAAGTGAATTTCCTTGTTAATTTACGGATTTTACTCGTTTTTGACCTTTTTTAATTCACTAAAAAGGTCATAAAGTGGCCTAGCCTTATCGAATCGAAGCATGTAATAGTTCCTAGGAAATCTAACAAGCATATCTACGACATCCATGGTTTATTTCAGAATTTTTTAAAAAGGCCAAAATAGGGGTTAAGTGAATTTCCTTGTTAATTTATCGATTTTACTCGTTTTTGACCTTTTTCTTTCACTAAAAAGGTCATAAAGTGGCCTAGCCTTATCGAATCGAAGCATGTAATAGTTCCTATGAAATCTAACAAGCATATATTCGAATTCCAAGGTTGATTTTATCATTTTCAAAAATGGACAAAATGAGGGTTAAGTGAATTTCCTTGTTAATTTACGGATTTGACTCGTTTTTGACCCTTTTTCTTTCACTAAAAAGGTCATAAAGTGGCCTAGCCTTATCGAATCGAAGCATGTAATAGTTCCTAGGAAATCTAACAAGCATATCTACGACATCCATGGTTTATTTTTGAATTTTTTAAAAAGGCCAAAATGGGGGTTAAGTGAATTTCTTTGTTAATATACGGATTTTACTCATTTTTGACCCTTTTTCTTTCACTAAAAAGGTCATAAAGTGGCCTAGCCTTATCGAATCGAAACATGTAATAGTTCTTAGGAAATCTAACAAGCATATCTACGACATCCATGGTTTATTTCAGAATTTTTTAAAAAGGCCAAAATGGGGGTTAAGTGAATTTCCTTGTTAATTTATGGATTTTACTCGTTTTTGACCTTTTTCTTTCACTAAAAAGGTCATAAAGTGGCCTAGCTTTATCGAATCGAAGCATGTAATAGTTCTTAGGAAATCTAACAAGCATATCTACGACATCCATGGTTTATTTCAGAATTTTTTAAAAAGGTCAAAATGGGGGTTAAGTGAATTTCCTTGTTAATTTATGGATTTTACTCGTTTTTGACCTTTTTCTTTCACTAAAAAGGTCATAAAGTGGCCTAGCCTTATCGAATCGAAGCATGTAATAGTTCCTATGAAATCTAACAAGCATATATTCGAATTCCAAGGTTGATTTTATCATTTTCAAAAATGGACAAAATGAGGGTTAAGTGAATTTCCTTGTTAATTTACGGATTTTACTCGTTTTTGACCTTTTTTAATTCACTAAAAAGGTCATAAAGTGGCCTAGCCTTATCGAATCGAAGCATGTAATAGTTCCTAGGAAATCTAACAAGCATATCTACGACATCCATGGTTTATTTCAGAATTTTTTAAAAAGGCCAAAATAGGGGTTAAGTGAATTTCCTTGTTAATTTATCGATTTTACTCGTGTTTGACCTTTTTCTTTCACTAAAAAGGTCATAAAGTGGCCTAGCCTTATCGAATCGAAGCATGTAATAGTTCCTATGAAATCTAACAAGCATATATTCGAATTCCAAGGTTGATTTTATCATTTTCAAAAATGGACAAAATGAGGGTTAAGTGAATTTCCTTGTTAATTTACGGATTTTACTCGTTTTTGACCCTTTTTCTTTCACTAAAAAGGTCATAAAGTGGCCTAGCCTTATCGAATCGAAGCATGTAATAGTTCCTAGGAAATCTAACAAGCATATCTACGACATCCATGATTTATTTTAGAATTTTTAAAAACGGCCAAAATGGGGGTTAAGTGAATTTTCTTGTTAATTTACGGATTTTACTCGTTTTTGACCCTTTTTCTTTCACTGAAAAGGTCATAAAGTGGCCTAGCCTTATCGAATCGAAGCATGTAATATTTCCTAGGAAATCTAACAAGCATATCTACGACATCCATGGTTTATTTTAGAATTTTTTAAAAAGGCCAAAATGGGGGTTAAGTGAATTTCCTTGTTAATTAATGGATTTTACTCGTTTTTGACCTTTTTCTTTCACTAAAAAGGTCATAAAGTGGCCTAGCCTTATCGAATCGAAGCATGTAATAGTTCTTAGGAAATCTAACAAGCATATCTACGACATCCATGGTTTATTTCAGAATTTTTTAAAAAGGCCAAAATGGGGGTTAAGTGAATTTCCTTGTTAATTTATGGATTTTACTCGTTTTTGACCTTTTTCTTTCACTAAAAAGGTCATAAAGTGGCCTAGCCTTATCGAATCGAAGCATGTAATAGTTCCTATGAAATCTAACAAGCATATATTCGAATTCCAAGGTTGATTTTATCATTTTCGAAAATGGACAAAATGAGGGTTAAGTGAATTTCCTTGTTAATTTACGGATTTTACTCGTTTTTGACCTTTTTTAATTCACTAAAAAGGTCATAAAGTGGCCTAGCCTTATCGAATCGAAGCATGTAATAGTTCCTAGGAAATCTAACAAGCATATCTACGACATCCATGGTTTATTTCAGAATTTTTTAAAAAGGCCAAAATAGGGGTTAAGTGAATTTCCTTGTTAATTTATCGATTTTACTCGTTTTTGACCTTTTTCTTTCACTAAAAAGGTCATAAAGTGGCCTAGCCTTATCGAATCGAAGCATGTAATAGTTCCTATGAAATCTAACAAGCATATATTCGAATTCCAAGGTTGATTTTATCATTTTCAAAAATGGAAAAAATGAGGGTTAAGTGAATTTCCTTGTTAATTTACGGATTTTACTCGTTTTTGACCCTTTTTCTTTCACTAAAAAGGTCATAAAGTGGCCTAGCCTTATCGAATCGAAGCATGTAATAGTTCCTAGGAAATCTAACAAGCATATCTACGACATCCATGGTTTATTTTAGAATTTTTAAAAACGGCCAAAATGGGGGTTAAGTGAATTTTCTTGTTAATTTACGGATTTTACTCGTTTTTGACCCTTTTTCTTTCACTGAAAAGGTCATAAAGTGGCCTAGCCTTATCGAATCGAAGCATGTAATAGTTCCTAGGAAATCTAACAAGCATATCTACGTCATCCATGGTTTATTTCAGAATTTTTTAAAAAGGCCAAAATGGGGGTTAAGTGAATTTCCTTGTTAATTTATGGATTTTACTCGTTTTTGACCTTTTTCTTTCACTAAAAAGGTCATAAAGTGGCCTAGCCTTATCGAATCGAAGCATGTAATAGTTCCTATGAAATCTAACAAGCATATATTCGAATTCCAAGGTTGATTTTATCATTTTCAAAAATGGACAAAATGAGGGTTAAGTGAATTTCCTTGTTAATTTACGGATTTTACTCGTTTTTGACCTTTTTTAATTCACTAAAAAGGTCATAAAGTGGCCTAGCCTTATCGAATCGAAGCATGTAATAGTTCCTAGGAAATCTAACAAGCATATCTACGACATCCATGGTTTATTTCAGAATTTTTTAAAAAGGCCAAAATAGGGGTTAAGTGAATTTCCTTGTTAATTTATCGATTTTACTCGTTTTTGACCTTTTTCTTTCACTAAAAAGGTCATAAAGTGGCCTAGCCTTATCGAATCGAAGCATGTAATAGTTCCTATGAAATCTAACAAGCATATATTCGAATTCCAAGGTTGATTTTATCATTTTCAAAAATGGACAAAATGAGGGTTAAGTGAATTTCCTTGTTAATTTACGAATTTTACTCGTTTTTGACCCTTTTTCTTTCACTAAAAAAGTCATAAAGTGGCCTAGCCTTATCGAATCGAAGCATGTAATAGTTCCTAGGAAATCTAACAAGCATATCTACGACATCCATGGTTTATTTTAGAATTTTTAAAAACGGCCAAAATGGGGGTTAAGTGAATTTTCTTGTTAATTTACGGATTTTACTCGTTTTTGACCCTTTTTCTTTCACTGAAAAGGTCATAAAGTGGCCTAGCCTTATCGAATCGAAGCATGTAATATTTCCTAGGAAATCTAACAAGCATATCTACGACATCCATGGTTTATTTTAGAATTTTTTAAAAAGGCCAAAATGGGGGTTAAGTGAATTTCCTTGTTAATTAATGGATTTTACTCGTTTTTGACCTTTTTCTTTCACTAAAAAGGTCGTAAAGTGGCCTAGCCTTATCGAATCGAAGCATGTAATAGTTCTTAGGAAATCTAACAAGCATATCTACGACATCCATGGTTTATTTCAGAATTTTTTAAAAAGGCCAAAATGGGGGTTAAGTGAATTTCCTTGTTAATTTATGGATTTTACTCGTTTTTGACCTTTTTCTTTCACTAAAAAGGTCATAAAGTGGCCTAGCCTTATCGAATCGAAGCATGTAATAGTTCCTATGAAATCTAACAAGCATATATTCGAATTCCAAGGTTGATTTTATCATTTTCGAAAATGGACAAAATGAGGGTTATGTGAATTTCCTTGTTAATTTACGGATTTTACTCGTTTTTGACCTTTTTTAATTCACTAAAAAGGTCATAAAGTGGCCTAGCCTTATCGAATCGAAGCATGTAATAGTTCCTAGGAAATCTAACAAGCATATCTACGACATCCATGGTTTATTTCAGAATTTTTTAAAAAGGCCAAAATAGGGGTTAAGTGAATTTCCTTGTTAATTTATCGATTTTACTCGTTTTTGACCTTTTTCTTTCACTAAAAAGGTCATAAAGTGGCCTAGCCTTATCGAATCGAAGCATGTAATAGTTCCTATGAAATCTAACAAGCATATATTCGAATTCCAAGGTTGATTTTATCATTTTCAAAAATGGAAAAAATGAGGGTTAAGTGAATTTCCTTGTTAATTTACGGATTTTACTCGTTTTTAACCCTTTTTCTTTCACTAAAAAGGTCATAAAGTGGCCTAGCCTTATCGAATCGAAGCATGTAATAGTTCCTAGGAAATCTAACAAGCATATCTACGACATCCATGGTTTATTTTAGAATTTTTAAAAACGGCCAAAATGGGGGTTAAGTGAATTTTCTTGTTAATTTACGGATTTCACTCGTTTTTGACCCTTTTTCTTTCACTGAAAAGGTCATAAAGTGGCCTAGCCTTATCGAATCGAAGCATGTAATAGTTCCTAGGAAATCTAACAAGCATATCTACGACATCCATGGTTTATTTTAGAATTTTTTAAAAAGGCCAAAATGGGGGTTAAGTGAATTTCCTTGTTAATTTATGGATTTTACTCGTTTTTGACCTTTTTCTTTCACTAAAAAGGTCATAAAGTGGCCTAGCCTTATCGAATCGAAGCATGTAATAGTTCCTATGAAATCTAACAAGCATATATTCGAATTCCAAGGTTGATTTTATCATTTTCAAAAATGGACAAAATGAGGGTTAAGTGAATTTCCTTGTTAATTTACGGATTTTACTCGTTTTTGACCTTTTTTAATTCACTAAAAAGGTCATAAAGTGGCCTAGCCTTATCGAATCGAAGCATGTAATAGTTCCTAGGAAATCTAACAAGAATATCTACGACATCCATGGTTTATTTCAGAATTTTTTAAAAAGGCCAAAATCGGGGTTAAGTGAATTTCCTTGTTAATTTATCGATTTTACTCGTTTTTGACCTTTTTCTTTCACTAAAAAGGTCATAAAGTGGCCTAGCCTTATCGAATCGAAGCATGTAATAGTTCCTATGAAATCTAACAAGCATATATTCGAATTCCAAGGTTGATTTTATCATTTTCAAAAATGGACAAAATGAGGGTTAAGTGAATTTCCTTGTTAATTTACGGATTTTACTCGTTTTTGACCTTTTTTAATTCACTAAAAAGGTCATAAAGTGGCCTAGCCTTATCGAATCAAAGCATGTAATAGTTCCTAGGAAATCTAACAAGAATATCTACGACATCCATGGTTTATTTCAGAATTTTTTAAAAAGGCCAAAATAGGGGTTAAGTGAATTTCCTTGTTAATTTATGGATTTTACTCGTTTTTGACCTTTTTCTTTCACTAAAAAGGTCATAAAGTGGCCTAGCCTTATCGAATCGAAGCATGTAATAGTTCCTATGAAATCTAACAAGCATATATTCGAATTCCAAGGTTGATTTTATCATTTTCAAAAATGGACAAAATGAGGGTTAAGTGAATTTCCTTGTTAATTTACGGATTTTACTCGTTTTTGACCTTTTTTAATTCACTAAAAAGGTCATAAAGTGGCCTAGCCTTATCGAATCGAAGCATGTAATAGTTCCTAGGAAATCTAACAAGAATATCTACGACATCCATGGTTTATTTCAGAATTTTTTAAAAAGGCCAAAATAGGGGTTAAGTGAATTTCCTTGTTAATTTATCGATTTTACTCGTTTTTGACCTTTTTCTTTCACTAAAAAGGTCATAAAGTGGCCTAGCCTTATCGAATCGAAGCATGTAATAGTTCCTATGAAATCTAACAAGCATATATTCGAATTCCAAGGTTGATTTTATCATTTTCAAAAATGGACAAAATGAGGGTTATGTGAATTTCCTTGTTAATTTACGGATTTTACTCGTTTTTGACCTTTTTTAATTCACTAAAAAGGTCATAAAGTGGCCTAGCCTTATCGAATCAAAGCATGTAATAGTTCCTAGGAAATCTAACAAGAATATCTACGACATCCATGGTTTATTTCAGAATTTTTTAAAAAGGCCAAAATAGGGGTTAAGTGAATTTCCTTGTTAATTTATCGATTTTACTCGTTTTTGACCTTTTTCTTTCACTAAAAAGGTCATAAAGTGGCCTAGCCTTATCGAATCGAAGCATGTAATAGTTCCTATGAAATCTAACAAGCATATATTCGAATTCCAAGGTTGATTTTATCATTTTCAAAAATGGACAAAATGAGGGTTAAGTGAATTTCCTTGTTAATTTACGGATTTTACTCGTTTTTGACCCTTTTTCTTTCACTGAAAAGGTCATAAAGTGGCCTAGCCTTATCAAATCGAAGCATGTAATAGTTCCTAGGAAATCTAACAAGCATATCTACGACATCCATGGTTTATTTTAGAATTTTTTAAAAAGGCCAAAATGGGGGTTAAGTGAATTTCCTTGTTAATATACGGATTTTACTCATTTTTGACCCTTTTTCTTTCACTAAAAAGGTCATAAAGTCGCCTAGCCTTATCGAATCGAAACATGTAATAGTTCTTAGGAAATCTAACAAGCATATCTACGACATCCATGGTTTATTTCAGAATTTTTTAAAAAGGCCAAAATGGGGGTTAAGTGAATTTCCTTGTTAATTTATGGATTTTACTCGTTTTTGACCTTTTTCTTTCACTAAAAAGGTCATAAAGTGGCCTAGCCTTATCGAATGGAAGCATGTAATAGTTCTTAGGAAATCTAACAAGCATATCTACGACATCCATGGTTTATTTCAGAATTTTTTAAAAAGGCCAAAATGGGGGTTAAGTGAATTTCCTTGTTAATTTATGGATTTTACTCGTTTTTGACCTTTTTCTTTCACTAAAAAGGTCATAAAGTGGCCTAGCCTTATCGAATCGAAGCATGTAATAGTTCTTAGGAAATCTAACAAGCATATCTACGACATCCATGGTTTATTTCAGAATTTTTTAAAAAGGCCAAAATGGGGGTTAAGTGAATTTCCTTGTTAATTTATGGATTTTACTCGTTTTTGACCTTTTTCTTTCACTAAAAAGGTCATAAAGTGGCCTAGCCTTATCGAATCGAAGCATGTAATAGTTCCTATGAAATCTAACAAGCATATATTCGAATTCCAAGGTTGATTTTATCATTTTCGAAAATGGACAAAATGAGGGTTAAGTGAATTTCCTTGTTAATTTACGGATTTTACTCGTTTTTGACCTTTTTTAATTCACTAAAAAGGTCATAAAGTGGCCTAGCCTTATCGAATCGAAGCATGTAATAGTTCCTAGGAAATCTAACAAGCATATCTACGACATCCATGGTTTATTTCAGAATTTTTTAAAAAGGCCAAAATAGGGGTTAAGTGAATTTCCTTGTTAATTTATCGATTTTACTCGTTTTTGACCTTTTTCTTTCACTAAAAAGGTCATAAAGTGGCCTAGCCTTATCGAATCGAAGCATGTAATAGTTCCTATGAAATCTAACAAGCATATATTCGAATTCCAAGGTTGATTTTATCATTTTCAAAAATGGAAAAAATGAGGGTTAAGTGAATTTCCTTGTTAATTTACGGATTTTACTCGTTTTTGACCCTTTTTCTTTCACTAAAAAGGTCATAAAGTGGCCTAGCCTTATCGAATCGAAGCATGTAATAGTTCCTAGGAAATCTAACAAGCATATCTACGACATCCATGGTTTATTTTAGAATTTTTTAAAAAGGCCAAAATGGGGGTTAAGTGAATTTCCTTGTTAATATACGGATTTTACTCATTTTTGACCCTTTTTCTTTCACTAAAAAGGTCATAAAGTGGCCTAGCCTTATCGAATCGAAGCATGTAATAGTTCCTATGAAATCTAACAAGCATATATTCGAATTCCAAGGTTGATTTTATCATTTTCAAAAATGGACAAAATGAGGGTTAAGTGAATTTCCTTGTTAATTTACGGATTTTACTCGTTTTTGACCTTTTTTAATTCACTAAAAAGGTCATAAAGTGGCCTAGCCTTATCGAATCAAAGCATGTAATAGTTCCTAGGAAATCTAACAAGAATATCTACGACATCCATGGTTTATTTCAGAATTTTTTAAAAAGGCCAAAATAGGGGTTAAGTGAATTTCCTTGTTAATTTATCGATTTTACTCGTTTTTGACCTTTTTCTTTCACTAAAAAGGTCATAAAGTGGCCTAGCCTTATCGAATCGAAGCATGTAATAGTTCCTATGAAATCTAACAAGCATATATTCGAATTCCAAGGTTGATTTTATCATTTTCAAAAATGGACAAAATGAGGGTTAAGTGAATTTCCTTGTTAATTTACGGATTTTACTCGTTTTTGACCTTTTTTAATTCACTAAAAAGGTCATAAAGTGGCCTAGCCTTATCGAATCGAAGCATGTAATAGTTCCTAGGAAATCTAACAAGAATATCTACGACATCCATGGTTTATTTCAGAATTTTTTAAAAAGGCCAAAATAGGGGTTAAGTGAATTTCCTTGTTAATTTATCGATTTTACTCGTTTTTGACCTTTTTCTTTCACTAAAAAGGTCATAAAGTGGCCTAGCCTTATCGAATCGAAGCATGTAATAGTTCCTATGAAATCTAACAAGCATATATTCGAATTCCAAGGTTGATTTTATCATTTTCAAAAATGGACAAAATGAGGGTTAAGTGAATTTCCTTGTTAATTTACGGATTTTACTCGTTTTTGACCTTTTTTAATTCACTAAAAAGGTCATAAAGTGGCCTAGCCTTATCGAATCAAAGCATGTAATAGTTCCTAGGAAATCTAACAAGAATATCTACGACATCCATGGTTTATTTCAGAATTTTTTAAAAAGGCCAAAATAGGGGTTAAGTGAATTTCCTTGTTAATTTATCGATTTTACTCGTTTTTGACCTTTTTCTTTCACTAAAAAGGTCATAAAGTGGCCTAGCCTTATCGAATCGAAGCATGTAATAGTTCCTATGAAATCTAACAAGCATATATTCGAATTCCAAGGTTGATTTTATCATTTTCAAAAATGGACAAAATGAGGGTTAAGTGAATTTCCTTGTTAATTTACGGATTTTACTCGTTTTTGACCCTTTTTCTTTCACTGAAAAGGTCATAAAGTGGCCTAGCCTTATCGAATCGAAGCATGTAATAGTTCCTAGGAAATCTAACAAGCATATCTACGACATCCATGGTTTATTTTAGAATTTTTTAAAAAGGCCAAAATGGGGGTTAAGTGAATTTCCTTGTTAATATACGGATTTTACTCATTTTTGACCCTTTTTCTTTCACTAAAAAGGTCATAAAGTGGCCTAGCCTTATCGAATCGAAGCATGTAATAGTTCCTATGAAATCTAACAAGCATATATTCGAATTCCAAGGTTGATTTTATCATTTTCAAAAATGGACAAAATGAGGGTTAAGTGAATTTCCTTGTTAATTTACGGATTTTACTCGTTTTTGACCTTTTTTAATTCACTAAAAAGGTCATAAAGTGGCCTAGCCTTATCGAATCAAAGCATGTAATAGTTCCTAGGAAATCTAACAAGAATATCTACGACATCCATGGTTTATTTCAGAATTTTTTAAAAAGGCCAAAATAGGGGTTAAGTGAATTTCCTTGTTAATTTATCGATTTTACTCGTTTTTGACCTTTTTCTTTCACTAAAAAGGTCATAAAGTGGCCTAGCCTTATCGAATCGAAGCATGTAATAGTTCCTATGAAATCTAACAAGCATATATTCGAATTCCAAGGTTGATTTTATCATTTTCAAAAATGGACAAAATGAGGGTTAAGTGAATTTCCTTGTTAATTTACGGATTTTACTCGTTTTTGACCCTTTTTCTTTCACTGAAAAGGTCATAAAGTGGCCTAGCCTTATCGAATCGAAGCATGTAATAGTTCCTAGGAAATCTAACAAGCATATCTACGACATCCATGGTTTATTTTAGAATTTTTTAAAAAGGCCAAAATGGGGGTTAAGTGAATTTCCTTGTTAATATACGGATTTTACTCATTTTTGACCCTTTTTCTTTCACTAAAAAGGTCATAAAGTGGCCTAGCCTTATCGAATCGAAACATGTAATAGTTCTTAGGAAATCTAACAAGCATATCTACGACATCCATGGTTTATTTCAGAATTTTTTAAAAAGGCCAAAATGGGGGTTAAGTGAATTTCCTTGTTAATTTATGGATTTTACTCGTTTTTGACCTTTTTCTTTCACTAAAAAGGTCATAAAGTGGCCTAGCCTTATCGAATGGAAGCATGTAATAGTTCTTAGGAAATCTAACAAGCATATCTACGACATCCATGGTTTATTTCAGAATTTTTTAAAAAGGCCAAAATGGGGGTTAAGTGAATTTCCTTGTTAATTTATGGATTTTACTCGTTTTTGACCTTTTTCTTTCACTAAAAAGGTCATAAAGTGGCCTAGCCTTATCGAATCGAAGCATGTAATAGTTCTTAGGAAATCTAACAAGCATATCTACGACATCCATGGTTTATTTCAGAATTTTTTAAAAAGGCCAAAATGGGGGTTAAGTGAATTTCCTTGTTAATTTATGGATTTTACTCGTTTTTGACCTTTTTCTTTCACTAAAAAGGTCATAAAGTGGCCTAGCCTTATCGAATCAAAGCATGTAATAGTTCCTAGGAAATCTAACAAGAATATCTACGACATCCATGGTTTATTTCAGAATTTTTTAAAAAGGCCAAAATAGGGGTTAAGTGAATTTCCTTGTTAATTTATCGATTTTACTCGTTTTTGACCTTTTTCTTTCACTAAAAAGGTCATAAAGTGGCCTAGCCTTATCGAATCGAAGCATGTAATAGTTCCTATGAAATCTAACAAGCATATATTCGAATTCCAAGGTTGATTTTATCATTTTCAAAAATGGACAAAATGAGGGTTAAGTGAATTTCCTTGTTAATTTACGGATTTTACTCGTTTTTGACCCTTTTTCTTTCACTGAAAAGGTCATAAAGTGGCCTAGCCTTATCGAATCGAAGCATGTAATAGTTCCTAGGAAATCTAACAAGCATATCTACGACATCCATGGTTTATTTTAGAATTTTTTAAAAAGGCCAAAATGGGGGTTAAGTGAATTTCCTTGTTAATATACGGATTTTACTCATTTTTGACCCTTTTTCTTTCACTAAAAAGGTCATAAAGTGGCCTAGCCTTATCGAATCGAAACATGTAATAGTTCTTAGGAAATCTAACAAGCATATCTACGACATCCATGGTTTATTTCAGAATTTTTTAAAAAGGCCAAAATGGGGGTTAAGTGAATTTCCTTGTTAATTTATGGATTTTACTCGTTTTTGACCTTTTTCTTTCACTAAAAAGGTCATAAAGTGGCCTAGCCTTATCGAATGGAAGCATGTAATAGTTCTTAGGAAATCTAACAAGCATATCTACGACATCCATGGTTTATTTCAGAATTTTTTAAAAAGGCCAAAATGGGGGTTAAGTGAATTTCCTTGTTAATTTATGGATTTTACTCGTTTTTGACCTTTTTCTTTCACTAAAAAGGTCATAAAGTGGCCTAGCCTTATCGAATCGAAGCATGTAATAGTTCTTAGGAAATCTAACAAGCATATCTACGACATCCATGGTTTATTTCAGAATTTTTTAAAAAGGCCAAAATGGGGGTTAAGTGAATTTCCTTGTTAATTTATGGATTTTACTCGTTTTTGACCTTTTTCTTTCACTAAAAAGGTCATAAAGTGGCCTAGCCTTATCGAATCGAAGCATGTAATAGTTCCTATGAAATCTAACAAGCATATATTCGAATTCCAAGGTTGATTTTATCATTTTCGAAAATGGACAAAATGAGGGTTAAGTGAATTTCCTTGTTAATTTACGGATTTTACTCGTTTTTGACCTTTTTTAATTCACTAAAAAGGTCATAAAGTGGCCTAGCCTTATCGAATCGAAGCATGTAATAGTTCCTAGGAAATCTAACAAGCATATCTACGACATCCATGGTTTATTTCAGAATTTTTTAAAAAGGCCAAAATAGGGGTTAAGTGAATTTCCTTGTTAATTTATCGATTTTACTCGTTTTTGACCTTTTTCTTTCACTAAAAAGGTCATAAAGTGGCCTAGCCTTATCGAATCGAAGCATGTAACAGTTCCTATGAAATCTAACAAGCATATATTCGAATTCCAAGGTTGATTTTATCATTTTCAAAAATGGAAAAAATGAGGGTTAAGTGAATTTCCTTGTTAATTTACGGATTTTACTCGTTTTTGACCCTTTTTCTTTCACTAAAAAGGTCATAAAGTGGCCTAGCCTTATCGAATCGAAGCATGTAATAGTTCCTAGGAAATCTAACAAGCATATCTACGACATCCATGGTTTATTTTAGAATTTTTAAAAACGGCCAAAATGGGGGTTAAGTGAATTTTCTTGTTAATTTACGGATTTTACTCGTTTTTGACCCTTTTTCTTTCACTGAAAAGGTCATAAAGTGGCCTAGCCTTATCGAATCGAAGCATGTAATAGTTCCTAGGAAATCTAACAAGCATATCTACGACATCCATGGTTTATTTTAGAATTTTTTAAAAAGGCCAAAATGGGGGTTAAGTGAATTTCCTTGTTAATTTATGGATTTTACTCGTTTTTGACCTTTTTCTTTCACTAAAAAGGTCGTAAAGTGGCCTAGCCTTATCGAATCGAAGCATGTAATAGTTCCTATGAAATCTAACAAGCATATATTCGAATTCCAAGGTTGATTTTATCATTTTCAAAAATGGACAAAATGAGGGTTAAGTGAATTTCCTTGTTAATTTACGGATTTTACTCGTTTTTGACCTTTTTTAATTCACTAAAAAGGTCATAAAGTGGCCTAGCCTTATCGAATCGAAGCATGTAATAGTTCCTAGGAAATCTAACAAGAATATCTACGACATCCATGGTTTATTTCAGAATTTTTTAAAAAGGCCAAAATAGGGGTTAAGTGAATTTCCTTGTTAATTTATCGATTTTACTCGTTTTTGACCTTTTTCTTTCACTAAAAAGGTCATAAAGTGGCCTAGCCTTATCGAATCGAAGCATGTAATAGTTCCTATGAAATCTAACAAGCATATATTCGAATTCCAAGGTTGATTTTATCATTTTCAAAAATGGACAAAATGAGGGTTAAGTGAATTTCCTTGTTAATTTACGGATTTTACTCGTTTTTGACCCTTTTTCTTTCACTGAAAAGGTCATAAAGTGGCCTAGCCTTATCGAATCGAAGCATGTAATAGTTCCTAGGAAATCTAACAAGCATATCTACGACATCCATGGTTTATTTTAGAATTTCTTAAAAAGGCCAAAATGGGGGTTAAGTGAATTTCCTTGTTAATATACGGATTTTACTCATTTTTGACCCTTTTTCTTTCACTAAAAAGGTCATAAAGTGGCCTAGCCTTATCGAATCGAAGCATGTAATAGTTCCTATGAAATCTAACAAGCATATATTCGAATTCCAAGGTTGATTTTATCATTTTCAAAAATGGACAAAATGAGGGTTAAGTGAATTTCCTTGTTAATTTACGGATTTTACTCGTTTTTGACCTTTTTTAATTCACTAAAAAGGTCATAAAGTGGCCTAGCCTTATCGAATCAAAGCATGTAATAGTTCCTAGGAAATCTAACAAGAATATCTACGACATCCATGGTTTATTTCAGAATTTTTTAAAAAGGCCAAAATAGGGGTTAAGTGAATTTCCTTGTTAATTTATCGATTTTACTCGTTTTTGACCTTTTTCTTTCACTAAAAAGGTCATAAAGTGGCCTAGCCTTATCGAATCGAAGCATGTAATAGTTCCTATGAAATCTAACAAGCATATATTCGAATTCCAAGGTTGATTTTATCATTTTCAAAAATGGACAAAATGAGGGTTAAGTGAATTTCCTTGTTAATTTACGGATTTTACTCGTTTTTGACCCTTTTTCTTTCACTGAAAAGGTCATAAAGTGGCCTAGCCTTATCGAATCGAAGCATGTAATAGTTCCTAGGAAATCTAACAAGCATATCTACGACATCCATGGTTTATTTTAGAATTTTTTAAAAAGGCCAAAATGGGGGTTAAGTGAATTTCCTTGTTAATATACAGATTTTACTCATTTTTGACCCTTTTTCTTTCACTAAAAAGGTCATAAAGTGGCCTAGCCTTATCGAATCGAAACATGTAATAGTTCTTAGGAAATCTAACAAGCATATCTACGACATCCATGGTTTATTTCAGAATTTTTTAAAAAGGCCAAAATGGGGGTTAAGTGAATTTCCTTGTTAATTTATGGATTTTACTCGTTTTTGACCTTTTTCTTTCACTAAAAAGGTCATAAAGTGGCCTAGCCTTATCGAATGGAAGCATGTAATAGTTCTTAGGAAATCTAACAAGCATATCTACGACATCCATGGTTTATTTCAGAATTTTTTAAAAAGGCCAAAATGGGGGTTAAGTGAATTTCCTTGTTAATTTATGGATTTTACTCGTTTTTGACCTTTTTCTTTCACTAAAAAGGTCATAAAGTGGCCTAGCCTTATCGAATCGAAGCATGTAATAGTTCTTAGGAAATCTAACAAGCATATCTACGACATCCATGGTTTATTTCAGAATTTTTTAAAAAGGCCAAAATGGGGGTTAAGTGAATTTCCTTGTTAATTTATGGATTTTACTCGTTTTTGACCTTTTTCTTTCACTAAAAAGGTCATAAAGTGGCCTAGCCTTATCGAATCGAAGCATGTAATAGTTCCTATGAAATCTAACAAGCATATATTCGAATTCCAAGGTTGATTTTATCATTTTCGAAAATGGACAAAATGAGGGTTAAGTGAATTTCCTTGTTAATTTACGGATTTTACTCGTTTTTGACCTTTTTTAATTCACTAAAAAGGTCATAAAGTGGCCTAGCCTTATCGAATCGAAGCATGTAATAGTTCCTAGGAAATCTAACAAGCATATCTACGACATCCATGGTTTATTTCAGAATTTTTTAAAAAGGCCAAAATAGGGGTTAAGTGAATTTCCTTGTTAATTTATCGATTTTACTCGTTTTTGACCTTTTTCTTTCACTAAAAAGGTCATAAAGTGGCCTAGCCTTATCGAATCGAAGCATGTAATAGTTCCTATGAAATCTAACAAGCATATATTCGAATTCCAAGGTTGATTTTATCATTTTCAAAAATGGAAAAAATGAGGGTTAAGTGAATTTCCTTGTTAATTTACGGATTTTACTCGTTTTTGACCCTTTTTCTTTCACTAAAAAGGTCATAAAGTGGCCTAGCCTTATCGAATCGAAGCATGTAATAGTTCCTAGGAAATCTAACAAGCATATCTACGACATCCATGGTTTATTTTAGAATTTTTAAAAACGGCCAAAATGGGGGTTAAGTGAATTTTCTTGTTAATTTACGGATTTTACTCGTTTTTGACCCTTTTTCTTTCACTGAAAAGGTCATAAAGTGGCCTAGCCTTATCGAATCGAAGCATGTAATAGTTCCTAGGAAATCTAACAAGCATATCTACGACATCCATGGTTTATTTTAGAATTTTTTAAAAAGGCCAAAATGGGGGTTAAGTGAATTTCCTTGTTAATTTATCGATTTTACTCGTTTTTGACCTTTTTCTTTCACTAAAAAGGTCATAAAGTGGCCTAGCCTTATCGAATCGAAGCATGTAATAGTTCCTATGAAATCTAACAAGCATATATTCGAATTCCAAGGTTGATTTTATCATTTTCAAAAATGGACAAAATGAGGGTTAAGTGAATTTCCTTGTTAATTTACGGATTTTACTCGTTTTTGACCTTTTTTAATTCACTAAAAAGGTCATAAAGTGGCCTAGCCTTATCGAATCGAAGCATGTAATAGTTCCTAGGAAATCTAACAAGAATATCTACGACATCCATGGTTTATTTCAGAATTTTTTAAAAAGGCCAAAATAGGGGTTAAGTGAATTTCCTTGTTAATTTATCGATTTTACTCGTTTTTGACCTTTTTCTTTCACTAAAAAGGTCATAAAGTGGCCTAGCCTTATCGAATCGAAGCATGTAATAGTTCCTATGAAATCTAACAAGCATATATTCGAATTCCAAGGTTGATTTTATCATTTTCAAAAATGGACAAAATGAGGGTTAAGTGAATTTCCTTGTTAATTTACGGATTTTACTCGTTTTTGACCTTTTTTAATTCACTAAAAAGGTCATAAAGTGGCCTAGCCTTATCGAATCAAAGCATGTAATAGTTCCTAGGAAATCTAACAAGAATATCTACGACATCCATGGTTTATTTCAGAATTTTTTAAAAAGGCCAAAATAGGGGTTAAGTGAATTTCCTTGTTAATTTATCGATTTTACTCGTTTTTGACCTTTTTCTTTCACTAAAAAGGTCATAAAGTGGCCTAGCCTTATCGAATCGAAGCATGTAATAGTTCCTATGAAATCTAACAAGCATATATTCGAATTCCAAGGTTGATTTTATCATTTTCAAAAATGGACAAAATGAGGGTTAAGTGAATTTCCTTGTTAATTTACGGATTTTACTCGTTTTTGACCCTTTTTCTTTCACTGAAAAGGTCATAAAGTGGCCTAGCCTTATCGAATCGAAGCATGTAATAGTTCCTAGGAAATCTAACAAGCATATCTACGACATCCATGGTTTATTTTAGAATTTTTTAAAAAGGCCAAAATGGGGGTTAAGTGAATTTCCTTGTTAATATACGGATTTTACTCATTTTTGACCCTTTTTCTTTCACTAAAAAGGTCATAAAGTGGCCTAGCCTTATCGAATCGAAGCATGTAATAGTTCCTATGAAATCTAACAAGCATATATTCGAATTCCAAGGTTGATTTTATCATTTTCAAAAATGGACAAAATGAGGGTTAAGTGAATTTCCTTGTTAATTTACGGATTTTACTCGTTTTTGACCTTTTTTAATTCACTAAAAAGGTCATAAAGTGGCCTAGCCTTATCGAATCAAAGCATGTAATAGTTCCTAGGAAATCTAACAAGAATATCTACGACATCCATGGTTTATTTCAGAATTTTTTAAAAAGGCCAAAATAGGGGTTAAGTGAATTTCCTTGTTAATTTATCGATTTTACTCGTTTTTGACCTTTTTCTTTCACTAAAAAGGTCATAAAGTGGCCTAGCCTTATCGAATCGAAGCATGTAATAGTTCCTATGAAATCTAACAAGCATATATTCGAATTCCAAGGTTGATTTTATCATTTTCAAAAATGGACAAAATGAGGGTTAAGTGAATTTCCTTGTTAATTTACGGATTTTACTCGTTTTTGACCTTTTTTAATTCACTAAAAAGGTCATAAAGTGGCCTAGCCTTATCGAATCGAAGCATGTAATAGTTCCTAGGAAATCTAACAAGAATATCTACGACATCCATGGTTTATTTCAGAATTTTTTAAAAAGGCCAAAATAGGGGTTAAGTGAATTTCCTTGTTAATTTATCGATTTTACTCGTTTTTGACCTTTTTCTTTCACTAAAAAGGTCATAAAGTGGCCTAGCCTTATCGAATCGAAGCATGTAATAGTTCCTATGAAATCTAACAAGCATATATTCGAATTCCAAGGTTGATTTTATCATTTTCAAAAATGGACAAAATGAGGGTTAAGTGAATTTCCTTGTTAATTTACGGATTTTACTCGTTTTTGACCTTTTTTAATTCACTAAAAAGGTCATAAAGTGGCCTAGCCTTATCGAATCAAAGCATGTAATAGTTCCTAGGAAATCTAACAAGAATATCTACGACATCCATGGTTTATTTCAGAATTTTTTAAAAAGGCCAAAATAGGGGTTAAGTGAATTTCCTTGTTAATTTATCGATTTTACTCGTTTTTGACCTTTTTCTTTCACTAAAAAGGTCATAAAGTGGCCTAGCCTTATCGAATCGAAGCATGTAATAGTTCCTATGAAATCTAACAAGCATATATTCGAATTCCAAGGTTGATTTTATCATTTTCAAAAATGGACAAAATGAGGGTTAAGTGAATTTCCTTGTTAATTTACGGATTTTACTCGTTTTTGACCCTTTTTCTTTCACTGAAAAGGTCATAAAGTGGCCTAGCCTTATCGAATCGAAGCATGTAATAGTTCCTAGGAAATCTAACAAGCATATCTACGACATCCATGGTTTATTTTAGAATTTTTTAAAAAGGCCAAAATGGGGGTTAAGTGAATTTCCTTGTTAATATACGGATTTTACTCATTTTTGACCCTTTTTCTTTCACTAAAAAGGTCATAAAGTGGCCTAGCCTTATCGAATCGAAGCATGTAATAGTTCCTATGAAATCTAACAAGCATATATTCGAATTCCAAGGTTGATTTTATCATTTTCAAAAATGGACAAAATGAGGGTTAAGTGAATTTCCTTGTTAATTTACGGATTTTACTCGTTTTTGACCTTTTTTAATTCACTAAAAAGGTCATAAAGTGGCCTAGCCTTATCGAATCAAAGCATGTAATAGTTCCTAGGAAATCTAACAAGAATATCTACGACATCCATGGTTTATTTCAGAATTTTTTAAAAAGGCCAAAATAGGGGTTAAGTGAATTTCCTTGTTAATTTATCGATTTTACTCGTTTTTGACCTTTTTCTTTCACTAAAAAGGTCATAAAGTGGCCTAGCCTTATCGAATCGAAGCATGTAATAGTTCCTATGAAATCTAACAAGCATATATTCGAATTCCAAGGTTGATTTTATCATTTTCAAAAATGGACAAAATGAGGGTTAAGTGAATTTCCTTGTTAATTTACGGATTTTACTCGTTTTTGACCCTTTTTCTTTCACTGAAAAGGTCATAAAGTGGCCTAGCCTTATCGAATCGAAGCATGTAATAGTTCCTAGGAAATCTAACAAGCATATCTACGACATCCATGGTTTATTTTAGAATTTTTTAAAAAGGCCAAAATGGGGGTTAAGTGAATTTCCTTGTTAATATACGGATTTTACTCATTTTTGACCCTTTTTCTTTCACTAAAAAGGTCATAAAGTGGCCTAGCCTTATCGAATCGAAGCATGTAATAGTTCCTATGAAATCTAACAAGCATATATTCGAATTCCAAGGTTGATTTTATCATTTTCAAAAATGGACAAAATGAGGGTTAAGTGAATTTCCTTGTTAATTTACGGATTTTACTCGTTTTTGACCTTTTTTAATTCACTAAAAAGGTCATAAAGTGGCCTAGCCTTATCGAATCAAAGCATGTAATAGTTCCTAGGAAATCTAACAAGAATATCTACGACATCCATGGTTTATTTCAGAATTTTTTAAAAAGGCCAAAATAGGGGTTAAGTGAATTTCCTTGTTAATTTATCGATTTTACTCGTTTTTGACCTTTTTCTTTCACTAAAAAGGTCATAAAGTGGCCTAGCCTTATCGAATCGAAGCATGTAATAGTTCCTATGAAATCTAACAAGCATATATTCGAATTCCAAGGTTGATTTTATCATTTTCAAAAATGGACAAAATGAGGGTTAAGTGAATTTCCTTGTTAATTTACGGATTTTACTCGTTTTTGACCCTTTTTCTTTCACTGAAAAGGTCATAAAGTGGCCTAGCCTTATCGAATCGAAGCATGTAATAGTTCCTAGGAAATCTAACAAGCATATCTACGACATCCATGGTTTATTTTAGAATTTTTTAAAAAGGCCAAAATGGGGGTTAAGTGAATTTCCTTGTTAATATACGGATTTTACTCATTTTTGACCCTTTTTCTTTCACTAAAAAGGTCATAAAGTGGCCTAGCCTTATCGAATCGAAACATGTAATAGTTCTTAGGAAATCTAACAAGCATATCTACGACATCCATGGTTTATTTCAGAATTTTTTAAAAAGGCCAAAATGGGGGTTAAGTGAATTTCCTTGTTAATTTATGGATTTTACTCGTTTTTGACCTTTTTCTTTCACTAAAAAGGTCATAAAGTGGCCTAGCCTTATCGAATGGAAGCATGTAATAGTTCTTAGGAAATCTAACAAGCATATCTACGACATCCATGGTTTATTTCAGAATTTTTTAAAAAGGCCAAAATGGGGGTTAAGTGAATTTCCTTGTTAATTTATGGATTTTACTCGTTTTTGACCTTTTTCTTTCACTAAAAAGGTCATAAAGTGGCCTAGCCTTATCGAATCGAAGCATGTAATAGTTCTTAGGAAATCTAACAAGCATATCTACGACATCCATGGTTTATTTCAGAATTTTTTAAAAAGGCCAAAATGGGGGTTAAGTGAATTTCCTTGTTAATTTATGGATTTTACTCGTTTTTGACCTTTTTCTTTCACTAAAAAGGTCATAAAGTGGCCTAGCCTTATCGAATCAAAGCATGTAATAGTTCCTAGGAAATCTAACAAGAATATCTACGACATCCATGGTTTATTTCAGAATTTTTTAAAAAGGCCAAAATAGGGGTTAAGTGAATTTCCTTGTTAATTTATCGATTTTACTCGTTTTTGACCTTTTTCTTTCACTAAAAAGGTCATAAAGTGGCCTAGCCTTATCGAATCGAAGCATGTAATAGTTCCTATGAAATCTAACAAGCATATATTCGAATTCCAAGGTTGATTTTATCATTTTCAAAAATGGACAAAATGAGGGTTAAGTGAATTTCCTTGTTAATTTACGGATTTTACTCGTTTTTGACCCTTTTTCTTTCCCTGAAAAGGTCATAAAGTGGCCTAGCCTTATCGAATCGAAGCATGTAATAGTTCCTAGGAAATCTAACAAGCATATCTACGACATCCATGGTTTATTTTAGAATTTTTTAAAAAGGCCAAAATGGGGGTTAAGTGAATTTCCTTGTTAATATACGGATTTTACTCATTTTTGACCCTTTTTCTTTCACTAAAAAGGTCATAAAGTGGCCTAGCCTTATCGAATCGAAACATGTAATAGTTCTTAGGAAATCTAACAAGCATATCTACGACATCCATGGTTTATTTCAGAATTTTTAAAAAAGGCCAAAATGGGGGTTAAGTGAATTTCCTTGTTAATTTATGGATTTTACTCGTTTTTGACCTTTTTCTTTCACTAAAAAGGTCATAAAGTGGCCTAGCCTTATCGAATGGAAGCATGTAATAGTTCTTAGGAAATCTAACAAGCATATCTACGACATCCATGGTTTATTTCAGAATTTTTTAAAAAGGCCAAAATGGGGGTTAAGTGAATTTCCTTGTTAATTTATGGATTTTACTCGTTTTTGACCTTTTTCTTTCACTAAAAAGGTCATAAAGTGGCCTAGCCTTATCGAATCGAAGCATGTAATAGTTCTTAGGAAATCTAACAAGCATATCTACGACATCCATGGTTTATTTCAGAATTTTTTAAAAAGGCCAAAATGGGGGTTAAGTGAATTTCCTTGTTAATTTATGGATTTTACTCGTTTTTGACCTTTTTCTTTCACTAAAAAGGTCATAAAGTGGCCTAGCCTTATCGAATCGAAGCATGTAATAGTTCCTATGAAATCTAACAAGCATATATTCGAATTCCAAGGTTGATTTTATCATTTTCGAAAATGGACAAAATGAGGGTTAAGTGAATTTCCTTGTTAATTTACGGATTTTACTCGTTTTTGACCTTTTTTAATTCACTAAAAAGGTCATAAAGTGGCCTAGCCTTATCGAATCGAAGCATGTAATAGTTCCTAGGAAATCTAACAAGCATATCTACGACATCCATGGTTTATTTCAGAATTTTTTAAAAAGGCCAAAATAGGGGTTAAGTGAATTTCCTTGTTAATTTATCGATTTTACTCGTTTTTGACCTTTTTCTTTCACTAAAAAGGTCATAAAGTGGCCTAGCCTTATCGAATCGAAGCATGTAATAGTTCCTATGAAATCTAACAAGCATATATTCGAATTCCAAGGTTGATTTTATCATTTTCAAAAATGGAAAAAATGAGGGTTAAGTGAATTTCCTTGTTAATTTACGGATTTTACTCGTTTTTGACCCTTTTTCTTTCACTAAAAAGGTCATAAAGTGGCCTAGCCTTATCGAATCGAAGCATGTAATAGTTCCTAGGAAATCTAACAAGCATATCTACGACATCCATGGTTTATTTTAGAATTTTTAAAAACGGCCAAAATGGGGGTTAAGTGAATTTTCTTGTTAATTTACGGATTTTACTCGTTTTTGACCCTTTTTCTTTCACTGAAAAGGTCATAAAGTGGCCTAGCCTTATCGAATCGAAGCATGTAATAGTTCCTAGGAAATCTAACAAGCATATCTACGACATCCATGGTTTATTTTAGAATTTTTTAAAAAGGCCAAAATGGGGGTTAAGTGAATTTCCTTGTTAATTTATGGATTTTACTCGTTTTTGACCTTTTTCTTTCACTAAAAAGGTCGTAAAGTGGCCTAGCCTTATCGAATCGAAGCATGTAATAGTTCCTATGAAATCTAACAAGCATATATTCGAATTCCAAGGTTGATTTTATCATTTTCAAAAATGGACAAAATGAGGGTTAAGTGAATTTCCTTGTTAATTTACGGATTTTACTCGTTTTTGACCTTTTTTAATTCACTAAAAAGGTCATAAAGTGGCCTAGCCTTATCGAATCGAAGCATGTAATAGTTCCTAGGAAATCTAACAAGAATATCTACGACATCCATGGTTTATTTCAGAATTTTTTAAAAAGGCCAAAATAGGGGTTAAGTGAATTTCCTTGTTAATTTATCGATTTTACTCGTTTTTGACCTTTTTCTTTCACTAAAAAGGTCATAAAGTGGCCTAGCCTTATCGAATCGAAGCATGTAATAGTTCCTATGAAATCTAACAAGCATATATTCGAATTCCAAGGTTGATTTTATCATTTTCAAAAATGGACAAAATGAGGGTTAAGTGAATTTCCTTGTTAATTTACGGATTTTACTCGTTTTTGACCCTTTTTCTTTCACTGAAAAGGTCATAAAGTGGCCTAGCCTTATCGAATCGAAGCATGTAATAGTTCCTAGGAAATCTAACAAGCATATCTACGACATCCATGGTTTATTTTAGAATTTCTTAAAAAGGCCAAAATGGGGGTTAAGTGAATTTCCTTGTTAATATACGGATTTTACTCATTTTTGACCCTTTTTCTTTCACTAAAAAGGTCATAAAGTGGCCTAGCCTTATCGAATCGAAGCATGTAATAGTTCCTATGAAATCTAACAAGCATATATTCGAATTCCAAGGTTGATTTTATCATTTTCAAAAATGGACAAAATGAGGGTTAAGTGAATTTCCTTGTTAATTTACGGATTTTACTCGTTTTTGACCTTTTTTAATTCACTAAAAAGGTCATAAAGTGGCCTAGCCTTATCGAATCAAAGCATGTAATAGTTCCTAGGAAATCTAACAAGAATATCTACGACATCCATGGTTTATTTCAGAATTTTTTAAAAAGGCCAAAATAGGGGTTAAGTGAATTTCCTTGTTAATTTATCGATTTTACTCGTTTTTGACCTTTTTCTTTCACTAAAAAGGTCATAAAGTGGCCTAGCCTTATCGAATCGAAGCATGTAATAGTTCCTATGAAATCTAACAAGCATATATTCGAATTCCAAGGTTGATTTTATCATTTTCAAAAATGGACAAAATGAGGGTTAAGTGAATTTCCTTGTTAATTTACGGATTTTACTCGTTTTTGACCCTTTTTCTTTCACTGAAAAGGTCATAAAGTGGCCTAGCCTTATCGAATCGAAGCATGTAATAGTTCCTAGGAAATCTAACAAGCATATCTACGACATCCATGGTTTATTTTAGAATTTTTTAAAAAGGCCAAAATGGGGGTTAAGTGAATTTCCTTGTTAATATACAGATTTTACTCATTTTTGACCCTTTTTCTTTCACTAAAAAGGTCATAAAGTGGCCTAGCCTTATCGAATCGAAACATGTAATAGTTCTTAGGAAATCTAACAAGCATATCTACGACATCCATGGTTTATTTCAGAATTTTTTAAAAAGGCCAAAATGGGGGTTAAGTGAATTTCCTTGTTAATTTATGGATTTTACTCGTTTTTGACCTTTTTCTTTCACTAAAAAGGTCATAAAGTGGCCTAGCCTTATCGAATGGAAGCATGTAATAGTTCTTAGGAAATCTAACAAGCATATCTACGACATCCATGGTTTATTTCAGAATTTTTTAAAAAGGCCAAAATGGGGGTTAAGTGAATTTCCTTGTTAATTTATGGATTTTACTCGTTTTTGACCTTTTTCTTTCACTAAAAAGGTCATAAAGTGGCCTAGCCTTATCGAATCGAAGCATGTAATAGTTCTTAGGAAATCTAACAAGCATATCTACGACATCCATGGTTTATTTCAGAATTTTTTAAAAAGGCCAAAATGGGGGTTAAGTGAATTTCCTTGTTAATTTATGGATTTTACTCGTTTTTGACCTTTTTCTTTCACTAAAAAGGTCATAAAGTGGCCTAGCCTTATCGAATCGAAGCATGTAATAGTTCCTATGAAATCTAACAAGCATATATTCGAATTCCAAGGTTGATTTTATCATTTTCGAAAATGGACAAAATGAGGGTTAAGTGAATTTCCTTGTTAATTTACGGATTTTACTCGTTTTTGACCTTTTTTAATTCACTAAAAAGGTCATAAAGTGGCCTAGCCTTATCGAATCGAAGCATGTAATAGTTCCTAGGAAATCTAACAAGCATATCTACGACATCCATGGTTTATTTCAGAATTTTTTAAAAAGGCCAAAATAGGGGTTAAGTGAATTTCCTTGTTAATTTATCGATTTTACTCGTTTTTGACCTTTTTCTTTCACTAAAAAGGTCATAAAGTGGCCTAGCCTTATCGAATCGAAGCATGTAATAGTTCCTATGAAATCTAACAAGCATATATTCGAATTCCAAGGTTGATTTTATCATTTTCAAAAATGGAAAAAATGAGGGTTAAGTGAATTTCCTTGTTAATTTACGGATTTTACTCGTTTTTGACCCTTTTTCTTTCACTAAAAAGGTCATAAAGTGGCCTAGCCTTATCGAATCGAAGCATGTAATAGTTCCTAGGAAATCTAACAAGCATATCTACGACATCCATGGTTTATTTTAGAATTTTTAAAAACGGCCAAAATGGGGGTTAAGTGAATTTTCTTGTTAATTTACGGATTTTACTCGTTTTTGACCCTTTTTCTTTCACTGAAAAGGTCATAAAGTGGCCTAGCCTTATCGAATCGAAGCATGTAATAGTTCCTAGGAAATCTAACAAGCATATCTACGACATCCATGGTTTATTTTAGAATTTTTTAAAAAGGCCAAAATGGGGGTTAAGTGAATTTCCTTGTTAATTTATGGATTTTACTCGTTTTTGACCTTTTTCTTTCACTAAAAAGGTCATAAAGTGGCCTAGCCTTATCGAATCGAAGCATGTAATAGTTCCTATGAAATCTAACAAGCATATATTCGAATTCCAAGGTTGATTTTATCATTTTCAAAAATGGACAAAATGAGGGTTAAGTGAATTTCCTTGTTAATTTACGGATTTTACTCGTTTTTGACCTTTTTTAATTCACTAAAAAGGTCATAAAGTGGCCTAGCCTTATCGAATCGAAGCATGTAATAGTTCCTAGGAAATCTAACAAGAATATCTACGACATCCATGGTTTATTTCAGAATTTTTTAAAAAGGCCAAAATAGGGGTTAAGTGAATTTCCTTGTTAATTTATCGATTTTACTCGTTTTTGACCTTTTTCTTTCACTAAAAAGGTCATAAAGTGGCCTAGCCTTATCGAATCGAAGCATGTAATAGTTCCTATGAAATCTAACAAGCATATATTCGAATTCCAAGGTTGATTTTATCATTTTCAAAAATGGACAAAATGAGGGTTAAGTGAATTTCCTTGTTAATTTACGGATTTTACTCGTTTTTGACCTTTTTTAATTCACTAAAAAGGTCATAAAGTGGCCTAGCCTTATCGAATCAAAGCATGTAATAGTTCCTAGGAAATCTAACAAGAATATCTACGACATCCATGGTTTATTTCAGAATTTTTTAAAAAGGCCAAAATAGGGGTTAAGTGAATTTCCTTGTTAATTTATCGATTTTACTCGTTTTTGACCTTTTTCTTTCACTAAAAAGGTCATAAAGTGGCCTAGCCTTATCGAATCGAAGCATGTAATAGTTCCTATGAAATCTAACAAGCATATATTCGAATTCCAAGGTTGATTTTATCATTTTCAAAAATGGACAAAATGAGGGTTAAGTGAATTTCCTTGTTAATTTACGGATTTTACTCGTTTTTGACCCTTTTTCTTTCACTGAAAAGGTCATAAAGTGGCCTAGCCTTATCGAATCGAAGCATGTAATAGTTCCTAGGAAATCTAACAAGCATATCTACGACATCCATGGTTTATTTTAGAATTTTTTAAAAAGGCCAAAATGGGGGTTAAGTGAATTTCCTTGTTAATATACGGATTTTACTCATTTTTGACCCTTTTTCTTTCACTAAAAAGGTCATAAAGTGGCCTAGCCTTATCGAATCGAAACATGTAATAGTTCTTAGGAAATCTAACAAGCATATCTACGACATCCATGGTTTATTTCAGAATTTTTTAAAAAGGCCAAAATGGGGGTTAAGTGAATTTCCTTGTTAATTTATGGATTTTACTCGTTTTTGACCTTTTTCTTTCACTAAAAAGGTCATAAAGTGGCCTAGCCTTATCGAATTGAAGCATGTAATAGTTCTTAGGAAATCTAACAAGCATATCTACGACATCCATGGTTTATTTCAGAATTTTTTAAAAAGGCCAAAATGGGGGTTAAGTGAATTTCCTTGTTAATTTATAGATTTTACTCGTTTTTGACCTTTTTCTTTCACTAAAAAGGTCATAAAGTGGCCTAGCCTTATCGAATCGAAGCATGTAATAGTTCTTAGGAAATCTAACAAGCATATCTACGACATCCATGGTTTATTTCAGAATTTTTTAAAAAGGCCAAAATGGGGGTTAAGTGAATTTCCTTGTTAATTTATGGATTTTACTCGTTTTTGACCTTTTTCTTTCACTAAAAAGGTCATAAAGTGGCCTAGCCTTATCGAATCGAAGCATGTAATAGTTCCTATGAAATCTAACAAGCATATATTCGAATTCCAAGGTTGATTTTATCATTTTCGAAAATGGACAAAATGAGGGTTAAGTGAATTTCCTTGTTAATTTACGGATTTTACTCGTTTTTGACCTTTTTTAATTCACTAAAAAGGTCATAAAGTGGCCTAGCCTTATCGAATCGAAGCATGTAATAGTTCCTAGGAAATCTAACAAGCATATCTACGACATCCATGGTTTATTTCAGAATTTTTTAAAAAGGCCAAAATAGGGGTTAAGTGAATTTCCTTGTTAATTTATCGATTTTACTCGTTTTTGACCTCTTTCTTTCACTAAAAAGGTCATAAAGTGGCCTAGCCTTATCGAATCGAAGCATGTAATAGTTCCTATGAAATCTAACAAGCATATATTCGAATTCCAAGGTTGATTTTATCATTTTCAAAAATGGAAAAAATGAGGGTTAAGTGAATTTCCTTGTTAATTTACGGATTTTACTCGTTTTTGACCCTTTTTCTTTCACTAAAAAGGTCATAAAGTGGCCTAGCCTTATCGAATCGAAGCATGTAATAGTTCCTAGGAAATCTAACAAGCATATCTACGACATCCATGGTTTATTTTAGAATTTTTAAAAACGGCCAAAATGGGGGTTAAGTGAATTTTCTTGTTAATTTACGGATTTTACTCGTTTTTGACCCTTTTTCTTTCACTGAAAAGGTCATAAAGTGGCCTAGCCTTATCGAATCGAAGCATGTAATAGTTCCTAGGAAATCTAACAAGCATATCTACGACATCCATGGTTTATTTTAGAATTTTTTAAAAAGGCCAAAATGGGGGTTAAGTGAATTTCCTTGTTAATTTATGGATTTTACTCGTTTTTGACCTTTTTCTTTCACTAAAAAGGTCATAAAGTGGCCTAGCCTTATCGAATCGAAGCATGTAATAGTTCCTATGAAATCTAACAAGCATATATTCGAATTCCAAGGTTGATTTTATCATTTTCAAAAATGGACAAAATGAGGGTTAAGTGAATTTCCTTGTTAATTTACGGATTTTACTCGTTTTTGACCTTTTTTAATTCACTAAAAAGGTCATAAAGTGGCCTAGCCTTATCGAATCAAAGCATGTAATAGTTCCTAGGAAATCTAACAAGAATATCTACGACATCCATGGTTTATTTCAGAATTTTTTAAAAAGGCCAAAATAGGGGTTAAGTGAATTTCCTTGTTAATTTATCGATTTTACTCGTTTTTGACCTTTTTCTTTCACTAAAAAGGTCATAAAGTGGCCTAGCCTTATCGAATCGAAGCATGTAATAGTTCCTATGAAATCTAACAAGCATATATTCGAATTCCAAGGTTGATTTTATCATTTTCAAAAATGGACAAAATGAGGGTTAAGTGAATTTCCTTGTTAATTTACGGATTTTACTCGTTTTTGACCCTTTTTCTTTCACTGAAAAGGTCATAAAGTGGCCTAGCCTTATCGAATCGAAGCATGTAATAGTTCCTAGGAAATCTAACAAGCATATCTACGACATCCATGGTTTATTTTAGAATTTTTTAAAAAGGCCAAAATGGGGGTTAAGTGAATTTCCTTGTTAATATACGGATTTTACTCATTTTTGACCCTTTTTCTTTCACTAAAAAGGTCATAAAGTGGCCTAGCCTTATCGAATCGAAACATGTAATAGTTCTTAGGAAATCTAACAAGCATATCTACGACATCCATGGTTTATTTCAGAATTTTTTAAAAAGGCCAAAATGGGGGTTAAGTGAATTTCCTTGTTAATTTATGGATTTTACTCGTTTTTGACCTTTTTCTTTCACTAAAAAGGTCATAAAGTGGCCTAGCCTTATCGAATTGAAGCATGTAATAGTTCTTAGGAAATCTAACAAGCATATCTACGACATCCATGGTTTATTTCAGAATTTTTTAAAAAGGCCAAAATGGGGGTTAAGTGAATTTCCTTGTTAATTTATAGATTTTACTCGTTTTTGACCTTTTTCTTTCACTAAAAAGGTCATAAAGTGGCCTAGCCTTATCGAATCGAAGCATGTAATAGTTCTTAGGAAATCTAACAAGCATATCTACGACATCCATGGTTTATTTCAGAATTTTTTAAAAAGGCCAAAATGGGGGTTAAGTGAATTTCCTTGTTAATTTATGGATTTTACTCGTTTTTGACCTTTTTCTTTCACTAAAAAGGTCATAAAGTGGCCTAGCCTTATCGAATCGAAGCATGTAATAGTTCCTATGAAATCTAACAAGCATATATTCGAATTCCAAGGTTGATTTTATCATTTTCGAAAATGGACAAAATGAGGGTTAAGTGAATTTCCTTGTTAATTTACGGATTTTACTCGTTTTTGACCTTTTTTAATTCACTAAAAAGGTCATAAAGTGGCCTAGCCTTATCGAATCGAAGCATGTAATAGTTCCTAGGAAATCTAACAAGCATATCTACGACATCCATGGTTTATTTCAGAATTTTTTAAAAAGGCCAAAATAGGGGTTAAGTGAATTTCCTTGTTAATTTATCGATTTTACTCGTTTTTGACCTCTTTCTTTCACTAAAAAGGTCATAAAGTGGCCTAGCCTTATCGAATCGAAGCATGTAATAGTTCCTATGAAATCTAACAAGCATATATTCGAATTCCAAGGTTGATTTTATCATTTTCAAAAATGGAAAAAATGAGGGTTAAGTGAATTTCCTTGTTAATTTACGGATTTTACTCGTTTTTGACCCTTTTTCTTTCACTAAAAAGGTCATAAAGTGGCCTAGCCTTATCGAATCGAAGCATGTAATAGTTCCTAGGAAATCTAACAAGCATATCTACGACATCCATGGTTTATTTTAGAATTTTTAAAAACGGCCAAAATGGGGGTTAAGTGAATTTTCTTGTTAATTTACGGATTTTACTCGTTTTTGACCCTTTTTCTTTCACTGAAAAGGTCATAAAGTGGCCTAGCCTTATCGAATCGAAGCATGTAATAGTTCCTAGGAAATCTAACAAGCATATCTACGACATCCATGGTTTATTTTAGAATTTTTTAAAAAGGCCAAAATGGGGGTTAAGTGAATTTCCTTGTTAATTTATGGATTTTACTCGTTTTTGACCTTTTTCTTTCACTAAAAAGGTCATAAAGTGGCCTAGCCTTATCGAATCGAAGCATGTAATAGTTCCTATGAAATCTAACAAGCATATATTCGAATTCCAAGGTTGATTTTATCATTTTCAAAAATGGACAAAATGAGGGTTAAGTGAATTTCCTTGTTAATTTACGGATTTTACTCGTTTTTGACCTTTTTTAATTCACTAAAAAGGTCATAAAGTGGCCTAGCCTTATCGAATCAAAGCATGTAATAGTTCCTAGGAAATCTAACAAGAATATCTACGACATCCATGGTTTATTTCAGAATTTTTTAAAAAGGCCAAAATAGGGGTTAAGTGAATTTCCTTGTTAATTTATCGATTTTACTCGTTTTTGACCTTTTTCTTTCACTAAAAAGGTCATAAAGTGGCCTAGCCTTATCGAATCGAAGCATGTAATAGTTCCTAGGAAATCTAACAAGCATATCTACGACATCCATGGTTTATTTTAGAATTTTTAAAAACGGCCAAAATGGGGGTTAAGTGAATTTTCTTGTTAATTTACGGATTTTACTCGTTTTTGACCCTTTTTCTTTCACTGAAAAGGTCATAAAGTGGCCTAGCCTTATCGAATCGAAGCATGTAATAGTTCCTAGGAAATCTAACAAGCATATCTACGACATCCATGGTTTATTTTAGAATTTTTTAAAAAGGCCAAAATGGGGGTTAAGTGAATTTCCTTGTTAATTTATGGATTTTACTCGTTTTTGACCTTTTTCTTTCACTAAAAAGGTCATAAAGTGGCCTAGCCTTATCGAATCGAAGCATGTAATAGTTCCTATGAAATCTAACAAGCATATATTCGAATTCCAAGGTTGATTTTATCATTTTCAAAAATGGACAAAATGAGGGTTAAGTGAATTTCCTTGTTAATTTACGGATTTTACTCGTTTTTGACCTTTTTTAATTCACTAAAAAGGTCATAAAGTGGCCTAGCCTTATCGAATCAAAGCATGTAATAGTTCCTAGGAAATCTAACAAGAATATCTACGACATCCATGGTTTATTTCAGAATTTTTTAAAAAGGCCAAAATAGGGGTTAAGTGAATTTCCTTGTTAATTTATCGATTTTACTCGTTTTTGACCTTTTTCTTTCACTAAAAAGGTCATAAAGTGGCCTAGCCTTATCGAATCGAAGCATGTAATAGTTCCTATGAAATCTAACAAGCATATATTCGAATTCCAAGGTTGATTTTATCATTTTCAAAAATGGACAAAATGAGGGTTAAGTGAATTTCCTTGTTAATTTACGGATTTTACTCGTTTTTGACCCTTTTTCTTTCACTGAAAAGGTCATAAAGTGGCCTAGCCTTATCGAATCGAAGCATGTAATAGTTCCTAGGAAATCTAACAAGCATATCTACGACATCCATGGTTTATTTTAGAATTTTTTAAAAAGGCCAAAATGGGGGTTAAGTGAATTTCCTTGTTAATATACGGATTTTACTCATTTTTGACCCTTTTTCTTTCACTAAAAAGGTCATAAAGTGGCCTAGCCTTATCGAATCGAAACATGTAATAGTTCTTAGGAAATCTAACAAGCATATCTACGACATCCATGGTTTATTTCAGAATTTTTTAAAAAGGCCAAAATGGGGGTTAAGTGAATTTCCTTGTTAATTTATGGATTTTACTCGTTTTTGACCTTTTTCTTTCACTAAAAAGGTCATAAAGTGGCCTAGCCTTATCGAATTGAAGCATGTAATAGTTCTTAGGAAATCTAACAAGCATATCTACGACATCCATGGTTTATTTCAGAATTTTTTAAAAAGGCCAAAATGGGGGTTAAGTGAATTTCCTTGTTAATTTATGGATTTTACTCGTTTTTGACCTTTTTCTTTCACTAAAAAGGTCATAAAGTGGCCTAGCCTTATCGAATCGAAGCATGTAATAGTTCCTATGAAATCTAACAAGCATATATTCGAATTCCAAGGTTGATTTTATAATTTTCAAAAATGGACAAAATGAGGGTTAAGTGAATTTCCTTGTTAATTTACGGATTTTACTCGTTTTTGACCTTTTTTAATTCACTAAAAAGGTCATAAAGTGGCCTAGCCTTATCGAATCAAAGCATGTAATAGTTCCTTGGAAATCTAACAAGAATATCTACGACATCCATGGTTTATTTCAGAATTTTTTAAAAAGGCCAAAATAGGGGTTAAGTGAATTTCCTTGTTAATTTATCGATTTTACTCGTTTTTGACCTTTTTCTTTCACTAAAAAGGTCATAAAGTGGCCTAGCCTTATCGAATCGAAGCATGTAATAGTTCCTATGAAATCTAACAAGCATATATTCGAATTCCAAGGTTGATTTTATCATTTTCAAAAATGGACAAAATGAGGGTTAAGTGAATTTCCTTGTTAATTTACGGATTTTACTCGTTTTTGACCCTTTTTCTTTCACTAAAAAGGTCATAAAGTGGCCTAGCCTTATCGAATCGAAGCATGTAATAGTTCCTAGGAAATCTAACAAGCATATCTACGACATCCATGGTTTATTTTAGAATTTTTAAAAACGGCCAAAATGGGGGTTAAGTGAATTTTCTTGTTAATTTACGGATTTTACTCGTTTTTGACCCTTTTTCTTTCACTGAAAAGGTCATAAAGTGGCCTAGCCTTATCGAATCGAAGCATGTAATAGTTCCTAGGAAATCTAACAAGCATATCTACGACATCCATGGTTTATTTTAGAATTTTTTAAAAAGGCCAAAATGGGGGTTAAGTGAATTTCCTTGTTAATTTATGGATTTTACTCGTTTTTGACCTTTTTCTTTCACTAAAAAGGTCATAAAGTGGCCTAGCCTTATCGAATCGAAGCATGTAATAGTTCCTATGAAATCTAACAAGCATATATTCGAATTCCAAGGTTGATTTTATCATTTTCAAAAATGGACAAAATGAGGGTTAAGTGAATTTCCTTGTTAATTTACGGATTTTACTCGTTTTTGACCTTTTTTAATTCACTAAAAAGGTCATAAAGTGGCCTAGCCTTATCGAATCGAAGCATGTAATAGTTCCTAGGAAATCTAACAAGAATATCTACGACATCCATGGTTTATTTCAGAATTTTTTAAAAAGGCCAAAATAGGGGTTAAGTGAATTTCCTTGTTAATTTATCGATTTTACTCGTTTTTGACCTTTTTCTTTCACTAAAAAGGTCATAAAGTGGCCTAGCCTTATCGAATCGAAGCATGTAATAGTTCCTATGAAATCTAACAAGCATATATTCGAATTCCAAGGTTGATTTTATCATTTTCAAAAATGGACAAAATGAGGGTTAAGTGAATTTCCTTGTTAATTTACGGATTTTACTCGTTTTTGACCTTTTTTAATTCACTAAAAAGGTCATAAAGTGGCCTAGCCTTATCGAATCAAAGCATGTAATAGTTCCTAGGAAATCTAACAAGAATATCTACGACATCCATGGTTTATTTCAGAATTTTTTAAAAAGGCCAAAATAGGGGTTAAGTGAATTTCCTTGTTAATTTATCGATTTTACTCGTTTTTGACCTTTTTCTTTCACTAAAAAGGTCATAAAGTGGCCTAGCCTTATCGAATCGAAGCATGTAATAGTTCCTATGAAATCTAACAAGCATATATTCGAATTCCAAGGTTGATTTTATCATTTTCAAAAATGGACAAAATGAGGGTTAAGTGAATTTCCTTGTTAATTTACGGATTTTACTCGTTTTTGACCCTTTTTCTTTCACTGAAAAGGTCATAAAGTGGCCTAGCCTTATCGAATCGAAGCATGTAATAGTTCCTAGGAAATCTAACAAGCATATCTACGACATCCATGGTTTATTTTAGAATTTTTTAAAAAGGCCAAAATGGGGGTTAAGTGAATTTCCTTGTTAATATACGGATTTTACTCATTTTTGACCCTTTTTCTTTCACTAAAAAGGTCATAAAGTGGCCTAGCCTTATCGAATCGAAACATGTAATAGTTCTTAGGAAATCTAACAAGCATATCTACGACATCCATGGTTTATTTCAGAATTTTTTAAAAAGGCCAAAATGGGGGTTAAGTGAATTTCCTTGTTAATTTATGGATTTTACTCGTTTTTGACCTTTTTCTTTCACTAAAAAGGTCATAAAGTGGCCTAGCCTTATCGAATTGAAGCATGTAATAGTTCTTAGGAAATCTAACAAGCATATCTACGACATCCATGGTTTATTTCAGAATTTTTTAAAAAGGCCAAAATGGGGGTTAAGTGAATTTCCTTGTTAATTTATGGATTTTACTCGTTTTTGACCTTTTTCTTTCACTAAAAAGGTCATAAAGTGGCCTAGCCTTATCGAATCGAAGCATGTAATAGTTCCTATGAAATCTAACAAGCATATATTCGAATTCCAAGGTTGATTTTATCATTTTCAAAAATGGACAAAATGAGGGTTAAGTGAATTTCCTTGTTAATTTACGGATTTTACTCGTTTTTGACCCTTTTTCTTTCACTGAAAAGGTCATAAAGTGGCCTAGCCTTATCGAATCGAAGCATGTAATAGTTCCTAGGAAATCTAACAAGCATATCTACGACATCCATGGTTTATTTTAGAATTTTTTAAAAAGGCCAAAATGGGGGTTAAGTGAATTTCCTTGTTAATATACGGATTTTACTCATTTTTGACCCTTTTTCTTTCACTAAAAAGGTCATAAAGTGGCCTAGCCTTATCGAATCGAAACATGTAATAGTTCTTAGGAAATCTAACAAGCATATCTACGACATCCATGGTTTATTTCAGAATTTTTTAAAAAGGCCAAAATGGGGGTTAAGTGAATTTCCTTGTTAATTTATGGATTTTACTCGTTTTTGACCTTTTTCTTTCACTAAAAAGGTCATAAAGTGGCCTAGCCTTATCGAATTGAAGCATGTAATAGTTCTTAGGAAATCTAACAAGCATATCTACGACATCCATGGTTTATTTCAGAATTTTTTAAAAAGGCCAAAATGGGGGTTAAGTGAATTTCCTTGTTAATTTATGGATTTTACTCGTTTTTGACCTTTTTCTTTCACTAAAAAGGTCATAAAGTGGCCTAGCCTTATCGAATCGAAGCATGTAATAGTTCCTATGAAATCTAACAAGCATATATTCGAATTCCAAGGTTGATTTTATCATTTTCAAAAATGGACAAAATGAGGGTTAAGTGAATTTCCTTGTTAATTTACGGATTTTACTCGTTTTTGACCTTTTTTAATTCACTAAAAAGGTCATAAAGTGGCCTAGCCTTATCGAATCAAAGCATGTAATAGTTCCTAGGAAATCTAACAAGAATATCTACGACATCCATGGTTTATTTCAGAATTTTTTAAAAAGGCCAAAATAGGGGTTAAGTGAATTTCCTTGTTAATTTATCGATTTTACTCGTTTTTGACCTTTTTCTTTCACTAAAAAGGTCATAAAGTGGCCTAGCCTTATCGAATCGAAGCATGTAATAGTTCCTATGAAATCTAACAAGCATATATTCGAATTCCAAGGTTGATTTTATCATTTTCAAAAATGGACAAAATGAGGGTTAAGTGAATTTCCTTGTTAATTTACGGATTTTACTCGTTTTTGACCTTTTTTAATTCACTAAAAAGGTCATAAAGTGGCCTAGCCTTATCGAATCGAAGCATGTAATAGTTCCTAGGAAATCTAACAAGAATATCTACGACATCCATGGTTTATTTCAGAATTTTTTAAAAAGGCCAAAATAGGGGTTAAGTGAATTTCCTTGTTAATTTATCGATTTTACTCGTTTTTGACCTTTTTCTTTCACTAAAAAGGTCATAAAGTGGCCTAGCCTTATCGAATCAAAGCATGTAATAGTTCCTATGAAATCTAACAAGCATATATTCGAATTCCAAGGTTGATTTTATCATTTTCAAAAATGGACAAAATGAGGGTTAAGTGAATTTCCTTGTTAATTTACGGATTTTACTCGTTTTTGACCCTTTTTCTTTCACTAAAAAGGTCATAAAGTGGCCTAGCCTTATCGAATCAAAGCATGTAATAGTTCCTATGAAATCTAACAAGCATATATTCGAATTCCAAGGTTGATTTTATCATTTTCAAAAATGGACAAAATGAGGGTTAAGTGAATTTCCTTGTTAATTTACGGATTTTACTCGTTTTTGACCTTTTTTAATTCACTAAAAAGGTCATAAAGTGGCCTAGCCTTATCGAATCGAAGCATGTAATAGTTCCTAGGAAATCTAACAAGAATATCTACGACATCCATGGTTTATTTCAGAATTTTTTAAAAAGGCCAAAATAGGGGTTAAGTGAATTTCCTTGTTAATTTATCGATTTTACTCGTTTTTGACCTTTTTCTTTCACTAAAAAGGTCATAAAGTGGCCTAGCCTTATCGAATCGAAGCATGTAATAGTTCCTATGAAATCTAACAAGCATATATTCGAATTCCAAGGTTGATTTTATCATTTTCAAAAATGGACAAAATGAGGGTTAAGTGAATTTCCTTGTTAATTTACGGATTTTACTCGTTTTTGACCTTTTTTAATTCACTAAAAAGGTCATAAAGTGGCCTAGCCTTATCGAATCAAAGCATGTAATAGTTCCTAGGAAATCTAACAAGAATATCTACGACATCCATGGTTTATTTCAGAATTTTTTAAAAAGGCCAAAATAGGGGTTAAGTGAATTTCCTTGTTAATTTATCGATTTTACTCGTTTTTGACCTTTTTCTTTCACTAAAAAGGTCATAAAGTGGCCTAGCCTTATCGAATCGAAGCATGTAATAGTTCCTATGAAATCTAACAAGCATATATTCGAATTCCAAGGTTGATTTTATCATTTTCAAAAATGGACAAAATGAGGGTTAAGTGAATTTCCTTGTTAATTTACGGATTTTACTCGTTTTTGACCCTTTTTCTTTCACTGAAAAGGTCATAAAGTGGCCTAGCCTTATCGAATCGAAGCATGTAATAGTTCCTAGGAAATCTAACAAGCATATCTACGACATCCATGGTTTATTTTAGAATTTTTTAAAAAGGCCAAAATGGGGGTTAAGTGAATTTCCTTGTTAATATACGGATTTTACTCATTTTTGACCCTTTTTCTTTCACTAAAAAGGTCATAAAGTGGCCTAGCCTTATCGAATCGAAACATGTAATAGTTCTTAGGAAATCTAACAAGCATATCTACGACATCCATGGTTTATTTCAGAATTTTTTAAAAAGGCCAAAATGGGGGTTAAGTGAATTTCCTTGTTAATTTATGGATTTTACTCGTTTTTGACCTTTTTCTTTCACTAAAAAGGTCATAAAGTGGCCTAGCCTTATCGAATTGAAGCATGTAATAGTTCTTAGGAAATCTAACAAGCATATCTACGACATCCATGGTTTATTTCAGAATTTTTTAAAAAGGCCAAAATGGGGGTTAAGTGAATTTCCTTGTTAATTTATGGATTTTACTCGTTTTTGACCTTTTTCTTTCACTAAAAAGGTCATAAAGTGGCCTAGCCTTATCGAATCGAAGCATGTAATAGTTCCTATGAAATCTAACAAGCATATATTCGAATTCCAAGGTTGATTTTATCATTTTCAAAAATGGACAAAATGAGGGTTAAGTGAATTTCCTTGTTAATTTACGGATTTTACTCGTTTTTGACCTTTTTTAATTCACTAAAAAGGTCATAAAGTGGCCTAGCCTTATCGAATCAAAGCATGTAATAGTTCCTTGGAAATCTAACAAGAATATCTACGACATCCATGGTTTATTTCAGAATTTTTTAAAAAGGCCAAAATAGGGGTTAAGTGAATTTCCTTGTTAATTTATCGATTTTACTCGTTTTTGACCTTTTTCTTTCACTAAAAAGGTCATAAAGTGGCCTAGCCTTATCGAATCGAAGCATGTAATAGTTCCTATGAAATCTAACAAGCATATATTCGAATTCCAAGGTTGATTTTATCATTTTCAAAAATGGACAAAATGAGGGTTAAGTGAATTTCCTTGTTAATTTACGGATTTTACTCGTTTTTGACCTTTTTTAATTCACTAAAAAGGTCATAAAGTGGCCTAGCCTTATCGAATCGAAGCATGTAATAGTTCCTAGGAAATCTAACAAGAATATCTACGACATCCATGGTTTATTTCAGAATTTTTTAAAAAGGCCAAAATAGGGGTTAAGTGAATTTCCTTGTTAATTTATCGATTTTACTCGTTTTTGACCTTTTTCTTTCACTAAAAAGGTCATAAAGTGGCCTAGCCTTATCGAATCGAAGCATGTAATAGTTCCTATGAAATCTAACAAGCATATATTCGAATTCCAAGGTTGATTTTATCATTTTCAAAAATGGACAAAATGAGGGTTAAGTGAATTTCCTTGTTAATTTACGGATTTTACTCGTTTTTGACCTTTTTTAATTCACTAAAAAGGTCATAAAGTGGCCTAGCCTTATCGAATCAAAGCATGTAATAGTTCCTAGGAAATCTAACAAGAATATCTACGACATCCATGGTTTATTTCAGAATTTTTTAAAAAGGCCAAAATAGGGGTTAAGTGAATTTCCTTGTTAATTTATCGATTTTACTCGTTTTTGACCTTTTTCTTTCACTAAAAAGGTCATAAAGTGGCCTAGCCTTATCGAATCGAAGCATGTAATAGTTCCTATGAAATCTAACAAGCATATATTCGAATTCCAAGGTTGATTTTATCATTTTCAAAAATGGACAAAATGAGGGTTAAGTGAATTTCCTTGTTAATTTACGGATTTTACTCGTTTTTGACCCTTTTTCTTTCACTGAAAAGGTCATAAAGTGGCCTAGCCTTATCGAATCGAAGCATGTAATAGTTCCTAGGAAATCTAACAAGCATATCTACGACATCCATGGTTTATTTTAGAATTTTTTAAAAAGGCCAAAATGGGGGTTAAGTGAATTTCCTTGTTAATATACGGATTTTACTCATTTTTGACCCTTTTTCTTTCACTAAAAAGGTCATAAAGTGGCCTAGCCTTATCGAATCGAAACATGTAATAGTTCTTAGGAAATCTAACAAGCATATCTACGACATCCATGGTTTATTTCAGAATTTTTTAAAAAGGCCAAAATGGGGGTTAAGTGAATTTCCTTGTTAATTTATGGATTTTACTCATTTTTGACCTTTTTCTTTCACTAAAAAGGTCTTAAAGTGGCCTAGCCTTATCGAATTGAAGCATGTAATAGTTCTTAGGAAATCTAACAAGCATATCTACGACATCCATGGTTTATTTCAGAATTTTTTAAAAAGGCCAAAATGGGGGTTAAGTGAATTTCCTTGTTAATTTATGGATTTTACTCGTTTTTGACCTTTTTCTTTCACTAAAAAGGTCATAAAGTGGCCTAGCCTTATCGAATCGAAGCATGTAATAGTTCCTATGAAATCTAACAAGCATATATTCGAATTCCAAGGTTGATTTTATCATTTTCAAAAATGGACAAAATGAGGGTTAAGTGAATTTCCTTGTTAATTTACGGATTTTACTCGTTTTTGACCCTTTTTCTTTCACTGAAAAGGTCATAAAGTGGCCTAGCCTTATCGAATCGAAGCATGTAATAGTTCCTAGGAAATCTAACAAGCATATCTACGACATCCATGGTTTATTTTAGAATTTTTTAAAAAGGCCAAAATGGGGGTTAAGTGAATTTCCTTGTTAATATACGGATTTTACTCATTTTTGACCCTTTTTCTTTCACTAAAAAGGTCATAAAGTGGCCTAGCCTTATCGAATCGAAACATGTAATAGTTCTTAGGAAATCTAACAAGCATATCTACGACATCCATGGTTTATTTCAGAATTTTTTAAAAAGGCCAAAATGGGGGTTAAGTGAATTTCCTTGTTAATTTATGGATTTTACTCGTTTTTGACCTTTTTCTTTCACTAAAAAGGTCATAAAGTGGCCTAGCCTTATCGAATTGAAGCATGTAATAGTTCTTAGGAAATCTAACAAGCATATCTACGACATCCATGGTTTATTTCAGAATTTTTTAAAAAGGCCAAAATGGTGGTTAAGTGAATTTCCTTGTTAATTTATGGATTTTACTCGTTTTTGACCTTTTTCTTTCACTAAAAAGGTCATAAAGTGGCCTAGCCTTATCGAATCGAAGCATGTAATAGTTCCTATGAAATCTAACAAGCATATATTCGAATTCCAAGGTTGATTTTATCATTTTCAAAAATGGACAAAATGAGGATTAAGTGAATTTCCTTGTTAATTTACGGATTTTACTCGTTTTTGACCTTTTTTAATTCACTAAAAAGGTCATAAAGTGGCCTAGCCTTATCGAATCAAAGCATGTAATAGTTCCTAGGAAATCTAACAAGAATATCTACGACATCCATGGTTTATTTCAGAATTTTTTAAAAAGGCCAAAATAGGGGTTAAGTGAATTTCCTTGTTAATTTATCGATTTTACTCGTTTTTGACCTTTTTCTTTCACTAAAAAGGTCATAAAGTGGCCTAGCCTTATCGAATCGAAGCATGTAATAGTTCCTATGAAATCTAACAAGCATATATTCGAATTCCAAGGTTGATTTTATCATTTTCAAAAATGGACAAAATGAGGGTTAAGTGAATTTCCTTGTTAATTTACAGATTTTACTCGTTTTTGACCTTTTTTAATTCACTAAAAAGGTCATAAAGTGGCCTAGCCTTATCGAATCGAAGCATGTAATAGTTCCTAGGAAATCTAACAAGAATATCTACGACATCCATGGTTTATTTCAGAATTTTTTAAAAAGGCCAAAATAGGGGTTAAGTGAATTTCCTTGTTAATTTATCGATTTTACTCGTTTTTGACCTTTTTCTTTCACTAAAAAGGTCATAAAGTGGCCTAGCCTTATCGAATCAAAGCATGTAATAGTTCCTATGAAATCTAACAAGCATATATTCGAATTCCAAGGTTGATTTTATCATTTTCAAAAATGGACAAAATGAGGGTTAAGTGAATTTCCTTGTTAATTTACGGATTTTACTCGTTTTTGACCCTTTTTCTTTCACTAAAAAGGTCATAAAGTGGCCTAGCCTAATCGAATCAAAGCATGTAATAGTTCCTATGAAATCTAACAAGCATATATTCGAATTCCAAGGTTGATTTTATCATTTTCAAAAATGGACAAAATGAGGGTTAAGTGAATTTCCTTGTTAATTTACGGATTTTACTCGTTTTTGACCTTTTTTAATTCACTAAAAAGGTCATAAAGTGGCCTAGCCTTATCGAATCAAAGCATGTAATAGTTCCTAGGAAATCTAACAAGAATATCTACGACATCCATGGTTTATTTCAGAATTTTTTAAAAAGGCCAAAATAGGGGTTAAGTGAATTTCCTTGTTAATTTATCGATTTTACTCGTTTTTGACCTTTTTCTTTCACTAAAAAGGTCATAAAGTGGCCTAGCCTTATCGAATCGAAGCATGTAATAGTTCCTATGAAATCTAACAAGCATATATTAGAATTCCAAGGTTGATTTTATCATTTTCAAAAATGGACAAAATGAGGGTTAAGTGAATTTCCTTGTTAATTTACGGATTTTACTCGTTTTTGACCCTTTTTCTTTCACTGAAAAGGTCATAAAGTGGCCTAGCCTTATCGAATCGAAGCATGTAATAGTTCCTAGGAAATCTAACAAGCATATCTACGACATCCATGGTTTATTTTAGAATTTTTTAAAAAGGCCAAAATGGGGGTTAAGTGAATTTCCTTGTTAATATACGGATTTTACTCATTTTTGACCCTTTTTCTTTCACTAAAAAGGTCATAAAGTGGCCTAGCCTTATCGAATCGAAACATGTAATAGTTCTTAGGAAATCTAACAAGCATATCTACGACATCCATGGTTTATTTCAGAATTTTTTAAAAAGGCCAAAATGGGGGTTAAGTGAATTTCCTTGTTAATTTATGGATTTTACTCGTTTTTGACCTTTTTCTTTCACTAAAAAGGTCATAAAGTGGCATAGCCTTATCGAATTGAAGCATGTAATAGTTCTTAGGAAATCTAACAAGCATATCTACGACATCCATGGTTTATTTCAGAATTTTTTAAAAAGGCCAAAATGGGGGTTAAGTGAATTTCCTTGTTAATTTATGGATTTTACTCGTTTTTGACCTTTTTCTTTCACTAAAAAGGTCATAAAGTGGCCTAGCCTTATCGAATCGAAGCATGTAATAGTTCCTATGAAATCTAACAAGCATATATTCGAATTCCAAGGTTGATTTTATCATTTTCAAAAATGGACAAAATGAGGGTTAAGTGAATTTCCTTGTTAATTTACGGATTTTACTCGTTTTTGACCTTTTTTAATTCACTAAAAAGGTCATAAAGTGGCCTAGCCTTATCGAATCAAAGCATGTAATAGTTCCTAGGAAATCTAACAAGAATATCTACGACATCCATGGTTTATTTCAGAATTTTTTAAAAAGGCCAAAATAGGGGTTAAGTGAATTTCCTTGTTAATTTATCGATTTTACTCGTTTTTGACCTTTTTCTTTCACTAAAAAGGTCATAAAGTGGCCTAGCCTTATCGAATCAAAGCATGTAATAGTTCCTATGAAATCTAACAAGCATATATTCGAATTCCAAGGTTGATTTTATCATTTTCAAAAATGGACAAAATGAGGGTTAAGTGAATTTCCTTGTTAATTTACGGATTTTACTCGTTTTTGACCCTTTTTCTTTCACTAAAAAGGTCATAAAGTGGCCTAGCCTTATCGAATCAAAGCATGTAATAGTTCCTGTGAAATCTAACAAGCATATATTCGAATTCCAAGGTTGATTTTATCATTTTCAAAAATGGACAAAATGAGGGTTAAGTGAATTTCCTTGTTAATTTACGGATTTTACTCGTTTTTGACCTTTTTTAATTCACTAAAAAGGTCATAAAGTGGCCTAGCCTTATCGAATCAAAGCATGTAATAGTTCCTAGGAAATCTAACAAGAATATCTACGACATCCATGGTTTATTTCAGAATTTTTTAAAAAGGCCAAAATAGGGGTTAAGTGAATTTCCTTGTTAATTTATCGATTTTACTCGTTTTTGACCTTTTTCTTTCACTAAAAAGGTCATAAAGTGGCCTAGCCTTATCGAATCGAAGCATGTAATAGTTCCTATGAAATCTAACAAGCATATATTCGAATTCCAAGGTTGATTTTATCATTTTCAAAAATGGACAAAATGAGGGTTAAGTGAATTTCCTTGTTAATTTACGGATTTTACTCGTTTTTGACCCTTTTTCTTTCACTGAAAAGGTCATAAAGTGGCCTAGCCTTATCGAATCGAAGCATGTAATAGTTCCTAGGAAATCTAACAAGCATATCTACGACATCCATGGTTTATTTTAGAATTTTTTAAAAAGGCCAAAATGGGGGTTAAGTGAATTTCCTTGTTAATATACGGATTTTACTCATTTTTGACCCTTTTTCTTTCACTAAAAAGGTCATAAAGTGGCCTAGCCTTATCGAATCGAAACATGTAATAGTTCTTAGGAAATCTAACAAGCATATCTACGACATCCATGGTTTATTTCAGAATTTTTTAAAAAGGCCAAAATGGGGGTTAAGTGAATTTCCTTGTTAATTTATGGATTTTACTCGTTTTTGACCTTTTTCTTTCACTAAAAAGTTCATAAAGTGGCCTAGCCTTATCGAATTGAAGCATGTAATAGTTCTTAGGAAATCTAACAAGCATATCTACGACATCCATGGTTTATTTCAGAATTTTTTAAAAAGGCCAAAATGGGGGTTAAGTGAATTTCCTTGTTAATTTATGGATTTTACTCGTTTTTGACCTTTTTCTTTCACTAAAAAGGTCATAAAGTGGCCTAGCCTTATCGAATCGAAGCATGTAATAGTTCCTATGAAATCTAACAAGCATATATTCGAATTCCAAGGTTGATTTTATCATTTTCAAAAATGGACAAAATGAGGGTTAAGTGAATTTCCTTGTTAATTTACGGATTTTACTCGTTTTTGACCTTTTTTAATTCACTAAAAAGGTCATAAAGTGGCCTAGCCTTATCGAATCAAAGCATGTAATAGTTCCTAGGAAATCTAACAAGAATATCTACGACATCCATGGTTTATTTCAGAATTTTTTAAAAAGGCCAAAATAGGGGTTAAGTGAATTTCCTTGTTAATTTATCGATTTTACTCGTTTTTGACCTTTTTCTTTCACTAAAAAGGTCATAAAGTGGCCTAGCCTTATCGAATCGAAGCATGTAATAGTTCCTATGAAATCTAACAAGCATATATTCGAATTCCAAGGTTGATTTTATCATTTTCAAAAATGGACAAAATGAGGGTTAAGTGAATTTCCTTGTTAATTTACGGATTTTACTCGTTTTTGACCTTTTTTAATTCACTAAAAAGGTCATAAAGTGGCCTAGCCTTATCGAATCGAAGCATGTAATAGTTCCTAGGAAATCTAACAAGAATATCTACGACATCCATGGTTTATTTCAGAATTTTTTAAAAAGGCCAAAATAGGGGTTAAGTGAATTTCCTTGTTAATTTATCGATTTTACTCGTTTTTGACCTTTTTCTTTCACTAAAAAGGTCATAAAGTGGCCTAGCCTTATCGAATCAAAGCATGTAATAGTTCCTATGAAATCTAACAAGCATATATTCGAATTCCAAGGTTGATTTTATCATTTTCAAAAATGGACAAAATGAGGGTTAAGTGAATTTCCTTGTTAATTTACGGATTTTACTCGTTTTTGACCTTTTTTAATTCACTAAAAAGGTCATAAAGTGGCCTAGCCTTATCGAATCAAAGCATGTAATAGTTCCTAGGAAATCTAACAAGCATATCTACGACATCCATGGTTTATTTTAGAATTTTTTAAAAAGGCCAAAATGGGGGTTAAGTGAATTTCCATGTTAATTTATGGATTTTACTCGTTTTTGACCTTTTTCTTTCACTAAAAAGGTCATAAAGTGGCCTAGCCTTATCGAATCGAAGCATGTAATAGTTCCTATGAAATCTAACAAGCATATATTCAAATTCCAAGGTTGATTTTATCATTTTCAAAAATGGACAAAATGAGGGTTAAGTGAATTTCCTTGTTAATTTACGGATTTTACTCGTTTTTGACCTTTTTTAATTCACTAAAAAGGTCATAAAGTGGCCTAGCCTTATCGAATCGAAGCATGTAATAGTTCCTAGGAAATCTAACAAGAATATCTACGACATCCATTGTTTATTTCAGAATTTTTTAAAAAGGCCAAAATAGGGGTTAAGTGAATTTCCTTGTTAATTTATTGATTTTACTCGTTTTTGACCTTTTTCTTTCACTAAAAAGGTCATAAAGTGGCCTAGCCTTATCGAATCGAAGCATGTAATAGTTCCTATGAAATCTAACAAGCATATATTCGAATTCCAAGGTTGATTTTATCATTTTCAAAAATGGACAAAATGAGGGTTAAGTGAATTTCCTTGTTAATTTACGGATTTTACTCGTTTTTGACCTTTTTTAATTCACTAAAAAGGTCATAAAGTGGCCTAGCCTTATCGAATCAAAGCATGTAATAGTTCCTAGGAAATCTAACAAGAATATCTACGACATCCATTGTTTATTTCAGAATTTTTTAAAAAGGCCAAAATAGGGGTTAAGTGAATTTCCTTGTTAATTTATCGATTTTACTCGTTTTTGACCTTTTTCTTTCACTAAAAAGGTCATAAAGTGGCCTAGCCTTATCGAATCGAAGCATGTAATAGTTCCTATGAAATCTAACAAGCATATATTCGAATTCCAAGGTTGATTTTATCATTTTCAAAAATGGACAAAATGAGGGTTAAGTGAATTTCCTTGTTAATTTACGGATTTTACTCGTTTTTGACCTTTTTTAATTCACTAAAAAGGTCATAAAGTGGCCTAGCCTTATCGAATCAAAGCATGTAATAGTTCCTAGGAAATCTAACAAGAATATCTACGACATCCATGGTTTATTTCAGAATTTTTTAAAAAGGCCAAAATAGGGGTTAAGTGAATTTCCTTGTTAATTTATCGATTTTACTCGTTTTTGACCTTTTTCTTTCACTAAAAAGGTCATAAAGTGGCCTAGCCTTATCGAATCGAAGCATGTAATAGTTCCTATGAAATCTAACAAGCATATATTCGAATTCCAAGGTTGATTTTATCATTTTCAAAAATGGACAAAATGAGGGTTAAGTGAATTTCCTTGTTAATTTACGGATTTTACTCGTTTTTGACCCTTTTTCTTTCACTGAAAAGGTCATAAAGTGGCCTAGCCTTATCGAATCGAAGCATGTAATAGTTCCTAGGAAATCTAACAAGCATATCTACGACATCCATGGTTTATTTTAGAATTTTTTAAAAAGGCCAAAATGGGGGTTAAGTGAATTTCCTTGTTAATATACGGATTTTACTCATTTTTGACCCTTTTTCTTTCACTAAAAAGGTCATAAAGTGGCCTAGCCTTATCGAATCGAAACATGTAATAGTTCTTAGGAAATCTAACAAGCATATCTACGACATCCATGGTTTATTTCAGAATTTTTTAAAAAGGCCAAAATGGGGGTTAAGTGAATTTCCTTGTTAATTTATGGATTTTACTCGTTTTTGACCTTTTTCTTTCACTAAAAAGTTCATAAAGTGGCCTAGCCTTATCGAATTGAAGCATGTAATAGTTCTTAGGAAATCTAACAAGCATATCTACGACATCCATGGTTTATTTCAGAATTTTTTAAAAAGGCCAAAATGGGGGTTAAGTGAATTTCCTTGTTAATTTATGGATTTTACTCGTTTTTGACCTTTTTCTTTCACTAAAAAGGTCATAAAGTGGCCTAGCCTTATCGAATCGAAGCATGTAATAGTTCCTATGAAATCTAACAAGCATATATTCGAATTCCAAGGTTGATTTTATCATTTTCAAAAATGGACAAAATGAGGGTTAAGTGAATTTCCTTGTTAATTTACGGATTTTACTCGTTTTTGACCTTTTTTAATTCACTAAAAAGGTCATAAAGTGGCCTAGCCTTATCGAATCAAAGCATGTAATAGTTCCTAGGAAATCTAACAAGAATATCTACGACATCCATGGTTTATTTCAGAATTTTTTAAAAAGGCCAAAATAGGGGTTAAGTGAATTTCCTTGTTAATTTATCGATTTTACTCGTTTTTGACCTTTTTCTTTCACTAAAAAGGTCATAAAGTGGCCTAGCCTTATCGAATCGAAGCATGTAATAGTTCCTATGAAATCTAACAAGCATATATTCGAATTCCAAGGTTGATTTTATCATTTTCAAAAATGGACAAAATGAGGGTTAAGTGAATTTCCTTGTTAATTTACGGATTTTACTCGTTTTTGACCTTTTTTAATTCACTAAAAAGGTCATAAAGTGGCCTAGCCTTATCGAATCGAAGCATGTAATAGTTCCTAGGAAATCTAACAAGAATATCTACGACATCCATGGTTTATTTCAGAATTTTTTAAAAAGGCCAAAATAGGGGTTAAGTGAATTTCCTTGTTAATTTATCGATTTTACTCGTTTTTGACCTTTTTCTTTCACTAAAAAGGTCATAAAGTGGCCTAGCCTTATCGAATCAAAGCATGTAATAGTTCCTATGAAATCTAACAAGCATATATTCGAATTCCAAGGTTGATTTTATCATTTTCAAAAATGGACAAAATGAGGGTTAAGTGAATTTCCTTGTTAATTTACGGATTTTACTCGTTTTTGACCTTTTTTAATTCACTAAAAAGGTCATAAAGTGGCCTAGCCTTATCGAATCAAAGCATGTAATAGTTCCTAGGAAATCTAACAAGCATATCTACGACATCCATGGTTTATTTTAGAATTTTTTAAAAAGGCCAAAATGGGGGTTAAGTGAATTTCCATGTTAATTTATGGATTTTACTCGTTTTTGACCTTTTTCTTTCACTAAAAAGGTCATAAAGTGGCCTAGCCTTATCGAATCGAAGCATGTAATAGTTCCTATGAAATCTAACAAGCATATATTCAAATTCCAAGGTTGATTTTATCATTTTCAAAAATGGACAAAATGAGGGTTAAGTGAATTTCCTTGTTAATTTACGGATTTTACTCGTTTTTGACCTTTTTTAATTCACTAAAAAGGTCATAAAGTGGCCTAGCCTTATCGAATCGAAGCATGTAATAGTTCCTAGGAAATCTAACAAGAATATCTACGACATCCATGGTTTATTTCAGAATTTTTTAAAAAGGCCAAAATAGGGGTTAAGTGAATTTCCTTGTTAATTTATTGATTTTACTCGTTTTTGACCTTTTTCTTTCACTAAAAAGGTCATAAAGTGGCCTAGCCTTATCGAATCGAAGCATGTAATAGTTCCTATGAAATCTAACAAGCATATATTCGAATTCCAAGGTTGATTTTATCATTTTCAAAAATGGACAAAATGAGGGTTAAGTGAATTTCCTTGTTAATTTACGGATTTTACTCGTTTTTGACCTTTTTTAATTCACTAAAAAGGTCATAAAGTGGCCTAGCCTTATCGAATCAAAGCATGTAATAGTTCCTAGGAAATCTAACAAGAATATCTACGACATCCATTGTTTATTTCAGAATTTTTTAAAAAGGCCAAAATAGGGGTTAAGTGAATTTCCTTGTTAATTTATCGATTTTACTCGTTTTTGACCTTTTTCTTTCACTAAAAAGGTCATAAAGTGGCCTAGCCTTATCGAATCGAAGCATGTAATAGTTCCTATGAAATCTAACAAGCATATATTCGAATTCCAAGGTTGATTTTATCATTTTCAAAAATGGACAAAATGAGGGTTAAGTGAATTTCCTTGTTAATTTACGGATTTTACTCGTTTTTGACCCTTTTTCTTTCACTGAAAAGGTCATAAAGTGGC